>NC_133903.1:51761238-52961238 GCF_964199755.1 Larus michahellis | reverse complement strand
TTTAGCAGGGTTTTCTCGCCAGCCACCTACGTGTGCGCAGCCTGCAAGGCGCAACTTGTGCCAGTTGACCTCTCTTGGTTTAATATTTGCAACCCCAATGAGTATTTTGTAGCCCTTCGGCCTTTTTCTCAACGCCTTGTTATAATGTAGGTAATTAATCATTTAGGTTGGTGGCCAATTAGGCATCATCGTGTAGCAAAATAATTATGCAAGGGTATGTGGGGTTTGAGTAGTGATGTGATACAGCATACACCCAGATTTTAGTAGCTGTTTCCCACTGCGTGCAAATTCAGTGTGTTCTTGATTTTGAATGAAAATCAAAATGTAGTGACAAATATGTTGTTACTTCTAGTGGAAAAATATAATTTTCTTTGCCAGTGAAATATATGGCAGCTTTAAAGTAATGGGAGGGGAGGGGGGAATACAGAGGACGGAGAGGGGCTGTTTTTTCTGGTCAGTCACAAAATGTTTTTCTCCCTTTTAAATATGCTCTTTCTAGTGCTGCTGGTTGCTTTGAATGTTTCGTTTGGAGAAATGAATTTCATTTTGGTGCCCTAGGAGTCTCACGAGAAGAGGTGCACTGCTATGTCTTTTGAGGATAGTGTTTGTAACTGATCTTGTTAAATAATGCTATTATTAAATAAGTGCAAATTGAAGCAAATTTATTTTCCATTGTCCACAAGTTGTGTTTCTGAGCTAAATTTCTTTTTATGTCTAGAGAGGCTTTTGCACTGCAGTATTACAATACAGCCATATTAAAAAGGTCCTTGGAGCAAATAACCCTCTAATGCTGCAGCGATGTTTTCAGTAGACTTCAGTAGTTCTATGGGAAATAATTATGTTGGATTTAAGCAATCTCGGCTGAATTGATTGTGCCTTTTTAATTGTGGTGTTAAACTGCTTGTAGGTATTCATGTGAGTGGTTAATCTAAACCCAAAATATAAAAAAAAGCACCAAACCCAAACCTTTAATCTGAATTAAATAATTTTTCTCTCTTTTTTGCAACAGGTCCTTCTGGTCTCTTTTTTTTTTTTTTTTTTTTTTCCTTCCCTTTTCTCCCCCCCCCCCCTTCCTTCTTCCTTTAATTGGCAGTGAGGTCTCCTGCTTGAATATATTTCCTTAACTAAGTAGAGTGCAGTTTGTGTTCTGGTGATGTGCAGTGGTACATGATACCATCATTCTCTTCTGCATATGGCATACTCCCTCTGTGATGCTGCAAGGAATGAAGGCAGGGAAAACTAGAGAGAAAAGGGAAAAGATTCCTGAGGTTGATGGTGTTGGCAAATTGAGTGATGAACGTTGATCCTGAGGAACCCCAACACATTTTAGATGGTGGTTTCTGTGGGATGTAATGCTGAAATCACAGCATAGGCGAGCACGTATCCTTCAGTGATCTCGCACCAAATCCTCTGGTGTGTACTTGGAAGGTGTGAGAAGCAGACATTGAACTAAGCTGCTTACCTTCTAATGTCAATATTTGGTGCTAAAAATTTAATTTTGAGTGGAAGACAAGCAGGTTGCTTACTTCTCTCTAACTGCAGCTCTTCATTACTGGTTTTTGTTTGCTCTAGTAAACAAACACGTATCTCTTAAAATTGAATTAAATGTATAAACTGCTTGAACTGGAGGCGGGGGGAGGGAAGATGACTCTGTTTGTTTTAAATAATAAATAAAAAAGTAAAATATCGTGCCATTGGCTGTCTGAAGTACAGCTTTGGCCTGATCAGTCAGTCAGTGCTCCCAGCAAACCCTCAGTGTCCAGCACCCTTCTCCTGGGTTGGAGGGTGGAAGTGCTTGGGGTGACTTGCAGGGTGACGCCTGCTTGACTGACAGACGTTTATTGCAGAGCGGCACCCGGTGCTTTCCAATTTTGCCTCTGTAATGATTTCCTCCAGCAAGCTGACAGAGAATTAAAATGTTTACAGTCAGGTTTTGGAAGGGTTCTTCAGGATGCAGAGGGGAGGGCAGGGAAATCCTTCCAGTTTTAGATCTCTCTAATCCCAAGCTTCTGTTCCTGTAGTCATGCTGATTTTTTATTGATTGTTGTGGCAGTGACTACTGTGTTTCAGAGCACAGTAATGCGAACGTCTCCGCTCCAGATAGAGTAGTCTTGGGGGGGGAAAAAAAAAAAAGGAAGTGGGAAGGAAGGAGTGGCCGAAAGAGACATCTTACTCCAGTCTTTTCAGATTGTTCATGAAACTGAAGCTATTGGTGAACGATTGTACGCTTTTGAGATTAAGTTTCAGTGAATGGATTAAGCTTTCAATCCCGTGTTTCCTGTAGAAATGCCAGGTAATCTAGAGCATTACTTACCATAAGGATGCACACTTCAGTGTTTTCCAGCCCAAGCCCGTTTCTCCACTGGAGTGGAACTATGGGAACATATGATTGAGGATGGGTATCGTTTCCCATGTTGATGTCAACTACTGTGTGCAAAAGGAGCTGAGCTGGAGTCGAGACTGGCATGCAGAATGGCAGTACATGAGCAGCAGAAAATTGAGTCAGTCACTTCTGATGATCAGCTTTCTCCTTACCACCTTCGTGTGTGCGCTGCAGACCAGGAGCATGGTCTGTGTTTCTTTAACCATCTGATTCTGACATAAAATTCCTTTGCAGAACCATCTGCACTCATCAGGTGAGCTTGTCATGCTTGTGCATGACATTGGCCCTCTGGTACCAAGCTTTAATTTCACCGCTTGGTTCCATACCTTAGTACTAGGAGCGTTTGCCCCTGAAGTAGGCTGCTGTTGGAGGTCCCACATTGTCCCTTCCACGCTTTGTGTAGGGAAGTAAACATCATGGTGTAACTAACCCAGCCTGGAGCTGGCAAATGCGGATGCTTTCACAGTGACACCTATTAAGTGAATTTACTGTCTACAAGGGGGAAAGGAGAAGGGTTACGGTACTCATGTGGAAATACCAAAACGAGTATATCTCTGTGTTTCCTGTTCACCTGGCTGCAGGCTGCCTACAGTCATGCTCTCGGATTTTTAAGGATGTCCTTCTGCTATCAGGGCTCTAACAAACCAAGCAGGCGGGATGTTTGTGTTTTACGCTTTACCAGGGATGCAGAAGCAGGCTGGAAATGAAAACAAGCCATTCTCAACTGATGCTAAGAGTTCTTGGAAGAGGGAATGAAAAGTATTCTTTTGAGTAACCTGGATAGCTGATGGAAATGACCCTTTACACAGTGTCTATAAAACAGCATTTTGGATAAAATAGTCCTATTACAGGAAGTGCAGAGGGTGAAAAACCTAAGCAGTCTTGACAATCGTTTTGGGATTGTTCCACAAGAAAATCAAAGGCTTGTCAGTTTTTACTGTTATGCACATAAATCACCTTTGCTCCTCCTGTTTTGTAAAATGCATTGGGTCAGGACTTTTTAGTTTGCCTCCATAGTATTATGAGTACTTACAGTAGAGTACATATAACAAACAACAGGAGATTCATATTTCACAGCACTTTCATTTTTCATCGGTATGCCAAGGTAAAGAACCTCCAACTCTCCTTTAAATAAGTATATTCTCTGTTTATTTCCTTTAAAATTGCATGAACGTTGTGCAAGCCAGTTAAAAGCAAGGAGAATACATTCCGAGATTCCTCTTCTGTATCTGCAGATTGATGCATTCAACAGCCAACTTCAGTGATTCTTGCAAGATTTAAACATGAGTGACTTAGTGGAATAATACTGTGTGAATATTTACTCCTGGTTTAATGCAGCGGAGTTCTACTGAAGTCAAAGCAACTGCATCTGGTTCCTTAAGATGAGGATATGGCCCAGCAAAGGACTTTTCTAATTGGCAGGAGGCTGCGTTTGGTACCTTTACCCTTCCTTGCAGGGCAGTATTTTAGGAAAAAAAAATAATAATAAAAAAAAAATCTTACTACCAGCAGTGGGATTTCTCATTTGAAAAGTTAAATACTCCTTAGTGAGAGGTGAGGGTATTACTCTGGCTCACAGAGCATTTTCTCTGACTAATGTATACAAAATGTATGTTGGGATTGCCCAACACTGATAATTCACGCACCTCTGGAGTGGAATACAGCAGCCATTCTGGGCTAGAAACATTATGCAGGAGGGGTTTGGGGAAGAGAAATGAAGAAAAACTAATCCAATTGAAACTGCAAGGGGAATTTAGGAAGCAGAATGCAATTATCCGAGTTGGATATTGGCCAGGACATGTTAGTTAACATTTTTACTCTTGCAAGAATTGCCATGGGATCTTTAATGACGATGAATGGTCAGGGCTCTATTTTACATCTCATTTGAAAGCCTGAGCGTGAAGATGAAGTGAATGCTTTGCCTTCCTTCAGGATATGTTGCTTTGGTCAATGTTTTTGCCTCCCCATGGGCCCAAGGCTCTCTGGGCACGCCTGCCTGGCAACTCCGCATGTCCAGGGGTTTCTTCATCTTCAGCTGCTAAACCGAGAGGAAATCCAGACACTCAGCATTACTTGATATTTCCTTTCTGCTTAGCTTCGGTTTTGTGGAGGGGTAGGTGAAGATGGTCTTACACCATCACTCCTCCCTTCCCTGGAAATGTGTCATGGTAGCAGTGATCTCGTTTTGTGCATATTATTAGTTGCAGGTTCTTCTAAACTGAGTTATTGTGGCTGAGCGTTATATGACACAGTGTTCCACTTCAGGTGGTCTTTATAGTGGATTATGTCAATGCATAGAAGTCATTGCAATTACTTGTTTCAGGGACTAAGTCATTTTTTTTGCAAGACCACACATCAAAGCCCATTTCCAAGTTAGACAGCTACAGACTTCTAATGGAGAAGTCCCCCTTCGGTTCAAGTTGGCCATGGCATATTTCCCTCTCCTTCTAGTGTGGTAGTTCCCCCCCTTGTTTTATGAGGACCAGTGGATGGAAGAACCATCCGTCCATAGTAAACAGTTGATAAATCTTACTGAAACTGGTATTTCAGGAGAAAGGAGTTGATGTGTAAATCTTTTCATATCTATAATCACGATTTTCCTTTTAGCTATCTGAACTTGAATCTTTTCTGCAAAAAAAAAAAAAAGCACCTCTTCTGTGTAAAAAGTCATTGTCGAGTTACGAATGTGTTTTAATGGCAGTGCTCTTTTTGGTATTCACGTTGGAAAAGGAGTAGGGTGGAATATGCTGCTCGGGGGAGAAGAGGCTTCATGTTAGTTTGGAGTTTTAGGGATGGTGCGTTTGTTGTGATTCAGTCAAAGTATGGTCTGGGAACTTGGAGGATTGCTGTGTATCTACTGGCTGCCTTTTAGTCCATTTATCAAAGCGCTTGCAGTCAATCTGAGAGGTCACGGAGCAGTGGCAGATGCTAGGAGATAAGATTAGATATGCATCCAGACTTTCATATATAATTTTATTAACAAAGTATGAAGAGCAATAGTAGGTACTTATTTTTTTTCTTTTTCTGTTGAAGACTTGTCCTGAGATTTTATTCTCCTGCAAGCTGACACATAAGGAGGCTCTGCTTCTAACCTACGTATGTCACTAATACTCATATGCAACACAGATAGATAATTAAAAGATAACAGGGTTAAGGCTCTCCTTCTAGCAAAGAATTTCTCTATTTATGTAGAATTTCCTCAAAATGCTCATGATGACATCAATGTCAATAATTTAAAATGCGGTTGCAAAATCACTCAAAGTATTCATAACCTATAAAGTGATACATTTTGCATCCAAGGATTTCCTTTCTACATTTTCATGTATTTTGGACAGTTTAGATTGTTTTGTAGGCTACGGAAGGATGGGTAAAGCCAATATCTGCATCCTCGTGTCTTGAATTTCTGGTTAATAGAGAAGATCTGACCACTCCGACCTGTGTTACACAGGCTTATGGGGCAGTTTCTACAGAATTGGTGGGATTTCACCAGGCAGTTGTGAGCGCTGGGGAGAGTCTCATCATTCTGTTACTGGCTGTCAGAGTTGCCTTAACATACAGGTGGGTCTTAATTGCACTGATTTTTCTCTTAGGATGTGAATCAAAATACCAACTCTGAGCTTTTTAAGATGTTCAGGGTATGTGGAATGTGATGTTAAGGAACAAAATGAATGTTCATCGTCATCCACAAGCCTGAGAGAAAACCGCTCTTCCTTATCTTTGTAAAATAACAATGTCTTTGGTCCAAGGCTTCTTGGATGACTGTGTAAGGCCAGATTTTGTCCGTCATAAATAAAGTGAATGGGCTTGGGGACTTCACATGTAAATAAAGTGCCCATTCCATCTGCCTCCGTGAGGCTTGACCCACAAAATAACAACAAACGTTTCCACTGCTTGAAAGAATTTGATGAATCTATTATGTTGGCCAGGTGTAAATCTGTGATCTGTGACATTTCATGCCTCATGTGGGCATTACGCTGTCATGCGGCACAGTGGGCTGCATTAATAGAGTCTTTGGGGATAAAGAGAGAGAGAATATGGACAGAAGCTGTTGTTAGGCAAAATAAATTATAGAGTAGCTCATCCAGTGTGAGAAGGATTGTGAGTGATGTAGTTTCAAACATCATTTTTTCAGTAATTGTGCTGTTTGAATTGTGACCTACTTTAATAACATTCTATCATTTTTAATATTTCTTTATTCATTACATTTTATACACACTCAGGTGGTTTACTGCAAGCTGTGTGGAAATTACAACGAAGGTCAAGTGCTCTTTGTGAGGATAACTTATTACTGAAAATATTAACTTGTTGTCATTATTGTTTTCCAGCGTGAAATTTTCTTTGTCTGGTGGATGAAGAGATGATGTCGGGCTTGTGTTAAAGTGTGTGATTACTGTCAATAGACCAAAGTCCCTCCAGTCATAGGTCTGAGATGTACATGATCACTGAACAAGTTTCACTTTAAATTGATTTATTTTTCCCTACGCTGTTAAGCTGGTACAGGCCCTTACTGGAAACCTCTTCAGATTAGGACTGGCTTATATATGTTTAACGTTTAAATGCCTTCAGTTCGCTGAAGCTAAACCGAAAATTGCAACTTTACTATTGAAATAACCATGCCTACACATGGTTTTGCAGCCTTTCAAATGAGCTTAAATTCATGCTTTAAATTATATTAGTTCAATATTTTTCATGTGGAAAAGGCTTTTGTGGCTTGGTCCACAGGAGTTCTGCATAGAGTTGGAGTCAAGCCTTGGTTAGGGCTGAGAGGATGCTCTTTATTGCTAGCGCTGGTGTCGATTCAGTTAGATCACAAGTTCTCCGTAGCAGTTATCCATACAAATGACCTTCCAACGGTTGCCCCGTGGTTAGTGGACAAGTAATTGTAAATGATATGCGAGAGTTTGGAAAAATGTGGCCTGGGATCCAGACATCAGGATCACCAGCTTCTCAAATCATAATCCCACTAAATGGTCCAGCCTACATGGCTAAGAGCTATGAAAAGACATCCCACTGGAAAAAAAGAAAGCTTTTCAGCATCCCCGCTAGCTTTACAAAGCATAACAGACATGTTGGATACTAATGCATCATTTCTTACACATTATTGAAATAGGATAGCTTTATGTGAAGGTCAGCTGTGCTTGGTGTCTAAAATGTTCCCATTTTTTATTATGCGTATTTGAGGTTCCTCTTAGGAATCAAGTGTAGAAAGAAACCAGAAGGGTTCCAGTGAATATTCACCATTTTGGCTGTTGCAGCAGGTCAGGGGTTGAGGTGTTACCGTCTTTCATCTTTTCGATGACCAAAATTCTCACCTGCTGGTTTGATGTGGTGGACATAAAGATTTCCCTAATCCAAAGCCAGAGAGGTCTCAACTTAGAAGTCACCAGTTTTTAATTTTCCTTGTGAGCTGTGTAATTTGAATTCTGTAGAGTCATGTCTTCTAAGTACAACAGGGAAGAAAACTGGACTAATTAGGTAAGCATCCTGCTTTTAAAGGTTCTGGACTGCTGTGCTAGGTTTGGGTTGGACAAGTAAGTTGAAATCTTTTGCAGGAATAGCAGTGAGAGATTTTTAGCTGAATGTCTATTTTCTGAGAGCAATTGAGCCACCCTAGACAAAGATTTCGTGTTCCTTCAGCATAAAAAAGGGGTAGTGGAACAGGAGAAGCTTAGCCCAGAAAAGAGCGCGCTTTTGATAGAGACCTGTTAAAACCAGTGGAGAACTGAATAAGGAATTGCCTTTTCCAGTAAAGGGTGTCGTATGCCACGAGCAAGTAGCAGATACAGAAGTAGTAAGATGCTTCACATAAGGTGGTGTTATGCAGGAAAACTCACTGCTTCGGGATGTTGCGGCTGCTAAAAGCTTACCTGGACCAAACAGTCTTCTGGAAAAGTTTGCAGTAGAGCTGAGGACTATTGCGTGGGGTGATACTGCTTCTGGTGTGGAAATGCCAGGCTCACGAATGTCTGGAGGCTGGAAATGTGTTCTGGTGGGTTATCGCAATATGTGTCTGCTCTTGGGGACTGCCAAAGAGTCAAGGTTATTGGATACAGGGCCAGCTGGCCCATTGCTCCCAGCCAGCAGGGCTTTCTTACACTAGGTGAAGAACTTAGCCAAGAGCCAGGGTGGGATAGTACACCATCTCCTCTCCCTGCGCTCAGCTGCGGCTCTCTTGACTTAAGGGTGTTAGAGCTGGGCTGGAGTATGGGAGACGGTAGAAATTCTTTCTAAGAGACAGGCATCAGTGTTGGAAGAAAGATGTGAAGTTCTAGCGAGGCACTCGATATAACAAAGGTGTAGAAAACTGAAGTCGTTCTTTGTGCAGGTGACTGACTTTGCTGTAATTGTAACCAGTCACTTTGGTTTAAGCCAGTTATTTCACTTATTTGGTTGTACGTGCTCTACCCTTGCTGTTTGATAGTGTAATGGTCTATCTGTTGGCATTGCTTGTTCTTAGTAAACACTTGTGTGACGTAGATCTGTATCTGGCTCTAGTGTTGTGAGAAGCTTATAAAGTGACCCAGCAGAATTTTAAATGTATATATTTTAAAAAAACAACAAACAGTGTCCTGGTGTAAAGTGTTGAAATAAGAACTTGAAATGCCCTAAAGACAGGTCAGTCATAGAATCATAGAATCATAGACCTGCTCTTCCACCCTATTTCTCCACAGGCCGTGATCACTGCTGGTCCTGGAGGTCGTGGTTTGGCCAGTTCATTCTGATTCCGGAGACCAAGGAAGGCCTTTGGATTCTAAATGGCCCTCTTACTTTGAAGTACGTTGTTTTCTGTGGAAATGCTGGTCTGTTCATGTAACTTTCTGCATACAAATGTTGAAGAAATAAAACATTACCTGCTAGCAAGAATTTCACCTTGTGCAGGGTTCTAGGGTACAATGCCATCTGTTAGTGGGAAGACCTGGAGTAGAGTTTATTAATAATTTCCCTTATTGCAGACTCTGTTGCCTTCAGATTGTCACTTCAAGAGCAAGTACACAGTGGTGTTTACACATGGCAACATTTAAAAAGCAAAGTTCAGATACTGTAATTGTGCAATGGAGTCGCTTGGAATTACTTAATAATAAAAGAGCCATACAGAAAGGTTCCTCTTACTCTAATTTCGTTAATAATGCATTTTGCAATTGGCTGGAGACATTTGGCTGACAACATTTCTTTCAGTAAGTTGTGGAACAAATCGGTAACTGACGAAGATTCCATCATTGGCATTATGCTGTACATCATGGCTGCGGAGAACTTCACAGTGACAAGGAGATCATATAGCCCTTATTTCAAAAGTACAAATTAGGGAATGGAATAGCATTTACCTGTCAGCAGACATCAAGAGATAGGAACAGAGATGGGAGCAATTGTGCTTTTGAAGGAGAGTGGTGTGTCCACCAATGCTAGTTAATTCATTCTTTTGATATGTATCCTGATTTATTTTTCCCGGTTTATTGAAGAAGCGGTATGAACACATGCCCACCGACGTACACTTGGGTCTTCCAAAGAATTTCACGAGAGCGGTTTATGAAACGCCCAGCCTTTTTTGCCAGTGAGATTTCTTTTCCTCCTTCTGCCTATTAATTGCAAACATCGTATTTTACCTTGCAAATGTTGGATGCTGGCTCTCTGGTCGTGTGCACCTTTGCTTCCCCTGCAGCTCCCACACCTGATTGGGCTCTCGGCTCCACACTTCCCTGGCTAACTTGCTTTCTGCCTCATTTACTCCCCAATGACCACCGAACGACGTTCCCTCAATTCAGGACCAGCTCAACTTTGTGACTGGCTACTCAGGATGCCGCAGCAGCAGTGCGGTTAGTGACTTCTCTTTAAAGATGTATAGCTGTACATCTTTTGAATTGTAAAGCTAAATTTCATTAGCTTCACTGGAAGGAAGGAATGAACACTGAAGGGAAAAATATACCACTGAGGCTATTGTAAGAAATTCTAGGTAAATGATTCAGCGTAGTGGAGCTAGTGCAAGTACGGGTAAGTACTGGTACCCTCGCTGCATGCTTTACTGCAGCTAAAGCAGAAGGTCGTGGTTACCTGATATATCCTGAACTTCCATTACAAATACCAAACCAAGCCACGTGTTGAGCGAGTCACGTGTGTTGTTTGGTACTTTGCACTTGAAGTTGAACAGTTAAACTTGATGATCTTAAAGGTCTTTTGCAACCTAAATAAGCTTATGATTCTAAGTGTATGCCAAGGTTTTGGAGAGGTTTAAAATTTTATTTCACTGAGCTGAGACCTTCTTTAGAGTAAACCCAAGGCAACTTGAGACCACTGCCAGTCTGTCGTCTTAGAGTTTTGAGCCCTTTTCAGTGTGATGCTTGCAGTGGCACTGAACACAAATTAGGGGTGTGAGCTGTGTCCCCATCGTCAGTTTTTTGCTGTGCAATATTGTGTATTCAGTCCTTGGTGGCTCAGAACTGAGAGTCTCGCACTGATTCCTTTCTTGCAGGTACACCTGCATCTTTGTGGGCCCTCATTAATCTGGTGATCGCTGACTTTAAGCCTGTGGAATGATGAATAAGTGTGCGAGTGTGGGGTTTTCTTTTTTTTTTTTTTTTTTTTTGTTAAGGTTCTGCTCACTCAGAGACGAGTCTTTTGCAGTGGAGACTTGTATGGGCAGATTGTGGTGGGTTTTTTTCCACGTGCTTATTTATAATGTCTATCTTCCATGATATTTAAGGCCCTTTTTAAAACCCTGGGTGGATGTATCCTCGCTGCCTTGAAGCTTGGGAAGAGCACTGTGATTGCCTTCCTTGTGTACTGTCTTAATAAAAACCTCCTTTTATGTGTATATCTCACCTATTGTTTTTTTCCCCACCTAACTAAAAGTTCTGTTTCTGGCTTCAGAATCCCAGTTTCTTAAACGTTGGAAAGTAACTGCTTCTATGAATACTGTGCTAACGGCAAAGAAACAAAATGCTACATAACCTCAAGTAATTTTGACTTAATTCCTTAGCAAATTGGGCCAACTAATGAATTAAAATTGGAGCTGAGATATAGCATGCATGTGCTTTGCTGTATTCTGCAGATATCTGATTTATAATTTTAACGCTGGTTATCTCATAGGTGGCATTATTATTATTTTAAAGCCAGCATTGAAGCCTGTTTTTTTTTTTTTGGAGGGAGAGACAACAGAATTGGCCCGTGATCTTGTTTTTTGGTGGTTTCTTTTGAAGGAGGCTGAATTTGAGACAAACTTGGCACTGCTCCGCGGCAGAGGAACTTGCAGTGATGCTGCAGTTTTGTTGGTGCCACTGCAGAGACAAAGGGTAAAACAAATCAAAATGAACTGAGAGGAGCAGATGGGGCAAGTGAGAAGTTGGGAAATCATTCAAAGTGTTAGACACCGAACGATTTCAATTTTCCCGAGACAAGCGGATGCTGTGGCACAACATGGCTCTTTTTGACACTCAACACACGTGAGACAATTTTGGAATAAAGGCTGCATCAGGTGTTCTGTTTCCAAATTTTCCTGCCTGAGGGAGAGTGTTTGCATTTGGCAAGGATGTCTGTAAGGGGGGTGGGGGGTGAAAACAAGCTTATAATAAATCCTTTCAGGTGTTTTGTTGACCACTCGGGGCATAGCGCGTCTGTACAAGATGGGTGAAACATCTCCTTGTGAGACAAAAATGGAATTTTAGGGTTATCACAATGCAGTGGGAGTAAAAGAAGTCAAACAACCGTGTCTGAAAATGTTGTCTTGATTTTTATGTCCTCCTCAAAGGATACAGTTTTCCTGTAGGATGAAAGTACGCAAAAGAGCAAATTGTTCACTTTGCTGAATATGAGTATTGGAAATTTGGTCCTCTTCATGTGTGCAAAACCCATGTGGGACAAAACGGCTCTGTCTCACAGTCTTTTCAGTCCTTAGTGACGTTTTGCCTTGTGCTAGCAGTGGGTTTTTTGGGTGCCACCTTACCAGAAGCTCAGGTAAGCCTGTCACTATGGCCTAGGCTTAGTGTTTCCCCTGCTTACGCTGTTTAAAAAAGCTGTAGTATTAAAAGACATAGAGAGTGGGGAAGCTTGTAATTTTGAGGGTGGAAGTGCTAAGGTCCGAACTTACGTGCTCTGCCAGCATCGGCTAAGCTATACTTCATCAATAATAAATCCACAGAAATTCCTCAGACTGTGTGACCTCTATTTCCCTCTAACATTGTTCTTCTGTTTAAGATTCCTCTTTAAGGGATTTGGCTTCCTTTAAAAGTAGGGAAATGAGATATAAAGAATTCTGTTCCCATCCGGTAATTGCAGCCTAAACATGATTTTGCAGTATTTATTGTTTATAAATGCATAAATAGGCTGTAGATGATTCATGCTTTAAATACTGTGGGGCATAGCAAAGTTGGATGTAGGAAAAATGTGTATGATAAGGCATAGTTCCAGCAGAAAGAAAAGGAACTTAAAAAGCTGTTGGATTCTTTCCATCCACCCTACAAAGAAGAAAATTGGTTTGCAGGAAATATAGGTCATGGCACTGTTCTGGCATCTTGATGTTGCTGTTTTGTTAAGTACAGTATATTGCTAGCAGCACAATTCGGGACTCCCATTAGAACCGTTCTTTGCTGTCAGACTTAAAAGGCCATTTAATATCCCTTATCTGATCTAATGCACTCCTCACATAGACAAAGAAAATTTAGAAGGTGGTTTGTTGTTGTTCTTTTTTTTTTTTTAAATAAATTATTGAAAGCTTTGGAGACTGTTCCTGCTGTTGCACCCAAAAGTCAGTTACTTCCATAAGGATCCAAGAATCAGGGGTCCACCATGAGTGGGGCAGTGGAACTAAATTCTTCTCCCCTCTCCATGGCAAAACATAGAAGAAAATGAAACCTTGTGTTGCTGTGCCACAGGGTTTTCCAGATAGAAACTTACTATTGGAGAAAAGCCTTGGCTTCTTAAACATAACATTCGCTTTTAATTATGAGATTAATTTAATTTCTTTGTGTTAGAAAAGATACTAAAGGCAGCTGTATTCTGTGAGTGAGGTTGTCTGTATTCTCCTCCGTTTGTGTCCAGCACCGGGACGGTGTCTGTGGTGTTTGCAGAACAGGAGAACGAGGCCAACAGTGTCTCTGTGGGGAAGGGAGGCAAAACTGCTCTCACCTTAGAAATTGTGGCACTGAAAAGTACATGATTTTTCTGCATAGTCGTATACGACTGGCTACTGTGAACCATCTAGAGGCCAAGATGGAAACAGAAGGGTGGGCAGGAAATCTGGGTGAGGAACTGTACCTACACTGCAGGTTTTGCTCGTTTGCTTTTGAGGTGTGATGAAGTGGCACGAGCACAATGATGTGACTCATCTCCTCAGCCCACTGTGACGCTGCTCGCTCTCTGTTTAGCTTTCTGGTACAATGCGATGTGATGCAGCTTTGAAGAAAGGGGTGTGTGTGTATATATTTTTTTTTTTTAAGTTGGTTTGAGATGTTCTTCATATTCTCCAGCTTTCATAACCTTGGGTCAACCCTATAGTGGTAGGGACGCAGGCAGCCTTCTTGTATCCATCCCATGGTATTGCTGTAGTTTTAGAGAGCACGTGCTGTGTATAAATACACCTGACTTGGCTTCATATGCACGTATGTTTTCTTTTTAAATGTTTTATCCCAAATGAGGCTGGAGGTTAACGATCCATGGAATCAGATGAAATCAAGGTCAGTCTTGCCTCTCCCTTGCCCTGTCCTCTGATCCCCTGTGGCTCATGCGATTTGTTGCGGGTCCAGGACTTTTCTCGAGCTCGTTGTACCAAGCCCGGGCTGCAGTGAATTGAAACCTTTTTGTTTCAGTTGAAGTTCTAGCAAGTTATTGCTGCTCAATCTGGATATTTTCAGGCGTGACAAAGATATAAGAATGCAACTACAGATTTTTATTGCTGCCCCAATGTATTTCCAGTGTGGTGTTATTACTTCGGAGTTCATTAGGAACAAACAAAACCAGTGGCAAGCATACTGCCTGTAACGCAATGCTGCACAGCACGCCTTGCTCGCTGCTGGCTGATGAAATGTCTGAGCTTTGGAATAAGCAGGATCCCAACAGTTTCCTCTACGGCTTGCCTGAAGATTTCCTAAACCCCTAACTACTTTCATTCATTATCTGTTGGTGCACTTGGATAAGAAACAGGCTTTTTTTTTTTTTTTTTAAACAGGCAATCAGGAAAATTTCCTGTGGTGACAAGTAGTTTTTTCTTTTGGATTGATCTAAGTACCAGACCAGTCTTATTGTATCTTAGTTTCTTCATTTCTTAGTTTCTTACCATTTAAAACAGGATTTGGAGGACTGATTCTTTGCATCCCAAACAAGGTGTGTGCGTGCACACGCATGTGGGGCTCTTTGGTTGTTTGTTTTGTTTTGCCTTTTTTTTTTTTAATCAAAAAACTTCTTGGTGGATCTACCCTCGCTGTTTCCTGCCTCAGTGGGAATGTGGGGTACATCGAAGTGCTTGAACACGTCATGAGACACTCGTGCTTTTGACCAGTTGCTGTTTGAGTCATCTGACTTGCATGGCATCTAGAAGACCGAGGTTAGAAGCCTAAATTCCTGAGATTCATAGGTGGGGAATAAAGACAATAGGGCTTTGGGGGGAAGGCACTTCATAGGATGCATAATGAAAATGTGTTGAAGACATCTCTCAGTGATTGCTTTCCAGCAGTTAAAATTCCATATTCTGATAGATAACTCTTCTTCGAAGGTGTTTCAGCATTGTGAGTATTGTAAATATACTTTTCAGATTTTAAAACACCCAAATGTAATACCTTTAAACATGTGTTTGTTTCTATTTTTTTTTATATAAACATGCAAAAATGAACAAATGGGAAGCCCTAGCAGTTGCGTGTATCTGATTGAAATGTATACATTCTTATACATAAATTATTGCATGCAGTTGTATCAACAAATGGAAAAGCTGAGTTTAGCACCCCTTGAAAATAATCTATTTCCGTTAGACACGCATATCATGTAGATACATGCTCGTCTATGCAGTGTATAATTTTTCACTGGCTCATTCAGAGGTAATTTTGGAAGGTGAAATGCGCCGTGTGAATATGGTACTTCAAATTGTAGAATGCTTCCATGAGAAAATATAGGATTAGTCTGCAAATAATCTCTTCAAAGGCCCTGTTACAATTCTGAACTCTCAGATGGCTTGGCTAGTCTTTGCTATTGCTTTAGAGGGACAGAGAATGTTAAAATCATTTACATGTATTGTCACTAAATAATTTTATGTGGTTGATCCTGCCTGACACGATGCTTCACAACATGATGGAAAATTCATAAATGTTTTCTTCAATTTGATGCTCAAGAAGCACTTTAAAAGCGCTCATTTCCTTAAGAATTATTTTCTCTCTTTATGTCCAATTCATAGATTATGGTCAAGTGTTCATTTTTATGGTATTTACAAGAAAGCAGGTAAGCCAGCTTGCTCATAACACCCCTCCCTCCCCCTCCACCCCCTGCCCAGATACATCCGGGCAGCATCAGGGAACAAAGAGAGTTGAGATTCTGAGCCATGCCCAGATTTGATTTAAGAATGCATTTTCTTGTAGTAAATTTTGGAGAGGCTGTTCGTGGTCAAAGATTCTAAGGTTATGTCCATTATATTAAAGACAAGACTGACGGTTAGTAAGTTTTTCAGCTGTCTAATATTTTAATTGTGGATGAAGTTCCTAGTCTTGTAGTTGCAAGCCATTTGTGTGTGTGTGTTTATAGCTCTCTCTCTGCTCAACCCACAGATGCCTAGTGATAGTCTTGTCTCAAACTTCTCATTCCCTTGGTGGTAAAGCATCCCTCCCAGCTTCCTCTTCGCATGTACTGGGAGTTTGTCAGTGACAGTCTGCTCTGGACATTAAACTCTTGGAAGAATCCCAGATTAATGGGGAGATCTCTCTAACCAGTTCATCAAACTGTGTTGTCTGTTTGGGCTAAATCACAAAAGATTGAGTTGTCCCTCGGAGCATTAGCTACAGAGTCTTAAGTCTGATTGTGGAAAAGTATCCTGTTGGATCCTGAGGTTTTGGACTTAACTGGGTGGAATGGAACCTGTTCAGGGATTGTACTGAAATTACTGAAATCTGACGGCTGCTGTTGGAGCAGTTGTGATGTGGAAAATTCATGCTCCATCTACTCACCCAAGTCCAGATGAAGTCTAGAGCGACAATGTGCTGGGGTGTATGTTGTGCCCAAACTGAAATGGGATCTCATGTTTCCAGACTGGCGATAGCTTCTAAATGTTTCATGGTAGTAGTGACGCTTCAGGATTCATAAGGAATTTCTGGAATTGGATCAAGAGTTTACAGCAGTGAGTAGCTTGCCTTTCATAATTGGTCAAGTATAATCAATCTGCATAACAGCATTTAAGGTTGGACTGGTGGATAAGTATTTGGAAAATAGATCGCTGTCTGAGACCAGCCATAACTCCCAATGTGTGAGGTCAGCCTTGCTTTTCCTCTTAGAGAATTCCTCTGTGGTTGTCTTGCTTTCCTCCAAGCTGTTAGCCTTTAGGAAGGATATTCTCCGCTCGACTGTTCTGCACTTTGGCTGGCTGTTTTGATCTACCGTGACTAGTGAGGCTTTTTAAAGTTTTACAGCTCACTTGGGATTGTATGACGTATTAAGTGAGAAAGAGAACATGTGTGGGGTGTTGGTGGCATAATCCTGAATCTAAGCTTGACAAATTCTGTGTTCTGAATTTTAGGAACCCAAAGCACCTGTTTGTCCACTTGCAGTTAGAAGAAATCATCCTTGTTTTGTTGCCTTGGTTAGGGTGACTTGCTCTGGTGTGGTGTGTTCCCCCTCATAAGGGATATTTTAGTGACGTTGAAGGTGGATGGGAGGCCAGGTGGCTATCAAAGAGGTGTGTAGGATTCAGACTCTTCCTACAGTTGCTTTAGCGAGTAGCTTTACTTGCTCAGGTAACGTATTTGTTTCAGTCTGTTGTTTTGTGGCTCAGCCTTTGTGTTCCCCATAAAATACGTGTGCGGCTTGGGCAGCGCTGGCTACACACCGATGACAGTTTTCAGCTAATGCTCCTTTCTGGGGAGGTCGTAGGAAAGGTCGTGGTGTGAGAGCTCTGAGGAGCAAAGCGTGTCACACATCATCAGGCAGTAGAAGTGTGGAGGTGGCACGTTGATGGTGTTACACAGTCCTCTCTGGGTGCCCGTGACCAGATGATGAGACTGATGTTTCACAGAACTTTGGTTACCTTTCACAAGTTCACGATAATTTATCAGCCTGTGCACCTAGAGCGAGGGGTTCTTTTTGAACCTCAGTTCGTGTTCAGTGGGATTAATGGTTTAAAAAAATGTCTCCACAATACATTAAATAGCTAAACCCGTTCAGGAATTCAAAGGGATCGGACTGGTTACCATAGTGAGCATAGCAGGAAATTTTTGCTAAATATTGGGACTGTATTTGTTGAGATGCACCAGAAAAGGAGTTCATCATTTGGGTCATTCTGCAATAGAAATGATGTAGCTAGCAGAACAACATTAACAAAAACTCAGTGGTGTCCCCTGTTTTCAGGTATTGGTCAGAAATGTCTTATTCTGTCAAGTAATAGGGCTGCTTAGTTCTGTTGAGAGCAATAGGTGATCTCTTTGGAAAAAAACAGCGGAAGCAAACGATGTGTTTGAGGGCGAGATGGGCGACGCGGTGGGTGTGAGGGGAGCAGCGCTGGTGGGCTCAGCCCAGGAGCCTGTTCAGATCCTGGCAGCTTTCAGCTGGTGCATTGGCTACAGCAGCTGTTTTCTGGATCTTCTGTTTTTTTCTGGTGTGAATCTGTAGTAAAGGGTGGATTAATTTTTAATCTGGATTAAAAATCTGACATAAAGTGAAAAAAATAAATATCAAAGGAGTGGGAAGGATCCCATATGAAGTTCCCATTTCGTGCTGGGAGTCTGACTAATGTGGGAGCAGTGTTGCAACAAAATGATGCATAGATCCTTGAGGTAAACAAAACCGCTGGACGAAGTCTGAGCAGAGACATCAAACCCTGGGTAGATGGTATCTATGAATGCTTCTTCTGGTTTTGGTTTTCCCATGATGTTTCTTCAGCCTTTTTCACTTGCCAGCTTTCACTCATCATATTCTCAGACACCAGTTTTGGTCAACAGACCCCTGTTCGCTCTTCCCTATTCACTAGACCTCAAGGCAATGTTTAGACTGCAAGATCTGGCATTTTCATCTGATCTTTCAGGTTTTTCTCTTTTCTGTCTTTCCCGCAGACGCTTGCTGGGGCTGCCGGGAGCACTTTGTATAAACCTCTGTTAACTCTCCTCATGGCTGAGGCCAAAATCACTGCCTCTTGCTCAGCTTGGGCTCTGTCATCTTGTTCTGCGGCGCAGTTCACTCACTGCGGTCCTGGGGCTGCTCTTGTGGGGAGTCTGTCATCTGGGATTTGCCACCTGGGGATGATGCTGGAATGCTACACAGCGAGCAGCTCTTGCAAGGAAAGGCCTCTTTTGGCTACTGAGACTCCTGACTTGTATTCTCTGTGCCTCAAGCCCCTGTTAATTACTGCTGTAAACATGCACTGAGCCACACTGTGTGTTGGTCCCCGTGCAGAGGCTGGTGTAGGATGTGGTGACCTTTTCAGGAAGCCCTGCTCTCCCCTGGAGGTGCCTCCCTGCCACCAAAGATCAGTCGCATGCGTCAGTTGTAGATAGTTTACGGCTGGTAGTTTTGGCCAGGTTGTTTTTTATTCCTTTTCAAATTTACCTCTGGTCAGGCTTTCTTTTCCGAGATGAGGAGTAGCCACTGTGCCTGCACTGTTGTTTTTAGCGTATTTCTAACTTACAGAAAGACGCCTGCAGCTCAGGGTAGGCAAGCTTTAAAATGTGTATTTAGGAATTTAAAATTACAAACACTTTTTTGTTTGGGTTTTTTTGTTTTGGTTTTTTTTTTCCCAAATAAGCCCTGTAACGAGTTGATCCTTCGACTCACCCACAAATAAGACAGTTCCAGTGAGAGAGGCTTTTTTATGGGATTCATTTTGGAAGCTATTCAGGGAAATCACTGTAGGCTTTTTGAGCAAATTAGTGAGAGCGTGGAAGGACCACAAAAAGGCTTTCTCCCTTAAGATTTGTGGGATCTTATGAAGGGAAGAAAAAAAAAACACATGGTAATTAAAGAATTTTTTATAATGAACTAAAATTATGCAAGCTCTGGTTTTGAACTTGGGTAAATTCTTAGCTGTTTCTGTTAGTGAAAGTTTTATTTTAAATTGAGGCTTTTAGAAAGGAAAGGAAATTACTTAATCACCGCTTCAAGTACGTGTGTATACATAGGGGCATGTGTGTATCCCCTTTGCAAGATGTTAAAGAGTTTGGATTTAGGATGTTGTTAAAAAAATATATGCACAACTCGTAGGTGTGAAATGGTCAAGGCAACTAATCTGTTGGGTTGTGGGAACCTCAGGAGCTCAGCTCATGATGAATATCATTAGCTGAGTTCACCTGAAGTGTTTGTCCTGGGGAAAAAACAGTGAATCAAATCTCTGGGTCTTTCACAGTGTCATGGTTTTGGCCAAATTGGCCAATGGCCGGCGACGGATGCTCCCCCCCAGCCTCTCGTGCACGGAGAGGAGGAGGAGGGATAAAGAGAGATTTACGAGTTTAGAAGAAACTAAACTACTTTAATAAAATATTAATAATAAGATAAAAAGGAAAATAATGAAATAGATACAGTATACACAAAACCGTATTAAGCTCCCAGGATGATGTCACTGGCAGGCACTGGGGGAGTCCCGGGCTGGACTCAGCGACGGGTGGGAACCAGGTTCCAGAGTCGGAGTCAGGAACACACGGATCGGGATCAAAGGCAGATGAACAGGCAGGGTCCTCCTTGGATGTCAGCCGTTGAAGGAAGAGAGCTGACCCATTGATCCCTCAGCTTTTAGACTGAGCATGGGGCAGATGGGATGGAATACCCCAGTTGGTCAATTTTGGGTCACCTGTCCTGTCCGCTCCTCCCCGCAGGTGGGACCCCTCTGCGCCCCTCCGCTTCCCACCCTCTAACGGGGCAAATAATGAAATTAGCTGACCTTGGTTGTTATAGCGATAAGGATAAGCAAGAGCCTTGCTGCATACCATTCCTTGGCACAAACTGTCTTCTCACTCTGAACGAACCGCTTCAGACACAACATGCTGGTAATTTCAGAGAGTTAGAAGAGGCCTGGCTAAGAAATAAAATTACTGAACAGAAAGTTGGTTCTGTTTTACCTCAAACCAGGACACACAGGGACTTTTCAATTATTTTAATTGGAGAGGGGCATTTCTTGTTGCTTGAATTACGTTAATATTTTGTGAGTATGCTGCCGAGACAGCTCTGGTTCAGAGCATGAGCAACTGGGGAAACTATTCATGGACCTCTTCTGTGAACAAAATCGTGTCTGTGACTCTTAATAACATACATTATGACAGGGGAAAAAAGTCAGATTGTTGGAATAACTTAATCCAATTCTTGTAAATGTGTAACACATGTGGACAGTGTGATGTTGAAATGCAGCAAAAGGAGTAGAAGAGCAGGTGCGGCCATGGAGGATCCCAGCAGTACCCTGTGAAACTTTACACTAAATGGCAAGGCACTTGGAAACGTGCCTCGTCTATGCGTGGGGCTAATTGACTTATATGCCACTTGGTCTGTGTCCTTGTTTGTATTTAAGGTACTCTTTGGATTCCCTCTACCTCTTGACTAATTCAGAACGTCCGTAGGAGGTGAGTCTTCAAAACAGAGAGAGATGGATGTGGCAGCTTGCTAGCGATGGGGACTGTGTTTCCCTAGCAACAGTATCCCTACGGAAGCTCGCAGAAAAGCTTGGACCCTCTGTCCTGTTTTTGAGTTCAGAAAGTCTCAGATTTGGCTATGCTGTTTGTTTGGTTTGGTGTTAAAAGCGAGATGCTGAAATGGGAAAGCAACAATTTCATTTGCACATGGCTGAAATCACATCTGGCTAAAGCTGCTGCCCAAGTATTCTTTTGAGCGTACCGGGCATCGTGGACCTTGAGGTCTGACAACAGCCACACTGAAGCTATTCAAGTAATTTTTTGAGGCTTTCGCATCAAAGGACAGATACACTGTGTGTGTATATCTTGCATAATCTGGGATATAAAAAACCTAAGACCATCTTACTGTAAATACTTTTGAAACATCTAATTGCTGGTTAACTTCATCAAGCTGCATTGACAACTCAGCTGAGATAATGTGGGGATGAAAAAAGTGCGTGTGAGCACTGGGAATTGCCGGGACTGGGAAACCTTTTCTGTTTCCAGTGACATTTTCAAAATCGTGTTTGCAGATGCTGATCTCTCTGCCTGGCGGCACTCCGTAAATCCCGTGCAGCCTGGCACACGGGGAGCCAAACCTTGGTGTAGGGAGGGCAGCAGCGCCCTGTGTCTTTTATCATGACATCTGAGATCTATCTCTTCAGCCGTTCCTGAGCGTTGGGATATGACAGTGTGGATCAGAAGGAGGAAATGAGATTCAACAAAGCTTTTTTTTATAACATCCACATCGAGCATAAGCAGGTTCTCAGGTGGTCTGGGCAGCCACTGTCCATCTTCACCATCTTCATCAGCGTACATGTATTGTTTGTGGTTTTAGGGCTGGTATTACATGAGTAGATGCTCAGGTTGGACAGTAAGGAAAGTCAAGAGTTGTGTGAGAAACCCGTAGCTTCATAGTGCATCCTTCTCCTTTGGTGTGCCGAGACCTGTATTGTCTTAAGTTTCACAAAGCCAGTGCTTGAACCCCTTTCTGGGTGACACAAACATCTGCACGTGAGCGTGTGGCTTCTCCTCTCCTCTTGTCTCTTATGCCCAATGTCCCTGTTTCTGGGTGGGGATAGCACATTAGCCTATTTAAAAATAACAAAAAAAAAAAGCCCCAAACAAAAAAAGTCACACCTTGAATCACTGAATTTGTCACAATAATTAAGTATGGTAGCTACTGTTTTGGATGCATTTCACCTGCTCAGAGATACTGCAGTCAGCACCATATGGTAGCCTTTTTTTTTTTTCCTTTTTAACAGACTTGCAGCAGCAATTTGTTTCACCCGTGAGCCAGCACCACAGCGTGCCTTGCTTAACAGAAACAACGTTAAGACTGGTGAGCTTTTCATTTTACGTTTTCAAGGAGCATTTAGCTGAGCTTCAGAGCCTGGTTTCTGGCACTGTCCTATTTGCATCGCAGCTCTCTGATGTATAAAAGTGAGGGGCTGAAGGACAGAAGGGCTTGATTTTTTTTTTTTTTTTTTTTTCTGACCAGAGACTCCTCAGTGCTACAGTCTTAACTGTTTCCAAATAATATGCCAATATTTACCTGCCTTTTAGGTGTATTGCCAAGCTCTCTTCAATGTCTGTATGTCACCCTGAGATTGTGGAAAGAAAATGGTTGCCGATATGGAAAATATTATTTTATTTGATGGGTGGACTGAAACTGCAGATTGAGTTATGGGCGCGTCTGTGCTGAAAACAGGACCCAGTGCAGGATCCCTCATCTTCTTCCAAAGCACAGAACAGTGTTACAGCACCATGATGCTGGCCCGAGGGCCTTATTCCTAACAGCATTGTGATGATGTGTTGGTACTTTGAACTAATATCTTTAATGGGGGTGGTTTTTTTTTATTTGGTTCTGGATTTTTTTGTTAAATTACCAGGGTACTCAGATTTTGACTAGCTTGCTGCACTGTGCCCCGTAAGCTGATATACTTAATGTGAAATCATGGTGAGTTCAGGATCCCCTTGTCTTACAGCTCTTTTTTTTTTCTCTGACTGCCAGACGAACTATGAAATTTTGTATATTCTTAGGCTTCCTTAAAACTTGGGCAAGTCTGCTACAGTCATGCAATACCTTAAAGCCTGGAATGACATCCCCAGTGTGGAACGATGACCCAGTAGCATAGCAAGTTAACCTGCAATGCAAGAGACTCATGTTTAATTCCCCTTCCATTATTGACTCTATAGAACTCCAGGTAGATTGTTTGGTTAGGGAGGCGGTAGGATTCCCTACCTGGAAGGGCTATAAGAGTACACATGAACACCACAGTGGGTCTCAGATACTGCGATAACGGAGGATGTGTAAGAAGTAGATAGCCCATTTCAGACCCTGTCACCTCCCCAGGCAAAAGTCGATTAGGGTCATGCTGAGTCCTCATTCAGATGCGGGAGCGGTGGTCCTGGTGTCTTGCATCCTTCCTCCCTGTCCCCTAATTGGTCCTGGGATCTTGCAGTTTGTGATGGGCATCTCACTCGGGATCAATATCTCCGGTTAGTTTTGTTATATCAGATAGTGTTGATAACCCCCTTCTGCAAGTCGTTCACTGGGTGATAACCATTTCCTCTGCTTAATTAGGAATATCTGCTTAAAAATAAGATATGTATCTGGGTGAAGTGAGGGTTACAAAGAGGTGCAATTAAACCTCAAGTAGCAGATTTTCTACATCTTGTCCTATTGTGTTTAATTTTCCTTTCTCTAAAGGATAAGAATGCAACATTTCTAGAAGGTAGAGGTGTTCTGTTCAGAGCTCAGGATCATCTAAAGTGAAATGCGTTTGAACTGTTGCACATCCCAGCTTTCTCCTGTCTTGCATCCTGTGTTCTTTAACTGGAATATAATGCACTTTTAATTTCGCAAAGGTTTAGGAACAATGGGGAGGTCTGAGTGGTTTTTCTTTTTAAATTAACCAACTTATTTAAGAATGAGATGTGACTTTTTGTGTTGGCGATTAAAAAGTTATTAAAGCTGTGTTTCCTTTAGACTTGTTTTAGACAATGCTGGACTTGAGACTGGAATACAAATTGTCAGCTTCACACCTAATCACATTTTCTTGGTAAAAATTGAGCTGTTTGACTGGGACAAGGGACCCGATTTGTACATTGTGCTGTGGTTTTTCTCAACTTTGGAAGCCAAAAAATGCAACAGTTGCCTTAATCTTTCCTCTCTTGTTGCCCGAGTTATGTGGACGTCAGTGGCCTCGGAGAAGGCAATATCTCACCGCGTCCCTGTGAGCTGACCAGGCAGCAGCAGGAGGGAGCATCCTCCGCAATGGGGGACTTTCCTATCCCAAACGGAAACTTCTGTTTCATTATGCACCAAATGGACTTGCTCTGCAGAAGAGAGGTTTTAATCTAAGTTTAAATAAAGTGGGATGAAAAGCAATATGCCTTGCAATGGTGTTCTCTAACATAATGTGGAGAAAGGTAAACGTAGGGAAGGTAGTCTGGGGCCCAAGAGGTTTTTGTTCTTCACAGTCCTTTACCTTCATGCATCCTTGATGCTTCCTAGTGCTCAGATTGGTTTACTTTGCAAATGTAAACGAACTTGCCAACGTTCTCATTTTAGCAATGCCATATAGAAATACTGATTAAAAATGTCAGCTAGTGATTTTAATCTGTGAGGAATAAGCAGTTCTAGAAAAAGTAGATATACTTCTTTCTCAGTATACCTCCCTCACAGCAAAAATGGTTCTGGTAATGTTCCTTGCCTGAAAGGTGTGTGTTTAGCTGTTTTTGGAAATTAATGGGAATTTGCATTCCTTTTCTGAAGCACCAATAAACTCCAGTCTTTTCAACCAGCCCTGGGTTTGAAGTTGAAATTTCTGCTTTGAGGGGAATCTGGAGAGATGGCTCTGCACCTACTTGGGAGTAGAATGCAATTAAAGTATTTGTTTGGGTTTTTTTAATGACAGTTTGCCGTTCTATGTTCTTCCCTACTGGAAAACAGGGATCCTAAATGTGTTGCTGTGGGCTTGATGAGCTGGGAGGTGGGAGCTGGGCCACCTTGAGGCTAATGGATGGTTGCCTTGTGCCAACGTGCATTGTGGAGCTTCCCCATGGGCCCAGCACTTGGCTCCCCGTGAAGCGTCGTAGGCTCACCAAACTGGTGTTCGTTGTCCAAACCCTCTTTTTATCACAAATTTTCTGCTCAGCTGTCGTTAAGAGCTAAGATCTGCTGATATTTGCAACGGAAAGGATGTTGTGTGTTTCTCCTTCTTGCAGGTCCCAAAGTCAATACTTGTTTAGCAAATGCTGATATTCTAATTTGTTTTGCAGTGCAAAATCCTTCAGTAATCCAGAAATTGCTCCCCAGACTACAAGTAAAGGACAGGATTTTATCTTGTGGGAGAACAATATTGTCAAGTGTCCCATTTTTTTTTTGAGTAGTCGGGAGGATGCGTCTCCCGCGGTAGGAGATACTTCAGAAAGCGGTTGTGTGGCTGGGGACTGCCTGGCTGGATTGATTCCTGGAAGGCGGAGAGATGCCAGTGAGTAAAGAGAAGAAGGGACTTGCAGTTCATATGGATACTTTTCCTCTGCTCGCTGGAGCAAACACATGCACAGTATCCAGTAGCGCCTACCTTAGGGCACCTTATGTACCTAAATAAAGGAGGGACAAGATCAAAACATCACCTTATTATTAACAAGAAAGATGAGTTGTGTAGTGACCTTAGAGCAGAATCATAAAATATTTTGTTGTTCCTAAAATTCTTTGAGGAAAAATAAACTGAGGGATGCAAACACCCAGAGCATTGAGCCCTTGGACAAGAAAGAAAAACAAAGCAAAAGGGGGTAAAAAGACTAACGTTTCATTTCTCATTGAATTTAGTGTTTTCCATTTAAAAGAAAAAAAAAAAAAAAGACAGGAGGGGAGAATTGGTTGAATTGGTTAACATATGCCAGCACTAGTATCGGATATGTTCTTTCATATATGAAATTATCCCATAATTGAGACAAATTACTTGAAGCATTAAAAAATTCCCAGAAATGCTGATGTGGAAAAGGCCTTGGGAGGTAACTTAGTATGTTGCCAGGCTCTTAGGCGAGATCAAGTGTACCTGTCTCACCTCCAGAAGCTGACAGTCTGTCTCACCTCTTTTTAAACCTCAGGTATTGATTTCTCGTCTTCCCCAGACAGCCTGTTCTGGGTCTTCACCACTCCTACAGTTAACAAGACTTTCATTTTTCTAATACCTAATTCTTTCTACCGCTTGTCCTCCTGTCAGTCCTATGGAGAAGAACTGATGAATGTCCTCTTCTGTTACTGCCTTGTTGAGCATTTTTGGATGATGCTTAGCACCTCCTTAAATTAATCTTGGCTTGGCTTTGCTTTGCAGGAAGAGACGAAGAAGACAAAAGGAAATCTTGGTTCTTTTCTTGTTGACCAGGCTTTTGAAATCACTTAGTTGTTTGGGTTTTGTTCCCCCCACACCCCCGCACTCCCCCGCACCCCCCTGTTGACTTTTCCCTATATTTTAAGGAGTGGCACTCAAAATGGCATATCTATTGAGATAATCAATGTCTTTCTAGTGCAATAGGAAAAGAAGAATAAGCTGCTTGGTCTTAGCATCTCATGCTTCTGTCATACTTCTCTGATATTTCTGGTTTTCCAATAATACCATATTTTTTTCTTGTATTCATTGTAACTTGCTGAAGTACAGATACTTGGCCTTTTATCACCTCACACTTTCACCACATGTATTTTAGAAGGAAGAATAAAATGAACAAATAGAAAGTGCTGCAGTGTATCAGGTTTCAGCTCTCGGATATTGTATCCTCGTCTCCAGCTTGATGATACATTCTCTGCTGATGCTGCTCACTTTTCTTAGCTCGGTGTCGCCTATAGTTGTTCAAATGTTCTTGCCATTTAGTCCTGTAAGAGCAATGGCATCTCCGATGTTACTGCTGATGGTGGCTATTTCAGAGATCATTTATCAGAAAAGAATTGGCGACCTCAAGCCTTGAGCCACTCTCTTAGCAGAGCTTTATGTGAGCCACTGTGAATGTCCAACCCCACGTGCTGAGGATTAGAAACAATTTCTAGATATAGGGCTAGTCACTGTTGCTTTTGCACAATTTGAATACGTTGATTTAAATTTTACAGTTGTTTAGAGCTGATCTTCTGAAAGCTGTTAGTGATTTAGATTTTTAGAACCCTCTGAAATGAAAAATATTTTACAATATTATTGTTATACTATTCTATTAGAACTCTGTCTTCTATCGTGTTGATGCTAGCATCATCTGTATTCTCATTTGGGACTAGTAATATTCTATAATTCTCCAGTGAAGAGGAACAAAAACAATTGTTAAAATATCCATTCCCTCCCTTGAAAAAAGCTACCAGTGTTATCAGGTAGCTCAGGTATTTTTCAGGACTTGTCAGAACGTACCAATCCACATAAGGAGGAATATATTTGCAATATGTAGTTGTAGTGTAGTTATAAAGCATTATGAGATTCTTGAGTCTTATTATTATTACTAAATGCTTTCACATGCAAAGTGACACTGGTGCATTTCATTTAAGCTATTATTATTTCAGACTTAATTTTATACCCAAACTGAAATAAGGAAAGGACTTTCAGAAATATTTGGGGGCGTTGCTATGTTATTTAGAATTACTGGGAGAAGCAAACAAACCCCCTCGCACGTTCTGAAAGGTGAGTATCTAAAAGGCCTCATTTTATTTCAGAGGAAGCTGTTAAGTAAAAAAATTCAAAGCATTTTTAGAGGGCAATGCATTTATCCCCTTACATGAGTGCTTATGATGATGTTTTCATCAATGCACTCTGTGATAATTATTCACATACCACTTTGAAAATTCATAGTGGGTACAATATAATGCACATTGCTGTTGGTTATCTCACTGTATGTGACAGAATTGAGGCTCTCCAAGTTTCTGGCGGTTTATAATTCTCCTCTGGGTTTCTTGCCTGATGGTCCGGAGCTCTGTAAGTCAGATCTTTCCCTGGGACTCCCCATCTTTCTTAGGGCCTGTTCTGTCTGGTCCTTTTTTTTTCTTTTTCTTTTTCCCTTGTCCTTTTTTTTTCTCTTGCTTTTTCTGGATGCTGTTTGAGAATCTGAACCCCCCATTTTTATTATTTTTTTTCCTTCTTTGATGCTTCCAGTGATCCAGTGATGCTTCCAGCATTTCCATTCGCCTGCTTGCTTTCCCTTTGCTCTCATGCACCGATGTTTCCTACCCCATGAAGCACAATTTCTTTCCTTTTGTGCTTCGTTTTTCTTCTTCTCCTCACACTAGCCTGAGATGGCTGTATCCCTTCATAGCTGACCCCCTTACTGTCCCCCTCCTCTGCACATCACTGGTGTCCCTGGGCCGCCCTGCACCCCATCTCAGCCCATTTCCACCCAGGTTTCCAGCTGTGGTGCTTCCACTTTGACGTTGTTCTTTTTCTCCCCCTTTCCCCGTGTTTTTCCTAACGCTGCTCTGCTCGCCTGCTATGTCTGATTAGCTGGCTCGAGGGTGCGAGTTAAATGTCAGTCTAATTTTTTCTTTCTTCCAGTCTTAAAGGGGTGCCATGAAATGGAATTTGAACACCAAAAAATTCACTTTTGCTGGGAAAGGTTTAACCTGCAGTGTCCAAGTAGGCACTCAATCCCTGCGTGGTTTGCTTCCCCTTCTAATGGCAGTCGTTGTCTTGTTAGAATCCGTCCTGATCAACAGTGGCACAGGCTAAAAGACTGGAAATAAAAATGGTTGCCGTAAGTGAACTGATGCCACTGAGTGTAGTCTCTTCTGTTCTCACATCTTGAGTGTATTCTGTGTTTATAGTGTAAGAAGACGCTTGCTAATGGTTGTAACTTCTCTGCTGTCATGATATGATTCTGGCCTCGATAGCAGCAAGAATGAGGCAATAGCTGTGGATGCACTTCACATCTTCCCTGTGCTGCTACTGCTTAATTTTTATTTATTTAATTTTAATGCAGTATTTTTCAATAAGGAGACAGCAGATCATAATAATATCTTTTTTCTGAGAGCTTATTGGGGGTTATTTAAAAAAAAAAATAAATTTATGGCAGTGGACAACAGCCAGTAGCTGTGTCTGCCCAACTGTGACGAAGAAAATAGGGTGAGCGAGAGACTGAAACGTGCTCTGTGCTGCAAATCAATCCAGCGATGACAGGCAGGACCTGCCTCGCAGGGGGTCAGGGTGCAGTGGTTGTGTTCTGGACATTGGGAAAAAGGTCAGGAAAGATGAACAACTTGGCAGCAAGAGGGATCCTGGGGTGGCTTTGCCTCTAGCTGAACTCTTAGCAGTTAAGGTAGAGGCGGGGGTGGTGTGGTTTGGCAGGCTGTCTTCTGGCCAGGGGACGTGTTGGGTGTCATGGCTTGAAGAGCCCTGCTGTGCAACAGCTGGCTCTTGTCTGAGCAAGGACTGGTCTTTATGACCTGCTGTGCCAAACTGGGTGGTAGGGACGTGACAGATGATGTTAGGCACGGAGGGCTTGACCCTTGACTTGTGCTTTTGGCAGCCCCACTGCAGACTGCAATCGTAGGTGAAGAGCTGATTGCACACTTGAGGGCTTTGCTGGGTGGAGGCCAGGAGAGCTTTTCCATGGCCAGGCATTAATACCTTGTGCTTTTGATCAAAACCAAATTTTGGTCTGCTGTATATTTAGGGACAAAGAGCTCTTATTGCATCATTGACCCCTCTGTCTCAATTTAAAGCTCTTCTGTATTGCTCTCAACTGTTCACAGATACTTTATATTAAGATAAGGATCATTGTTTGGTTTTTAGAGAGATTTAAAGTAGCCTAAGGGAAAGCAGCGCGCTTGGCAAGGACAGTTACTTGTGCAATGAAAAAGACATTGCTACAATAAATACAGCAAACACACTGAGCTCAGAAGGAAAGAGATGACGTTTGGGAATTAAGTCCTACCTTACCGTACTGTGGCTCAGGTTAGTATTTTCTGTCAAGTGACATCTGAGAGCCACAGTCTGTGCAGTCCCATTCCCCTGAAGGGGGATGCTCTGACCGAGATGCAAGTGGAGCTACGATGACCGCAGACAGCCATCCTCTAAGAACTGGCTTTGTACGTCCTTGACGTGCAGCAGCAGATGAAGATAGACTTGGCTGTTGATAAATATATACATGATTATAACTGGTATTGGGCTGTGCAGGGTGCTCTTCCCCGTGGACTGCGCTAATAACATAATAGAAGGAAAGGCAGAGAATTTTGATAATTAATCTGTGTTTGATTCCCAAAGATAAAAAATTGAATAAGTTAATATTTATGACCAGCTCCTTTTACTTTCTTCATCAGTTGAATAGGGAGTCTCTCAGAACAGCTAACCCTTGATGAGTGGAAGGATCAGGAGGAAACCGTTTTTAAGAAGGAAAGAGAGAATTTATTTTTGCATTGCACACTTTGCTTGCTTTTTGCCCCATGCTCATGGGAACATTTTGATGAAAATCTAATAAAAAATAAGTTAGAAATTGATTATAAAAATGAAAATTCAGCTACTTCTTACTTGAAAAGTAAACATGACTCATAAGCCAAAACTCATCTTTTAAAAAATGAAAAACTGCAGTGAAATTGCGCGAAAGGTTTTAGCTACATCTATTAATGGCTTTTTTTTATGCTGGTGAAGATCTTCAGAAATCTCGCTTCTAAACACTCTGCGTGTTTCTTAAGAGGATGCTTCCTGTTGTGTCATGTTCTCAGCTGGTTTCAAGACCTAAACACACTTAGGAGACGCTGAGTTGGGATCTCAAGATTTGTTTACACGAGGCCTTGAGAAAGACACTTGAGCATAGGTTTCATGTGTTGACATTTTAATCCTATTGTATCTGAAGCTCCATGGGGAAATAATTTTAAAAGGTAAATATGTTTATATCAAGCCAATTTTCATTCCCCCCCCTTTTCATAAAAACTCACCCTCCCTAAGATTTGTGATTATCCAACCTTAGCTGGATAATCCTCTCTCCTTCTTTTCCTCCAAACAAAGAGACTTGAATGGTTGGCAGAAAACAAGCACGTTTGCCTTCAGTAAGCAGCTTATGCCTAACAACAAAAGAAAACTTTTGCTTGTTTTCAAATGTCAGTGGGCAAAAGAACTGCCCTGGCAGCACACATGCCTTTTTAGTGTTTTCTTTATCTCCAGAACATCTCTCAGATGAACTGTCTGGTTTCGTGGGACTTGGTGTCTAACCAGTCAGAAGGTGGTGCTAAATGGTGTTCGAACTGTGGACAATTACAGACCATTAGTAGACATGACAGTGGTTAACAGCTTTTAAAAACATTATTATATTAAGGCAGGCTTTTCAGAGTCAGACTGTTGAGATAAATGGAGATGTCCATGGTGGGGAGGAACAGGTTGGTGCTCGGACAGGCAGAAGAGAGCTGGGAGGGTACGGCAATGCAGGAGGTGAGATGTGCTCCTATTTTTGTTAATGTTGGATGATAACCTTGTCTTGGGAGGCCTCCCCTCCCTCTTTTTCTTCATTAAGCCTTTTACAGCTGGACTATGCCTCTTGACTTCTGATTTTTCACAGCTACCGCTGCTGATCATGATGTGCGGGGAAACATGCCTTCATGCTGAGGAGCTCAATTTTGGCATCTTGCCATTTCAGGCTTTCTGCTAAAGCTCCCTGCGTGAGAAAAGCAAGTCACTGTCAAATTGGAGTACTTGTTGGCACACTGGGTTTTGTACCCTTAAATCCTATAGCTTATTATTTGTCTTGCTATCGTGCGTAGGAACCTTCACTGGGGAGCAGAACTCTGTTGTACTTGTCTATAAATATTGAAGAAAAGAAAGTCTCCCCCCACCAAGAGTCTAGGAGTAGGAGAGATGTTTGATGCACTTAAATGGACGCGGGTAAACAAATGGACAAAATGAATCACTCTGAGAATGGGTAATCTCAGCATGCCCATTGCTCCTGCATGCCCCCTGTGCAAAGTCTTTTGTAAGGCATTGCCGTGGAAGGCTTAAAAAAGATACGGAGGTGTTTTTGTAGAATTCTGTGGAAACTCCTGCTAAGGGCCCAGATCAGATGTAGATAAAATCTGAAGGTCGGTGTTTGAAAGTGTAACGTGTAAGGAGTATTTATTGATCAAAGATAGGATCAGTTCTTGGTGTAATGATTGAGAAATGAGAGGTTAGGTGGAAAAAAGATCTAACGAAGGGTATTTTCATGAAGATACCGTACATTGACAAGTCAGAGGTTGGGAACTCTTGGGGGGATTTTGGGGGTCCCTCTGTTCATCACTTACCAACACGCCATGCAATTTGTGGCACTGACATTTCTCTCACTTAAACTAGTATTTGTCTGTTCATTTACCTTGGGCTTTATGGATTAGCATACAAATCATAGCACATACTGGTATTTATCTTTCTGTTGTGGCTTATCAATGTATTTTCCAGAACACTCACTTTCTGTGTTGTTAAGGTCAGTGGATCTTAGTTGCATCTATCCATCTCATCGTAACTCTGGGCAGGCTGACGTGTAGCTATTTGTTTAACCGTTTCAGTGTCTCTGTCACCCTCGGGCTGTTGATTGAGTCTGCTGAAGAGACACACATCTATACAGCCACACTTGATTTGTTGCAGGTCATTTTTTCCCCTCCCCATTCAATTCTCCCTTGTCATCACTCAACCGCTTCATCTTAGCACCGCTCTCTTCCTTCAGCTTGTGTGTCGACCTCCACCGTTGCCAGCCACACCAGATGGAAGCAAAGTTGTGTGCCCATTGTGCCACTGATCACATCCAGGCCCAGGATGGCGTGTGCCAGCTGGCTTCCAAGGTATCATTTCGTGTGTCCTCCAGTTGCCATTGGGTTGGAGGATAATTTGGCATGTTGATTTTGGTCAGAAAAATTATCTGTGCATCTGTGGCAAGCCATCTGCTTTGTGCGCAGTCAATGGTGTGGGGAGTGGAATGGTCGCACCTGACCCTGTTCCACCGTATCGCAGTTGGTAACTTCTGCCTGCGTTATGTTCACATTCCCATATCTGGCTGGCTGTGAGTGTCAGTAAAACGCACTGTCCTAGTGTGTGTTTCAGGGAGAGCATCCAGTTGCCTTTCCAATTACACGTCCTCGCCTTTGTTTTTCCAGTATCCTTTAAGATAATGGCTAGGAGCTTTGCCTTGCGCTCTCCTGGCTTCACACCACTCTGCTGCTGTGGTAGATTGCAGTGTGGCGTGGGTTTTTGTGCTACGGTTTACTATCACGTACAGTCAGCAGATGCAAATTTCATTAGGGTGTTTTGCGTGTTTGTAGCTGTGAACCCTCCTGCGTGTACGTTCTTGTACGCCCAGTAAAAAGTGCCAGTAGTGAAACATGCTGTTCCTGGTGCCTTTCCTGCGTATGGTGTTACCGGTAGTGGGCAAAGACAGCCTGATGCAGTGTTTGAAAATAACATTCCTACATATCTGTCTCTTGCCTCATGGCTCAGGCTGTGCTACTTCGTTGGGAACAAAGCCAGAATGTAGCCTTAATTTTGCAACATGCAACCATCAGCTTGCAAATGCTGAATCAATTAAACACGGCCTCATCCGAAATGCCGGTAGGGTCTGTCTGTGCAGGTGTTGGTGGATGCCGAGTTGGAGCCCGGAAAGCCTGAATGCAGGAGGTTATTGCACTTGTTCTCTCAGGAGCAAGAGGGTATCATTACGAGTGACTGGATTTCCAGCCATGAGGTTTGCAACACCATTTGCTGACACAGGGTAAATGCTGATTTTAGTTTCTCCTTACCTCACTTCACAGAGTGGAGCTGGAAGTAATTCACTACTTTGCATTTGCTAGTGCACAAAAATGTACTGCCACTTCCAAATGGGAGGTTCGGACTTCTCAAATGTGAAATTTGGTGCTTCTGTCTCAGCAATTTCTTGCTTATCAACGTGTTTAAGTCACTCTGCATTTGAATGGGTGAAGTAAGGTATAATTCACGTTATTATTATTTCCAGTTGTTAGGAAGAGCAGACTGAGCCAAAATCACCTGACTCTATTCTCAAACAACGGGAGTTAGATGAAATATATTCCTAAATAATCAGACTAAATTACATGTGTACTTTGGCAGACTTCAAATGAATGACATTGATGAATCCTTAAAACTGTGACCGTTGAGTCAAACACAGGCTTTGATACCATTAACGAAGAAATAATGTTTTGACATTCATACCTTCATAAATTCTGACGCTTCCAATTGTCCTCAAGTAACAAAACACTGTTGTCATCTGCAATAATGTGCTCTTTAAAAACTTTGCCTGAGCTATATAAAGCTGGGCGCTTTGTGTTAGGAAAGGACAAGCGTTTCTTGTTTGTGCTTTTATTTCCCCTGCTTTGGTGGTTGCAGGTCCCGTTGTTTAAGGCCTCAACCATGCTTCAAGGTCTTGTGCAGCGACTGTTGTGTGGGTCAATAAGGCTTGAGCTGAGCCTCCAGACCTAAGTGATGTGTTGTGCTCTGACTTAGCATATTGATGTATGACTGCTTCCTTTTCTAGCCTCAAAAAGCGCTTTAACGCTGCTTTTTCTTTTGTTGGTATTGCCTTTTGTTCCCATTACACGGAGGACAATCCAGTCTGAGAGAGATAAATTTCACAATTTGTCTTGTCAAACTCTGAGATGGAGTTTTCTGTTCTGCTGGCCGGGCAGAGGAGCAGTAGTGCCCTTTCTAAGAGCGCGTGGGTGGCTGTGCGCAGAGACCCCTCGCTTTCTTAATGGGATCTGTGTACTTACGTCCCACGCTGCGACCTGCAAATGTTCCGCAGAAACTCGCACCTCCTTGGCTTGCTCTCTTCCTACCTACCGATGGGGCTTGACAGCGCTGACTTGGGATGTAAAACCACTCAGTAACCCGTCTTGGTAAGTCATGAATTATTAAGGTGAAGTACCCGTTCTGTGCACTTGCACTGCTTAAGGATTCATTGTGTTGCCTTTTGGTTGACCTGACAAAGCTGTTCAGTGCCTCTCCTTCCAATGCAAAGTCCCAGATTCAGCTTTGCTCCTGGGACCATGTACTCCAGCTCTGGCCGACCTTTCAGAGGAAGGAGAGAACAGAACACAGCTGAGAAATTAATTTCTGGAGAGAGTTAGAAAAAGGTATATAAAAATATTATGCTTGGTGAGAACGGGAAAAATAGCAGTGATCGTGCTGAAGGTAATAGGAATCTGGTTCACGTTCCTCGCTGCCCTTTACTGCAGCACTTAAGTGTCTGATGGAGAAATCCTCTAGCTATACAGCTATGTTATTGTTGACCCATTTTCCCAACAGCTCATGGCTAAGATTGAGTACATATTACTACCATTATAATTGTTAAATTTTGCCTCGCTGCATCGGGAATTCTGTGAATATTGTGAGGCTGCCCCAGAGCACTTTGCTAATCAAACACAGATTAAAAGTAACGCAACTGACTGCTGTAAAAATATTGGTACGCTTCCCTAGTAGATTTACAGTCTCATGTACTAAGAGAACTTCATGACCCTCTCTTAAAATACGTGGCCGTATCTCCATTTTAGAGGATGAAAATGAGATGCAGTAAAGCCTTTAACTTGCCACCATACAGCAAATGAAAACTGGCTGCTCCTAGTTTGAGACTGGGAGCTCTGCCTTTGGTGGAGAGGTAGGTGTTAGAGATTTACTCCCAGTTTTCTATATGTAAGAAGTGATTTGTAGTCTTGGTATTGCATTTCCTGCTTCAATAAATAGCTGTTTTCTGAATGCTGTATATTTTAGGTTTGGTGCCAAAAAAGGCCATTACAGGTTTTACTGCGATACATTCCAGAGAAGAAATACATTAAACCCATTTTTTTTTCTTTATTTTTAAGAACATCAGCCAAAGTCATGCAGTTCTGAGGAAGGAAAAAAAGGAAGATACCCCGCATTTTACTGAAAATGCACATCGCATGCTGTCGATTGCCATTTTCCTTGCGCTGTACTCAGCGTGGCATCCTATAGCACAATGTAAACAAAATTATAATCTTATCAAGCAGGCTGCTCCTACAGTAATGACAGCTACTTAGATTGCCAGAAGCAGGGCCAGAAAAACAGAGACCATTTTAAAGCAGCTGACAAATTTTTTTTTAGCGGTGTGAATTGAAAGAAAATTATAATGAAGATTTCATTAGATGCTATTCAGAAGGGTCAACACAGTCAGTCTCCAACAGACCTCCAGGCCCCCACTCAAATGGGGTCAATGTGCTGAACATAGCGGTACCTTGTGTGTTACAATGAGGTTGGGAAGATGGGATGAGAGCACTGTGGGTCTCATTCTTCTTGGCTGTTAAGTGCATCGGGGTTATTGCTCCATCTGGTTGATGGGATGGAGTCACTCTCTGCTTATTCCAAAGCCGGCTAGGGCTGCTTTGGCCTGACTAAAGACTTGAGAAGAATGTACTCGACTGTTTTGCTAAGTAGGGTATGTCCTTAACTCACCTACGTATTGAACTGGTTCTCGAAATATTGCTTTAGTATGCATTTGTAGCATTATGATTAGGGCTTCTGGTTTTGCTCACTGCAGAAAGACTTGCCTTGCCAGGTCCCTGGACAGCGCATATCTAAAACTTTGCTTATTTTAGAGCTGTTTTTGGAATGACCTATTGTCCTAGGACCTGAGATTATGAGTGTGTCCCAGAATTTACAATGTCCCGATAAAAACTTGTTGCCCCATTCCGTATTCATTGTGTTTTCAGTTGACCGGTACATCTTAAAAAAGCCCTGGAGACATGGAGTGAAATACTGCTCTACAGATGGCAACATCAGTTTTAGCAGGAACTCAGGAGAACTGCTCCATCACATACTTGCTTTTAAATATATTGCATAAAAGGTCACGGTCCCAGTGCATTTTGTTTCCTTAACAGAAAGGAAGTATATTTGAAGTTGGCTATATAACTGTCTCTCCAGCTTGTAAAATATCGTAGCTCCTATATATTTTCAGTTATTCATGAAGTGTATTGCATATATAATTAAAACATTAATAAAAATAACAGCAGGAAGAGTTCATCAGCAATTCAAATACAAATATTTGTGAAAATCTGTCTTCTCCAACATGTTCCTTTCCCTCTGCCTGATTTTTTTTGGTAGTGGTGGTGGGGGAGTAAAAATATCCTAAGCAATGTTGCTTATCCATTTTCACCATTCCAGTATCTCTGTAGGATAGTAAATTCATTTAGCTATTGAATTAATTTACTATAGATTGTGCAAGCTCATTATTGTCATGCACTTTAGGAGCCATCACATGCATATTCAGCACAGTAGAGGCTCCTGCCTGGCTTTGTACGTCCATTCATACTTCAGGGTCGGGAGTTTACCCAGAGATTTGGAGGCAAACCCAACCCTCCCAATGCAGCTTGGCGCTCCACAAAGAGTGCCGGGCATCTTTGTAATGTTAATGTCCTGCGAGCAAAGGAGTAGGGCTTGAAGTGCTTATTTTGTTTCCGTTTTTTTCTTTGTAAAAGGTGCCTTTGACTGCTCTTTGAAGTATGAAACTGAACCACAGCTGCCAGAATTAGGCAGCGCAGGAGAGTTGGAATGGGCTTGGGAAGGTAGCCAGGAGATCCTGCCTGCCATTTACCATGATTTTGGTGGGACTTGTGTACTCGCCTTTCACAGTCAACTTCGGAATTCTCAGTATGTGGATTCGTCTTTTTCAGAGTCTTAAAAACCTTGCAGCATGTGTCTACTTTCTGAGCTCATAATGTATCTTTTTAAAGAAGCGCTGTCAAATGAGTTAGACTTTTCTAATTCTGGTTTATTAAATTTCCTCAGGATAGAATCAAAATTGTACATTGCCTCTAATGACTGTGATCTGCTGTATGTCTGTAGCACATGCTGTGTTCCTAAGCAAACCATTCGGACAGTGTGCAGTCTTGGCATGTTGGTTTGAATAAGGATCACGGGATCCAGCCAACAAATACGTCTGATGCATTGGGGTCCCGTGCATTGGTTGGAAATCAGTTCCATTTCCAACAAATGGGTTAAAAAAGAAAAAAAAAAAAAGAAAAAGAGAAGAATGGCTGATATGGTGAGACTGACCACTTCTTTAATTAAAAGGTCCCCTTTATTTGAGGTGTTTTTTCTGCTTTTCTTCAGTTTTCTGTCAGTGGGTGAACCCATGGCCCTGGAGAGAAAGGAATCACTTTCTAGAGAGGATTTCTTGGGGGCCTTACTGTAGTTTCACTGCATCTCTTGACTGATTTAGTGTTTCACTAAGGTCTATCTTTGGAGTACTCAGCTGTGAGGAGGATCTTTGTGTTAAGAATGAAAAAAGAAGGTTTAAAAACCCGTCTCCTGCAGGATGTTGAGCTCCAGTGCTGGCAGTCCCCCTTCTGGGTTGTCTCTTCCCATCCATCTCTTTTTGAAGGAGCACTGGATACGGCTCGACTTTTTCCACCTTTGCATTTCACTCCCAAACCACCCAGGTCATATTAAAAGACTTTGCAATGAATCCTATGCTTTTATTGTTTAAAAAGTCACTATTTACTTCCAGCTCAGGAAACCTAGCATCTCCCTGCAGGGTAGCCAGCCTGCCTCTCTGGAACCAGCAATGAGACGCTGATTTAGTACCTCCGTAAGGAAAGCAGTTCTGCTTTCTGTTATTCAGTGTGTCGATTGACGTTAATCCCATAATTGAAGCATCCGGTTTTAGGATTAAGCTGATATTTATCAGCAAAAGCCTGCTAAAAAAGCACAGATTTGTGGTAACTGGTGATTTAGACCAACCCTGCCTGCTCCTCCAACACACATCAAATTTTTCTGTATTTCTTAGTTCTTCGCATCCCTGAAAACTCACCGCACTGGGCGACTTCGTGTGTTGGTTGAAAGCTGCTCCAGTCAGCTCTGTGGCATGGAAACGTATGAGGCTGGGGAGGAATAGATTCAAAGTGTGAAGGAAAATAACATCTGAAAGTTATAATCAAATAAATGCCACCAACCAGAAATTCAATTTGTAATAGCAACAAAATCCATTTTAGGAACAGAGACAACAAAAGCTTTTACTGTCAGAGAATGTGACTATTGTATAAAGTCGAAATTCCCTGAGCAGTAGCTTGGTCTGAAGACGATGGTCTGAGTGCCAGAAGAGCCTTTACCGTTGGGTTCCTGTGTGAATTCAGTTTGTTCATCAGACCAACTGGCACCACAAATTTCACAGGTGCCAGCAGTCCAAAGTGGAGGCAGCCACTATTCTTAATTGCGGCAAAAAGCAAAATAAGGTTGACATCGTTTTATCAGAAGCTCCCTGGATTTATATCCTTGAACTCTGTTTCATGTGGCAACAGGGAATGTCAAAATCCTTATCTCCGACAGAGCATTTTCTTCCATTCCTTACAAATATCTTTAATTTAGTATGTTACGCTTCAGCTCTTTTCAAATGTGTCGTACTTATATTTTCATATAAGTGATTTTTTTCCCCCTTTGTTTTAACTTCATTTTCATTGTTTTCTGATTCTTCACAGTATTTCTTTTCTGGCTTCAAAAGGGAGCTAACTAGGTATAGTGAATTATATGACAAAATGGAAAAGAAATGTTAGCCGAGTGATGTATTGCCTTTTTTTTTTTGTTTTTCTTCTGGATATACGCCGTTATCTTGTAGTACTGCAAGAATTTGAATGCTTCAAAAACATATTAAATGAATGAAGCTATATAAAATTCCTTTAGAAAAAAAAACCAAACATGCTTTGCATAAGAGTTTTTAATATTTTTGTGTTTCTATTAGAGATGGTTAATGTCTTCTGAAGATTTGTTGCTCTAGAACCCCTGTGAGAAACAGCAGGATTTGTGCTGTGAAAGGAGCGCCATGCATTAAAAACTGCCTCCAGTTTGTTTTTGTTCGGTGCTGTGTTGGTTTTTTTAGTTGTCTCTATTGTTTTATCTACTTTTTGCAGGCAAAGCCTAGGACTGCTGTAGGTTAAAGAACTGTACAGAGCTGGAAAGGAAGAGAAAGTAAATAAACCTTTGCTTTTTGATTTATTATGTTCATTTCTCAGCTGTTTCGGTACAATCTGTTTTGCTGTTTCTTAGGTAGTCAGTTGGAAAAACAAATTTGGAAATTAGGCAAATATGATTATAAAATGACACACAACTGAGAAACCTGAAGTCTGAGGAGCAGGTGAACTGCCTGAAACGACTTATTTGGAACTATTTTTGGCTAATTGCTTAGTCTGACTCACTAAGAAAATGTCATGTCCTGTAAATGAGTTTTAACTGAGGATGTTTGTCTCTTTTTTGTTTGTTTGTTTTTGTTGTTTTTTTTTTTTTTAAATCATTTTAAAGTGGTTTTAATGTTTCTCTTCAAGTATATAGATTGGTGCATTTGCTCTGAACAGCACAGATAGGTCTTACTGGTGATTTCCATGTTAGATCAAACTTGCTTGTGCAAAGCCTGTTGTAGAAGTATCCGAGGACAGGTTACACCGACGCACTCTGCGTTATCTGCACATAAAGGGTGGCTGATAACGAACTGCTGACCCTAAACCGCCGTTTGGGGTAGAGCGCGGTCATGTCACCGTCCTGACGTGTCTCTACATTGAGAACTAGCTTCATTCTGACTGTATTTCCGGGGCCGTTGGAATACTTAGTGTTCATCAGAAAAAAATGGGAATAAGAACGGGAACAAAGACCAAGTTTTGCGAGATGTTCTTGAAATGATTTGCAATTGAGCGCAATAGGAATGTATGTCAGGAGAAAGAATGGGAGGGAAATGCTATCAGAGATATCTTCCTTATCAGAAGTGGCTGTTGGGCATTAGCTTAGGAAAGCAGATGCTGTTAAAAAGCCTCATTTCCCCGTGCTCTGCTCAGCTCTTCTGAATGCGCTCCACAGCTTCCCAAACCTGAGCGAGGTGGAGTCTTGTCCTCAGAGACAACTTTGTGGAGATAAAGGTGGCATCAGAGTCTTGATACAAAGCAAATATTGACTGGTTTACAAGGGACCCTTGCTTCTTTGAATCATCTTTTCAAAACATTTTACGTCAGCATGAGATTCCATGGTAGGAGTAGCCAGTTTTTAACCCCTTTTAGCTTTTCAAAGGTCCAATAAATCACTTTTGCATTCTGTGTCTCTCCTGAAATATAAGTGTCAGACAGGTTAGGCTCAAATACTGCTAATGTTAATGAGTCGTGGTGATTCTCATTCCTTATGCCCTGAAATAAGAAATGAATAAATGAAGGATAACAGCCCCTAGTTATACCACAGGCCATCAGCAGGTGAGGGACAGGTGATTCAAATGATTTCCATTTTGGATTTATGATTTTAAATGAACAATATTTCATGGGGTTTTGGGAGGGAGAGGAGGAGAAAGAGAGGCAAAGTTGAACGGAAGTCCCAATAGGTGCTTCTACTTCCAGCATTGAATACGCAAGAAAATATGAAACATGAAGTAGAATATTCATGCTCTCCTAGACAAAAACTTTTATTGGAAGACAAAAAAATTATTATTATTTTTTGTTTATGTTATTGTCTTGCTGTTCTTCCATGTCAGAAACGAATATGGCTTAGGGGTACAGCAATATGCAGTTTCGAGACCTTCAGGGCTGAATAAAGGTTGTGCAGGTGTGGAGCCAACGCGAGCTGATGGGAGGTGGGTCCCCAGAAGGGGTGGGCATTGGCTCAGCTATCCTCGGAGTGCACAATCTGCTGTTTATGTGTGAAAGCTCTCCCAGCCTTGACCCTGTGTCTAGGAAGGACATTTCCTGTTGTATTGGAGTATTTTGAAGATGAATGTGCTCCGTGCCCTGGCAGTGTGTCTGTAGTCCCTGTGTAGACAGCATGAAGTTTCATGGACTCCTATTTCCTGTTACTGTGGAGCAGCTTTATAGGTCTTAAGTCTTAAATTCCTCGTCAGGGACCACAGAAAGCATCAATGCCTGCATCCTGCCCTGCGTGATGTGCCTCCTTTTGCATGGTTCTGGTGAGAGCTGTGTTCTTAGCTAGCCGTTGAATGCATCCAACCTGTAGGGATAATTAGGCATTATTAATTGGGCTGAGGAACGTTGACCTGAAGCTAGAACCCTGATATAAATGGGTCAGATACACACAGTCTGTTGTTTCAGCATAGAGGAATGTGGCATTGCTAAGCAGTTGTGAATATGATGTGAAAAACTGGGCATGGGCTAGTGGCCTTGGTAGGAGTCTACAGAACAGCAATGCTGCCAGAGCAGTGAAATCCCAGGTAACGTGGTGATCAGGGAATTGTGGAAGCTGGGGCAGCTTCACCGGGCAGTTGCCAGAAGTGTTTCCTCTGTGAGATGGGAGCTGATCAGAGACCAGCACATCGCGTTACCAGGCTGTATTTTCTCTTTGCAAGAGTTATTATATCACAGCCAGTGTTGTATGTCATTAAGATTTACTGTGTAATAAAATTCTTGAGAAGTTTGGGAAATTTAAGCCACCTCGTCATTCTGATACATCGTTGATAGACTTACCATTTGGGATGTGCTTCGTACTTGAGAAATGAAATGGCGCTCTTTCAAAAAAGCTAAATAAAAGCATAGAAAGCTATTAAACTCCAGTATATAGTTGTTGTTACTTTGTTACGCTTCTTGTGTTTGTTTTTTTGTCTTAAGTTAGCTGTCCTCAAAACACATGAAGAGGTATCGTGTGCTTCTGGAGTCTGAAAGATTCCCTGCTGCCAACCTGTTGTCTCCGCACTGAGACGGGATGTCTGAGCGGATGTGGAGTACAAGCTGTTTATTCTATTTCGTGGCATCTCTCAAAGATATAAAACCTGTTTTCATTCCAGAATTCAATAAAAACAAAATCATTTTAGCTAAAATTGGATTGTTACCACGTCCGTTGCTGAATCATGTGAAATGGGTGCGACTGGCGGAGGCAGTGCTGCATTTCCAGTGGAATTCTTCGTCCTGCCTCAGGTTGACTGATGCGCTGCTGTCGCCCAGACCTCAGCCCTAGCCACCAGCCTACAGTTGGTGACAGAAAACATCTGCTTCATTCTCTTGCACAGAAACACATCTACAAAAACGGTAAAACATTTGGGCTGTCAGGCAGCAGGAACTTGGAAGGAAATCCATTTAATCCGACATGCTCTCATCAGCCACTGTAGGCAATTTATAGGGTTCTCTGTGATCAGATGTTGCCAGAATCGTTGGGGATCATCTAACCGCAGATGCAGATACCCAACCTGCCTGCACAGAGAATAAGCCCAGGTCAGGGATGACACTTCTGTCCAAAGCAAATGTATTCCACCTCATCCTCTTTGCCGAAATTGCTATCGTCTAGTAAAATGAAACTTCTATTGAAAAAAAAAGTATTGACAGGAACTATTTTCATTCAGACATCTAGCACTTCTATCTGTTTTCTAAACTTCTTAAAAATAATCCTATTTTTCCCTTTTCCTCAATCTGTTTTTTCTTTTCTTTGTATTTTTCAATGCCTGGCTCTAAAAAAGCCTGGTAGGAAAAGAGCTCAATAAAAATTGAAAGGGCGGGTGGGAACGATGTAATCAGCTGTTTGTTTTTTTCCAATTTGGTTGGAAAAGTACAGAAGGCAAAATCCATGAACTTTTCGAGATTACACAAGCATATTTTGTCCAAAGAATTTTCATTGAAAAATTTTGATTTGGTTTACCTTTGTGCATAACTGTCGCTCCGCATGGGTAAATAGTACCTAATCGGTCCCTAAGGGACCAAGGACTGTTGAATTGAACCTGAATTTGTTTCATGGGGGAGCAGAGCTTGAGAGCTAAATCTCTGGGCCAGCCCTACATTTCTGCTCTTGCAGATTTCAGGAGCATGCTAATAGGATTAGGTACTACAAAGCTCTCTTGCATTCAAAATTAATATCAGGGGGGAGTGTGCTGTGGAACAGAATTTCTTGCAAAGAGCGCTGATAACAGAAGCGCAAACTCCCTGTGAGATTCAACTCTCACGTTACCGCTTGCTGCTCTGAGCTTCCTGTTCCAGTGCTTTGGATTACTGCTATTCCAAAACCTCCTCCTTTTCACACAGCTCCTCGGCTTCAGCCAGAAGATCCCCTTGAGATGGACACTCTGGACCACACACGGATACCCGTGTATCAGAGTGTTTTCACATGTGGCTGTGTCACGGTTAGTATGGCTGGCGGAGGAGGAACTGGAGTGGCTGTGTAAATAGCACATGCTTAGTTTCTGAAAATAGCCTTATTTGATGTTTTTGGAAAAGTTGAGTAAGTAGGTAGCCATGGTCTTGGTAGGCTTTGGCTCTTGAGTGGTGGGAAGTCAGGCCAGTGTGTTTCTTAAAACGAGCAACACCTCTACTCTGCTGCTCTCCCCTTCCCAATCTTTCTTTTTATTCGTTTTGCAAAATTCTACAGCACTGGAACCAGAAACGTAAAATTAGCTATTCAACATATGTTGGGTTAAAAATAGAACAAAATTAAAATTCCTGCTAAGGGATACAAAGCTGAACTCCACGTAATTCTGTTAATTCCTGTTGACAAGGTCCAGCCCACGATCCCATCTCCAGCAGGGGCCATGGGCTGGGGGAGTACGAGCAGGGCAGGCACACGTGATGCTTCTCCTCTAACACTTCCCAGGCTCCAGATGTTTTCAGCTCGGGGACTTTGTGCCAGGAGTGATGTCTGCGTAGATAGTAAGCATGAATAGATTTTTCTCCTGTGAACTTCATCTTCTCTACCCTTAAGCCAGTGTAGGCTTGTGATATCCACAGCTTCTCTTGTTAGGTAACAAAATCACTTCTGTTTGTTTGTGTTGGACATAGTTCCAGTTTGGTTTAAGGGGTCCTTGTGTCAGTATTGGAAAAGTCCATGAACAGGCACTCCCCATCCATGCTGTTCATGCTATAAGTTCCTTTTCCCCCTAACGATTCTTAACATTTGAGCTGCTGTCTTTTTTCCTTTGACTGTTGGTAGCACTGAGCTGACATTTCCGTGGGGCTGTCCGTCGTGAATCCAGGATTTCACTCCTGTGTAGTCACGGTTGGCTCAGTCCATCATTTCATATGTGAAGTTAGGATTGTTTTTCCCACATGCATATTTGACATTTATCTCTATTGAATTTCGTCTGCCATCTCATATGTCACATCATTTCATAAGGTCCTTCTGCAGTTCCTCACAGTCAGCCTTTGTCCTCATTACCCTGAATAAATTGATATCAGCAAACTTCCTTGCCCTGCTTTCCAAGAGTAGTTGGAGAGTGTAGATCCCTAATTTGACCAGTACAGGTGACAGGCTTTCAGTCCTGCAGGTCTGTGCATCTCCCTTGGTTAATTGGTACTCTGCATTACATTGATAAACTCAGTATGCTGAGAGATGAGTATGTATGTGTCCTGCTTGCTCCAGTGTTCTTGTTTACAAGAAACCAGAACAAGCTATGGGAAAAAAACCTGCTAACAATTTTCAGCTCATTGGGTGTTTGTGAGTATTCTGTTTGCAGGTGTTTGATGTTGCAGAAATCCAGGTTAATCAGGAGTTGTATTACTCTTCTTTCTCTTGAAGAGGAGCCTGGTAGCTGATGACAATCCTCTGAAGTACAAAATCTCTTCTTGCAAGTGGTTTTGACATCCTGCTCTAATGAGCTTGACTATTTCTGTTGATAGAGTAGCACGTGTGAGAACTGAGCGAGCAGGTTGTAGGTGTGTGTTTAGAAGTAGTAAAGTGACTTGACTGAGTTGAAGGAACTTCCTTGAGAAGCTTGCTGGTAAATACGCAACCAGCGATTGAGGATGTGCAGCTGCCGTTCACATCAGGTAGCCCTACATTGTGGCTGTACTGGATGCAGGAAGGAGGGATGGCCTCTTATCCCTGGGCATTCAGGGCCTGTCACCCTTTCTCCAGGTCCCATCATGCCATGGCCATCATAACCGTCTGTCATGGTTTCAGTTGGGGTAGAGTTGACTTTCTTGCTAGCAGCTGGTATATTGCTGTGTTTTGACTTTGGGATGAGAGTGATGTTTGTAGCGCACGGATGGTTTTGGTTGTTGCTAAGCAGTCCAGGCCTTTTCTTCTCCTTACACTGCCCTGCCCTGCACAACAAGTTGGGAAGAGACTCAGCTGGGACAGAGACAGAGACTCAACTGCCCAAAGGGATATTCCAAACCATATGACATCATGCTCAGTATATAAAGCAGGGGAAGAAGAAGGACGGGGAGGACATTCAGAGTGATGGTGTTTGTCTTCCCTAGTAATGGTTAGGCATGACGGAGCCCTGCTGTCCTGGAGATGGCTGAGCACCTGCGTGTCGATGGGAAGCAGTGAATGAATTCCTTGTTCTGTTTTGCTTTGCTTGCGTGCGCAGCTTTTGCTCTACCTGATAAACTTTCTTTATCTCAACGCACAAGTTTTCTCACTTTTACTCTTCTGATTCTCTCCCCCACCCCACCGGGGGTTAGTGAGCGAGCGAGTGTGTGGTCCTTGTTGCTGGCTGAGGTTAAACCATGACACTGTCACTTCGCTGAGCTGATCAGCAGCATCTGCACTGCGTGGAAGAGCCTGGGCACAACCAGTGTGAGTGCTGCACATGGTCTGCTCTCTGCACCGCAACAAAGAGCGGAGATCTGGCTTCGGAGATCTGTGGTGTCAGGGACTTTTCTAGCTTAGAGATCTACAGGAAAGACATTGAAGTGCTGGAGTGTGTCCAGAGGAGAGCCACCAAGCTGGTGAGGGGTCTGGAGAAAAAGTCCTATGAGGAGAGGCTGAGGGAGCTGGGCATGTTTAGTTTGGAGAAGAGGAGGCTGAGGGGAGACCTCATTGCCCTCTACAACTACCTGAAAGGAAACTGTAGAGAGGCAGGGGTTGGCCTCTTCTCCCAAGGGAATAACGACAGGACCAGAGGAAATGGTCTGAAGCTGCGGCAGGGGAGATTTAGGTTAGATATTAGGAGGAATGACTTTACTGAAAGAGTGGTCAGGCCCTGGAACAGCCTGCCCAGGGAGGTGGTGGAGTCACCATCCCTGGAGGTATTTAAGAAACGTGTAGACATGGCTCTTCAGGGCATGCTCTAGTGCCCAAGATTATTGTTTGTGGTGGGGTGTTATGTGTGGGGTTGTGGGTGTGGAGTTTAGTAGGTGGGTGTTGTTTTTGTTTTGTTTTGTTTTGTTTTTTTTGTGGTTGGACTCGATGATCTCAGAGGTCCCTTCCAACCACTAAGATTCTGTGATTCTGTGATCTCTTCCCTGCCCCAATCCCACATGCGTTCCACTAGAGACAGAAAATTCTCTGTGACAGATTCCTTGTTGAGTCCAAACCTAAAATTGTTTATGTTGATGTTTGTCTTCTATGTGTACAAATCGGAGTCCCTGCGTTGATGAGTTGGAGAGAAGAGGCTGAGAAGAGGGATCACATAAGAATTTTCCTGAATGGTTCACAATTTGATTTCTGTGGATAACACGAAAGACGCCAATAAAACCTAGAAAAGAAATGGAAAATTTGGAGGTACCTCCTCTGATGATTATGATGTAGATAACTTGGAAAAAATCTGCCATTGGTGTATTGTGCTGCTTTTCAAAACAGGCAAGGTTGAAGTTGTAGCAGAAAGGCAAAAACCAAAGAGGATTTGATCAGGTACGTGAATATTCAGACAGGAGTGGGAACACGGTCCTGTGAAGCTCCTTTGCATGTCTCTCTTCTGCAACAGTAGCTTTTATTTCAGCGAACGTGAAGTGCTAGTGTGTTTTGGCAGTATTTCAGGCAAATCTTCAGATAGGGATGAACTGTTCTTGAACCAAGTCTCTAAAGGATTTGGCACAAGAGTGCTTTCCCGCAATATGGAATACGGATTTTTGTTCAGTATTTATACTTGAATAGATATTAATGAAAGCCTAGAGAAAAGCACGGTCTCTACCTTTTCTCTTGTTATTTGATTTCCCTTTGTCTGCTTAATGCTCATGCAGATTGTACATATTGTACTGGCAAATCTTACCTGGTCTCTGGCTCCCTGTTGGGGTCGGGGGTGGTGGGGGGGAAGACTTGACTCTGATGTAACCGTGACAAAACATTTCCTGATCAAGTGTAGCAGCTTCAGTACTTAATGCCTGATGATGATGCCAAACTGGAGGAAAATCCATCTCTCTTTTTTTTTATTTTTTTTTTTTATTTTTACAGGTAACCTTTTCTGTGAGTCTGCTACCAATACCACAGTGTGTGAAGTTGCTCTATAGGTGTTGTTAAAAGGAGAGAGGTATCGTTAAATAGTTATTCTGTTTGGCATTGGTTTTGCCCCTTAATGTGGGAGATGGACCAGTTTCCGTGTGTGCTCATCAGGAGCTGCGTGAACAGATCCAGTGCTTGACTGGATCAGCGTTAAGTTGAAGCTGAAATCTAGAGTCATGCCAGTGAGGTAGCTGACATCACGGGATAGCTAAATGCTTGTGACCTTTTTCTGCTTTGCTGAGTTAGTAGATTTATTGCTGTAGTATATTCTTTAAGGGTGGTTTTTATACACCACTTGTCAAATTGTAAGTCCTTGTAACAGATTAGCCCTTCAGAAGGTATGCCCCAAGTTTCCTCTAGATTTTCCACATCTCACTGAGTAATGATTCTCTATTAATGAAAAATTGAGTTTGTTTCATTTGCTGTCACGTTTGAAGCACAGGTTTATTTTTTCTTCCCTAGGACTGGTTACATTTTAATGCATATATTCAAAATTCAAGTCCAATCTGAAATGAACTGTATCAGCGAGGATATAGTCAGTGGAAAGCATCAAAACATGATGCATTGAACACATTTTACAATCCTAGGATAACAGCATCCTTGAGTTGATTTTATGCAATACCTATACACAATATTCGATTTTGATGAGAGGGTCTGTAGATGCAGATGTACTTCTCTGAATGTATTTTGGCAGTGGTAATCTATACATTGCATTAATTTTGGATACAGAACTCACATAGATGATTTTTAGGGTATGATTAGGAAAACACAACTGAAAGGGTCAGGGTAACTGTTAATAATTACATTTTAGAGTTTAATGGAGAGGAAAAAATATATTGTTATAAACCAGGTAGGTTCCAAGGCATTTCACTGAGTCTAGCAGACACGGCAGGTTCTCAAGTTGTTCATCAATGGGCAAATAAATCTTTTATTAATCTCTTTGTGCAGTTAGAGTAGAATGTCAGATATGTAAAAATATTTTTTTTTTTTTTTACAATTAACTATGTCTGAGTTACGTGTCTCAGAAGGTGGTGCAAGTATCCGCATAGGTTGGTATATAGGCCTAAAGTGAGAACCAGAATAACATGCAAAAAATGGGTAATTACAAGCTGCCCGTTTGCTTTCAAATTTCTAATCAGATTCGTAACTCCTGCTTCAAATGAATGGAAATGCTCTTTTTGTGCAAAACTAAAAAATAAATATTTATCATATCAAAACCATTCCAGTATTTCCCTGAGCACATCAGGATTAGGAGAGCTTTGTAGCTAAAATGAATCCCTCAATGCCTTCCTGAACAGAAAGGGGATACGAAATTATCTCAAAGTAAAAGTTATAAAGAGAGTTTCATACATTACACCTTATTAACATGCAGACTTTAAAAGGGATGTTTGAGGTTAATTGAAGACATCTGTAAACTCTAAGGCACACCGTGAATCCTTGGAAACCTCGTAACAAGATTATTTGATAGCAAACCACATTTTGTGGTACTAACAGAGATTTGATGGAGAATTTTAAAACTTTCCAAACCCAAGAAAAATGTCAACTGGAGAATAATTCAGCTTGTTAAGCTCTGAAGACGAGGTCTCAGTAGATATCGGTCCTCTGACCCGTTCACAAGAAATCGACTGCCCAGTAAACAGCGATTGACTTGGGACTTTCTCCCCCCTGTCCCCGGCTCATCCTTTATCTGGTTTCTGAACGGCAGAACCTCTTGCCATTGGAAATCCAATTACAGTTAAACAAAGATTCACCTCAGCGCCTCATGGAAAGCTTTGAAAAATGTTTTGCTTAAAGACAGTTCTGCCCACATCTGTCTAGACAGAGACCCAAGAATTTCTGAAGGCTTTAATGCTGTGTCGCACTCTCTCCTGAAACGGGATATTCGCTAATCTTGACACTGGTGTTAATCTAGACCAGTCCCCTTTATAGCTACAGAGGCCGTGTAGGTCACACTTTTACTGCCTGTTTCCTCATGAGATTGGCTTAGAAAGTGGACTTCATTAAAACGAAATGTATTTTTTTTTCCCTTTAGTTTTTTGGTCTAGCTTTCTCATTGTGTCATTTGAGCCCCTGAGGATTTATATATTCAGGATTTTCTCTTCCTTCCATGCACCCCTCTTTCAAAACTCAGCAGGTAGAAAATCACTTTGACTAAAGCTGAGATTCTTGCATTAAAAGCTGAGATTCTCCAGCTTTTCAAAGTATGTGATTATATAAAGTATCAAATACTGTGAGAATTGGATTAAAAAAACCATGAGGGCCGATATGGAGACAAATGATAATGAGCAGTGGGGAAAGACAGTGCGCACAAATACAGTAATGGGTAGCAAATGTCAAGAGTTCAACATTCAATTTTATTTTTCTGTTTTTATGAGCTGGATTTTTACTATATATGTCATGGGGAGTGTGTGTGTGCTGTTAAGGGAATAGCTGAAAAGGTCTCTAGAGGAAAGAGATTAAGGGTCAGGATAGTCAGAGAAATTTGGGATGGAAAGGTTTGGGATGAAGCCAGGGGAGGGAGCACCAATAACACCAGGGAGCCAGATTGTCAGACTGCTGGGGATGGCACTGCGTTCCCCCAGATCTGTGTTTGCCACCTCCCTCGGTACCTGCAGAAAGTTAGGAGAGTCACTTCAGCACCAGGAATGGTGCTTCAGCATACGATAGAGATGGATCCAAAACTGTCTTCCTCACGTGGAGGCAGTTTCTCAGCACATTCCTTCAAAACCAGAAGGAAACCGTAGCTTTGTGTCCACGCAGCTCCTCCTTCCCTCCGTGAGGAGCTGGCTGTCAATTTTAGGGGTGAGATCTGATTGTGAAGACTGGGGCTCAGGCACAGTAAAGATTTTCAGCATATTGCAGCAAAGATAAATGTTTTTCCAATCGAGAAGAGTGTCAGAAAAGCAAAGATGTTCCCCAGCATCCCGCTAAGCTTTAGACTCCTCCAGTGGAAAGAATGATGTTTACTCCAAATTTTCAAGTGGGCCGTTTTCTGACGTTGGGTTCTGCAGCTGCCTTTGCAGCTTGTGCGTTTCTGGAGCGTGGGAACTGTTTCCAAACTGGATATAGAAACTGCGAAGTGCTTCAGTCGTACTGCGGGGAACTGCGTTCAGGTACACGGTTTTCTCTGCTGACTCTGTATTCAGTTTTGCCCTTTTTCATTGTTGAAGTCCATTCTGCCTTTTTTTTTTCCCCTCTCATCTTTGTTTTCATTAATGACTGCCAACGTGCCCACAGATTGCTGTCCTTGATCAAGTTGCCTGAAGAGGACGGAGGAGATACAGTCATGAAGGGCAGAGCTCCTGCCGTACAGAACGACCCGTAAACCCTGGGCTGGTGCTTGCGATTAAAACCAGCCTCTGACAGGACTGTGCTCGTGCAGCTCCTCTTGGCCACCTCTCCTCGGCCACCTGCCCTCTGTTTGGCAACTGCTGAAGTGCTGCTGCCTCGTGTTAGATTTAGGATTAAAAATGGTGGCATTTCTGGCCTTTCTGTGTCCTCTGTCCTGACTTAGATGGAAATGACCTGCTTGCTGTTTGAAAGTAGACTTTAAGGAGGCAGATGGAAGTGATGTGCCCTGCCAAAGTGAATGCATGTATTTGGCAGAGAGTATTTATCCTGGTGTTTGTACACAGAGAGTCAGAGGAGGAGACTGGTTGGGTTTGAGACTGGACTGGTTACTCATGGGGGTAACCATTACTGGTTACTGCCCAGCAGGGAGGCGGCTGCCTCACGTTAACACCCCGGCACAACTGTGCAATTGCTCTGAGAGTATTCCCAAGCACATCTGTAACAGAGCTCTTTAAAGAGCGGTTGCGCTATGAAATGCGAGACTCTTCAATATCACATCTTGGTGCCTCGCATTTATTCTTGCTTCCTCAATGACTTCCTCATCAAATGTGGTCCATTTAAAGATTCAGAACGAGATTTTTCTTAACTGCCAGCTTTGCAACAGCAACCTGCTGTCCAAGAAATCAAGCTGTGTGCTGTCTGCTCCATCAATCATTGCCAGCTAGCGCTGACGGGAAGGGTTCGGGATGGAAACTTAGCTGGCGATTAGGCAGCTAACACGTAGGAGCGGGCAGAACGTTACCTTGCACTGGCAGCGGCCGTGTGGACTCTGCGGTACAAACGGTAGGGGAAGGAAGTTTTGCATATTTCTTAAGGTCAGCCCTTGTACAGGGATTGATTTTCCCCATTTTTGGGCTTTATTATCTAGCTGTATCTCTCTGCGCTTGATAACAGCAGCAACGTTATTTTTTTGTTTAAATTTTATTTTGGGGAGGGCAACGTTTTGGAATTGACAGCTTTGGCATCCCTTCCCAGCGCTAGTGTTGGGGCATCATTGCATCTTCCTCTCGCCAACAGCCTCGTGGACAACTTCAAGAGTACAGCATGTGGCATCCTGTCTGCTTTCCCCTCTGCTGTAGGCATAATTGTAGATAGTCTCTGGTTACCACATGCATTCCTAGTATGTGTTGCAGCATTACACAGCAGTTATGAGACTTTCAATGATTTGGAGCTATACCGTATGGCCAGCAGCTCGGTGAATTAAAGGCTTTTCCAAACTAACAGTGGTTGTTTGAAAAGTCAGTGTGTGACATGGTGTTAGTGCTTTCTCACTGCTGGGACAGGCTGTGTGTCCACACACACAGCACACGTGCACAAAAGAGTTGCTGTCTCCCTGCACGTTCTGTTTTCTTTTACACGTGACTTGCTGAAAGAGGAAAAGGTGCAAATGCATCATCATCAGCTGATCTTCGTAGCTGGGTGAGAAACATTTCTTCAGTCATAGGTTTAAAAGACTTCATAAAAGTTCCTGGCTTTGGAATTGGGATTGACTACAAGCTTTGAGAGTGGTGAAGTCAGAGCACTTTCAGGATGGAGAACAGGGACCATCACCCAGAATCGGTAGTTCATGCGTTAATACCTGTCACGGGGAAGCAGGGCTTGAGTCAGGGAGACCTGGGACCCGGACCTTTGCTTTGCAAATCCCGAGTGAGTACCCTAAGCACGGTGAAGCTCCCGTCCCCTTACCTGAGAAGGTTTGTTTTCAATTAACTTAAAAATAGTGGTCTTTCCAGCAGCCTTCGCTCTGTTTCTTCCTGGCTGATAGACTGTGTCCCCAGCCTGGAGACATGGTGAAGCTCTTGGGGATAACCGAAGGCAGAGGGGCCATTCCCAGATTTTCCAAGAGACTCGATACTGCAAACCCCCAGCAGCAAGAGCTCTTGCAGCATGTGCTGACCACAGACCCTTGGGCAAGTACTACACGAGCAGACTGAAGGTGATGAGGAGGTATGGAACGAGGGCTTACAGCAGTTTTAGATATACCAAAAATTGAGGGGAAACCCCAAAAACATTGCAGAGAAAAGCCATTGGTCAGTTATTCCCATTTTTGCAAGCCTGTGTACGAAAGCAAACCTGCGGTTTTAAGATCTGCAGTAATATTGCAAAATTGTTTCCTCTTCTTAAGTGGAAATGAATTAAGTCATACTGTGAGTGGTAGCGTGGTCAGTGCATCATAACGGAAAAGCAGCAAATAAAAATTACTCCTCCAGCAATAATGTGTTAATGTCTTCTAGCACCAAATAAATTTTTGATAGTTATCACTGATGTATTTTTTTAATAATTGACTGGGATGCTTAATAATGCTATGTATAATTTAGGAATCCAATTTATTGACAAAACTGGAAAGAAACCACCATATTAAATGGACAGAAAAATCAGTTTAATACAATTCATGGGGAGAAACCGTAAGTTCCCAGCAGGCGAAATACAATAAGCACTAATGTAACCTTTTAAAATAAGGATTAAGCACAAAACCTCCCAGCCTGTCCAGAGCAGAGCATGAGATGGTGTGGAGGCTTTCGTACCTTGGTTCATACGCTGTAATCCCTTTGTCCACCCAGAAAAGTCCTGTTTTGTTGACCACTTTTTTACTCCTCTTCTTTCCCTCTAGCTGCCCTTATTTTCCTTTTTAAAATATCCCTCCTTCAGTGCGCTCTTCACAGTATTTTTGAAAACCTTTTCATTGTGGCAGGGTTTCCTTCAATTCTGTTCATCTTTTCTTCAGCAGTCGAGTCTGTTTAGTGAGTTTATTAATTACCATGTTAGGTTCATTGAAGTGAGCACCTCATTTGGAGAATCCTCCTGGGGACTCCAGCAAATATACACATACTCATTAGACAGAATGTTTTCCACTTGTATATCAGCATTTTGATAATGAACACTTTATAATGTTAAGGTAAATGGTCCAAGTTAAAAGTTAGAATTGAGTTGAAGCTAGAGTTTGTTTGTTTGGTTTTTTCCCATGGCCATCAGTATGTTTATTAGCTGTACAGCTATGGGTCATCAAACAGCCAGGAAAATAATTTCTCACATGATTTCTGCCCTGTGCTTAAAGAAATCCGCCTCTTCTGTCTTGCTGGTTCATGCTGCTCATTATATGACACTTGGCTTGGCTGTTGGCAAGTCAAAATATAAAGGGCCACGCAATTAAATATAGTTCTGAATTTCCTCGCTTTACAGTAGGGGCATGATAATAGTGTTTGACTTGGTTTAGCTCTGGTAGCTGTGCAATTTAACCCAACATGTGCCCATTTTACAGACTGTAAAAGGCACAGCCAGGTTAGCTCATGGTCTGCATCGAGTGGAGGCTGCAAGATCCAGCTTCCCTCTTGCCTCTGGATGAGCAGTCTGTCAGAATACTCCACCGGGGAAATGCCGTAGTGGTTTGGCTAATCCCTTGCAGGGAGACCTACTGCAGCCCTTTTGCTTACCGTCAGAGAAGCTTGTCCCAGATGTTTTTGTCTGAAATGAGGATATTTGTTTGGACTGTCAGAGCCGTAATTTTTCTCCGCAAGGATGAGCAGAGCTGTAGAACCAGAATCAGCCTCCAACCTCCCACTCTAAATTTTAAAAGCGAGGGAAGACAGCTTAAAAACCAGCCAGCTAACTGGAGGCTGCTGGTACCCTCCTCTCTTCTAAGAGGAGACATGACACCTATATTGAGCTTCTCTGGGGGCACTTAAGGCTGAGTTTATTTACTGTGTAACATGGTAGTTCAGTGTGATTCCTGCTTACTGCCTAATTAGTTCCACTAATTTATTTGGAACAAAACTTCCTTCCTTTCTGTTGAATAACTGGAGTGTGGTTTCTGTGAGCACCTCTAAGCCCTCATTTAGCCGCTGCGTGGCTTGCTGGGTGCTGTGCTTGCCCTCTCCAAGGCCTGTGTTTTGAATAACTGTTAGCTTTATAAGCACTTTACCTTAGCGATGCCCAGAGGCCCTTGTGGAACAAATGCAATAGACTTTGTGTAGACGGAAGATGTTTCCTTGATCCTTTTAAAAGCTGTGTACTCCTAAGGAGCTCCGTTGTTGTGAGTAGTCACTGGAGCACAGGGGTTCCCGAGAGCCTGACCTTCAGGGAGAGGATATGAGATGGCGGCAGGCGACAAAGGGCTAAAGTGAACGGCCTGACCCTTGGCTGGTTGGCAGCAGAGTGGTGGAAATGCCCAACTTCTAATTTTACCGAGTGCACGGGTGCGTCAGTCCACTGGCAGTTCCTGTGACAAGACGATGCCTTGAACTCATCGTATGCTGTTGTGTTTTTAATGGCTGCCTCAGCGACCGTGAATAGCCTGGTTTAGCCGCTGTTTGTCTGCTGTTTTTCGTTTGGCAATGTGACCACTAGCTACGCCTGACAGACATCCACATCTGCGCATCCCTGCACACACGTACCCCAGCTGGCTGGAAGGTTCTGCTGGGAGCAGCGCCTGCAGCATCCTGGGGCTCGGGGAGGCCAATGCGCGTTGTGTCTGTGCCCTCAGCCAGCTTCAGTGTCCGAACCTGCGCCGGATTAAGCAATATAGATGAGTCTAGAGATACTTCCGACAATTTTATTCATTCACTTTATTTTATTTCTCATACTTTGCTAATTAGTTTGTGCCTGATATAATTTAATTTATTTATTGGCCTTAATTCAATACAGTAGGATAAATCAGAGAATTTTTGTATACTTTAAATTTCTTCTGCTTCATATCCTGCTGCCTGCTGACCTCTTCTCTCTTCCCTACCCTTTTCCAACCTTGCTTACTGTCTGCTTATTTATTACCATTAAAAATGATGTAATTATTTCTATAATGTATGCACACTTGTAACTAAAACTCTTTGGCTTGAGAGCAATTTGTACGGAAGCAGACTTGGTACTGGATCTTCCTGTGCAAGTGCTGCGTCTCTGTTCTTTTCCCTGGCTGGCTGTAACCTTTGGGATTTCGGTAAGTGGAGCGGAGCGTAAGAGGAGAGATTGTGCAGATACAGGCGTTTGCTTGCGCAGTGTGTGCCCCAGCACCCCTGCCTCCTAGCGAGATGCTTCCATGCTTGTCCTTGAAGTTAGGACTTTTGGGTCACGAAGCAAAAGTGCCAGACCTTAAACTTCATCATTTCCTTTGTTAGAATTGCTTCCTTCATTTTGCTGTCACCATGTCTATGGCTCAGAGCAACGAGAGGCCACGGACGCTTTACTAGCGTGTGCTTTTACCATTCGATATGTATTTTTTCATTGTGAGGGTGGTGAGCCCCTGGCCCAGGTTGCCCAGAGAAGCTGTGGATGCCCCATCCCTGGAGGGGTTCAAGGCCAGGCTGGACGGGGCTGTGAGCAGCCTGGTCTGGTGGGAGGTGTCCCTGCCCAGGGCAGGGGGGTGGAACTAGACAATCTTTAAGGTCTCTTCCAACCCAAACCATTCTATGATTCTATAAGCATACAACACCTGTACTTTGCCACTGCAGACGTATTTGTCTCAGATAACCAAATGGGTGCCATTTAATCTGGTGCAACTTCTTCTGAAAGTTTCACAACAACGTCTATTTTGAAACTCTTTTCTAGTGAAGATGGTCTTTTTGTTTGGTCTTTTCCCTTTTGGCAACGAGGACTTTTCCCACTTCCTTGGCTGCGGAGCTGGAGGGAGCTGCAGGCTGCTCTGCAAAGCTCGGTGCCGCTATGAAAACAGACGTGAGGTAATCAGACTGGCACAACAATGTGCTGTTATTTATGAAGGCAGCCCTTTTCTAACTTTTCCTTTGTTTATGCAGTGTAATTTCGTTGTCATAAATACTAAAAGGTTTACTGCTGTGAGATGAGAACTTCCCTCATTCATCTCTGCAATTAAACTTCCTGTGCCCACCGTGGCTTTTCCTTTTAACTGTCTTTTAGGATGGAGTCCAGGATTCTAAGAGTTTTCACTAACTGAATTTTTTTAATGAGGTCAAAGAGTTTTTGGGAGAATTTTCAATACTACTTCATTTTCTGTTTTCTTCGCAGGTTTAGGCTTTATTTTTTAGCACAGTTCCTGAGTGACTTCAGACAAATCCTTTTTCCTTTTCTGTGTCTTACTTTCACCATATCTGCAGTAGGATAAACCAGGCGACTGTCTTTAAAGTGTCCAGTGCTGTATATGAGCTACCCCAGAGCTGGTGCTCCTGCTGGAGCAGCTCAGCCCTTTCTTTCTGGCACAATCTCTGCAGCCTCTGGGCTTGTCCTGGAAATGTGTCACACAATGACAGATATTTTAAGGGAAGGAATCCCAATTGAGTTTTTCTGCAAAGAATGGGGAAAGTTCCTGTGTAATAATCCTGAACAGTACTGTGTGATACTTCCATCAGCTGTAGGACAGGTAGTGCTTTTGTTCCATTGATAGAGCTCTAACAATTGGGTTTGCTTCAAATCTGAACCCGTATATGCTGGGAGAGCTATATATATATCAATGAATTTCAGACTTTCCTAGAAGAAGCAGGGTTTTCTACTGAAGTGCTGACACATTCCTTCATACCTCCACAGACTTTGGTATTGTCTGTGTTTCAGTAGAGTGGACGTGATGTTACGTGACTAGCAAGCCATCAGAGCAAGTCCCGCTGTCCTAAATAAGACTTTGTGCGATCTTTGTAAAGAGTTTCTTGGATGCTCCTGGCTGCAGAGCCCTCCAGGCTTCTGCTCCTCTGATTTTTCTAGTTCCAAGGGAGGGCACGGTGCAGCCTTGCGCCCACTCACTGATGGCTGTTGCTGTGGGCAGCTCCGAGGCAGGGACTGGCTAACAGAAAATGAGAAAGGGTGAAGTACTCGAGTCACACTTCCAGAGCTCTCCCCAGACCTGGCTTCTTTATTCTTTATCTACAGACCCCGCTGGCTTTCACAATTGGGATGGGGAAAAAAAAAAAAAGTAAGCTGTCTTTGGACTCTAAAGTTAACTGAATTGTTTCTTTCAGTAGCAGTCACAGATTTTGTGGGTAAATTTTATCGTGAAGAGGAATATAAATTCCGTGGTCACTGTCGAGCTTTAATTGTTTTAAGCTGTAAGTATGATGTTGCAATAGTGGGAGTAGCTGGCGTGCGTCAACCTACTCTCATTTCAAACAGCTGTTTAATGAGAGCGTCTTGTAAGATCCCCTGTTAAGAATAGGCCATAATGAGTATGATGAAACCACCTCATCCTTGAAAACAAATTCCTTTTCATGGCTTAATTAAAAGTGCTCCTAATACTTCTGTGAGCATACATGATAACTTAGGAAAGCCTCTGTTTTAATTTATATAAAGCAGTCTCAATTAAGAAGCAAAAGAGATAATATGTTGCTTTAATATTACATAGTAAAAACTGTTCTTATTTCTGAACTACTGTTATCTTCCAGTCAAATACAATGTGTGTCTTAACAATTTAGCCGCTTTCCCCAAGAGACTGCCATGACAGCCGCTTGCTTGTATGCTTTTAGTTGTGTCTTATTGTGGTGGAAAAAAATAGTTGAGACTGGAGCGACTGACTTAGTCGTGCATGATTTGTTGCTGAATTTTTTGGGGGAAAAATTTACAGACAACTACGTCTTCCGTGCTACTGAAGCCCAAATTTTCTAGGAACAGACAGCGCTAGTTAAAGTTGACCGTGCAATGAGCAACAGTGCAATTTGGCCAAAGTACCACACTGGATGGGTTTCTGTTAGTGAACCTTGGTGAGAACAAGAAGCTGGATCGCCAGGTATGGACGGGGCAGGCATCTCGGACCTGTGGCTGGGCTGCCATGGTGAGCCGTCCCCGCTGCCCCAGTGCAAATAAATTCCAGGTGCAGGAGAACAAAATCGCTCCTGCACCTGGATTTTATTTGTTGCTCCCCGCCGCTGGCAATTCCTCCGCCTTTTCTTCCTTCTTCTTCTCATTTGCCACTGTGAAACGTCATTCTCGGTTGTAGTTTCTATGAGAGATGCTAGGAAAGATGCTAATTAAAGAAAGAAATGTTGATTTGAGAGAAAATTGCCAAAATGAGCATTGTAAAAGAACAACTGTTTCCTTACATTTGTCTGAAATTCCTCTCCCCTTGGGAGAAGCGTAAAGCTCCGAGTCCCTTGTGCAGGGACTTCCCAGCCTGTGTTACATGAGGTGGAGGATACTGAAAAGCAGATTGTTTCCACGCTGTTACCCTTCACAGGGCTCTCTCCTGATGTACTGAAAAATCAGTGAATAAATGGCAGTGGAATGTGTTAGAACCACCCTTAATAAAGGGGTCTTTTGAAAAGAGAAGAGTGAAGTCTTGAGGGAGGGTTGCCGTCCTGGGTGAAGAAGTTTACTGCTCTTTGTGAAGTGCCCTGTGTCTCTGGCCTGGCCTTGGGGTCTGGCCGTACTTTGGAGGGTCACGGGCAGTGACAAGCCCGTGGGTAGCTGTGACAACCAACCAGTTGGTGTTACAGAGCAAACTGAGGAGGAACAACCTGTAACTTCCCGTGCAGATGTAGTCCTGTAACAAGGGCTTCAAAATGGAGGAGGGTTGGTTTAGATTAGATATTAAGAAGAAATTCTTTACTCTAAGGGTGGTGAGACACTGGAAGAGGCTGCCCAGAGAAGCTGTGGCTGCCCCATCCCTGCAGGGGTTCAAGGCCAGGCTGGACGGGGCTTGGAGCAACCTGGTCTAGCGCGAGGTGTCCCTGCCCAGGGCAGGGGGGTGGGACTAGATGATCTTTAAGGTCCTTTCCAACTCTAACCATTCTGTGATTCTATGAAAGGTATTATATCCTGGTCCTCTTGCCTCTTTTAGGTGCAGCGTTTTGATTTCCCACCAGAAGGCACGCTGTAGTTTGGACAATGCACTCTGATGTGTAACTTGGATTGTTTTCACATTGTCAACTTTTCTTTACTCAGTAAAGACATGCTATATCTGCATGCCACTGGAGATCGTGGAGGCATGGGAGATTCAAATCTAATAGGTAAATGGTGACTTGGTCCGTATTGCAAAACCCTGACCTCTTGCACTTTGACACCACAAGAGATATTATTAGCAAAAGGATAGTTTAAAAAAAATAACGGCTAAGAAGGCTTTGTTTTCATATTGATTTCTGGTATGTCTTCCAGATGATCAGGCTGACACCTGCATTGCTGACCCTTTGCTCTCCACTCAGTTTAGGAGACTGCTAAAACCTGATCTTCTTTTCCACCAATGCTGCAGACTAATTTTTTTCGCCGATTTTTGTTTTTCCTTGCAAATCTGTCAATCACACTAAACATTTTAGGTGTAATCTGTCTTTCTCAAACTCTCCTTCACACTTAGCTGTCTCCCTGTCTTTTCTCGATGGGTTGTTGCAGACGGATTTGCATTCATGCTAGATGGGAGATCAAATTCTTTAGCAGAAACACTGCCCCGAGTAGCATTGTTTGCAAGTTTTGTTAATTGCTCGTTGATGGTGCCTTGGTTTGCTGTTAGTCTGTTGTTTCCTCTAAAAAGAAGTGTATTTGCAGTACCGAGTAATGTTCATACTTCCCCTCCTACTTTGCCAAAATGCTACTTGCAAGAAGCTAAGAGATTGCAAATGTCAAGCATGGTACCCAGGAGGACAATCTACCAGTCAATGCTGAAATGATTTGAACTAGTGAACTCTTGTTAAAACTGTTAATTGCTTTTTTAAAAACACTTAATGGAAATTGCCACATTTAAGTAGTCCATAAAACTGTGATGACACCAGCTTTAATCAGGTGTCATGAAAACACGTACATTATAAGTTACCTGGCCTGATAACTTTGACAGCGGAAATCAGTCATGACAGCGTTGTGTTTACAGTCCTGGATCTCTCTGGTAGAGAAGAATGGTGTATTTATTTTACTTATGAGGAGACTCTTCTCTAAAATGCACCTTTATGTGAAATAAAGTTTATTGAAGAGAACGACCCCAGTAAACTCAGAAGTCTGTAGGGTGAGGTTGTGCTGCCTGGTTTTGAATATTTCATGCTGGAATATGCTGACTGGGAAGATGACCTTGCTGCAGACTCAAAAAAACCCCACGGAGAGCTGAATGAAAGCCACCGTGCTGTGTTTTTGCTGGTGCGTTTGGTCAATTCCAAAAGGCAAAATGGGCAGTGAAGTCATATGTATTTGAGAATTATCAGCCACCTTCGTTACTTAGGACCACTCAGGACGGGGTGTTTATGGGACACGTATTTTTTTAGATATCAGATGAGTTAACTATGAATCCCTCTGAAAGCTTAGATGGGCTCTTAAAGTATTTATGAAGATACGGTGAGATGTTGATTCATCTCTTCAAGCTGTCTACAGAAGCTGGTAGAGAATGGTGTAGGGGGAAATAACCACGCTTATCTGGACTGTGACCCATCGGAAAAGATCTTTAGAAAGAAGAAACGATGGGAGCAAGCATTAGGTGAAGGTGTTCGAGTGGGAGAGGAACATGTAGGTTCTGTGTATCCAGTTCAAATTCAGACTCTTGCTGACAGCAGCCTGCTCAGAGGCCTCACGCCAGTTCCCCCTGCAAAGGCGTTCCTCTCCTCGGATCTTCTGAAATAGGTGTCATTAATTGCTGCGCTTATCAGCGGTCTCAGAAGAGGATCTGAAAATAGAAGTGGCCCGATGAAGTGACATACTTTCTAACCCTTTGCAATGGACCTTTTTAGGTCACAGCCTCTTAGTAGGACACTGCATTAAATGTTTTGTTGCTGGTGTTGTTTACTATCCATCCCCTTGCACCTTTCCTGCGCTGTATCCTAGTCACATATTTTATTATACACTTTAAAAAAAAGGTATCTGTAGTCACTGTCAACTTGTTTTCTCTTTTGACACTAGGAGACAGGTTGAACGGAGCTATGGTAGCAGTGGTATTACCAGGATTGTCTATTTTAAGTAGGGTATTGGTGACAAACATTGGTAAAAAAATGCTAGAAATCAGCAAGCCCAGTGTTTCCAACTTTGTGTCATGCAGAGTTTCTGTAGTGCTATGATGATGATTCTTTTTTGGATGCTTGTTAAAGTTTTATTCTGGCTCTTACCACAAGTTATTTGAGGAAACTTCAGGATATAACCTTGAATTCCAGTGATCTCCCTGAAAGACTTCACAGAAACTCTTCCACTTCTTTTGGGGTAAAAGTTCACTTTATTAAATCAATTTAATTTACTGACGATACTGGTTTTGAGCAGAGCTTTGGAGGCACATGGAGGTGCAGGTGGTCCATCTTTCTAATGATGGGATGTTTTCAAGAAACAAAGCCTTAGTGAATTTCCTGAAGTTAGTGTCGACGTTCCTCGGGTCTCTGGAGGTTTATTTCATAGAGAAGGTTTCTTTGACAGCCAACGCTTTCTCGATTTGAAGTTGCCCTTAGTCAGAGCGCTTACCTACTTTCAGATTAATCATGTATCCACCTTCACACAGAGAAGGGGGACTCTGTTCACTCTTTGAGTTGGCAAAATGTATGAATAAAACTGTAGAAATGTAGAATTTTAAAAAATGAGAAGTATTTTTGCTTCATTTTTTTCTTTTCAGTTCAAAACTGTGTTTTTGGAAAACAACATTGGAGAACCTATCCATTTGCAGAGGACTGGGCACTGTCACTTTGTGAAAGTCGGTGTTTGTCCATCTCCATGAGAAATTATTTTTCATTTCTTATGATTTGTTTTTGTTTTGCCTTTTATTGAGGGGATGAAAAAGCATTTATGGTGCTCGTAGAGCAAAATATTTCATGGGCTGTCGGAGAGGTGTGTGCTAAAGTGTCTTGTCCTGAAGCAGGTTTGGAGACGATACGGGTTACCAGTTAATGTTGGTTTTCTCTTTGCTGCCAATATCCTGAACCCTCCCAGAGCTGCTGTGCAGCAGCTCCTTGCATCTTTGAAGTTATGAAAGCACATAAATAAAAGTAAATATGAAATATGAAGTCATAGGTCTTTATTGCACTTATGTGATATTTTTTAAAACCGTATTTACCGGAGTTCCTGACATTTTCTACCATTATCATTACTTTTTAAAATATAAACCCTAAATAGTGCAGACAGATTACCAGAAGAACTAAAGGTAATTTAAAGCAGAAAATTTACAGTGGAACTTAAAAATCCCTTTTTTTTGAGGCAGCTGTTCTAAATGATGTGTTCTTAGTCTTCCTTCTCCAAAGGGAAATTTTGTCTCTTCCAGTCAGGGCAATAAATAAAGGTGAAAGAACCACCATGAAAACATCGCTGAATTATTAATTTGCCAGAAACACTGTCTCAGAAGAAAAAACCCTCTTCAGGATAGTATCGGAATGTAAAATACTCATTATTCACCAAACACTTTAGGATCTGCACACAGAAGTGATGCAACTGGGCCCACAAACCTGAGATCAATGAAAGACTTGTAGCAGATTTTGAAGACTACTTTTTTTTTTTTTTAAAAATAAGTAAACTAGTGATTTTTAAAAATAAAAACCATCTAGCTCAAGGTATACTTTCATTATAATTCCAATGGGGAATATCTGTGTTATGAAATCAAGCTCCTGTAAGGTGTAATGATGGGTGTGCTGTAATTTTGATACCTATTGCAATTCTTGGCCCAAAGGTTTAAGGTCGCGATCAGGAACATAACACAAGCCTTATGAGTCCCAGTCCCTGCTTCTGCAGCCACATATCCTTTAACTTTGTGTATCTTTAAAAATTACAGATGCAGAAGAAAGGTGAAATATTAACAGTGGATTGTTTACTATATCATAACAGTTCAATCATCAGTGCTGGAAAGTCAATATTATATTAACTTCAAAATAGTCTCTAGTTAAGTTCTCCAAAATGATGGAAATTCAGCGGTCCTTGTTTGCTAGCTGTGCATTAGGCTGCTTATGAAACGTCACATAAAAATGATGTTTTGGTAAGAAATCATTACCTCTGTTCTCCCAAAGGTAGCAGTTATGTGTTACATCAGGTTTGCTTCAGAATAGAGTTTACTAAAAAATATGTCATATAAGTTAAAATAATATTGACATAAGGTTGTCGGGTAAGAAACAGTGCTTGATGATTCTTGTTGGAAATTCTTTGAATATTTCTCAAATTGAGTATCAGCAGTAACTTCTGAATTTCTGTCAACAGATGACTTCCCAGGAGGTGTTTGTTTTTAGTCCTAACCACAGTGGAAGTTCATTACCCGAGATATGGATTATTTTGTCCGTATTCTTCCTGTTGCATCAAGGCTGTCTAATTGGCAGCTATAGCGTGTTTTAACACCTGGATTAACAAAGGCCTTTTTCTACCATTTATAGAAGATAAAAGAGGATTTGAGCTTTTATAAACTAAATGTATTTTACAGGACGATAGCAGATGAAACACATTGCGCTTCCTATTATGTAAAATACAGCCAATTTTCACTAAGAGCTTCAAGGGCTTCCCTCCAGCCCTCATTCCCCTCCTGTTAAGCAGCCTGGGCCTTTGCCAAGGGAGCTGGAAAATCTGGAAGACTTTGATTCCCAAACTGCTGAACCCCAAACCAATGGAATAATTTTGGAGAAAAAAAGTAGTACGGTAGCCCACGTGTACCTACACGGCAGATCTGCGCCTGGTGGCTTCCTTTAAATGCTGTGGGTTTCAGTCTGTGTAGATGTGTGTGATTCCCAATCTGCATTTCTGAGGGCTGGTGTCTTGCTCATCTCTGATTCCAGTATTTGTACAGTTCACGGGAACCCTTCAAGGGCTTATTTGCTCTATGTTCGTCTGGGATGGAGTGAGTGTACCATGTAAAATAGTATGTCAGCTCATAAACTGCCTGTAGAGCAGCGAGATGCGAGCTCATTTCACTTTTATCACAGGACCTTGAATCGGACTTGTTCTGCTGCCAAGTCCCCAAACGCCTCCTTGCAATGTGCCTGGAATTCACTTCTCTGGAATTGTTGTTTGGTGTATATTTGTGTGCCTTTTCAGCCTCTTGTGCAGGGGACTGATTGCTTCACAAATGAGAGGCAGGTGGGATGCAGCCAGTCCAGATGGGAAGCTTTTGCATCTTGAGTCCTTCCTAGAGAGCTCAGGGCAGGACGCGAGGTCCACCGACATGAGCAAAACACTGTAATCGGTGCTTTGTGGACTGTTCTGGCTTCGTCTGCCCAGTCTCATGGTTCCTGCTGGGTGGCACATTGGTTTTTGTGCATTTTCTTGACAGCATGGAGGCCTCAGTCTTCCTCTGTGCCACGTGAAGTGGCATGGAATGTCCTGTCCTCGCACACCGAGCAGCAGCAGGCTGTGGTGGGATGCGGTAGCTCAGCGTGGAGAGGAGAAAAGATGCCGACAGCGTTCCTTCTTTTCCTTCTCAGCTGCTGAGCTCTATAGGCAGAAGGATGGCTTCTTTCAGCCACTATTTCAGGGAACCGTTTTTAATGAGCGTGAGACACACTGTGCTCCTTTGTGCATGGAGTGGTGATGTCTCAGGAATGTACGTTGAAGAGGTTTAGGAAATTTATGAACTCGACTTACCCACGGTGGACTTAGTGGGATATGTAATTCCTTTTACTGTTACTGTTCGCAGAATGACTGCTTTAAGTCACAGCATTTTCTTAAACCTCTAAAAGCCGTCTGTTAATCACGTTATCTTGCTGGTAACGGCTACAGTGTTGGACATGACTGCTGCTGCAGACTGGGTTTTTTTCATCTTCTCTCACCATCTCTCCAACAGCTGATCTGCTGTGACTAGGAAGATTTTTGGACTCTGCCATGCCTCTTGTTTCCTTGGCAGAGTGATACTTCTCTACCCATAGGTTGCCGCTTTGCGAGACGTTATGAATCATGCTTTGAAGCGAGCTGCTGTGTTGTCTCATGTGCTCTAGAGGAGCTAACTTGTTATTTTACTGCTCTTCATATCCTTATGACAGCTTGTCAGAGAAGAGAAGTTTTGCTTTATTTTCTTTTCCTTTCGGCGCTGTTGACTAATTAGTAGCCAAACAGACAGCATTTGTTTTTGTTATCAAACTGGTAGTAATTTAAGAGTTGGACACAACCCAAAGCTCTGGAACCAAATAATGAACTTTGGGTACGGTCAGATGAAGACGGGACTTGGAGTCCTGGCTGGGTCCATCCAAAGCAGGACCTGAATGGGGAATTTCCCATCCACGGTGAAGGTTTCTATATTCTGGGCTATCTCAAAACAATCATGATTAGTTTTGAAATGCCATTTTAACGGTTCATGATAAACGATTCAAGCTGTCATGCTCTAAAATCAGGGGGGATTGAACCAAGGAGGAATTCTGGACCTGACTCTGGTCTCCTTTATTTGTTTAAACAAGAAGCAACGGGTGAAGCAGACTGCTTTTTGTGTTGATCCAAGCCCTGTAAAAGGGGGTCAGAACTGAAGCCCCTCGGTAGAGGTGTTGTCTCCTAAAGATGAATGGTTGTCAGACAGTGCATTGTAGCTCCATGTGACTTTCTGGGTGACAGATTAGCTGTGTATTTGGTGTGTTTATTTATACCTGGCTACTAACGGGAATGCCGTTCTTGACCAAGGGACGTATTTGTCCAAAGAGTTAAACAGTCATGGATTCGTGTCATTTGGAGAGTAACTAGCGCCCTATCTTTTTCAGCCAGTGATTAATTGCAGCAGAGCAATAGGTGACACACAGCCATTTTTCATACCTAACGTGATTCCGGATGGGAAGACGCGTGGCACTCCGTGTCCCGCGACTCCCTGACAAAGCAGCGATGGAGAGCAGACCTTCTTGCTGGCTGGTTTCCTGAACCGCCTGGCCTCATGCGAGGAGACTCTATCACCTTCCCACAGTGGGACCAGATGTCCCAACACAGAATGTAATATTGCAAAGAGGAGGAAAAAAATGAGGTAAAAAGCTCTGAGAACTAATCTCTGTTTTGTCGAACAGTTGGAGAGCTTCTGGCCATGATGTCTCAAACCTGACAAAATTACCCCGAAGTCACTGATTTTACATTCCATTTGGCAGTAGAAAATCTTCCAAAGCATTCAAGTTCTGCTTTCCTTCATCAGCTCCATTGGGAGGTAAAATAATTCAGAGTAAGGGATTATTGTGTTTCACTCAGGCCTGCAAACAATTAGCCATTTTTCTACAAAATTCCTTTTTTAAAGTTTTTCTTGTCTTGCTTCCTCCCGGCTGTGTTTGCACAGTGCTGGCACGTGTCTGCTTCTGGTTTGATGAAGACTAGCCGTCTATGGGAGGCGTGTTTAGAGTCAGACCTTTGCTATATAATTCTCATTAATGTTAAGAGAAAAGTAGTTGGGGATTTCATCTCTGTACGTTGAGCTGATTATCCATCCCCGGCTGCTGCCTCGGTGACAAGCTCAGACCCTGCAGCCTTAATGTGCGTGTGTATCAAACACGGCTCTCCCACAAGGTAGCAAGCAAAGTGTATGTTTCCTATGCATTATTTATGTAATTGAAAATGCATTCTCTTAAAAATTATTGTGGACTGTGCACTTCTTCGCGATGCAGCTAGAAACACGGGGATCTCTGACATTTGGGAGGGCCTGGGATGGGCACTTGCGCATCCCTACGCCTTACACAGCCTGTTATAATTCACAGTGAGGGCCCATGAAGCCCTTTTAGGAGCTTAAGCAAAACAATTAATAGCTTGTTTATTGGAGTTTGCGGTTCAGCGAAGGAAGATTAAAAAATAGCTGGCCAAAAATACATGTATGGCACAGCAATGCTAGAAAAGTGCTTTGTTTTCACAAAAAAAATTTATATTTTTTTCTTTGGTTTTTTTTTTTTTTCATAATTGGATGTACAAATTGTTCTTGCAGCTGTAACAGTTTGCCAGGCAGGGTGTGTTTATCGTGTTCACTAGCCTTTGTTCAGAGGTGCAAATTTGCTCTTCAAACCATGTTGTCCCCTGGAACTGGAGCACAGAGGTAGGATCCTGTGCATGTAGGGACTTCCATTGTTGCTGACACCCTTTTTCATAATAGTGTCCATCCACCCTTTATCGTTTGTACACATCGAGAAGCCAAAATCGGGTGGATATTATTTTTTTTTTTTTTGGATGAATTTTTTGCTCATGGAAGCAGTCCGTTGTTTTGTGTGGTTGTACACAGCGGTATGCATGGGCAGTCATCAGCATCTCCCTCACCGCTCTCAACTGTGTGGAGTCAGGTGAATTATGATGCCTTATGGTATTCTCTGCAGTGAGGAGCTATTAACGCTTTGACTCAACTGTTCTTGATTAGTCTGAGAATGTCGAGAGCCAAGCTTTAAACCGTGCAACGGCTAATGTATGATTAAGCTCGACCAAAGGCAGATTTATATTTCTACTAGCAAATTTAGGGTCTGTTCCCATGCCTGTTGTAGCTATCAGGAGGAGTTTCAGATGTTGGTCTACAGGCAAATATATTTGCTCATTAATGATATGCATCATCTAGAAGGCAGGAGAATGAATTATATAAATTGCTGGCAACCTCCAGCCAGCATTTCCACGTGGGTTTAAAAGTCTTATTTTACCCTGGGTATTTTATCCCTACCTACTAAGGTGCATGCCTGGCGTGTGCCGTGGATAGCCTACGTGCAGGTAATGTACACAGTAGGTTTATTATTTCCAGGTAACAAAGAGGAATGCATCAGCACATTGGAGACATTAAAATGTATGGTTTCTCTGTGGCCTTTAATGAGGGTTTGCAGGAGTTCCAGTGCTTCACAAAAAATACCTGGATTTTTCTCCTACTTTCTTGCAGGGTCCAAAGAGAAAGGATGAATTTGCTGCGTGTGTGTTTTGAGGATGCCATATTTAGGGTAATCACAACTTTTCACTGGTTTCTCACACGCACCCAAACATGGAGCTCGGTAAGCTGTTTAGCTACGCATCATTCCTGCGATGGTGCCTGAAAGAGGTTAAAATCCCTGTGCCCATGCTTAGCAGCTGAAATCAGTCATAGGTGTAGTTTCCGAAGGCGGCAGCTCTGCCTGGGTTTGGTTTGGTTCCCAGGACTGTGTAAGCTTGCACAAATGTTCTTTTAGATATGACAGTGAATCAGCTTTAGTTGTTTATTTTCTTTTTACATTTATTACCTATAAATGTACTAGCCGGTAGGTTTTCTGGCTGCAGTTAGCACTGAGATAGGAGGATTGAAAAATGTTTCCAGAAGGAACATTTCGGGTGGGTAATTGTGACTGTTCACCCTGGGAACCTGACCCTGAGATTGTCTTTTCCAGGCAAGGAGCAGATACACTGTGTGACTTACGTCTTACCAATTCCACTCAGGTATCTTATACAATCAAATACTTGGAAGCATTGTTACAGCCTAGGAAGTATTCACAGAAAGTATTTAATGGCTCATCTCAGCTAATATTCAGTGTCTGCTGTGATAAAGTCAAGACGCTCATGAATTGTTCACAATTTGCAGAAAGAAAAGCGTCCGATGTACATTAGATATTCCTCACCCATCACTCAGCTCTGGCTACACCTGGAGGCAAGTCTGGGATAGTATTTCCCTTTATTTTCACATCCCCAAGGTCTAATGGACTGTGGCGTACACACCTCTATGGTTCCTCTCTCTCATCGGTTAGGGTACCACCGTATCTTCCAGAAGCGGTGCGTGGTCGGGCTTTAGTCCCCAGAGAAATGGTAGCTCTGAGCTGTCCTTTGCATCTCACCTGACTTTCACATTCCCCTTCTAGTAGCACCGTTTGTTTCGGGACATCTGCTCCCCCGTGGGAAGGTGGCAGCAGGTGACAACATGAGATCAGTTAATGATTCTAAGTACGTTCAGGCAATCTGCCAGTCTGAGCGCTCAGCCCTTCTTTTTTTAACTTGTCAGAAATTCAAAGGAAAAATATTGTAGTGAAGAGGCTCATCTAGAAAAACAGCACGTTAATTATGGAAGGCAGTTTCTTGGCTATCAGTTGCTGTCCTGCACAGAATAACTCTGAGATTTCTGTTTTTACTGTGGGAAGGTGCCTGAGTCTGGAGCTACTGGCTTTGGTTCTCGTGGTTTGTTATCGCTATAACCACTCAGTAAAATCTCTAACAAAGAATTTTTGAAGGCTACAGACTAGAACTGCAGTTTCCTCCTTATTCTTTGTCCATATTGGATAAAGTTTCACTACATCAAGTCAAATTTTCAAACGTTATCGGAGAGTTTTGTGTCCAAGTGTCCAATAGGTTTTATAAGTAGCTGGAAGTGCCGGTGGCTGGAAGCAAGGCATTCCTATCATGTGATTGATGTTTTGTAATGTATAGCAGGGGAATTGACAGCATTTCAGAAATAAGGCCAACATTTATAGATTATATGCCAAGACGCATTAAAACTATGCAAATCCACAGAAAAGGAGAATCCAGGAGGTTTAAAAATCAAGTCCTTTGTATAAATTATCGTGGTAGCATTGGATCTGCATTTGCTGAGTAAGAGTCTTGGTGTAACCCGGGACTCAATGCATATAGTGTATGCCTCAACACTTTAGCACATCCTTGTTTTGCAGAAGTTTTAATGTACTGAGATTAAGCATGCAAATAGAAACTATGACGGAGGGAGTCGGGGAAAGGGGCTTACCTGATGTTATTTAGGCTTCGGTGTTTACTTCGACCGTTTTTGATTTGTCTTTTTAAGCCTTGAACTCAAGTCAACAAAAAAAAAACCAAAACCACAAACCCTCCTTCACTGAAAGCCAACCCTTTCCCAAATACTCCAAGTGGAGGGTTTTACCCCGAAAGAGGGAGAGAGACCCTGTAAGGACCCCAAAAATATAGTTGTCTGCTCTCAATTATACTTGAAAAGAGCTCGGGGATTCCAGTGATGGATGACAGTATACAAATCTCAAGTAGCTTTGTTTAGTGTGTTTTGTGATATGATATAGGAGAGATAATTCTTACCCAGTGTCTTTTAAAGGAAATCCTGAGGGCGAATCAATTACCTTTCTTTTCTGAATCAATAAAGATGGGATGTATTGCAGTTACTTTATGCTTTAGCGAGTGCTCAAGCACAAAGGATGGCTGTTGATGAGAACCATTGCAAAGAATGCCGTGCCATTTTTTCCTCTTTCTTCTTTTAAGGACACTACAATCCCCTTAGTTCACACACTTCATCATTCCTAGTCACAATCTTTTCTCAACAAAGATTTAAGAGCAGAAGGAGGAAGTAAGCTCTCAAAACGAACAAAGTACGCACTGAAACATGGCTTGTAGTTCTAATGACAGCACTGCCCGTTCCTGAGACTCTCCAAACCCTCGACACTTGTGAATTTTGCCTCTGGAACGATCAGATTTAGGAGATGGAGTAAGAGGAGATGGGTTATGAGCTGACACTGTGGTGCTAGCTAAGGTTAAATCAAGCAGTTGAGGCTCAGTCAAGGATAAAAAGACAGATTCCCTGTATCTCTGATGCTAAAGCAAATACCTTTATGCTTTTGCAGCATGCTCCCGTGTATCCCACCAGGTACCCTTTTGTTCAAAAAAAGGTATAATACTGATATATGTAAGACGTGATATTTTAAAGTTATGTCTGTTAACTTATTGCCGTTATAAACTTCATCATTATCCTCTCAAAAGAGCATTAATACGTGTATATAATACAATTTAGCAAGACTCTACCGTAAGAGCTTCCTGAGTGCAAGCCATATGGTAACCTGAGAGTGGGATGAAATGGTGGTAACACAAAACGAAGCATGGGCTGCGGTCTCAGTTTTCCTAAGAGATATCTTAAGACAATTGGGATAGCACTTTCTTTTTTCCCATTTGGATCTCTCCGGAGATCCAAATGTATCTGAGAGGTCTGTATAGGTCACTTGACTTATCTGTATTGTCAGACCGATACCTAAAGAATACGGGGAGACAGGAAAGTGGAAACCAGATGAAAAAGGATGGCTTCTTAAGCTCCTGCCTTTCTTGCCTGATGCCGAGGTCCCAGGAGGGCTAAGGCAGTCTGAGGCGATAGAGAACTGCATTTGGCTTTTCTCTCTATTTCCCTTGATCAGGATCCACTTTCCTTTTCAGAAGCTGAGAGGGAACTAAAGACACTAAAAAGACAGCGAGGGGTCTGACCACATACTGGCTCTGTTGGCTGCTGTTTCTTGAAACGAGGAAGGCTGCGGCTTAATACAGAAATTAATTTACTTGTAAGAGAAGGTCTTGCTCTGTTGCAGGCATTTCTTTGCATTTTGTGGCCTGCATAGCAACGAACTGAAAAGGAAAAGGAAGAGAGTTAAAAAAGAAGAAAATTTAAAAATGCCTTTCTCAATGAGAAAGAAATAAAATTGTCTGAGTAGATGGGGACAGGTTAGAAGGCTGGGCAGGAGATTTTGACATGGCTTCACCTTTGTTTCTGTAGAATAGTTTGCATTGCACCACCTGAAAACTCAGCAGAAGCAGTATGTGGAAAACGGTATGAAAACAGTATGAAAACAGCGGAGTTAGAGAGGACACTGTACAAAAGGGATATTCAAATCATTGAAGTGCTGGTTGGGAGGGAGAGTCTGGAGGGAAGTCTGGAGGTTTTGAGTCCGACCTCCTGCTTGAAGTGGGATGATCACAAACACTAGCTGGGTCAAGCCAAGTCTTGAAATCCTCCGAGGACAGAGGTTTGACAGCCTCTCTTGTAACGTGTGCCCATGCTGCTTTCTCAAATGACCGCCCTGAACCTTCCAGCCTGGGTTTGTGGCTCTTGGCCCTGTGTTGTATTGTCTGCCAATGCCAATGAGAATTTGGCTGTTCTCTTTGCATTAGATTTTACAGTAGTTGTAGCTGCCACTAGATCCGCTCTTAGTTTCCAGATGAACAATTTCAGCTCCCTCGGGCTCTCCACGCAGATCAGTTTTGTAGCTCACTGACCCATCTTGATAGCAGTTTCGTTGTCCTTTGACAGCTTCCAAGCATCGCTCCTGTACGCGGAGGTCCAAAAGTGAACACGATATTCCAGGTGTGGCCTCACTGGTGCCAAGCAGAGGGGAGTAGTAACTCCCCAGGCTCCTAATGTAGGCCACGTTGTGCTTCCCCTCACTTGTGGTGTATGTCCACCGTTGGTTTCTATTTCATTTGCTGCCCACCAAAACCTCCAGGTCGTTTTCAGCAAAGCTGCTGTTCACCCACCCAGGTGATTCCCAGCCTGTGCTCATCCATGGGATTAGCCTGTGGCAACTGCTAAACTTCGCATTTCTCTTCATTGAGGGTCATGAGGTTTGTGTCGACTCCATCTTCAAGTTTATCAAAGCCTTTCTGGGTTGAGGCTCTGCTCATTTTATTGACCTCTCCCCTTAATTTAGTACCATCCACACGTTCGCTGATGGTGTGTGTCTGATAATCAGTTTTACGCAGAGATCTTTAATGAGTGGGGCATTATGAATGTCCAAGCTTGAGATTTAAAATAGCTTCAAGAAATGCCAATGAAGTTTTGTCTGGCAGCCAGAGAGGTAATATTCCTTCTGTGCAAAGACCCTTTTTCTGCCTTGGAATACAGCATTCATCTACAGGAAGTTCGATAATAGAAACAGGTTAACAAATTAGGTGGAATTCAGGAAAGAAAGATGATTGTGTCTGAAAGTGAATTTTCTGGGTGAATAACAGAATAGTTTTGATATATTTCATTTTGATTGAAGACCAATCAGCTTAAAAGGGGCAACTACCAACAAAAATGTTTCAAGGATATTTAAGGTACAGAAAGGGCTTTTTATAAAAGTTATGTACCTGTTAACTACCAACAGGGATATAAATGAAGCCTGTCTCTAAAAAGCTGGATCCTGGAACTGCTGCAGTATTCCAAGGAAAATCGCAACAGATACAGCTGCACCACAGGGGTATTTTTTGGGTTTGAGATGAACCATGTTTGAGTGCCAGTGCAAGCTTCTAAAACCTTGAAGATCACCTTAAACACTTAAGGTAAAAATTAAATCTGTGCTATGACTCTGCCTCCGTATGCTTTCAGAAGAGATGGAAAAAACACTGCATTTCTCCCAAGGTACTTCTCTTTTCTCTTTTGCTGGGAGGGATCCCTTTAGAGAGGAGATCCTGCCAGCTTTCTTTTATGTTGCATTCCACTGAGTTGTTCCCCTTGGTTTCTCCTTGCATTCTTGGAGGAGAGAGAAGCAGCTTTCGTACCTTCAGGGTGTAAAATCTGGCTCTGTTGGGGTGAATGGAAATTTTTCTTTGACTTAATTTCACCCTTAGAGTCTGCTTAGGAAAACCAGAGGATTTAATCTGAAGCATTGCACGTTATGGTGATCATACATAAAAGAGCAACATTAACCTCAATGCCACATGCAGAATTATTTCTGAGTGGAAATGAACAAAATTTTATAGAGTAATATTATTTGCAAGGCCTCCTCAGTAAGAGAAAATATTACAGATGATTAAGAGAAATAAGAATTACAGCTTGAACTAGTGAAAACCTCTTTTTGACACTGTCTCTTTAATTAGAAAAAATGAGCCTAACCAAGATGTATATCATCATTGATTTTTATAATAAGCTTTTAAAGCAAACATACGTGGTGTCACCGTGCTATTTTATAACATACACTGCTAACCATTTATTCTGTCATATAACAGTTCACCAGCAGACATATTTTATTATTTTTTCTGTGTAATAAAAAAGATAAAATCAATACCTATTATATGGCATACCTTCAAGGTTAAAAAGTACTAAATCTTGATGCTAACATCTTTCCTTGTATGCATTAATTTAGGAACAATATAGATTCAATACAAATACATTTTCTAGCTATATGGTTAAAACTAGATCCGAAGTATAACAAAGCATTTGGATATTTGGATACTGATGCTGGACAGTGTGTTCACGCAGATTGTTAAACTTTGTGGGAAATGGAACTGTGAAAACCTGAGAAAGCTGGTACGTGGGCCAAATACGATTGGAAGGAAAGGTACTGTGATTTCACATATTTGGATGTAGGTTTTGATCCAACAGAAACTCATCTGGCCTGACAAACGCATGCCAATTAAATGGATTTATAAGGTCAATACAAAGATGCAGTCATTTTCCTTGGCTCTGTTGCTGGTAGTCATTTAACAACAATTACAGAGTACAGTTAATTTAATGATGACAAGCATCAAAACTGAGAAAGTGAAAATGGAAGTGTCAAAGCCATCAGAAGACTTGTCTTTACTAGGTTATAGCCGAGTTATTTGAACGACTAAGCGGGAAGCAATATGATAATGTTGCAGCCTATTACTGTGCACTTTGTCAGTGCTTCAAGAAAACATCAAAAAAAGAAAATCCAACACTTATCTCTGCTTATTATGAATTAGTTCAAGGTCTACTGTGATTGGAGTAGTCGTAAATGAAGAAGGACACACTAAATCTCTTTTTTTATTGAGCAACTAAAGCTTTTGGATTCCTGATGCTATGATGAGTTTGTGGCAGGTGTGAAGCCAAGTATACTTGTTGGTGATGTAACGTGCACAAAATGTGTGCTAAATATGTATTTTGTTCACTGTTAAAGTAGAAATCTTTTCTATTCATTACTGCTTTTTCACCACTCAGCAATTAATTGTGTGTTGAGGTGCTTATGAATATGCAATTACTGTTTCCTGCCTGTGAGCAGTCTTCTCTATGCATGGGAAACAGTTGCATAGAGTTAACTAAGCTGAAACTCCCTCTTTATAATAACATCCTTAACACGCAAAATGCAGGTGATGCTGGAAATGCTAATGACCGGATTCATTTTTAGGGGACAAAATTCTGCCCCAGGGTTGTAACTGCTGGCGGGCAGTTGGTTTACCTGGGTGCCATCCGGGTGAGGAGCATCACCCCTTGTGTTGTGATGCTTGTGGTGAATGAAGTAGACTTCCAGTGGTGAAGACAAAAAGAACCAGCGAACACTGGAGACCTCTTATCCCAAGAGTCTTCTGTTCCAGTTTGCGTCTGGATAACGTGCAGTATAAAATTATGAAATGCGGGGTGGTTTTTTCCACTTGGCCTTAGAGCTGCTCTCAGCAACTTCAAATAACAGCTTACACCTGGAAACATCCTTCAGTTTACTTTCAGTAACAGCATGAGAAGTTCTTTAACGGACTTATTTGCATGACTTCTTGTTAAAACTTAATTCTCCTCCCAGCTGACTTGCAGAACCCCCTAGAGCAGAGGAGCCCATTTTTTCCAAAGTATTTGTCAGCTGAAACACATCTTCCGAGAAGCGTGGCTGGGCTTTTGTCAGTAGGATGAATTCACTGACGTTGCAGATTTTTTTCAATTTCTTGGACATTGCAGAAGGATTTCCTGTTGTGGCAGATGAGGAAATCTCTTTGGAAATCTCCAGGCCAGTTATCAAATCCTCGCCGATTTCTGGATTTCTTCAGATTATTCACTTACCATTAACTGTATCTCTTTCTATTGACAGAATTCGAAGGAAAAATTCTGTGGGCTAATTAATATTTGCACCGTTGGGGTTTTTTTTTGATGGCAGCAGCTGTTTAGTGAACCAAATAACTCATCACAGGCACCTTCTTTTTTGTATGTTGTACATTTACTGGCCTTTATTTTTAGACGAAGGTTTTCTGGATAAAACTTGGCTTTGTTTGGCCTTGGATTTAAACATCTTGAGATAATTCAGCTTGCTTCTTGCAAAAACTGCAGCAGATGCTAATAATATAATTTATAAAGAAATACATGTGTGTGGTTTGTGGTTTTTTTTTAAATAATTTGGTGAGGAAATAAAAGGCTAGCTGATAGATTAATGTCTTACACGCCAAGTGTAAGTTGGAGAGACATTTCACTGGCAAGCTGTAAGCTTCTGGATACAGAGGATTATACGGGAAATGCTCACGCAACCTTAGCAGCATTACAAACAGCAATGCCACAATGAACAGAACAGCCTCATTGCAGCGATCTAAAGCCACTGCTGTTTTCTTTAAGGCAAACATTGTTTTTATGCCCTACAGATAAATCCCATTTTAAGCTTTGATCAAAGCAAATACACTCACTTTGAGGCTTTGGGCAGATGTAAATTGCTTTGTTATACACATGCATTTGCATACATTTGCAAGGAGACAGGGTCTACATGTAATGGTGCCTTTTATTTTTGATGGTGCGCTGAAATTCAAGTAACCAGTGGTTTTCTGCCTTTGAGAAGGCAGAAGTTTCTCTGCAAAGGAAATAAATAGCACAAGTGAAGCAACGTGGAGGTTTGCACGAAGCTCCGTCATTGCCAGAGCTGCGAGAAGAGGCCACGCAGGGGCCTGAGCATCAAGAGTTGGTTTATTCTATTTATTTTGGTGTTCATTTTGGTGATCAAATGTAAATGAGATTCCTAGAGAGGGGCATTTCTCTTGTTTGGCCACTTCTGGCAAGACTGTGCCAATAGTGTATGAAATGTGCAGATTGCCAAAATATTGGGTATCTGTCTTTGTTACGGACTTCCATTTGTTTTCTTATATATTTCTGTACTTAGTTTCCTGAATTAAATTGGATTAACATTCTCTCTCTCCCAATTAATGCTGTTAACAGTAATAACAACCATAATGTGTGAACATCTGGCATTTTAGTACACAGTAAGCTTTTAGAAATACCAGATATGAATCTATTGAAATCTGTCTCTATAGTGATTTTTCCCAGCGTTTTGTGGCTTAGATGATGAATTCTTCTTTCTTCTCTGGTTTCCTTTCATTATCAAGGTTTGTTAATTCTTTAGATGCCAGGGTTAGATAATTAAATACCCCTTTGTAATTACCGTGGTGCCTGTGGGTTTGAGACCTCTAGCTCATTAGGCAGTATGCCGTCCTTCTGAGATATTTGAGGGAAATACTTTCATACTCATCAAAGATCTCTGTGGCAAATTAAGGTCACGGCTGTCTCTTTGACAGGCTGAAGTTTAAGGGTTTATTTTTTTTTTTTCGTTAGTTACCACTAGGGCAGTTCATAGCAGAAACAGCTTTCTGAATCCAAATATTGAACAGCCAGTTCTTCAAAACTTCTGTGCTTTCAGTGGCAAACATGTTGCCCTTATAAATTACCCACGGCTTCCTCGCTGTAGTGAGCAGAGAGATTTTGCGGGGCTGTCTGCACTTTTGTACGCTGAAGATTGGCCTTACAACGTCTTTTATTTCTACCCTGTCACAGCTCTTGACCGTTTTCCAAAGTTGTTTATTATGGCTGAAGAAAGAATTGGAGCAAACTTCCAATTATTCCCCCTTGTAATTTTAAGAAAGTGCTAGCTGTCAACCGCAGGTGAAAAATATGAAACTTACACTAGGGTTGTCCTTCACTCCATTACATGTCCCAGAAATTTCTGTTGACTTTGTGTTACCTATTTTGATGTTTTTCCGTGCCCGTCTTCACTGTATTCAAGCAGTTTTTGTGAGTGCGATGAGGCTGAGTTTGCTAGTGAGGATTTGCACTGCAAGGTGTGAACTCCTGGTCCAGTTCATCGTTGCACTTTTGTTCAGTAAAACTTCCTATGATTTGGTGTCTCTTCATTAAAATGGGAAGGAAAATACTTCACTGTTATCGAAGGATCATAGAGTCTGAATACTCAAATGGCACACGATGCAGCATTGCTTGTTTAATGGAAGACAAGCATATGAAGCCAATGAACTCTGACATGAAAACCCTGGAAATACACTAAAAAGGAGAAATGGGAGATGCATGTGGCTGATCTAGGAAGTAAACCTGGTTTTAATCTGCAGAATATTTGGAAAAGAGAAAAAAATCCTTCCCAAAGAGAAGGATGGTGTGGTAGGGGTGCAGGTGTAGCAGATGAAATGGGTTAATTGTGTGTCCCCATCCCCAGCCATGGTGGATTGTCTCCTCTGCCTGGAAAGAATCAGGAGGGTAGATTGGAAGGTGAGCACATCTGAGGCATCCGGAGAAAAACATGGGTTGAAGCTTGTTTAAAAACCCTATGGAGGCAAAGTTAATTTTTGTGTGAGGCAGAAGCCAGCTTATGAGCAGCAGAATGCGCTCGGAAGGGAGCCCCAAGATGTTTTTCCCCACTGCAAAATTAATAGGGAGTAGCAGGCTGCTCTTCGGCTGGCTCCAGGCAAGCGATGGGAGGAAGGGCGTCCCAAAGCCTGCCGTCACAAGCCTACCAGCACGTAGAGGGGGGAAGGGTGTCACCACCGATCTGCCAGATGGAGCATGTTAAAGGGCAGCCTGCTGAGCAGAGAAGGCAACAAGCTTGAAAAGCCAAGCACATTGACGAGCGCACCATCTCCCCTAGGAAAAAAATGAAGCTGCAAACAGTGTTTACAATTGCATCACACTGATTCACAGAGGCAGAGTTGGGGGTGCAGGTACAACTTGGATTTATTGGGTTGTATTTGTAAACGACTGCGTTTGATTGTGGCTTGAACCAAAATGCCAGCTCCCCAACGTTGGGGCTGTGCATGAGTCTGTGCTTGGAGATGGTCGAACTGACAGTAAAATTCCATTGACTAATGTGGAGCTGAGATTGGAGTTATTACATTGCAGGAGAGATATCCGATGGGGCAGAGCACTCCAGCACCCAGGAGTGAGGGCTACGGAGGTTGAGAAGTACCTGTAGAACAAAGGAAATGCCAGCGGGCAAAGCTGCGTACAACTATAAATCTCATGAAGAGCGTTACAGTCTCTTTACGTGTCTCCATGGTTTTTATTTTTTACCACCCATGAATCCCATAACAAGCATCAGATTAAAAGAAAAGCAGCACATTGTCAGCTGTATTTCAAGAATGCTATGCCTCACGTGGCCATCTCTGATGCTGGGCGTGATCTGTGAACTTTGGTTTCCAAGAATTTTAGCTCTACAGGTATGATGGCTTTTGCTGACATGGAAGTTGAAGGCCATAACTAACACTCCAATTTGCAAAGTTTTCGGTTTATAGTGCTCCAGTGCATGGAGCTATGAAGCAGATTTTCATAAATCTTCTCTTTTTATCTCGTCTGATGGTTTCTTTTTAGATCTTACCCTGCCAGCAATTTTCCACTTTGCCGGACAAATGAATGCATATAGGCAGAACGTCCATGGCAGTTGAAAGGTTAATGGAAGGAAAATGTAGTGACATCCAAGTAAGTTTTATTAAGTGAAGCTTTGATTTTTTCCATTATTGGCTCTTTTGTATGAACAAACTTAAATTCTATATAAAGCACACAAGCAGAGACTGCTCAGGAGCAGAAAGCACGAGAGCACAGCAAAGAATATTAATTTGTTTTTTTTCTATAGTTCCTTCCAGCTGAAGGTCACAATGAACGCATTACATTTCAAGCGTCTCTACTCTTACATGTGTGTTAAATATTACCACTTTCTTATTATAAATAAATAAGAGACTGAAGCAGAGAGTTGCATATTTAAAGGCGAGAATAAATATCTAAGGCAGCCTTAGGAGGGGATGTTGGATATTTTGGTTCCCAGTTTTGGCCCTTCCCTAAATGAGATTTTTTTCTTTATAAGGCTGTTTCTGTGCAGATACTGGGCACAGCACTGTCAGCGCTAAACAGATAAATAATAATCATCCGACAGATTCACGGTTGCACCTGACATACCAAATTTATTTGAGAAAACTTCTACTGCTGGCAAATACCGATTCCATGTCTGCATGCCAATTATGGGGTAACTACCTTTTGTGAAGAAGAGAAAAGCTTATTGTTTTAAGGGGGTTTCAGAAAATTATTCACCTGACAGAGGTCACTTTCCATTACGCTTGAGCAATTTCAGTTATCTTAAAAAAACCTGCACATAAAAAAGAAAAAAGATCCTATAATTTTCTAAATTGCAAAAAGAATTCTTCTCTTTCTCGTGTTCGTTCCACCCGGGTTAGCTGCTGTGTTATTAGTGCTACGAGATTTGAAGGCTGTACAATGCAGAGGCAGGTTTCGATTTTAGGCGAAGCTGTACGGTACTGGCATCGTTTCTTCTTCGTGGGGTGTGTGGGGTTCGGCTCGGACACCTGTGATGGTGAAGGGTTCTTGGGCAAGTGAGGATGAAGAGCAGAGGAAGGATAAACAAACACCAGGAAAGGTTTCTAAATGTGACCCCCTTTTTCAGGGACTGAAGACTGGTGACAATTTTGAAGAAGTGTTTAAGGTGGGGAGAAAGCAGGAACTCTGCATATGTTACAGATACAGAGGTTTTGGGTGTTTTTAAAGAAATGCACTTGACCTTTTTGTCAGTAGTTTTATTGAGGGATTTAATCTTGTCTTTTTGACATAGAATAGTATGAAAATAGAAAATCATTATTGGCACATTCATAAAAAATATAAGCAGTGTTTTCCATGAGCTTATTCCGTTAACAGTAGATAATATATCCATTTCCAACCCTGATGAAGTAGTACTTGATATTATATTTTACACTGTTTTGGGAGGAAAAAACCCCAAGTTTCTCCTATATGCAGTGATAGCATGTAGTACTTCAGTGATGTGAATCCCTGTAAATGTGGACTTTGCAACGATAGACTGGTCCTTTATGGGTAAGATTCCTTTCACCCTCTGTGTTATGGCAACTTCCACTGCAGATCAGATCTATAACTTGGCATGTATGGGATTTATACGCACAGCTTATATCTTGTCCTGTGTGGAAATCCACTGTGTCAATATAAGCATGTTTATAGCTCATTCCAAACTAGGGATGTTATTCCACTTTAACTGCACCAGTACCATTAAAAAATGGTGATGTAGGGAAGAAAAAAAAAAGGGGGAGACAAAAAAAAAGGGGAGACAAACCCACAAGGATTCAAAATCCCATTGAAAGTCAATAAAGCTTTAGTGCGGGAGTTATTTATATCCTTTTGTAAATGTTATCCACTTTTTCTGGGTGCAAAGTGCAGATTCTCAGTGGAAGGCTGGCTGAACACGGTGAGTCTTGAGGGGGAGGATGGGAAGAAGATAACAAGGCCACTGGGGAAGGACACAAGGCAATGGAAATTGTCTCAGGCAGAGCAGAGCGGGGCTAAAGAGGCATGAAAAAGGAGGTGCGAGAAGGGTAGGCGCAGAGGAGGGGGGAAGAAAGGAGAGGGCTTAGGGGGAAAGTAAGAGCCGTCATGCACTTGGGAATGCTGGCTGGGGAGGAGAAGCCTGGCTGCCCTTTGCTGGCAGGGGGGTCTCGGGAATAAGCTGGGTCGTTCTGCTCACACGGTTGTATTTCCCATCATTTTGAACTGCAAGATTTTAAGGTGGCTGGTAGCCGCGCTTTCTAAAGCTGTCTTGTCCACCAGTTAACCGCGTGGCATAGTTTCCATTGCGAATGAACGCCAGCCCAGTCAGTCCTTCGGGGAAGGGCTGTTGGGTTGCTCAGGTCGGGTCATGGCACACACTGGGTCGGGGCATCCCTGAACCAAAGGGCTCTGGGGGTGGCACCTTCGTCGGCCAGGGCTGTGCAGGACCGGCACGCCACACCGGCCTTACTCCCGCCTATGTTCAGGTAGTATTTTCACATGGAGGAAGGTGGAATGGGGGAGAAGGCAAAATTGAAGTTTGACAAGATATATATAACTTGGTAAAAATTGCCTGCTAGTCTGTTATTTTATTAAAAAACACTTTATATATATATTTATTTTTTTTTAATCCTTTATAGCAAAGAATTCAACCACAGATTTTATTCTGGCATTAAACTCCCCACCATCGTTGAATTTCATTTTACTGTAACTGAGGAATTGTTTTAAGGCTGCACAGAGTTGCATGGTCAAAATGGAAATGAGTCGAAGAAAACACAGCATAATTACGAATTCGGCAATTTTACGTATCAGTTCCCTTATGATAATTGGCCTGCAACATGAAATATTTAAAAACACAATCAAACTCTGTCTGTATACATGCGGATATGTTTGTGTATCTGTTAGCACTGCTCTACGTATTAGTTGCTTGCAACTAATTAGTTGCTAGCTACACACAGCATCTGTATTTCAGATCCCGTGGGACTCTAAGGAATGTGACCTTATTTTAATGCTTTTCTGTGCTTTGAGAATCACTCCTTTGTATCTGCTACTAGGACGTGGTTTGTTGCTTTAATAACGATAACGCTTAGCGCTCTTTTTAGACTTAGATCCCAAGGACATCTACAAAACTAGACAAACATTATCTCTATTGTAAAATCGCGTCTCCTACTTTAGAGCTGGCCACTTAAAAACAAGCGGGATCTGATTAATTATTGGGTGCTGCTTGTGCAGAGGTTCCAGTAAACTGTGCTGGAAGTGCCAAAGATGGGACTCTGCCCTGGGTTCCAACTGTAGAGCTCCAGGGGCTTCCCTCATCTCCTTTTACTCCTTCCATAGCTTCTCCCCATGGCACCAATGGGGGGATCTGCCCCAAAGGGACCGGGCTGCTTGAGCACGGGAGCGCTGTGCTCCATCACAAAGCACAATGGGAAAGGAGCTTCTTGGAGTATGTCCATTTACACATGGTGGTGACTTGCAACAGAGATTGTGGTATCTGTCCAGACAAGGAGAGAGAAGAGAAATAACAGCTCTGCTTCTAAACAGCTTGTGTTTCTAGGGCTGTGTGACTGCACAGCGATCATACGAGATACTGGGCTTTTGCTCTGCTTTCCCTATTACGCTTCTGTCTACCAGGCTGAAGAACTAGAACAGATTTATTTCCACAATAAAGAGTCATATTGATGTTCTTCAGGCCCAGGGAAGCTTGATTAAAGAGGTTTATTAGACTTTGGCTAGAATTTGGTAGAATGCTTGGTGTGTAGTTCTTAAATACGCTGAAGTTTGCCAAATCAATACTTAGCTTGTATTTTTATGAGAATGTTTGCATGTAGTAGATGATGCAAGATGTTTTGTGGTTTGTTTTTTTTTATTCAGCACTAGAGCCACATTAAAATTGGAGCTTGCTCAGTGGCTATTTTCTCTTTAAAAGGCCATATTGTATAGGATGCAACACTCTGGGATCTTGCCACTTGTATTCGTTAAAGATCTCATGGCACTTCTGGCAGGAGCTAGGTGGCTGGACTTCATGTCCTGGCTTGTACTCCAGTTCACACTGGCCAAAGTCCAGCACGAATAATTATATTCTGCATGCCTTAATTCCTCCAGTAATTTCAATTAGAGTTAGTATTGTTCTTTGTGCCTGATCCTAAAATGTTGCGTGGTGTTGCTGTGTGATTAAACTGTTGCGACATTCCATCCCAGAGGTAGGTAAAATGATCTTGGCTTCACACTTTGTAAAGCATTTCCTTGGGATGAATGGGCAAAATAGGCGTAAAAGATTATTACTGTTTATCTGAGACATATTGATGGCAAGGTTTTCTGCTTGTTTGTTAGTCTTTTTTATTTTTTTTTACACTAAAGCAAGGAGTGTTTGAAACTCGAGACATGACGAAGAAAGTATAATTAGGCTTGTTGCTCAAGGTGTTTTAAAGGTTTTAAACCAAATGAAGATAATGTGCCTTAATTGCATTTGCATAATGGCCATAGTTGAAATCAGGTCCCTTTTTTTAATGTCTGTGACTTCCCCAGCAATGCATGCCAGAGCCAACTTGCTACCTGTGGCAAAAAGGAAAATTGAAACTAAATCTGGCTGGAGTTTAGTATGTGAGCAGAGTTCAAATGAAGATGTAGTTGTGCTTAGTGCACAGGGAGGCAGCCGTCCTTATTCAAAGTGGTCACATGTTCGCATTTGGGATTTGCCAAGTCCTTGATCTTTGAGATACTGAATGAGCTCATTCCATCCGACTGCACACTCAAATCAAGTCTGAATTGCAGAAGATAAGACCTGCTGCAGAGTGCATACGTGTTTTTTTTCCACCCCAGTATTCACCTGGCCCCAAGATGTCACACCTAAGCTGGATTAAAAAAAGCTTTGATGACTAAGAAGCATAAATAATATTACAACAGTCTCCTGGAGTCAGAGGAGTCACGGAACAAGGGCAAATCACATGTATGTTAGTTCCCGAGCGGGGAACTCTCCCTGGGGAGGTGAGCGTACGTACAAGTTACCTTCACGTGCTGTCCCATATCAGCAGAATTGGCGTGCTGCTTTTTAAGCCTACAAACCCAACTCGTTCCTGGAAGTAATGTAGATCCTCGGGGAAAAAAAACAATCTTCCTTGCTCCAGAAATTGTCCTTGGTATCAGATGTCAGTAGCTCCCCCTGAAGCAATCTCAGCAAGGCTGAGACAATTGACAGCCATGCGTGAGCACATTAAAATCCCATGGAAAACACTGTTAACTAGATGAAAATTTGTGGGTGCTGGGTGATATTTTAGAGGAAAATGTCCCCTTCCTAGGCTGACAGCACAATGGTTCCCTTGAACCGGTGGCTTTTGGGGTTAGGAAGAATCTTTAAGAGCAGTGTTTTGGGCGAGGTTTTTTTCGTCTACCTCTTTTATAATTTCAAAAGCTTTATAAAATGCTCCTGAGCTGCACTTTCTCAGCTTTAAATAATTCAGGCCTGAAAGCAGCGGTCCTTACTGAGACAAAGCTCTCAATTGAAGTCAGGTTTTTTGCTTGAGGGGGTCAGACTTGACTCTGAAATAAAACCTAGGACACTTGATGGGAAACAAGCTTTATTTAAAAAACGACAACAACAAACAGTTAAAATACTAGTAACTGTTCTTTTAATGAACAAACAAATGTCCTTCCAACAAGGGCGAAATCACAAGAGCTCACATAGCACTCGGATGTGTCTCTTCCTTCAAATGTTTAGTGTGTTTTGAAGTTGAGCAGAAGGCACAAATGTGCTGGTTCTCATAGACTGTCCTTGCTTGCAGAAAGCAGGTTCCTCGGGCAATAGTATTGAGGTTTTTTCACTCACTGGGGCAATAGCTTGGCAGAATTCAACTGGTAGGACTGGTGATCTCCCATAATTGTTCATGATAAGCGAATTATGATGAATGAAGCCTCTTTCCTATCTGGGTGATGTCTGTCAATAGACTAATTTTATTTGTTGTTGTGATTGCCGTATGAAATGTGTTGGCAATAACTGATCAAACTCCACTAGCATCACCACAGCATCACTGCTGTGCCCTTGCTCTGCGCTGGGCTGGATTAGGGTGAGCCACCACCTTCATCCTCCTGCCCGTGGACTGTGCCTCACTGCTGGGTTTCATGTACGGGATTTTCTCTTTAGGCGTTTCACTGTTTGCTCGGTGTTTGTAGAGGGTCAGTAGTTCTCTAGTCCCACGATGCTGTTTGTTCACCAAGGCTTCAGGGTTGAAAGTAGGGAGCTAGAGGTTGGGGGTGAGTCTTTGGAAACTATACGAATGATGTGTTTTAACATGTCAAAATAAGGACTTAGGTGAAGAATTCCCTTTTGACAAAGCCTCAGCTGCCCTCTCAAAGTGCAGATGCAGATAGGATGATAACGTGGATGAACTAAAGAGAAGTTCGTTATCACAACGATGTTTCACACCATTGATCTTAGTTAAGAAAAGCCACACTTCAAAACCTGTGTTGCTGAAATATGGTATATGCTAGGGGAGACCCTTCCTGCAGAAGGGAAATATGCTTGGACCAGTGACATTTTTTCTGAACATTCATGTATATATCCGTATGAGATTTAAATTCTATTTTACTTAAATGTGTAACTTTTACATCCTGTCTTTATTTGTTTGAAAAGGTGTAAAAGCATTTTGGATAAAGGGGGTTTGGGTTTTATTCCTCCTTTTGATCTTTGGTCTACTTCTTAGAGCCTTTTTTGAGTATGGTCTTTAGTAAATCGTGTTGTTTGAGTTCTGCAGTTACAATAGTTGTGGTCAAAGCGTGTTACCCCATGAAAGATTAACATAAAGCTAATGGATAGTTGTGACAACTTTATTTTCAGAAGTGACTTACACAGAGGGCACACTGTGATTTGCTGCTTGGTAAGTAATCTGCGACATTGACTCTTAAAATGTACGTTTCTTAAAGAAAATAATCATGAGTGTAGTTGAGACTACAGTTGTAAAACACAAGATCTGTTCGTGGATAATTCAGTAGATGCTGAACGTTCTCAGGCTCAAGCCCATAAGTGGAAAATAATATATGATGGTGAATGTATTTCAGAAAGCATCTTAAAAAAACCCACACATTGCTGCATTATTCTTTCAGTTGATGACTATTCCTGGTATATATCTCATTGCCTGGTTTATGCCATCTGTTTTCTTTCCAAGTTTAGTATAATTATATTAGTTACCCATCAGACTTTGAAAGTTTTAAACGTTGCCTTGAAAGTGTGTGGAGAAAGTTGAAGTCATTGTTGTCTTTTGGCTTTGAATTCCGCAGCTTCTAAGTATGTCATGTCAAAATAGCTGCTTTAAGAAAAAACACAACTACCACCTTGAAAAGTAAATTGACTTAATAATGGTATAGATAATAATCTAACTTCTGTATGCTGCAGATGTGAATTGTCAGAGGAAAAAGAAGATAAAGCAGTATATCATCAATAGGACTACATCTTAGATGGGGGTTTTTTGCATAATTTGCATAGTAATGAATTACAATTATACTCTTAGACTTCATTGTAAGCTCATATGAATCACCTTCAAAATAATTTATAGTACATGTATGGAAAGAAAACCTGTATTGTTTTACTGATGTTTCAGCCTGGCCGTGTCAGCCTGACCTTCGATCACTGTCAATTGTTCCATTCAAACCAATCAATGAGAATATTATTGGTAATAGTAAGTGATTGCTTATGACAGATCAGTGCGATGTGATTAAATCGTTTGTGCAAATATACATGAGCGCAGCTGTAGGTGCAAGGAAGTGGTCCAGCAGCAGGAATACGTAGATCTGCTCCGTAGACTTAGGCATGTCAGTACTTCCAGAAACAAATGTGTGGAATGGGCAGTAAACTGAACACCAGAGATGAGTAGATGGTTTGTTGAAAAAACTGCATGTGAAACTTAAACGACAAAGAGCAATAGCAGCCTATGCTTAATCAAAGTGGCGTGTTTCATTTCTACTCCAGATTAAATTCAGGTCTGCTTCATGCCATTAATTGCATGTTCCCACACTGTAATGCAGTTACTTTCAGAGAGTAGCTTGCTCTTCTTGAATCAGTACTCAAGCTTGGAGCGACCTACTGATGGAAACCTCTCAAAACTGTCATCCATCCTAGGAGAAGGACAGAGCCTTTGCCTGAGCTGTAAGGAGGACATGCTGCTGTGCTCTTGCTGGCAGGCTCTTGCTGAAAGGTTTGGGCAGGGCATGTGTTTCCCAGATAGCTTCTCTGAGTAGTCACCATCCCAAATCCAGCTGGAAAATGGGACAGGAGATGATCCAGCTTGACATGTGCATCTGTGATACACAGTGCTGAATGCAGCCTTCCTGTTTTTTCTGGCTTCTAGGAGACGACAGCAACAACAATGATGACTTCCTCTCATTCCCCAAAGTATTTCATCTCAGGACCAAAGGGCTTCTGCACTTCCAAGGTGCAAAGAGCATGTTTTTTCTTCTGGGCCACATCTGTCTTGTTCACAGTTTTTAGTGTCAAATCCAGTTTCCCTTTAGGACCCTCCATCTTTTCTGTTTAGCTACTACCAAGAGACTTTCTTGTCTCTGCTGCTTGCTGGTCAGTTAGGTCTTCTGCTGCCCGTCAGAAGACCAAGTCACTCGAAGGGTAACAGACTACTCCAAGCCATCAGAAAAAGAGATATTTTTTCATCTGCTGACAAAGGAAGACCACTTTTAGCAAGTGCTGTGTGCTTCCATCCTCCTTAGTTGGAAAAAGGTTGCTGAGAAGAGGAGCCAGGGGATCCGGAGGAAAGAGAAAGGAGAGCTCTTGGTGTTGGTTTTTGTGCACTTGTATGGTAGAGAGTAGTAAATGTGGAAAACAAGTGGGTGGGGAAGGAAAAATTATTAAAATAGTTGGAAATTTCATTTAAAACCTTCTTTGGGTTTTTTTTTTTTTGATTGAGCTGTCGTAGGTGGGTCTGGATCCAGTTTAGGATCTATTTTGGTTCCTCCTTGTGAACAAATACTATTTCTGCTGTTCGTCTTGATCAGGATGCGTGCCAGCCCTCCTGCTGCTCAGCTTCTCCCACTCCCCTGAGCTATGGAGTATTGCTCATCTCTGGGAAGGGTTATGGGTTGTACTGAACCCTCCTACACTTACAAGACGAAGCGCTAGCCACCTAGGTTGCCAATTTGTTTACTAAAGGCTGAAATAAAGGAAGGCCCCTTCTTCAAATGTGGCAGTGCACAGCACTGCGGTAGCAGAAGCACGCTGTGCAAAGTGAGGTTTTCCAAGGGACTGATGCACCAAATACAACAAATTGCATTACTGATGATCTGGGACTGAGTGGGACCGTGTCTTGGGGGCAACAAGATGAAACAGTGACACTAAAAACGAAGGGGCTGTGGTGAGAGAAAAGCCAAGAGTAAATATTTGGGTTACATGCTGGCTGGCTGAAGAGCAATAAAATGGTGTCTTATGTTTCTCTGCCCATGGAAATAGGGCTTGTAAATAAATAGGATGCTTTAAAGGGACTTTAGAGATCCTCGTGAGATCATCTTTCTTGCTGGAATTAGTCTGAGATGATTTGATTCAAAAGGGATAACATTACTCTTTGACAGTAGTCAATGACAAGTGCAGGCTTCTCACATGGTAACTAATTTGTCCCAGCAGCGCCTCATTTCTCATTCCGCAAGGACTGAGATATTTCTGTCAATGGGCTTTACGGTAGCGCCATGGATCCATCTTGAGTTCCTGGGCCCTGATTCAAGTCTTCTGCCTGTGCTTTTCCAGCCTTAGAAAACAGACCCCCCAGTTACCCTGCCTGCTCCCTTTCTTCCAGCAGTGTAGGTATCTCACAGAAATGCAGGTGTCCATCTTTGGACAGTATCAGCTTTATTTTCATGCTAAACTTAATATTAAACTCCATCTCACTCTGCTTTGTTGTTAGTTTGGTAAAAACTGTTGTCACTCCCACACTTCTTTTGTGTTTGCCCAGTGCTTTGCGAGCCATGAGGAGGAGGTGCAAAGTTTTAGTGTCATTATTTCTGAGGATTGTGGAAAAGGAAAATCAACACAAGCATTCACGTGTGTTACAAACTACAGTTCATATCAAAGAGATGACCGTTATACACATTATATACGTTCAAGCTGAACCTTTGAGTAAATTTTGCCATAGTGAGGAAAACAACTAGATCACGCCAGATCAGATCAAACCAGGTATGAATAAGCCAAGACTGGGTATTAACTTGATAGTTGGAGCACTGGACGCTTTATTGAATATAGTCAAACAGGTTAAAATCAACCCCAAGCTCCCAAATATCATGCACAGAGAGTAAAAAGTGGATTATTCACAGGGCCTTCTTCACTGCAAGCAGCAGCTTGCGTTGAACAGATTTGATGTCCAGAGGTGACCTTCTCATGGCTGCAGCACGGCGGGAGAGCAGTGTCTGTCCCAGAGAGGTGGGACAGCCCGGGGGGTGCAGGGCCACTGGGCGATCAGCACATCCAAGCCTGTCCCTGGTGGTGCCATTGATTTGCGGAGTTGTTGGATGCAGCTTTCCCTCTTGCTGTCCCTGCTTTCCTGGCTATGTGGAATAACCTCTGTAAAGAGCTTTGAAGTCTTTACTGACTGTAAGGGCTAATTATTGAATAATAATTTAATGACTTATTCCAGTTGTTCCAGCTAATGGATACCCATGTAAGAATTTGAAACAGTATTTCAGTTCTTTTTACTGATAAAAGGAAAACCTTGAGTTTTCCAGTGTCACTAGCAAGCAGTAGCTTAAAACAGGATTGCCAGCTGCCAGCATGCGTTCCTGGTAGCTGTATCACCGAGATCTCTAAGCTGAAAAATCAGTTTAAGAGATAAATAGCTTTTTCTTATACACGTTTTTCAAGTACTGTCTTAGCCCACCTAATGCAGAATATATTAGTAAAACTGGTGTTTAATCTTCCTTTGCCTTTCCCTCCTCTACATCTGATTCCCATCCCCATCATCGTGTGCAACTGAGAGGAGTTCGCCTTCATTTGTTGTTTAAGGATCTCTCTCCAGAACAGTTATTTTGTCCAAAGCCGGGGATAACCTTTGCTCCCCTGTTTCATGCACACTCTCACCTTTATCCAGGCTCCGCTCTGCTTTTTTACAACTGTTGCTTCCTGCCATTAACTTTCCTTTTACTACTTGAAACAAAACAAAACAACCTCCCCTCCCCAAAGCCCCAGGTTTCGCCAGCAGGTATCCTTCTCTATTCCCTTTTCTTTGCCGTGTTTCACTTCAATTACACGGTGAACATGGTTTCCCTTTGAAGTTCCCTGGCTCCTCGGCTCTGTATTGACTGTCCCCCATCGTTGTGTATCATCAGCAGATCTGACAAGTTCACAGCTTGTTTCTCTGCTGTAGTTGCTGCTGATCAGAAATAAAAAGGGGCCTTATTGAACCTTCCCCCTCCGCTTACCTGCTTACCCGCTCCTACAGCCCGTATTCTCATTGTTTCTTTCGGAGGGGGTCTCTTCCACAGTTTTGGTTACTTCACCCCCAAGAACAACTGGGGGAAGAGACATCCTTTCAGTGCTCTCTAGGATTACAGCTCGGCACCCCAACACAGCCTAACACCCACAACCGTGTGCCCAGTCAGTTGAGTCGGACAAGAAAATTTCCCATTAATTTGACAGATACCCCATCTCCATCCTTCAGTGTGCTGGTAACTATAGACCTGGGCATCCTGAAAGAAGCAGATGCTGCTGCTGTGTGGTAGAAAGCTAGAGTGAGCAAGGCACCCTGGAGACAGACAAATGAATCCGCTCCTTAAATTTGCTTTGGGAAAAATCAGACTAATTACAGCTCTGTAGGATCTTTGAGGAAGGCGCTTTGTCCTAGCGGAGGTGTCTGCTTGAACCTTCCTCCGCTTGGCAGATAACACTTAGCACGGGCAACAGAAATGCCTTCATCTCTGAAAAGGCTCCCTCTTTCAGGGTGAGAGAATTTATTAATTTTCTGTATTGTTCGGGTTTTAGTTACTTTGCTGAAAGTGTCCACAAGGGGCCAGTCTACTGATTACTTGGGGATGCAAAGACTTCTCCGTGGGGAGCTAGAGTGAGACCCTCCAAACTCTGGGCATACCTACGGTACGGCCTCGCAGCCGGTAGCAGGAAAAGCATCCGCGCCTTGCCTGAGCTACACTGAATGCAACACACCGATATGAAAGATTCTCTGAATTATTTTTTAAAGCCACCGGTCTCCTATATCGTCTAGTCCTTTCCTTATTATGTAGCTACTTTGTGGTTTTAATTAATATTATGATTATACCGCAGACACGCTTCTATAGCGTCTGTTGCTGTGGCAGCTAGACACTTTAATTACAGAGATTAAAACACAAATCAAGGACAATACAGAGTTGTTATGATGATAATTACCAGATTTGAATATTTGTAGAAAACTGGCCACTTGAGCCACTGAGGTTAACGTACAAATACGTGCCGGTCGGACTCTTCTGGAGACCTGTGTTCAGGCACTGGCTGGGACAGGGAAGGGAGCTCGTGGAGGGCACCTTCTTGCTGTCACCTTCCTGAAGTGTTCAAGCGGTTGGAAGAACTGATACTTTTAGCCCAGGAGGTATCAAATTTGCTCATCCAGGATCAAGACTCCAGTCTAGGGCTTCAATTGTTTTCTTCCGTTCTTTATTTTAAAATAACTTTTCGTTTAATCTGAAAGGAAATATTTTCTCCTTTCTCACCAAAATGAAAATGCTGGAGGAAGATTTTTAGTATTTACTTAAAGGAACCTTGAAAAGAAAATCAATTTAATGTTTAAAAATCTGAAATATTAATATAAGAGTTTTACTTTTGTAGAACACAGGCTGTTTGGTGGGTTTAAATAGTTTTGTGTCTTCATACAAATTTGGGAATATTCTAGTTCATCTCAATAAGCATCTGTGATTTCAGGGGGGAAAAGATTGCTTGAGATAATTCACCTGCCTTTAAAATCCCCATATAATGGTGGTGTAGATCCAGCCCGGAAAGCTTTCATAAGGCTTAAGAATACTCGCCAGCTTCAAAATAGGGTTAAAGTCTTTGTCTTCAGTTATTTTTATTTTACAGAAAGGAAGATGGGAAATCTGTAGTTTAAGAATATAAGTATATTGCTCTTGTCAACTTGTAAATGCCTTGTTTCTTGATAGGTGAGAGTATGTATTCTCTCCACTAGATTTTCTGCTTGCTTGCTTGCCTGTTCACTTACTCTTTAAATAGAAGGAACAGAATATGATCTCTCCTTAATTATTGGCCCAGAGGTCTGTAACAAATCTGTTGTTATCTGGCAGTTCGTAGTTGTCAGTATGCTCCTGCAGTGGTCACTGGGAAATGTAAATGCTGCTCCTTTGAATGCAAAGGACCCTGATACTTTGGTCGTACACTCCCTGATTTCGGCACCGTTCATCCTCCTACATGATTGCCAAATCCCACTTGTCTCGTGCTGTCACTCTGGCAGGGAACGGAGAGTCATAATCATATTAGAAACATGGCAGGTTAAACTCGGGAAGGAAAACTAAAAAGGGCCTCTCCAGAAGGAATTCTGACTTGAAAAATCTCCAAGTCATCTACTGCCAGCATTGCTAGACACCAGGGGATTGTCACCTGTGGTGCAGCAAAGGAAAACATTTCTTTTTTGAAAGAATACACCACCATATTCTTCCTTAACTAGGCAGAAATAAGGGGCTACCAGCAGGAGCTAACTATAAACCTACAAAGAGTGACAAATAAACCGAACAGAAGCAATAGAGTATATGTGGTCGTTTGCTACTCGTCTCCCCGGAGAGCTGTAGAGATGCTGTGTGCGAAGGTGGAAACAGCAGCGTCTGCACGGCCTTCCCTTTACTGCCACCCTCTCTTGATCTAAAGTAACACTCCCTCCTAAACGCACTCTTGATTCGAGAGAAAGCTCAGATGAAGCACAGAAAGTGTCTCCCAACCATATTCCCTTCCTCTGCCTATTTCCCATCTGTGGAGGAAGGAAGCCAGATCTCTAATTGTTGCTCTAATGTTGGTCCCCATGGATGCTCTTAAGGAAACAAGCTGTGTCCCGTGGGGAATTTCCCTGTGTATTTCCAGCATCAGTGGGTTTTTACTTGCAAGTGAAGGAAGATACTGTGGTCTATCCAGGGGAGTGGGTACCTGCCTACCTAGAGCAGGTGAAACAAGAGCTCTTCAGGCCATGCAATACAACTTTATTTTGTACAGGGTATTTCATTTTGGGGTATCTCCAACTACAGCGTAGAATTCATAGAATCGTAGAATCATAGAATGTGTTGGGTTGGAAGGGACCTGTAAAGGCCATCTAGTCCAACCCCCCTGCAGTGAGCAGGGACATCTTTAACTAGATCAGGTTGCTCAGAGCCTCATCCATGCTGGCCTGGAATGTCTTCAGGGATGGGGCCTCCACCACCTCTCTGGGCAACCTGTGCCACTGTCTCACCACCCTCATGGTAAAGAACTTCTTCCTAAAGTCTAATCTAAACCTGCCCTGCTCTAGTTTAAAACCATTGCCCCTTGTCCTATCGCTACATGCCCTTGCAGACAGCCCCTCTCTCTACACAGCAGAAGGTATGTGGTCTAAGTTAGAGCAGAGTACAGGCATGGAGTGGTGCATAAATTAAAATCATAAATAACTGAAAGAAGAAGAGCTTGCAAGGTAGGGACAAAGAGAAAACCCATGTTCTCACAGTAGGTTTCATAAACGATGGTATTGCTGAGCCAGAGAGATAGAAGGTCATTCAACTATGGTAGAACCTAGAAGGAAACATTGTCCTATGGGTAGAAGAATGGTGGGGAGCATCATCTGTTTCCCTTCTCTCCTTGTTGATGGGAGTTGATAAAGATAGAGAAAGAGACCGCTGGGAGTTTTCCAAAATGTTACAAGGCATTCCTGTGGCTTGGGCTCACGCTAATGATCAAGTTACCTCTTGTCAGCTGAGCAGAAGTGTCTTTGTACAAGCTTTTAGCCTGCAGCAAAACCAAAATAATTCAGCTTAGTTTCCATTTGCAGTGAAAAAAAGTTCCGTGTGCTTCTCGGTATCTCAGTGCACAGGCAGCTACTGATCTCTGTGTGCACAGGTGACGCAGTTCTTGCACATTTGCAATGAAGAATTACCTAGCAACTTTTAAAAGCTCACAGTCCAGGACAATGGGATGAAGAGGGTTGTACGGTTTTGTTTTAAAAGGGAGATAATTTTGAACCAGTCTGTGTTTAAGAAAGAGGGATGCTGTGGAACAGCCTGATGACTGCGGTGAGGCTGAACTTCTTGGTGAATTGATCACCTACAGGAATATCTACATCTATCATCTACAGTGCAAGTAGACCATGGGAGCGCCCTGGAACAATAAATTGAAATACCCGACTGAAAACAAGGCTGCTGTACAGAGTAAGGATTCAGCAGATGTGCTGTTGAAGTACTTACAGGGCTTTCCAAAATAATGTCCCAGAAATAACTTTTTTTATTCCTTACATGAGTTTTCTACAGCATATTGGCTCATATATTGGCTAGGTGGAGCTGTTGGCATCCCAACATCCTTGGCTCTGGGACTTTTGGAGTACACTGATGTTTTCTATTTTCTGAGAGGATGCACAGGAGCTGGTAATAAACAGCTCCAAGGGACCGTTCCTTAGATTGTCCATGCACTGTCCTAGTTTCTAAGTGTGATGGATCACTAATCATACTGGTGGCGTTAAACCAATTAATAGTAGAAAAAGCAATAAAAAGTTGCGTTCCTCTGAACTGAATCGAGGCTTTGTCAAATATGTTAGTAGTGCTGGGATTTCATCTTTATTATTTCATCTTTATTAAAACATCTGAATTGCAGTTTTAAATTGTGTTAGTTAAATGCATAACTAGTCCAGATATTTAGGGTCGGCAGGTGTATGTGTGTACATACACACGGCGTGTTCCTGTGGATGCACACTGGGTCTGTAAATTGATATACTTACACGACGTGTATGTTATGTGTGTATCCACATCTGCCTATGTTAGATCCTTTCTTACCTCTCCAGACTTATTTTTCAGACACCATTGGACAACTTAATTCAGAGCATTAACAGTAGTTTCTTTTCATTAACAGTCTTGTTAATTTGGGAAGCAGCAGTCATTAGAGTACAGTGTGAAAACAACAGTATCATATCTCAAGTGTTAGAGAAGTTCTTGATGTTTTCAGATCCCCAGCTCAGTCTTAACCTGTCGATACTCCCGTGCCACTGGGCACTGAATGGCCACAGCCGGATCTGTCCCTTCATTCTTCCTTTAAAGATGGTGTTAAGAGGGAGCCCCACCTGCCGTCCCCATGAGCTGCTAGAATGCCTCCTCCCGCCACCTTCCTCTTGTATTGTGGCACACATAAAATCAAATAATTCTGAACCTTATTGGCCTTCAAGATTTTTTGCATTAATAAAGCCCAGGCTGGCATTTGCTACGAAGGTTTGACTCCAGAAAGTCAACTCTGCTGCTGCTGGAGCGCCCAGGTCAACTGCGCGTGTACAGGGAGAAGGAGGGTGAGTCTTGTAGTCCAGATGTACGTCCTGCTTTAGCTGACATCTGCGATCTAACGGACACAGCGTATGCCTCTATTTCATTCAGGTCCCCTCAGCCCTTTAACAGCGTGAGTCCTAATTTTGCTAAAAGTATGTCATTTCTTCAGTGTTTTGGGGGTTTGAATCTAGGACAAGAGTATCAGCAGAGAGCAGCAGGTACAAATATTCAGCCTGTATATCTTATCAGATATTCAAGAATGCAGTAAGAAATGTCAGAGAGAGCTTTCTACGAAATATTTAATTAACAGCAACAGCTACAGAAATGAAAAACAACATCCAGGCAATTACAGTGTTCAATAAAGCAGCTCTCAGAGGATGGAGCAGCAACGGATTAGTGACTGACTGGCATTTAAATATGTTATCAACCAGTTAGGGAGACCAGAGTAAATTTGCTCCCCTGGGGATCAAGCTAGTAGAAGTATTATAACTATATTATTGTTTCTCAAGGCAATCAATTGAATTAGATGCTGCAGTAGTCTAGGATGTTTGGCTGTTATTCCAGCAGCTGGTTACGTGATTTGTTTCACTGGACGTTAATACAACGTACTGGGTGAGATACTTCTGTCAGTTTGCAAACTGTTTTCTTGCTTAAAATCAACAATATGTACATTCCACTTTTGGATTTTAAATGCAGAGTGTGCCGGAAACTCTATAATTTATAGAAGTTGTGGAATATACTAATCTTTGGATGTTAAAATAGAACACAATAAAGAATTTATGTTATCTTTACCTCCAGGACCAAATATATGCTGAGAAGGCATAATTACTCTGCCACTTGTAATGCCTCCTTTTCTTATGATCATGCAAAAGTGTGGATAGTTTCACTGATTGGGGATTTTTGCTGTTACAGATTTTACATTAAAAAAAAAAAAAAGCCTTAGAATAAATAACTGGTTTTAGTAGGATGAATGAGATAAAATTACATGGACTGCAACCGTACTTCATTGCAAGCTGATGCGTTCCCTTTATACACACAGACAATTTTGCTGATGCCAAAACCCCACTTGATGATGAAGCTGTTCAGGGAAGACATGCTCCAGTGTACACAGACATGTGTGTAGTTGAATTTTGTATTGCATCTGGTGGTTGAGCCCATTGCTTCTCTCTGTCTCTTGGTAAAGTACAGGGGTGGAAAGGAACTTGTAGGGAGTTGGCAATTTGCAAAGTTGGACCTAATAAATAGAGTTTGTATTGATTTACGCTTGATGCTGACCAATTTAGCAAGTAAATTAAAATGAATCAGCGTCCCCTCAATAAATAACTGGTCCAAACCCCACAGTGTATGAGCCAAAGGATAGCAAGCCAAAATGATTCAGTAAGGGATCTACATTTCTTTGGTATCCTTTATTCTTTCGTTATAGCAGCAGGGTTGCCTAGGATAGCCTGTTGAGCCAGTAGTGTAACAGTCTTTTTCGTAAGGAAACACAGGGCAGCAGAGAACAGCTTGCTATTTTTTTCTCCCATTTTATTTATATAGATTCATTTTCCCCCACGGCCCCTTTCTTCTCAGTTTCTCTTCCAAAGGTGAGAGTAACCTTTGCCCTAAGGACACTAGGAGCCAATATAATGGTCTGAGACAGAGCAGCTACCAAAAGGGACACCACGGTGAATTATTTCTTTCACTGTAAGTGCATATTGTTGATGGTTGGAAGTGAGGAAGAGCCCTGGGTAAGTCAACCTGTTGAAAACCCAGGTGTCTAGGAGTCCTCTGGAATAGCTACACAATTTTCCACTAATGGCATGCTTAACTTTAGAAGAAAAGACTGCCATTAAAAGCAGGAGGCTAGATATCTTCAATATAATTGAAAAAAAATTATCTAGAGATCGTGCACCTCAGAATAATATAGTCAACAAAATAATACATCAATATGAACACTTTTATGTTCATGAACAGTCATGAGGGCAATTACAGACAAGTGTGTCATGCTAGTAAAGCCCACCTTGAGTGATGACTTGTATAAATCAAGAAGTGTTCCACATGCAATGCTGATTGCATCCAAAGCTGGGAAAATGGGCGGGATGGTCTGGTCCAACCGGCAGGAGAGCAGCTAAAGTAGGGTCCTGTTGCTCACTGTGACCAGCTCATCGTGAAGAAGAGAGGGGTGTTGTGCGCTCCCTTAACTTGCAGATGCCAAGATAATAAAATACATTACTGAGTAAGAAATTCTGGATGAGATAAAGCGCAGACTGAAGAAGACGTGTTTTTCATCTCTCTTCCCATTGCCCTGACCACTGAGATGTTTTGAGAGCTCCCGAGCACCCCTCGGCGGTCTCTGGTAATTCCAGATGTCAGGCAGGTGAGAAACTCATAGAGAAGCTGTTCGTAGGCTGCTCAGTCCGCACAGTCCCGACTGAAAGGGGCAGCACGGATCCACTCTGGTGTCTTACAAAGACATCTTGGAGAACGTTTGTCAAAGTGGAACCAATTCTCACTGCGAAAATTATGAAGCGCCCCTCTGAAGTGAAATATTAAGGATCCAAGTTGCTTGAAGCTCACGTGTTTTTTTTCCCCATTACCCCTGTAATGCAGGGAATTGAGGGAAGCAGAATGAGAAAAAGAAAGATTTTCTGCATAACAGAAGCCTGAAGTTAATTAATGCTCGGAAAGTGGTTTGAAGATGAAAAGCACTACTGCTAAGTGTTATTAATAGTGGAGTAACCCTGCTGTTAATTATAAATAACAATAATGCTACAGAGCACGCTACACGCAAAGATCTCAAAATCCTTTTGAAATACGAAGCACTGATTTATTCTGATACTCTAAATGGGAAGAATGGGGCGTGGAGGGATGTAACAATTTGTTCAAGTAAGGCGTTAAGTACAGTAGAGGAGTCTACTGTAGAGGAGTCCAAGACTGCAGTCCACATCTCAGACTTGCATTTGACAGGTCGAACTCCTGCAGAGTGTTCCCTGGCTCTGCAAACACTGCGCAGCAGAGCCCAGCCTCTGACTTCTCTTGAGTTACATAGGAGTGTCTGATTGTGGAGAGTGTTACTGATGAACTGAGAAGATGTGTACCTAGACCTCTAGTTTCTCTTCTATAATGTTAGGAAGCGCAAGGAGTCCTTGCAAGGAGTCTGAAGCTGTGTAAAATGGACAAAGCAATCCAGCTTCCGTGCAATAATTCCCCTGAAAGCATCCCTGGGATTCCAGTCTTGCTGTGCATGTAGAAATAAAAACATTGAATATTGTTCCTCCTCGCTACTGCTTTGTTTTCCGCATGGAGTGATGCTAGGCTCCTCTCTCAAACAGAGGTTTCCAAACTCAAAGCCCGGTACTTATTCCTAGAATTCTCAAAAATGAAGTCTGTAGAATAAAGTGACTCAGTCGGGGCTGAGCGAACACTGACCGAATTTCTATCAGAGATGGTAATCACACCCAAGGACCCTCTTAGTTTTAGGGAATGACAATTTGAAAGTAAAATAAAAAGAACCAGCTCCTGCCATAAAAAGAGCATCTCATCTAGGTCTTGCACTCTCTCTCGTTTCTTGTGGCTAATAGACGTTCGCTGCCGTATTAGTTTGCCTCTCAGTTTCATCAGACCCTTTTTAAATGAGGATTTTTAGTTCTCAAACTAATCTTTTCCTGCGAAGGAGGGTTCATTTGTATGCTGTTATTGTCATTAACAGTGTAATCTTCAGCCTTAATGTTAGTGTGTCTATTTTGTGCTTCCTTAGGGTAGCTGTGAAGTACTTCGCCACTAACCCGCACGTGCCTCTGTTTTCGCATCTTACTGAGGACTATTGTGTATTGTGATCATCTGCTAATAGAGGAGATTAGCTGAATCGCAGCAGTCTCCCAAGCAAGAGATATGACACTTTTTTTTTTCCTTTTTCCTCTTCACTTGTTGTTATAAGCTTGTCTTTTTATACTGGGAATAATCACTTTGTGTTGTTCTTTTATTATTGCCATTTCTGCTCTAAGATTCTAACTGCAGAGTCCTAAAGCTCTTCCTTGTTTCATCTTCATGGCCATTCAGTGTGTTTAATGGGCTTACGAGCAAATCAAGGCTTCCATCTTCCTTGAATGGAGCTTTTGTTGGAGTCAATCTGCTTGCACAACTGGGATCACAGGTGTACGCAACCTTTCAAGCAGTGGTTGCTTGTATTCCGGACCAAATTTGCCCAGATGTTATTTCGAGAGCAATCAGAATTATTAACGTATAGTTCAGCAAAATGTTGACAGAATACAAAGCATAAAACACCTTGCGCTGAAATTCCAAACCCAATTAAATGGGCTAATTCACCTACTGCTTAATTGGCTGGAAGCCATATGAGTAATTACGCCACTGACATCTTCCAAAATTATATTCTTAATTGTTACATTTATTTGCATCACAATGAAATAACCGCATCTCAGTTCAGCACAGCTCAACTCCTCTTCCAGCGACGGCCTCACCGGCGTGAGGGAAGGAGCAGTTTTACATTTCACAGGGTTGCCTTCCTGAAAGCCTCAATTGGCAAGGTAGCAAAGCAAAGCCGCTGGGGAGACGGGGCAGGAAAATGCAAAGTTGGGCTGTTTATTCTTGAACATATGTAGCTTGTTATTGTCGTACGTGGTGGCTTTTATTGTAGCACGCTGCAGAACGCTCCTTTCTTTTCTTTTTTCCTCCTCTCTGTTATTGTTCACTAAAACGTATGAATGTAGCAGGGCAATGCTATATTGGTTGTGCTTGCAAACTGCAATATAATATCACACTCCAGAGATGCAGTGGTTCTATTTGCTATCATAAATTTATTTCGTATTTTCTTTCCTTCATAAAATACACCCCTACTTCTTTACACAAATAATGTCATTCCAAGGAAAATGTATGCAGAACCACTTTACAGAAAACCTCTATAAGCACTGTTTGGTCTTGCTGTGTAGATCTGCTCTCTAATTGCTTTGAATTTACTTTATTGCAAGGCTGGGGATTGCTTTGAAGTGATTATGAAAGAATAAGCAGGCTTCTGCAAAGGGAATTTAGGAAAGAAAAAGCTTCTAAGAAATCCTATTTTGAAGTTCCAGTTCCAGAGGGTCCCCGCTTACTGAAATGTAATGCCAATGCATTCCCTTCCCTTCGTTCGCTTTAACGGTGCGCTCCTCTTCGTTAATAAGTCTTACACTGGCATGAAAATTGTTTCTTGAGATCATTTTCCAGCCATGTCATTTTGTTGTAGGGGGACGCAATATTCCTGTATTTATTGGCTTTTTGAAAGTCCTTTATATGCATTCAGGAATATTTTCATCCATCTCACAAGAGCTTTACCCAATTCTAACCCTCTTCCAAAATACAATAGAGACATGATGGGTTTGCTGGCTGCGTGATATCTCCTTTCTGAAGTACATGAGTTAGGTACAAAGTTCATCCCAGTGTCTATTTGACCAAAATAAATTGAATACTGAAAATAAGGACTTAGATGGAACAGGTTAATGTTATTTTAAAGAAAATAAATAATGGAATAATAAAAAAAGGAAGTGAAGATTTGGACTCAAGTTTTTTATATTTGTGAGCAGTCAGGAGACCCAGGTAAACGCTGCTACGTCTGATGACTTTCTGTGATAGAAAAGAGCAGGGTTGTATTTTTCAGTATATCACCAGTTAGAGATTTCTGTAAAAACCCCAAAACAGATCCAGCCATCTTTCTATCCCGGCATGAACACTAGAGGATGGCGAAGAAAGAGCGGAAATCAGAGTCATGTTGTTTTCTTCAGACCTTGTGAACAGCGTGATTCCCAGCCTGCCTTCCCTTTTAGAAACTCTCGGCGTTCGTTTATGAATTGTTTATTCATCAACAAACTCAGGCTTTCCATCCATGCATAGAAGACATGTTGGTTTTCTGACGCAAAGCTAATAACGTCTGCTCTTAATTAAACATTAATTGTAACAAATGGCTGCCTATCAGGTTTTTATCCACTGTCAGTCTGTGCGGTATCTGATAATCTTCTGGAAGGCAGATTTCTCACCCTGCCTCATTTACGGTGCCCTGAACCCAGCGCTCACAAAAGCATCACCCTTACAGGTGTGCTCAGGTGTCTCCGTTTCAGGATATAACTGATCTGATACTAATTTGGGTCTCCTCTGTTCCAGTGACCCAGCATTGTACTGGGTCACTCGAACACAGCTTCAGATCCTTTTTTCTTTCTTTAATTGTCTTTAAAATGGATTTTTGGGAAACAGGTATCAGGGAAAAAAGATGGGTCTGCTAATAGAATGAAAATTAGTGGCCATCACTGACAGTCCCACAGCAGATACATAAGAGAATAAAGCTGCTGGCAAAAAAGGAAGTGAAAATTTTTGTCGTATATTAGTTAAGCATTAAATTCACGGTAAGTCATAGTTTCTCTGGTAAAAATGTGTTCCTATTCAGACAACCCATGGAAAAGTTTACATGTTCTGTAAGTGGTTTGTAAGCCCCACGCGGCAGCTCCTGCCGTGGTGGGGGAAATTCAGCATCTCCAGCTCCCAGCGCCGTTTGGGCTGTCGCCTCCCGGGTGAGCTCTTCTCCGCTGGTTCGGGATCGATTTTTTTCCCTGCACAAAGACCAGGCACCTTTTCCCCTTCTCATTTACAGCCCGTCTCCGCAGAAGTCAATCAAATGCTCTTACCTATAATTCACTTCAAACGCTTGCTAACTTCAAAAACACCAGTTCAAAGAACTCTGGTTTATTTGCAGTTTTTGCAGTAGTTACAGCCTAAATAATTAGCTAATACCTTTTAAATATGTGTTTTAAAGATTATGGTTTAAATCCCCAAACTGTGTCATCATTTGGAAACAAGTCTCCTTAAAATTGCCGAGCAAGCAGAAATTGCAGAAAAGCTCCAGATGGTCCAGTAGTTTGCTGTTTATTTACAGTAAACCGGATCCTTCCCCCCAGCCTTTTATCTCAGAAAATACCGTCAGTTAGCAAAAGGCGAGGGGCTGTCTGTGCGCTCTGTGGGTGTCTGAGTCCTGTTACCAAACCTGCAAGTGAAAAAGCCACCTTGGCTGATTCTGATGCCGTAAATTGGATGGGAAAGTCCGACGTCCGTTGAGCCCCGGGCAGCGTTACCGTCCCACACAGCTGGCAACATCTGTGTCACCTCCCCCCGAGCCAAGGGAAGAGCTGCTGGGGGGAGTCTGTTGGTAAGCCACCTCTGAATTTTTTATTATTATTCTTTTTTTTGCCCTTGACTGTTTGTTTTGAGGATCTTGACAACAGCGTTTTATTATCTTACAATCTGTGGCTTTGAAGGTAGGACTACAAAAGAGATTTGACTGAAATATTTGGGATATTTGCAACTCTCACATCTCTGGCGTGGCTCCGCTCTGCTTTCTGATCTTTCCCAAATAGTCGCAGTTTTCACCGATCACAGCTGTTGCCCTAAATGAGAAGAAAGCCCTGTTGTCCATCTATGCCGAGATCTATAGCAAACATCTTTTTGGGTCTCCCGGTACATTTTTTGTCAACTGCGTTTTTCTTGTGTGCTTGTTTGTGCTCCAGCTGGGCCTTCTGTGCCTTGTACAGAGAAGCAAACCCTGCCAGCACGTTACATTATTTATAAGGCAGAGATGCTATCAGATCTCACTCAGGTTGGAAGAGACTCTGCTTTCAAATAATTACGGAATTTACATTTATGGAGTGCCTCTCAGGGAGACCTTGAAGCGCTGTGTCAAGTGTCAGTAGGAATCTAGGATTGTTAGTTCGCTGCCGAATAGAAATAAAATTGGTCGGAGGGGGACAGGGCAGCAAATACCCCATCGGTGGCCGGCTGCCAGAGGTTGTGAGGAGGGTTTAGGTGGGAGATGCAACCATCTAAATTGGAGCTGAAGTAAGAGAGCAGGCCTGAAGCAATCTGTGGAAAGAGTGCTGGACTCACACGTGGCCAGTGGGGACAGAATCCCAGTTTTATTTTTCATCTAAAAGAGTTATTAATGGCCGCGTCGTTCTTTATGCAAAGCAAACTGGGACTTTAAGTCCAGTCTACAAGGGAGGGATGAGCAGCCATCTGGTTTTGACAGAAAGGAGGGTTTGACATGGCATGGGGTGAATTTGGGGGTACACCCGCGGGTTAATCACAGCTGCTCACACCTGGGCTGTTGCACCTCACGTCTGTTAATGTAGTTTTCCAGTTTGAGCCACGACTTGGCGTATTTGTGGCTTCTTAGCAGGGACAGGCACAAGCTGCAGTTTCCTCCAAAGTTCATTTTATCAGGATGTTTGTAACATATGCCTGTCTCTAGGAACGTGTTTGTTGGAAGGAGGGTGTTCTGGAAGGATGCAAAAGATCCATATTTTAAGCGTAAAGCCTAGGGAAGAACTTAATTTTAGTGCATTTGCAAGTGGAAGAAGAGCTCTGCTTGTTCTTGCATTGGCGCAATGCAACACGTTCGTTAAGCAGTTTGGAAAAGTAGATTAACTTAATGGAGAGGTCCCACGTGACACCCTTTTTTCCTCTTTCTTTGGAAAATAAGTTGTATACAGGAAGCTTTAAAAGAAAAAAAAAAAAAAGGCAGGGAGAGGCCCAGGAATGCCTGGAGTGGGATGTCAGGACAAGAGCTGGTAGGGCCCAGGGTCTGATTTGAGATAAACTGGATTCCTGCTGTAAAGGCTATTCCACAGCTCTGCTCCTGTGTTGCCACAGTTCTCGTGGGAATACCTGAGCAGGGGTGTCTTTGTCTGGTGTGATCAAAGTACATTTGGTTACCACTTTTTTGAAGACTTGTGCTGTGGCTGATATAAAAGGTCCCCGTTTAAGATCACGAGTGACCTTTGTGTTTGGTGCAGCACAAACAAATCCGAGGGACAGTTCAAGGAGATACCAGAGTCTGGGAGCTTCAGGCTGAGAAGATGCAATTTTGAAAGCTGGCTAAATGAGCTATGATATTTTTGTTGATAATTTCAGATCAGAGTTGTAACTAGTGGCTTTTTAAAGCATACAGAACTCCCAAACTCGGAAGATTAATATTGTGCTGATGGACCTGCTTGAACAAACATAATAAAAACTGTGCTCTCTGTCACGGCAAGCTGAAAAAGCAGATGGCAGTCGGAAGCTGAACAGCATACAGAAGTTTGAAATTTTAAATTAAATCAATTTGAAGCTTTGTTTGTGCCTAAGGCAAGCTTTCCCCTCAGATGAAGGAGAGTGGCTAGCTGAACTCTTTTACGTGGGCCCTGGTTTTGAAAAGGCTGCTGAAAGATTTGAAATCCTCTACGATCTACACCATTGTGTTACTCCGGGCTCACAGTGGCGCAGAAATATGAAATTCAGGTTGGTCCAGATCAGAAAGCCTTCCCAAAAATGTAAACTCCTGTAATGAGATGGGTACAGAAGAGGGGCTTCTGCTTTTACACAGCGTGCCATAAATATTCAGATTATGTCATATGTTTCCTGCGCTCTGAAGAGATGTAAAAAAATAGCTGAAGAAAGAAAGAATCCTGAAGCAGACATACGCATTGTGTTGTTCTGCTACAATAAATCAACTTGCGCCTTGATTTAAACGTCGTGAACTGTCTTGACTTTCCTGTAAGCTCACAGGAGATCACGGAGTAAAGCAGGGAAGCTGCTCCCTGGGCAAAATTTTGTTCTCTGTCTCTGAGTTCATTAGTAAGATGGGATAGGCTGGACCCTGAGGTCCTTATTTTTACTTACTCAATACTCTCCCGGATTTTAATGAGAGCTTTACCTGAATAAAAACTACGTTTTATCCCAGGCCAGTAAGATTGCTGTCTTCTGCAGAATCGTAAGCCTTTTTCTGCTGTCTCCTAGCTTTTTGATAACTCTGCCTTCTTTGTAGTTAACCAGCTTTGTGTAGGGAGCCTTGGAGCAGGTCTTGAGCTTCTGCTTCTTGGCCACTGATTGCTGCATTAGTTCAGTGGTGAAAAGTTATTTTATTTCAGCTGGTTTGTTTTTGGGCCTCTCCTTTTTGGAAATCATCCCGTCAAATTGCAGCTGTACTCATCTGTTGCCTTGAGCTCTACAAACCTGCTGCTGATAGTTCGTGTGATTCCTGCCCTGACCAGCTGTGACCACAGTGCCCTGACTGTGACTAAAATCCCAGTCCCAGAGATTTTGTTAGCCCCTGAACCCTCAGATCTGCCCTGAGGTGGTGGGTATGTGGCTGGTTTTGAAAAGATACATACATGCAAAGAAGGGAAATACTCATTTTAGCAAAGCACAAGAGTCAAGAGACATTAAAAGAAAATCAGTTGAATGGCTTTGAATTTTGCAGAAAGAAAAAATAATATCAGGATTCTCAAAAGATGGCTGAATCTCAGCCAGCCTTTTAAATAAACGAGTTACTCTGTTCCTTGCTCCTTCTTTAGGGCTGCTGGTCTGCTGCTCATCCATTTGGTCAGGATGAGTGGTTTGTGCTGCAATAAGCATTCACCTGGAATCCACTGTCAGTGTGAACTATACCTTTATCCGGGAGAGTATACTCTATGGAAATACCAGCCGTAATTACTGCAGTTCTCCTGAACAGAAGTGTAGAGAAGAATGTAATGCCCAAAGCTTCTGCCCCACCATGTCCTGTGGGACAGGCCAGAGTGTAAAATGAGCGTGGCTGTGGGGTGAAGAGAAGCGTGGGCTGTGCGAAGGAAGGACCACACATGGTTCCCCTGGGTTAGACAGGTTGCTCCTTTGCTTCTTGATTACAGGAGCCTGTGGCATTGTTTTAGCTGCAGATTGAGCCAGAGCAGATCAGCAGTGTTGTGTCACGGAATGCGTTTGTAGAATCATAGAGTCACAGAATGGTTAGAATTGGAAGGGACCTTAAAGATCTAGTTCCAACACCTTCCACTAGCCTAGAAAGCGGGACGTGTTACATGCTTAATTTGACTCTTCCCCACATTCTTCCTTTCTGTTATCAAACACACCAGGTTCTTCAGCAAGTTTTTGCATAGAGAGGTGGAGCTGCGTGGTGGTGGAGAGGAGTTGTGAGCTTCTGCTCCTGGCGCTCTGCTTGTGCTGGTTAAGTGGGTATTTCTGAATCCCGGCGGAGTTGGTGGGTTTGAGCGGTGGCGTGCTGCCCGCGCAGTGTTGTCTCCGGGAGGCTGCGGCAAGACCGCAGCAGTGACCTTCGTGGCTCTGCACAGCGTGTGATTCCCGGCAGTCACACTCTGTTGCCTTCTCCAGTGTTGTCTTTGGTGGTACGCTGATTTACGCTGAAAGGCTCGCTACAGATGACAGGTCACCGCTGCCATTAACATTTTTCTAGTGCTTAACCACTCGTTCTTCTTTCTGATACGCAGTTTGTTTTGCATCCTGCAGGTCAGATTGCACGATACAAAGAGCAGCGAACCTATTGCTCAGTGTCTCTGGCATATTCAATACATGCTTCCCTGACCACTGATTATTATCCTTGCTAATGCCCAGGGCTCCACTGTAGCGAAGCACTTGGCATCGCTGCCAGCTGCACTAGCTACCAACCAGCTGGCAGAGGACAGGGGAAGGGAGCGGAGAAAGGGAGAGAGTCCACACTAGGAAAAAATAATATTGTAGACCCAAGTACATTCTTTTTGACGGTACAGCTCCAGAGAGATCAGTGTGGCTTTTTCGTAATAATAAATAAGTATAGCTCATGGACAAAGCGGAGACTGGGTTTGACTTTCCCTTCATCGATAAATTCCAGTGGCTCCATTTGGCTTTAATGATCTTACTCTTTTTGAGGACTTTCTGTAGAAATGACAATTAACGATGGGCAAAGGAAGAAAATTGTCCTCTCGCTACTTTTCTTCTACTCTCTTGCTCTCTCTCAGTCTGCTTTGCAGTCAGAAGAGCTGCTGGATGCTGGCGAGTGTAATAGGCCTGATACAGCTCTGTGGTACCCTGAGCTGTTGGAGACTGGGGACGCCACAGCCCAGGGACCTGCTTCTCTTCCAGGAATTTCTTCTGCCATTCCAGCTTTTTGGCCAATGTCAACATATTTTCTTTCTGTAGTCCCAGAAGATTTTTAAAAACCTTCCTGCCTGGAAAACTGTGGAAGGAAGAGGCTGGACAAAATAGTCCTGATGTTTCCAGTGTTGGACATCCAGATAAGGGTTTGGACCGAGAGGCACGTCCTGAACTATTGGGATTTGCTCTTCTTGCATGGAGCATTGTAAGCCTAAAGCCTAAGCGTGAAGCAGATACACGGGATGTAGAATTCAAATACGCACCAAAAAATGTATGTAAAGTTGTAAAATCCTGGAGCCAGTGTTCTGGGTCTGCCTTCCCAGTATAAACTGGGAAGTTTATAAGGAGATACCGGGGGTATCCTCTCAGATACCACTTTCCGATACATAGACATGGACTTTTCTTGGCTTCTCTCCTTTTCTCACCTTCTCTCCTTTTCTCTGATAGGCAACTACCACCAGCTCCCAATCCAGCTGGGAGGGCACCCGCGTAGTCTAGCAGGGCGGTACCTGGGTTATCAATTGTGTGTGTACAGTCCGAATTTCAGTGAGAGGGAGACCAGCTGGTGTAAAATTACCCCTTGACTCCGGTGGAGCTACATATCTTACTTCAGCTGAAGATCTATACCATTTAATAGTGGCTCCGGCTTCTCCAAAGTCCCTTACACACACCTTGGATTTAGGTCTATCTGCAGATCTTTGATTTAAGTGTGTCTTGAATATAAAGAATCAGAAATTAGCCGTGTCATTAAGTGGGATGTTACATTGCCACTGCTGCTGGGCATTTGTGTGATGAATTAACATAGCATCGGGTGCAGGCCCCTCTGCAGTGCTGTCTTACAGGCTTTATAGATATAAATACACTTACAAATGTAGCAGCCCAGCTGCATAAATCTTCAGACATGTTTGCATCTGGCTACCCTTGGATATCCAGATTTAATTATCTTCAGATAATTAAAAATAATATATCAATACACTGCAAGTAGAATAAAAAGGACAGGGGTTCGGGAAGCCTCAGATGCCTCTATTGTGTCTTGATAGATGCGCGTGCCGCGTGCTTCCGTGTGTGCGCCGAGTGAGCTCTGCATCCCGGGTAATGATCTACCAAGTTTCCCATGTAACAGCTCCCCTGCCCCAAAAATGGTAGCTGTTTCTTCTTTCTTTTGTGTGTCAGGAATATGTGATTTTGTTGTCAGCACATTTTTTGTAATGAAAAGCAAATGGTATCCAATATGTCTTGGAGAAAACGTGCAAACAACAGCAAAATTATATGTTGTTAAAAAAAAAAAGATATGCAACTTGTTTGCTGTCAATACAGCTCTTAATGACAGAGTACAAGGAAAATGTACCCTATGTTCAGTGCATGTGTGCAGTGATATGTGTAGGATTGGAATATATATGTGTATTTAAAAAACTCTACCATGAGAAATTAAGTTGAAAATATTGCATACACATCTGCAACATTTCAGAGAGTTAAGAGCGTATGTGGACTCTGTGAATAAGGCCTTGGTTCTGTAAAAGATTTCTGAATTGAAAATCCCCGGCTGGTCTCTTCAGAGAGAAGACAGAGAGAGCTCACCGAAATTACTGCTCTGCCATTTACTGTAATTTTAAGTTCAGATATGGAGAGTAATGTCCTAAATCACAAGTCTGAACAAGGAAAAAGCCAAATAAAAAAAAATCGGTATATTTGTGTGTGTGTGTGTGTGCGCGCGCACATACATGTAGGGGCGTAGAATAAATATGGGAAGAGCCTTCCCTGTTTTTTTGCAGTATCCCATTAACTTTGTCCAAGCAAGTAGCCACTAATAGAAATCGTCCTCAAACTAGAGCTGATTTTAAGTCCCTGTGTTATTCAGTGTAACTTGGGAAATGGATTTTTTTGTCAAAATATCTCATTCTAAGAAAGGTTATGATTTGCTATTCCTATTGCCAGCAGAATGGATTGTTCTTGCTTTGAAATCAGCTAGAAGACATCTGGGGTAAAATCTCTGGTTTTGAAAAACAGCAAAATTCCCATGGACTTCACAAATGTCAGATTCTCCTCAAATACGAAAACTTACTGCTTGCAACCAATATACATATTTTACGCGAAGATCTAGTCATGCTAAACCTAGCTCATGCAGTGAATTTTTGCAAGTGAATAAAAAGGAGAAAGAATAGTTGAAAGGAGGCTCGTGGGCCTTGATTGAATGACTGCCCATAAATATTTGATGCCAGTATTTGTCCTGCTCTTGCAGAGACTCTTAAAGAGCTTCTCCTCTGTGATCTTCACTTGACTATTCTTTTCTTCTTTCTTCTCCCCATCTGTTGGATGGCTCATTTCTGTTCCAGTTGTGAAAATGTACGTCTCTGGAGTGGAACTTCTCTTAAAAATGATAATAGTTAAAAAAAAAAAGAAAAAAGAATCTGTAGGCTGTTCCTAGGAGCATGTTTTTAATAAAAAGCTATTAAACTCTCTGCATCTGCCCTCCGCAACCCTATTTATATGCTACCAATAGTACTTCGCAGGAGGGCCAAGTTTCAGATAATTACCCCCAAAGCTGTCCCCATGTGTCACACACATCTACGTGTTCCTCGGGGTTGTATTTGATTCCTTCTTTATAAAAACATGGCGGGGATGAAGATTTCTCTCCTCGTCCCTGCTGGAAGCCAACATATCGCTCCCATGATAAATTCAGCTGGGAGGGTCCGGTCCAGCTCGTCTGCGCGTTCGCTTGGTGCCTGCTGCGTGCCGAGGCCTCGTGTCTGACCTCTGTTGCTGATCGTCTCTACACAAAGCAAGGCCCTGCAACCCTTAGAGGATTCCCCAGGCACTTTGAACAGTGGCGTACGATCCCCCAACGTAGTACAATAGGGATATCTGCAGTAAGCAATTAAAAAATGCCTAAGAGTTTATTTGAAAATAATTTTTATAAATCTAATTTTCAGGCGTAACGTTCAGCCCAGGAAAGGCAGAGAGTCTGGCTGCTGTTCCTGCTGGTTTACACTGTTGTAACCCATTAACTTCAATAACGGCAATCTTCATTTACACACTCGTGGTGTGCAGCAAACTGCCTGGAAGCTGTAGCCACGGGGCTGATGCTTGGCTGCTCGTTGCTGCTGGAATAAACCTCGGAAACAGACGGTGCTGAAAAAATGAGCGCAAGGTGGAGACCATCGGCGAGGACCAACCTTGCTGGCTTTAGCTTCCGCGCTCTATAATGTTTTGCTTTGTTATCTCTGCTGGGATTTTACGTGCACCATTACGTTGAGTGGCAAAAAATAGGAAATGAACAATTGCCTAATTGTAGTTAATATTTTTTTTGCAGCTGTAGAACCACAGCAAAGGGGGAACAACTGGGATGTAGTTTCAGCTGGGATGTAGTATTGGCCTCCCAGCTCCCATTAAGCTAACAAGAGATGCACACCTAACGGCCCTTACCCTGTAATTAGTAGGATGCAAGAGGGAATTTGGATCCAGAATATTTTTTTATTTTTATTTTTATTTATTTAAATTGTTTTTTTGGCATCTGAGGCTTGCTCTTGCAAATATTTCAGGAGAGTCAGGGCTTCTTGGGGAGAGTAGCTCACGTGAAACATTGAAGTGTTTAACGTTTTCAGCAAGACGTTGTTACAGCTGGTGGCCTTCCCAATCAAGAATGACATTAACGAGGGAACTGGTCTTAAGGATGCATGCCATTTCCCAGTGAATTGAATGATATCTATACACATAGTCATTTGAAATGTACAAATGCAAAAATGTGAAAATTAATTCAGAATATCTTTGTGATCATTTTTAAATAATTAAAAACTCTGTCGTAGGCCCTTTCATTTCTTGATTCAACCACTATGACCACTTTTTTTTTTCCATGGTAAATTGTATAGCGACCTTAATCTGTGATAGAAAGAATAGACTTTTAAATCAAAATAAGCGTAAGGGGAAAAAAAAAAAAAAGGAGCATATTAATTGCTCCTTCTTCCTACACAGTTTTTTTCATTCTCTTTCCTTCAGGCATTCCTTGCATAAAAATATCCATTCACCAACTGTTCACCAACTGTTCCTCCGCTCATTGCCCTACCTTGGATTTCATTTTAAGACACCAGCGAATATTTGCTCTTCAGCCTCACAGTCTTTGAAGTTTTCTTCAGGTTTGTAAAGGTAGCAATTTGAGGATATACCAAACAGCAACAGTGAGTTAATGAGCGCTTTTTGGAAGGCGCTTAGGTGTTATTAAACTTACATTTTTATGAAACTGTTACTAGAAACATCGTGCAGATTAACCGAACTGCCAGCAGCGTATTCCTCACTTTAGCATCCCTCAGCGGTTTAATTCCTCTTGCTCATATCCTTCAACTTTTGGCACTTTCCAGCCACGTCCTTCATCATCATAAGATCAAGTGGTGCCTTTTCAGGCTCGGGATTTGGTTTTGGGGGGGAGGCGCAGGCAAGACGGAAGGAGAGAAGATCATACTTTGACACTATTGCAGCGGCACGTTCACCTCTTGATGTTTCTTTTGTCAGTGGGGAAGGGACAGAAAGGGGGTTTGTGGGCTTCACGTGGGGCTGTGTCTGCAGCTGGTCTCCGTGGGCAGATGCAGCTGGAGCCCAGCGGTGGTCAGCAGGGGCAGCACATCTGCTTCGTCCGCTTGAGGCAGGCGTGGGACGGGGCACAGTGCAGCGCCCAGGGGTGGAAGGACCCTTCAAAGACGCCTGTAGAGCTTTCGGTGGGAACGAATTTCAAATCCCACCCTGTGCCCCGTTATTTATACCCTGGTTTTCCTATAGCTATTTACATTGGTTTCCCCTTTGGAAACAGAGAAGCAGATTGAAAACACAGACTGTATCTATAACCATTAAAGTCGATGTTCAGCCTATAACAGTGAACTCCTGCAACTACCTACTAAATTATGCACAAACACACCAGTTCCTTGAAGACTGTGGACAAGTGTAATAAATATCTTCAGTTACCAGCCAGGGGGGTTGACTGTGCAGTGTCTTTCCTCGTTCCCAGGTGATGGGCCAGGTGGTCTTCTCCTGGAAGGTGGCTGAGATGAACAAGGCATTTGGGAGGCAGCATTAGTTTTTTTTTTCAGAGCTCTCTATTGAAGTTCTAGGGAAAAAAGTTATGAGAAAAGAAATATGCTGTACACAAACCTGTTTCTTTTTCCTGGGAATGGGGATGGAGCCCCAGTCTTAATAGCTTTGAAGCCGTGCAAAGTGTTACCTCTGTGCTTGAAAAAGGAGGGCAAGAGGAGCAGATGTTGACTGAACTGCCTGCTGCATTGTTCCTTCTTTCATGCCCTTTCATTTTTAGGGGCTCTGTCATCATTTAGATACCTGTGACAGCTTCTCTTCTAATAATAATATAGGCACAGGAATTGAATGAGTCCTAAGGTCCATCTACTCCAGTATCTTGTCTCTGACAATATTCATTACAGTCTTTGGGAGGAAAAGTGTAAGAGCTGCGCAGGAGGGAGATACAGAATAATGGGATTCCCTGCATGGTCTCCTTTGGATCTATAATACTTAGAGACTGACCTAACCCCTGAGGCACACGGTTTTATATCCCTTCATGTTTTTTTGCTGTCATTAATTATGACAGCGCTGGACGTAAGAGTGGACGCGTTTGTTGTTTCTGTGGATTTTCTCCTCTCTCCCTCTCTTGAGACCTGTGATCTTGCATCTTGTTTATCTGAGCGAAGCAGGACGTGCTCCTTACACACAAGTGAATTATAGGGGCGTGAAGGGACATGGCAAAAGGACTAATGTGCTCCCTCCTCATTATTCTTTATGTCTGATTATAAATAAGCTAGGTTTTATGATGGAGCCCAGAAGAACTTGCAGAGCAAGTATTCGAACATTTTGGTGTGTCTTTTAGCTCTGGGGATTAGTTTGGCCAATTTCAATATATTTCCTTATCTCTCTAACGTAGGGGCTTTTATAGAGTCCCTCAAAGGAACATTAATATGCTCCACACAGAGATTATTTTATGTGCAGAATGAAATCCCTTGCACCTCTACTTTTTCATCCATTGTTTTTAAAGCCCCATTGTACACTGGTAATTTTGGAAAGCTCTTAAAAGAATAGGTGGGATTTGCTCATAAATCAGCTGTGCTTTGATCTGCCTGTTTGCTTCCTTAAGGCGCTCTAAAAGGTGATAATATTTCACTATTTTTTATTTTCCCCAGCGTCCCACTTTCACGAGCGACATAGGTGTGTAAGAATTATCAGGTTTTATTAAGCTCAGACTTCTCTTCCAGTGTTTTCTTTCACCTCTTCATTAGCAACGCTTTGATGTATCTGCGGTGAGGTTTTGGATGCACCCCATTACTGAACCATGTTCTCTCATAATGACTTACTGCAGTCACTTAAGTTCTCCGTGCTTAAATGTGTAAGTGGCAAATGTAGACTCTGTAATGAAATAGAGAAAATGTTGCCGTAATATTTGAGATGCTTCAATTTGGAGAACAGAACAGATGGGGTATGGGATTTTGTTTTTATTTATTGTATTGCTCTTTGTGCTTGTTCCATGAGTCTGGTAACAACATACTGTATTGTGCCACTTTGATCTAGAAGAAGCTTTACTTCGGGAGTGTAATTACCCTTTCTTTAGCATTAGTTCGTTCTCGGCACATGGGGAACTGTTCCCATATTTCTTCTTTTGTCCTTGTTGGTACTTTCTTATGTGACATTCTCTCCATTCGTATGATCTCTGACCCTAGTGATGCGCAAGGTGCTTCTGAGCTAAACTACAGATGAAACCTGTTCAGAACAGCTGCAAAAAATATTCTTTACTTCAAGAACTGTTTGATGCCATACTCCCTAGGGAAAGATGTTTGTTTCCCAAAACAAGAAAAAAATCCTACTGCGAACAAAAGAGATAAAATACTAAGCATCATTTTACCACCGACAAAGAATAAAAATAATTTAAGTCTGGACATGAATGACTTCTAGCAGAGCATAGATTATTTTTCAGGTTGAGTGTGCACTCTGCAATTCAAAACACGGTTGAATATTCAGACTTTTTTATTATTCATCATTTCAAAATGCATCAAATGTATTTAGTTTTTTTTTTTAAAACGAAAAACATGCTTAATAGTACATTTTCTAGGGCTGTTGTTGGCCTCTAATGGTGAGTCAGTTTGTCCTTTATCAGAATGGCAACACATGGCTAAACTAACATAAACTCCTTCGACTGTTTTATGCACGTGGTTAGTCTGCTAGCGTTTGTGTTGAATTGCAGAGAGGTGATAAGGATGCAGCAACCGTTTCATCCAGGTTTCCATTACGGAGCTGGATTTCAGCAACATCCCCCCTCGCCTGCACTATTCCCTTGCAACCTGCAAGTAAAAAAAAAACGTGTTTCAACTCTGGCTGGCTGGATCCTCGCTGGCAAGGAGTATCCTTTCAGATAACCTCGGCAAAACCGAACAGGTTCTTTGGAGATATAAAGCCTCCACATTGGTTCTTTAATTGTTACGTTTCACATGTTATTTAATGCTTCTGTATCCCCTTCTTGCAGCCCATCCAGTTACTGAGTTATATCACGTACGAATCACAAACAGATGATGGGTCCTGCCATTCCCGTGGCATCTTCCAGGTCTAGATGCAGACACAGTGCGAACATCCCCCCAGGGAACATAAGATGCTCCTGATGCATCACTGAGCTCCGGGATGCCATCTGCAGTTCCCAACACTCCTTGCCCTTTCAGGGCAGCCGCACTTCCAACAGGGAAAGTTAATCAAATCTGTCTCAAACTTTTCTTTCCAAACTCAGTAATTCATCACCGTGGCCCACAGAGTTCAGCATTTTGGCTGAGAGCTGTTTTGATAAGTTAGTTGCGGACTTTATTCAGTAGTTGTTTGAAAAGTAAGAAAGTTTTGTGCCAAACAGGGAGAAGATTTCAGTGCCGATACGTGACAAGATGCATGAGGACCTAATGCAAATATGGATTATGCTTTCTTTGGCTGTCAGCAGTGCCTTGAAATTGTGATTCTTCCTGATTTTTTAATTGTTTTTAGAGGCTGCCGTTGATGTGAAATTCACTTGATTAAATTTGACTGCAGCTTGCATGTTTTGAAAGTTTTATTAGGAGCCCCCACTGCCTGGATGTGCAGAGTGCCTGTCGAGTTACCTGCCGTCATCTGCTTTCTGGCCGGTCCTGAGAGAGAAGTACTAGGTCACCACGTCAATTTATTTACAGTGGTAGGGCATCATTTTAGCTACTTGCTGTATTTCCTCCTAATTCCACCCACCCGCTACCTCCCCCCCGCCCCCAGTTCTGTCTTAATATTCACTTTCATTAACACGATACAAAACCAGACAATCATCTTAGGGCCCTTTTTGTCATCTTAATGAAAATGTAACTATAACAGTGATACACTTCCAGTGCAAGGTGATTTGACGGCAGCAGGGTAGGCAATTACTATGGCGTTAACATACCCACGTTCCGTTGGTGACTGCGTGCCACGCTTGCTGTCAGGAGGCTGTGGTTTACTTTAGTCTGGCATGCAGAAAGGGATCATTAGAGTTCCATGAATAATAGAAATCAGAGAAGAAAAAAAAAAAACCTATTAGGGTATTTTATCTATCTTCCTGCCAATATAAAATTCTTTTTTTTGGGTACATATTCTACAGTTGTGTTCTTTTTCCTGACAAAATGTCTGCGTTAAAATTCCTGAATAACTCTCTGTGGGAAATGTGATCCGAGTGCTGGTAGGATCAGTGGCAGGACTCCCGCTGATTTCAGCAGCAGTTGAATCAGGACTGTAAAAACTTGAACACGTCTTGGTAGGTAGCTTCTTCCAAGCAGGTTTTTAATCTATAAATCAGTAGGAGATGTACAGGGTCTCTCCGTTCACAAACTGTAGCTATAGAGCATTTGCAGGGCAGCGGTAGTTGCTGGATTTAGGCAGCTAGAAGGCAGATGGAATGCAAGTGGTTCCACCCACGTTGCCTATTGATAATTCATTATTCTTTCACCTTCAGAAAATGTTTTCAGCGCTATTCTGGTAAAAAAGGCACCAGATATTTATTTTAAAATGTCTTTTTGCATGGGTTACAGCTTTATTCCACAGCTGCTGTTTTATTTTTTACTTAAGAAGACAAGGCATCATGGAGAGAAGAGGACCCGAGATGCAGACCCCCTTCCCGTGTGCTGCTCCTCCGTCAGCAGCATCCAGAGGTTGTGAAAAGTATCATCGTTTCTGGAATATTCAGGGGAAAAATTTCTGAAAGCAGGATGGTTCTTATTTTTCATCTATGTAAGCTCTGTGGGGAACCGTGTGTGTTTTTGTCAGTAGCCTTGCTCTTTGGTGCCACTGATTTCGCTTACCAACGTGGGGCCCGTTTACACAACGTTGCTGATACCCTCATGAAATGCCCGTGTTTTACAGTCCTCCGTATTTTCCATCAGCTGCTGAGCGAGAGCTGTGCTATTCCTCACATTTTCCTAGCGTGCGAGGTCTGGCGCGTGCCCATTTTCACAGCGTTTGAGGGGTCCCGAGAACTGGCAGCGCTTCCTGCACGCTTGAAGGTGAAATCCCACATAAAACTTAATTCTGCCCATGTTTCATATTCCTAGCTTCCCTGATACCGTATACTTGTTAGGTCAGGACACAGAGAACAGTACAGAAAGCGGCAACTTCCAGATAGCTCAATGAATAATAGAATGAATAAGAGTGTTTTACACCAGAAGAACCTGTTAACTGCAGGGGACAACATTGGGCTGTCCATCCTGCGTGGAAAAAGCCACCTAGGAATGCTAAAGTATGCAAGAACTGCAGCAGATGTCTGTGATTTACAGATTTGAATCACTCTTATACTTGCCAATAGCTCTTATGTACAGGGATTATCCACCCTCTCAGATAAAAATATGGTTTATAAAATGTGGAATATAGGAAAGATCGGGTGACCTTGAGCAGTGCTAAAGCTCCCGAGACAGGGGACAATAGATGTTTTCTTTGGTTGACTGTCCAACCCTCTCCTATTAGGGCTGTGCTCACTTTCAAGATTTCTCAAAGTCTGGCGTAGCAGCCTGACTGCAAATCAGCCTCGGTAAAGAAAACAGCCTCTGACTGTGAGCTTAGTCCATGGGCTGAGCGGTTTCTGGTTTTGCCATCCCGGGTGGCAATTTTCCCCCCGCAAGGTGAAGGGTTGGCGTAGGGTGTGGTTGTGCGGGTAGAGATTTTTTCTGAGGTGATGAATAATTGATAGATGCACAAACAGGATTTTTACGCTGTCAGATGTAGAACATCACGGGCTATAATATTGCTGTTAGGCTTTTTGGCTGAGATCAAGTGTAGTGTCAGCTTTGGTTTATGTGTCTTCCAAAGCAGCCTCGCAACAGATTCAGAGGTTGTGAAAACATGCTCTTGTGTGGCTTTTTACTTTGTTCTTTTAAATGATTTTATCAGAAAATATAGTTATTTAAGCAATGATAGGAGTTTATCCTTCATATGCTAATAAATTGACATTTACAAACAAGAAACATATATGTCAGTAACCAGATCAGTAACTGTAAAATAATTTCTATTTATCTCATCTACTAATATCATTCAAAGAAGGCCTCGGGCTTCCAGACAGCAATAACATAAATACCAATTTAAGAGGTCTAGTCAATAAAGTGCACTGCACACACACTCCAAATGTAATTAGTTACTCCATTCTGTTCCCCTTGTGTTACCTATGGATTACGGCTATGGATTAGGCCTTCCAGAAATGCTTCTCTCCTGCTCTTTTTCCCTTGATGTCAATCAGAGAGGCCAGGAGGTAGCTCCCACCTTTGGGTGGGAATTGTTTGCCTGTGAATGTACCTTCTCCATCGGGCACGGCCACCCCCAGCCTGGGGAATTTCCCCCGGGGAAATCTGAGAGGCATTTTGGTACAGTTAGTACTTATCTGAGCACCCAGGGGAGGGATGTGGATATCCAATTAGGGTAACATACAAAAATTGGCGTCATAGTGAGATTACTTCGAAACTCTAACTCCGTTTAAAAAAATGCAGGAACCAATTTCTAATTATGTTTCTTGCACGGCAGAGCTACAGGTTTTCCGCCGTCAGACGGAGAGCGAGGCAGCGTGAGGCTGCCCGCCTTTCTTTGTAGTTCGCTGATGGGGAATGTTAACCTCCTCCTTCTCCAGCGCTTTCAAACTTGAGGCTAATTATCAACAGGGGTCCATGTTGCATTTCTTTCTAAAGCAGATTTCAAGGCCATGAAATCCAACGTAGTAGGTAGCTGAACATTAAAAGGGGGTGGGGGGGAGGGAAGATGAAAAGAATCTGTAGCAGAAGTTTGATTTAGCAGAAATAGGGCTTTCAAGTTTTGTTTGCTTACCTTAGCAGACACGTAGGAGCCAAAAATACACAGCGGACTGCAAAAATAATGAGCTGGAAAACAATGCACCATTGAGGGGAGTGAATAGTTGGAACAGGAATGAAAAAGTCTCCCTTTTCTGAGCTTGTATACTCTGGTGTACTGGCGTTCTGTGTAAGTTGAGTCTTTGGAAGTGCAAAACTGTGAAACTTGTGTTGGTGTACTAGCCCATATCGTGTAGGCCATATTAATTCATTTTCAAGTAAATTTAATTGCAGAAACTTTGACAAACTATACCCTGTTGAGACCTGCACTTGTGTTAAAATGGAAATATTTTGTGAAATTGGTTGCATTTGCCAATATTTAATTTAAGAGAAATCTAGGGAAAGATGTTAAGATGTCTAAATATCTCATTTCAAAGTTTTTGGAACAGAATGTCTCGATTTTTAATTTGCAATCATACTTTCATTTAAAATAGTTTTCTCATGTTATGAAAGCGGGCAACGGCTATGGAGCATTTTGCTGATTGTATGAAACACTCTTTTCTGCAGAATTTTCCCGCATTGAAAATTTCAAAATTACGGCAGATTCTCTCTTAACTGGGATGAAGCTGGATGTCAGAATTTTAAATTTTGTTGGTATATTAGAACATGGATCTTTTGCAGAACGGAGTTTGTAATGTAAAAAAGAAAACCAAACGAACAATAAATATACCTCACTGTTTTGTTAGTCACAACCAGGTAGAATTTTAATAGAATAAAAATCCTAGGAAGGTACGATTAATTTCGCTGTAGATCGGAGGAGCGGGCAGGGCAGAGGCAGCACATTTGCTCTGCCAGGACGTTCTCCATGGACCAGGGGGCAGCAGAGTTTGTACACCGGGCAGAAGAGAAGAGGGCCTGCGCGTTTGTACTGACGGTGCCAAAAACCGAAGGAAATTCAATATAGAAATAACATACGAAATCATCTGCTGTGCTGCTTGCTCATTCTGTCTGCTCTCGTCCCCTCAGCTTTGTCCACCCACTCTTTAAATGCCTGAAGCTTGAGGACTTCCACTTGATTTTTTTTCAGACTGTTTCTTAAACCAAATAGCTACGTAACTGAGCAATTAGTCCTGGCATTATTGAAATGCCTCCGCTTGCTTGCTTTCATTTTGCCTACATGTCACCCTAAATATTAGGATAGTTTACAGGCTGGTTTGCAAAACAGTATGAGAGACTGTAAGATGATAATTTTTTAATTGGTGTGAAGCACCTCATGATTCTGCCTAAGAGAGAAGATGCTTAGGAGGGGATCTGCGATGGATGGTATAATTCCAGATGGTGGAAATAGCTTCCAAAGAGTCGAAAAATAGTATGGAAACGTTGGCCTTTTACAGGGAATGATTTCTGATGCAGACCAGTGCTCCAGCAGTAATTCCACAACGCATGAGGAATATATTTCCATCCTTGGCTGTTCTTTATACATTCCTTCCGCAAAGCGTTTGAGCCCTCAAATCCAGGAGGCCGTTGCATGGCTGGCCTGCTCTACCTAAAGCTACATGAAGGCTCCTCTATTTTATATTCCTTTAAGGGCAGCTTTTCCCCTGTACGACCTTCCTAGAGATCCTTCCATTCCCCAGCAGGTTTTAAAAAGTTAATCAGTGCCTTGTACAGCTCTCAGTGGTAGAAAGTGCTACAACACAGGCTATTTGTTCCTAAATCTACACTTGATCTAAGAAGCAGCAAGCAATATATATCCTCATATATACACGCGCACAGACGCTCACACCTTCTTTGGCTGACCTGGTTGTTCCTGTGTTCCCATTAGCCTGCTGGGCTGTTCAGTTTAACCAGCTGCATGCACTAAATAATAGAAACATTTAATGTTTTGCCGCTTGAATGGTCCCCAACAACAGTTTGGAACAATCGTGTCCCAGCGGATTGTGATTGCGGAGCGGCTGGATGACAGCCCTGCTTCCTTCCAGCCATGTGCGGGGCTCTGGCGCTGCGGCGAGGTGGGAGCGAGGGAGGGAACATGTGCTATTTTCTGAACACTCTCGGTGCAAACAGGAGCAGGGTGTGGATGTGTGCGCCGGCGTGTTTACACTTCATGCAAATTCAGATGTTCCTCTAGCAGCACAAACCTCTTGCTGCTGCTGGAGAAGCTCTCAGAAGTTGTTTTCCTCTGTTGTTAAATTTTATTTCAATGTTTTACTGTGTCACAGAATGTGTTCTCTGCCTTCCTGCCGGGGAAGACCTTCCTGTGCAGCGCTGGCTGGCTGCAGGCATCCCAGGGTGAAAGCAGAGCTGCAAATCAGCCCTGTATCTTCTGACAGATTTTATGAAGAGCGTGCAAGTCTCTGTCCCTCCATCCCCCTCTCTCCTTCCCCTCTCCTTGGACAAGGCACTTTCATTGCAGACAGAGATGCTTTCCCTTGATTTATCCCTGAGCCTGAAAGCCCACGTGGTCAAGTTCTTAAAAAACCTGAAATATCCAAGGGAAGGACTTGGCAAACCGGCAGGATCGGCGCAGCAGGAGGCTGGTGCTTGCGCTGGGTCCTGCTTGTGGTCAGGGAGCTGAACCCTGGAGAGTCCAGCCATTGCAGAGAGGCTTCGTTTAATGCACGGATCAACCCTTCTCCAACAGAGCCAGCCTCGCGGAAACTACGTCAGGGTAACTCAGGTGTGCTGAAGGGCCCTGCGGAGCAGGGGGTGCCTCCGTAATCTGCTGAGACCCCGTGACACGGGAACTTCGCTGGGAAGGGGTTAGCAACCCTGCAGAGGGGTTGGTGGCCTTGGCTGGTCCCCAGGAAGGCTGGGAGCTGCCACTTGCTGTGGGACGGGTCGTGCCGGGTTTGGAGAGGCTGCAGGAGGCAGAACTGGTGGGTCGCTGCAGGTGAAAAAACATGTCCCGCAGAAGGATGTGGGAGCAGGATGCTCCCAAATGGCTCTCGGTACAAAGTGCCGCCGCCAAATGAAGCTCACGGCTGATCTGTGTCAGCTGGGACCGACGGATGAAATACCCAACTCAGCTGGCGCTCCCTCCAAATGAAGTGTTTTCTTCTCTTTGTCCAGACAGAAAATTGGAAAATGTCAGCTTTGTTTTCTGATGAAAATTCATTGTCTGCCAGCTTTCCTGAAAGCCGTTGGTAATGCCTAGCCCCAGCCTGCATCGACGGCAGTCCTGAAATACAGCTAGTGGCAAAGAGAAGTGGTAAAAATGTAGGCTGCTCTCTTCTTGTAGGTGCTATTACTCTTCCTGCCCTCCTGTGGGTGCCTTATGTGAGTGTGGCAGCTTCTATTGATAAAGAACGCTGTTCCTCCCAAAAGAAGAGGAATTTATTATTTTTGCTACGTGGGGAACCTGTCGTCTGACAAGTATTTCCCTCTCCCAACCTCTGTTCTCCTTTTCTGTACATAAATATAGTGCTTGCGCCCTTCCAAATGCCCCGGCTTTTCTGAAAAACCCAGTGTTGTATGCATCAAATTGGCCCATGCATTTTTAATGCGCTTATTGACTGGATTCAGGAAACATAAGGATAAAACAAATCACTATACTGCGAAGGAAAAAGCCATTTGGCCAAGTGCATCTGCTCACCTTTGATTTATTTCAGCAACTTTCTCCTATATTTTCAGTCTATTCCCTCCCCTTAAAAATAATCTATTAGTCTTCTAGTATTTTGGCATTTGCATCTGCAGTCTGCTTCTCAGCCTATTCCATATTCACATTCCTTTGATATATACGTATGAAATAATGACCCAGAGCTGAAATACTAGCTAAACCTGGTTTCTGGTACAATCCCCGTGGTATTTAATTTTGCTTTCTTAGGCATCTGAAATGATGGCCCGTGTGATTGGTATCTAAATGTATAGTAGTGTATCTTCCAGGAGCTAAACATTGTGTTGGAGCCGGGAGCGTGAAACCTGGCTGAACAAAGCCCCTCCGGATAAGTGAGCTGTGTGCTGTTGCTCGGCGCAGTGGGGATAACCCGAGCCTTGGGTAAATGCTGCGGAGGAAACGGAGAAATACGCATTTCAAAACCTCGGCCGCCTCCCGAAGCCATCCCGGCTGTTCCTTCAGCCACCAGCTTTGGGCGTGCAGCCTTTCGTGTGGGCTGTGGGACGTGCTGGGAAAAAGGGAATTTTGAAAAGGGGTCTTGTGTGTGTGTGTGTGTGTGTGTGTTTTGGGAAGAGGACTTGCTTTTTCAACAAAGAAGTACTGCTCTCCTCTGCTGTTCTTCAAGCAGGACATTCCTTAGGATGTGATCGAGTGTGGTCCTGGGAGCAGCAGCGTGCAGGTGCCATCCCCGAGGAGCTTCTGGATGAGCTTAAACTTCTGGGATGCCTTTTGAGACGTGGACTGTTGTGTCAGCTTTCCGTGCATTGCTGTTACATGCTGCAGAGCTTGTCCACGTCTTCCAGAAGCGAAAGTAGCTCCGTTGTAATGGAGCAATGATCAGATAAGGCCCGGCTCTGCGCGCTGCCTGACAGCCAGCCCCACCTGTCAGACCAAGGCCGATTGTGTGGGGAAACGAGAGAGGCTGTGCTTGCAGCCAGCCCGCGGGGAGCGGGTCGGGCAGGGCATGATAAATCCACGGTACTTCAACAGCTAAAACCACTTTTTTTCCAAGCAAACCAAGGTGGATCTCGATCTTCTTGCTTCTCTTTTCCTTTCCTTTCTTTACTGCGGAGCCTTAGGCACCTGTGTGAATTATAAAACCCGGAGTAACAAGCCCTTGTCTTGATGAGCCAGCCTTCTGCGCTGTGTAAAGCACACAAATTCCAATAATCCTCATACACTGAATTAGGGGTCCAAGTGGCTGCGTGGCCACACCAACAACCCGTGTCCTGCTAGCATTTTGTGTGAGTTAATGGTGTAATTGCAAACGTTGGCACTCGTTATGGAAGTGCCTGTGAGGTCCGTCTGAAAATGGGACCCTCACGGTGATGATCACTCAACCACTGCAGCAGACCATGAATATACCAGCCTGTCCCAGAGCTGTCAGTCCGAGCGGGTGAGACGGACAAAGACGAGACAAAACGGAGAAAGATGAGAGAAGGGAATGATCTTACACAACTCAAAGCACGCTGACAGCAGTTAGATCTCGGTGTTTTCAGTCCCATCCACTGTCCCAGGACCATATGTTTTTCCCAGGAACAAACCCAAGCTTCGTGTCTGTCTCCTCTCTAAATATTCACGCTGTCTCGTGCTCTCCTGTGTTGTGTTGCTGCCACGGGTCTGTGAGGCTTGTGTGCCACGTACAGATATAAATTACTATCAGCAGCATAATAGGGAGTGATATACACAGCCATGTCAGCCCTTCTCACGCTCCAAGCTTTTATGTCGGTTGTTTAAATCCACCAACAATATTGCTGCACCTTCACAAGATATTGGTGCGTTTTAGTCTAATGGGAATGATACGGCTGGTTTTCAGCTGCCTTCGGGAGCAAGTACCAGTGCTTTGGGATTGGAAAATAGACTCTCGGCATCACGAGGATGGTGCTGCCCTGGGGACTTGGAGCGGGTCCTTCAACGGGAGCAGTCCGGCAGGCCAGAGCACTGGGGTGGGACTGTCAATGAAAGTAACCTAAAACTCATTGTAGAGGCAGGGTATCATCGTGCTTTTCCAGTTTACAGCCATTTACTAGTGTGGGAAAGGATAGCTCATGAAAAAAATATGATAAATACAGTGGAATGTAAATCCTTCTGCATTAGGATGCGTTTTCCCTAAAGCATCCCGTAACCAAATGGGCTGTGAGCTCCTCTTTGTCTCAGGTGGTATTTTAGCCATTTTGATTTTAAGTGATGGAGGTATAATTCTGTGACATGTCCTTAAAGAAACATATTGTGCCTGTGTTCAGTGTTGACCCAAAGCCAAAAGTGAGAAGGGTTTTTTGCAGATTTTTGTATCCAGTAACTTCAGGGAATAATGCTCTTTAAAATATTTCTTTTAATAAGCTTAAGTGGAGAAAATTGAAAAACATCATTCATACTTTGATGTCCTAAAGTATGAAATCTGAAGAGCTTACTAGTGACTAAATTCTGTCCCTTGACCGTGGAAAGAGGCAAGATTTAGGGACATCTTAAGATCAAATAAAATAGGGTCAGCTTTGTGATGTAGTGGCTGTGTGATTCAGTGGCGTATGGGAGTCACGAGTTCAGGCTCTGGGCTCAGTATTTCTCTTACAAGCTGACAGTCCCCCAGAGGGCTGCAGGGCTAATATTTTAAACACAATCCTTGAGAAAGGCTCGGCACCAGCTGCGTGGGGAGGCCAGGAGTTACACATGGGACATGGGACATGACACGGGACACCTCGGTTTGAACCCATTAAACTACAGCTTTCTCGGAGATTTTGGCTAAGGTAACTTCTGCAAAACAGAAATAAAAGCACTTTTGTGTTTCAGGAAGGTGTTTGGAGCATTAAAGACACCCTAGACCGGAGTTTAAAAAGTGTTTAGATGCCAGAAGATTCAGTTAAGCAATTTGGAAAATCGCTCAGGGTTCCCAGGTGCCTAACTCGTTGGCTTCGCTGAGGGTTTCTTAAGCTGCTCAGCCAGTATTGACTGCTACACCCAGATAAATGAACCTGGAGAGATTTTCACTTTGTGGCGTGATTTTGAGAGGTAGCTTTAAAGACTCTTCATCTGCTGTGGGAAATGTAACATTTGGGAAATAGCTGTAAAACATGGTTAGACCCCTACTGCAGTTTATTAGTATTCTTTATGTAAATCCATGTGGAAGAATTGCTCTGAAGATACCTGCTCAGAAACCTAAGTACTGACAAGCTTGCCACAGACTGCAGAAAATTGGACATACAAATCTCTGGCCTGACCTTTGAATAACCCTGATACTGAAATATTCAGTTTGTTGTACACGGTCTGCTTTAATTCATGTTAGAAGCAAAATGGTGTACCCCAGAGCAAGGAACCTGGCCAGGTGTGAAGGGCTGCAGCTGATGTGTGTCATCACCTCCGTAGCTGAACTCCAGCAGTCTGTAATGGAATGTGAACTTCAGCATCTTCTTTCCGAAATCAACTGATCGAGAAATTGGCTGTGAAGCATTTGAGATTATGTATGTTTGTATGTATGTATTTAACAGGAAGCTTTGTACAAATCAGACAGAACTGGGATGGTAGCAAGGATGCTCTAAGCCGTATGGATGTGGATGATTTGGCCACAGCTTTACGATGATACTGCTACTAATGTATGTGCTGCCTTATGCTGAGAAAATGTATTCATCTTTTACCAGCAGGAATATGTTAACATTTGTGGGGCGTTATGTTTGCCTTCCGCTTTTTTAGGAGGGTGTAAAGGAATCTTATTTTGGTAACTGGGCTTTGATCAAGAGTCTTAATACCTTGCTGCTTATTGACTACAGGCAATGATCTTGCCTTCATTTATACCTGACCTCCTCAAAGTCTTGCTTGCCCTCCTTCTCCAAAAATATTTGGAGGAAGACAGTACAGCTCTCTTCTTGGGGAGGAAGAGGTGGATTCAACCCATAGCTGAATGCCTCACCTGCCCAGGACACGTAATGTAGAAGTATGGTTGGCCAAATTTCACCTGTAGTTTATGAAGAGGATTAGACCCCCCCAGGCATTCGGTTGGATGGATTACTGCTTTTTCTGCTTTGAGTGAGGACAACCGAGCTCCCATGTTTCAGGCCTCATTCAAGTGCATTAGGTCAGGAGGCACGAACCCAGGCCACAGGTATGATCAATCGTTTTTTGACAGTGCATCAGGAGGCCCACCTGTGCTGCCTTAATTGACTTAGCTGGGGTGGCTGCAGCAGTAACGGCATGGTACATCAGACCGTAAAGGCATTTCCAGCGTCCTTGGATGCATTTTTATGTACTTTAATAAGCTCGTGTACCTGTGTTTTTATTGCTGCAGGATTCTGTTGTTAGAGCAACGCTTTACTTGTGCTTTTATGCATCACCCATTACATCTGCTCTGTGAAGAGACAAACCTACAGAGATGTGTGAGAACACAGTACTGAACCTCTCCCCCAGGTTCTTGAGTGAGAACACAGGCAGTGGACCATCCCTCTCCTTACTCACGCTTGTATTGTATTATTGTTCTTCTTTAATTCATAAAAATGGATGCAGAGGAGATAAGTGACTTATCTGGTTTCCATCTGAAGCTGGATAAGAACTTCCTGGCCTCTTCAGTAACCCGCAGCCATCCCTGCTCAGAGCCTATAGAGTACAGAAATATTAATGCGTCCTCTTTTTTTATGGCTTTAATTATTGTGTGCACGGGGTATGATGATAAATGGATATCTTTGCGTTAAGCAGCTAATTAATGTTTGGAACTTAGTCTTTTGTTTATTGTAGAGTTTTGCATGAAACTGTTCTCAGCTGTAATGGAGTTCATGAAATATATACTGTAGGTTTAAAATGTTAGAGACAAAAAGATGAGGTGCTGCTAAGGGCCATCAATGCATGTTGACTTCTTTTGGTCCTACATCCATCAAAAAAATGAAGTGAAACCCGTTGCTGGAGGACTGATTGCAGCTAAAGTACCTTGTTTAATCTCACACGTTCAGGATGCCTTGTGAGCCAGGAAGGCTATCAAGATACAGTTTTAATTAACATTTGCTTTTTAGATAATGTGCACAGTTTATTTTGGCAAGAGTTCATTGAATATGAAATTTCCATAATTAAGATACTTAAACCTGCAATATTTTGTTTTCTGCAGTATTTTTTCCAAAATGGCATAAATTCTGCAGCATTTATTACCCAGTAGACAACTACTACAAGAAATGGCAATTTCTCCCCCTCCTTTTTTTAATCTGCTTTTAACCTCTTGGATTTGGTGCCCCGTTAGACAGCATCTTCTTTTCACAAATGTGTTTGAGCAATCACAGAATAAAAATAAACAAGAGAAAGTATAAATATAAGTACCTATTCCTAAGATAAGTAAATACAAATCTTCTATTAATTTGGTTTAATATGCACATCTGAATGAACTCATCGCTGTATCGTCTGAACACCCCACAAAATTATGTAAATCAGTGAGTCATCACAGATATGATATTTCTGTTCTGTCTTTCAGAAGGAGCCAGACTCTTAAAACAGTATGTTTTACATATTCAGAGGTATTAAACCCTCCTTTCAGAGATATTATCAGCCTCCTGTTGTAAAAGGAACAAAGAAAATAATATGAGATACCTTCCGTGGCATAAACGGTGAGCTGAAAGAATTAATGATTCTTGGATGTTCCCCTTATTTTTAACAGTGCCTGAAAAGGAGTTTGCTGAAAAAAACATAGTTGTGCTTTATATTTTTCTGTCACGGATTCTTAAGATAAGGCTAGAAGCTCTAAAACCGAACAGAAATGGTTGATGAGCAATGAAACCTCATCTCTTAGCTTTGTGTAACGTCAACAGATTTTCACAAGAAGCAACGTTATTAAACAATGTCAAATTAAAAGGGAGAAAACTGCTTCCATTCTGGTTGTGTTGGGAGGGCTTTGTAGACAAGAGAAGGATAAAATTGCTGTTCAGAGTGATTGCTGGAAAAAATGAGATTCTTCAGAGTACTCGATGTCATTGGTAGGGGAGGAACATGCAGATCCATTGTACACTGGGACTTTATTATTTATTGAGGGACTTCCAGATGAGTGCAGGAGGAGTGTAAAATTGAAGAACAAATTAAGGGTAAAAGGTTATTTGTGTTCTGTCTACATCCTCTTTCTTTTGCGTGTTGTCAGTAACTCAGTTTTTAGCTATGAAGTGGCCCACCCTGAGAAACTGCTGGGAATCCAGGGCACGAGGTTTGAGGGGTCCCACCTCCTCCCCGCCTGCTCGACGCGCCTGTGTTGATCTAAGGGTTTACAGGCCGGGAGGAGAACAACTCACTCATAAGAATACAGAGTTTTATGAACTGCGCAGGTTATTTCTCTGTTGTCCAAAGAGTAAATGTGAGAGTTGAAGTCAGGCCAGCCTCCCTGCATGTGCTGTGAAAAAGATAGCTTAAATCCAAACTGCCAGGTAGCCTCTGCTTCCCCGGGCTGTGAAATAGCTCTAGCTCTTGGTCCCTGGAAGGAATTAATCTGCACCCAGTGTCTGCACCCAAAATTTAGTGTGGGTATGACTTTTTTTCACAGCTTAGCCCTTACATTGATCCGTGAGATAGGTAAATGTGGTCAGCCCAGCAGTACCCATCAGAGCATTAGCTTCTGCCGAAATACCCGGAGGTCCTGGACCAGGTTATGGCTTGGGAGAAGGTCTGTGTAGGACCTCGGTTCTCACCTGCTGGGCTGGGCTGAGCTGTTCCCAGCTGCAGTCAAGAGTAATTTTGCAATAAAACACAAGTTTGCTCAGCAGAGGCGCCGGCTGGAGGAATGCTCCATTGATTGCATCCTCAGTATCTCAGAGGGCGTAAATGCTAATTAGCATCAGCGATTGCTAGAGGGGAGGATGGTGCCCGTTGGACTCGGAGGGGTGTAGCTTGCCCTTTCAAAGCAATAAATCTATATTGGTTAAACTGCCTGTGTCGGGGTGTTTGTGGAATCAAAAACGGTGTCTGCAAATTTGTGTGAAGTTAATAGTCTGCGTTAGCCATCATCACAGAGATGGGCGACCCCGCTCAAGCAGATATTCTAGATATTAAAACAATGTTGAAAAGCTGGAATTACATCCTTTGAGCAAGGAGGGGAGGCGATGGAGAACAGGCCTTACTGATGGATCCAAAGCACTGCAGGGAACTGGCAGAAGAAAGAGGCTGTGAGTTTATTCAGACTAATGCCAATATTTGCCTGAGGGTCCACAAATGTAAATTTAAGCTGCTCACCAAAAGAATATGGGAATTACTTCTCTGCTGTCAGAATGACAGCTAACAGGACTGTAACCAGCCAGAGAATATACGTGTCTTTAAATGACCATCATGTATTATCTTCAGAAAATAATGTAGTCTCTCCACAGCCTCCATATCCCTAAAGTATGTGATTGTCATTCGGTGTTACGATGTACATAATCGTCCTTTCATTTTGAGGTCTTTTCTTCGTTCATTTTCTTCATTGTTCATTAAAGAAGATGTAAAACTACACGCTGTTTTAATCCAAAGAAAAAATGCTACTAAAAATAAAAGAAAATATAACATTTTATATGCTGCTTAGGAAAACTGTTATCACAAATTCTTGATGCCTTGGCCAGGTACTTCTGTAATTCTGGCCTTTCCGCTCCTGCTTTACCCATATCTTCATATTCTCACTCAGTTCTTTTTAATCTGTATTAAACAAGTTTACATTTAATTCCATTAAAGGCTCATAACTGGTTTTCCAGGACTTTCCACGCTGCGTGAAAAAAGCTAGCATCCCATTACCATACGCTGCATCCCATTTATCCATTGAAAAGTGGGCGGACCAGGCAGGCAAGACTGGGAAGGAGAAGGTGGATGGGTTGTAAGCTAATGGGTTAATAATGACGGCGGACAGTGCTATGTCTCTATCAAGTTCGGCGCCTTTGTAGATACGGCTGGGAAATTGTACAAGATGGGTTTGCTCAACCACAAACAGACTCACACAGTAGAGACGAAAATGAAAACCAGAGATAAAAGGAGCAATACATTAGCTTCACAGAAAGCTGCAATACAAAGGTTTCAGGAAACCATGTTTTGAAGAATTAAGAAAGTTTTAGGAGGTAAAGTGGGATGGCTGGAAGGGATATATGGAACAATCGGCGATTGCTGTGCCTTAAAGAGGGACTTCTCAGAGACTGAGGCTGAAAGTGTATGTTGAAACAGCCAAAGTAGTGAAAGAGGAACACAGAGCTGAGTTAAATGCAAAAGGACAAAGATAAGCAGGAGTTAGAGTCAGCAAAAAGAAGAAAAAGAAGCTCCCTTAGAAATGATCTATAAAGAAGGGAGTTCTAGAACGAGAGCAGGCCTATAATAAATGAAGAGTAGGATTTATTTAAATAGTAATTCAAATGGCTAAGGTGCTAAAATAATTTTTAAACATTTCTGTAGCGAAGAGAAAGATTAGTTTCTGGCTCCAGGGAATTAGTATCGATAGATATTTGTTTTTGATGGGGCCATATTTTGCCCGGTAGTTGTGAAGAGGTATTGTGTGAAGAAGCATTATCTCTGGCATCCCAGAATGTACTAGGAAGGCTAGAGGCCATCAAGGTGGGTGTAAGTGATGAAGGAGGAGCTCGGTGAGAGCCCTCGAACCTTTGCCGCTCGGGAAGGACAGATGCTGGGGAGTTACAGGGCCCAAGGAGTTAAACTGGCGACTCGGCAGCGGAGCAGCAATGGAGGAGCTGATGGGCCCGTCTAACATTTAGAGGTGCAATGTTACGAGCCTTGATCTAATTAGCACCTTCCGAAGCAGTAGCCAGGGCAAGCCAACGGGATGTCTGCGTGTCTGAAGTAAGCTGGAGAATCTAGGGGGGTGCTAAAAGTGTGACAATATGTCTAAATTGGCATTAAGTGGGATTTTCAACTGAGGGGTGTAAGATAACACCCTTGGGTTGGGTACTGGGTTTGGCAGGACGCGTGCCTACGGCTGCCCTGCGCCCTCGACTGACTGCGCTTGCTCTTTCCCCCCTCGTTTCTTCTTTTCTTTAATGTGAAAATAAATCCTTTTCTCCCATTTGTAATGAGACTTTAAAGGTAGACACACTTCCGTTGGTCTTCTGCAGAGGAATGAACTTCACCCGCAGGGATTTAATTAGCAGTCACTGTGTAAACAAAACGGGCAAATTATAGTAAAGTGGAGCTGATAAAATTGGAGGAATCATGGGTTACCTGGTGAAAAGCTAATAGACTATCAGTTTGAAAACAGTATGTAAAGTGATTCTGGCAGTTCCATTTGAAAAATATCTTCTATCATCAGTAAAATAAATGGAGCTAAAATCACTGGTGTTAGAAAGCTAATGAAACTAAGTGCGATAAAAAATACAAGTTTATAAAGAGTAAATCCCACTAAGAAAGCGCACTGTGATTTAAAACAGAATCACGCCTCTTTTGGCAGCAGATAATGCAATTAATGTCATAAATTTGGGTTTTTCCAAAGCATTTGATATCGCATTTCAAGAAATCTATTCGACAAATTAGTTTAGTGAGGCTTGCAATGTGAAGCACGGCCAAGAGACTGCGCAACAGAAGCGGAATGATGGATAGCCAAGTATTGCAGTCAGGAGTGGTTCCTAATGGGGGTTTCTGGGAAAGGTGTTAGGTCCGGTTTTATTTAACCTCTTCATTAATGAGCTGGGAGCGGGAGTAAGTGTGCAAATTAATGAATGATCTCGGTTTGAGAAGTTTTGCAGATAAAAAAGAACAGAGAAATAAGGAACGTGGGCAAAAAGATAACAAAATGCCTTCACCTTGAAAATATGAATGCAGGTGTATATATACCTTAGGAGAACTACTTGGAAACACACAGCTGGCACTGAAATAATAGACCGAGAGGGCAATAGAAGGAAACAAATTAGCCATAAGTTTGCAATGAAGTGTGCCGATATGAAAAATAAATACAAATTCGAGGTGTGTTTGGCAGCATTTCATCATAGTGCAGAGGATGTGACAGTATGAATCACATCTCTTAGGACATTGGCTAGTCAGATGGGAGGAAGTATTAAAATATAGACTGTGAAAAATAATCTTATATTGGCAGGTGGATGGTCAAAATGATATACCGGTCTTTCACCTATACCCTGTATTTCTCTAAAGTCGAGAAACAAATACTTTTAGCCTGGATTTGTTATGCCATAAAGCTACACGAAATACAAACCGGGAGATAAATCACCGCAATGACAAAAGGGATGAAAAGGAAGAGGAAGAAGTGCAAAGCCTGATGCTTAGCATATGCAGTTTCCAGCTCTTGCGACTGAATTTTTCGCCTCGCAGAGAGTTTATTCATACGTGATCTGCACTTTCGGTGGTGCTTCCCAGCTGATGAGCGCTGTGATGTGACGTCTGAAAGATCTGGGACTATGGAAGGAAAAAAAACCCCAAACAACAGGGGAAAAAACACTTAGATTTAAGAAAAACAGAGATCAAATGCAGGCCAACAATAATATTTTGGGGTTATTTCAATCAGGTTGCAAAACCTCTTTGTACGATTGCAAAGGGTGCCGGATTTTCTGTGAAACAGGTGCCTCGTTAAATCAGGCTTATGTTAGGGAAGGCTTGAGAATGAATTTTTTTGGAAGGGGTAGGGATAAATTGAAATAACAGTTCTGAGCAATTGTCAGTTCAGAGTGACCATCAAAGCCCCGAAAGTGTTATTTTTAGTTGTAGATGGCTGGTGAGAGAGAACTGAGTGAGCTCCTCTTGTTCTTTGCTGGGGGGCCGGGTGCTAACGAACACAGTGGTTTCTCAGGACGGAGAAACAGCTCCCACAAGCCGAGGTTTGTGCTTCCACAGCTCTTCTCAGCAGCAGGTTGCGAGTATTTGTCCAGATCCTTCGTTAAGCGGAACGATCTGTCGAGCAGTGAGAGAGCTTGCAAGTCAGGTATTATCTTTGTTAGAACACGAACATACCGACAAAAATGAATCCCACTCGGTTTTTTGACCACAGGGGTGAAGACTAACAAATTCAACCTGGGTTTTCTCCAGGAAGATGGGTAATTGCTCTTAAAGAGTTGCTGTAATTTAAGGTTACCCATGTTTTCCTTAAGGATAAGTTAAGGAAACTTACATAAGGATATAAACTATCCTTATTGTTTTTAGTCCAACACATGCAGCTTAGACCTGATTTTGAGAATGCTTTTATTATTTCCATGAATTTGGCAAATAACATAGGTCTGCTTTGTCTGTAAGTGCTGGTGAATTGTTCCCTCTTCTTAATTTACGATGTACAAATGGCTCCTTAAGACTCCTGGCATTGCTCCTCTTTCCCTCCTTGGAGGGCTGGGGTTTTCCCTGAGTTTGAGTGGCTTTTTGGAGGCAGGACGTGTAGCAGGCAGTAATTTCCAAGCAATTTCAGGCATTTCTCACTGACGCAGGCTTGTCACAAGTGCACTTTGTAGCTTTTGTTTGCTGTTCGTCTGTGTTTTAGTTTCCACCATGTCCTGGGCGTTTTCCCATAAGAAGGAAAGTGTTGAACTCATGTCGTAGTTATAGGAAGAGTTTGTGCTGGTGGAAAGTAGAGCTGATGATGGTTAGGACTGGTCCTGTGCTCCCCTTGCAGTAACTCCTGTCTCCATTCTGCTGCAGCCACTTCTTCCTGGGGGACAGGAGCCGCGGCACTGCTGCATCTTCAGCCTCACGCCTCCGCCGTGCTCCTCCGTGACCCGCACCGTGGGCTATCCCATTTCCCGAAAGAAATGGCATCAATAATAGGGTGCATTCTGGTAGGACCTTCTTCATGATCTACCATCATGGTTCTCCTATTTTCACTGTCTTCTTACAAAGCAGGAGAAGTCCTTCCAAAATGTGATGGAGGGCAACTGTGATGGCACCAGTGAAAGAGGGCATTTTGGAATACCTCTTTTGAAGAGGGCAATGTGAAGTCACGGGAGGATATATGATACTTGCTTTCTCTGCATTATTTTTATGGCGGCTATGGAGAAATTTGCAAAACATGCTGTTTTCCAGCGTATGGCTGTAACGGATTGGTAAGGGAGAGTGCTGAGCTGCATTTTCTCTATCTTGTGTTTCATCTTTTTTTGTTTTCAAGTCCAACCTGCTACTGCGTTCACTTACCACAATCTAGTATTGTGTACTCATTCACATATGCTGGTTTTCTCTTGCCATTTATATACCTGCAACCCTCTGTATAGGCATCATTGATGTCTGGATGCAGAATCAGCCCTTGTATGATGCATCGTGATTAGGTTCAAGTGTGCAGTGTGTGATAAACCTGCCATAGCCAGGAGATGCATTAGGGAACTCTTTGTTGCACATGAATCACCTGCCTGATCAACTGATGCAAAATATTTTTTCCGTTAAAGAACAGGAATGAAACAGTACCCTTTTCCATAAATAATATTTCGTTCTGTACATGCGTGCTACTGAGCAGGAAACCGAAGGAAATATTTATGAGTGATAGTAATAGTTAATTTTTTTAAAAGCAATATAAGTCCGTGTGCTCTAGGTCACATGGCAAGGCTCAGTTGACATAAAATCAGAAGAATCAGTCTTTTATGGACAAGATAGTCCATAAAAGTCAGGGGGTTTGTGCATCCTCCATATTGTCCGATCCTGTCCGCTTATGGATGGGTGGCCGTCCCGCTGCAGCAAGGCAGCTCCCGTCTCCTGAATGTGTCGTTGCCTCGCTACGCACTTGCATTTCTATTTAGTAAAGGTCATAAAGTGTTGGTATTTTGTTTTTCATGGCCTATTGCATCTTCCTTTCAGCTGAGCGCATCGTGTGTGGGGGACAGGTGGCTCCTCTGTTCAAACCAGTGTCACACGGGCAAGCCCAGTCCCGCTGCTGAGCTGCCTGGAGACCTACATGCGATTTGCCTATTTGTGATGAGAAATCAGAGATGCCCCGGCCCAGGGAGCTGTGATCCTTTTGCAGTTGGATACGCTTTGTATTACTAAACTGAAGATTGTGTGAAATCAATTGGGAGGGGGAAAAAAAAAAAATCAATGCCTGGTTTTTCAGGATGAAAAGGCAAGATAGCCACACAATTAAGCACTGGAACACATTTTCCACACTCTTCCTGTCATGTTCTCCTGATTCCATGTCTTGGCTGTTCATCAGAAATAATTAAACTCTCTCCCATGGGCAACAATTACTTGCTTAAAATATTTGAGTAAAAAGAATGCATTTATAATTACCTACCCTTTTTGAAGGTGAAAATGGAGATTATCTCTTGATGAAATAAATGTATGTGGGAAGACTTCCCGACTACCAGAGCATGGCCCCCCATGGTGGTATGAACGGTGGTCAGTGTCAGAGGTGATGCACTCCGCGGCGTGTTGCCAGCCCTCCGGCATGGGTTAGCCGTGAAGAACCGGTGAAAAAGTTTTGATTTCATAGTTAGGCCCAAGTCTCAGCCCCTGTCCATTCAGTCAGAGACGGTTATTCCGGCAAATCTGCATACGGACTTGACATTTTTAAGCAGCAGGAATGAAGCAGGAAACATAGCCAGTTTGTACCTATCAAATATCGCCCTTTTATTTAGTCATACCGCGTCTTCCCTTTTCATGCTAAGAGTTGTCTTTGTTCCTTTTGACTCTTACTCCCAAGGGAGTTTGAGCTTTGAAAGTGTTTCATGTTTCAGAGCAGCCTTTTTTCCCCCTCAGATTTGTTTACTGATCTATCCTCGGTGAGACCTTTTAGTGAATGTGATGGGAAGGTTATTAAAAATAAAATATTCATCAGGAAATCAGCCATAAACATGTGGGCTGGTTAAAATTCAATTCCTAATTCTTTCAACCTTGACATCATTTTGCTTTTTGCTTAATACCTCTGTATACAAATTTCTGAGCTAATTTATTTTATCAACTTATGCTTATTTCAGTTGTTCATGCAACTCGCTCTTGTCTGCTTAATAGCATCAAATAACGCGACAATGGTAAAAATGACAATGACAAACGGAGGATTGTGACAGATTGGCTGAATTTGAATGTCTCTGACTGAGAAAAATGTTTCAGGAGTGCCATTAATTGCTTTCACAGCAGTGAGTTATGTTTGTGCATCCTGTCTGTCACTCAGCGCCTGTTCCTGCTCTTCCCGTGCCGAGGGGTGCCGGCTTCTTTCCCTCAATTGCCTGGGACAACGGTGCGGGGAAGCCAGGGCAGGGAGTGCTGGGGAGAGGTACGGGAAGGGAAGCAGAGAAAGTTGGTCCTGGGCAGAGGTGGGAGCGGGATTTATCTGGATTATTAAAGGCATGTGGGGATGGAGGGTTGTTGATACGAACCGAGCACCTCTGGGAGGCCACGGAACACGGTGGTAGGGAGCGGCTTCCCCCTGGCAGCTCTGGTGGGTCACACCACTTCCACTGCACGACTCCCAGAGAGGCTGAGGCTGTCGATGATGCTCATTCTGGTGATTGTGTTCTTCATTTTCTAGAAAGATGGTTCATTTCTCTTACTTCTTCCCACTGGCTCTTCCTCAACACCTTTTCTCTTTTCAATATCCCTCTGTTTTCTCCCACCGCTCTTCCTGCCGCGGCGCGGGGTGTTCACTCTGATGTGGTCGTTCCCTCAGACCTTCCATCCTATCATGGGGGAGAATTAAAATTACTCTGTTCTCCGTTTCCCCCCGTGGGTTCAGGTGTGTTGCCTGCCAGGCCAGACTGCCAGACCCTTGCTCCATCTGCTCTCTGAAGACGCAGTTGGGCTGAGGAGCCGTACAAAAGCACATGGCCCTCACTTATCCCAGACCCGGGGAGCTTGTACAGGGCTGGAAGAGCCATCCCAGTGCCCTGTACAGGCAGATGGACTGAATTTCAGTCTAGCCTTCAGTACTTTATTATGGTTACTTCTGCCTGTCACATCAGGGTTCAGTAGTGTACTGCTTTCTTTGTCAGCTCCAATTTCAGGTGGTTTAGGCATGGATTTTAGCCTTTTTTTAATTAGAGAAAAATATGCTTCAGTCCTTTGGACATCTTGCTTTGCAAATCAGTGACTGCAGCCAACAGTTGCCTGTCAGCTCGCAGTATGTGTGATAATTGTAAAGGTCAAGTAGGAACCTGCATCATCAGAGAGCTACCAGCCTTCAGCATGTCCACAAAGACTACGTGCTGCTGGTGTGCCAGTGGGAGGGACATGCGACAGCTCGGTGGGGCGAACCAGAGCTCGAGCAGGACCTGTTGGAGAACATCACTGCCGCCGTGCACCCCTGCCACTCGCCCAGCAAGGCTGTGCCTCTGAGTCTTGTTCTGGGGAGTTCCCGGGGGCTTCACGGCTGGAGCTGGGCAGGGAGAGAGCCACCACTGAGATCAGCAGGCCAGCGAGCACTGCTAGCAGAGGAATGATCTAGGCATTTAATTTCCAGTTTCATTTTCAGAGCGATTCAGACCACTTCCTCCGGGTGACCAACGTATTTTGGAGCCTGAGGAACGTTTTTAATCTTTGTAATCTTTATTTTATTAAAAAAGAAATAAAAGGTGACTCTGAAAGGGCTGGAGGTGCACACGAGGTGTTCATTTCTGAGCCTCTCCTGAAGCACTCGTCTTCGGAAACAAGAATTTGCTAATTCGGTTTCTGACCCATGCATGTCCCTTAGCCTTCTGCGAGGGTTTGGTGTGCCGAGGAATAAGAAAAATAATTATTGCTTTTTATTGCATGCAGGTTTTCTCTGACTTCTTTCCTTCAATTCTCCAGGTTAAATAATCAGGAGATACCAAAGGGCAGGTTTTGAAATACATGCACTCGATTGCTCAGCCGTCTGTCTTAGTTGAAATCATGATTATGCTTTAGAGCAGAGATTGATTTTCTTCCTTGACCGCATTGTCTTTCGCAAGCGGAGAAGATGCTCGCCAAGCCTGCGTAAGCTCTTGCTCTCACCTTCAGTAGAGGTGAGCGTTTTTAAGTGCCACAGGTACTTAAAAGGCCTTGTTGGGTCATGGAAATCTATTCAGAGGCCTAAAGATCTAAGTAAAACAGCTTGGAGTAAAGTATCTTTTTTGATAAATCCACCTCTCCTTCTGTCCTTTCCTCCAAAAGGTCAAAGCTAATGATTTCCCATACGGATGGCACGATGGAAAAAACAGTGCGGAGAATCCGAGTTTGTTTACCACTACTTTGTATATCAATATGAGGAAAACGCATAAATAGTTTTCCTTGCAGGCGGGTGCCTGGGGAATAGAAATCAGGGAGCAATTTGCTAGTCCCGGTGTATTTGTGAATGTGCATTTCTGCCTGATGGCAAATGTTAAATCAGCCTTGGAGTCAGTCACCCGCCATAAACTTTCCCGATCCTAATATGCACAGAAATGTATTTGTATCCCAGTAGAGGACGGATTTTGAATTAGCTTTAACCAGGCAGTGCCTCAGTTTTGCTCATGATCTGCAAAAAGATAGAGAACAGCTAGGAAGTGCATATTATGAAATTTGATAGACAATGAGTGATCGAAACGTGAAGCCGGTAATATATTTGCTTTCCCACTTATCTGTAATAGAAGTACAGGGAAAGCAAAGATTTTCTTGTTCCTTTTTACTTAAATGGGGGCACTTCTCATTTATCTTTTCTTGCTCTAGAAAATTGGCTTTTTTCCATTAAAATATAAATGTGTATTTCTCCTTTTCAGATGCTTCCTTCTGAAGCAGGTTGTTTTAAAACCTAATAATTCAGGGATGGAATATGTTAACAGCTTACGTTATTTTTCTGATTTGTAGGTGGTTTTTTGCCCATCAAAACTGTTTGTGTTGCCAGTTGGGGGCAGATTCTAAATCAGTCGCTGGCGAAATTCTTAAAAATCGGGTGTTTTGACTGATGTGAATGAGGTTACCCATGGGAGTAGAATTTGCAGCATCTGGATCTTGCAAAATGTACGGACAGGGGAGGTTTGTCTGTTAGGAGAGCGAAGCCACTTTTTGGCTGAAAAAAAATCAGGGCTTGCCTTTTGATACAGAAGAAGGTTGTCTTTGTTTCTCAGATCAAAGTGTGATCCTGTAGTTGAGCCTGTAAAATGCCCGGTGCCTCCCCCTCCTCCCCTGGATCCTGTAATGCATTGATTCATCAAAATCAATCGCACTTTCATGAATTAGTCATTCGGTTCCTTGCTGCATCTGGACAAATTATGTACTTCTTCCTGCGCGCCGATATCTCGGCTCTGGTCTCTGAAGCAAATGCCGCTGACTGGCGTGTTAACGGGCCGGGCCGCCTCTGATACGGAGCTGGCTGACAGCAAATAAACAGTTATTTTGCAGGATTTTGTTTGATCACCTGCAAGAATCACCCCAAGCATCTGTGATGAAGGGACTCGTTGCCTTCCAGTAGCGATGGCAGAGAGAGGAGTTTTCAAAGGCATAAAGCACCGTTGCCATTTAAGGATGGATTAAATGCCGCGTTATCACCAGCAGCTTCATCACGGTGGAAAGCACAAAGACGTGCCTGTCGGTGTGGCAGGTTGCCCGGCGTGCCAGTCCAGGAGCCACGTCCCTGCAAGGGGCAGTGCAAGCCCTCTTGCTTCTCGGGTACTTCTTGCTCCGAAGAGTTTGAAGCATAGCTGCTGACAAGCTGCCCGTAGCGACTCCCTTGTTAAATCGGTATCTTTTATGACCAGTAGGCTGTGCTGGAAGAGGGTTCAAAAGCAGCGGCGTATGGCAGGCGTGCAGGATGTGTCCCGTGGAGCAGAGCACGGGGGTGGCAGGGCTCAGTTGGCGTGGGGTGGGAGTTTGAAGCAGGATTTCTGCATCCCCCCCAGTCCTCCGCAAGCCTCTTACAGTGCCATGGGCCCCAAAACATCCGACCGTTTTCTGTGTTGGGAAAATGGGATGTTGCTGATGGCGGAGCATTCTTGAAAATGTTGATTTGTGGGCACACACTAAATTCTCCTTGTGGGAGCCGGTGTTCGCGTCTGCGCAGGACGTACCTGCAGCTACAGCTAACTCATCTCGCCAACGAGCGCAGCGTGGGGTGTGGGCATCCTTCCTGGCTCCTGTTGTTTCGTGCTTTGAAGCATGAAATGTAATCATCATTACCTTATTGCTCTCTTATCTCCCTTGGGTGCTGTGCCCTCTATCCCATCCCTCGGCGCAGAAATCACTGCTCACAGAAATCCTCATGCCTCTTTAAAATCTGGCTGGAGCGTTTGGCTTGATGGGCCTTCCGTGATAGGAGATTCTTCAGGCTGGCTGTGTGAAGAAGTATTTCCTTTTATTCGTTCCAAATTTACTGGCAATTATCAACTGACCCTTTGCTCTTGTGCTATGGGATGGTATGAAAAGAGAGGGATTGATCAATCTTCAGTATACTGCCCTGCAGAGTTAACGATATTTTATTTTCTTGTAATATGGGAGAGAGAGAGAGATCCTTTTTCATTACAAGTCTGATCAATTCCTAAGTTTTTCAGGGCATTCAAGTTCCTGAACTTTACAGATAGTAATGAATAAGATGAAAAGGCGTAGAGTTGTTCTCGAAATAAATCGTTGAAGAAGATGAAGAAAAGTCAACGGTTGTTCATTTATGTGTGTTGCTTTGTGCCTAAAAAAATTAGAATCAAAATTGTCCAGTGAAGGAAATGCAGGCCTCTGCTGTCTCTGCTGCATAAGATCTTCAGGCAACATTTATGGAGTTTGAAAATAATGTTTCTGGTAATAAATGGCAGAAATATTCTGTTTTCTGCATCAGCAGATATGAGGATTAAAGGATTTGACCATATTAAACAATTTTGCACAGCTTTGGCTCCCAGGGCTTGCAGGCTGCATTATCAGAGTTCATCTCACGGCATTTCCAGACCTGATTTAAGAAGAGAATGTGTTCCTGCTTTGCAAGTTGTCACTCCCTAATTTAGGCCATCTTTGACAGAATTAAAAACCCCAAAGATAACGAGATTATTTTTCTTCTCTTGAAAGTGGGATGGCTTCCTAAGGCACCCCCCTACCCCAATCAGCCATTTGAAATGATGGAGATAATTGAATTGTATTGTTTCTCCATACTCCCCCGAGCTCTGCTTACGCTGGACTATCACCTTGCTATGGAAACTTGAAAATGATAGTAGCTGATCTTTGTTTGGGTGAACAAGAAGGTTTCCTCTGCCATTTGTCATCATAATCAAGCTGGACCTGGAGTATAACAGCCTGCCCCGTGGTCTCTCCGAGGGAGGTATCTCCCACTCTATTTTTTTATTTTTTATTTTCTGAATTTAAAAGCATGGAATAGTTGCTTGTTATTTTAGCTATGCACCACAAAGCCACAGCACAGGTACCAAAATAAGAGTGAGATGCCTTGGAGGTAACTAGGTGTGAAATAGATGCTACCTTCAGGCGTTGTATCAGAGCGAGGAAGTTAGTCCCCGCTGCGCTCCGAAAGCCAGTGTTCCTGCTTTCCTCTGCCAAGAACGGGATGGGGCAGGTATGTCTTCAGCTCAGTTAACTCAGTATATTTTCTTAAAATTGCTCTGAAGACAAGTGCTAACAGCAAAGGTTGATGCAGGAAGCTGGCCTGATTTGTGACCGTGGTTAAACCCATCCCACCTGCCTTCCTGCCTTTCCAGCAGTTTTCTTTTCGCAGCGTCGAGTCCCCTGCTGTGAGGGCACCAGCCCTCCCGTGCTTTTGAAGAGTCATTGCTTCGTCGTCATCTGCAGGGATGTTTGACTTCCTTTACACGTTTTCCAGCTGGCTGTACCGCTTTGGGTCCATGTATCAGGCACACCACGGCGATACATCATCACCGGCTTGCGTCGCATGTGTGTGCCGAGGAGTTATTTTTATGATCCAAAGAGTAAGATTTTACATGTTACCACTTTCACTTAATGTTTCGTGTATCCAATAACCGTCTAATAGACTCCTGAGAGCCCTAGAGACTGATTTTATTTTAGAATTATTTTTTGCATTGAAGAATCATTAAATTTTAGGTGAAAAATTATGTAGACACCCATTAAGCTATGCTTGGGTAGTCCTACCAACTCCGTTTGGGCTCATTCTTCCTCGTCTTCTAGTTTCTTTTTCCCGACGGAAAGTCCTCAGTCATACAAGCCTTTTTTTTTGAATTTTGAACAAACTGTAGCATCTACTGCAGCATTAAAATTCTCTGCCAGTGCTACATGTCACGAACCATATTTTACAAAGCTTCTTTACCTTTATCAAAGAAAACTCTTAGAACTTTGGAAGTCCTGAATGCAGATACCTGCACACGTTGACTCTTGCTGTCTTCACAGGATTAATCAAGGCTGTCACACGCCTGGCTCTAAAACCTTTAATATTCTTAAATGGTTTGAAGCTGCTGTATTTATCGCATGCATCAGGGAGAATAAACTGTTAAACTGCTGTATCAGTGGGAAGTAGTTTTAGTTGTTGCCAAGTGAGACAGAGATGGGCCCCAAATGCTAGCCAGGTAGAAAAAAACCCCTCTAGATATTAGACTGAGATGCTGCTCTTTGAGTCTTTTGCAAATATTTCCTCTCACGTGCAGACATACGCAAATCACACTGTATTTGGTGGAATTTGCACACGGAGGCTGGTGAAAACATTAATCAGTTCCTCTAAATAGGCAATAAAAAGGGTAGCATGCCCTTTCCTCTGCTGGTAAATACCTCATTTCTGAAGAAATCCCATTGTTGACTTTGTCACTACAAGGCATTTATTTTGACACACGGCTTCGGATATTGTGCACCTAACATCAGAAGTGGTCTCACGTATTTGTAGCAGCCTGCGTCTAACGCAAGCATAACGCAAAAGTTCGTGATTTTATTTTAATACTTTTCTGGAGTAGCCGCCCGTTCGGCCTAGTTATGGAAAGTGTCTATGAGGTTTCAACCTAGAGGTGGGAAAACTTTGTCAGAATTTTTGCAATGCATTTGAGTAATCACAAACCAACAAACAGTGGTGATGGTTTCTCAAAGCTAATTTGAAATTCTTGAGTCTACAAAGCTAAATTGGAAGTGCCACCAAGACAGATGTTGCTTTTCCCTTAATCCTACATTTCAGCGTTTAGCTTTGCTGAGGATTTGAACAAAAGAGAAATGGTGGGGAAGAAATAAAAGTTAATGGCTCCTTTTCATCTTTGAAACAGGTTTGATTATGGAGGAAGTTTGGATAAGTTTACTTCTCCTTGAATATATTCCCTCAGTCCACACATTATGTTATATATATGCTTAGAAATGTGTAACGCCCAGTGAAACGCAGCCCAAGTAAAATGCTGGTTCTACACAACCCTTGATTGTCTGCCCAGAGGATAACGATGCTGCAATCACACATGGATCCGAATGGCCGGCCGTTATCGGATACGCTGATCCCTGCCCAAACACGCTCATGCCAGAAGGAGATGGGCTTTGTTCTGTTCAGCTTAAGATGTTTGGGAAGACACAGGCAGGATCTAACCAAGGAAAAGCGTGTGTCGGGGCCATACCGGCCTGTTCTAAATCTCCAGGAGGAATTACAATCATACTGGTGTGAATGGTGAGATGTGTGCACTGATATTGAGCAACAGCCTGTACTTTGATGTCCTTTTATGAAACTGTAGTGATTTTCAGTGTTGGGTGAGTTGTAAGATCCTGAGAGGTGTTCAGCATCCCCTGAGAGCTGCTGAACGATGTCATTCCTTATGGCTGCCGTCGGAGCCGAGGGTGTTACGCACCGTATGAGATGAGCACCTACCCGATTATGCACGGCTGCAACGCTTACTTCTCAGTTCTCCCATATGCCTTTCTTACAATTGAAGCATTGCAAAGGCTAAATTATCAAAAAGGTGTCCAAATAATGATGGCAATTACATGATTAATTAGGCATGGAAGTGCAGTTGCTTAAAAATTTTCAACAGTTGGTGCTTAATAGCAAAGAAACCATTGTGCAACTAAATAAACCCCCGGAAATGATCAGGTGGATCTGGGGGCAGGTAAGTCCCCTTAAGTGTGGAATTGCAGAGTCAGTGTAATTAGTTACCTAATTGTGTGCCCAAACTTGTTTGATGCACTTAGTGTGCATGTATAATTAATGATGATTTATTGAAAAGCACTCTTACTGTAAATGCTTTCCTTATCATTTCCTAAAAATCAAATTGCTGAGGGAAAGATTAGAATCTGATTTAATATATATGGATGGAACTGGATTTTTTTCTTGTGTTTTTTTTTATAAGCTTAAACCAGATAAGCCAAGAAATTACCTGCATACAAACTCCTATATAGGAATGGACCAAATACACTCAAGTTCAATCGGTTGCACTAATACTAAATATTCAAATATTTTTCAGATTTTTTTTTTGCAAACATTTTTCTCAGTTCACACACGAAAGGGGAGAAATAGCGGCAACTTTTGCCAGTAGCACAGAAGTGTGAACAGTGTGTCTCCTTTTATGCTTTATCTTCTCTCCCAAAGCTCCCCGCCTTGAACGGTTCTGTGCACCTGAGTAGAAGTTAAGCTGAGCACGACCTGCTTCCTAGGTACATACGTTAACTTCGGGTTATGGCAGCATTAACTCTGTTACTGAGTTTCAGTGCATCTCTAGATGCCGTAGTCAAGTGAGGGGGGGTTCAGAACCACTCAGAAGCCAGGCTTGCAAAGCTTTCTCAGCCTGCCATGGCATTGGTGTTTAAGCTGTTTCGAGAAGGTCGGGTTTTAGAAGAAGGCAGGAGAGGAGAAGGAATTGTGGTGTGTTTTTCCCTGGTCAGCTGGGGCCCTTGGTGTGCACTCAAATGGGCCAGTAGACTTGCTTCTAATGCGACCTCAAAAGCAGGGGAGGACCCTAAACTGAACTTCATGTGTGGCATCCTATTTCCTTGTCCAAAATAAAAGCTTCGGGTGAGGTGGGCCATGGACAGCAGGTTACATGGCAGCCTTGAGAACGAGAGCTGCCCCTCCTCCCAGGGCGACAGCCCAGCTGTGCTCTGCCCTCTCGGTGGTGCTTCCGTGGTCCAAAGAAGGTGTCCAAGCACATCCCTGTTCCAGCAGCAACTGCAGTACATACTCCTGCTACTCATGCTCCTTCTTTCCAGGATTTCCTTTTTCTGTGACGGGTGAATCTCATTTCTTGGACATTTCAGATGGGTTTGAGAGCCAAATGATGGAAGAAAATTCATCATTGATTTTTTCAGGTTTCCTAATAATCTTTGCACTGTCACCTCTTTCCTTCCTATTTTTCACTTAACACAGCACAGATCTGTCATTGCTCCTTTTTCATCTTATTATTTTCAGGCTTTGGTTTCCTGCCTTGCTTTTCTTGATGGGCTCAACACCGCTTCCCCTGATCTTCTGTTCATCTTTGTTTTCCCTGACACGCACAGATCCTGTATTCGTTCTGGCATTCAGATCTTTCCTCATTTCCTTTCTATCTTTTAACAGTCTTCTCTCATCTCTTCAGATATGACTTCCAAGCTGTCTGGCGGCTTCTTCCCCAAAGTACCCCGTAGTACAAGGAAGAGTAATGTGTGCTGCGCGGCAGGTCCAGTGGGGGAAAGCAGAGCAGATTTATGTACAATAGACATTGCTTGATTTTTTTGGTTTTCAAATACTGTCTTAAACGAAAATTGGTTCCATTGCTTGCAAATACACACAATCAAAGAAATACTTTGATCATCTGAAAAATACAATTCTATTATATGAATATAAATTAAAATATATCGTGTGTAGGCTATTTACTGCGTATTATTCTAATATTCTAATTCAATTTTCTGTCTCTTATTCCTCCCAAATTTTTCTCAGTGTTATTTTTAAAGCAGATTTCATAGATAAAAATTATAGAAACAAAATCAAAGTGTAAATTATTACAACAAGGACTCTGGAAAATGACTGAGGTTTTAATTTTCCATCTGTGGAATAATTACTAAATTGGCCAAGAATACAAAAATACAGCATTGTTCACACATTAAGGAAAGTCATAAAATCAAGAGGCTTCTGAGGTAGAATACAGCCGCAGCTAGCACACGAAGAATGCAGCATCTGTGATTCCCTGTACAAGGTTGTTTGCGAAACTACACGAGGGATGGAACGGAACACGCTTGTTCCGTGGCCTTCCCTTGTGACGAATAGCAGATATGGGGACGAGATGGCACTACGGAACTGATAAGCGGCCTACACGCTACCCGAGCCAACCTTTCGTCTAATGTTGATGAAATGCTGTCCTTTTGTGCGAACTTTGCTCACCACAATGTACCAAAACACACCTCCATCCCGGAGGCTATCCGCCCCCGAGGTGTGAACACTCCTCCTTGAATACATTAATCATAATAAAAGTACGTATGACTAAAGTCACTCAAACTCCACTTTGAAGATAAAAAAATAATATAAAAATAGCCCAAGAGAGAGGGGATGTCAGGGAAGACACCATCGCGAAGAATTCCACCGCTGATTTCCGGGATCAGCCGACGGGCTGAGCCTTTCTTCCCCCCCATAGGGACGCCTTTGGGTAAGACTTCGATTACACCGAGCGCTTTCTCGGGGACTTAGAAATTTCTCTAGAGAATCTCTACCCTACATTTATAGCCAGGCTGTATCGTTTATAATTTTGTCACGCGTTTGTATACTTAGCAATATCTTTATTTGCACGTGCTTTGCAGACAGTGTATTTATCACCGGCAATCCTAAAGAACCTGTATATCTGTTGTTTAAATAAACTGCACTGTTTAAGTAGCTAGTCGTTCCGCTTTCTCACTGAACGCGACCAAAACTACAGAGAGGCCGTGCTAGTTCAGGAGCACGACTAGACTGAAGGTGCAGTCCACTATTAGTGTATCCAAATCGTAGTAGTTTAATACATATTAAACGCGATTGGACTGATAGTGCTGAATTGGGCATCACTCAGAATTTAAACCTAGCCGCACCTAGCCTCCCACCTCGGTGAGGAGTGTTAGAACGCAAGGGGGTTTATCTTCTGCCAAAACCGCTTGGCCCCGTTTCACGCAACACCATCCTATAATAGGTATTTCCATCCTATATTAGGGTAAACAGATCAAGAACCTCATTGATTTCAGAATGGCTTTGTGCGGAAAGACACACGTAGCAAGATTTATGCCTTAATCACCACTAGGATCAAAATCAGTCCAAAAAAGTAAGAATCAGTTACTCATCCGTACAAGCTGGAAGAACTCTTTCCTTTTAGCACAGCTAGGGTTCTTCTGCAGACCGCGGTGGTATGCCGGCAGTAGGATGACAGGGTACATAAAAATTAGTGCAAAACATATCAGTAGTAATGCTTCACATCTTCAAAGCACTTTACGGACATTAACTAATGAATTGTCACAGAAACCGTATAACATAGACAAGTGTCTTTCTCGTCATTACAGAGATGGAGAAAGTAAGGTAACAAGGATAAATCACTTGTCCTGGGCCCCAGACAGCAGGGAAGGATTTGTAAGGGAGGAATTTCTGTCCAAACATGTGGGAAGGCTGAGATTTCGTTTTCCTTGATGACTGTCTCTCGTACAGCAAATTGCCAAAGGTGGGTAAATACCATCCCTTTCTCCCATCCTTTTCCTTCCTTTGGCAAGTTTTATTGCCTCTTGCTCTCACAGATGTTTCTAAAAGGTCTGTGTACAATAAGTTGGGGGAGAGTGTAAAGGTCAAAAATTGTATCTTGGAAAATGGTATTTTTTTGAATTTCCCAGTCTGATGAGTCATTCATTGCTATGACATATCGTGTCTGCTTTTGTTAGTCATGTCATATTAGACTCAGTGAGCGAGAATGATCCTGCCTATTCCAGGCTGGCTGATTTCATGAAAAAACTTAAATTGAGAGTGACACAGAAGTGCAAAAGAGTAATCTGAGGGAATGCAGTTAGTTTGCTTCAGATCTTATTTCTCCTGTACGTTGGACTGACATGAATGTTTTTCTTCATAACCTGCAGTTCACAACCATCTGAGTTCTCTAAGATTATGCACTTTACAAAAGTGACACTATTTTATTGAATTAAGTAAACAATTTGTCACTGCTGAAACTCGGTGTTAGTAATTTATTACAAATTACATCATTATTTTACAATACAGGACAAGTGAGTCAGGTGAAATGCATCTAGCTAATTCTGAATTTCAGGGTAATCAATGAAGCCTTTCTTAGATTAAAACATGATATATTATCTAAAGCCATTTAGCTGGGCCTGGGCTGAAATGTAAATATTTCTATAATAACCTAACTCTTAATTTCGAAAACAAGCACATGTTTCCGTTAGTACTTTCAGAGAGCATGTGTCATCAGTTTCTGATGACAAAATCCATGGAGAACGTGCTTTAGTCTGTGCCACTCATCGCTGGGTGGTGCTTTGTGCTGTGATATTGAGGATTTCCAGCAGAACAAGAAGTCATGCCAGTTGAGCGTACAGAGATGCCTTTCCCTCCCTGACTGACCCTTTGAAAGTCTGTCTGCTTTGGTGGCATCCCTCTGACAGACACGTTTTCCGTCAAATTGTTGAGTTTGTATCCAGGAGGCACTGAACTGAGCTTTGGCTGTTGAGTGCTCTGATGCTGAGAGGGAGACAGTGGATGGGATTGGATGCGTCGTGGGACGTGTGGCAGAGCAGATGGCCGAGGTCTTCCTGCACGTTGTGCGCCCGGCATATCTGCTGCCGTGCTCTCCTCCAGCTCGCTTGGGGCTGATGGCTTCTTTTGTGGGTAGGTCGTACTGCCACAATCCTGACAGGAGAGTTAACTGAAGTCAAGTCGTCACCTGTGAGGCTGTGGTCCTTTACCTCTGCCTTAGGCTTTAGCAGTATCTGATCCAGAACAACTCCCAAATTACTCTCTGAGTTGGCTATAGTCAGGTCTACCATTACAAAGAAGTTGGCATCAATGTGGTTGTAAACTTCTGCCTGTGACCATCACCTCTACCTTGCTGTAATCGCCCGTTATTCCCGCTGTTTCCCTGCTTCCCACCCCTGAGGTCTTTTTCTGCTAAAACAGTGGGATGTTTTAGATTAGTGGTGTGCGTATACATGGGGAGAGGGCCTAGACCTGCCTTAAGTGAAGCACAGCGTGCTGCTTCTCACTGTAGGGAAATCTGCATTTTAAAGTTTTAAAATTAGAAAACTCTAAGATCTTAGTGAGATACGAAACCATTTTTTCCAACCACAGGAAAAAGCAGGAATTTTGAAAATGTTACCAGGTGGTAAAAAAAGCTGAAGCCTGGAATGTTTTCATTAACGGAAAAGGAAAATAAAATTTTAGAAAGAAAGAAAGAAGTCAACTGAATGGAAGATTTCCTTTCAAGCTATTGTAATAATAATTTGTATGTATGTCTAAATGGTAAGTAAATTGAAATCAGAGGTAATGATTTCTTAAAAGTCAGTATTAATTGATTATTATTATTTCCCAAACTGGTTGATAAATTAATTGAAAATTATTTTTCCTGCAAAAGCAATGTTATAACAAATCTCTTATTTTCTAGTTTGAAAAAACTGCATTCTGAATTTCCCAAGATTCTTTTTTTCCCTGGGGTTTTTGCCATATATTTTTCAGGGTCAGTATAGCCTTACCACCACCTATTAGGAGGGAAAGACATGCTGGCCAATAGTTGTAGCCCATTTGCACAATCTAAACCAAGCTTTTAAGCGCAGGGAGGAGAAAAGCTCTTCTAAATCAGAGGGAAAACTTCCAATTATAAGGTCTGTTTCTGAGGCGGTGGCTCCTGCTGACTTCCTAAGGGGAAGGTGCTCTTTCTTATAAAGAGGATTTTTCCTCCCTCCCTTTAAGCCGTTGGCAGTAGGAGTTGGATTTCTTTCTGTCAGAAAGTCCGCTCTTGGCAGTGGATGTGCTTGGGACACTTAGGTGATTAATGACCCTAGTTAAGGGCCTGTTACCAAGGGAGAGTTCAATTCATCTCACTTCACTGGATCATTATACGCCACGTATTGTCATCGGTGAAGATACGGTCTTTTGCAATTACGGTAGGTAAATTCTGTCTCTGAGCATACAGGTGATGAGTCCGCCTTCAGCTTTCTCCAAAGGACAGGGATGTGAAATAACCCCAGCTGTGTTGTCTTAGGAAATAATCCCCCTAGATTTTGTTCTGCTTGTGTACGTGGTTTTTGGGGGGAAGCAAGGTTTGTGTTACTCTGTGTTCAGGGTTTTGAGGTACAAGATGAAGGTTTAGGCAGTTGCTCTAGAAGACGTGAGGGAGAAATATCAGAAAAGTTGCAACCCAGCCTTTATATCTTGGTTTCCATTCTGTCCCTTGATGTCTGTATTAGGTTATGGTTTTCCATGTGTGCTGTCTGCCTACAGTACATTGAAATAAATAAAAAGAACAGCAGCATTTCAGCTACATTTTTTGTTGGAGGAAAATGGACTTCCCTGAGTACTAGAAATTGTTCCCAGAGCAGTTTATTTAATATTCCCCAGGGGATATTAAATGCAAGGAAATGCAAACTGGAATGGAGAAAGAAAATAAAGTTTATTGTGAAGTCCCCTATGTCTGCTGATGCAAGCGCAGCTCCCTTCTGCGGGTGAGGTCCAGCTGCCACCACCGTTAGTGCCTGCCTTCAGGAGGCTTCAGCGCCCTTTATTCAGCCAGAGAGTGTAAAAGAGAAGCCATCAGAAGAGGATATTTGTAGGCTGTTGATGTCTCATGGATGGGTGTAGGTCACTTCCCTCTCCCTGACTGGTCCAGGGACCCACGAGGCGGGAATACAGGTGAGGAAGGAAATGGCAAAAGCCAGTTTGCTGGTGGCAGAGACGTGGCATGGTGAATAACCTGGGGGCTGCTGTTCCTCAGCCCCCTGCCCGTGCATCGCTGCCTTCTGCTTGCGGGAGGGCGGGGAGAAGCTCATACATACGTTCTGGGTTAGGCACTAGATGGGTTGATAACTCTTCCAAGGTAACTTTCCCAGCAGCTGTACAGTTTTTGCTGCAGCCCAGGTGCAGAATTAACAACTTTCTGAACCAGAGCATAGAAGTACCGAGAATTCATTTGCAGCTCCTCTTTCTGCAGCGTCGCTGGGCTGTTCAAAGGAGTTACCGGCTTGGTGAGGAGTTTGTGCATCACACTAGGAAATAATCTGAGATGCTTTTGTCAAGATGGCTTACGGGTTGCATGGCTTCGTGATGGCATGGCCTGGCACGGTTGTTGTCACACGATAGACATGAGTGACATCCTCCTGTCACAGCATGTCCCAGTCCTGGTCACTTTTAGGTTTCTGCACTTTGTAGTTCAACCATCAGCATGAGCTCCAGCTCAAGAAAAACAATTTATGAACGGTTTTATTTAAGATACTGCCTAAAGTTGCCTTTGAAAATGGTTGTTAGTCGCCTCTGTCACTTTGATGCTTTTCAAAATTGTATTTCCTGTCCAATTTCTCACTTTGTCAGGCAGCAGTAATTAAGGTTTAGCGTGCAGAATTTAAGCCAGAAAGGACTTGCTGTGCAAAAGATGTATGTGGGCACTGGGGAGTAAATTTAGCAGCCTTCTAGTTGTAAATATTTTATCACTTTATCTGTGAGATTATGACCATGATACGCAACGGGAGTTGGAGATGTGACTGAAGATGAAAATGTGGCTGTCTGCTGAGGGTGTTCGGGCACTGAAATGCAGCGGTAGCACTATTGAGCCTCGCTGGCCACTGGGTTAATTTATATTCACCAAACCCCTAAACTTGGGAAACGAAGGGAAAGTTGTAATAGTTCACTAGCTAAGGTAAGAACATTCTCTCCGGAAAGACCCAGCACTGGTCCTAGCATAGCTTTTTCCTGTCTCTCTCTCCCTTTTCTAAGTCTTAGGTCCTCCAGTAAGAAGAGATGTCTCGGTTTGCAACATGCAGGAAGGAGGAGTCACTGGGTTTGCAGTGGCTTTGGCAAATTGTATTGAAGCCTGAGGATGAGTAGACGGCAGCCAACCCTTCGTCCCTCGCCTGGTCTGTCGGCTTGTTATTCTGTGTGTGTTGTCAGGAGCAGATCCAACTGAACAGTGATTAAGAAATAACTCTCTGAAAGTCATTTTTTCTGAAAATTTTCCTGCTCTAAAAATGAGACAAGGAGCAGATGCAGAAATTGTCCTCCAGAGCTGGGCTCACACAAGGCATCGATGCTGTAGGTTGTTTCGATCCAGTGCCTGGTCTGTCTTACGGCCCAGGAGAGGAATCGTTGCGTACCAAAGCCTGTGCCGTACTTAGGGTGCAAATTCTCTGCCGAGTAACCCCAATGTTATTCAGAGAGCAGGACACAAGCAAAGGATTATGAATCTGGATGCCAGTTTGCTTATAGTTGGAGCTTTACTTCTGATAAATCTCTAATGAGGATAAAAGCACTCCTTCAGGAAGGTATTACACTGTTACTTTTGTTACTCGTTCAGTTGCATGAGAGAAATGATAGATTGAGCTACCCGATAGTTTATACTTACGGCATATGGGTTGTTTGTTTTTTGCAGCTGAGCAGAGCGACAGCTCTGGGCTTGCCACTGTGCTGAGTGTTATAGATTGCATTTGCGATTCCTCCATCATTCCCTATTTGCATGGACATTTTAGTGCCTCTGGACCTTTGCACAATTATCTCCCAGGCTTATTAATCAAGTCCCAAAACATTAACACGTCCAATCAAGTTAATTGAAAGAGATAGGTTTTATTAAAAAGAAATCCTAGCAAGGCCTGTAGCCTGTATAATAAGATTGTTCTATAGAATCTCTACATCTGATGGCAAAGAAAAACCTCTAATGTACAATACAAAGCAACTATGGTAAAAAGAGCTGCTGCAGCTGAGATCTTGCTGTATTTGGCTAACATGTGGCTGTACAGCAAATAGCAAGGAATGTCTTGAATAGTTTAATTTTCCCCTCATTTAAAGCATAAGCTCTGTGTACAATACGACGTTATGTACCGCCGTCCACCGGGCATGTTCCTAGCCGTTTTGGGGGTCTTCACTTTTAATTTATACAGTTTGTGTGTCTTCAATGTGAATGGATATTTGCCGTAGCTGCATTAATGAAACACAACATCTATCTCAGTGAGTCAGTGAAAGCCAGGGAATTTATTCACCATAGATTTGCTAGCTGAAGTGTAGGTAATGCAACTACATCTACGTTCGGTTTGGACGCGGTAGTTTGAGCAGTAGAGATGCAGTCGTTTGGCTGTGAAGCCAGTCCTCTCGTTGTCCCCACTGATTGTGTGCTGATTCAATTCGCAGCTTGGTTTGCTGTGCGCAAACGGCCCCAGGCAGTGCGTCCCAACCTCTAATGGAGATAAAGGTCGGAAACAGTGATAAGTTTTGAACCACATGCGTGGTGGGCATGGTTGGTTGGGGGGAGCAGATTAAATCTAGTCCCCAGTGAATGCCTGGACTACATACAGTGTAGACGTAGATTGAATCTAATGATTTACTTCTGCTGTGTGGAATTACTTCCTAACATAGATATAGCAGTGAGATCAAGATGAGGAAACAGTTTCAAGTTGGTGGCTCTGGATGTAACCAGACCATTGTCACCTGAAATTTCCCAGCGCGTCTACCATCGTGTATTGCACTGAACCAGTGAATCATGCACTCATCACACGCTGCGCCTGTGTATCTCATTTCCTTTCTTGAAGTCTTGCCAAAGACATCCTAGGACTAAAACTGGACAAAATAACGCGTTCAATATGTGTTAATGTAGAAGTCAAGATCAGTGTAAAGGATGAGACTCGCTTCACCACCAGCTCAACACCACCAGCTACTGCCTTCACGTCCTCAAGTGTTTTTCTTGCCTGTAGAATGATAATAGCGATTGTCCCCTGTCAACGTTTGTTTTCACCAATATTTTAAAGAAAATGAGGTTGTAGATGTGTTGAGGACCTAAATTAGCAGAGAAAAGAAAAGGCAGCAACCTGGAATCTTAACGTGACCTAATTGGGGTAAGAATGTATTTGATGAGGTTTCGGTGATTGGAAAATCTGTGGCTGAAGCTTCCCATGAACTCCAGCTCTTTGGAACCCTCACTGTTCTGATGCCATATCAGAAGATAACACTCATTGCCTTAGAAGAGAGAGGCCTGTCTTAACCTCTCAGATACGACACGTCTCCTTGTATTTACTACATCTTTCCAAAATATATCACAAACTAATTTTCAGTCCTCAGGGGTTGTACTAGCTTGTCCGTACGTGTTTAAGATGTGATGCCTTCCAGTAATGGTTGAAAGACCAACTGGTGGTTGTACTTCTTGTAGCAGTTCCTTTAGCTCAGCTGTGTGACATTGCTGCTTTCGGACAAGGTTCAGGGCTGGGATTTTAGTCCTGACTGCTATGTGTGTGCATGCTCATATACATCATTAACCGTGGGGTTTTTTAATAAATCTGTGCAGTTGCAGTATCTTAAAGGTGACTGATAAGAGCTTGATAGAACCAGCTTGTTAATGCAACGCCAGTGATCAACACAATTGTGTGGTAGATAGAGAGCAAAGCGGAGAAAATGTGTGACAGCCTGGTGTAGAGTTGTCACTACATTCTACCCGGGAGACACTGAGCAGATGTGGCAGATCTACGAGCAGGGGCCTGCGTGCGGCCACAGACACAGTGGGCAGAGCACCCAGAAACGGGAACGCAGATGTCGATACGGATGGAATGGAGAGGAACTGGTCCAATACAAACACGGAACAGGAAACAGCTTCGCGATATAAACATGGAACAAGAAAACAGCTTTGCGTGCTTATCGTAGTGGGAACTGAATAAGGCGACTGGGTTAGTGATCTGAAATATGTGTTTCCTTGCCTAGCAGGTGCACGGAAAGTTTTAGAGCTCGGGTATAAAAGCTGAGGCTTGAGAAGCAATAAACGGTTTCGTGCTTATCACAGCCGGAGTCCGTGCCCCCATATACCACGAGCAGACCCTAACCAAAACCTGTCACGTTACAAAAATACTGTAAGATACATAAAAAGGTGGGAAGCACCAACATAGAAAACATCCTTACCTCTTTGTGCACCATCTTGTGTTACTAATGCCAAAAGGATTTTACAAGATGGCTTTATTTTTTACCACTTGTGCTTTATCCTGTCTGTCTTTAAGTCTGATTACTTAATTCACTGATTTCACATCCCATTTTTCATCTGTTAATGCTCTGCTGCAGTGACTTGGCTATCCAACAGGGCAGAGGGATATTACATCTAGAATGTTCTTTTTCTCATTTTGAACACTTATTTCTGACCATCCCTTTACTTTTTAAACTCACACTTACAAATCTAAGTTTTGGACCCAAATGACTTGGAACTATACCTTTAAAAAAAAAGAAGAAAGCCCAAAACCTTTATTAAAGTTACCCCGACGTTGCTGTGTCAGCATCAGTGTAATTAACCTGCCATACAAATGTGGGTGCTATAAAGCGAACTTGCTCCAAGGCAGCTTTGATTTGCATTCTCAACACTTTCCAAGTGTTGCATTCATAAATCAGGAGTTTTTTGTGTGTGTCTGTTCTGAGGAAGTGTTTTTCCTTCATCCTCCCCTCCGTCCTGCAGCCCAACGTGTATATCGTGACCATATGAGACCTGCCCAGCATTTAGACACACTGATTTTATTTCTTAGGTAAAACGGAAGACCTATTGCCTGATCTTTCTAAAACAAATACATAAATCATTAATAGCTTGTGGAAAAAAGTAATAAAGAAAAAAAAAATAGGAGAACGTGACCTGCTAGAGCATTAGCAGGAACCGTGGTGTTACAGAAGGTCCGTGTTTCTGCCCATTGCAGCATGCAGTGTGGAGCATGTGGCGTGAACATCTGAGATCGTATAAGCAGAACCGCTAGCAGAACACATGTAAATTCCCTTCTATTTGAAATCTCACATTTCTTCCAGAGGAGCTGAGCTGTTGCCGTTTCAAACAAACACAGCCCAAAGTCTTCCACTTCCAGATCATGCTGTTTTCTGGGGAGCGCCCCGCTTGGGGGCTGCGTTTCTTAGCAAACAGCCCTAGTTGTTTGTGGTGGGGAGTATGGCTGGCTCTGCCCAAACATTATCGATGCCAAGTTCATTTAAATTGCATAAAGTTAATTGACTCATTGTTGTGGAATGGGATTTCACTCTTCCCTTATCACAGCGCAATGTCCTCATTTGATGATACTGATTAATAGATTTTCAGTTCTTGCAGATAAACTTTCTGAGCAGAGTGGTGGCATCTTAGGATGTGGAAGAGGTTATTTTGGGAGAGGTGGAAGGCTGATCTGAAGCAATAGTGTGTTTTCCCATACTTTATCCATAAGACCATAGCACCCCTAAGAACAGGCAGTAGCTTCTGACTCAGCATCTCTGCTGGAGACTCAACATTAGTATATCTGCATAAGATCTGAAGACTTATTCCTTCGTACTGTCTTGCACCTAGAAAACTCAGTGTTGCGGCTGTTTTATCCCTGCCTTCTTACCACTTCAGTGTTCAGAGACAACCCACAGCAACACCATTTGCAAACGCAGGAACAAGAGTATGGGAATACTGTTGAACATTGTTGACTTGAATACTTTTTGAGTACTATTGAATACTCGTTGACTTGTTTTCACCGCCTGATGACATCTCATGGAAGATCTCTCTGGGTGACAGTAACCTGGGTTCAGATTTCTCATTAGAGATTGTTAGACTGACAAGATGGGGCATAACTAGGTTTGATTTAAGTGAGTAGATAGGATGAAGGTGACAGAACGACAATGAAAAAGCTAGGAAGGATTTTAAGTTGTTCTGAAATAAGCAAAATTACACTGGGACACACCAAAGTTACAGCAGTCTTTTATGTTGGATATTACAGTTTTGTATCTTACCAAAAAAACCAAAAAGCTTCAAAATATATTATGAACCCAAATTGGTATTTAGCTCAAGAAGTTACAGATCAAAGGATCTGGAAAACAGCATTTTGTGGGCTCTGTGTCCTGCACAGGCAGACCCCAAACTTTAATAGTGGCGTTACATTTAAGAAATTTGAATGATGATTTTCCCTCCAGCCCTTTAACTACCTAAGGATAGCTGTTGAGCTTTGGGAGTTGTTTGGCATTTGATCCTGAGCCACGAGTCTTAATTTTCTTCAGGCTCTTCTGAATGGGAGAAGACAGGAAATGTATCACGCGGTATACAGCTGATGAAGCAGTTGATGATATTTTAATACGTGGAATTTATTTTTAGATGCAAGTATGGATTATGTATAACATATTTAAACCATTTCTGTTTGAATTCCCTCTGCAGCTGACAAGGTGCGTAATTAAAAAGAGAAGCTGGTTATGGCCAACTAGACCTGGCTGATGCCATGTGGTCGGCTTGTGAAGAGAAAATTACATTAAGGAAAGATGGGTGTTAGATCTAATGTCAACTGATTAGAGCAAGGGTGGCTAAGTGCAGTGTTTACCAGAGTAAATCAGCAAAAGGTTACGGAAGGAAAACAGGGCAAGAGATGAGATAAGAGGTTTCAAAGCCCTTGTGTTCCTCACTTACATCCTAGGAGATAATCCCAGCAAGTCCATCAAGATGAATGCGGTGCGTGGTACTGAGCTGCATGTCCCACCAGGGACCAGGCATGGAAACTGGGAGAAAAATGCCCGCGAGTGTCACTTTCTGTGCATCAGATACGGGAAAGATAACAACAATAGTAACAACAGTAATTTTAATTTCAAAGGACTTTCGGTATTGTTTGTTGAAATACTTATTCTCTCATTTACAGCATTGTTTCAGAGCAGGCAGGAGAAGAGAAACTAGATAAGGTGGCATAATCAGGCTTGAAACAGAAAGAGCAGAATATGCTTCTTTTTTTTTTGATATTTCAGAAAAGTTTTCCTTTGCCTTTGCTGCTTTTGCTACCTTATTTTTTTCACAACAAATGTTGCACCAGAGGATCTGCAACTCTGCATATCAGTACAGAAAGCACTACATGGGAAATAGTCAAGTAGTGCCAGTATTTATTACACCAAAGATACGGATTTGCTTTGCTGGGCTTTGTTGTTTTTTTTTTTGGTTGTTCTTCTAATATTACTCTCTTGTCTCCAGGCAAGAAAGCAATTCTCCCTTTGCCTCAGAAACATGTGGTATAACCTCATGTCTCGCTGGCAGGGGATTTAAAACAGCCACTATAATTTACATGATAATTGTGTCGTATTTTTTACTTCACATACAAGTTCCTCCTCGTTTGAGATTGTTCTGTCCTTTAGCAAATAGCGCACTTACCTTTGGCTCTGCGGGGAGCTCTTGGCAATCTAGAGTAAGGAATATAATGGAAAAATGGCTCACCTGATGATTTCAAGGGGATTATAGATTTAGGGGAAATAATCTGGTGGATGGGAAAGGGAGGAGAATTCCACCAGGCTCTACTGGAGCAGAGCAAATATTGAATTCTGTCATCATTGGTTTGCCCAGCTTTCAGCACATCTGGGTTTTTTTGTCAGAAAGCGGCCGGAGGGATGCTTGGGATGCGCCTGGTGCACGTGCAGCGAAGATGCGCGTGGGAACCCGGGTATCTTCTCTGTGCTCAACAGGCTGCCAGCAGCTCTTGCACCACAAGCCCATCTTGCTCTGTGTTTTAAGGGGGATTGCCAGGCTAAGGGGAGCATTACAGACTTGTCCGGACATTTTTTCCAAGTTCAGACCCGAGCATATGCTGCAGGAATGACGACTGTTCCGTGTTTATGCTGCAGAAACGCAAACTTTGCTAAGAGCTGCAGCGCTTGTCCTGGTTGCAGAGATCGATCATTCTGGCCTTTGCACAGCTCCACTCAGCGCCATTCGGCTTGTCCTGTTTGAAATACAAATGATAGAAATTAGTATATTAGCAGGAGACGGCAGGATGTAATTGTATGTTGACTGAAATGTTTCTGATGGATGGATCTGGTGAGATGACATCTCTTATTTATGGAGAGGAGAACACAGGTAGTTGATAGATTTGACAAGAGCACAGTGGCAAAACAAAATAACAGTAAGGCAGAATGAGAATGTATTTCCTAATGGCCTCCCTCGCAGCTGTATACACTGATTTAATCTCTCCAAAGCACTCCGTTGTTTATGAGGCCTGTGGGTACAATTTTATGCCTGACTGAAGAGGTTGCTAATAGCTGCCATATTTGTGTTTAAGGACCTGCGAAGGATTAAACTAAGTATTTTAAAGCAATGAGCCATAATAAAGTAATAATATATTGAAAATAATAAACAGCTTTTTATTCAATAATTGGCTGCAAAACTGGTGAACTTTAAATGACAAAACTACTAATTATAAATGCAGTTGCTAATCATATATTCATTGGGGAATGCAAATTAAAACTGTGTCATGAAGTCTCTATATGTGCCAGAGGCGAAAAGGCACGGCGCGGGACGGTAGGCTCCTTTAAAAAAAAAACACAAAACCCACAAAAAACCCATAAGGGAAAACAAAATATTCCTGTAGGAACAAGTTGTGATTACCCAGGATTGCTTTGTCAGGGATAAAGCGGTTGCATGAAAGGAGAAATATCCGTTCTTCTCAGTGCCAAGGTGTGATGTCCCATGTTCGGGCGTTTTGTGTCTCAGGCAGGATGAATTAATCTCCCACCCACAATAAGTTCTGGAGCGCCGGTGGTCTCCTTTTCCAATTTTCAAAGAATGATATTCTTCCATCCCAGTAAACTTACTCCCTTGCCTTCTCTAGGAACTACAGTTCTTGTCATTCCCATCCTTCAAAGCACAGCGTCATGATCAAGGTTTCCTCTCTTCTCGAATGGCTTTTTTAACGCAGCAGGTCTGGTAGAGATGATCCGAGTAGATGATAAGAGGAAGAGATTGCTTAAAGCCTCATTGATGGGGTATTTTTTGCTTTTCTTACCAAAATGTGTCTGTTTGGACCTTACCAGGGTCTGGACCATGTAGACTCACTGACTCCCTCCTGCCTCAGTAGGGGGCGAGATTGCAGACTAGAAGGCACTGTAGGGAATCGCTTTATAGACGGCCGCATTCTGGGTGGGAGTGTGTATCATGGTTACTGAATCAAGCATAGAGTACTTCTGTCTCAATCAAGCATAGTTCTGTCTCCACGCAGATGGAGATGTAGGTGCAGAAGCCGTGAGAGAGGCTGTCCCAGCAGAGGGCCTGCTGAAGGGTGCAGAACGTTTCTGGAGCTGAGACAGCCAACTCATGGACTAGCTGCCATAGTGGAAATATAATAAATATTTCACACAGCCTGTTGATGAATTAAACTTAGTCTGAACCTACCATTCAGTACTGAAACGTAATTTGAGTTTCACAGGTCAGGAAGTGACTTTAGGATCTGTGAACCAAGAAGTCACGAAGATGCTGAGGATAACCCATCATCAGCATCCGCATGTTCAAGGGCAAGAGCCTTTCTCAGGCCACTTCTAAGCCAAAAGCCATCACTTCTATGTCTGTGCCATCTGCCCATCCACAGCTTGATAACAGATAGTGGCCGATACTATTGATTGCAGTTCAGTGTCGTGCATGAAATTAGTTTGCTGGCCCAAATTAAGCTGTTTGGGAAAATCCTGTCGCTTGCTAAATGGCCATTTCCATGTAGTCACAGCAGTTGCTGCTGGTGCCATGGCTTTGGTGCAGGGAGTCTCACTGTGGTTCGAGATGGTGTTAAAAGGAGACAGAGCGGACTCTGCTGCTGCTGTTTCTCACTGAAGGCTGTGCTGGCTCGGTCGCACCTGAAATCCCTGCCGGATTCTCTGCGGGACTTGCAGAGTTGAAGGTGTTACAGGGCTGTAACACCTTCTGTCTGACAGGATGAAAAACGTGGAGGCATGCTTGGATCTGAGGCTCCACTGGTAATACGTGTCTCCTGCTTCCAGCAGAAGCTGTATACATGGCTGCACAGGCATATTTCCCTTTCTTGATGAATACATAAAATATATATGTCTATTAATTTGCTCTTAGGAGCCTTCAGGTTTCCATTAATGACTTGTGTCCCTCAAGGACCTTGCAAAACCAAGTTTATATAGAGATGCCAGCGTAATAGCCTAAGGGACAAGCAGTACATCACGTGGTTTGTGCCCTCCAGGAATTCACGTGGAGGGGTGGTGACAGTCCAAATGTCTTGGCAGGTCACTGAGTCAGCAGTGGCTCCTCTTGTGCAGCCTCAAGAGCAGCTTCTCCCAGTTCAGCAGCCAAGGAAGGCAGATCTCTGCAATGAGAGCACCGACCGGCTTTTGGTGGTGTGAGCTGTCTGTGTTGAGCTCCCTGGAAAAATGGAATAGGTACTTAGACACTTGTATATAAATTTTAGGTCCTTACCTTACATATCCATGTTAGAAATCCTTCAGAGGAAAAAAACATTTTCCAGGCAAGGCATGGTTGGAAATGATAGTTTTTATTCTGCTTCCTGTAGATTCTGTGTTGATTTTATTTTCTTATTTCCCTGGTATCACCAGGCTGGGTTACATATGCCCAGTTGAACAGTTTCCATGCAGGTTTGTTGGAAATCCCATCTCTTTTAAATGTCGCTGCTGAGGCTGGACAACCTTCTGGAAAACATACAGTCAGAATCAGGCTTGATGCAGAAGCTACCAGATGAACTTTTGGCACAATTTACTGCAGGAGATTATATGAGATGATGGTGGAAATCTGCCTTTCCAACTGGAAGATGTTTCCAGCGTGGCCCCCGTGTATCTATAGTACATGAGCGACAGCAGGACTGTGCGGTGCGGAGCTGCTGGGTCATCCTGGTCCTCCTCGGAGGGAGAGAGGGAGGGAGGGAGGGAGCCAGATGGAGCTGCTGAGGCTGGCAGCCAGCAGCCCAGATTCAGAGTTGCAGAAAGTTAATTTTTCAGTGACCACATGAGAAACCCGATTTCTCTTTATTTAGTGTTACAGTGTAGCCTTCAGAGAACCAAAAACAGAAACATGTGATTTGTTTGGCTACAAAGCTCATTAGCGCAGCTTGACTACACTAAATTACTTGTGAAGAATTTTCAGACCAAAAAAAGGCAAGTTAATAAAAAGAAACAATAAATCTATGAACATTGTAACTCATTAAAAGACAATTTATAGACAGTGAAGGGGCTGAAGTTGTTAAATAAATTATTATCACTGAAATTATTCAGCCCTGTTTAAATTATGGAAGACGTTACCAGGTTGTTGTCTTGTCTCAAGTCGTCTTGCGTACTTTACATCCAGCAGTCTTCCGAGCCCTTCTGAGGTCTCCTACATCAAGCTAACCCTTCAATTGAATCTTTGTTAACATTTTCAGTCTTTCCACAAAAACCATGCTTTTACTGCAGCTTGTCAAAGTGACATAGCATGAAGGTATCAGCGCAGGTTTTGGTGGCCCCGGCTCAGCCAGGCTCTCCAGACCAGCTGGAGGAGCAGGTCTCTGGGTAGGGGAAGCTGCTCTTGGGCAGAGGCTGGGCTTCCCTGAGTGCTGGTTTAGGGCTGGGGAGTGATTCCCTGCAGGGATACAGCAATTATCAGTCTTCCCTCTCACCATTGTCAAGTGTAGGTGTCACTCCTTCAGCTCACCTGGCACAGAAGCACCCTGCAGCCAACACACACGTAAAAACGCTGTAAATGCAGCCGGGGAGGTGTGTTTCTGAGCTGCCCCTGGTCATAATGTTCAGTCGTGGCAGGGGATGGGTCAGGATGGGGCTGGCCCAGGGGTGTGCATCTCCTTTGGGCTCTGCACAAGATCAACACCAGGGACTAGTCTTGTTCTCCAAGAAAAAGCATTGCTCAGTCTGTACAGCCAACTAAAAAGGGAGGTTTCACCTGGATCCCAGCTAGTCAAAGATGTTCAGGAGGACTCAGGTGTTTCCTTAACAAAAAATCACACTGAGTTACAAAGAAGGTGCAAACCTGTTTCCCTGATCACCAAGGGGATTGCAGCTCAGGGGATTTTTTGTTGATTGAAGTGGTAACAGGTTTGGATAAGGATACAGGTGACACCAATCATGCATTGTTTGCAAGCAAAGCCACCCAGCCATGTGCATGTAATAACCACCAGCTGTGCTGACTCCTTGTGGGGGCTGAAATTCAGCTTGTGGCTGGGGTGAGTCCTCGGCTACACCTGGGCAGCCCCTGCTCCTTCTGGGGAGCTCAGTTGGGAGGAAGGACCTCATGTGAAGAGGAAGGGTCTTGTGTGAAGAGGAAGGGCTTTCCCAGCTTCCCCCCTGTAAATGCTCTCTGGGAGCAGCTTGCTGTGGGGCAGAAGAAAAACTGCCTTGCTGCTATGGAATATTTGGAGCGACAATAGATTTTTTTTTTTTTTTTTTATCCTCTCTGACTAAATTAGCGAACAGTTTGGATGCTGAGAGTGGGAGCAACTCTGCAATGTGAAAAGGTACTTTTTTAAAATTATGTCTTTTCTTGGAGTATAACTATATAGAAACGCAAATGTCCTGTTAAAACAAGGACAGGTGTGTAATTCTGTTGTTCTGTGGGAATTGTGGGACTATTTGTGTGTGGACTTGTGTGACTCAGCTCTGTGACAAAGTATTTATGTAAACAGCAGTTCAGCTACTTTCTGGATTTTAAGAGGTAAATTACTGACATATTTAATAACTTTCTCCCCACCGCCATTAGGGCTGGGACTGGTGGTGGATCGGGGGTAACCGCTTTGTGCTGTAATGCCCAGAGATGCACTGAATGAACCACACTGGTGGGGAGAGCTGAGAGTTGAAGATCAAAGTCCTGAAAGTAAGGATTAAAGTTGCTTTGTCTTTTTGTAGTCTGTACAGCTTTGCTTTTTTCCAAGTCCTGGGTCATTCTCTGTTTTGTCTATGTTAGGTCTCGCATCATGCATTTCCTAGGGAGACTGGGTGCTCATCACGTAATAGGCTTTGGGGGTCGGTGGGGGCAGTTTCTCTCCAGACTACTGGCTTTTTTTTGCTGCTGCTTTTGCTTCGCATTACCTCCCCGTGGTGGTTTGGTGTCACTAAGAAAGTGGATATGGATGTCACCAAACCATTCCTCTGCTCCTCAGCTGTGCTGTTTAATTTTGCCACAGTTGTTTTAGTGATACGTTAACAAATTTACAGACAAAGGAGGTGGGAGTGTCACAGAAAAGATGGATTTAATAACCACTTGTAGAGCACACAAAAGCAAATCCAGTGACAGCCCTGGCAATTCCCACCTTCGTTATTGCTGACAGACGGCACGAGAACAAAAACAAGCTGGTTTACATGCGCTGACACTAATATACAACCAATGGTGATGTCCCAAAGGAAATCTCACCAATTAGCATGAAAGCTGCTCTAGTTATCAACTTAGACAAGATTTGGCCATGGAAAGTACAAGGTTTAAAGATGAACCTATGACTCCTTCTCCCAAATGCTTTCCTATCCAAACACGTGTGGAGATTTGTAAGACAGCTCCAGTGAGCTTCTTGGTAGGCTCTTGTGGTCTGGTGAAGCCGTTTCCTACGTGGCTGTCTTGTTTCCAATGCCTGTAGTCTCTGGGAACGAGGGAGCACAGCGTTACGGTGAAAACAAATACATTTTTATATGTATAAAGGTGTGAAATGATGTGGTTGCACGACATGGTTTAACATCGGAAAAGTGTTTAAAAATGAAGATGGAAACACTGAGATGCGTGTTATGGAGATGGAGGATAGCTGGGGAAGGATTTGGGTTCCTTCACTTTGCATAAACTGCTCAATACCCCGTGTTTAATCTGAAACTGGACAGGAAAAAATAAAAGGGGGGAAAGCTGCCACACAGTCTGTAAAAACTGCCAGGACAATTTATGCTGCATTAAAAACCTTTCCCTGAAGCTGTGCTTTAATAAGATTCCTAGTCAGAAGTCAAACTCTGCCTAGTAATTCATTCTAAACTCTTATAATGCATTTATTAGTGTGGAAACGGCAGAAGTGAAGTGACCACATTTGAGGTCCGTATTCAAAATTAGCAAAATGTAATGTCATTCTGTGTTAAAAAAGAAAGAAAATGGGAGCTGTAACATGCAGCGAGTGATATCTCTTACGTTAGCAGGCAGCTAAATGAGCATTGTTTGAAATAACATTTTATTAGGTTTCCTTAAAGCGGATACTCAATGTGATAGATTCTTTTTTTATCTTGGATAAAATTACTGAAATGAGAAATGTTCCATTATAAAGGAATTTCCTGAAAGACAGGGATACACTTTATCATATTATGGCTCTTGCATCATATTAAATGCTACTTACGTGTTTTATTGAAATCCAAACCTCTTGCTTAGCATTTCTCTTCCAACAACACAAAAGCTTATGATTCACAACCTCTTACATAATAGATATATTAATGAGTTTCTGCATATTTTATTGCTTTGTATTATTCTAAAAGCCATTAATCTATTTGTCTTGATTATCAGTTATGGCAAAAACATTATCATTTTTCTCTCAATTTCGTTGCTGCCAACCAGGTTCAAGACTCTTGGAACTAAGTTCCTTAGCTACCTGTAGGACTCATTAAACCTGATTGTGGTGTTCTTCCTTTTTCCTGTTGAAAATCGTATCTGGCCAAAGATACAGAGTATTTTTGTCTGAAAACAGGAGGATAAATTCTGCTTTGGGGTACTTGCATGTTCTTTCATTCAAGTAGATTAGAGTTGTGCGTATAAATCTCAGGCCCTAATTATGATTCTAATAATAGACATTTCTTGCTATAAATACGTGCCTCACTGAAATGATTCCTGTACGTTTAGGCTGCAGACGTGACTTCTGCATATTCATTAACCTCCCAGTTCTCCACCAGAGAGATGGAAATGAATGGTGATTAGCAGAGGACCTGCTAGGAGGACACGGGGAGAAGAGGGTATTTGCCACCTCTAGTCGGGGGGTTAAAGCCAAACTAACAAATTGTGGGAGCAAATGACAGTGGCTTCAAGCGGTTCCTGTGTCCTCTCTGTCACGGACCTGTTTGGGGTGGAGGGGACCCCCCTGTAACTTCAGTCTGGAGAGACTTTCAGACCTGGGGCTACCTCATGTGCTGCAGTTTTGACTCTGTGTAGTGCTTCATGCTTTATCTTTTCTCATATTTTCTTTAGTTTGATTTATTTGCAGAAGGGGGGAAAAACCAACTATATATAGGTTTCAACTAATTTTTCTGTTTGCAGTAAGCCATGTAAGCGAGATGTTTAAGTTACCTGGTTTCTAATTTGTTTCGGGATAAACTTCAAGTTTCCCAGGGATCGGAGCCGTTCATAGGCACGTAAATGGGTAGTTTTGTGCACATATTGCAGCCTACTGTTTGTCCCAAGAACTGGTTTTTCTGAGGATCGCTGCCTGCACTGGTCTGAACAGTGGTTTGTGTAAGAATAGGAAAATATCTGTTATATACAGTACATAGTGTTCTGTATTTTTTACAAGGCCACCTAGTAATATTATTTGTATATGTTTTCTTTTCCTCCTTAATGGCTTTAGTTACTATCAAAGCAGGACATTAATGATTAAATAAAAAGACCCTTCATTCTTACACTTAAAAAATTAATGTCAAAGACAAGTTCTACTGTGCAGAAGCAAATGTGGGGACTGCAGACCACTTAAATCCCATTTTAACCTAAGTGATGCACAGATCTCATGCTGTCGCAGTTCCAAAGGGCCCACGTCACCCACGGGGAACCACCACACTTTCACCGTGAGCATAGACCTTAATGGTGCGGGTTTAATTAACAAATCATGTGAATACGCCATGGCAGAACGAACTCTCATTTTACCCTGGCAATTATTGATTTATATTCCCAGAGTGACAGAAAGCATTTTTATTTTTACGTCCAGCAACAAGTTGTTGCCATAGCAACATCAGCGTTGGGTACCATTTGCGTCCCACCCTCATCCCGAAGTGAAACCCAGTAGATTCTGAAACTCTTTAAAAATTATTACGGTAATAATTTTTTTTTAAGCTAAGTTTTACTTCTTGTCCCCTTTCCTGAGGGGAATAATTCATATTCCACAAAGGTAATGCATGACTCTACTATACCTTTTGCCAGCCACTGTCTGTATTGGGTGAAGTCCAACATTCCCTACAAAAAGAGCTGGAAAAGCTTCATTTTTGCTGTCTTTGACCCTTTGCCTACTCCTTCCCTCCTGCTTTCTTTCAGGGTGGAAAAAAGACTCCACCAAAATGAAACCCATCCTCAACACTCTCTTCAGTTGCACACTTGCTAAATTATATTTAAAATGTGTGACATGTCTCTACTAGACGTGAAGCCAGCAGTAGAGCTTGCAAAGCCAAGCTCTTGTCTTTGCCAGGTGCCTGGACAAGGCGTGTGTGACACCTATTCCGTTTGCTGAGTGCAACTTTGATGCTTTCCAGCCTTGCTAGATGATTGTCCTTGTTTCCTGGGGAATGTCCCCAAAGCCAGAGATGAGGCGAGTTGGCTTATTCCTAAGGCTCCAGTAATTTCCTTAACCTTTTGTAGTTGCTCAGGTCTTTAGCGCTGAATTTCCAGGTCATACTGCGTCTTGACAGCAACTGTGCTTTATGCTGTGACTGAGTGGGTTGCTTTTTATATATGTATATATAGAGAGAGACTGTATGTGTATCTATAGATGGATACAGCCTGCTGCTGCAGAGTACCCATGCCCAAGCTCTGTGGGGCCTGCTCTGCTGAGCGATGACCTGCTGCCATCTCTGTTGCTACAAGAATGAGTGTTTGGACTTAAAAGATCATGCTTGTATTCTTCTGACTATGCGAAAATGTTTGCTTTCTTGGACAAAGGGAGGGATAGCTAAATGGCTATCCCTAGCAAGCTCCTGCGGTAGCCGATGTAAATCCAATAATGTGAATGCTTCTGACCAGCACTGGGTTGCATGTCGTTCCCCTCTAGATTCTCACAACCGGAGTTTGCTAATAGAGATGCTTTCTGCCTAAAGAAGTGTCACACTTCCAGCAACTATTATCTACTGCTCGTTGCCCAGGCAGGTTGTGGAGTTTCTGTCCTTGGAAATACTCAAAACCCAGCTGAACCCAGCCCTAAGTAGAGGGGACCTCCACACACCTCTGCCAACCTCAGCAATGTGAGGAAATAAACCCAAACCATGCTTTAGTGCAGGTGCCAGCACTCCAGCTCTGCCTGTGGGTTGGTTTAGGGTAAACACTCACAGCTCACACAGCTGGAGTGGCCTCCTGCCATCCTGGGGTGCCCCAGAAAGGCTGCTCCGCTCCCTGCCAGCCTTGCTGGGACGGGACAAACAAGCATCGTGACTACTGCTTCCAACAAAAACAGCAAGAAAATACCCATGCTGCCGCACCTACTTTTAGCGTCGACTGGCTGGAATTATTTACTGTTAGTGGATCAGCAGGTAGTGAACGATCTTTTCCTTTTTATTTTTTTCCCCCATCTTGCAAGGTTTAAATATAATTAAAAGGAGATTGACTGAAAATCAAGTTTGGTTTATCTGTGGGTGACCCAGCAAACCACATCTTTTTAATTTCATGCATCAATGAGATGATACGTCATGCTTTGTACAGTGCGACAGCTTGCTACATTGCATAACTCAACATGCTGATGCAACCAGGCATGCAAAATTAACCTGATCGTCAAACCCAGGAAATTCAAGACAACAAGCAGCTTCCTCCACAGCTCGCGTTGTTCAACAAGCCTCCTTATTCCCCATCTTCCCTCTTCCTCCTCTTCTGTACAAATTGACAAGAATGAAGTATTTTGAAAGATAGGTTGGGTAACAGGTATAAAATGTGAATAACTCCAGACTGGACTGGGGTTGAGCCAACACAGTATATGTCAGGGGCTGCTCAAAAGGATGGGCGTCTCTTTGGCTTTTGGCTTGGCTTGGGAAGGAGAGTGGCTTTCTGTGCCCTCTTGCAGGGCTGTGCCTATCTCTTTTTTTAGCAGTGGTAAGAGGCTATAGTTCTGACATCTCCTTGTGTCCCATTTACCAGCTCCTAGGACTATTCCAGTGCTGCAGAGAGGCTCCGAGTCCAAGAAACCTCATATGAATTTCCCTTTCTCCATTTCCACACTGCACAGCTGTGCGAGCACCAGCTGCCATCTGGCCTTTGGGGTTAACTTCTCTTTGGAGTGACATGCAGAGGGACATTGCTGCAGCTTTTCTGCTCCTCTGCAACCCTGGAAGGCATTTGGGTCATCTCATCTGCTTCCATCCCAGGGAAGGGAAGAGCAACGTTGCTCAGCTGATGCAGGGCTGCTTTGTGGGACCCTCTGCAGCCACCCCTGAAAGCCACCAGCAGCTCATGCTTGGTCTTGCTGTGCCCCAAGTGGAGCATAATTGTGACCTGCAGGGAGAATAAAAGACTGACGCTGGGCATGAATATCTGCGGAGTCAAAGGCCATGGCGTGCCACACATAAGCTTGAGCATCCAGCGCTTTGCTTGGGGCAAAATCTTTGCTTAATATCTGACATCTGTCAGTGGCTCCCTGCATGTTCCTGGGTGAAGTAAAATAGAAATTCTGCAGGAGTTTCTCGTGTGGTTGTGGCGATGGGAAGCCCTGAGAAACTGCTCTTGATGATCACACTTGAACGTATGGAAAATGGGGAGGATTTTCTGTGCCATCTTACCAGCCTACTTGTGCTCATTACTGTAGCACCTGAGAGCAGCTCAGGGAAACCCATGGCATGTGCTTACCTGGCCAGTGAGAATCAAAACAGAGTGGTGCTCAGTGGCCTAAATAAGGACCAAACTCAGTGTTGGGATTATTGCAGTGCCTGGGATAGATTTTGGTAATGGTGACAATGTCATAGTTTCTTGCCTGCACATCAAAGTAACCAGAATATGGGCTTGGATGTCTCTGTGTGACCAGAGTGATGTCCAGATGCTGCTCGTCCAGCTGGAAGAAGTCCCTTTGGAGCAGGAGCTGCTGCCTGTTTGTGTAGCACCCAGTGCGATGAAGCTCAGCTCCTTCAGCTGTCCCTCTGATTTTTTTCGTATATGTTAAGAAGGGAAAATACACTGCCTGAAATCTATTTCTCACCTTAATCCCCGTATCGGCAAATGGGCTCCTCTAAAATAATGAGAATTAGTGTGTCTTGGAGAGGTAGAAGAGGGCCATGACAGTTTGGAGTCCTTAGATATTGTTCTTGCTTGAGTTGCTTTGCATTTTCACAAAGTGTACAGTGCCCTCTGGCACAATATACATCCACACTGCATCGCTAAGTGCTGAAACTTCACATCTTAATTCTATGTGAGTGGTTTTCTCTCGAGGCTGCGATGCCTCTGTGGAGAGGGAGCCCGATAGCAGCACTGAGAAGGTTACGAATTATGCAGAAAAATCTTGATGGTGTATTAAAAAATATCTTCACTAATGTCTCTTTATTTTTGTTTTTGTCTTGCACAATCGTATTTGAAGTACATCCACTTTGAGATTCAGTGAGGAAAAGCCCGTTTATTTGAAGCCGATGGAGATACTTGAATGGAGGGTAACTGGGATATAGGGCTCTGGGATAAAGTACTCCACTTGTATTTTCTTTTTCTTTTAATCTGGAATGCGCATAAGCCACACAGCAATATTATCATCACTTTGCACTTTCCTTAGGAAGTATCTTAATATTCCATAATCCTCTTTGCTACAGAATGGGGACTGAACTAAGATGGAATTATATTTTAATATTTTAATGTAATTCCTCGTGAAACAAAAGGGGACCGTGTTCAGAAGCTGGCTGGATATATGGCAAATGGGAACTAGACAAGCTGTGTAACATCATGACCAGTTTCTATGGCAACAAAAATGTCAGCTATCCTTTTGGCTGATTCTATTAATCTGTGGTAGAGGCACTGATACTGACACATTCGGAATTTATTTAAACAAGAAGGTGAAAAGATAACCTCAGCCCAGCTTATAAACAAGGGGGAAGTTAAGCCACTAACATAATGCTATCTGACGTGTATATAACGGTGTAACAGGCAAGTAAGACATTTCCAAGGCAGCCACTCTGAATTTAATCAGAAAAGTGATTAAGCCATTTACTGGGAGGAGTTACCTGCTATTGTTTGGGTTTTTGACAAAATTCCAGATTTGCCTCCAGGGTTGCCATACCCGAAAATGCGGTCCCGTGTCCGCCCATGTGCTGTAGACCCAGTGCCCAGGTAGCACTAAACCCACCGAGCGGGGCAAGATCTGGGCATCTGGGACGCCCTAAACTAGTTGCCCAGTTTCTGGGGTTGTTCCCCTCCATGTTTGCTGGCTTCCATCCTGGTTTTATCCATGTAGCCGGAGCAAAGTGGCTGCCTGACAGAGAAAGCTGTAGCACTTGGTGATTAACATGCATGGGTTGGCCACTGAGGAATGGAAAAAGCAGTTGCAAGGAAACAAACTACATTTTCTGTTCCCTCTATGTGGGTCAAATATTTTCCTAGGGATACTCGGAAATGATTGTGCCATGCTATTTCCCTTTGGTACTTTATCCTTTATTCTCTTGTTATTGAAATAGCTAAATGTTTTCCTACTTTTCAATGTACCATGATAATACAAACTGTATGGTGATGTCGGAGCACAAAATAAATATGGATGCAGATACTTGTCATTATGATAAAACAACATCTTTTCATCTTTATCTTGGAATTACAGGCTCCTCAGGAAGATGACAGTGTCTTGTTATGGAAAATGAATTTTCAGTAGTAGAAAGATATCTTTTAACTTATTCTTGAATTCTTCCTGTTTGCCAGAGGCATGTAGAAAAATTAGCTTCTTTCCCAATTCTTTCGCTGGTTTTATTAAAATTCATAGTACAAAAAGTGCTCTATAAAGTGCTTGGTGTGTGACCGAGAAAAGGAAGAGCTGGGAAAGGCAGAGCCGAAGTTATTATAAGATTATTAGCTGGCTGCTGTCCGGATTTTTTTTTTTAGTTACTTAAAAAAAAAAAGTAAGCCCACAATATCTTTGTCTGTTTCTTTTTAGGCTTGTGATGCACTGAAGGGAATTTAATACAATATGTATTTATATATTTCTGATTTTAAAAAAAAAAGTCAAATTCCCAAATAGAAAAACTGTCCGAATTGTAACAGCAATGTAGCAAGTGGAAACAGAGTTCATGTGAACTTTTGAACTTCTTCAAATTTAGAAGAGCTTTCTGGCAGGGACAGGAATACTCAGATTTATTCCATGCTTCCGTTAAACAAAATCACGTTCCTACAACATGAAGATGTGCCTCTTGCATCCCTGTGACCGTTGGCTTTGTTAAGCAGGTTTTATTGCAAAATTGCACAAATGCATTATGTTTTGAGCTTTTACGAAGGTAAAAAGATAAGTAGCAACAGTATATCTGGTACACAGCAAAGCTGGTTCCTCCCAGTTTCTAGTCCAAGAACAAGAGTTATGTTAAAGACACGTTTCTTGTCAACCTATGTGTTTAATATCATCAATTTTTGAAGTTCTGCCTCTAACTCCCATGGGAGTTTGCCAGTGTTTCAGACAGCTTTTTCTTCCATCTTTGTAATGTACTAGTAGAGAAACATAGGTAATGTCACTTTATATTGCACAAAATGAAGCAGATGTGACAAGACTGAACCTGAGAGCTTGAAATAGCATTGCTCTGCCCCCATCCAGGGGAAGTGAGGATGGAGCTGCTTACAGAAAACCTCCACTCCCTCCGACATCCCAGTGCAGTTTGACCTGGTCAGGAGCTTTTTCCAAAGGTTATAGAATCGTCTAGGTTGGAAGGGACCTTGAAGATTGGGTCCAACCTTTAACCTAACACTGCCAAAACTATTGCTAAATGATGTCCCTAAGCGCCATGTCTGCTTGTCTCTTAAATCCCTCCAGGGATGGTGACTCCACCACTTCCCTGGGCAGCCTGTTCCAATGCTTGACAACCCTTTCAGTGAAGAAAGTTTTCCTAAAATCTATCCTAAACCTCCACTGGTACAACTTGAGGCCATTTCCTCTTGTCCTATTGCCTGTTCCTTGGGAGAGGAGACTGAACCCCCACCTCGCAACACCCTCCTTTGAGGTAGTTGTAGCGAGCAATGACCTTGATTATTTTGCTTTTTTTTTTTTTTTCCCTTTCTACAGGAAACTTTAACAAACTCTAGTTAGGAAGGTTTCTCTAGTCCTGGTGGCAGTGAAAGAGTGTATTGGGTTTCTTCTCTCTTGGTGTGCTTTCAAGTCTCTGCTGTCTCTTCTGCTGGAGATGCTTTGCTTTGTACATCCTCACTGAAGAACCACCTGAACTCAGAGATCCCACAGACTGGGCAGTGTCCTACCTGCCCCGCCCTCCTTGCCCCCACCCCCCACCCCCCAAGGAAGCCGACTAATCTAGATCACAGGGAAGAATGTCATGTGTATCCTGAAAATTAGGGAACAACAAAACTTTAAGCCTCTTCAATGAATAAAATATAGGAAGCCTGCTCTTTATCCTGGATTAATTGTTACAGCAAAACCAGACCTTCTTTTCTGAAGGTGGTGAAATCTCCTAGGAGGGGGGAAAAAGTGGGGGAGTGGAATTTCGTCAAGTTGTTTTTATTCTTAAGCAGGAACGACATACCCTGTGCAACAAACGTTAACAACTCTTAATTCAGGTGGAAAGTCATGCCAGAGACAATTGTGAAAAGAATGCGGTCTTTTCTTCTGAAGCCATTGACTTGGAAAACTTGCGCACACAAAAAGGCTGACCTTTCGAGGAGTCACAGACATTAACTTTTGATTAAGTGCTGTATTTAATTTCACTGAGCATCTAACCTGAGGGCAGGCTCTAGCTTAGTGTACTTTGAAGTCAAATGCCTGGCTGGTCCTATCGTGATCAAAACGCATTTTTGAGTCCTAGGTATTAGCAAGGGAAATACCTCTGGTGCAAAAGCAGATATATCTTGATTTGTTTTAAGTCCTTCCTGGATGATGTGTCCCTCAGGGCTCAGTTTTGGGGCCGGTTTTGTTTAATATTTACAAACAAATGTTTGGTTTACAAACAAAACATTTATCGATGATCTGGATGAGGGGATTGAGTGCACCCTCAGTAAGTTCACAGATGACACCAAACCAGGTGGGAGCGTTGATCTGCTTGAGGGTAGGAAGGCTCTACAGAGGGGCCTGGACAGGCTGGATTGATGGGCCAAGGCCAGCTGTAGGAGGGTTAATAAGGCCAAGGGCCGGGTCCTGCATTTTGGTCACAACAACCCCAAGTAACGCTACAGGCTTGGGGCAGAGTGGCTGGAAAGCTGCCCGGCAGAAAAGGACCTGGGGGTTCTGGTGGACGGCCAGCTTAACATGAGCCAGCAGTGTGCCCAGGTGGCCGAGAAGGCCAACAGCATCCTGGCTTGTATCAGGAATAGCGTGGCCAGCAGGAGCAGGGAAGTGACCGTGCCTCTGTAGTGGGCGCTGGTGAGGCCTCACCTCGAGTGCTGTGTTCAGTTCTGGGCCCCTCTGTACAAGAGGGACACTGAGGTGCTGGAGCGTGTCCAGAGGAGAGCTACCAGGCTGGTGAGGGGTCTGGAGACCAGGGCATGTGAGGAGAGGCTGGGGGAGCTGGGCATGTTTAGCTTGGAGAAGAGGAGGCTGAGGGGAGACCTCATTGCCCTCTACAACTCCCTGAAAGGAGGGTGGAGAGAGGTGGGTGTTGGCCTCTTCTCCCAGGGGAATAATGACAGGACCAGAGGAAATGGTCTGAAGCTGCGGCAGGGGAGGTTTAGGTTAGATATTAGGAGGAATGACTTTACTGAAAGAGTGGTCAGGCCCCGGAACAGCCTGCCCAGGGAGGGGGCTGAGTCACCATCCCTAGAGGTGTTTAAGAAACGTCTAGATGTGGCACTTCAGGGCATGCTCTAGTGGCAGAGATTGTAGGTTGTTTGGTTGGACTCGATGATCTCAAAGGTCCTTTCCAACCATGAAGATTCTGTGATTCTATTTTGAAGGCATTATTTGGGATACCTCCTATAGTGCTTTAAAAATAAGGACCCTCATTTATTCTTTGTCGTCTTTTGTTCGATAACCCCAATTCTGATCTGGCAGAGAAGAGTGAATCTGCTCCGGTTGCCTGAGTTGCTATCCCTGGATGCTGAAGTTGGACGGGCTCAGTGCTAGCGCGCTTGGATTTCCTTGTCTGCCTTGCCTTCTGCCCTTCCAAGACACAAGCGCTGATTTTTATTATTATTTTTTATGCATGTTTGTATACATTACACGCACATACATGTCTGCATATATGGTAAAAAAGATATATATAATATGTATATTGTATATATATAATATCATATATATTCGGTTATAATGGCATATTTCAAGTATCAAGCATTGTGTTTAAAATCTAGGCATTCCTCATCAATAACGTGGCCCGCTAGATGCCTGTCTAGTGAGCCAGATGTTGCTAGAGGAGCTCTTCAATAAAGCCTGCCAAAGGACTAGAAATCACGTTGCTGGCTCTTGGCAGATTTACGTGTGCATTGGAAGTAGGGCCTCCAGTACGTGTGTGCCTCCTCGGAGCAAATGGACTGATGTTTTCAGGGTCATGTCCGAGCACGATAGGCCAGAAGTGGAAGGTGGTCTGAGCTGGTGTGGACTAGCAGAGAGCTGGCTTGATGTTCATTAGCAAGCTTCATAGCTAATTAAGTGCCTTATTTGACAGATCTAAAAATGATGGATGGACACGTGACTTGGTATGTACTTTCACCTCTAAAGGATAAAATCGGAACTGCTTAATTGTAAGCTGAAGGGACTCCTTCTGCTAATAACTAATGTTGGTTCTCCATCTGCTTATGAAACATGTGGCCAGGTGGTAAAATAGTAAAATCTCATAAAAAGATGAGATGGGGCAAACTTCACGTTCTCTCGTCTTTCTATCTCACAGCCTTTTATTCCTTTCCCTAGATCTGCCCAGCCTTACGAATCAACATGAAGGAGGTCTTTGTTATGTGAGGCTGGAGACCTGTACCTGGTCTAACGGGAGGTGTCCCTGCCCATGGCAGGTGTGTTGGAACAAATTGATCTTCAAGGTCCCTTCCAACCCAAACCATTCTATGATGTTATGATTCTATGACTCGCCTCAGGTTACCATTGCTCTGAGCTCGCTGTGACGGTGTTTGCAAGGGTTTGGGTTATTACAGTTTAAAAAGCCTTCTGCTTGTTGGTGGGGTGCAGTTGCCCTTGTATAGTCCCTCAGGCGGTCTCTGTTCTACAGGGTGAAATGTATTTGCTCAAGGGGTTCATGATAGGGTTTAGCTAAACCAGAGGGGCACAGCTGGGAGGTTGCACGGTTGCTTCATGTGGCTCTGCCAACAAGGAGTTGGGTCGCAGTAACGTGGTGGCTTGCAGCAGTCTACCACTTCCTTGGAGCAATAAAGTCTGTTTTCTCCTTGTTGCCAGAAAGGTCTGATCAGCCCTGGGGTGTAACACAAGGAAACCCGTTAAATTCAGAGCTGCTACATGTTGACTCCAAAACATGCTCCCTGTTGAATTTCCTTCTGCCAAAGAAAAGCAAGTCAACCAGGAGCTGTCAATAGCATCATTTCTCCAAAACTCACTGGTGCACAAGGGGAATCACTTAATGATTGCAAAAGCTACCTCAGTTGCTCTGTGTCATACAATTATTTTGGTTGGAAGAGACCTTTAAGATCATGTAAGAGCTTTAAGATCCAACCATTTGGGTAGCACTGCCGAGTCCACCACTAAACCATGTCCCTCAACACTACGTCTACACATCTTTAAATACCTCCAGGGATGGCGACTCAACCAGTTCCCTGGGCAGTCTGTTCCAATGCTTGATAACCCTTTCAGTGAAGAATTTTTTTTTCCTAATATCCACTCTAAACCCTCCCCTGGTGCAAGTGTTGAAGTCCCCCTTGGCAGTGGGCAGATTCCCGGGGTGGCTGGACCACAAGTGAACAACTGGTGGGTTTCTTCCCTCTGGCCTGGTAGGAGATTCACCCTGGTCAATGTGTGAATTGAAGTCTTACCTTTATGTGATACTTAAGAAAGGAAATATTGAAGCATACTGAAGTGCGAGGATATTGCCTTTAATGAGGCTGGACATGTGCTGAATTCGCAGTAGAAATGTCTGTTCAGTATGAAATCAGGCGGGATTAGAGCCTCCGCTAGTGCAAACTGTCGGGGACGCAGTGAAGTTGGTGCAGACATGCTGATTCACTCCTCTCTACGCGTGGCATTAACGCCGATCCTTGTTACCAGGCTAAAAACGTCAAAGACGACACAAGACTGTGATACTTAACATTTTTAGGCAATAGCTGTTTTTGTCAAAACTGTCTGTAGCTTTTCTTGTTCGGCACAAGATGGTAAGTAATGAGCTATTGGAATAATGTCTGTTTGAAACATCCGTAGCCATATGGCAATGTGGGAGGCGAGGATAAAACAGGGATCAGTCACAAGTGTTTACTTCGAAACATAGATAAAAAGGCAAGTTTTGAGCTGCTGCTTGGTTACATGTTGGATCAGGTACTGGAAACAGAGTACTTTTTAATTACTTTTGTGTCTAGTGAACTTTAAAATCCCAAGCACTCAAATCCGTTGTGTGTTATTCCTCCCGATTGCTCTCTTCAAAGCTGCACGGTGAAACAACGGGACAAACCCCTGTTGCCGCTGAGTGAAACCGCAGCCAGCTTACCCACAGATATAATAAATGTTATTTCCAACACTGATACGAGCTGTATGTTGTTAAAATGGGGAAAATGTTGCGTAGGAAGGTTCGTAAAACTACCTGGCTGCACTTGCAAGATGGCTTCAGAGGTTTTTGGGGTGGTTTTAAGACCAGTTTGAGATCTCCTGGCAAGCGCTTGGCCGAATGGTTAATTTTTTTCCCAACTAGCTGAAAAACTTCCACTCCTTCCTGGGGCGAGCCACAGCTGCAGAAAGCAGAGTCCTCTGGGAAAGTAGGTGGGTTATTTTGGTAACTGAAGTGATTTTGGAAGCAACAACTTGTAAAAATATCCCTCTGGAGATAACTCCTCATTTGGGATCAGAGGCGTTATACTGATTTTTTTCATTTTTATTTTGCACCAGGGCTGTCAGCTCCCGTCTCCCTCCCGGAGCAGGAGCCCTGGACCTCAGCTGTTTGCCCCATCCTGGGTTTCTCACTTCAGAAACCTTTCAGCGGGATGAGGAAGAGGCTTTTCTGCACCTGTCGGTGAGGCCTTTGGAATTGAGTGTTACTAAGAAAATGGTTTGGTTCAACAAAGAAAAACTCACGTAGCCCGTGTGCCTTTCAATTCTAAAATTCTTCTGCAGATTAATTAGGTTGATGATCCTATTGGGTAGGACAAAGGTGAATATGTAGGGGAAGTGAGAAACTTACTGCATCAATGTGGTCCGGCAGTTTCCTCCGGGAATACGTTATTGATGGCTGATCAACTGTAGGATGGTCTTTAAAAGGAAATTTTGTGGAACACTTTCTTTACTGAGTAGGAGCACCGAACAGAGGGGTGGGGGAAATAATCCTCCAACTGTGTGGGCTCTTGATTAGAGAGCGCTCTGTATGCTAATTGAATGTTGTCTTATGTTAGGATAATCTTGGGGTTATGTCTGGTCAGTGTTAATGATATGTGACAGAGACACATTTGAGAAACTCTGTTTCATCAGATGGGAATTATATCCTGCAAATGCAAGCCCAGATCATAATATTTCATCTTTGTGTTGATTTATCCCAGCCTTAAACTATTTATATCGATTTGCTACTGGAAAAGATATCATCTTGCATGTGATGTACTAATTATACACGTACAATACAAACGTTATACACAGTATAGTGTAGAAATATATAAAAGATGAAGACTTCTTGAAATGTATATAAGTGGATTTTAAGACCAGTTTCGAGATAAAATTGCTTCATAAAGGAAACATATTGTATATATGCTTATATGTACATATGTTTTTGTAAACTTTGTAACCATGTTTAATGCGTGCGCCTTAAACTTCTAGGACCATATTGCTTAGAGAAATATGCTTGTAGTTGTTCACAGGATAAGTGTTTATAATTGCTGTGATTTTTGAGCACAATTATTGTAAGTAGCTACGCATCAAAATGAGCATTTAGAAGAGAAAAAAGCTTTTTCCATGTAAGGATCGTCTTTATATATAAAACCAAAAAATCCTAGGAAAGTGGCTTTGTTCTACCAGCACCTAGGTAACTTCCCTAAAATTAAACAGAAGTAATCCCAGCATCTACCCGTCCGTTTTAGTGCTACATACAAATGTCTTCACAGCTATTTGCACTTGAAATGCTTCATTTGCCAACTCCAACGTGGCATTTGCAAATGCAGATTAGTTATGGGAACGCTGTTGGCTGCTGCTGCTTCCTCCTTTCAGATGTGGCTCCTACTGGACATTTCCTGCCCAGACTTGTAGGCAGCAAACATATGGTCTGGCAGATAGTTTATGGAATAACTTGCTGGGAGTACTTCAAGTGTTCCAGAAATCTCACAGGCAAAGACGCACAATTTTCAACACAACATTCATCTGAAATGCCAAAGTTAAGATATTCACTTGCGCGCTCATATTGTTGCATTTCATAACGATAGCGCCGACAGAGATAGATTGCGGGTTAAATTAACAGATATAAATCTCTGCCTTTATTAGCTGTTTGCTTGAAATGCAAACACTTTCAGGGGTCTGCATTACAAGAAAAATTGCTGTATCTTATTAACGAATGAATTCCAGAGCGTCAGTAGCTAGCGACAGTGGAATTGTCTGTCTCTCTGAGATTACAATTTCCCACTTCGCACTGTACAGCACTTCTGTTTTATCAAATGCATTCAGTGCCTGCCATCACTGAGCGAACTGTCTAATTCTTCCTTGTACTCCTGAACTGTGTCAAGCGTTCTGGGAATCAGTTTTCATACAATTTCAGTTTTTCATAGCCTATAGCAAATGAGTGTAGCACACCAATTTTGTATTTTCATATTTCCTCCAAGATCTTTCATAAACACCCTGGCACACAGGGCCAGGATTCAGCCAGTGAAAGTCACTGTAGCAAAAAGAGTTCGACTTCAGTTGCCTGGCGGGACGTATTTATTTGCATCAGCTAATCGTAGGTGAGGATCTGGATTCAGGCTTAGCCTGAATACCCTGTTTAATACCCAAAAAATGTGATGGAGATCACTGTGTGCTAGAATGATTCACCGTTTTGTTTCACATGGCACTTCTATGTGCAGGTCCGTTACGTGGCTCATCTCGGTACTGCCTGTGAAGTTGTGGTGAGGAGGCTGCTATGGTGGCACAGGATGTGTCGGTTTATCTGTGATGAGTTTGTGCCTGCGCTGAGAACTGATGACAGGCCGCCTGGATGTGGAACCAGGTAGCTGTACCTGGAGGATGGAGAGGCTCGGAAAGTGCCCAAAGGGTTGGGAAAGACAATGCAACTTCCATGTGAGCTTAATAGGGATTTTTCTTTCCCTCTAGTTAATTTCTGTCCCACTGAGCTGAAACCATATAATTTAACTTTGTCATAGAATCACGGAATGGGTAGAGGTGGAAGAGACCTTAAAGATCATCTAGTTCCACCCCCCTGCCCTGGGCAGGGACACCTCCCACCAGACCAGGCTGCTCACAGCCCCGTCCAGCCTGGCCTTGAACCCCTCCAGGGATGGGACAGCCATAGCTTCTTGGGTGACCTGGGCCAGTGTCTCACCACCCTTGGAGTGAAGAATTTCTTCCTAATATTTAGCCTAAATCTCCCCTCTTTCAGTTTAAAACTGTTACCTCTCGTCCTGTCACTCCACTCCCTGCTAGAAAGTGGCTCCCCATCTTTCCCGTAGCCCCCTTCAGGTACTGGAAGACTGCTGTCAGGTCTCCCCGGAGCCTTCTCTTCTCCAGGCTGAAGATCCCCAACTCTCTCAGCCTGTCCTCATAGGAGAGGTGCTCCAGCCCTCTGAGCATCTTCGTGGCCCTGCTGGATCTGCTCTCGTTGCCCAGGTGCTTGTGTCTCCTTCACAGCCTTTCTTCTTGGATGTACATACATCAGTGGAAACATAACTTGAGGTTTCTCTTCCTCCTTCTCCTTTCTGTTCTTCCTTGGAGCTAGATAACCAATTCTGGTAGGAGGTTCAGGTAGTGGATCTGGGTGAGGAACAACCACCCAGCTCGTTTTGGAGTTAATCACAGTAAATCTGTGCTGTGCTGTGCCTTTCAAGTTGTAAACAAACCAGCTTCGCTCTCCAACTGCCCAGCCCCATGGGTGCAGAGGGGTGGTCGAGTGGTGGGGCTCAGGCTTTGCTACTTGCAAATCAGAAGGGAAAACATGGTTATAGTTTGGAAACTCCTTTTGGCACCTTGTCTGTTGCTCCAGAAGTCCCAGGTGCTCCTGCTGTCTTGGCAGCTGCAACACCCAGATGCCAAATTGAGCAAGAACATATGTATTTTCTGGTGGCTGGCATATTCACATGATTCTTATGTGATCTTTGACTGCTTTTCTCATAATGCATCTGGAGCTGGTCCAGGGTCATGCTTCCGATAGCCTTTTCTGGCCGATTGTGTTTGATCAGCCCATGGTTGGTTCCCACTAAATATTTTCCGATAAATACATAGCATGGCGCAAAAATTAACTTTAGCTTCAAGTGGTTTTGTGGCTTAAAGGCCATTTATTAGGTGAAAGTCGAGAACCACCTTTGTCCTTGTTGCTGGGTAACTCGTGGCTGTGGCTCATGTGAAGTGACCGAGAGCACCGCCTTTACAAAAGGATGTGTTGCGAAAGGGTGAGTCTTCTCACCTTGGGACAGAAAAGCAGTCTGTCTTGCAGAAAGGCTGGCATCTTTCTTTTTCCCAACCCATCCCTTTCTACCAATTGGAAAAGAAAGGATCGAGCCACTAGCCTGAATAAAAAGATGCTTTCAGTACCTGCGGTTAGGTACCAAAGTGAAACCCAGTTTCACATCACTGTTTTATTTTAACATAGGCTTTTATGGCTCAAAAGGGAGGTGGGGTTTCGAGCATTTCCTCTTGCCCGCCTTGGCACCACGCTGCTGTGGGGACTCTTGTTTCTAAGCCCGTCTCTCTTTTTGTACCACCAGGGAAATGATGGTGCCCAGCTCCAGGCTGGGGAACCCGCCTGGACACTGCCGTCCCTCTGCGGACTTAGCCCTAGACCAACTGGGTTACTGGTATTTCTAAATTAGGCCCTTCCAGGCCCAAATAAAACATTATCAAACTTTGCATTTCTTTTTCACATCCCAAGATAAGTAGGGAGGAAAATCAGAACCTATTCAGTATTGTAAATACAGCAGATTATTATCCTAATATGTTATCCAGCAGTAACAAGCTAAATAATTCAGCACACTTTTAGGTCTCTATTCAAACTGATGAGCTAAAATAAAAAGTGTTGATTAAGCTAAGTGCATACCTCAGTGTAGATGGATATTGCTGTTTTGTTTGGTTCGGCTTTTTCCGAATAGGGGAGGTCTCTGATACAAGAACAGTTGTGTATTTAAGGCTTCTCATGAGCTGCATTCCTTTGCTGGTTTACTGTCATTTTAGTGTGATCGCTTTAAACCTGAATTGCAAAACTAGTTGGTTTTTCTTCTGTCACAAGCTTGTGTGCTCATGATGGGTTTTATTTTTAATCCTACCTCACCGCTGGAGTTCAAGCGTCACATAAAGAAAACCTGGCTGTAGGACGATGATAAAGCATAAGCGTCAGCTGCTTGTATTTTCTTAAAGTATTTCATAACTGAGGATGAAATGTTTTTGTTCTAATTTTCCTCTGCTGCTCCCTCTGTTAAAGATCGTATGGTTTCTAGAAAATTCAGTATTATCACACCCGAATAATGTGTCTGTATTTAACAGGCCCCGTCTCCCCCAGGGAGGGCCCCCTTCGCGATGGGGCCTTTGGTCACTTCTCCCGTACTTCCATGACAAACGTGAGCTCTCCTGGCGGACGGTACCCTCAGGAGCTGTCGGGGTGGCTGTGCTGCTGTACCACGTTAGCAGGGTCTCGGATAGCTTCGTCGTGAATAACTGATGTCCTGGCAGCATCCCAACAGGAAACAGATTTGCAGGGATGTAATTGGATCTATTGACTGACTATTTTGCCCACTCAGATAAGTTATAGGTGTTTGCTTCCTCTGCACGGAGTTCCTTATTCCAAGAAGGTCTGAGGGAGTGGAATCCAGATTCAGTTGTTGCTCCGTTTTTACATGGAAATCCCTACTTTCAGCACAAGGTAACAGTTTGACTTGATCTGTGTATGCACTAGCCACACCTTTCTGTAACTTACTCCTTAAATTCTCAAACTAAAGCTTACGTATAAGTGGAAAGAAAAAAAAACCACCGTGATTTTTAAATGCTGCTTTATCCAATGCAGTAAATCCACAGAGGAGGGCGCGTAGGCAAAGATAGCTGGCAGTCTGCTTGAAGCATTGTGATGAAGAACAGAATAAATGTTTCTTTGGGAAGCTAATTCTTCATAATATGTGGTACATGGATGGAGCAGTGCTATTCCTACTGAAACGAGCTGTTATCGCTTCTGTAATTAGCCTGATGTTAGTGATATGATAAGAGTTCACCCTAATTTCAAAGACATCAAGTTGTGCTATAGAGGCTCAGTTCCCAGAAAATTGATATAAGAATCTTTAGTCTTGGTATGAAGTATTTAGATAAACTAGCTTTCCAAATAAACTTTTATGGTGTTTGCCTAAATTAGATAGCCAGTTGCTTAGGAAAAAAATTGAAACGTTAAGAAAACCCCGCACGTGTTCAATTAAATCTTTTTTTTATATAAATGCTTGAAGTATGAAATGGTCAGATTTTAATCTGAGTTCTCATTGTGGGAGCTCTATCTATGGAGATATTTCTGACTTGCACGATTTCAATCAAGTTTGGAAGCTGATCTCTTCCTTCTCTGTCAGCACAGATACAGAAAAGCTGTTACAAAATGATCTCTTTAATCCTCTACCATTTTTATGTGCTGATTAGAATCAGGGTAACTTCAGCCTGCGTTGAAGGAGTTAATCTTCCTGATGGAGATGTGAAAAGTAGGAGCCATTTTAAATCTCAATACCACATGCTGCCTTAGGGATCACACTGTGCTAAAACCCAAGATAAAAAGGCCTGACAAAGATTATTGACGGTTTACCTTTTAATGAGCAGCTTGGATTGATTTTTATTTCCCTCTGGGGCTGCTTGCTTTGCCCTGTTTCCACCCATGATGTCATGATTAACAAAAACAACAACAACAAAATTAAGGCTTCATATCTGAACAATTGCAGAGAAATAAAGAGTAGCCATGGCATTAAAGGGAAACCTGTGCCAAATCCCATTGAACCTCCTCGGAAAAGCCGGAGCACTTGAGTCAATGGTTTGGTGCTTCTCCCGTCAGAAGAAATGTACCTTCTACCAAACACCACCTCAATTCTTCTTTTATATTATTTATTTTAAATAACGTGTATCTCTGCAAATCAACAGGAAAAACGTCAAGAAGTCTAAACAAAGAGAAAATGTCTTCAAATGTATTTAATACTATTGTTGAAAAAAAGCAACGATTTCTGTTTTTTTGCCAAGCCCCCCATCCCCTAAAGCCAACAGTGAATGAACCGCCTCTGGCTACGTTCCCATAATTTCGTTCAAATCCTTAAGCTTCAAAAGAGAGCAGCTCTGCCGCCACAAAACTATCATCCTGAAAGCTCTTAAGCTCTGACATCATCTATTCTGTTTGAGTCCTTGTGTATAGACCTTGCCAGAAAATGGAAATCCCGTTTTCACACGAGAGAAAGGGCGTATTGGGTTTTTTTTTAAAAATAAAAATAAATTCCCATTCTGCATCAGGGTGAAACAGTATTTAAAATAAAAAAAAGACATAAACGAGAAGGAAAAGGCTGTTTTTTCCCAGGCATGGCTTTCCAGAACAAAAACCTTGTTTTCGAAGAACAGGCTCGAGCAAAGCCTTCCAGGCAGGCAGATGGGAAGCCGGCGGCACAGAACTGTTCTGCAGTGGAAACTTTCCCATGGAAATCTCCTGTTTTCCGAGGGCAGGAGAGGCATGTCCCTCCTGTGCTGGGTTAGGGGATGGCTCCAGCCTCCTGGTCAGGGTTGGACAACCTCTCTGGGATTGTTAGGCGTTTTTTGGGCCAGCTGGAGTGAAGCGTAGAGAGTGACAACGTGTGTGTGGCCACTCGGAGGCTATAGGGGCTGGAAAAATGCGAATCCAAGCCAGTTTGTGAGAACTGAAGGAGCCTGATGGTATATAGATGTTCCTCAGAGTTCTGTTGAGTGGAGGTGCAATTGGAAGTGTGGTGGTTAAGAGCACTTGAAGAGTGGTACTTGTGCGAGGCCATGTGGAGCTGGACGCTGTAGAGCATCATTCCTTAATGCACTCGGCCTGTTGCGGAAGAGATGCTGTTGGGTGGAGGATGGAGAGGGGAAGAGCAAACACAGAAGGGAAACTGGTGGTTAAATTGCTTGAACTATCACTGAAATCCTCTTCTCAAAGTGTGTTGGGTTTTCTTTTTGTTAATTTTTTTCCCTCATTTTTCTTCAGAAGATGAGTGTGTTGAATAACTACGGGCTATTCTCAGCAGTGTAAAATTTCAATTCTTTAAAACACATTCTTACCTATCAAATTGGCAGGCTCGAGGAGCAGTTATTCTGCTGCAACTTCAAATCACCACTTCAAAAATTGATCTGGGCTTAGGTATGTCTTTGCGTGTCCATGCTTATTAGCTTCATGTTGTGATTAACTTAATGGGCTATGGAATTTTACATGTACTCTATGCAAATGCAACTGAAAAACCAATTATTGAAAAGTGAAAAATGAACTCTAGGAGACAGTCATTAGACTATTAGAATCCCCAGTTCCTTTGGAAACTGCATTTGGGTAATACGTGGTTTTAATACTGAATTTCAACCCCAGAAAGAGCAATTGGCAATTATATTTTTTCAGTCAGTATGAAAACATTTTGACAGCCCTGCCTGCGTGGGCTACTAAGACCTACTGGGCTTTACCAGTTGGAAAATTAGTCATGGCTTCAATAAAATGCTGTAGTCCACTTAGCACCCTATTTTCAAGATTCTTAGATGTACAAGCATCTGTGAATTTAGCTTGGGTGGCTGGTGAGTATAATCCATATTAGCTGGGCTGGATCCAGCAGCAGCGATGCTCCCCTTGGCCGTTTTCTTGTGGGACTGTCTCCCAGGGAATGTATTTTTTTTGTGGGTGATGGTGATGGAAAAACCTCTGCTAAAGCCTGATTAGGTAACTTAGGTGCCTGAGACCACAGGGACAGGCTGTGGCAGCACCTATTGAGACAGCAAATACATTAACACTGTTGTGTTACGGGGTTGTGGCTACTGCTACTGGTAACTGGAAAACGATGGTGATGATTTTTGCTCCCCTCTGTAATAGCTCTATTTTTTAAAATAAGTTCCTATTTTTGTGCTAAAGGTGCTGCTACAGGTGGCTGTTGATCAGCCTTGTGGCATTTACAGACTAGTGCCCCCCAGCTTTGCTTAAAAGCATCTTTAAAACAAAGTTGCTGGTGGGGGCATGGCCTGCGTGTTGCTGCTGGGGGTGTTCAGCCTGGAGAAAAGGAGGCTGAGGGGAGACCTCGCTCTCTACAACTGCCCGAGAGGAGGATGCAATGAGGTGGGGGTCGGTCTTTCCTCCCAAGTAACAAGTGATAAGACAAGAGGAAACGGCCTCAAGTTTCAGCAGGGGGGGTTTAGACTGGATATAAGGAAAATTTCTGCACTGGAAGGGCTGTCAGTCATTAGAACAGGCTGTTCAGGGAAGCAGTGGAGTCGCCATCCCTGGAGGTCTGTAAAAGATGGGTACAGGCGGTGCTGAGGGACGTGGTTTAATGGTAACTTGGCAGTGCTAGGTTAATGGTTGGTGTGTTCCAACCAAAATGATTCAATGATTCTAACTAGCATTCAGCATGCCAAGATGCACATTTGGACCCTTTATCCTCCCTTACCTTCCGTTTCCATCACAAGTTTGTTTTTCACCATCTGCAATTTCCACTGTCCCTCTGGAAGAGGTTTGGTGCGTGCAGATGCTCCCTGTCCTCTGTACGGTGGAGCTGTGTGACTATAACACACCGTGCTTGGCATCAGCGGGTCCTGCGTGGGTTCAGGGCCCCCACCTGGAAATGGTTGCAGGACTGGGGGCTGTTGGTGTATGTGATGGGCCATGAGTGTCTGTTTAATGCCCGCACATACGCTGCCTTGTGCTGCGGGGAGCGCGGGGCTCGATTCGGTTCCTTGCTGGGCTCACTTCATCTGCTGTAAAACACTCTCATAACAGGGTGACAGGCTGGAAGACCTTGTGTAGGATGGGTCACCCTGGGCTCCGCAGGGAGTTGTGCAAACAGATTAGGGGCAGCGTCTGACCTTTCATTTTCGGTAGTGCCTAGACACAATTGGATGAAGAGGTGAGAGGGTATCCAAAGAATACCGGCTGTAATTTAATCAACTGGCATTTAGATGTGCGGTGATGAGTGTCTGTAAATGCTTTGGATGGATGAATATACGGTATAACCAAAGGGAAGAGAAAATAGCATGTGTAAATTCCATAGACCAGAGCTTTGGATAGTAAAGAGTAGATGAAGAGGAGTGAGATGTGATGAATATAACAGAGAAGCTAAAAGCCGCTGGACATAAAGCATTGTGTGTTGAACTGTTTTGCGTCTGCTCTATCGGGTAGCTTAGGGCCATTTAAAATACCCTGTATACAAATGGGGGGGAAAAAAAATAATCCAAGTATGGATAAAGCATGTACCAAGAATAAAGCATGGTGATAAGGAAGATTATGAAGCAAAGAGAAGGAACAAATATGGTGTGGAAAGCAGATGTGGAGACCGAAGGGAAGGTGCATAAAAGATAGATGGTAAATAATAAGGCATTTGTCAAATCCTTGAATTTAAAATGTCAGGGCTTCAAGAACATGTAAAGGTTATTTACTAACTAAGGCCAGAGTGAAATACTGTTTAAGTCCGTTGATGCAACACAGGCATGTGCATGTATGCTTTGCTGAATAGGACAGGTTTCATTACTTAGTGCCTAAATAAAAAATAGTAATTCTTTGTCTCTTTGTTGCCAGGGAAATCAGAGATAAATGCCATAAGAAATTGGTGTAAATTTCTGAGCTTTTAAAAGAAAGCAGGAATGAAGGGGGAGAGGGGGGAATCACACCAGAAACTACAATGCTTTAGCATTGAATTCCATATTGGAAAACTTAAGAGATAGAATTAACGTAAAAGACTTGGGATTGAGAAAACTGGAGAATTGCATTGTTCTAGGTGTGGGAAAGCTTTGATAAAGCGTCAAAGGCCCTTAGGGGGAATACATTCCTAAGCAGGATCTAGATCTGCTTTTAAATCTGACTCTGGAATGGGGAGAGTCAAAGAAACTCTGTAAGAGCCTCAGTAAGGTATAATACGGAGAACTTTTAAATCGGTATCATTAGTGTTCATTCAGAGTTATAGTCACACACAGCATCTAATTAATTCTTTTAAGGAACTAATGTCAGTAGCTAAAAAAAGTCAAAATACATCAGAAGTTTGGGAAAACGTTCTTTAGACGTTGTAGCGTTCAAAGGCTCATCTTCCTCTGGTAGCTGAGAAGGGCGGGTTTCTTTAGCCTCTGCTACAGAGGGTGGGATTTCACTTGGACGGCTTGAAGCAATTTTGAATTATTGGCATAGAAACAACAGAAGGAATTGTAAATGCTTTGTATGTTAATAACCTGGAAGGGGGAATTTCCAGCAGGATAAGAAAAAAAAAAATAGTGATATACAGAATGGGGAAACAAAGAGTTAGTGCAGAGAAGGTAAGCAACCTCTAATACTTCTGAATACATCACAGATTAAGAGTGTAGACAGATAAGCAGGCTGCACAATTTATGGCAAAGCAAGATAAGCCTATGGACAGACAAAGCATGAAATAGAAAAAGATGCAGCAAAATAACCTCCATGGCTGTACGCTGACAAGATGGCAAAGGAACAGATGAGAAAGGTAGTTGGGTGATGTTGCCTTCATCACAAATGTTATCATCAGTGCATTACAGCAAACAATATATTAAAGCACATGTAGCAGAATGACATTTAAATCGGATGAAATAATCTGACACCAAACAAAGGACTGGGGACTACCTCTGTGGTCACACGTGTATAGCTTTACTTGCGTCTCTCTTGGCTATAGGCCCAGACAACATACGGCAGAGGGCAGCCACATTTTTCTTCCGAACTCCTGAACCGTTTATAGGCACTGTCCTCACATTTACATATATTGTATTGTCAGACATTGTATTGAGCACGTTCATTAAAATTAACCAATTTGTTGTAATAGTTTCTGGTTACATGCACACAATTGCCAGAGGTCTTGCAAAGGGAGAGAGTATGGAGAGGAAATGGGTCTAATTACACTCAAGACTTCTAGAATGAGATTTCTGTCCTCACCAAATGTAAGTTCATCCCCCAGATAGTTTCTTTCAGCTATTTATCCTCTGAGACTCTATTAGCTGTTGCTTTTTCTGTGCGGGTAGTAGGGTGGCTGTTTATAAAGAGCCGTGTAGATAAATCAATAACATTTGCAAATCTGATGAACTAGGATGTGCTGCAGGTTGCTGTGACCGAGCTGCTCTGGGGCATAAGTACAACTCACTTGACTCACAATCTGTTCCAAGGTGGAAAAGTGTGACTTTTTTTTCACCACCCCACCCCCTCCTCAGTGATATATTCTTTGTTCTTCTCTTCCTGATGAAGCAGCTGCAAATTATGGCACAACCCCAAGCTAGAGCAGGGTGAATTCCCTTCCTCAGTCTTCTTGCCTGTGTCCACTTCTTCTGATGGGTGACAAGGGGGCAGAATCCTGGGCATGCTGTGAAGGTGGTAGGTAGGTTGCCCTTTGCTAGACACCTGTGTGGTTTGTGGCTTACTTGCCATGTGCCTCAGACCCTGAAGACGCAACTTCTTTTGTAAATCAGTGGTGGGGAGCAGATGCAATTTTCTCTGCATCCTGCCTGTCTTTCTTGCCGGGTTGAAGATGTAGGTTGCTCTTGGGTGCATCCTTCAAAGAGTCTGTCATTCTGCTTCCTTATGTGCAGTTGTGCTTTTCTAGGTATCGTGATCTAGTTGCATGGTGAGCAGGGTACACATCTTTGAACTGAAAATCTTCCTTGTTCAATTTTAAGCACGTTGACTAAATTATTGGACCTATAAATCTTCTGTAGGCAGCAATCCTCCACATTTTTGGTCTTGTGACACTGGGTTAACGGGGAAAAGGCTCTTCATCCCCACAGATCAATTGAGCAGAGGCAGTGAGTGTGTCGTCTGTGACCCATGTTGGACATGCTGCTTACAAATCTGAGTCTGCTGGTTGTGGGACACTGGCTGTATTGCACTGAGGATGAAGATGACAGCAGTTCCTTCCTAAATCCCTTGTGTGTGTGATGTAGTACATCCCAAATAACCCCAGAAGAATTTTCTCTGTAGCTTCCCTTAGTCACCTACTTTGAATTCAATGACAGCTCCTAATCTCACGGCACTGTAGATGTTCGGAGGGTTAGAGCAGTAGTGGCCATGTGCATGTACTGGTTGTGTTTGCCTCTGCTGTAGCAGCAAGGGAGAAAGGTCTTTATTCACCAGAAGATCAATGATTAATTCCAAACTGTAGAGTTTGGAGCTGATCCAGCTCCAGAACTTCTCCAGTACTCATGGTGTTTAGCTCCAGGATTTTCCAATTTAAGCATTACTCTAGTCCAAGAAGGGTTATGAAGTGTTGAAGGAAACTCAAAATACTTACCTTGCCCTAAGAGGAATAATCCGTGCAATAATGTGAAAAGGTTTTAATCTATGCACTCTGACTAGTGATTTGATAGTCTCTGAAGACATCCCATTTAATTTGGAGTTAATTCCACCTTCATTGCTCCGTGGATGCACTTGAGGTGCTCTGTGGTGTTTAATTTGGGTTCTTTTGAATGCCAGATGCAGAGAATTAGAGTAATTATAGTGTGTAACTCAGCTTTTAAAGGCTGTTTCCTTTTTAGAGAGTATAAAGAGTATATAAATTGTTCTAAACGTTTTAGTGGGTATTGATGTCCTGGAAGATTATCCAGCTGGAAATAGCATGCAAGTTCTTTATGTTTCTCTATCCAAAGATAACATCACCATTTCTGGCTGCTTTCTTAAGGAGAAAAAAAAAAAAACAACCCACTCAACCTTGTCTGGTGGGAGGGAAAAATGACATGTATCTACAAATGTGTGATGCTCTTCAGGGAAAAATACCATGCCTCAATGATGGAAATCATCTTGTAGCACCACTCCTTACTTTTTAGGGTCTAGGAGACCTAGTCATGGATTTGCAACCTACTGTGATTGCTTTGGACATAATGCCAGTACGTATTTTCAAGTAAATATTTTATGCCACCTCATAAGAGCTGTTACTCCTAGGGAGGAGATTGTCATATGCATCTGCAAAAGAACCTTTTATTTCTCTTCCGTAAATTAATCTTTGTGCCTACGAAACCTCAAGAAATATTGGTTTTCCTTTGTGCTGGTGCCTATTGTGGAATCTTAGCCCCCTGTTTCTATGTGCTTGCTCTTGTATCTCTCCTGAAGCTGCACTGTCAGAAGCAAGGACTTTGCTCTGTGTTGCTGCAGCACCTGGCTCAAATGGGCATGACAACAAAGCTATTGCTCTTGAAAAGCTAAGAAAAAGCCCGAAGCATCCAGGTTTATCAGGGTTGACTCAACTCTTCGGCCATTCTGCAGGTCAACCGAGGTTCAGAGTCTGGAGCTATCGACTGTGGTTTTCCTAAGTTTTTAAGGTGTGCTGAAGTTTAAAAAGCAAACCAGTAAATGTTAATAAAATATATAAGTAACTGTACTTTTTCCCTTCAGTGTGATCATGACTGCAGGTTTTTAGTACAGAGTAAAGGCAGTGGGCAGAGGCTTTGTTTTCTTTTCCAGTAATTGAATGCAATCCTATAATCATTTCTGGTGCCTTTGTTTTTGGTGGTTGGGTTCGGGGTGTGCAGAACACGTTTGCACCCACTGGCCGAACAGCGAGGAGCAGCTGCCGTGGGGATTTTCCCGGCACAGAAGGACTGACTCTTAGGAGGAGTCTTAAGTTTTCTGTACATTTAATCAGGTCTCCCGGTGGGGAACTGAAACAAGAGGAATATACGTACTACTAAACTTAAATCAAATTTCCTGTGAAAGTGTGAATCTGACACTCTTGTATGACCCGTTTCAGTGCATCATAATTCACTTGGGCAAAATGCGGTCCTGGAGCTGCCTCACACGATGTACAGGCTGTGATGAGATGCACCATCTCTGATGGGGGCTTTCGAGGCAGTGGCTGCAGTGGGAATTGTCTGACAGCTTAATATTTCAGTTGTGACTGGCCATACTTACAGTAATGAGGATGTAATTTTTTTTTTAGCCTGGTTAGAGCCACAAACATATGGTACAGTAGCAGAAAAAATTATTTTGGGTAGCAATCCTTAAATATTTTTTGGCAATCAAATGATTAGGCCTTTCCCAAGGGAAAACACAGAACTTCCCATAAAAGCCACCATACTGGCAAGTCTTTGTTACCGCTCTTCCATCCAAAGACAAGCGGTTCCTGCCCCCATGTTTCGTTTGGCTGCGAGTCTGGATAATATCATCGCTGTTGGCAATGCTTGCTTAGCTTGCTGTCACCTGGAGGAGAGGATAGCACAGCAGGGTCTCTTTCCTTGCTATTTGAAGGACTGGTGTGTAGAGAGAATTATTTTAGGTTTGATTTATGTACTTTTTTTAAACTTATTTCTATTTTTTCCCCATACTTGGAAAGCATGTTCATTGTTAGTGCAAGAGGAGGTGACTCATTTTTTGCAGTGTCAGTAAAGTTTTGCAAAGATCTATTGAATAAACAGTGAGCTAGTGCTCAAAAGTGGATGACTATAGTAAAACTACTGAGGGTTAGAGACTGAGAGCATCGCGTCCACGAGGGTCTGTACGGTTTTCTGGTCACCCCTGTCTCCAGGGCTCTGTGCAGGGCAATACACAGACCTCGGTTTCTCTTCCTGCAGAACCGGGAATTTCCAGTTGTGGCATTCCATAATGAGTCTGTAGTCTGGGTCTGGATGTCCTTAAGGCAGGTTACACATATGCCGCTTCCTCATCAGCATGTGAAACTCTGCCAAAGAGAATGAGCGCGTGCCTGGGATAAGGAGTTCTGCGTGGTGGCTGGTTGCTCCTTCTCTCTCTTCCACGTGGAGTGATTCCTGCAGGAGCTCTGATGTGGACAACGCAGTTTGATGGATGAACTATCAGACAGGTTTGTGTCCTAATGGTGGCTGAAGGGGCTGCTTTGTTCAGAAGCAGAAGGGAATCTGCTCTCAGGTGAAAGAACAAAGTCCCATGATCCCAAATAATATCTTTGTCAACATTTATGGATTTATGGGGCTGCGAATATATCACCTCAGCCCTGCGAGAGCCTTTGTAGAGGAAAACAAATCTAGCATGAGCGGTCCTCCAGCCAACCTTATTTTCCCTCCTTGCTGGAACAGAGCACACTTCCCAGTGTTTTCAATGTAAAAGGCACGCTTTGAAAGTGAGACCTCTGACCTCGCTCTATAATGCCATGATTCCTGGAAGCTGTTTTGCTGAATGCTTTTGCTTTTAAAGGAGAGAAAGACCAAACAAGGATGCTCCCTGGAGTCAAAGCTAGAAAGAATTCCTCCTCTTTAATGTTTGCTCTTAGAAGTTGGAGAGGAATTTGGGGCCCAAAATTAGGTGTTGAGGTGTTACTATAGGGAGAGCTGATGCCTTACTGTCATGGTTTGGGCTGGGAATTGAGTTGAGATGAGCGTTGTGTCCAGAAGTGCCTCCCGAGGGAGGTTCTCTGTTGTCCCGTCCTGCAGTGTTCACAGCCCTGACCCCTCTCCTGAGCTCCATATTTACATTTATATCTTGAAAGGTGGAGCGAGTTTTGCTTGTTTTCCTGCTAAATCATGGCTGAAAGAGGTAGAGCTGGAGTAGGAGGAGCAGCAGCAGGAGCTGCCATGCTCGAGGCGGGAATGATGACATGAGTCCTCTTGGGAAGAGCAGGGAACTGAAGTCACGTTTTTTCAAGTGGTGAACACATGGTGAAGGCTCCAGGCTTTCCTACTGAAGGAGTACTGGTTATGCCCTTAACCTGTGGTGCTAATGAGGGGGGGAAAAACCCAACAAGCACAGACCGGTTAGTTGATAGCTTTCCCAGGAGTTAGATGGCCATGGAGACAACTCAGGTATCAAAGTTGCTTTGACTTTTTTTTTTTTTGAACCCAAGAAAATGGCAGAAGGATTTGTCTTTGCTAATAATTGACCTCAAGTTTGGATTTTGTGCAGGCAAGGAGGGTGCTTTGCTTTGCATTTTTTTTGTTTTTGGCCTTTTTTTATTTCCCCCCGTCTCTCTTCTCTTTGAGGATGATAAAGCCATAGTCAAACCGTTTGGTTTCTGGCGGGCAGAATGGAAGAGGCAGGGGCGGCAGGGTGAGAAAACTCCAACATCTTTTTTTCCCATCTTTTAGCTGATGCTGTTTCCCTTAGAAGCTTTCTCATAAATGCACATGGTTTTGTTTTGAATCTATTCTGTGAAAAGACTAAATGATAAATTGGATGTAGCAATAAAAAAGTTATCTCTTCCTTTGAACTGATTCGTTTATCATGTGATGTGCTATTGTTACAGAAAATTACTCTAAGTGCCTATTGATTTCACACAGTTGTATGCAAGGGCTTATTCTGGAAGAGCCTGGGTTCTGCTCGGCTTCTGGGGACAGCAGCAGAGACAGAGGGCAGATGGCACCCCACAGATGCAATATAGCTCTTCAGGGCAGCCAGATCACAAATTCAGCCATGCTAGTTCAGATCTTGATTCATAAATAACAGTTGGGTGATCGGGTCTCAGCGGCCGTTTTGGGGTATTTTTGCCCCTGTGTTTAGCAATTTGCTAATCATCTCGTTCATTAGCTCTTGGCGGGGAGGAGGGGACCTTTCTTGGGCAATGTAAACTGAAACAGGCTCAGAAGAAGGTATTTTGCAGGTATTTGTAGCATATCTACCAGTGTGGTGATGGATGGGGAATAGCAGGACAGGAGATAATCTCCTTTAGCCTTTTACTTGTGTTAAGTAGCTCGGTTACTGGGGGGGGAAAAGGGGACTTGAGATTGGGTGGGTGGGGAGAAAAGTCCTCTTGCGTAGCTGCCCAGTGCCTTGGGTGCAGGAGTGATTTTGACTGACTGCTGACAACAGTCTGTCAAGGCAGGAGGATGCTTCACGTGGCAGCAGCAAACTACAAGTGGCGTTTTCTGAAATAAACATGTCACAAGGCTATTATATGTGCTTTGCTGGGAAAGTGCCTGATAGAGAACTAATTTAACTCAACTTAGACATTTATTGTCTTGCTCCTTCCTCTCTGCTACGTAAACTGGTGGTCTTTTATCCTGCTTTTGTCCACGAGAAGACGCGCTCTGTCTGCAGGTGGGACGGATGTGGAGGCAGGGCTGGCCGTAAGCATAAGCAAGGCCAGCAATTGCCTCGGGCAAAGGATTGTCGGGAGCAGCGAAGTAACCGTGACCACGGCCTTCCTGGAGCTCGAGGAGCCAAAATGAATGGCAGGAAAGGCTGGAGGACGAGCAGAAGCCCTTTGTCCGTTTTTCAGGGCAGGTCCTAAAGGTGTCCACTCATCCGTGGGCAATAAAGCTTGATCCTGCCATTGGTCCCAAGAAAACATGAGCCTCTTGCAAACTAGAAACAAGACACACATTTTAAACAGGGAGGATAATTGAAATCATTGCCACAATTTGCCATAGGGTGCAACACTCTCCATCAGCGACTGTTTTCAAGTCCTGTGTCCTATTCGATGCAGATCAGGCGAGATGTTCCAGTTTCTTCTGACTTCTTCTTCACTGCAAATGTGACAGGGGAAATATTTTTGTCTTCCCAACCCACAATTTCTCCTAGAGCTTGTGGGGTTGGTTATTAAAAAAAATAAAAAAAATCTCTCCTCTTGTTACACAGTCTCAGCAGGGTCCTGTAAGATGTCCATATGCCATGAGAGGTGCTATTGGGAATGCTACTGGTCCCCTTATAAAGCTGTACCTGTCATGGTGGAAAACACTGGCACTTCTCACCAGAGCCAGAAGCTGCTGCAGGTAACAAAGTGCACAGATCGACAAGGTTGCTTCTTACCTTTGTGTTTCTGAATGTTTCCTGGTTTTCTTCATGGTCTCATTAAGAAAGTGAAGCTGCAGCTCGCCCCTGGGCAGGAGGCCATGGTGAGGCACCTCCTGCCTGCCCTTCAGGCCCTCCAGGCGTTTTGGGTGGGGATCAGGTTAGTGGCGTGGAAAGCAATTGAGAGAGGCCTGACTTAGATTATTAACATCTCTCAAACAAGTTAAAAAAAAAAAAAAAAGAGACACTCTTCCATCATTCACAGCTCCTGAAATATCACTAATTAGTTTCTGAGGAATACAGACTGCGTGGGAAGTTAGACATTCACCAGGCTGTTCATCTGGGAGCCGTCTGAGGAACAGCTCTTCCATGCCGGACATCTGCAGGATTAAAAAAAAAAAAGAGAAAGAAAAAGACACAGTTCATTAACCAGCAACAACATTACCCGTAAAGCAACTGGGGAGGCTAATCACTGCCACTAAATCTTACTCTGTTTACCATCAATTAATATTTAGTCTCCCAAATTTGGAGCTCCTTTGTTCATGTGCCTCGTGTCGTGTGGAGTTGCTGCGAATCTGGGAGTTGCGACTGGCGGTGGTTTGCATCGGCGGTACCCCATGGGCTGCCATGCTCTCCGCAAAAGCCTTCAGGGGGCCGGTCTATTAAAGAGATAATAGTACAGATTTGAAAGCTTCAGCTGATTAATTAAATGCAAACACAAGATTGTACTCACAGTGGCTTTCAAAGGACTCGGAGTCCTTTTCTTAAATCGGTTCAACCTTGACCTGCGTAAGTGCTTGTATAAAAGATTAAAGGTGACCTGTAAAGAGAGAAAATGGATTTGCATTGGTTTTAAACCTGGTTTTGTATGTTGCGGAGAGAAGAACTTTACCACTGCACGTGCATGCCTGCTCGCTCCCTTATAAACATGTGGAAAGCAGCATTTTGTGTGTCCAGACGATGGGGGGGATTAGGGCGCCATGTCAGAAGAAAGCAGACAATGGAAACTTTCTGCTTGGTTTGTGCATCACACTGGCAAGAAGCAAGCGTGGCACAAACTGCATTTCTGGTGAGCTGCTCTCAACTACTAAACCGCAAGAGACCTCCGGCAGTGTAATTTCTGACTTTGGGCTGTTGGCACGTGCATCAAAGCCCCTCCAGAGCTGGGCTGTCCGTGCTAGAGATCCCGTGTGTCTCGGATGGGATATACCGCAGGTGTGCACCTGGTCATTGTGTGAGCGGCATGTCTGGTGCGTGCGACCGGGGTCGGATCTGCTGCGTGGTGCAGATCAGCTTTATGCTGAACGGGCAAAGAGGCTGGGCTGGGACACGGCAGCTTCACTGCACCTCTGCCGGGGGGCTGCTCTGCCGCTGCCTGGCGTCTCCGGGCTGCGAGACCCCGAGAAACCCAAGAGATCACTGCCTGGAGAAGCCGATCACCGCTCAAAATAGTAGTTCATTCTCTGAACCGGTGGAGCGGTGAGGTCTGGGCATCCTTCACCCGTGGAAGCGGGTGGCCGCCTCTCTGAAAGCTGGCGGTTTTGCGGTGGCGTTGAGGGTGGTGCGCTGGGTGGAAAGGCGTCTGCGCTGCTGAGCCCCTGATGGGGCAAAGCACCAAAACCATGGGCTGTGGGAAACCAGCAGCACCGGGACCCGCCGTCTGTCTGGGAAACATGTTTCCATCTGACTTGTTAGGGCGGAATTTAATTTTGGAAAACGCTTCATTAAAATTATTTGAATCTCTTTTGGGACCAGTCAGAGCAGACTGTGGCAGGAAATGTTAATGTACTTGGGGATTCTTAACGATACGGTTTCATTTGTTTTGTTTTGCTGTTTAACTCTGGTTGTACTTCTTATTTTCGAGAGCTGAGCTGTATGTTTAGCATTCGCTGAGCAGCATGACAACTTGTGAAGTATGTGACAACGTGGCTTGAGGAAAATAATGCGGTGGACATCACAAATTACCTCTTCAGTTATGTTTCTGAAGCTTTTAGAACAACTGAGATTTGATCCTTTCTAACTTGAATTGAACCTTATGAATTGCAGATTACTATTATTTTTTGATCAGAAGAGAAAAGGTTTTCATTTTCGGGCCACATACGTGTTTTTTCTAGCAGCTATTTCCTAATCTGTAGCCGTTGTAACCCCTTAGACTGTTTAATTGGGTGTTGCCAGCAAATATACAGAATTATAGTGTTACCAATCATTGCACTACATTACAAAGCTGAGTTCATCCAAGTGTGCAGTTTTTTTCTCAGTAAGTTTGTCCCTGCAGACTTCTCTTTAAAGTTAACGTTTGTCCTTGACAGTGCGCACGTAACAGAAGCAGTAGAAAGGACCAGATGTAGTGTTATGGAGCTTCTTTGTTCTTCCCTTCATGATAAAGCATAAAAATCCTACATAGTTTAACAAAACTCTAGTATCTAGTCCTAATTGCTGTAAGTAAAGCACGTGTGATCTAAATGTTAATCAGATTTTTGCATTTAATGAGGGAAAAAGCAGCTATTATATGAGAAATGTTCAGGAGCAGGAGCTGCTCGTGTTCCAATCAGGTGATTGTGCATTTGAATAGTATTTCCATTTAAATAGCTTTATCGCCCCGCTGATTCCTAAGCACTGAGTCAAAACAAAAACTAACAGCTAAATTGATATTATTACTAAGGAGGAATGAATAATAGGCAGTAAATCCATACCTGCTGGGAATCGTCAATGTGTTCACGGACTACGTAGGTGTAAGGGTTTGCACCAACTCTATGAAACTGTTATATTTACAGAGGAGCGTCGCGGGGATGTAATTCTGTCCTACTGAGTTCATGTTATGTTTCCATTAAATTCTTCCTCTGCTCATTTTACTGCTGATTCTCATGAAAATGCTTGGTCATGCAGCGGGCTCCCTTCCCAATTCCCAGCGTTTGGAGAAGCCAAGCCTTTCAAGCAGGCGCATTGAAATTCGTAGAGGTCCTGCAGGACACATACTCATTTCCCCAAATCGCGTTCCCAGTTCGAGCGTTTCCCGGGACATCAGTGAGACACTATTGCTTTGGCCACCCATATCTCCTAATGCTCCTGAAAGGATTATTTTATAATCTTACCCTGTGAATGCAACAGCTGTAAGCCCAGATAAATTGCATTCCTCTAGGGAAAGTGAGTTGGGACTCGTTTTAACTGAATCCCAGTGGAATTACATCATCTATAATGTTAAATGGTATTTGGCTGACTGTGATTGCCGTTGATTCAATGGAAGAGCCACCTTAGGATCTACTGGCCTTTCTCTGTCGATATAAAACAGGCCGGTATATACCGATGCTGCAGCCAAGGCACTAGCTCTGAGGTGTCTGCAGTGGGACTGCCCTTCAAATAACGGCCTTTGGGAGAGTGTCACGAGAAACACATTTTATTTTAGATTTGGCTATTCTTCTAGCACGTGCAGCTGTCATGCTAGGTTGGACACAATACGATTAGACTTTACGAATGTTCAGAAACTCTGGTTCTTTCAGGCTACGCTTCGCAGCTTCACAGATGGTAAAAGCCAGATGAGGTTATATCATGATCATCGAGTCCTGCCTCCTGCATAGCCCAGGCCAAAGGATGTCACTCAGCAGCCCTTTCATCAGGCTCGATGCTTTGTGCTTGAACCGGAGCGCTTCTTTCGGAAATACACTCAGGCTTCTGTGAAACGATGGCGCATCAGGCCTGCCCTGCTTATCAAAAATAAAGATAAGGGAGAAAACCTGCGTTTTCTCCCAAATGGGAAGCCTAGTGTGACATCTGATCGGAAAATGCTGGGCTGGAAGGGACCTATGTCAATGTGATGCAGAGCAGGTGAACTTTGGTCCTGTGCAGAGACCAATCCTTTCTTGCTTTTAACCGTTGAGGTATTTTGTAGGATATTTCATCACAACTGCTTAAGAACTTGCGCACATTTTAATACATCTGCTTGTTATTTCTCTTTCTGTTCCAGCTCCCTGAGGAATCATTGAGTACTTCTATTTGTGCAATATGTCGCTGCTCTTGATGTTTCTGTTCCAATCACCCTCCCCTTTCGCATAACCATGTTCTTAAAAGTTCAGGCCCTGTGTGCGTACATACCAAGTAGACGAATGCTTGTACCATATTTTAGGTAGTTCATTAATAACAGCTAAAGAAGAGGTATTTTTTTCTTTAGGTTATTTCAGTTCTTCAGCAGAAGGGTGACTTCTCTTTTCAACTTTTTTCTTTTCTGGTCACAAATCATAAAAGCTCTCAAGAGAAAGTGATTACTATTGATTCTTAACAATGTAACAGTAATAATACCAAGCTTTGGAGGGGGGGACCACAGTGACTTAGAAATTTAGTAGGAAAGGACACAGTGATTTCTGTAGGAGAAAGGCTAAGCCCGGTGCTGCAATGTGCCCTACGCAATACAGAGGTGGAATGCTGTTGTCTGGAAGGGAGACTTCTGTGAAACACCACCTTTTCCTGTACGTTTGTATATAAATGTATATATGCGTAAGGAGGGAGAGGTGGCATATGTAGGTCTAATAGAACCCCAGTTTGCAAATAGGAAGGTGATGCTCCAAGAGTGCTTTGTGTGGGGAAAAGGTCCCCAAAGACATGATGTCCTGGCTCAGAGGCTTTAACCACAGTTTCTTCCTTCCTTCCTTATTGTACGTACAGCTGTAATATTTGTGTGACAAATAACAGGCTGCATGTGACTGCTGGTTCCAGGTGAAGGTGGCTGTATTCTCAAACATGTGGTTGAAGGTATCAAAGATGAACAGAGCACAGCCAGGAACTGATCAGAAATGCATATATTGGTTGAATGAGAAATAAGTATCGTGGTAGCGCAAATATATTTGGTGTCAGGCTGGTTTTGCCACTGGGCATTAGAATTTCACGTTGGGCTTGGTAGAGGGATACATTTGGTTTCAACATTACAACTTAACACCTGGAAATCAATTCTTATGCACAGCCTCATTCAAAATGTTAAACGGAAAACATTTTCCTGATGTCTACAGAAGCCACACTTTCAGCAATTAAGATTGGAAGTGTTTACTAGAAATTAAATCAATGGTGAAGCCTGGAAGAGATCTGATTGCAGGTTTGAAATCTGGGATAGATGCTTTATTATTCTCCCATTACTAATGATTGCATTAGTAAAGAAAGAAATCGATAGCGTGGACCATGCTGGGGAAGTGGAATAAAATGACTGAATGATTGGCAAAAAAAACTTCATAGTATGAGACGTGCAAAGATCCTTTGCACAAGATGAGCATCTTATAATAAAGAGCAAATAAAGTGTTTGCCTGACAACTCTGCAGAATTCCCCAGCCAGGGGCTTTCTGCAGATCTAGTTCAGCTTATCGGTAGGAGCACTAGAAGGTTCCCCTCCAGTGTCAGGCTTAGAAAAAAATAAAAATGGATTGAGTCAATAGTGCTGAATTGCATTTAGCTTTATGTTGAAGTGACAATTTTTGCATAGTTTTAATGAGAGGCAGCCGTGGGCCAGAAACTTCAGCCCGGGATGCTTCTTGCTTTCTGCCCTAGTTCGTTTTCTGTCGGGCTGAGACTGTTTTCATCCCTGTCACATGCGAGTGCCGTCCTGTAGCGCATTAAGCAGCGGGACTAGCATCTATCATGTGGTGTTTATTCTGTCATCTCTCCCCAGGAAGAGAAGTGTGAGCAATGGAGTGTTTTATTTTAATAGCATTTTTGTTTGGCTGGTTTTGTTGTTGTGGAAATCTCTTTCTGAGGCAGGAGGAGGAGTTTCTCTTTGGTTTTTAATGCATCGGTTGCTGTGTACTGAAGTTAAAGCAGGGAGAATCAAGGTCTGTATCCTGCATTTGGGATGGATGGGTGTGAATTTTCTCCTAAGCTTTGCAGTTGATTCCACAGCCCTATGCTTGCCTTCGAGAACATCTGCCTTCTGCCTGGGTAAGCTGTAACTCATCGTGCAGAAAGAGTTCCCAAAGGATGGCCCGTGGGCACCTGCAGCCTGCAGAGTCACTCTATGTAGCTTTTTAGAAAAAAGAAAGTCAGAAAGACTTTTAAAATAAGATCTTGAGTCGCAGATGAGTTTTGGTAGGCAGACACCAGCCTAGCATTTTGCCTTCCTCCCAGACTTTAGGGTAGTCTTTTAAATACCCTGGGCCAAGATCATGGACTGCTGTGAGAGGCAGGGACAAAACTGTCAAAAGATGACAAAACCATTAATATCTTGGTTCTGGTCATCATTTGACGTTAGTGTCCTGAAAAACCGTAGCTGGAGGAAAGCCTTTCCCACAAATGGCAACATGAGAGCCCATGGCTGTGAAAGGCTAAGGTCTACACCTTACATCAAGAGCAGCCGCTGGACACATTGACCATGGCGGGTGGGAATATTTGAAAGAAATGTATTTCTCCATGGTGGTGCACTCTCCAGAGCTTGGCCTGGATCCAGCTATGCCGCCTCTGTACCTCTGTTTCTCCATCTATAAAATTGTTGGGTTTTTTTTAATACTACTGTTGAAGTACGACCTGACTTTGTAGCACAGAAAGGTCTAAAGGAGACAGCTTCACAAATCATTTATTTGTGGCTAAAATAAAAGAAGCGGAGAGGTATCCGGACACAAAAATGGGGAATGGACAGAGGATGTAAAGAAAAGGAAAGGGCAGGAGGAACTAAACATCCTCTTCAGTTCTTCAGAAGGCTGCCAGTGGTGGAAAGCCTTTGGGAATACACAATTTCAAAGCTTATGCTCCTCATGCGGAAAATGAACATATCTGGGTTTTATAGTATGAAGCAGTAAAGTTAATTGCAGCTGGATATGAAATGGAGAGAAAGAATTCAGGGGCTGGGGAGGGGAGCAAAACATTAAAGGTGAATTATTCAGCAAAAAAAATGGGTAGCGTGATTTATGGTGGGGAAATGCCTAGACACTTCCTTATTATTTAGTAAAATCAACCCATAAAGGTAAAATTAGAAGAACAAACTTCAACATGTGAGAATAAGAGAAATAAGTAAAAAAAAAAAGTTTTCTTGCTGGTTATAGAATGTCTTGAAGATGATGAACACAGTAATAATGCTAAGATTACAGTTGGGCACAAAGTGAACTCTGAGTCCCGCACGAAACCTCTAGTCAACCCAAACGACTGGGTCAGTAGAAATTAAATCAGCACTGAGCCCCAGATAATATCTGATTGTGGGTTTATGTCTGGATGGATGGCTTCTTTCTTGTTTCCTCATTATGACTGATTGCAGTCACTGCAGAAATCAATAGTCTGGGCATGGCTGGGAACTGAAACAGTATGAGGCAGAAAGGCAGCATCACACAAGAGCTTTCTGGGAGGCTTTACAAATCCCGGTGCCAATCCTCCCAGGTGCGCAGTACCTTCTAGCAGGGACTGGATATAGAAGACTCAAAGCTCTCAGTCTTCCTTGGTTGATCAGTCAGGCAAAGTATTTCTTTCTGTAGTCTTGTGTCGGATAGCGTGTGCTTCATCACGGCACTGGAATTCCTCCCTGGTCTTAGGAAGCGTGTGCAGGTCCAGCTGGGTGGGGAGAAGCGCTCCTTGGAGAATCTGCATTAGGGACAGCTACCCAAAGCTTGCTGAAAAGTTCTTTTTGGCACTGTAGTGAACAGAGAAAGAACCAATTACAACTTCTACAGGGGGAAAAAAAACCCTAAAAGCTTTGAACCTGGTCTTTTGAGATCAATAACTGAAATTAAATGGTAAAACTTTGCTGTGGCTTTCCAGTAAACTTTTAAAATACAAATTTAGATATAAATTTTACAAAAAGGTTCTTTCATTCACCACATGCTTGGGTTTATTTTACTGTTTCATTGGTCTTATCTCTACTTGGATTTTTATGTGGTATTTGTGAACAGCAGCAAAAATGTGATGTTCCTGTAAAATTAATAAGTAAAATCCACTCTAGGTCAGGTGGCTTATCATATATTAGTTGATGGCGAGCATATGCTTTAATGGATTTTTAAATGAGGCTTTCAGTTTGTAATTCATGGATCTGCGTACCCCTGAGTTTTATAGGCAGGGTTCACACAGAAGCTAGGCTGGGTGATTGAGTTTGATTTCTACAGAATCCTGTATGATGCTTGTGTATTGCACTAAAACTCCTGTGTATACCTCGGAAATTCCCACGGATCCAAAAGCTTGTAGCAGATGGGTTGAATGAATAGGAATATAGGAAACTGATTTAAAAAAAAAAAAAACAAAAAAAACCACACAAACCCAAAAAAACCCCAAAACAACAACAACAAAAAAAACCCAAACCAAAACAAAAAACCCCAAACACAGTGGTTTTCTGATGAGGTAAATTATAACAAAAAGGGAAAAATATTTAAAATACTCTTTAATGGGGAGGACAAACCTACCTTAATAGCATGTGGACTGTGCTGATGAGAGCCTGTGCTCCCTGTGGCATGTGCTGCGCATCATAGAATGGTTTAGGTTGGAAGAGACCTTAAAGCTCATCTAATTCTACCCCCCCTGCCCTGGGCAGGGACACCTCCCACCAGCCCAGGCTGCTCACAGCCCCGTCCAACCTGGCCTTGAACCCCTCCAGGGATGGGGCAGCCACAGCTTCTCTGGGCAACCTGGGCCAGGGGCTCATCCGCAGCAATGTCCTGGGCTTTTCCTCTGCCCTCTCCAGGTGATGGGGCTGGGATTGGTCTGGGACCTACCCGGGTTTGTCTCCCGAGACCCTGGGGACGTTCGGGTCTGTGTTTCCAACTTCCCCGCATTTCAGTATTCAACAACTTTTGGGGTATGCTGTGTGTGCCTTAGGCCGAGGATAAGCAGAAGCTTAATTTGTTCCAAATGATTTTCCACCCTTTTTCCTATTGTTTATTATTTATTATGCTTTAATTTATTCACAAGATTAAGTGAGTAAACAACATCAGAACTACTTATTGCTACACAGTCCAGTAAGCATAATGATGCCAGTTTTAAATGCCGAACGGTGCTGATTAGAGCTGTTATGCTAATATTCATTTGTTTGTTTTACCTTTACCGCTTTGCTTGCATACTTCACAAATTAGGGTATTTTCCTGCTTTTTCCTCTTACTGTTTTTATCATCAAATGAAGGTAATTTACCATTTTTCCATTTGAATTGTAAAGCTAATTGAACTTAATGGCTTCAGAAAAATCAATAATATCCTACTGTTATTGATATAATGAAGCACACGTAAGAGATTATCCAATAAAGACACAAACCACTTAAATGAAGAATTCAACTCCACATTGAACTACTTAAGTTCTCTACATGGACAATTAAGGGAAGATCCTTGTACGTGGGGAAACAACAATAATTTTAGTACATTAAAGTTGTGACGTAAACCGTGCAAGTCACAGAGGAGCGTACCACTCCGTTTGAGAGCCATCCCGTTATACCTAGCAAATGCGTTTAGGGTTCACTCCTGCCTTCCTTTGGATGTCGTATCTCCCAAGGTTTGAGCTGTGTCCCCTCACGTGCCACTAACTGAAGTTAACGTTCTTCTTACAGGACAGTTGTGCGTGTCCCGTGCAGCTGAAGTATGTGAGGGTTTACCCAGGGGGCTTGTACATTCTCTATGCCTTGTCTGTAAGCGATAGTGCAGTATTTTCTGTATTATGGTTTGAACTGGTACAGTGGGAAAGGCTGCAGTCATCAACCTGCCTTCCAGGTGTTCACCAGCGCTGCCCGACGGTGTTGCAAGAGACGCAGCCCATGTTCTGCAAAGGGGCTGGAGTCCAAGAAGTTAATAAGGATCGCAGCGGTCATAACAAGCCAGCTCTAACATCTCGTTTGCGGCAGCCGGGCTTTTGTGATTTAACCTGCTCTATTTTTCATGGCTGGTTTTAGAAAGTAATAACAATCCCACATTGAAATGTGTTTGGGGTCAGAACTCATCCCACGAGGAGGCTCCTCAGCTGCACTGCTCTGCCACTGAAAGGGAGAAATAGGAATTGGTTGATTAGAAATGGAAAACGTTGAGGTTTCTTCGCCAGTTTGAAAATACAGATTTATTTGGAAACTACCATTAGCTTGCACCCTGGTTCTGGCAGAGGTTTAATGGCTCCTAGGAGAGTATATGAGAAACTCCAAACAAAACACTTCTAAACCTTTAAATCTGGATCAAAACCATTAAATCCCTAAATGGCGTAGGGGAAATTAAGGCCCTTAATTTAGGGATCAGTGTAGTAAAAAGGGAATGGCAAATATGAAATTAATGACATTTAAATTACTGTTTCATTAGAAAACAATTTTGCCACAGTATCTTACTGAATCTAGGATACCCAGAGATCAATAGCAATTCCCTTTATTTAACGCACTTGTGACGTTTACTGTGTGACTTTTTTTTTTTTTGGAAAGGAGTTGCCATTTGTGAAGATGTTCTGTGTGAAATATTAGTGGAATTAAACGCATTTTTAATTGCACTCGAGAGCTGTATTAGTTTGGCACTTGAAAATTGCGCATTAACTCGTATGATGAATGGATGTTGAGAATCCAGGATAGACAATTTCTGCTGGGTTTGCAAAATGGGAAAGGTAGACTGGAGTCGGTTCAACACAACATGTTAAGGGATGAAGAAGAGAGGGGACATAATGGGCTGCTTTAGCTCAAAAAAATAAGAAAAAATAAGAACAAAGAGTGCTAAATGCTAAAACCTGGACACTTTTTAATTCTGCTTGCCCAATATTTTGGTAGGTGCCTTGGTGATGCTTCTTGAGCACCACCAGGATGTCCACATTACCCCCGTTTCATTCCGTGTGCCAGGACTGGCCTCCCACGGGGCGCTGGAGTCCCCCGTCCGCGTGATGAGAGAAGGTACATCCAAATACATTTAGGTCTAGACTGTACTGGAAAATAATCTCCATGAAGTAATCCAATTAAACCCCCCCAGAGGCACTCAGGGAGGATGGCTGAGTGGAAACACTTTCATTTAGGAGGCTTTTGTTGCAAATACCTGAAAGGTTCCAAGGAGAATGAATACCTTTATGGAAATTGCCAGTCCACAAATCTGCATTTACAGAAGGAAATGTTTAAATGAGCTGTTGACTGTTGGCGATAACTGCCTGAATGCTGTGTGCAGCCCCCATTTGATGTCTGGTGTCTTTACCTCTGTGGTGTAAAGAGGACAGTGAGTCCTGCCACGCACCGTGCCTGGACTTGAGTACTCTTTGGGAGTGTTTCTCACATCGCAGTTGAGGCACTTCTCCTCCAGTGCTCCCCATAACTTCTATGGGATGACGCTTTTATGGGCATGGAAAAAAAAATAACAAAGAATGGTAAGAACAAACCACTCCTTTTTAGCACTGTAAAAATCGTGACTATTACCTTCCCAGCGTCCTCTCAGCTAATGGCCTGAAACAGGACCAATATTTGATTTCTACTTGCTGTATTTACTTTATAAATAGATACTTCATGGGTTTCATTCTTTACTGAGATTGAATTAGTGGGTTAAATAGACAGAAGTATTTCTTACCATGGCATACTGATCTCTTAGCATCTTGCACTGACCTGATAACAGGCTAGCAGGAGAGTAAACTTAATTATTTTTTAAGCTAGAGACTGACAATAGAGGACACTGAATATTTCTGAAACCGAGATCTTCTTTTCTGTCATTAAAAAGCCAGGGCAATCTGAAAAGAGTGTGAATTCATGGCATATATCACTGCGATTATTGAAGGGTTTTCAGAGAGTGGCTTATCACCTCCAGGCTTATTTACCTGATAAACAGAAGCCTTATGCTTCAAAAGCCCCAGCTCCTCAACCCTGGCGCGGTAGCCACCTCTTAGCGAGGATGAATAAAGTCCGATGGAGTCGGCAAGCAGGACCTCACGGAGGCCTTTTGTTGCAATTTGCACTTCAAAAAATACCCCCCGAACGTCTCATTATAAGCAATAACTGCCTAAAATGAGCTTGAGAAGATCCTGAGGGGGCTTGGCCTCCTTCAGTTTGCTTTTTGAACTTGAGTTCTTCACGAGTAAAGGTGATGAAGAAGCTGAAGGGTGAGGGTCTGTGTTTTTGGGGATGTTTGAGAGGATGCACGACACATCCCCGTGAGCTGCTGAGCCCAGGTGTCATCTCTGCCAGCCACCGGGGCACGAGATGAAGATCTAATTTCAGATGGCCTTTACCAACCTCGCTGTGAACAGCAGTAATCTGCAAAAACCAATAAATACCCTTTGTGTCGGCGTTCGCCAGACGGCAGGGTACTGGAAAGCCACTTCTGTCCCCGGGGAGGTATTGTGAAGGGTTCCCGTTTCGTCGCGCATCCTTCGTTGCCGCTCCCTGGCCGTGGAGCCGTCTCTCCTGCCCGTCATCGTGCCCCCACTCCTTCAACGTGCATATTAATCTTGATTCTAAACCATCCTACAGACGCCGCATGCAAATGTACCGAGCGATTCAAATTGGTTTTCTCTGTTTGTAAATGTAGTGTTCTGTGACTGCTCAGGGGCACTTTGAACATATGCTCCTTGGTATCTGACATTTTTCAAAATTTCAAGCAAGGAGGATATTTGCAGCGTAGGCACGTGTGGGCCTGTTGTGCTGCCCTGCCTCTCCTCCCGCCCCGCGGCACGCACCCGGAGCCTGCCTTGGGCGAGAGCGGGTTCAAATCCTTAAATGAAAGGTTTTTCTTCTTGGATGTGTGTATATTGGGGGGGGGTGGGGACGGGGACTGCAGGGGGGACGGACAAGCAGCAGAATGCAAATTCTCTGTGAATTAAGCAGAAAAGCCCATTCCCAGAATTTCAGTTACAGCAAAGTCTATTATGCAGGAGATTTGTGTGAAAATAGTGTTACTTATATCTTCATGCCTTAAATTTGTCTCTGCAGAGACCTTCTTTCCATGGGGTGGTGATCTGGGAGGGGAGAGGCCGGCTGCTGCTCTCAGCTCCAGGCTGGGGCCACCGGCCCTGGGTAAGGGGAGCCATGGGACAATCTTTTGCTACCCCTTTCCACATTTTCATGACCTCCACATGTTTCTTGCTGCTCATGATGCGAATTCTCAGTTCCCCCTCTCTCCTTGGGCAGTGTGACCTAGTGGGCGGCACCTGAAGGTCATTTAATGGCTCAGGTCACTGGTAAGCATGGAGGGATGGAAGTGAAGTGCCTGAAACTCCTGCTGCTCTCGCCCGGTTGTCCTGCTGATCTGCAAGATGCTTGTGCTCTCAGATGAGTCTTCCCTGCCAGGCAGATGCTGAGCACACTGCTGTGTTTTCACGGCAGCCCTAATGGGCCCAGCTGCAAGCTGGGAGAGATGAAGATGGGGCTGACGTGCTGTTTGTCCACCTCACTGCAGGGCTTGACCATGAGCCAGCAATATTCCCTTGTGGCCAAGGCGGCCAATGGTCTCCTGGGGTGCATTATAAAGAATATGGCCAGCAGGTTGAGGTAGGTCATCTTCCCCCTCTGCTCTGCCCTAGTGAGGCCACATCTGGAGTACTGTGTCCAGGTCTGGGCCTCCCCGTTCAAGAAAGACAAGGAACTACTGGAGAGAGTCTAGTAGAGGTCTACAAAGATGATCAGGGGGCTGGAACATCTCTCTGATGAGGAAAGGCTGAGAGACCTGGGTCTCTTTAGCCTGGAGAAGAGAAGACTGAGAGCAGATCTCATCAACGCTTATAAATACCTAAAGGGCAGCTGTCAAGAGGATTGGGCCAGACTCCTTTCAGTGGTGTCCAGCAACAGGACCAGGGGCAACGGGCACAAACTGGAACACAGGAAATTCCATCTCAACATGAGGAAAAACCCCTTTACTTTGAGGGTGGCAGAGCCCTGGCACAGGCTGCCCAGAGAGGTGGTGGAGTCCCCTTCTCTGGAGATCTTTAAAACCGACATGGATGCGTTCCTGTCCAGCCTGTTCTAGGTGACCCTGCTCTGGCAGGGGGGTTGGACTAGGTGATCTCCAGGGGTCCCTTCCAACCCCTACTATTCTTCGATTCCATGAATCCACCTGCATTTGCAAGCCAGCACCGCTTGATTTGTCTGGACGAGGAAGCTGAGGTTACCGGAGAGATGCTGCATCGCTCGTTGGGTTCCCAGGCACAGTCTGCTCCTCGAGTGCGAGGTTTGCGCATGGCGGCCCAGAAATCGCTGCAGTGCATCTGGCGAGAGGCTGCGGTGGTCATGGTGCTGCTGGGACAGAGCTGCACTCCTTGGGCTCCAGAAGCACACAGCCTTGTTCCTCAAATGCCTGGTTGCACTGCAGGACTTTAGGCACACATCTTCTTAACACTAATTCCTTCCACTGAAGGGGAATAAGTACTCTAACAGTTAGTTTGCTACAATAATTAAAATTCATGTTATCTTTCTTTAAGCTCAGAAGACTCTCTGTTGTCAGTACCTCCAGAGGTCCTAGTTTAGCTGCTTCTGGTTCATTTAATGATATAACAGTGAGAAGCAGAGATATTCCTTTTAATGTTGATGTGCAAGGTTTAGAATTAAATGTCTCTGCTGGTTGCTGGGTACTTTCTGCTACTGCCAACCCCATGAACTCTTTAAACATATGCTAATGAGCCCGACTTGCTCCCATTCCTTCTGTATAATCCATGAAGGAAGAAAAGTCAATCTTAGTCTTACTGCCTAATGGCCTCTATATGTTGTAGTTAGCACAAGAACACTGTGAAGCGACGGAGATCAAGAGTTAAATGCATGAATTAAGCAGAGTCCCTCTGACCACACTCCATTAGAAGAGAAACTGTCTCTAGGGAGACAAAACAAGATTTCTCTTTATATATACATTATGAGAGTCGCCCACTGATCCTCCAGGCATTTTGAATCGTTACTGGCACCCTGGTGATGTGGACGAAATATAATTTATCGATATCACTACAACTTCCTACCTGAGATGTTGCTGGAATACCGATGTGCTACAGCATAATAAAGTTTAAAGGAGTATGTATGTCATACGTAGCATCGCTTTCTGTCATGCACCTGACCTCTCAGCCCTGATGGGAGTCCAAAAGGTTTATTAATTGGAATTGCATTTATTTTAGCAGTCTGTACTGCTTTTTATTTTTAACATTGCTTTTGAACACCTGCACGCAGTCTTCTGGCTTGGCCAGCAGCTGTTTGTGTGTGATTTGCTCAGAAAAGAGAGGGGGAAAGTTATCCAGCAAAGCTCCTGTGATGGATGAATGGAACAGAATTGGTGGTAAACCTCCTGCTATGGCAGCAGACTGGTGAGCTTCAGCCGCGGGACAGGAGACTCTTCCACAGTTCTTTCAAGGAAAATCTTTTCATCTATAGCAGCTGAGGAAAAAGCAGTTGCTGTAAAAAAAACTGCCTGCACTCCAGCTCTGTGATGCTATTCTTAGCGTTGTTATGATTGATTATGGCATCTTATATGGTCATTGGGTAAAAATAAGAGACTAGCAGACCTTGTCCCCTGCCTCGTGTTCCTGCAACCCCATTCAAAATGCTGCTGCCGTAATCAGCTTCTTACCTGGAGCGTTTCATGAGGGTATGAGCTAGTCTTCTCTGCCACATTGGATGTGATCATTTGATCTCAGCTTTCAAAGTTATTGCCAGTTTATTTCTCTGCATTTATCTTACCGCAATCCTCCTGCGCCTCCTCTCGCTTCAGGCATTTCTCCCGTAGCACCTTCCCCCTCACCACCCCAGCCCCAGACGTGGTTCTACAGACGCGTGGTTCTTGCTTCCCAGTGCAGGCTGTGAGCTGCTGGCTGTCCTTGGGGGGAAGCCTCGAATACCCTTAGCCAGTGCCGGCACCGTTCCCTTCTTCTCTGCCTACCACAGCCACAGGAACCATGCTTCTACACCCATCTCCTGTTTGGGAATGCAAGAAGTATCTTTTACTTGAGTTTTAGATGTTGTTGTGGGTAAGCACGTTACCTTAACTGGGGTCTCTGGGCGCTGCTCTAACACAAACAGTAACGTTCCCAGCAGCAGTGGTGACCGCTGTGTTAACTTCTCCAGGGTGCTCGCGCAGTTGGCCTCAGCATTTGTGCTCTTCCGATTTTAGCGTGGGCAAAGAGATACCAGATAAGAATCTGCAACAGAGGGAAACTTGCTATTTGCATGTAGAAATTCATAGAATCATAGAATCATTTAGGTTGGAAAAGACCCCTTGGGATCATCGAGTGCATTGTGCATTGGTGTAATGCACCAGATTGTGCATTATGGAATGGGATGGTACAAATCTTATGAGTTTATTTGGATAATGTCTTGTCAGCATCTCTCAGTAGATACTACGTGACCTTTCAAGACAGGGTCTACCATCACCTGTGCTCTTTAGGAGGGTTTGGTACCAGTACCAAAAACTCTGCTGGCTACTTTGGAGTGAAAAACTTCAAAGAATAAAGGTAGCACCAGAGAATATTTATTTTTCAAAGGAATCCATGAATATGAGTTAGTTCTGTCACGGTCATTTGGGCAGACACGTTTCTTTCGGTTGCTCTTCATTCTCAGAGAAGCCTCCGATCTTCCACAGAACACTTAAGGACATTTTAACCCTTCTAATAAATTATTTAGAAGAAATCTCTTTATCTGTAGTGGGAATCCCACTTGACATTGTTTGTCTTCCTTTATATACCTAAACATGAGACGAGTTCTGCAGAAGTTGGGTGTGGGTGTTTACGGTGGAGTGTGCTAAACTGTTTTCAAGATCTGTTTGCTGATCTGGTTTGTGATGGCTTTCAAAAAATGAAAAAAAAAATATCTTTAAGTTTATCAGTAATTCCTTAGCCACAGGATCTAAATGGGATTATTAAAAGGGCGTAAAAGAATAGGAAGAGCTCACTTCAGTGCGCGTACTTTTTCTGCCAGATGTGGTGTGTAGGCCTGAGTCCCTCTGGTTTCAATGTGAACTTTGTAAAGTTGCAGTCTGCGGCAGGGCGGTACGTTGAGCCTCGAGTGCAGCGTGAGGCGGTACGGTGTTTACAGCTGCTTTCGTTCCTCTCTGGGTTCCAATAGCTGCCTTTTAGAGAAACCAGCTGGAAGAGCACTCCGGTAATCCTTTTAGAGCTGGCGGGATCTGTGTTTAAGTACTCCTTTTGCTGCTTCTCTCTTGAAGGCAATTCCTTACGGTAGGAGCAGCGTGATCGGATGCGTTATTGCTGAGGTTTTGTGCAGGGCGTGCAGCCTTTCTTCCAGCGCTAGTGTGCCATGTGTATAAAGCCGTCACCCCAGGAGATAAGCTTCTAGATCCCTATTGCCTTGAACATGAAGATGCTCACACAGGAAGGTTTTTTTGTGGAACATCATTTCTCCTCCCTCGCTCCCACCTCTCCGCTCCCACACATACTTCCATGAATGCATTTGTTCTATAAAGACACAGGCTTTGGTTTAGTTTTGTGCTATTGCCACGTTTCTGGGTTTCGCTGTGATGTTTATCCTTTGTGCTCTGCTCTACCCCATCATGTTTTGGTTTGATGCAAGCATCTTTATGGAAAAGCAATTGCTTAGGGAAATACGCTGCCTATCAACTGTCTGATCACGACTATCAGTTTACGGAATTAAACTGAGACTGTATCGGTGTAAAGGCTCCACGATGAAAATTTGCTTCATAAAATTCATCTTGCATATCATGGCTCTCCGTCCGTAGTGTTACGAAGCTCACTGTTCTTTCCCCATAATCTACTGAATAATAACAGTTAGCACTTGCATCTGCAAATCAATACGCAGGCTTTAGCTCCTGACCGTAGTGAAAGTTGTGTTATTGTATTAAACCAGTAACCATTACCTTCCACGCCTATAACTGATCGTTGCGTTCTGTATTTCTGTCAAATTTGACAACAATCACCTCCTGAAGCTTTAACAAAGACAGAAATTCCCCTGGCACTTCTGGCAATTACACGTTAGTCTACGTGGAGACAGCAGATTACTTGCTGATTCCTGTTTGCTGATTCCATTATGTATGCTCCAGTACATAATGGCTTGTTAATCCTTTAAAACAGCCTAGCTAGAAATACTCTTTTTAAATTATACTATTTTGGTTCTATTAAAAAAAAAAAAAGAAGCCATCAAAAATGATGAATTCCATAGAGTCTCTTATAACCACTGGGGTTTTTAAGATGATCGCTATCAGGAAACTTATCATTATGGTAGCTGGACTGTGTGCTATGTGGTGAACTGTTTCCTTTTGAAGATATTCATTTTCCTTCCGTCGATTTGATGCGATATGCTTGCAGTCTAGCCGGGCAAGAGTAATAGTGGTGATGAAGACAGCGCGGTGTTTTATTGTGCTCTAAAATAATTCCGTTAAGATCTAGTCTCATTCCTGAGATGAATTCCTGTTTTCTCTTTGCTGCGTTTGCGATCGCTCAGCTGCAGGCTTCACCCGCAGCCCTGTCCCAACAGAGAGCCGCGGGCTGTTTTTGTCCTGCCAAACTCAGGCTGATACACTCTCGTGAGTATAGTACTGTTGTCCCAAATCCGGGTTCTTTACCCGGTGTGCACGTACCGGTTGACACACGGAGTCGAGATACTTGTTTTATTGCAGTTCTGTGCAGAAAGGGGTGCGAGGCGGTAACTCGCAAAGCTAGCACGCCTTTTGAGAAGTAAGCTGGGTCTTATACCAAATAACAAGACGAAACTACAGTAAAGTACGTGATTGGTCAGTCATTCTTCACTCCGAACTTTACATACAGAAGCAGAAATTCACCATCTTCAGACTCCTGCTCTCTTTATTTGAGATCAGTTTGGCATCACCAAGGTCTCTTCCAGTCCCCATTCACCAACGACACAAACCCACGTGCTTGCGAAACCTTTAATTCTTGTGACTGTTAACCCTTTTCTTTGGACAAAAGTACCTCAGCCTTGCTTGCAAAAAATGCAATGCTGTATAATACCGTGCTCTGTGAAATGGGATAAGGACAGGGAAAGCAGAATGTGATTAAAAGTTTGGCCTCGTCCTTCTTTGTGCTTGGGTGCAAACCTCGCCCTTGCTGGGCACAGCTCACGTGTCTGAGCAAGTAAAACACGTTCCTTATGGAAAAATGGCCATAACACTCACTGAGAAGCCCTGCATCGCTTTCCCTCGAACCTATTTTACGTCCCTTGCGTACGTGCGTGGCTGACGTGAGGATGGCGGTGAAGCCATCCCGCAAAAGGTCGCGATGAGTTTGAAGGGCCAGAGCAGCAGCAGGTCCCGCTCTGCGCCTGTCCCTGTCGTCACGAGTGTTGTCCGTACAAGCTGTAATAGATAGTCCTTTCCCTGCAGAGCTCGCCATCTAATAGACGAGACAGTAATATTATCCGTCTTCCGCAGATGGGGAAAAGAGGCGCGGAGAGATTAAGCCCAAGGTCGCAGAGGAAGTCTGTGGCAGGACCAGGAATTGAATTCAGCTCTCCCGGGTCTTTGTCCAGCGCCTTAATCACAAAACCCGCCCTCGCCTCTATGCTTTTCTATTATTTAATCAGCTGAAGAAAAAAAATGCAAATTGATTTAATTAAAGGAGAGAGCAAATTTCTAATTTCAGCCTGGGTTCGTTCTATGGTTATGGAAATTTTAAAGAATGGAGAATAAACATCTGTAATTTCTTTTCTCGACAGATGTGTTTTCACTTACACAGCTGTGCAAAAATTATATTTATATATATGTTGTGACGTATAATTTTATCCTAGAAACAGATCTGATGTTGGACTACCAAGAGGTGTCACTTTCTGGCTTGCAGAATAATCCTCTTTCTGGCAAAAAGTCGGTCACGTTTCTTCCCGCAGACATGGTTTCTTCCTTTAAAGTGTCTCTCAAAATTATTTTATACTCGATGAAGCAAATCCTCCAAAGGCTTCATTATTCTGATGGTAGCATCATCTGATTGAATATTTCAATCATAATGTCCTCTGGAGAATTTTAGCGGTTTCCACTTGGGATTTTGGAGGCTTGGATTCATGTGTGTTCCCGAGGTTTTGAGGATCTGGTATAGGAAATTCAGATAATTTTGGATGCACAGAGTTCGCTGGGGAGGTAGATGTTAATGTTTACTCTTGTCGTTGATTAGAATACATTAAATCGCCTCTTTCTCACGTGAAAAACACAAAGGCAGCTTCTTTGGATCCCACTGAGCAAAGCATTTAAGCATGTGCTTATTTTTAAGCACGCGAATGTTGTCCGAGCATGTTTCTGCCGCGCATTATTAGTTAATCGCAAAGGTTAATGCCATAAAGTCACATCAGACGGCTGGGGACATCAGCAAGAAAGTGCCTGCTTCCTTATGCCGGGAAAACATTTAACGTGTGTGGCGCCTGCTGTCCGAGGCGCGCTCCGTGAGTGCTCTCCGCCAAACTTCTCTTATTTTGGTAGTGTTCCCCTTTGTATTGCCACGTTGTTGGGAAGCCGTGGGCCCCGACGCTGCGGGCGCTTGGGGACACGCTTCGTTTCTGTGCCTCATTGGACCGAATGTGGCCGTGCCTGTGTGTTATGGGTGGCGTTCTGCAAGTGGTGGGATCGGGGCCTCTGTGAAGGGCAGAAGAGGGAGAAAAGAAGCTTTTCTGCCTTCACCCTTGATGTTTCTTCCCCGTTCACTGAAAAAATATCTTTAGATAACTCTGAAAAAAAAAAGTCTGTGTTTGTTTTGATAAGCGAGTTCCTACAAGGATGCCAATTTTAGAGCTTTCTACGCCAGCCGTTGGTACCCTGTTGCCTCCTTTCCCCCCTTGCATCCCCTGGAGAACGTATGAAAGACTTTGACATCCACTTTTGAAGAAGGAGCTCCTCAGGCTTACGTCGCTGCCTCTGAATTGCTGTGTAGCTGAGGACTACTTGTTAAGGTTGTTCTTATTTCAGGCTCACATTAGGTTTTATGAACTTTAATGAACAGTAAGTAATAAATTTGCTGAAGAAATTGGGTTAGCCTGTGATTAACATTCAGAGTGATGCAGATGAGTGTACCAATGATGGGAACATGTGCTCACATCACGATGAAATGCAGATGAGAGGCCCTGGAGCAAGCCCAAGGATGTGGGCCAGCGCAGTTTCATCTCTGTCAGCTTTAATCTGATCTAAAGTGCGAGCGCTACCGGCCTGCAGAAGGAATCCCAAACCCTGGGAAGACCTAAATACAACTTTTGTTTTCTATTAGAGGCTATTAAAACATCTTCTTTACAATCAAAGCTCCACAACATAAAAGCACAAGGTGCTGCATCTGAAAAACAATATTTCCAGCAGTAGGGAAGAGAGGGGAAAATGGTTGGAAGATGCCTCTTGATTTGGTTTAGCTTTTATAACACGCTGCTTTACTGAGCAGTCATTTTAGTCAATTGAAACCCAGCTGAGCCTCATCGTCTTATGACAGCGCTGTTGTACAGAACAGAGAAAAAAACCCACCACCACTCCCCCCCTTTTAAATGAAGTGCAAAGTAATGCTAGAAAGGGAAAGAATAAATCAATTTTAAGTGGTAATCTATGAAGTTGGACAGAAAATGATGAGAAATGAAGCAACTGGTCATAGGAAATTGACCTTGAAAATGGTGTTTATCTTGCGGACGCAGTGGCGGGGCCCCGCTGCTGCTGCAGGCCGGCAGCTGAGGGGGGAATTTAAATCAGAGGTTCTTTGCTTTGAATCTCAGCTGGCTTTTGGGGGAGTTTCTTTTAAGACTGTGTTCTCTGACAGTCGTGCCAGTGGTGCTGCTCGACAGCATCTGGCAGGCAGGATTTATTCCTTTGTGGCAGTCGCGTATTTTACTCTGTTGCTTGAAAGGCTGCCTGCGTCTGGGAGCGGTAATTGCCCAGCGTCCGAAGAATAGCCGTGATTGTGTAATAGATACACATGCTAGCAAAAGAGATGGTATTTTTACCTGACTTTAATTTCCATACAAATAAACATGTTAAAGCAAGTAAAAGGGTAAATGAGTAATACAAGTCACCTCAGTTATTTTAAACTGCAACACCTACTTACACCAGAAGGATGGCTATCGCGGTATTATATACATCTTTATTTACAGTACAGGTACAGAAGGGCGTGGGAGCTGGAATATATTGGCTTCTCACTGAAACTTCTCTAGCAGAAAACAATTGATAGTGTATTCCATGATTTGTGTATTCCTAGGGCAGGTGGCCAGGGCTCCTTCAGATTAAGTAAATACTTTTTGGTTCAATTGATGACGATCGTGTTCTGCCTTTTTTAGCATCACCTGTGTCAGTGAGCCATCCGCAGCTCATCATGGTGGGTTGTCTCTGGTTCTCAGACACCTGCTTACTGGATGTCTCACTTATTCCCAACTAAAACATGAAGGTACCAGTAGCCACGTGCTGCTCCATGGAGACTTTATGGTTTTGATGGTCAGGAAAATAACCTGATGTTCACACCTTAACATGTTAACTCTTATGCGGAACGGCTGAGGGAACTGGGGTTGTTTTGCCTGGAGGCTGAGGGGAGACCTTGTCACTCTCTACAGCTGCCTGAAGGGAGTTGTAGTAAGGTGGGGGTCGGTCTCTTTTCCCAAGGAACAGATGATAGGACAAGAGGAAACGGCCTCAAGTTGGGCCAGTGGAGGTTTAGGATGGATATTAGGAAAAATTTCTTCACAGAAAGGGTTGTCAAGCATTGGAACAGGCTGCCCAGGGAAGTGGTGGAGTCCCCATCCCTGCAGGTATTTAAAAGCCGTGTAGACGTGGTGCTGAGGGACATGGTTTAGTGATAGTTTTGTCAGTGTTAAGCTGATGGTTGGACTCGATGATCTTAAAGGTCCCTTCCAAACTAGACGATTCTATGATTTTCTAACTTTACTGAAACATTAGAAAGCTTTGCGTCAGTTCTAATCTGAACCACACAAGTGGGCTATCTGGTTTGCTCAGTGGGTTAATAAAATCACTGATCTCCTTTCAGCACAGATTCTCTTTCAGCATAAGTCAGACAGCAAACACAGGCAGGAAGGTCGCTGGGGCTGCTGAGGCGTAAGTGAGACCAGGGCAAAGCCCTTCACCGCTGCCCTATATTGTGTCCGGTGATTTGTTGCAGACTTTGGCTGATACCTGAGCTCCTAAGAAGCCTGAGGAATTGCTCATGTCGGCCATTAAAAGATATGGCCCAGGCAATATCTGCAAGTGGCAGTTGCTTCTGCGTGTGTGGCCAGCACCCACCCTAGCTCTGTGTACGTAAGGGCTGACTTTCCCGGATGGGACCGTGCAGGGTTTGGAAATGCTCCAGCTGAATGCCTTTCCCTCGGCTGGGAGCGTTTCCCAATCCATTCGATCCTGCATGTGCCTAGCAGGATAGGGGCTGGGACGAGCATTCAGAGCAGGCGAAAGAAACCAAAGGGAGCGAGGTGGGAAGTGGGAATGCGGCGGTGCTCGCCAGCAAAGCCCCTGGAAGAGGGGAGGGGAGCCCTGCTCACGGCAACTCTCCATGGAAAACTCGTATTGATCAAGCGCCGGTGACATTCGGGTTGGTTGTGTTATTACAGCGCCTGTGCTCCGATGGAAAACTAACAAATAATAAATCTAGGCAATGTTTTCAGACCGTGCAAAAATTAGGAATTTTGAAGCAACCCTCCTCCAGATATTTAAAATTCAGCGAGCTTTTTTTGTCCTGGGTCTTGAGACGTTAATGACTTTGACTAATTGTCAACACCACCAATTACTATGACTGATACCTTATCATTTCCCACAATGAGCAATGCTAATTAAAATTGATTGTGCTGCTGTTCTGGCACAGCAGCAAGTTTCCTTTTCATTTTTTGTTTAAACATGAGCTTATTGTGCCGATTTGGTGAATTAAATAAGGAAAGCTTATTATTCTGATGTTTATTTTTGAGCAGGGGTTTTAAGGCACATTGGAAGCCTGTTACAAGTGTCAAAGAAACAGAAGAGCTTGAATGAATTGTATTTTTGGAGTACCAAAACATACACCTAATAATAATACTTAGCACTTTTATACCACAGTGCTTTTTACATGATCGCATTTCTGTACAAACGTGACTACTCCTATTATCTCTGCGAGGTGGGTAAACACTATTACTTCGGTTTCACAGGTATTGAAGCTGAGACACAGGAGCTTTGATTCTCTAATAGCGGTGCACTTCAAGCTATTCACTTCAATTAGATTACAGATCTCTGTTTTACAGCAGTGTGAGGTGGCTAAGTTAGGATTTGCAAGACTGGCTTGCTTGAATTTTATACGAACTTGGCCTTTTATTTCTCACTTGTTGTTTGTTTTTTTAAAATGTGGTTATTTGTCTCTCCCAAAGATGGGATCAAGGCTTCCTTGTGCTGGCCTGCCCTGTGCCGGCTCCTGCCAGTAAACGTAGATTCCAGACACGCAGGGCACAACTGTACAGGACTGGAGTTGTGACCTCCTTTTTCATGGTCTTTGTTTCATCAGGTGAATCTCCTCATGTCAGGAAAGACTGTTCTTTATTGGGGGGAAGCTTCTTGTGGGGAGGAGAGAGGGCTGGGTTATAGCGTGGGACAGTACCCTGAAGCTCGTGTGGTATGTATCGCCTGTGCGGCACCGCAGTTGTATTCTGAATTCAGCTGTGGTTGTGGTTGTATGCGAACTTTTCCACGGGGAATGTTTATGGGGTAAGTTATCAATGGAAGATGTACCTGGCTTTTGAACTATTCTGCTGGTTTCCTCTTCTTAAGTGGCTGATTGCACATAATAGCACAAGTCTATGACCTTATCCTGTTGGAGATTTATTTAATCTGAACAACAGATTCCTTCCATGGTCGATATATAACGAGTTAATATGTAAAGGATATAAATGCATGGAATTGCCTTACTTCCTCCTATTTAGTCTGTTAAATGAGTCAACTACTTCATGGTAGTTAATTAAAAAAAAAAAAGTCTTTTAAAGAATTCTACATGTTGCACTCTTTCATAAACAAGATCTCTCTTAAGCCTTGACAAAAAGGGAACCCATGTTTGCCTTCATGTTATCTTGCATGAGCAGTTAGAGAGGAGTATGTCAATCAAAAAATGTTTTACATTTATTGGGGAAAAAAAACTTTAAAATATCTCGTACTTGAAAGCAAGAGAAAAATACTTACATTACAGAAATACCAATAGCAAAAAAATCATATCCAAAAAGTAAATATTTCATTCCAGAAAACTGTTTTCTTGATTATTTACAGCTACGTGAATTTCCCTTGAGCATTGATTTCCCTTCTGATCCTGATATGAGCTGGGAGCAACCTTATAAATCTACAGAGCTTTATCTTTATGCCGTAGTGCCACGACTGACTCCAGTGCAAATCCTCCTTGTTGCAAAAAAGGGAAGGTCCTGCCCTTCCCACCGCTCTTGGTTTGGCTCTCCTGCTCCACCAGTAGCGTTCATAGGGACCTAGATCAAGTTAAAAGTCTGCCTGACAAGTAGTTTAAAAAACGGTAACGTGTGCTGGTTTTGGCTGGAATGGGGTTAATTTTCTTCATAGTAGCTAGTATGGGGCTGCATCTTGGATTTGTGCTGGGAACAGTGTTGGTAACACAGGGATGTCTTCGTTATTGCTGAGCAGTGCTTACATGGCTCCTCACACCACCCCACCAGTTGAGTAGGCCGGGGGTGCACAACAAATTGGGAGGAGACACCACTGGGACACCTGACCCCAACTGGCCAAAGGGCTATTCCATGCCATATGACGTCACAGTCAGTATATAAAGCTGGGGGAAGAAGAAGGAAGGGGGGGGACGTTTGGAGTGATGGACTTTGTCTTCCCAAGTGACTGTTACACATGATGGAGCCCTGCTTTCCTGCCGATGGGAAGCAGTGAACGAATTCCTTGGTTTGCTTTGCTTGTGTGCGCAGCTTTTGCTCTACTTGCTAAACTGTCTTAATCTCAACCCACGGGTTTTCTCACTTTTACTCTTCTGATTCTCTCCCCCGTCCCACCAGAGGGGAGCGAGCGAGCAGCTGCGTGGGGCTTAGTTGCTGCCTGGGGTTAAACCGTGACATAATTAAAAGAAAAGTGTTTTCAGTGGTGAGCAGTTGTTTGATGTGGGGTTTCTGCATGGTTACGTGAAAGCCAAGGTGGCATCAGGCAGTGGGGGGCCTTGGATGTGGGGTCTCGGAGCAAGCCCACCTCCACCACAGCAGTGCGATTTGATGCCTAATTGAGCCGACCCTGCAAGCGAGGCCTCGCGCTGTCTGTCTAGTGGCGCTCTCCTGAGCGTTTCGCCTAGGTTAATTTGTTTATGTTGGGAAAGTGCTAGGAAACGGTGCTGGAGAAGTGCAAAGTGTTCTGGCTGGACATAAGCGCTCCCTTTTTTTAGCAGTAAAAGAGCGGTGGTATGTGTTCAGCTGACACGCACTGATGGCACCATTATCAGAAGGTAATGTGTTGCCATTAGCACATGAAGCTGTGAAATAACATGCCAAGTGTGTCTTCTGGAAGCACATTGGACCTAATTCTCCTCTCATCTGTATTGATATCTCTCTACGGACTACGAAGAAGTTGCTCATGATGTACGCTGTAGAAAATCAGAGAGGAATCATGGATGACTGACTCCCTCAGTGTAATAAGCTGTACGTGGGGGCAGAAGTTTTTACTTTCTCCTCTATTTCCAAGTGTCCCCTGGAGTTTTGTTGTGAAAAGTCCGTTATGAAAATGGAGGCGGGGGGAAGGGGGGGGAATATGTCATTTGGGTTGTGATTTGCTGTTAATTAAACTTCAGTGTGACACATCCTTTATGTCAGGGGATTCCTGATTCTCATCTCAGTGGCCTGGTAGAACGGAGGAGCATCTCCGTTGAGATCAATGCTCATTATGATTTTCTTCATTATCATCATGATTCTCATCAGTATTTGTTCTACAACACTGGCTGTGGAACTGAAGCGCAGGCAGAGATGACCCTCGCCCGTTCCTGTTCAAAACATTTCATTTTTAACAGACAAGAGACACAAAGGCTGGGGAGGGGAAAGCGACGGTGAACTCATGACAGAGAATTAGATCCAACTACTCGGAAGTCAAAATCAGCCTTTCTTTCCACTGCAGATGACATGATGAGATAATCAGATTTCATTATTTTCATCAGAGTAGAAGCACTTGCACACAGGTTGAAACCCACAGCGCACAAGATGGTGATGGATCTTATCAGACAGGTTTTAGCTGCTTGAACCTCACACATCTGTGTGAGAGAAGGACTCAAGGGTAGATGGGAATGGAGTCTGCCTAAATAACAGCCAAGGCAGAGGAGGAGGGTGGTCAAATTTAGTAAATGATCCCTAGAGAGGGACGATCTGTCACAGAAGGTAAGGTCCACAGCATTGACCTGTTCATGTCTGGTACCCTTAAAGGGATTTTAAGAACTGTTCTTTCTCCTCGGTGTTATTGTGGGGAAAATGCTCATTTTACAGCCTCAGGCCTGAACCATGGCTTTAAGGTGGCACTGTAGGTGGCAGGGAGCTCAGTATGACTTTCTTGCCTAGCAGTAGCTCCTCTGTGAGGTGCAGGTGGGCTGAGGTCAGGACGGAGGGAGCTCGGCCTTGGAGGAGAACCAACAGAAGCAAGGTTCAGCTCCTGCTCAGTGCCCCTTGAAATAACCTCCTCAGACCCGGTGACGCTCACCATGGGGATGTGGCTGGCATGAAACGCCGAGAAAGGGCAGACGCTGCCAGAAGCATTTGGGAAACAAATTCAGAAAGATGGGCCGGATATGGAATGACATCTGGGGGCAAATCCAGGGGCAGAAGAACCTGACTGTGACATCCCGTTTGTTTCTAAGTGATGATGAACGTAGGCGTGGAGAGAAGCTGGGCTCAGACCACGATTGCAGGCAAACCCTGGCAAGTCAGCCTGTTCCTGGACCTGCTTTGCGCTACACGTGGGACAGCAAGAGAAGCATCTGCGCTGATGCATACCTGTGGGAAACCTCAAACATAGCAAGCATTTGATGATCTGACCACCTTGTTTTACTGGATGACCTCCTGTAAAATCTGCAAGAAGGACCACAGAAAAAGAGGTGTCCGTTCAACTTAAGGACCTGGATCTTTCTGCTTAAAATGTTTAAAATCAGTTATTTTGGACACTGTGGAACGGAAAAGACTGTTGCCAGCCTGACAGCTCATTTCTTCTGGTTTGAGGTGTAGGAGGAGGGGTGCAATTTCTGTGACTCGTGTTTCTGAGTGGTTGTCTCATGCCAACCAACTGATAATCCCACAACCATCCCTTCAGTGCCGGTAGTTTCTCTTTTTGCTGATGAAAAGTTGTCTGGGGGTCAGGAAGCGGATGGAATTGTTAAGGTTCTCACATAGAAACGATGGGACACAAACACGTTGAAGTTGTCGTAGGCGGTACCAAGAAAAGCTGCAGCTATCTCTTTGGGGAAAACCACAGCTCAGAATATAACAACTATTGAAGGCTTTGGGGTTCCTGGAACAGATCAAAACTAGTCAGGATCAGCCTTGCTTCCAGCCTGATGAAAGAGGTGTTAATCTTGCTGCTCATAAAGAATTTAAGAATATAAATGTATGAGCTGCAGCCTGGAAGATTAGAAGACCACTTAAATAAATGATAGAGGCTGGATTGACAGAAAGGCTGTCGTGGTGGGATCAACTTGTCTTTCTTCCTGACTAACCAGTTCCCAACCCCTGTAGAGCTTCCAGTTACGGAGAAGCACTGTTGTGATAATGATTATCAGGATCCCTGCCTATGGCCAATGTCCAGGGGTCCCTGTCATGCTATTCAGATGTCATCTGCACGTCCTGTACGCTTGAACTCTCTGTGGGATGCTGGTTTGACAGCAGGCTCTTCCAAGTACTCTTGGAAAGACAGACATGCTTGCCAGGGAATGGGCAAGTGTGGTGGGTTGACCTTGTCTGGCTGTCAGATGCCCACCCAGCCGCTCTCACTCCCCCTTCTCAACAGGATGGGGGGAGAAAATGTGATGAAGAAGTGCATGAGTTGAGGTGAAGATGGGAGATCACTTACCAATTACTTTCGTGGGCAAATCAGACTTGACTTGGGGAAAGTAATTTAATTTATTGCTGCAAATAGAGTAGTATGGTGAGAAACAAAGACAAAAACTAAAACGCCTCCTACCTGTTTCTTCCCAGGCTCAGCTCCTCTCCATTCCCAACTCCCTGGCCAGCAGTGCAGGGTGGGTGGGCGTAGGGGCTTGTGGTCAGTCCGTAACAGCCCCCCTCTGACACTCCGTCCTCCTCACGTGTATCCCCCGCCCCAGCATGGGCCCTTCCATGGGCTGCAGTCCTTCAGGATAAACCTGCTCCAGTGTGGGCTTTCCACGGGCTGCGGTTCCTTCGGGAAATATCCTGCTGCTCCAGTGTGGCGTCTTCAGTGGGGATGTCTGCTCTGGTGTGGTCCTCTCCATGGGCTGCAGGGAAATACCTGCTCCACTGCGTTGTAGGAAGTTTGCCCTCATGACCGGAGGCATCAGAGCTCCCTGGTCCAGGAGAGTTGCTTCTGTTTGGGGGGGGCAGATTTGTGGCTGGCAGCGGTGGGGACCCGGGCTGGGTTTGTGGATCCATGAAGCAAAGCAGTGGTTTTGATGCATTTTCCTGCTGATTTCCTAACGCTAGCTGTGTTTTGTGTCTGTCGCGTGGTAGCTGTGGTCTCCCCTTCTGGGATTTGTGTTAAGTTGCAAGTGTTTTCTAGGTAATCTTTTTTTTGTTGTTGTTTAAATGCTTACATAAGGGATTAGTTATATTTCAGAACATTGAAGTATAGGTAGCCTTGGTTTATAAAACAGAGAACTATGCTCATTTATTGCAGAAAACAAACAGAATACTTCTTTTTTTTCTGAAAAAGAAGAAGATAGCATTGCAAGTTACAGAATTAATGCATTACTGAAAAGAAAAAACACAGCAAATTTCTTCCTCCCCTTCCTCTCCAAGACAGGGGCAGTGTGGAGGGTCTGCTCAGGTTCACCCTCTTGCTCCTTTGCGCTGCGTGAGGGAGCAGTCTCTGCTCTCTACCTCGAGCCCAGCGTGCCCTTAAGCTTGCTACAGGAGCCTGGTTTGGGGAGATGCTTTGGTTGCACCAAAGTGTTTTGCGAGTCAACCTCAGGAGCTGAACTCATGTCATATTAAAATGTTTGCTGCATGTAAGAAGAGGTTTGGGGCTGTTATGGACCCAGAGAAGGTGGCAAATTGCTCCCTCTTGTGTGAGCCTTATAACCCGGTGCGTTTGCGTAGCACGTGGGTTAATGGGCCGCGGCTCAGACTTGCTGGAAACTGCCCGTGACCGTAGCACTACGGTGACGTTTGACCTCTCCTGGCCCCGAACCAGAGCAGTGTGTCCCCTTTGGGCGAGATCTCGGCTGCTCTTTGCAGCAAGCTACAAGTCTACAGCTTTTTATGCACTTAAAATGGCTGCTGGGGAGAGGACGCACAAAATCCTTCCCTCTTGTGAAAACCCCTTTTGCGGCGATAGGTGTATTTTGGCAGTATGGATTTTCCTGGCGTGTTTTGTTGAAAGGCAGCGAGGTTGCCAATGTGCGTCTGCACGTGTGGAGCGGCTGCTGGCACGCAGAGCTGGGTGCTGGGCTGGCTGCGAGGTTGCTGTGTGATGATTTGCCCCTCTAGGGCACGGCACAGCTAACGAACACGGTCCCTCCGGTCACAGGAAGCACACAGGCGCTCGTCAGAACAGATCGGACACAGCCTCTGCTGACCAGACTCATGAAAAAGCTGTATTTTCTACGCGGCAAACAGCAGGATGTTGCATATTTTTCATTATTAACTCTGAATCCATACAATTAGGGGTAAAAAAGAAAATAACATATTTTTATCTGTTAAGTCTAATGATAAAGTAATACCCAAGGAAAATATTGATCCCTACCTTGATCTCTTCCTCTTATAAAATAGGAATTTTCATTGTTTTGCCAGTTTGTCAGCACATTGCATGTGCTGGAGTTGGCAGTACATCTTGTACGAACATGAGCTCCGCTGTCCTGTTCCCATCCCTTCCATCCACCAAGACTTGCCTCTATCTCTTTCCCTTCCCGTGGGTGACGAGGAGTGCGTCTGCTCGACGGACAGAAGGATAGAAGAGACAAAATGCCTTCTTGTGACACCAGGAAGAAAATGATCCAGGGAGTTACAGAGCACTAAGCCTTCCATTTGTACCTGGTAAACTGGTGCAAACGATAAGAAAAAAAAAAAAAAAAAAAAGAAAACATTTGGGAGATGCTGATAATATCAGGCTTATCCAGTAGAAAGGTACTGTAGGATATGGCTGGAAGTGATAGGAAAAGCCTAGGCTTGATGACCCAGTGGGTCACTTACAGTCTTTCACTCCTAATCTTTTAGAAGACTTTGAACTTGTCAATAAGAAATGAAGAGAGAGGAACTGGCTTATCTCATTTATTTATGATATTGAAAGGTCTTTTGCAAGGCCTCTGGTAGAAAGCAGTCAAAAAGACAAGGTAGGTGGGTGAAAGGGAAAGGTATAGTCATGAATCAAAACCTGAAGCGAAGATTAGGTATAACCAGACAATTTTCACCATTGCAGACTGTTAAACAACACAAAAACGTACAAAAAAGCCTCGTATGTTTCTAAGTCCTGTATCAGGTCTTTGATCTGGGGTGGAGAAGAGGTGGAAGGGTCGCCAGGTTTGCCGGTAGCAAAAAGCCACTGAGGTCAGTCAAGTCCAGGCAAGGCAGCAAGGAAGGTCAGAACAACCTAAATCAAGCCAATAAATACAGGACACAACATCCAAAAAACGTTCAGTGTTAAGGCATGGCGTGTGCCCAGCCTGTGGTTTCTGTTTGAATCTGCTATGGTCAAACAGAAAGACAACAGCCTTCAGTTCGGCAGCCCATGTGGGAGATCTTGTTGGGGCTGCTAATAGGAGAAGAGGGGACGCCTCCCTGATAAACTCCCCGGGAGGGTCTGCATTTCAGGAAAAACTGTACCAGTGAGTTCAAACTCCAGTTAATGATCCTTTTTCAGAAGTACAGAAGAGTTAGACAAACACACACGTAGTATTTTAAAAACTAGCAATGGTACTCAGCATCAGAGTAGTCCCGTTAGTAAAGGAACCCAAATTAAGAGGTTTCACGTACGAGTATGAACAATTTCCCGAATTACTACTGGGATTTAAGTTAGGTTTTTTTCCTCCCTTTAGACACTGCATCTTATTTCTTTTAAACAGCCATCTCTGTCTCCCTGTGCCAAACAGAAATTTTGAATAAGAGTTAAAGAACTACATTTGTTTGCTTTGCCTGCTGGTTTGTCACAGCCGAGTGTGTTCCCCGCTCCACTGATTTAACAGACCGCGGCACCTCTGAATTGATGGAGCCTCCTGCCCGCCTTCCCTGCCCAGCTCTCCGCCTTTCCCCGCTACCTTGTAAGCCAGAGAAGAGCTACTAGATGTCCCTTTCAAAGCCAAGTCCTGAATGTTGCTAATTAACAGCGAGAGCCTTTTAAGGAATTGAAACGTTGCATTGTTATGATTTGGGAAACAAAAGCTGAATAAGAACTGTAACACTTAACTATGGAATTCCACTTTATTTTTCCCTAATGCAGGCTAAGCTGCCTTACAGCAATCTTTTAAATGTAATGATTGAGACTATTATAGGAAATACTATACAAAGCAACATTTTTTTTTTTTTTGCAGCCTAAATAATAAGTAGGGCAAGGTTTTAAATGAGGCTAGAGTAATGAATGCTGTACAATAATTTTGATGATAAATTTCCCCGGAGGATAAAGTGGAAGAACAGAAGCAGGCTGTATTTAATCATGCAAAGTTAAAGGAACGCGGGCCAACAAATATTTATAGAGATGTACAGTTTTTCTAACCTTTTCTGAGATGCTCTTGCCTCTTTTCACCTGAGAAACTTAGCAGAAATTCAGGTCTTTTGGTGTGTAATAATTAGGAGGGGGGGATTGATCACTTAGTGTCAAGTGTGTCTTTGATGTAGTGCACAGATATTCCTCCTTCGTGTCAGGCTGGAGAACTCAAAACAATAAGACATTTGTTTTTCACAGCTATTTCATTCATCAGTGAGTCTGAAAAGCATGCTTTGAGCAGATACAAGGCATGCGGTGGCATATGTTGCAGCTGCTCTTCACCTAGTACTGACCCAAGGAGATATGACCCCACCATAGAGCAGAGCACTGTGCAGAGATCCTGACTTTGCTCCCACAAGCAACGTAGCTGCCTTCGTGCGGTTCTACGTGCAGAATAATAAGGAGGTCTGTGCATTGCATCGCAGAGATGAGATCTGGGCTTCCACATACTGAGCAGGCTCAAAATCTTTACCCCGTGCTCCATCACCAGGTGCAGACCTACCCTTCCCGTGCGTGTACCAAACGTGGTGCTTCTTGGCTGTGGTTTCTTCTGGTCTTCGCTGTTTGTCTTAAGGAGGCAAGCATGACTTCAAAAACTACGAGGCAGTAAAAAAAAGTCACGGCCGACATCTGGCTTAGCGTGTTCCTGGTTGTTCCACACTGATGCACACGCTTGTGGTAGGATTAGGCAACAATTCCGTCAAGCATAGGGTTGGGTAGCTTTGTGTGGTGTTTTTTTTTAAGTTACTGTTAAAAGTAGGGCGTTTCGGTAGACTTCAGCTCAACCTATAACAGTATTCACTCGGCAGAGGCAAAAACCCAAAAATTTCTGTTCTGCTCATCAATACTTAAAGCATACATTGATTTCCAATTTAGGTGTTAACTTTTTAGCTCTTAGAAATGCTCTTGATATCAATTTTCGCCTTTCCTGATGTTCGTTATATGCTGACCATTATGACAGTGTCCCGTCTCTGGCGAGACGATTAGTTCTAGTGACTTCAGGACTGCAACGCGCAAAGATCCACTCGTCTTGTGTAAGCATCATGAAATATCTGTGTTTCTGGCAATGACCTGAGAAATGCTTTAATACTGGCCTGGCACAGGCTTCCTCTAGCGTCTGCGTAGTCCATCCCTGACATGATACACTAAACTAAGGAATAGTGCTGTTTATTACCTTTGTGTTGTTTTCCCGTAATAATTCATAGAAGATGAGCCCGAGGTGCACAGCTCAGGTTGCAGGGTGGCTGGGCTTTATTTAAGCACTAAGACACACATGATAAGCAGTGCATTCCTATGTGATTATGCCTCCAGTAGTGTTAGGAGGCACAAGGTCAAAAGGCTCAGTGACTTTAACTACCTGAGAAGTGCCATGTAATCCCCTGCAAATGGGCTGTCTGCAGTGTCTTATTGCTGTATCAGAGAGGGAATTATTTCTTTTTTAAAGGCAGGGACATGAATTAGGTCTGTAATTGGCACAGGTATGACGTCACTGACTGCCAATCAGAAATCCTCTTTGTCTTGGATTTTAACACCTTAATTTCGAGTTCAGGTCATCTGAACAAACTGATTTTGTTAAAACGGTGTTTGATCCTCTTTGTGCTGAGTCCCATCTGCTTGGGTTAGTGAGGGAAAACAGCATTTGTGCTGTGTGTGCTGCGAGTCCCTCGGCGGTAGCTTTTGTATCACCATCAGGCACTAAACGGGGACCGCAAAGTCTTTGCAGAGCTGGGGATGTGCAAGCCATGTCTGGACTTGTAGTGCCTAGAACGTTATTTAGAGTCAGAAACTCAAGGAAGCAAGGGGAGGGCAGACAGCAAGGTAAGCACTTCAGGATCCAGGCAGCATGGCTGGGATTTCAAAATCAATGTGTAGCCATCAAATTCGTTCAGCCTAGCACTGTCTTTTCCTTTTTATTGGTAAACATAACCCCCAAAATAATAAAGTCATCCCAATTTACAGTTATTGTTGATAAAATAAGTACACAGAGGTTGCAGCTTTACTAGCCTGAGCAGACGAGGAGCAGGCCACAAGAAGGATGATACTTGTCTTGGTGGTATTGAACGACCATAGGGAGTTGCTACCATTTTTGAAGCGGGGGGATGAGAGACCCCAGAATAGGGAGATTTCCCTTTTTTTTCTCCCCACTTTAAGCCCCAGCAGAAGAGAAGGTGAAGGCACAGCCCCTTTGAAACTCTCTGCAGCCCCGTGGGGCTCGTTTCCCTGGCTTCCAGCCAACAGTCGCTCCTCCTGCAGGGGAGAGAAAAGCCTGCACTAAGTCCCCGGGGTCAGTCCCAGAGGATGCTTTTCCTTTGGGAGAATGGGAAGGGATGCCAGAGGTGACGGCTCGCCTGCGTCTCGCGTCTGCCGGCGGGTGGGATGCGAGCATCTGCGCATGGGAAGGTGCGAAACACACCGGTCAAGGGGATGCTGTGAAAGTTGCTGTTCAGTTGCAGAAGGTTTTGGGGGCAAATCATCCTGTTAGAGGGCAAAAATTTAACTCCTAGTTTTAAAGGCTTAAAATAAATCTATCTTCATAACCCGACTGCAGTGCTTTTTTCCTTAGATACGTTATAGAGGTAATGATACCTCTACAGTGAACTCAATTAACCTTCTGCAGCCTTCCGTGTGACAGGGAATCCTAAATCTTCTTTTTTATGAGTGTATGTGCAAGATTTGAAGCTACTCTGAACTTAGCGTTAATAAATGCCATTTCCTAATTGGTGCCCATTTGTTTGTATTTTTTTACAGTGAGAAAGACATGGTGGCTGTGAGTGGGATCTAGTGTTCATGGTTGTGAAGAGCCTTCTACACAGGAGTGAGGTAATATTATTATCATTATTATTATTATTGCAGATCTGTTGCTTGTGTGGGTGCCTTTTGGGGTTTCTCTTGTTCAGGGATGTTATAAGATGATCTTAAGGAATTTAGCTTTGTCTCTCGGTGTTGTTTTGTATAAATGGACATTCATTGCCAAGAAGAACTTTGTGACTCTTCTCTGTCTGAGACCCGGTGCATTTTGAGCGTCCTTTGGAAGTGCTATGGGAAAAAGGATAGGAAGGAGAACCCGTGTATTCAGGCTTTTGCAGCTCAGTTAGTTTTGCTGCAAATCTTCCTTCTGCTCTGCGATACATCCTAGTAGGTGCACATCGCATCAGGAGGCTCGGTAGTGTTGGCTCCTGCCTCATTCCTGAGATCTCTACAGGAACACATGCTGTACAGAGCAAAATGTTTCGTCTGGGAGGGGGGACGTCAGCGAGAAATGAGAAAACAAGAGAAATGGATGATTCCCCCATAATGCATACCCTATGATATAATCATTGTTGTTTGATAAAAGAGACACTTTAGCGACTTTCAGTGCCCTGCTAGGTATGTCTGGATTTATTATTCAAAAAGGCACAATCAAATCTCTTCATTCAGTTGACAAATGGGAGCTATTCAATTCAGTATCTGCCTCTTATTTATAGCATATAGCGGGGTGATTTATATGCTGGCTGCAGATCTTCCAAAACGGTTTTAATTAGCAGCATTGGCTATTAGAATGAGAGTCCTGCAGCATCCCTGTCATACACATCCCCTTAAAATTGAATAGAAATCACGCTCTTTGCCAGGTAATGCTTCTCTATTTTTTCGCAATGCCGGCAGGAAAACGTACCTGTGCGTTAGTAGCTCAGAGGATGCATTTCTGTTTGAAGCTCCAAGGGGGCAAGAAGGGGGAGGTGGAGGAAGGTGATGCTATTTATTGCTGTGCCTTGAGGAAACAGGGCAACCCTTGGGGCGTTAGCGCTAACATCTCATGGGGGTTTGCAAATGTCATAAGCGACTTTGGTTTTGAGAATAAAGTAGCGCCGAAGACGCCAAGCCCAGCTGCTCAGGCTGCCGGCGCCGTTGTTTCTGGGCTCTGCTCTGGATTTCTGTGCTGGGGGGGATGACGGATCTGAGAAGGCAGGAGCCCTCATCCCAGCGTGTCCTGTGGTTGGAGCTTTCACAACGTTATTTTTCTTGTGTGCATTGTCTGATGATATAAGTAAGCATTTCCCCAGCTGTTCCCTTATCCGCAGAGCTGCTCGGGCTTGTGGTCTAATTGGTACCCCTGAGGTACAGACCAGAGGAAGGCGCGGTGCGGAGGTGAGTTCAGTAGAGGCACTAGTTTGAGTCTCTATTATTTTCACGCATCTAGTCGGAATGTAATCCCTTTGAGACCTCTGCCTATCTGTCAAACCTGAGATCAGCCAACAGGTTCAAAAGTTATTTGGGGAAGCGGTGACTGACAGAACAATTGCATGTCTCTTGTTGTTTTTTTTTTTTTTTCTCTGGGAAACCAGGCTAAAAAAGCGCAGGAAACATAAAGAGTATTTTTTGTGTTTTATGCTGTGTGTGTAGCATGCAGAATGGTCTGTTGTTACGTTTCCACTGATCTTTTTTTGACATGAGCCATGCAGTCATTCTGTCTTCACATCAAATAAGCCTTTGTACTACTTGTCACCAGCGCGCAGTGTCTCCGAATACGTGTAAACTCCGTGTTTGCTACATCCCCTCGTCAAAACTCTGCTGCTGCCTGCGGGTGGGCGGTTCTGCTCAGTCTCTGGGTGTTTTACATTTACGCTGGAGAGCAAGAAAACCTTAGAAAATCTTCAGTTTGAGGTTGACAATAATATGAGAAGAGAGGACATGAGCACTGGACCTGGTCGCAGATGCTCGGTGTCTCTGCGTGTCCCTCCCTTGGAGGAGGTCCAGGGCACAAGCCACAAATGAGGGAAAAGGCTGAATGAAGTTCACCACTGCCCCGCCAACACTGTGCATGTATGGTGCTTAGGAGAATGATGGAAAAACGAGGAAATAGGAGGTGAGGTCACTAAAAAATCCTGCTACAAACAAGCCTGAAATAAATGTGGTCAGAAGGGGAAGGGCAAGTAGGGATGGAAATGGTTCCTGTGGTTTGCAAGTGGGAGATGATGGACTCTGCAACCAGGACAGCATCACAGCCACGGGTAACTCACAAATCAGTGCATTCACTGTCAAAATCCTCTGACTGAACACAAGTCAGACTTATTTATTATTTTTTTTTATCTACGAAAGTTCTGTTTAGGTATTTTTATTTCCTTTTCTGAGCATATTGATAAAGCACATTGTTTAAGGAAGCTTTCAAATTATTAACATATTTGGGCTTGTCTTTGAGCCAAATGAATAGTATTTGGTAAGCTGTCTTCGGATATTACACTAAGTGCTTTTCTAGTGCAATTCTAATAGAGTGTAGGGCTGAATTGGATGGTGTTACCTATTAGTGATTAGAAAGTGAAGGGCTTTCAGTGCCTCTGGACTGCAGTGTTGGCTTTGATTGATAGATCAGGCATTATGCATTTCATCGGTTTTAAATTTGGCCTTAAAGTAATGAGATTTCCTCTTAAAATTCCTCTTTTCCGCAACATTTTGAAAACGTTTTGAAGGCATGAATTGGGGAGGAAAAGAAAGAGGAGAGAGAACAGTTTTGTTCGTAAACACTTAAATAGTAAATTGGGCATTAGTCAGTGGTACAGACTAAACTCTGCCGGAGAAAGGTAGTTTTAAATCGCCAAAATATTAACACTGTAATTATTGAGCATGGATAATAGTTATGAATTATGGATCAGTCAGGTTAGCAAAATCACAGCCGCCTAATAGAGAAAGGTATGATGGGAATGTGAGGGGAAAATGATTGAGGATTCCCTCTTAATATTTTCATATGCTTCTCTCCGCAAAAGAGGTTGCTGCCGTTCTCTGGTCCCTGAGAGCTGCACAAGGCCACCGAGGGCTGGAGCATCCCCGCCTGAGCAGCACCTGCTCTGTGGGAGGACAGTCTCTGTGCCACCAGGGCTTTTCGGTGTGCCAGCCCAGCTGGGCGGCCCCCAGTGCTGAGCTTTATTTGACGTTGTGGCCAGTTGTCACCGTTGAAAAATCCTGGCGTGCTCCGAGGCACAGCACCTGCAATGGGAATCGCTGCCGCTTTTAAACCTGATCTTCCCTGCGGAGGCTGTGGAGGGTGGCAGCGATGCTGGAGTGGTTAAGGACCACGGCTCTAACTTTGCTGATGACCCACTATCTTATCTTGAGAAAATACCTTCCCATCACCGCCTCTCAGTTCCCCTGTCTGTAAAATGAAGATAACGTCATGTCATACCTCTGCAAAGTGTTTTGACGTCTAGGAAGGAAAAGTGCAACCTCGACACACTCAGGGAATATCCTGCTACCAAGCGACTCCAACAGGAGCTCTGGGAACTGCTCGCTGTTAGGATATTTTTATTTTTGTTATCCGTGTGATTGGTGTGTCCTTGGCTTTGCCATGGCAAGAGGTTCTGCCCTGTCCCTCTTCGTTTTATAAGAGCAAGTTGGTGGTGGTGTTAACGTACAGCTGCTCTTCCATGGGTTATTCAGTTTGTATCTGGCCAGCTTCTTGTCTGTCTTTCAGCCACATCTATTTTCTCCAAACAAAACCAGTTTTTGTTTTACTTCATTTTTTAGAGGACGGCTGTAATGCGTTTGAGTTGTTTGCAATAAACTTTTGAGATTCAGTGACCTTTGTTAATCAGGAAGGGTTGTTTGGTTGGTTTTTTTGAGATCTACAGGAAGAATTAATCATATGTAAACTGTTTGCTTTAAAGAGTCTCTTACTGAATTTGGGATTTCCCAGGTAGTCATGGAAAGGTCAGAGGCTGGAGGCAGAAGCTGTGAGCAGCTGGGAAGAGGGGAGCTGGAGAGCACTGCAGGAGGACAAACCGTCTCAGAGCGGTTTCAGAAGTAGGGAGAGACCTGTGGTACCACATGGCACTGGGGAGAGCCCAGTGTGTTTGAGAGACTGGCCTCAAGCCAGAAATACGGAGTGTCTAGGGAAACAATATACAGACGAGCAGCACGCTGTTGTACCATGCTCATTTTTGCCTGCAAAATTCTGCTGTTTCAAAGGCAAGTTTTTGTGCTTTCAGCAAAATCTTCCTTGGCCCTACAAGACTCTGAAGTCATACGTGGCTCAAAGAAACCATGAGAATTTTGCAGAAGTTTGCAGTCAGCTGCTGACGTCTCAGCTGGTGGTACAGTCCCTTCTCCCAGGCACATCGGGTACAGGAGTCTCTAAAGGAGAAGCTTTGCCTTGTGGACTCTACCACCGTCAGCTGTTGGTGAGAGCTGCGTGTCCCTCCAAGCGGCCACCTAAACCCTCCCAGCATTGCAGTGCTGTAGCGAGGACCATCCAGACTTCAGTCCCCTCCTGCTGCTGAGAATAAGTCCCAGGGCTATGCTGAGGAAGGACGTGCCACGTCTCTGCAGGAACCAGAAAGGGCACTGCTGCCGGCACGTGTTGCTTGATGTGCCGGGGGAGAGGAGCTTACGTGCAGTTCATCCTTGCAATTGAATAAATGGGTGAACTGTATCAAAAGTTACCATCAGCACCCTGAAGTAGTAATGGCTGTAGAAGCAGAGGGATGGTAGGGACTTTCTTGGTTGTCCAGTAGTGTGTCCTATACCTTTCTGTCACACTTTGGAAATAGATTCCCCAAAGAGTCCCTTTCCCAGAAGCTCCGTGGGATGAAGCAGAGCTGTCGGGCGTGTTAGGTGGTGGTTCATGGTCAGAGCGGTGGAAAGTGGCTCCAAAGCTTCCAGTGCAGACCCCCTGAAGAGAGAGAGGGCTTCCCCCTGCAGGTGTGCTTTTTGTTGTTGCTAAATACGTTCCATGAAGCTTAGCTTGGGGGAATTTCATAGTATAGCAAACTCCTGTGGGGTTGTTGTCTCTTACCAGCCGCTGTAGCAATGATTATGGGGACCTTATAGCTCTGGGTTAAACCCACAGAGGAAAAAGAGTTCATGGAGAAAAGGGCAATTGTCAAAAGAGAGGGTCAGTCAATGTCATCGATATCCTAAAGGCTGCAATGTCTTGATGTATAGTGTCCTTAGTAAGGAAGGTCTTTCTCTGAATTTTATAGAACTCTGCATGTTTAAGCCAAACCACTTAATGTTGTTTTAATGCATTTTGCTGTATTCAGTAGTGGTTTTCACTTGTGAGTCCTTGGCATGCCGTTCGTTTCTCAATGAAGATAATGTTGGGAGATGTCTCACAAATTAGTTGCGGTCTTTGATTTCCTACTGTGCAGTTCTGTTGTTCACCCCACTTAGCTTCTCCAGGTGATGCAGTGGAGCCTGTCCTCAAACTCGGTTTCAAATTTCTGTCAAGTCTTGGAGAATAATTGCATTACGTGTTACAGGGAAGCACATTTGGAGGGTTTCATTCATGGAAGTACATCGCATGACAGTCGGCAGAGTTTACCGAATTTCTTCTTTGCCCGTACAGGGGGAGGACATCTCGAGCACCATTAACCCTTCCTTCCCTTCCAGGGAAGCGGAGGGAGGGAGATGGCACCTCACCAGCCATCCGTTTGCAGTGTGTGCTGTTAACTAGGGATGTATTTAGGTCCTGATTTCTGCCAGTGTTCAGAGGGACTTCGCTCCCGGGTGGCTCAGAGCTTAGGGGCTTCTCAAGGCTCAGGCTGCAGCAGTGAAGCATGGGCATTGCTCTTTCTCCTGATGATTAAAGAACAGAGCTCTCTCTTTAAAGAGTTCCTTCCTCAAAAACATTAATCAAAAAGTTACGGGCTAGAAACATTTCCGTCCAATCCAGAACACACAGAAAGTCTGGATACGAATGATTTAAAGACTATGGGAAAGCATAAAGATGTTGAGGTGAATTTACTACTTTGTTCAGTGCCACAGATTGTGTGAGGGCTCTTCAGCATGAATTAAAGAAAGGTTCCAGTCATGAGATATTACAGTTTAATTCAGACGTTAGCACAGTCAGGGAGAAGACAGTAATGTATTTGCACAACCAAATAGGATTTCCCATACCGGATCGCACCTCGGATGTATCTGGTCCTGTTTCTGTATGGACCGTGATATGCGTGTAAGGAAAAATAATGTTACATGGGATAATAGGCAGCTGTGGAAGTCTACTAATAGTTGGCTCCTATCCCAACGCTGACCGTGAGAGTTCATTGTTGAAAAGCCCTGCTGGATGTGAGGATGGTCTCCTGACCTTCATCCACCTCAACGCATTGATGAATCGCCTACATCTGCACCTTGTTCATATCAAATAGCAGCGAGTTCTGCAGGACAATGTGCTTAAAAGCATACCCAACATTTTTTAAAGGCAAGAGTTAAATGTGATGTTTGTCAGAGTCATCTGTTGCCACATTTTTATACTGAGACGAAGGTATACCAGAGAGCTTGCTTTATCTTCGTTAAACCACTTGCCACTCAAGTATAACGCCCCCTCCATTGCTTTTCATTCATCCCTTCTCCAAACTGAAGGTGATACCAGCTTTCCTTGCCTCTAAAAATATTTGTACGTCGTTTTTAGCTGTTTTTTTTCCTTTCTTTTTGAGGTCACGTGTGCTGGTTTCATTCGAGGTGAGATGCACTTCCCAGCTTGGTATTTTAAGTGTCATTTCTTGTTCTAGTCTCTTTAGATCTTCACTTTGACTTTCTGACCGCTTCTGTTGACAGACCCGTGACTTTCTTGGAGCTCTTATTTCTCCTAGAAAACGTGGAGGAAATAGAGGTGGCCAAGGAAGAGCATTGTGCCTGTGTGACTCCTGTGCTAGAAGATTTGTTTTAGCCTTCTGAAGGCTTTCTTCCCCCCTGATTTTTTTTTTTCCAGTTTAAGAGTTTCCAGCAATGGCTCTGAAGTAATCCCAGTGCTCCGTCTCTTTCCATTTTTCGGCTGAGAAAGCTTTGCACTGTGCGTTACAGGGGCCATCAAACCGGGGTCTATTGCACATCAGCGGTGTTTGCTGCTCTCTTCAGAAACAGTGTTCCCGGAGCCATGCCGTGAGGAGCTCAGCGAACAGATGGGCCAGGAAAGTACCTTGCTCTCGGTGGGTCTGGAGAATGAACTCATTATCCAGCCAGTGGTCTGTCACACGAGCCTCATTTACCAGCGGCTGGTGGAAAAAATAAAACCCTGGAAAGTGATGCCTTGCAGGGTGTGAGTGCTGCGGCGCCAGCCACGTCGGTGTCAGTCAGTGAGCAAGCTTGTTGGGTATGAGGAATTGGGAGGAAGCCTGGAGAGGCAGAGAGTTTACAAACTGGCATCAAAAAGCTTCATAAAAGATGACAGATAGTCAAGGTTTTGGGAAGCAAAAAAATGTCACATGGAGAGGAGCCACATTTTGAGGCTGGCTCTGTGATTTGGACACACCTCAGATGAAGGTCCCATTTCCTTAGGTGGTATGTCCTGACACGTATTTCCTAAAAAAGCCATAAAGTATTAACAAAATATGTTAAAAAAGCACTATGTTCAAGCAAACAAAAAGGACCAAAAGTGCCCAGGTTATGTTAGACTGGATAGGTAACTGGACAGCTTTCCATCTTTCTCCTCTTCAAATGCCAACTGGGAGACATCTCTGTGCCCCACACGGCTCAGCCTCCTGCCTTGGCAGCCAGGGAGCATCCACGGGGGCATCTGAGCTCAAACCGCCCGACAAAGGTAACATCTTCCTCCTTGTTTCTTGCCCACTCATCAGCGGGGAACGCACTTTGCTAGAAGCCTGGTGCAATTTTGGAAAGCCGGGAGAGATGAGACTCCAGGATTTAGCCAAAGGGATGGTTTGATAGTGTTGGGGTTTGGCTCGGTCGTTGTGGTGATGGGTTGAGGATTTCAGGAGTCCTCAGTAGCTGCTGCTTCGGTTGCTGTTAAAGGTAGGGAAATGTTTGGCACCGGTTTACTGAGAGGAATACAAAAAGTGTCAGTCAGCAGCAGTCTTAGAAAGGGAAAGTGCAGGGTGGGAAAGCTTTTGTTTGTTTATAGTAAAATCCATTAGGAATATGGGGGAAGTTGTTGCCTCCAAGTTGCTCTGTGGGTTTGTCAGTGAGTGATCGATGGCATGTTAATGGTTTTAAGCTCCCTGCTTCAGTAAAATCACTGGGAAATCTGGCTGAAAAATATTTGGCTGCCTGTATAATCCCAAGTTTTATGCAGGCAAAGCACACGGTATCCACTGCTCCTGTGTGGAGCGGGATCCTGCACCCGCATGGGAGAGTCCCATCAAAACAGCACGTATCTGATGGGCGCCAGTAGGATCTCCTGTGTGGGGAGAGATGGGAGGATACTTTAGCTTCGAATTTAGCAGGATATTTTTAAAACGTATAAAGACGCCAAAACTATGTCCCCAGAGGCTACTGCTGGGTATTTTTGTGTTTGTTTTTGTTTTTTTTTTTTTAAAGAAAAAACAACCCTAGTACCTGACACAGCTGGCACCGTGACGGTACATAACCTTTACCATAGGTGAAGAGGCTGGAGGCAGACAGATGTTCCAGCGTTGTTGGCTGTGGATTCTGCATTCTGCGCCCGCACGTCGTGCCCAGATGGTCCTTTGTAGTGACGTGGCAGCCTCTACCTCCTAACGCCCCGTCCCACCTGTTGACACTTACAGTATGTCTCAAAAGAATAGCCGACTTGCTGGGGAGAGGAAGACAAAAAGATACAGCAGCACTTCTGGCTGTGAAACAAGGCAAGCTGTGCTGTAGTGCATAGCAAGGAAGCCAACAATTACGGATCTCTCCAAAGCAGGAGGCTTTATATAAATAATACATTCTGGTAATTCACCAGATTGCGGTACGTATGGAAATACAGAGGACTTTCTCTTTTTCTTTTTCTTTTTTTTTTTTTTTTTTAATGAAAGGGAGCTCCTGTCCTGAGAAAAATTAGTCGATGCTGAATTGGGTTCTCTTCCTGCATGCTCAGCTTTATATGGAGAATAAAAAAGGGCAGGGAAGAACAAATTGACTCTGGAAACCACCTCTTACAAGCCTGGCTTCAATCTTGCCAACCCTTCCTATAGAAATGAGCCTTCTGCCCACAGAAAGCAGCTGAAGTGGACAAGCCCCTTTGCAGTGTTCACAGAGCAGGTTTCAGCAGATTGCGCCCGCGCTGCCTCCCAAGAGACTCATCTCTGGCCTTTGTCCAGAGATGAGTCTGGACAAAATGATGTTTCAGAGATGAAACATCTGACCCCATCTCTCGCCTTTGTCCTCGCAGCAGGAGCAGGACTTCTGCCCGATCCATTCCAGCATTGGCACAAGTTGGGTTGGCTTCAGCCCTTCATCTGAGAGCTGGAAATAAACCCAGAATAAGCTTAGACTTCAGCGTCATTCATGTCACACTGCTCTGCAGGTGAGAAGGGTCTTCAGTAGTAAATGTAACACTGTAGGACCATCGCTCAGCGCACAGGGCCTCAGTGCTTTCCCTAATGGTCTGTGGGGAACCCTGGCTGGACGGTGAGCTGGCCCAGCATTACTAGCCTCACAAGGACTACACTGACTCCCAGCAGCAGGAAGATAAAGTAATAGTTATTGCTTTCTAATAAATTACAACTTGTGGTTAAAAAATTGAGCGCTGACTCAAGGTGGCGTTTGAGTTGGTTGGTTTGTTCAGGTTCAGAGCAGGAGAGCTGTACGGCAGGGAGCGTGGTAGCCGGGGCACCACACGGACCTTCACAGCTGTTTAAGGCATAGTACGGTATCACACAAAATATTTTGCAGGCAGGCACTTTGCAAACCCCAGAAAGTGTTTTACAGATTCTTCTGCAGAGGAAGTTGCCATTCAGTAGCATGGTTTATTTATTTTGTTTGGTTTATTTGGGTTATTAAACGTGTTTTATTTATAGAGTGTGCTTTCTAGAGAACCATCTGCATACGTGTTCTTAAATAAAACACGCGGGACTGTGCATTTGCAGATGCTGGGTTGCCATTTGTGTGCGTTGGGCCGTGTCGGGTGCCAAGAGCAGCTCTGTGGGATTTGTAGGAAGGGGTGGAGCGGTGCATGGGAGTACTCAGCACTCACCTGGAGACAAGAGCCAACCTCTCTGTGTTTGTGAGGAGAGCGTGTGCGTGGCTCGCTCTGTGCCCAACCCACAGCTGCTGATCTCTGCAGATCCCTTGTTCCACCCAGAATCACAGAATGGTGGGGGTTGGAAGGGACCTCTGGAGATCATCTAGTCCAACCCCCTGCCAGAGCAGAGACACCCAGAGCAGGTTGCACAGGAACGTGTCCAAGTGGGTTTTGAGTATCTCCAGAGAAGGAGACTCCACCACCTCTCCGGGCAGCCTGTGCCAGGGCTCTGCCACCCTCACAGTAAAGAAGTTTTCCTCATGTTGAGATGAAAGTTCCTGTGTTCCAGTTTGCGCCCGTTGCCTCTTGTCCTGTCCCCGGGCACCACTGAAAGGAGTCTGGCCCCATCCTCCTGACACCCACCCTTTTAGATACATTGATAACCATTAATGAGATCCTCTCTTGGTCTTCTCCAGGCAGAACAGACCCAGGTCTCTCAGTCTTTCCTCATCAGAGAGATGCTCCTTTCCTTCGATCATGTTTGTAGCCCTCCGCTGGACTCTCTCCGGTAGTTCCTTGTCTTGCTTGAGAATGACTAAATTCTAGCCGGAATCCTTTTAAGCATAAGCATGGAAGGATCTTGCTAGTGACCTTGTGTCATAAAAAAGTGTGAATTTGTGTGTGTATGAATTTTTGCACCATCTGTTCCCTTTCCTGCAGCACAGTGAGATTTTTGTCTCCTTTGCTCCATTCCAAGCAGGTACGTGTGATACTGATGTCCGCTACAACATAATACAGATTGCACACATTTTTTCCACTGGAACATATCAGTACATGGGCGTAGGTGTATCAGTGCAATGCGGGTAGAAATCTATTGTGATAATAAACACCCTCCTGCCTTCATCTCCTCTTCTCATCCTCTTAATTAAATTGAAATTCCTAAGACGTTATTCAGTTTGAGATTTGTTTTTTTTTCTCCTCCTGAGAAACCCAGGTAGAAGGAATTATGTGCATAATGGTGTGGCCACTGTATTTCCGCGTAGGTTTTGTCCTAGCAATCTACAGAGCGGCCAGTAGGCAAAGAAGCCCTGCTTATAAGAGCAATTTCATATCATTATTAATGACCTGGAAGCTGAAATCAAATATTGCCAGTCTCTGGCCCTCGCAGTGCTTTGACACTGACACATCGCAAGGAAAGAGAAGTGTAGTTTAAGTTATACTTCGATTATAATGGGTTTTGAGAAAATTAAGATTATCATCTAGAACAGAAGTCTCTAATTAGTGTTGTAGAATGAATTTAAAACTCTTCCGCTCTCTGTCTAAACCCTTGGCCACGTAGGACTGCTCCTCCACGCAGTTTCTAATTCTGATTTCTCCACAGCAGACTGTCTGCAGAAACCTTCCAGCAAAGTTTTCGGTGTGGTTCAGGGCGTCAGAAGCCGCCTGCAGCGTGACACTCCTTCGGCTTCTTCTGCAAACTGCATCTGGGGCAAAGGGTTTTATCTGTTTGGCAGTCTGTGGTATTCTGGGGGGAAAAGACTTACATCTGGACTGCGGTCCTTGCGAAAATGTTCCTCCCCCCAGGGCTGAGGCAGTGATGTGCTTTCAAGGGTGCTCGGCTCTTTGGAAAAGCCGCCCTTTTGGGGAAATTCTGGCGTGCTGCGCTGCAGCGTTGCAGGCTGCGGTTCCCCTCGGCTAAAGCGAGGAGGCCTTGAGGACTCAGGAGTTAAATGGCCTAACGCATCCACACCTCGCAGGCTGTGTTTTAAAATCTCACGTCTTCCAATTGCATCACTTTCTCAGTCGCTGCAGCTCCCAGCAGAAGCCCGAGTGCTGTTTTATGCAGCCGTTGATCAAATCAGGATGCAAATGAGGTCCTAAAAGTACTTGTATAACATGGGAAAAAATTTACATGTATAGATGGAAACCTTTCAAATGACAAAATTTTGTAGCTGAGGCTATCGTAATTTATTAAGATGAGCTGTAGATTTCGTATGGCAGCATAATTCAGAGTTTTCACATCTTGGCATTTCGAATAATTTTAATTAAGCAATAGATTTACAATTTGTTCCAGAAGTAATACAGTCTGCTCAGATTACGCACATTTTCTGTAGTTTTGATTTTACTACTGTATTCATTTAGCTCAGCAAATTTATAAAACTAATTAAAACAGAAGTACTTTTTTTTGATTCAAATTGTAAATGAAAAACAACAATCTAATGTAAAATGACGCTTGCAGAGAAAATAAGACCAATTGCAACTCTATAGGTATTTTATAACTTAGGTTTTTTTTAAGCGAAAAGCAATTATTTTTTATAGCAGATTCTTGGCACGGTGTTACTTGTTTTCATGTTTTGAGATGCCAAGAGAGTAAGAGATTAGGATCTGATTCAGCAACATAGTCGAACATATCTAACGTTACCCATGTAATTAGGCCACATTGAATTCATAGGTTCTCGTGTTTGCTGAAGCCCTTTGCCGAACTGAGATGGTGTTTTAGAGCCAGCGCTGGCCCCCAAATTCCAACTTGGAGGTACCAGTGCATGTCGTGCTGCTCCCCAGTTCTCGTTTAAGCCTCATGTCACCGAGGGAGTGAAACGAAGCTGCAGTTCCTGCGCTATCAGCATCTTCACGCCAGGATTTTTCCTCATCTTTGGAGTCCTCCCTGGCCCCAGGTTAGTGCTGACAGCCGAGCTTTGTTACGATACGGAGAGCGAGGAACGCGTAACGTTGTTTGAACTCATTTGATGACATGCCGTTGCAGGTTTAAACACCAATTACCACGTTTCAAGTGACAAATCTGGAGGGGGAAAAAAAGATGATCATTTAATAAATTTATTATGAAGGCAAATGACTCATACATAAATCAAACTGCTTCATTAAGGGAGAAACTCAGTCAGCTAAACACGGAGGTGACAAAGGTTAACTCCACAGTCGTGACACCAACTCTTGTGTCATTTCTCCTGAGCTCTTGCGATGAGCGTGGCAGTGCCTGCTGTTGCCGTCGCCAAGTCCTCTGGCAGCAATGGCATTTCTTGCGTCACCTTTCGCAACATCAAAAGCGGTCTAAATGTTAGGAGAAGTTAGTAACCCTACTTTTGACAGAGGTGGAATTAAGGGCTTTTGTTCTTTTTTCCTGTGCACGTCTTGTGCAAGCTGCAGCGTTCCCGGCGCATCCATGATGTGAATTGCTGCATGCCTCGCAGTAACCCTCCCGGAGCAGGATCCTGGTGGCTTCCACATCTCTTGCATTAGTAACGTGTCTATCTCAGCTGATGTCCTTGCAGGACTATGAGCCTGTGTCTTTATCTGAACTGCTATCCCATGCCATTCCCGTGTTTTCTCCTACTGCTCCAAGGCCAATTTTTGCCCACCAGACTCACGTGGCAGCCATGCCATGTTTCAGCCCACGTGAAAGGCACGTTGCAGGACCTGGCTGACACTGTGGGGCTGTTCCCTAGGACAGCACTGTGTGTTTTGGCTCATTTCACACGCCAGTGCGTACCTCTCTGTGTCGTGGTTGATACAGAGAAAGAGGCTGCGGGGTGCTGTTGAGGATGGGTGAGCCACCTCGACTTTTGTCAGCTCGTTTCCAAATTCCATATAATTCTTTTATGCTCTGTGCTTTGGGATTTTGTGAACGAAGATGGGGATGATGGGGCATATCAGCTGCATTGAGAACAGAAAAAAGCGCAGGAAGGTTTTGGCCACACACAGACAAAATGGGATCATTTTTTCAGTGCCTTTGGAGCTTTTAGAATTGATGAAGATGTGGCGGAGATTTTAAATAACCCTGATAAAGAATTTATGCATCCTTTTGACCCCATACGGTTCTGCTCTCTGCGATGCTCTGCTCACGTGTGCAGCCTGATTCTCTCCTAATTTACTTATACCTTGAGCGGAAACAGGGCAGGCAGAGAAAGGCAGCACGAACACCAACCCACCATATGTTGTTTCTAATGATTGGGAATAGTGGATGCGCGCCTCGGTCTCCCAACATATTCCTCGGGCCAGGGGCCTGTGGCACTACAGCTGTTGCGCTTTTATTTCCCCCCGTATTCTCCCCTCCGCCGCTGAAATCTGCAGCCGGGAAGCTGAGGATGCTGTTGCTGTGATACGCCTTTGGATGACGGCTCTTCCGTGAGGATGCAATCGCTGCCACCTATTCCACCCCCTCCAAGTTATGCGGACCAGTGCCAAGTGGCAGGGAACACGGTTATGGTTTGGGAATGTCAGGTTTTTCCAAGCCCCTGGCATTAAATACTTCTGTTCTCATTGGTGCGGTAGAATCCGTTGCATTTTCCTAATCTGGGGTTGGTCCCAGGGCCCAGCTGCTTTTGCACATCGATGTAGAGTGAGGTAGTGCCTGAAACCAGCAATCCGAAGAGACGGTAGAATCACGTCATTGCGCTATTAGTTCATATTTTTATAAAACGGCAGGAATTCAGAATATAGCTCTTTTAATGTCTCATTCAAGCAGACAGTAACATTGAAATGTATTTTATTTGATGCCCAAGAGACGCGCGCTAGCATTTATAGTGACAATAGAAATCTACTTGTATTCCAAACTCTTCAGGAGGAACATTGATAGCTTTATTCAAAATAATGGCATTCAGAATTGCTGAATCGCATTCCCAGAGCGTCTATCCTGGAGGAAAGTCAGCGGCGTCATTCTAGTCAGAGTTCCAACAATTAAATAATATCTAAGTGAGGCATATGGGTCTTCTGGTCCGTACTGCAGGGAGGGGATAATTGAGGAATACAGAGAGGAGAAATGCATCAGGATGGTCCTGGCTCAGCTGCGGTCCCTCTTCTCTTCTCCCCTTTTTTTGGGGCGAGAAGTTTTCACCCTCTACGAGGCCCTGAATTTTGTGAGTTAGGCTGGCAGGGATGCTGAATAACAAGCAGTAAGGATAGATACGCGTTAAATACGCTATTAATCTGACAGCATTTGTTTGTTACATTTTTTGATGTAGTGGTGCATTATCCAACAGTAGTGAAGCCTCGGGTGTAGGTGACATTGTGGTGAATTTTGGCCATTTCGTTTTGCTAAGGGTTGAAGGGAGGCTCGTTTCATTTTTATAGAAGAGCTCTGAGGCCTCTGTATGAGCTCCACAAGAAGTAGCAAGATTCTGCTATTACGTTAAATATAAGACCTGCTATGTGTTAAAATAAAGTGGAAGTCTGTGTTAAACTGGCACAAGGCAGAAATTACCTCATATTCTGAAAGAGGCACTGATACCACGCAGAAAATAGTCTATTTGGAGATCATTCTGCTGATATTTTCCTCCCCTGTATCTTTTTGGGGAGGAAAACAAGCTCTCGGTGGCTGAGGAGTTCATTTTCTCCCGCTGCTGCATTTTCCATTGAAGTCATCGTAATCCTCCATTTGTGACATCAGAGTTACTGGCTAGCGAGATAATTATGATTTCACAAACTGAAGATTATGACCTTCAAATGAGGAAGGCACAGTGGGGAGGACAGATTCCTAAGCAACAGCCATCAGATATTTGTGAAATATTTGCGAAAATGTCCTTGCAGTTTAAAAAAAAATTGAGGGAGAGAGGGCAGGAGGGAAACATCCAAAAAATATTATCAGCAGAATGAGTTGCCAGCCAGCATTTTTTTTTCCCCGAGTTTTCCATTTGGTGCCCATGATTCTCTAACCTGTCTCATTTAGCCTTAATGAACACGAGACTTTTTTTTAGCATGCCATATGTGCTGTGGTCCTTAGGAAAAAAAAAATGCATCCAAATAACTTATTTTTTATGTTCTGACTCTACCCAATCATAATTTACATTTTGCACAGTTTGATGCCCATCTGCAACGTCTTTACTATCAGAAAAGGTAATAAGAAAGGGAGGAAAGAAACATAGGAACATGTTGAACAACTAACACAAGAAAACCTGGTTGGAAAAAAAATCACTTTTGTCCCTGCGTGAAGAAACAACTCGGAAAATGGGTTGAAATCCTGTCTCCAGTGGTGGGGCCAGCTCCTGTATCAGCAAGGCCTGGAGAAGAAGAGCCCCAGCAGTTGTCCATGTGTGTCTGGGGAGTCTCATGCTCTGTAAGGGGGTGGGCGAGTGGTCCCCCCCGTGGCTGGGGAGGCTGAGGAGCAGCCACGTGTCTTGAAAATGAGCCCTCACTCTTGGTATGAAGTTCAGAAAGGAGCTCTCTGTACAGAGGAGTTGGCCTCAACCAGAACCTTATTTGCAATTATGAGACAGGCTATTTAGTGACCATAAGCTCTCCCCTGTCCAAAGCTCCTTGCAAACATTTTGTCCCGAAAAGGTGGAAGGCCTTGAAAGAACATCTGTCCCTCTTTAGTCTTCCTTGTCCTTAAAAACACTCTACTCCCCTGTTTTTACTTTGGAGCTTGGCAGAAGGAGGTGGGAAGGAAGGAAACACTAAAGGGAGGTCCCAGATAGCTCCAGGAGCACGTTTCCACTGTGTGATTTTCTGCCTGATGGGCTCTGAGACAGTTCCCAGCACGGCGCTGATGGACTATGAGCTTCTCTGCATCCTCGCTTCTGCTGAGCGCTGTGTATGTGGGGCCTTGTTCTCAGCGACTGCAACAAATGATAACAATTAATTGCATTTCGAAAACAATCAACGTTTTCTAAACAAAGCTCCAACCGTAACAAACCAAATTAGTCACATCAAGCCATGGGAGAGCCCTGATACGGCCGGGCCAGAGGTCCGGCATCTCTGCAGCCCATCTTGGCTTCCCTGTGACCCCGTGCAGGGCAGGGTGTGGGACACAGCAGCAGGGGCTCTGCTAGTGTCCCAGTTCCCATTTTCCTTCCTAATCACCTCTAAAGTCTATTTTTTCCTCTAGTAGCCCGAGTCAGAAAATTATGTGTATGCCTTGCCTGGAATGGTGCCGGTTCAGAAATGTTTCATTTTGGTAACGTGAGCTGATGGGAGCTATTAAAGCCCAACGAGACCTTCAGTTACTTCAGCCCAGATTTTACAAACTCCGAATTTAAAAGTTGGTTGCAGTAGTCAGTGTGGTGCTTTTAGCCTTTTCCAGTCTCTGTGGGAAGCTAGCCCGGGTTTAATGACTTACAGACTCTTTATATTTAGCGGGTGATTTAAATTACCAAACAAGCAGTGCTTCTTACTTAAATGATGCAAAGAAGAGAAATTCCTGGTGTTAACGTTAATTCCTGGTGCTCCGTTTGGATGCGAGGAGCGGCGGCAGGCACTGCAGGGGCGCCTGAGGGACCATGCAGTGGGCGATGAAGCATCTGGCATGTGGGCTAAGGTCTTTGTCAAGGTGAAGAGGAGAGGTTTCTTGACATTGGGTATAGCAGTTGGTGGTTTTCCATAGGTGAAGACCTCCTCCGTGCAGCCAAAGTCATGTTTGACTCTGGTTTTGCTTCCCCCACTCTAAAATAGGGATGTGGTATTTGTACGTAGCTCTGAGGCTTAGGAGGTGCTCAAGGTATAGATGATTTACGGGAAATATGCGGGAGCGCTTACAGCTAATGGAACTTTAAGCTTGGTCATCTGAATGCTGGAGCCTGAAATACCCCAGCTGTTGTCGGGAGGGCTGCTTTGAGAAGCAGAGCGAGCAAGCTGTCTCCAGGAGCTAGATGTGGCCAATTTGCAGTCAGCGGTACAAATCCAATCCGAATCCTCCCATCCCACTTGAATCCACCGCAAACTGCTTGTGATCGAGATACAGACTAATAACTATTTGTATAAAATATTTAGTGACTAATTTCTCATTACAGATGCTTTGGGGAACGCTGGAAGCTGCTTGCAGACAATTGAAAAATTAAAAAAAAAAAAAAAAAAGGGAAATGATTTACTACGTTATTCACTACACGTGATTTGACCAGCTTTAGGAACTGCAGTGTTAAACCACAAGACAGGACCCTGCAGAGCTTCTGGAGTGTCTTTACCCACTAGTAGAGAATAAAGTAGCAGCAGTACCATGCCAGGTACCACAGGAATGAGTATATGTATTGCAAAACAGAAGTCATTTAAAGTTAGAGCTTGAAAACCTTGTGGTTGGAGTGAGAACCGAGTATAGAACTGAGCCATTAACCTCCCTGAGCCCCCCTCCTGTGTTTGCCGTTACTCAGAGCAATACAGGATATTTTTTTTTCTCATTAATAAAGAAAAAACTCAGTTTACTTCTTCAATTTCACTTTTGCCTAAACATGCATCCGTGGCAATGAACTGAACAAACCAGCAGAATAAATAAGTATACACAAATACATGGAGGAGTTCAATTATCATTTTCCCCTATTGAAACTGCCTTTTAACAACTACATCTTCTGACTGACAGCTTATTAATACTAATTACATTAGATATATGCAACATAACTAATGCACGAGTACTTTCAATTATCTTCCCTTGTCTTCATTGCTTCCCCTGCTCTCCCGTCCTCCCTTTTTATGCCCCGTAGCCGCTACCTTGGGCTGCAGCTCAGAGCAAATGTCTGTCCATGAGAAAAAGCCTTTTATTTCTTACATGGGTGAGAAATGTAGGAAACGGGTGCATGTTTGCAAGGCTGCGTGGGTGCTCACCGAGGCACGGTGGGAGGGGAGCTTCCAGCCTGACAGTGGTGGAAAATGCGTTGGACATTGGGAGGAATTTCGTATGGAGGTTCTATGAATTTCCTATGGAGGTCCTTTGAAGGTCCTGTAGAGGTCTTCTGAACTTCCTGTGGAGGTCCTATGAATTTCCTACGACGGTCCTGGGAAGGTCCTATGAATTTCCTGGGAAGGTTCTCTGAATTTCCTGTGGAGGTCCCACACTGTCTCAGGCTGTTGTGGCCTCCAGCCCTGATTTCTACGTCCATTTTCACAGCTTTTCCAGAGCGCAGTGCAGACCCAGCGCTAATCCTGGTGAATCTGCAGGAGCTGTTTTGGTGATCTGAGACTGAAGCAGCACTGATTGACCCTCTCCTCATTACGAGCTCTGCAGAAGGACTCAGTGCACTGCCCTTTTTCTTTTACAAAGCTACAGTCGCTCCCCCCAGGTCGTTGCGTAGACCAGAGTCCCCAGTATTGTCTGGGCTTTGTTTGTGTCTGGTTTTTTCCCCCTGTATCTAATGAGCTGTCAATCGCTTATGCAAATCAGGGTAGAAGAGACATTTAAAGGTTATTTATAATGCCTGAAAACATTATGAAATCAATCATTGCAGCTTTTACAGCTCCTCCTATTCAGGTGTCATTTAGATCTCTAAGTTTTACATTATATTGCTATAATAGTTTATCTAAGAAGACAAATATGTTTTGATTTTTTTGATATAAGCTTGGTGATTGCTAAAACATCTATGACAGTTGACATGGAAATCAGGGAGGTTTTGATTAGGCTTTTCTGATATGTAAATGAATTATATGTTTTGGGTTTTTTTTAAGTTCTATTTAAAAAGTAGGCGGTAGTATCTCATAGCAATTACACTTTAAAGAAAGAGCCTGAGATAAATGTGTGAGTAACGTGTATTTAACGGAATTCTAAGAGTCAATATTGACTATTCTATGCAGAAAGTTAGCGGAGAGACCCTTTAGTATTAACCAAGGCGTTTACATTGGGCTCTTACGCAGTCGGTGTGCCTTGGCTATAACACTTGATAATTGCTAAAAGTTAGACTGGAACCATGCTCAGACACAACATGAAACGGTTGTCCAGTAAAAAACTCAATAAGATCAGACTACTACCATGAACTCGCAAGTGATTTCCTATAGCAGGTCCTTACACAACGATTGTTGGTGCTTGCTCCTTGCACTGTTGATGACAAATGGAGGGTACGTCTCTGTACAGCAGGTTTTATGCCTGCTGTCTTCGAGACGTCCTGAACGGTGCTGGAAGGTAACATAGGGGGAAATTAGATCCACCACATCCCTCGAGATTAATTTTAATAATATTTTTCTATGGAGTAAATATGTTTTACCTGGTGCCCCTAAGAAAGCACCGCTGGGGTTATGGAGAGCTTGAGATGCTGCAGGTGGTGGAAAGTACCCCGGCGTGTGGTCCTGCTGCAGCACCGTGGGGCTTTGAGCACCCCGCGTGGGCACGCCAGACTGAAGTGAGGAATATTGTTCAGTGTTGGGGTCCTTGTTAGCTCTCCTTTTGGTTTTGGCCTCAAAGAGCCAACCTGATGTTTTCAAATAGCAAGTTGGCTCTTGTGGAGCATCTGCCATCTTCTGCAAATCACACAGCTTTGCATCAAAGGACAAACGAAAAGCTGGGATGGAGGAGGTTGAATCTAAACCTCCCCCGAAATGGGGAGGTGTGGCAGGAGGTTCTCGTTGCTGGTCCATCTGCAGCCTTAGATCTTGCATTTGTGTTGTGCCCTGCTGGCATTCCTGATCAGCTTGATGGAGTTCAAGACTCTTGTTAATTCACCTGCTTTCTTTCATCTTTCAAAGTAATTTAACAGCTATTGTAGCAGTATCACGGTAAATCTGTAACATTTATTTTGAAAAGGAAAAAAAAGCTCAGAAGATTACCTAGGTGTCCAGCTGTGATCATATTACCTGCCTTGTAAAATGCCGTAGGTGACTTTGGAGATGTAAAGCAAATTGAGGATTACATTAACTTCCTCCTGATTTGCTAAAATTATTAATTCAGTGTCACAACTATCAGATAGTCTAGGGTTATTATTTTTTTAAGTATAAATGCATAACTATTTTTTTATACGCATGGCAAAGTACTGCCTTCAAGTCAATAAAACCTGTTTTGATTATATCTGTAGTAGAGGTTAATACGTCTTTTTTATTTTTTACTGGTGTTTTCTTTACAATACGAGATTATAGTAGCCTGCGTTCACATTCAGCCTAAATAGTCAGAAGAATGAGTATTGCATAGCAATGTGATTTTGTAATACAATAGTGTTACCTTGGAGATTCCCAGATTTTTTTCAATCTCTCTGCCTCACTGCGGGGCAGAGTTATGTTACATGTTACTCAGGGAGCAAAGACCCTGTTGACATCCAAAGCAAGTCAGTGGCAGAGCTGGAAACCTGGTCCCTCTTTCTAAAACTTTGTAGTCTAAAACATGACTAGCAATTTTGTAACTCCGATTCTCCCTTTTTCCCAATGGGTAATTTTAGTGGTTTATGCATTCTATGTAGCATCTAATACCACTGTTGGAAGGTACTCTGGTTGGCCTCGCGGCATGCAGGCGCTCTTTGGAAGGGACTGGCTGATTCAGTCTGCACTATTTTAAGGGATGCCATTGCCGGGCAAGCAGTTTCAGTAGTTTTCTTCCTGCCACTTCAGTGCTGGCTTCTGACTCTTCCCAGAATTCTGCCTTCCCGGGGGCTGTGGGGAGAATTGCAGGGCTTGTTAGCAGAGGACATTGCAATTGCAGTGATTTAGAAGAGGACGGCTGACTCACAGCTCGCATTCACAAAGCTGGGGTGGACGACACAAAACTCTCTACATCTTTTTCAGCTCTCACGTGTTCAGGCTGGAACGTTTCATTTCTCTGGTGGAGACTCGGGCTTATTGTTTATTCATTGTTCCCTAATCTCGATGCAGCAGAGCAGGGTGTAGAAAGAAAAGGTGGGAATGGCCGGGAGCAGCTATTATCCACCACAACGTAATGATGGTTTCTGGGATGGCGAGCCTCACCAGTTAGGGAGGCTCACACCGGATACCTGAGCTCCTGTACTAACAGCGAGGCAGGAAAGGGAATGAAACATTCTCCCAACAGATTAAACAAATATAATTATGTGCCGGGGTAGAATCTTAAAGTATCTTAACCCCAGGTTTAATACAGAAACATACTTTCCAGTTCAGGTTCCCTATTTAGCCAGGCTGGGCTAATCCACGTTTCCAGGGCGGATGTAAGACAGTAATCAGTGCTATAGTCCCCTCCCTGCCAGTGCTCTTCGGCCTGTGCTCTGCTTCCGACACAATGAGATCACTGTTTACATTTCATTGCCTCTCCCATTAATCAGGAACAATTTAAAATCGTAAGAGCACTGTAGCATTTCTGTTAATCAATAACTAACCGAGCTATTAATTTTCTACTAATATATTGTTCTTTAGTGTGCAGAGAGTGAAAACTTGTCGATTACCTGTACTGATCCTACGGAGCGCCCGCGAGGGCCGGTGGAGAGGTTTCCCTGGACTTCAGCGAGTGCCCAGGGCTGCCCTGAGGTGCCCCACTGGAGGTACTAAGGGTTGCAGGAGAAGCAGGAAACTCTGAAGCCCCTCACATTGCTGCTTTTTTATCACGTCAAGGTTTTAAGAGCAGCCCTAACCCCAGTTAATATTGGCAGGCTTGGGCTGTTTAAGTCTTCGGCTTTTTTGAAGATGTCTTCCGACTTTCTTTTCCCTGAAAGGTATTTATTGGTAAATTTGATTCAAAACTGCCTTTTCAACTAGGAAAGAAAATACCTGTGACACTAAAATACTTTAAATAGGGGTATGATGTGTATAGGAAGTCTGGAGGGACGCTGCTGACCCTTGTTGGGACCAGCATTATACGTTCTTCTTCTGCCAGCGTTTATCGTTTCTGTAGCAGGAGGAAGAAGGAGGAAGTGTCCACGTTTTCATGCTTCTTGCAGCTCCATGTGACAAATAAGTATGTACTCAACTTTAACATCTGCAGCTGCCCCAGCGAGGTCTGGCAGAAGACCTCTGCTGGAGTCCTTACCAAATGTCCTGCAGCAAGGTGTCAGCTGGGAACTTCAAGAGCTATAAAATTTTACAGTAGCAGAGCTCTGATAATGAGTTTAACAAATAATTAGCTGCAGCACCGCTTTCTTTTATAGAAGTGCAGTAGTTGATGAACTTGCTATGCCACAATTAGGAGCTCATTAGCAAACAAAATTGAAGGGTAACAAATACCTTAAGGGCGTGTTTTTAGGAGTATTTCATGAAATCCTAAAATCAGAGGAAGAAGAGTGAAGAAATGCAAATTTTCTTCCCAGACATGTTACACACCTGCTGCGGGACTGGGGACGGGGTGGGATCTGGAAGTCAGGACTGAAGCTCTCTAGGCCTCTCCACGTCATCAGAAATGGCGCTGCATCCCCATTTTATTTTGCCCAGCTAGTAAAAGCCATGTTGTTTTTCTACACTGTTGTTTAGTTTGCTGGTTTTAGAAAAAAGGAACACATTCCTTTTGCCACTGCAAGTATCTCGGGAAAGAGTTTTCTCTTTGGTTTTGATCTTTTTTCTTTTTCAGTCTCATTGAGGAAATAGTAATCCTAACAAAGCTGGCAAAAAGTATTTCCTGGGCTGCCCACAAAACAACAGGAGATGTGTTCCATGAAGCCATGTACTCCATCAAAGAGTGTTTCTAGGAAATTTTTGCTATTGTTTATATGCTTATTTGAAGCTGTAATTTTCTGCGGATAACTCCACCTTGTCCCCAGAAATCCATCCCTCATTCTCTCCGTAATGGGTAAAGCAATAGGACAAAGAAAGCTGTTTTTACCCTTGTTTTTATCCTGAGAAAAACCTTTTAGAAAATGATAATGAACTTCTAACAAATGAGAAAGGTGGTTATCATTGGAGAGAACTAGTCATTGACTTGATTGAGGATACCTGTGCCAAATTACGAGCTACGATACCCATCTGCTGCTGTTATCCAGCAATATAGATTTATTGTGACATTTTGGAGAAGGAGTAAGAAAACATATGAACAACTGTTTTGGTTCGTTAGCCCTTTATTGGTAAAGCATGGGGCTCGGTGATGTTAGGGGTGTACGAAACGACAATCCTTTGGCTGGAATCGGTGCAATCGTTGCATTTACAAGGCTGTGTAGAGCATCCCCAAGGACAAGCTTATAAATCAGTTGCTGCTTTACGTTACTTGAGTGTGAGATCGTTCTTTAGGTTCAGCCAGCAGCTCCAGAGATGGCAGGGAATGTTGGGGTACATCCAGAGCGCTCTGGGTAGCAGCTGCTTGGGACACCAGACTCGCTCATCCCAGTGTCAGGCTGTCGTGGCAGATAAAACCAGCTCATCTTTCCTACGGCTCCTCTGCCACCACGGCTCGAGAGGGCTGCTGGCAGGGCCAGCGTGGGCACAGAGCAGCCAGGGTCTCCTGCTCTTTCAGAGCCAACCCGTCGGACGGAGGGCAGGTGAAGGAAGCACCACCAGGATATTTCTAGTTTACTCTCGTAGCTCTGGTTGTCATCGTCAAAAGTTCTTTGGTTTTGGCAGGTTTCTAGGCTGGAAAATCCATCTGTGTTATCGCTTTCTTTTCTCACAAGTATTTACATTTAATCCACTGTAGTGGCCTATTCCTTGGATACAACCACACAGGCTGTTGATTTATTTACAATTAAGGATCTCAGTGTCAGGATCTTAAAGCCTTCTAAGCCAACTCCCTTTTCATATGGGAGAACCTCTGGAAATGCACTGTAGGTTTATGACACTGGCTTGGCTTAATTTAATTTACTGTTCACTTAACCGATTATTCAAAATACCAGATGTGACACATAATAGATTCAGCTGAAATATTACCTCACCGGCATGTTCAACATGCAGAATATGGTCTCCATATGTAAAGGTACGGAATGTCCCCCATCTACATCTAAGAGCAATAAGTTTGGTTTTGAAAGGATTATGAGGCTGAGTGGGAGACAAAGTCCCTCATTTCTTCTGCAACCTTTGTGATAGCTGATGTGAGAGTCTCACCAAAGCTCTGTTGGGTGAGATAAAATGTGAAGATCTAAAAAGGCCAGCGGCGAAGGATTTGTCATGTGTTAAACATTTGTTCTTAATTATTTACTGACACTAGGCTAAGTAATTCTGCTAGTAGCATTAGTAAGTACCGTAAAGTCAGGCAATAAAATGGTGGCAGAAGTGTGGATCATTCCATGCTTTTAAGAGTGTGTCTTCTGATGGCTGGGATGGTCTTTCTGAAATGAGAGGTCAGACAGAACAGCGCTGGTAAAAGCGCGTATAGGTCACAAATACTTGCTGACTTTATGGTCATCGGTGCACTAAAACCTTGACCTGGAGTAAGGTACAGGTGCTTCAAGAGCTGGTCCTTAGAGGTGGCATTGGCCATCAGGTAGGAACAGAAGAGTTGCAGCAGTCTGCTGAGGCCTCCTTCCTTTTCTCTCACCAGCGCATCGGTCTTTTGGAGCAGGATGATGTTTGATCAAAACAAGATCAATGGAGATGTGATTAATTCCAGCAGTACCTCTACTTCAGCAGGCTAGAGACCTGGCTTCTTCTGGAGAAGCAAACATCAGATGCCCATCATCAGTGCTTTTGAAGTTTATGGTCCGAGGTTCCTTCGTGTTGGGGCAGGACCATCTAGACCTTTACTATTAAAGAAAGATTAAAAATTAAACTTTCAGTAATGCGAGAACCTGAACTTTGAACTCCCATGTGCCAGTGGAATGTTAATCTGATCTCAGCAGTACCTGATAAAGTCAACCCATCTTCCTTGCCTAGTTAATTTTTAATCATTTCTATGGATAGAAAAGCTGAGGTAGGGTGAGACTCAGAGAAGGCTGCCTTAGCACAGCCCCTAGATCCCAGTCTGGAATGGGATATGAACTAAACTTCTGTCATTATTTATATTCTGTATTATAGCCCTGTGTTTATTTATCCAAGACTTGGTCTGTAGGCGTGTTCTCTGAACTGATGTTCAAGGGTAATAGTACACAAAAAAATCTGCTTGTGTGTACATGTTCACAGTATACTGTCAAGCTGCTAATGGGAACAGTATTTCTTAGGTCTACAGCAAATGTTTTTAGCAGTGCTAGCTGGGAAAGAGGATTAATGTGTTCAAAAACAAAACCAGTTTTAGCTCCAATTTTGGGGTGATTCAGTAGTCTGTCCTGGGGTACTTCTCTCAAAGTTTATAGAAATATTTAAAATTAACTTTTGAAGCATTCTTTTTAAGATAATATTTTGATTTTCGCTATTGGTGATTTCTGCAATATTTCCGTCGTTCTGCACCAACACTTACAAAGCGTGCGAGGATGTAAAGGTTAATGCCCTGTATCAGCACAGCACTTAACGTGCTGAATTTTATCATCATTCTAAAGGGAGGGAACTCAGAGATTTTAAAGCCTTGTTTGCATTACACGGACAGCCCCAAAATTACAGTGCTGAGGTAATGGCAAGCCCAGGCTCAGACTCTTGTTGAACCAGGGCCACGTTAGCCAAAGCCGCTCTAGACCTCCCCGTGCTTCCTCTGCCACCGTCTCACTGCCAGCAGGGACCAGGGCAGCTCTGTCACTGCCACTGTTTTTTTTTGTGATACCAGGAAGCTCCCATGAAGAGACCAGCCAAGGTCGGCAAGACCCAAAGGCTCGGATGGCTGCCAGGGAAAGTGTGTTAATGGTGGCCATTGGACCTCAGTGGAGAAAAGTGGGAGTTAGAGGATCCCCAGGTAGATGCAGAAGTGGAAAGGTCTTCCCTGTTCCCTTAAACACAGGCTTTTCCAAAGCATTTGTGTGCCTAACTTGGGCTGAAGTCCGAGCTGTCAGGCGACTAAAGGACTTTCAAAACCTAACCCCAATTAATCATCTGTTTGTAGAAAAAAGCTGGATCAGCAAGAAAATGTAGAAAAGACGAAGCAAGATGCTGCAAATGCAATATAGAGAGCTGAAGCGTGCACTTCTATCACTAGATTACCCCAACATGTGCATAACTTATTCAGGCAACTGTAACCTGGAATAACATTGAATTCCCTTTTTTTTTTTCCCCAAGGTAGGGTGTATAGAACAATTTTCTTTGCCTGGTCTCAGATCCGACCCCACCATACCTGTCTGTCCGGCGCCCTTCAGGCGAGCTAGTTCTGTCTGGCAATGTGGGAGGTGACAGCTCTGTGCAAATAATTAGCAGAAATGCAAATCAACCTAAGTATGTTCTGTAATACTTGGTGCCCGGAGCTGTGCTAAACTTAGCAGCTACGAATAAACAGCATCAGCATTCCCCTCCTTGAAAGGACAAAGAGCCTCCTGGTATTTGGGATGTCTCTGGTACATCTGCTATCTCAGCGTAGCCAACCCCAAACATTTAACAATGTGAGTGGGCCCTCAAAAATTACTGAGATTAATGAATGTTGAATGTTTTCATTTCTGAGCCTTGAAGGTGTACTCAGCTAACGTCTTTAAGCTTTTCTTTGCAACTGAAAGGCTGGGAAATTACTCCGGGTTAATGACAGTAAGATTCTCATGTAATCACCTTATTTCAGGAGCAAGACTTTTAAATAAATTCCAAGAGACTCCCGATACAATAGCGGGAACTGGCAACGTTGAAATATGATCCTCTATCATCGAACCATTCGCTCTTAATTAGTTTTTACTTGCAATATTGACAGCTAATCTCCTCTCTCTATTACACATGTGCGACTTCCAGTGACTGGCATGGCAGAGTGTATATGTAGCTGAAGACATAATTTGGTCCTCCCCACATAAGATTTCCAAACCACTCAGGATTTTTTAGTAAAATGAAGGTGTGTAAGACGTGTGGGAAAAGTCAATAATTCCAGACCTGACCTTCATTTCCCCTGCTTTAGAGATAATGAGAGACTTATGGGACCAGCGAGTAGATGCAGCCCAGTGGCCGGCTAAAAAAAAGTGGTGGATGTTGGAATAATTGTGTCTGTCTTTCAACATCATCCCATTTTTGAAAAATAAATAAATAAATTTTAGTTTCAACAAGGTGACATTTGATGATGTTCACTAATTTAAGAGAGACTGATTTATGCATGTTTAATCTTCACTAATGATGACTCCAGGGCAAGAAATGAAAATAAGTTCAGTTAATAATATGTGTATATATTATTAACACCTTTACTGATGGAGATGGTTCTCTTCCTCGTAGACAAATGTACAAGCGATTCGTGGAAGATCCAAATGATTCGGGGGCTTACCAAAATGCAGAGAGCGGGGGTATCTGGACGGTAAAAATCCTCAGCTGATCAACTGTCATTCAAAACTTGTTTGAAAACTATAAGTAAATACAACAAGCAGCCCGGTCCCTTACGGTTTGGGGTGCTGTATAAAAATGAAATTATGTGTATTGCTGTTATTATTATACCCTGATCGTGGCTGGTTTCTCCTCCTGCCATACAAATATTAAGAAGGATGCAATCCTTGAATTCAGCCTGCGTGCTGACGGACAAAACTTATTGCCAATATTAATGTGCTTGGTCTAATCATCCCGCTAGTTTTTTGTGTAATTTGCTCGCTCAGGGAGTTGGAATTCCCTCCTAGCAGTTACAGATTCAAGCATTTATGCAAAATCCTCCAGTCTTGAGATTTACAGTGGATTATCTACAAATATTTGAATACATTAGTGCAGTCTTTTAAATGCTTTCCCTTTATTTACATATAGAACAAATAACAAGCAACTTGAATGACAGCACTGTAATTCCATCAAGGAGCTCGTGTCCTGAGAAACCACAGAAATAAAGCACTAAGAGACCCGTGTGTTTGGTGGAGCTCCGCCCTGGAATTACAGCTCCCTAACCTGGATTTCATTCATTTTTCATATTTAAAAATAAATCCACAATTTCATAAATTGTGGAGCTGTTGTGGCGTTTCGAAGAGGGAAGAGCCAGAGAAGGGTGGGGGTGGCAGTCTCTCCTCTCATTTACTTCTACAATCCCGGAAAAAAATCAGTTATTTCCTTGGTATCACTATGTCCATCATTATAACAGCAGATCAGAGAGTAAACACTGGGTTCATGTTATCGATGGGGCGAGGGGAGGTTTACTGCGATTGATGGTGGTGGTTTGAAGAGCTCCTTTCAGTCTGACCCACCTGGGCTAAGGAGGGTTATCCCGTATCCATGGCTGCTGTAGAAGCTGATGCTATTTGCATTGATGGATGAGGCTGCTGCGCTCGCGCTCAATTGCAGATTATCGCGGTACATCGGCGGGTGGATTGATGCGAGAAGACCAGCCTGGGCTTGGTTTCTGTTCCAAATGTTCCTCCTGGAAGGAAGGGAGAATAAAATCAAACCCCAAGACTTTCAGGCTTACCTCTGTACTAAGAGAGATGGGTTCCTGCCGATCCCAGAGGTAAAGCCCTAACAGTTTCCATGGAATAGTCAATTATCTGTTTCATTGCACAAGCCAATATCTTTTCTCAAAAAGATGTATTAGAGTGTTTAGCCATTCAAGTGATCCATCTGGCTGAGCGTTCTGAGATGCTCTTTAACTTGATTTATCAGGCCCAGAAGCGGCGTCCTTGATAGCTTCTGGGTCTGTGTGGGGGCTGTCCATGCATCCGCTTTGGTAGTCGCAGGGGCTCGTGACCTTCAGTTCCTAGCGGAGACGGGGCCTGTGCCATCACGCTTCTCTGTGGGGACAGCCGCGTTGCACGTTAGCCCGAGGCTGCCGTGTAATGGTGGGATTTAAAGATTGCTGTTGCAGATGAGGGCTGAGGGGCCACCACACGCTTCCAAGGGAAATGCAAGAAAGCCCCCAGGCAGCAGATCCCTGATAAGACACCCGTCTTTTTCTGCAGCAGAATCCGCACCTAAATCCTAATGGAGTCTGGCTAAACCCCTGCAGCATGAGATTGTATATTCCCTTTAAGTCTCCTCTATTTATAAAATACACATTACAGCCCCAGTATTCACGTTATCCCCATTTCCATCGGCTGTCGCCTCCAACGCAGTTAAAATGTGGCACAGTGCAGTTTTTGGGGAAGTCACTTTTCTCACGTTCTCGTCTCGTTGGGGCGGGGGCTGCGCTGATCCGCAGCCCCGGGGGCTTGGGCACGGCTACGAGATGCCCCTGGGAGAATGTGGCTAAACTCCCTCCGCTCCCCGTAAAACAGGGAATCGGGATTGCAGCGTATCTGGGTCAGGCGTCGTCGGGGCTTGCTGCCGAGCGCATGGTGAGATGCAGACCCAGAGCCTTGGGCTGCAAAGGAGGGGAGGGAAACCCACCCCCGGGAGGTGCTGGAGATGTATTTAGGACCAGAGAGATGCTCAGCGTCGAAGGTACGACCCGACTGCAGGGCACTGCTTTAACGCAGGAGCAGCTCTAAAGAGGCTATATGTAATGTTTACATCCTCAAAGTGCATTTCAAGGCAAAAACATTTACTGTGACACAAGTAAATTAAATCAATAGTGTAATATTTTAATTACTAAAAACTTCAGGCGAAATCCTACGTATTTTCTTCTGGGCTATCATCCAGCTTTACAGCGTTCTTTAAAGGTAAATTATTACATTAAATGAAGCTTAGGTTCGCACTTCCTGCTTTTTAAAACCGAAGGTTGCCACTTGGCAATGATTTATTCTTCTTCCCCCACTTGTTTTTTTCAAGTGAGGATTGCAACAAAGTTTAAGTACGAATGCATTTTGGAGCAAGCGGAGTAATATATTTAATATAATCCAAAACAGATTGTCTACTCAAACACTGTTCATTAAATGAACTGTCTGCAAGTGTGATTTACAGTGCAACGTGGTCGTGTGAATGTCTGTGTGTATTTAATAACGGCACAGTAATAGCTTATTGGCAGGAGTGGTAATTCGATTTTGGAGTTTTATCTTATTTTTGAATTTCTGGACCGTGAAATCCTGCTGTCTGACACACTTTTCCATTGCTTAATCTCCTGAGATCTGTGTAAAGAACAACAACTTCCCTCCTTACTAAGGATCCGGTGCCCTGCTGTATATTTTTTTATTGCTAACCCCCGGCGCAGCTATTCACGTACACCCATCTCAAATCTATGGGCTCGGTACCGCAATACAAACTGGAGTAATAAACAGAAATACTGACATTTAATGAGCTAAGACCTCCAGTTTTGGAGAAGAGAAAATCTTCCAGTATTGTGTAAATGCAAAAATTTCAAGGATCATTTTCTGCATAATCTGTTGTTTTCTGTATTTAACTTTCTGAGCTTTTCTATTGATTTAAAGTCAAAACTCTCTCATTTAATGTACCTAAGGATGTAAATCAGTGATTCTTATCGCACAGAGAGATTTGCGAGTGTGCTCTCCTCCTTGTGGCTCGCACGTTTGGCAGGTTAGCACCTGAATCGACCCGCTTTATACCATACTCATATTTTCTGAAGGTCTTGAGAAATGGTTTTAGAACCAAGTGTTGACGTTTTTCCTTTGGAGCGATGTCCAGTGTCTGTATGTTGTGGCTGTGCTTCTCAGAGAGGTTAGTGGCCCGAGGGGCTCTCCTGTGCCCACGGAGAGCTGCCTCGAGGCCGGTCCGTAGAGTAGGATGAGGACTCAATACTTGGGATGGCAAGGAGGACACAAGGCTGGCGGTGGCAGGATTCAGTAAGGCGAAGGGGATCTTTCCCACGGCCCACACTTGGGTGTGTGGGGCTCACACGGTTTTGGGGTAGGGAGGCTACGTGCATAGGCTGATAGGGAATTATTAATTTGCATTTTTTTTATCATCTGCCTTTGCCGTAGCTGTGGAGAATGATGTCTCACGGCAAGTTCGGCTCCCGCCTCCCACCCTTTCTTTCTTTTCTCGTGAGAAATGCACTGCACGATTGAACAAAATATTTTGAGTACCCATAATCAAATATAATTCCACCTTCTGAATCAGTCAGCAGTGTAAAGGCTTCATAAAGGGTTCGGGGGGCCCAAATAATAGCAAACCCACCCTCTTATGTGACAACACAGGCATCAGCTGTCATCTCCTCACGTCGGGAACGCATGTTCTTTAATTCACTTGTCATTATTTTAGTGTCTTTCTGCCTCGTGGAACACTATTGTCCCCATAAATACATGTCTGAATCAGCTAATTATTCACCCAGGATTAGAACGGAAATCCTTGCTTTAAGGCTAGCTCTACCCCTGAAATCATACTATTTAAGATTTTAATTATTTTAAATCATACGTAAGTTGTGTCCTTTAAGGGTTGGAGCCAATTAGTTGTCAAATACAGTTGGGCAATGCACATCTGATGCAAAAAATATTTTTCTATTTTTTTCTTCTTAAAAAAATGGATATTAGGTAATTCCTGAACCTGTAACCACCTCGATAGTCCAGAGGGAGGGTCACAAAGCAACTACTAATGGGAAAGAAGGTGCAGAAAGTTAAGTAAAACAAGGTTAATTTATGGGGAATTACAGGCGTGACAGTTTTACAGCGTAGAGGTTTCTTCTACCCCTACAACAGCAACAACCACACCTAAGGCCCTGATACAAAGCCTTTGGAAACGAACAGATAACTTTTAGTTAATAGTGGATAATTCTGAAGTTCTGCTTCTATTTAATACTTGTTGTGAAGAAACAAACAGAAAAATAAAGAAAACAAAATGGGAGAGGTTTGCGTCAGGTTTTTAAGCAACGACCCGTACTGAGGGCCAGGACTCAGAGGGTCATTGGGAACATTTCAGTTAAAGAATTGCGAAGGAATTGTTGAGCCTGAAAAGTCTGAAAACTTTCTGAATAGGAAATCATGGCAAATAATTGTGATTTTGTTGTTGTGTTTTGATGCTGTAAAATATTTTCGTGTTGCTGTTTTGTTCAGGTGCATTTTAATGCTTCAGATGATACTTAAACGTTAACCCGCATTAAATGTATTCATAGCACGTACATAAGTGCTCTTGTTTTATGATCCAAAATTATCTTTCATTGTCTCAAGCTGAAGCATTTTAGCATTATTACAGCAAATCTTTTGATTGTTTAAAGTAAATTATTTCTCCATATTTATTTTACCAGAAAGGTTGAAATGGAAGAAGGGTTTGGTATTCAGCATGGCAGCATCTCCGGCGAGAGGCTCCGACACGGAACAGCTCTGGTATTTTGTGAAAACAACAGCAAAGCAGTGGTAGAAGATATTTCACAAATGTGTTTTAAAGTGGCTTTTGCTGGCCAAACCCTTCTTTCCTTGAAATCAGTGGTGAGACCCCCTGTGACTAGAGGGAGGCCAGCACCAAAGAAAAACCCCATTTGAAAACCAAAAATGTTTATTAGAAGAGACAAGGTGTTTTTCAGAGCCAATATAACTCATAATCATCATTTAAATGCACAATGTTCTTTCTTTCTTCCCCTCAAAAGGAGCTTCATTAACACTGGAATGTAGTTTAAGGGACATTAATATTCACCATCCACTCTCTTGACAAAGTGTCTGGCTGCGACGTGAAGGACCATATGCCATTAATGTAAACCCATGCACGATGCAGGTTGCCTCTTATATACACTATTCTCTTGATAATTGGAAAATTAGGCAAGAAGGGGAAGAAAATATAACCGGTGAGAATGGAGCAAAAGCAAGCTCGTGTGTACCACCACAAGAAGTCCATGAGGCACTGGTGGCTTGGGTGGAGTTTGGTGACCTCTCTGTAACTGTTCATGAATTTTAAAGATTTCCTCCAAATGTTTGGGTTTTTTAGTTAAAAGAGCTGGTAACGAGAGCTGAAAAGGTTGGCGAGTGTTAAGCTGCTCTCTGTGCTCGTGGAGTTTTATCAGTCTTAGCTTCTTTCCTTTATATGTGTGTATGTTTGTATCTTATCTCTGTACAATAACGGTATCTAGCAGGCTAGATGACTATTTGGTGCCTATAAGGGCATTATCTTTATGCTCAGAAGTTTTCTATCACGTGAAGTAAATGCAAATTGCATTTTTTGCAAAATTGATATGTGCGTTAGGGGAACGAGGAACTTGACTGCATTTCTACTGCCTACGTTTTACCACGTACTGACTCCATCTTTGAAGAGTTTTTATCCTGTTAACTCTGGCTCTTACTGTTCTAACTGATATACCATAGGGTTCAAAAGCGTTATGGTTCTATGACAGCATCCAAGGCAGTGGTCAAAATCCCCCGGAGCCACCACAGTAGCAGTGAACCCCGAGGTTCACTGTGAAAACTGGGAAATAAAAGTGAAAATTCAGAAACCTGCTTTCCTGAGTGCCAGGAGAAGTGCTGGCTTGCTTTGCCTTTTTGTGCTGTGGCCTAGTGCAGACATGACATAGCAGAGGATATCAGCACTGCAGGAGCTTCGAATGCATGCAGCAAACACTCTCACAAAAAATACAGTCCTGGTACCCCTTCCCTTTCCTTTTTCCCTTTCCTTTTGCCCTTTCCCTTTTCCCTTTCCCTTTTCCCTTCCCTTTTTCCCTTCCCTTTTTCCCTTCCCTTTTTCCCTTCCCTTTTTCCCTTCCATTCCCTTCCCTTCCCTTCCCCTCCCCTCCCCTCCCCTCCCCTCTTTTCAAAGCCATGTGCATCAGACAGCATTTGGGCTTGGAGAGGACCAGCTGCCCGCAGAAGAAGGTGTGCTGTGGAGGGGACCGGGTGGCACTGAGGACTCCACTCTGCCTCTCCAAACTGAATTTTGGCATCCAGGGAGGAGGGGAAGGCCATCTGCACAAGGCTTAATCACAGCAGTGTATGCTCAGCCGTGTCGGCTGTTTTATCTTGCCGTTGCACTCTGTGTTTGCTTCTTCCCAATGTGTCATCCAGTCCTTCAGAAATTGCTGACATCATTCATTTGGTCCTCATCTTTGGGCTTTGTCCTGGCTTCGTTGACACTGCTGCGAAGCCTGGACCTGCATACACTGAGCATTTTAGGGACCCAGTCCCAGCTAATACTTGATATTTGTTAGCGAGCACCTCTGATTCCCTCCGGCAGCCATCCATCCTGCTGTTCTTCCCTGTTGATCATCGTGAGCAGCACATCCCCTCTTCTTCCGGGATCCCTGCACAAACCTGGTTTGCTTTCTACTGGCACGGAAAAAAAAAAAAAAAAACACCAAAAAAGAAAAGCAGAGCAAAATAAACACAAACCTGCCATTTTTTGCTCTCGTGCTGTTGATAAATGTGCTCTGTACTCATCCCTAAAAGGCCGTTGTACATACTTATGCTGTTGGTGCCATGCCATAACAAAACCCAAATCATTCCTCCCCACTTCGCCATATCTCATCTGTTTAGGCCTCTCAGACGTTCTTATCTTAATGGAATTTTGCCTTACAATCCAGAAATTGTATCAGGGGGCTCTTGCATATCCCGGGCAATGCTTTAGTATGCATATTATAGCACTGCATTGTCATATGTTACTATAAATAGCTCTCACAAAGAGTCCATATTTCTGCAGAGATTTGCCTGTCAGCTCTTAACAATGGTAGTCGTTCACAATGGGAAAATAGAATACCAGCTCCATCAACCTTTGACAGACTAATAGGGGTTATTTGACTTTCAATTTTTCATTATCGGGTTTGGCAGCCACAATCGTCATGTTGAAAAATACAAACTGATCCGCACTCCAACAGGAGAAAACGCTCCCGGTCCTCCTTCAGCAGGGACATGAGTGCCTGCAACGCTGTGGGACGTGGCCGCTGATAAAACAGGACATAAAAACAGCGTGTAATGTGTCACGAGTTCAGAGATCCCAGTATTGGCCTTTTTTCCCCGCTTTTGATAGTTGCAGTAGAGTGGAATGATCTTGTTTTGCTGCAAAAACCCCACACCCGAGTCTGACGAAAGGACGCTACCTCTGTTACAAGGGCTATAAAGCGCCCGTTCAGGACCACTGAACTCGGGCTCATCGCTGTCCTTTTGGCCTTTGCAGCTCCCCAGTACGTCCCCTGTACTCCTACTGCCACGACGTGCTGCGTGCTCTCGGAGAAATGGCTTTTTTCTGGGGCAGTGACATTGTCAGGAGGCAGCTGTTCTGGGCTGTGCAAAAGGTGAATCACTCGATAAACATTTCAAATTTAGCTCAGATTTGCCACTGGCAAAAAAAATGCCACATGAGGGTTGGAAACGCAAAGGCTTTTACTTTGTCTGTGATGTGAAAAGGCATCTTTTTACACCAGGATAACCGTCTTGGTGTAAAATCTGGCAGCAATAAAGGACAATGATCTACTTGAGGTCATTGCTTTTACCACAAAGTAATTAGTCAAGACCAGCTTTATAGGCCCTTTACAGGACCCAAACTGGCTATTTAGGAGAAATAAAACACTAACCTTTTTCCTCGGAAGATGTAGGCTGCGTGTCACACATTTCAGGAAGGTCCCCTGTGTGCACGGGTCGGCTCCGTAGGTGCCCAGGCCCTGTCAAGCAGTTGGTTGTCAAAGCTGAGTCGGAGTTTGCACAAGGAAATATATCATAAATAAGAGGCGTCTTGCAGGTTTCAATCATACGGATGAAAAGGGTTAAACTGGAATCAAACAAGATGCATAGCTGTCCCTGCAGAAGATGTGAGTCTGATGCGCTTTGGCGATACCCAGAGCACGGGTGCTCGGTGGCTTTTGAATCTTGGCCTTTCCCCTGGAAAGTTGCCTGCAAGGGCTCTCCGAGCTCCTGCTGAGAATCCATGTCACAAAAGACAGCACCTTGGGAAAAAAAATCTAGAAATGGATTTTCAAGTAATCAATGTTCCTCTAATTACTTAAGAATAAGTACCAGTAGTAGGTAAGTCTTCTAGCAGGAACCTCCACGTAACTCAGCAAGGTTAAGAGGGTGCTGCCCCAAGGACCTTGATCCATTATCCAAACCTAAATCCTAGCGGCTTTATATTTAAGGGCCGTCCAGCACATTTAAATATAAATGCCTGCATGACTCTGTTAGTTCAGAACGTAGTCTAGCACTGTCTTACCTTTATAAATTCCAAGGGTTTACCTTTAAAAATGACAAATTACAGGAACACCTGTTTTAATGGGAACAACAGCCTAAGATACTCAAGGGCCATCCTCCTCTGCAGACAACAGTGGGCTAGCTTAGTCCCAAAGCGTAGAAATAGAAAATTTCTTTGTTTCCTTCTGACTCTGGCACAGCAGCTGCGGGGATTAATTGAACTCATGAAATATATTGATTTTCTGTAGCTGTTATTAAAAAAAAAAAGGCACTTTTGCACCCTGTGAAAGGTATGACTATCACTAAATTGTGTGCAATAAACCAACACGGCTCCGGTCTGTTGAGAAGACCAGAGTCACATTAGTCTCCTAATTTTATTTCAGAGCACAGAGACTTTTATTACGTTACTGAAGCTTCTGAGGTAGTCCTGCTGTGCCATCAGCATCAGCTCAAGGAAGAAATCCTTCATGGTCCCCACATCTCTCTTGCAGACCGGCAAGAGAGATGCCGACTTGCTGGAGAAGCCACCCAGCCTTGCCGAAAGGAGGTTCTCACTTCTGCAACTAAAACCCCGTCAGCGTAAAGACTTGTGCATTCTGCATGATCAGATGTTGGAGGCATAAATGCGACACTCATATTCTTTATCTCCATGTGAACTCCCATGAATACATCAGGAAAATCAATTTCATTTTAGCAGCTTTGAAGTATTCCACTTGAGATAAGACATTGAGTTTTTTATTGCTGACCTCCCTGATGATACTTTAGTAAAAGGAAAGCTGTTTTCACCCAAGCAACTCAGCAAGGTCCCCTCCGCTCAGGCCTCGGGTAGTTTCCAAGAGCTGCATGCGTTTACAACATTGAATAAATTACCTCCATTAATAACAGGAATGAAACAAAATCGCATGGTGTGTTTGGCGCTCGTTCTTCCTTTATCACTTCAGTTGGTAGATCTAGAGCACTGCAAATGGAGTGGGACACAAGTGATAGTTTTTATTTTTAAACACAGTTACATTTATATAAAACCCAAGTTGTAGTTTAAGACCAGACCAAAATCCAAAGACAGCAATGTAATGTTTTACATCTGAGGTTATCTATCTTAAAACATTTTGCTAATTTATATTCTCATCTTAAGCGGCATGTGGTGGTGGTGGCAGCAAGCTATATATTGCTTTAAGGCTCTCTTACTTATTTTAGCGATGAGGTTATGGATTGTGTCATCTCTACTAAACAATGTGGTTAAATAAATCCCGTACTCCGTTCTCTATAAACTAACAATTTATTGAGTCTTGTATTAGTCATGTGCATGACGATGTATTATGAGCAAATTCCCTTCTGCATTAACTAGAAGGGATTTCAGAGGATCCCTGTTAGATTTGATTTCCCAGTTTTCTGTGCTTTGGGGGAGTATTTTGCTAAGTAGTTGTTAGATAACTTAGCTAATGATTGGGAAGTGCTTTGCAAATGCAGAAGTACAAAATACCTGGTTGGTGGTTATCACATGATGAGCACTTTAAAAGCTAATGCTACTCTGCACGTCTCAGGCAGCAGGAGGAAAGGAGTCTGCGCGTGGCGTGAAAAACTAGTTCAGTCTTTGGTTTAAAGTTTTCCAGCTTGTATCTCCATTGGCCTAGGTCTGAGAGTGCAATTGGATTTAATTTAATGTAAAGCTTAGGGAAGGCACATATATTTATTAAGATTAAAGGCATTTCTTTTTCTAGGTCTCTAAAGACCTGAGTACAGGCTTAGAGCTCTCCTTACACCTCGTGGGAAGTGTGGGAGTATACAAAGAGGAACAAATAGACTTTGCTTTACGTTTTAGCACTCCTGATGGAGTTTTGTGTGCGTGTGTCTCCTTCAGAGGAAACATCAGCTTTTCAGGGCTGCAGTAATTGGAGCCTGTTTTAAAACATTCCCTCTTTGAGCCATTTAAGCATATGGAGCCTTTCCCATTTTTCACCCCGCTGTTGGCAGCGGTGCCTTTGCGGTTTCAGGAGTTGCCCCTTTTCAAGCATGGCAGGTCGTGTCATGGTTGCGAAACATGACAATGGTGTGCAATTGTCTTGATTAGATGGATACCAGAGAGTCAAAGGCTTAATGAGGTGCTCTGGTGCGTAATCATCATCACTAATGGGTACTTGCTTAGAGTGCATTATTCAGCTAGGATATATGGTGTCCTGCACTCTCTGGCTGTAAATAATATTTGCAACATTGCACAATTTGTTGACCAGCTGAATGAGCTTTCAGTGCAAACCTTTAAAAATCATCTTTATTTTAAATAAGAGCCTGAATCTTTCCATACAGCACCAATGAGAACCGCTTTTGGAAGCTGCGTGGGCTGAATTTTGGAATTGGTTTGTTTTGCCACAACAAAATGACCGTGTGGTGCTTAACTGAGCCTGCAGGAGGCTTGAATGGGCTCGGGTCTGGGGCCAAGGGACAGGAGGAGGAGGACTGGGAAAAACTTTTTCGGGAAGGGGAACATTGGACATATCATGTCACTGATGAGGAAAAGTGGATGTGAACAAGGGAAGGGTCTGCGTTACCGTGGGACAGGGGCTGAGGGAAGCTTATCTCAATGGCAGAATTGTCTTTTGATGTCAGGACTCAATGAACATTTTGCGCTGGCTCCCTGTATCTTTACTCCTTTGCTGACGCCCTGTTCTTGTGGTCCTGCATGTCAAAAATGGTTTCTAATGGCACAGCCCTTTAATTAAATTGAAGGCCGTGACTCTCCTTTGGGGGAGAGTCATCTGTGCTGTTGTCCCTGTCCCCTCCTGGCACCTTGGTCAGATGGTGGCTCCAGAAGGCTGCGTCCAGCTCTTCCTTTCCAAGAGTCAGTTGGTTACAGAAAACATTGAGGCCGGCTCAGGTTTAATTACCATTAAATTAAGGCAGCAGTTATAGCTTTAAATTGCATATTCTAAACGAAAGGAGAGTGGATGTTAAACTTAATGACCTGAAGGAAACACTCAAGGCCAGAGGTGTAGGAATGGGGATTGATCTAGAGACCGTGGTTTCTAAAGCCAGAAGGGACCGGTCTAATAATCTCTTCTGACCTCCTGAAGGCTACCCTGAATTAACCCAGCTGAGCTGAGGTGTATCTGTCAGAAAACATCCACTGGTGAAATACAGGTTTACAATGCTGAAGAATGCGGCTTAACTCTCGATAAATCATTTCCAGTTGTTAATTACTTTCACTATTAAAAGCCAGCATCTCATTTCAAGTCAGAACTTGCCTAGCTTAATTCCCAGCTACCGGATCGTATTATAGCACTGTTTATTTCCTAAAGAGGCTTCAATTATTGAACGTCAGCGTCCCGTGTAGGTATTAATAAGCTGTGATCAACTTGTGCCCTCTCCTTTAGTCTGATAAACTGAATAGATTGAGTTCCTTACTTTTTGCACTTAACACGTATTTACTGTTCCTTTAATCGTTCTTGTGGCTGTTTCATGCAAGACCCATCCTGGGGACAGCACTGCTACATCACTGTTGTGGTTGTACCAATTCACATTAACAGTGTGATATAATCTTTCTATTCCTGTGCGGCTTTATTCTGCTAACGCGGTCATGGAACGCATGACCCCTTTGCTGCAGTGGCAATGCCTGGGCATGATTTTCGCGTTTTTGTGGTTTTTAGCTGCTGGCTTTCCAAAAGAGACTTCTCCAACCTCTGAAAGTGCCATATGTTCTTTGTTCTTATGATTCAGTTTATCCTAATTCCTAATTAGGATTTAGGAGTCATTCGATAGCTGTACTGTGGAGCACATAATGTTTGCTTGTGTTGATCTTATCAGGTTGCTTTGAATCAATACCTTCTCCACTTCATTATTTACCATTCTCCTAATCTTTGTCAGTCATTTGACATTTTTATCAAGTAATGTTTTCATATTTTCTTCCAGCTTGTTGATAAAAATGTTGTATAGCTGAGGGTCAATTACACAGAGTCCTCACAGGATCTCATTAGAAACACCCACCACTCCGTGATGCCTCTGTGGAGTGACTGAAACGCAGTAAAATCAAACGAATTGATTAGTGAAGTGATAGAGGAAACAGTGACAATTAGGGAACTGCCACATTATACAGTGCTGTGATGGCAGAATTCGATGGCAAACCGTTTGGTGGCATTGTCTTTTAAAAGAATTTTTACAATCTCATTAGAGAAAATAACCTCTTGTTATAATACAGTTGTTCTGGACTGGGGCTTTTTAAGGGAAAATTTGTATATTGAAGGAAGCTTGGGTATTGAAATGGCTGTGATTTTTAAAAGGTCATGGTTTGTTTCAGTTTCTTTTCTTTTTGGCCTTGTTTTTGCCTTGAGGAGCCAATAGGTATCACCTGCATAGGCAGAGCCATACTGAGAGTAGGAGGGTTACCTAAATAGCTGGTGTATTCTGGTACCCCGCCGCCTTCTGTAGTACTTTGCATTGTTATTTAAGTGTAGTGGGTGAGGACGGTGAGTTACCTTGCTAGAAATTCAGGTTTCCGAGTGCTGCTTTAAAGAGCAGCAGGACAGGCATGGCCGGGGCAGTTCAGCACATGCTGTTGGGTGGTTGTTGAGTTTGGGGTAACATACAGCATTCTTTCTTCAAGTGTTAACGTGGAAACAAGAGACTTCCCTTTTATCTTTTGAGTAACTGAAGAAACAGGTTTAAAGCAGAGTCTGCCTTCCTCCGTCCTTGCACGCCCAGCCAATGTGACTATATTCCTTCTGTAGCCCGTCACTGTCCCACCCCTGGGCAGGTCCCTTTTGCACTGGGCTCAGAGGAGCCCCCTGCTCAGCCCCTCTCACCTGCTGGGCCTGCTCCTCTCCTGCATGCCGGCACGGGCTGTTCCCATGCAAACTGGTTCCCTGCTGGAGCACGGGCATCCACGTCCCTTGTGAATCGACGCTCAGCTCTGTTACAAAGCTCCCCCCTCCCCATCAGCCTGGTGGGCTGAATCTCCAGTGGAGAAACAGCGGAAGAGGTATTCTGCCAGTGTAGCTACTCAGATAAACATAAGCGAAGCTGATGGGCCGGGTTTTGTCAACCTCATTGCATTTACATCAGAAACTTTGCCTATTTTAGTCATGTAGATTATGGGATGTGATTTTTCACGCTCTGTAATATCAAGCCAAACCCTACCAACAAAGCTTTGTTGCCTCAAGACTAATGAGGTTGTAAAACTCTATCCATAAAATCAGAATAATAGTATTCCCTTGCATCACAAGATTGCTGTGAGTACATATGTATATTCTGCACTCGCATGGCCTGATGTTATGTGCTACACAGAGAAAAAATCTTCATTTATTAATGCGAAGAGCAAGTGTCTATATTTTACAAGGTTACAGTTAAAATCCCAAGGTTTTCCACCTACATCTTGCTATGTAAATAGAGAGGAACACTGATACAGTTCATTTTATACAGTGAATAATATAACATCAATTATTGCTGAAATCTTTATTTGTCTTTTCATGTAGTTATCTGTTATGGTTTCTTTCATATGTTCTCATTTGTTTAATTAAATTATGTTTGGTCTTTTCGGAGTCCTTTCTGTCCCCGCTTGTTGTGGACATTTATTAACAGTGTCACTTGGTTGATAGTCTGTTAATTTTAATCTAGTCTGAATTTGATTATCTTTATCTATTTACACTTCAGAGACTTTTCCCTGAATTCAGAAGGACCTGCTCTTTCTTCCCACTGTTATGCAAGGCAAGTTGTCATGTGTACTCTGCGTAGGTGCTTTAATGGCACTAATTAATCAAGAAGCAGCGCAACAGAGGAAGGAAAACATTACAAATGAGTGCAGCCAATTTCTATGCAGAGTACCATGACTGACCCATACTGGTAGTCCGAAGGGACCGTCCTTACTCTGGCGTTACCCAGCATGCAAAATCAGAGTACTGCAGGAGTAAGGCGAATGAGATCACTGACGAACGATTAGCGGCTCTTCCTTGGCACCCATCCCTGTTGCTTTAGGTCAGGTGAGGTTTTAAAGCACTAATCTCTGCTGCTTTAGGTTTCTGAAATCCTGCGGTAGCGCGGTGTAAGTACATAAGGAAAGTCACTTCTGGACACGTTCCGTGCGGTTCAGTGTAACAGCATCATGTCAATGTTCAAATGAGTTTTGTCAGCTCTCAGGTGTCTTGCCTTTTTCTCAGGGCATTAGGTCTCGACCTCTCAGCTTGCTCTGCTTGTCAGTTCCTAGTGCTTATAGTTGGTGGAGAAGAACTTTGAAAAGGTGAACTTGAAATACTCAAAAACCTCTCTGCAAAACAGGAGATAAGTATAAACACTTGCACAAGGTAGGGAAGATCCTCTAGGTAGAATGTGGGTTTCTGGCACTGTAAGTCCTTTGACCACTAAGGAACACAGAGGGAGCAAGGGACACTCTCACTTTCTTTCGCTGGTTTTGAACAAATACAGTCACCTCTCCTTGTTTATCCATGTTTAATAGAAACGGCGCGGGCAGTGGACTCAAGGCAGGGCACGTCGAATAGGGGCAGAGCCTCTTGTGCAGTAGCGAGAGATGAGACCCAGGGCACACGTGTCTCTCTGCTGGTTGTGTTGGGTGGCTTGCTGTCCCAGTAATTTCAGGTATGGTAAAATTCACTATTGTTCCCCTTGACCGCTATCGGAAAGTGAAATACCTCATTCTTCCTTCCAGATTCATGTGTAGGTGTTAGGACTTTAAGTAGTTTATAGTCCAAAGCATTGTTGTCCAATTAATAAAAGCGTTTCTTGACATTGCACCAGCGAAAAGAGAGAGAAGAAAACAGATCTCTATACCCCTGTCTATTCAAAGAGATAATGTGTAATTAATAAGAAACGCTGTTGCCAGTTGTCTCCTTTCTCTGTCACAGTGGAAGCACGGGGCAAGGATCACACACAATCACCTTTCCTCATTTTATCTAACGAGGGTGAAATTCTACTGTCAGGCATATTTTCCAGTTAAAGTCATGATGTACAGCAGATTGTTATGCGTGATTATAAAGCCTAATAAATTTCTCACCATCTCATTTTTGCTGGCTGGTAGAAGTCAGGAATTAAATGCAGTCCCGATGGGTGGAAAGGTGAGCTGGAAGGCTGCGGTCACAGCTCCCAGCATGGGGCTCCATCTCTCCCTTAAACTCCGTGTCAGGGACTTGTCACTTGTGTCAGTGTCCTGGTTTGAGCGACATAGGACTAACTTCTCTTCTAATGCTTGGGAAAACGGCACTTTTAGAAAACTCTAATGTCTGAACTCGTGAAAATATTTACTTCGTAGCCAGCTATGCCATGTGGGATTCAAGGTCTCGGTGTTTTCGAGCCTTGCCAGGTGCGGGGATGAGGAGGAGCGAGGCCTGGGCGCTTGACCCAGGCTGGCCAACAGGATTGTTTCATACCATGAACGTCACATCCTATGTAAATTAGGAAGTTTGCTGCGTAGATCTCTCTCTGCCTTGATGGCAGTGGTCCAGAGAACTCCTTGCCCTCGTGCCGGGGCGCTGAGCCCTTCCCTTCTCCCCGAAGCCGCAGCGCACTGCTGGGAGTGCCCAGCTTCCTACTGCTGTAATTGGCTGAGTATAATTCTCGTATATCTTATTTTAGCACTGGGATCAATACCGGTTTTTTATTATTGTTGTTAATGATACACTCTTATCCTATTAAATCTATTTATATTTCAGCCCTCGTGTTTCCTTGTTTTCCCCAATTCCCCTTCCCGGGTGGGTAGGGATCATCGGGTGATAGAAGAGTTGTCTAAGTGACAATAAATTGCTATGGGTTTCTCAAATCATAGCAGTCAGCTAACGTGGTGGAGGCAGTATCTATTTCACAATTTCTCTACCAGTTTGGGATCTCACAAGCCACGAGTGTTCGGGTCGACACACGGGGCCTGGCTTGTGGGGCTGAGCCAGGGAGACTGGGACTTGCCGTGCCACAGGAGTGGGAAACGAAGAGCTCACGTAACGGTCACTCCCGTGACTTTGGTTTGCTAAATGTAAGATGAGGTTCTTCGATCGCTTTGTTCCGTCGTTAGTTCTGATTTCACACAGGCAGTTGATAACCTGTTGAACGACAGAATGTCTGCTTGGGTTATCTTGAGTACTGCCTTAGGCAGGGCCGTGCTCCTCTTCTAAAATTATTACGAAATGAATTGTGAGAACAAAATGGATGAATTATGATTTGGGAGTGCTCTATTAGCTGGCTTCTCCTTGAGTGGTGTGATCCATACTGATGTTGGCTTTCATCATATGGAACAAAAGCTTTTGTGGTTTTCATATTCATTTTCTTACATCTGCATTCAGCTCTCCGCACTGCCTGTGACTACTTTTTTGCTCACGAGAAGGCAGTGCGTGGTAGGAAGTGTTTAACGCAGATCGCAGACTGGAAATATTAGAGAGACTGTTACATGATGAGGTTAGGAAGGGAAATATTAAGAAAAAAATATTGCAGTCTTTGTATAGCGCTAACTATTTCAAAGGCACTTGAGAGTTTTTGGATCCTTTTAACTTCTCGGAGTTGTGAAAATGTTAATTGAGTATCTCAGAGGGTGACTAATAAGTTTCTGGATTATAACATGTTGTTAAATTGCTTATCTTTGCTAAAGATAGAGATCCATAATGCTAACAAGGGACAGACTACAGCTGAATTTTTTTTCCTACAAAGTTCTCAGCATGGGCAAGTGGCTTTCGTGGTACCGATGGGAAGACTGTCTCGGCTCGGCTCAGCGCCGTCAGATTGTTTATCTCAAGGGAACTGTCGGTGAGACAGGCATTTTCCATTATTGGTTTCCTAGTGTTAAATTTGATTTGTTCTCTTACCTAGTTCTTGCTACAGAGACTAATCATGCCCTGATTTATTTCCTTTTTTTTTTTTTTTGGTTACACAACCATTTGGAAAGAACACTCCGAATGATCTATTCAGCTTCAGACTGGCACAACTCCGCTAAAAGGTTGGAGTAATTTAAACTGCCTTTCTATCTCCTTCTTCTCCCTCTCTCTCTCTTCTACTCTTCAGGTTACTTAAAACATCAGCAAGAAAAATACTGCTGCACCAGTAATTACTGGAAATAGGAGTTATATTTAAATAAATACATGCATCATGCTAAGCATTGATTTTCAAGAACTGTGTTAAACATATCCACAGTAGATGGAAAAATGAGGGGGCAAAATGAGTGGCGGAACTGGGGTACAGCTGGGGGCAAAGACTGGGTTCTTTGGGTCAACGACTGACCTGACGGTGCAGTTGGAGGGGAAATTGTGGGAACGAAGTAGAATCTGTGTTGTAATAAAAAGTACTATTCAGTACATCGGGAAAACGCCATACCGCTAACAAGTCAAACCACCCATATTTATGGCTAACACTGACAAGCCAGGAAGTTGCTATTAGAATAATTTGAATGACCTCAGTGGTGTAAGGTCGCTCTGACCATGACTTCCGTCATTCTTTTGTAATTGTGATTTTCTGTAATATAATTCATTGTCCCTGCATATAAATTTCTTAAAATTACCCTCCCTTATCATTTTATGTCTTTATTAGTTCAAATCAGTTTCTGGTCACTTTAATTGTTTTCTGTACTGCCATAGTATTTCCTTGCTGAGATGTGTTTTCACCTGAACCACGTATTTTTGAAAGATCCTGCACGTCTGAGCTTCCACCTCGTTAAATTGCTGCTGAAATTGCTAAAATACAAAAAATCACAAACAGGGATGTCCTAAATGCATTTTGCACAGCCTTTAGCATGGGTCTTGTTTGTTCTGAAAGGCGCAGGACGGAATGGAGTAAGGTTTAAGGCAAAACATCATTAACAAGGGAAGGCTGTTAATTGATAGGTTTGAGAGGGAGTAGCTATTTTGGTTCACTGATCCCTATAGATTTATTGGCAAATGCAATCTAGTCATTGCTTGCAGTGCAGTTCCAAAAGGGGAAGGAAAAAAAGGAAGCTTTTCAGGGCTCAACTTTATTTTAATAGGTTAGACCGGCGCAAACCTGCGTGATAGCGTTTCAGATGAAAGGACTTAGATCTAACAAGTCTCCTTTCTGTCAAACTAGAAAGGACATGAACTATTATTTTTGACACAGAGGGGAAGTAATCAAATATGTAGGTCTTTTGTTTTCATTAACAAGAACAGGAGGATAAAAAATAGATACCAGAATATTCCTTTTGATTTGCTTCAAGAGTAAGTGAGGCATAGCTATTCATTCTTCTTCATTTTCTTTAAAAGATGAAAATCAAGAGTAGTGCTGTCCTCCCAGAGCGTGCTCCAGTTTGTTGTGGTAGGAGCATTTTCTCTGTCAGCTTAAAGTGTCCATACAGAGCACTTTGTCTCTCTCTGTCTCTCTTTTATTTATATGAATGGTTTTGCAGCAGAAATAAGTGCTTAAGTGCTAACTTTTTTTCCCTTGAAGATAAGACGAACCGCCTGTCGCGGCATACAGACAATGGATGAAAAACAAACAGAATTTGTTTCAGAGGTATTTTCATGTACACATTCCCAGAGCTTGATGCGAAAGTGCCTTTAAAAAAGCCATAGACACATCGGCTTTTGTGCTCTAAATCAAGACTGGAATTCTTTGCTTTCCAAGAAAGCCATTCGAAAGGGTGAAACGTAACAATTATACATTGATCCCTCTACAGGAGAGTGTTTTATAAAGATATCCCGATCCCCATATTAGAGGCGGAGAAAAAGAGATAGAGGCAAAGAGATTTTTGCAGGGCAACATACCAGAGGGCAATGGCAAATCCAGGAGCATAACCCAGGTCTCCTGAGTCACAAATGAGAGGTGGTTAAATTCGTTACGTGGCAGAGCCTGGACTATAATGTAAGAATTTATTCAGGGGCTGCTGGGACGTATATTGCAATATGATAATCATTTGAATGGACAATTGTCCCACAGGCTGTCATTGAACGATGCGGAAGTATGGCTTGTCTGCTCAGCAAAGAAACTGTAAATGAACTCTTTTTTTTTATTCCTTTTGTTTTGAAGACCTTTTTAACTGGAGAAATCATCCTTATGATGTCAGCAGGGGAAGATTAACCCAGTACATTCTTTCTGAAGGTGAAAAAACATTGAAAATTGCCTTAAGAAAATTACATACTATGTCCTGTTTCGAAAGCCATTAATGCCTAAGGCGTTGGAAAAAAAAGGCATTGAAATTTCAAATATATTGGACAGTTTTTTCCCTGGCATTTAAAGGAATGAGTGTACGCTAATTATTTTCTTACTCAGGTTGGCTTTCGTAGGTTTGGTCCGATATTTCTTCATTGTGTGAGAATTAAGCATTGCAGAAACATACCACTTTTTTCCTTTCTGCAAGATATCCTGGGCAATTTCTCATGAATTCAGTAGCTTACAAGTCATGTAATTAGGGGATTAAAATCTAAGTGTAAAAGGAATTCTGAGACTCAGGTAACAGCTGGAATGAGCAGGTTTTCTTTGCAATGTCTGTAGGAGGTTGTCAGAATTAGGATCCATCTTACTAAAGAAAGGTGTAAATCCTGGAGCCAAGGATTTTTCTTTCTGTATGCTAGTGGGGAGGACCTCTGTGATTTAAATCTTGGTTACGGGAATGTTGCAAGGGAAGAAAGTTTCTAATATATCCAAAGTGTATTTCATATATGGCTTCGTGGTTCGTTTCAACATTCTGACTTGCACTTGGAAGCAAATCGGATTCACTGCATTAAAAGACTGATCAGAATAGCCCATTATGGGTTTGGAAAAGCTGGGCTATCTAGTAGTGCTTTTAAATCTACTATTCATGGGAAAGGGTGGGAGAAACCTTGGAATAAATGTATTTTAAGTGTCTGCCACTGATGTTATTTTCTGATAAGCTGACCTTCATGGTAAGAAATGATGGAAGATTGGCAGTCCTTGGCTTCCTCTTGGACTGAAACAAATAGCACCAAGATAGAGGTTGCTGCATTTGAAATGTATTTGACAACAAAGTTGATGAAGAGTTTTATTATTTTTTTTTAGTTCTGTACCCCAGCACTGTGAAAAACATGCTTCCCTGTGCAGGGAGAAACAGCCTTTCGATAACTAGTAGCATGTAAGAATGAAGGATCAAATCCGCTGTTCCTTGGGCTGGATTTACCAGGTTGCATCTTTGCTGACCCTGTTGACTCTGGAGCAAGAAAACATAACCCGCTGCCAGCAGTTCACTTCCATTGCTTTAAAAGCTACTGCCCCCAGCCGAGACGCACTGACTGATTGCGTGTGTCCTTCTAGTCCTCTGCAAAGCCAGGTGAAACAGCTCAGCTTAACCTGCCACTGGGCTGAAGTCTGTTTTACTGCACGTTGTGGTAGACGAGGAGCATGAGTACCACTGCCGCTTCGATTGCTTCCTCTGGACGAGGCAGTAACTTACACTGCTCTCACCGTAGCTCGTGCCTTGAGGCAGGTCTCTGCCTAGACCCATAACTGTTATGGACATGATTCTGGTCTTCAAACCCTCCTCTGCGTGATCCGCAGTAAAGGAAGACGGCCGAGTATAATCACCTATGTGTGTACATAGCCAAATTATTCCTTTAATTGTGTTAGGACAACCTATCTTTTGAGTTCAGTAAATGCTCTGCCCCGGCACATTTTGATATGGACTGCTGATTAGCCCACAATACATATTTCACTTTACCGCCAACAGGACCTTAACCTCACTTAAAAAGAATAATGACAAAACAGCCCAATTATCTGTTCCCAGAGAAAAAGTCCATTACCGAGGGGGAACCAAAATTACCCTTTCTGTTCAAACAGCCCAGTTCTCTATTACATTTGCATTAAAAAAGGGTCTGCGATTAGGTTACCTTTGTGTTAGTCACTGTACTAACAGGTAATAAGAAATAGGTCCTGGCCCAAAGAGGTTACGGTGTAAATTAGACAGAAGTGGAGAGAAAGGCAGTGGCTTTTTTTCTTTTCCTAAGGGGAAATGAGGCACAGAATGTGTCACATAGCAGAAGTGCACAGAGTTAACTGTGAATGAGCTAAAGAAGTCCAGATACAGGTATTGTACTGCCAAAAGGTGAGGCACGTAGTGATCTGGTTAGTTTGCGTCTGGAATCAGGACTCTGGGACGCTCGAGCGATGTGCACTCATAACCCTGAGGGACAGGGAACTACTGGAGCGGGTCCAGCGTAGGGCAACTAAGATGATTATGGGACTGGAGCACCTCCCTTATGAGGAAAGGCTGAAAGAGCTGGGACTCTTTAGCCTGGAGAAGAGAAGGTTGAGGGGGGACCTGATTAATGTTTACAAGTATCTAAAGGGTGGGTTTAAGGAGGACGGAGCCAGGCTCTTTTCAATGGTTCCCAGCGACAGGACAAGGGGCAATGGGCACAAGCTAGAACATAGGAAGTTCTGTTCAAATACATGGAAAAACTTCTTTACAGTGAGGGTGACAGAGCACTGGAACAGGCTGCCCAGGGAGGTTGTGGAGTCCCCTTCTCTGGAGATTTTCAAGACCCGCCTGGATGCAGCCCTGAGGGATGTGCTTTAGGCAATCCTGCTCTAGCAGGGGAGTTGGACTAGATGATCTCTAGAGGTCCCTTCCAACTCTGAAGATTCCGTGATTCCGTGATAAGCACCCACTTGAAGGTTGCTTGAGTTTCTACGTGGAGGCAGCATTTTAAAAAATCATTAAAGCAGATTGTGGGACCTGCAGTGTTTCTTCTATCTCTTTCTCCCTTACTGGGAAGCACAGAGGCCCGAAGCCTTGGGGCCCCTGGTCGTGCGTTAGGTACCCCTGCATCGCTGTCCCCTGCGCAGAGGGACGTATGTGCCAGGTAGGACTGCCCAAGGCCATGGGCGGTGGAAGTCCTGATTCCGCTGGAAACCAGCAAATGAGCCACTGGGAAACAAGAGCATTGAAGGTTAAAACATCTCAGTGTCAATAAATCAATATTTTCCCCTGAAAATCTGTTTTGTCAGAAATTTGCTGATGAACAGTGCTAAAAGCCAAGCTCTGTCGCTGCTCATCAAGGGAAGTTCCTAAGGGGAAGGCGGTGAAGTGAAGGAAGAAGCCAAGGATGGCTTTGGCCTCTCAGCTGTCTCCTGCTCCCCCTGCCAGGGCCCTCTCTGGGTCCCCTCGCGTCGGGCTAAAACAGCAGCACTGATTCTTTCTTTCTTTTTTCTCCCCCACCCACCCTCTTTTCTCTCCCCTTTTCTCCCCTTGCTGTGTTCTGGTTGAATTTCCGTGCCTTACATCGGCTTTGTATTGCTGGGAGGATAATACAGCCCCGAAGTAATCACTCATTTCAACACCTCCGTATCTTTGTCTACAGTTTGAGGTCATTTTTCTGACCTGCAAGAATGAATTCTGAATCTTCAGTGAATCTCACTTTTTACTTAAAATACAGTTGTTGGTCACATCTTTTCTTTTTGACTATCTTCTTTCCCTTGGAAAACCCACAGGTAGGATCCTGACTTCTATGAATTTATTGGCAAAGAGGCCAACAGCTCACCTTGCGTGTTTGGTAAAAGACCTTTCACAACTGCTACAGGAAGAATTGCCCTTAAACAAGAACTCTGAAGAGTCTGGAGCCCAGCCAAATGGGGAAACAAGGTTGTTATTGACATGATTTTAATCATGATAGACAATTAGCAAGGCTTAATTATATTGAGAAAGAAAATCAGAGCAAGTGGCAGTAATGAATTTTCCTAGTAAATCTCTTGTGCTTCAAAATAAAGCTAGCTGACCTATAAATACAATGAAACGAGAAGAGGCGTTTGCCAGTACGGCTTAGCTGCGTGCTGCTCGCTGCTTGCTCTGTGAGTGCGGCTTCTATGAGTCCCTTCTTAAATATCTTTCTCGCACGCAGTAATAATCCTAGGAACAGTGTTGCATTTTAGCCATTTAGATGGCATCCAGTGTCAATAAGCGGCAAGAGGAGGCTTTTTTTTTTTTTTTCTGCAGCTGAACTTGGTAGTATTAGAAGTTAATAGGCTTATGGAACCTAGGATTTTTAAAATACTGCCGTTAGCTAAAATAAATATTATTTAGAACTTAGTAAGTGGGTTATTTTTTAATATTGTGGAAGTCTTGAATATTTCCAGAGGAATTTCTGGCTAATATAAAAATACTAAATTGAGTACTAGCAGCCTTCAAAGATTTCAGAGAGGATTTCTCATGTTTGTGTTAGTAGCCTATAGGTCTGGTACTTGGTGCAGAGTGAAAACATCTGGCTTAAATCAAGAGTGCTATTTAAATCATTAAACTGTTTAACGGTGCCATTATAATGGAGCTTATAAAACAAAGAAGCTTCTGGTGAAAGCAAAGAACCTCCTGCGAGTAGTTTTATGTCAGATGTCTTTAAATGAAAGCTGTGCTTTATGGAGGTGTGAATGGTTCTTTCTCTGACTTGTTTTAAAGCCCAGGAGACCAAAATGCATCTCACTGGCCAAAGGTAGCCAGGTGAGGCCCACTTCTCATGAGTGGTGCTGTGACCCTCAAGTGACCTGGAGAAAGTCAAACCTGCTCATCTAGAGTTTCACGATGGCAGATGACTGAGGAACGGAGCTCATCTCCGCTCGTTGCACCGCACTACGAAAGCTGGAGGCTTCTGGTCCAGAGCTTTATTTGAGTCCGGGTAGTGTGACTGCATCTCCTGTAAGGAGCCATCTGTTCCATGGGTGGCACTGCTGTGTTAGAGTTGTAAGCCGTATCCCTTCGCTCCACTTGCACAAACGAGGGTTGCTATTTTGCAAGTATTTACATATGTGCAGAGCTGTGATTTCAGTGGGATTAATCGAACGAGCGAAGTTCAGTGGGGTGCGTTCGCAGCATCTACGCCCCAAGCTCGCTTTCTTCTGCTCTCTCATTTGTGAATCGCGCTTCTCCTGACTGAAAGATGAGGTGGGATGTCTGTCACTGCCATGCTAATTTCCACTGCTCTGCATCCTCCTCGGCAGTTTGCAACACAGCTGGGTGTATAGAAGAGGGGTGCACTGGTCCCAACTGGCATCCAGCATGAACACGCCTGACCTGGGATCACACTTCCCCGTGTTTTGGGAATTCCCTTTGTGTTGGGGTCCCCAGGGAGGCTACCGAGTGCTCAACTTGGTTGAAACCAGAGAAGCGGCAGGAAAAGTATGTTTGTATTTTTCTGGCAGTCGTGAGGATGTGCTGGGTTGCTTTACGGCTCCAAATTGGCTTTTCTGTTAAACTGAGATACGGATCTCCATGGCAAGTCACCTGCGATAAGGTCGGCACAAATTTAGATTGAACTCGGATATTCAAAACCGAGCAATTTCACAGCTGGGGCTTTACCGTGGAACTCTTCTCAATTTGGCTTTTTTAGCCTCATCTCCAGACTGTCTAAGCAGGTGGGAGTGAAGGTCTGCTCATGCTGCCCATCCTAACAGAGATCCTAATTTTGACTGGCAAGTCGTATTTCCCCAAACAGAGGAGAAAACCGGAGAGAGCGTCTCTTTCCAAACCATTTCCGAAACCCAATTAACTCGCTGGAATAGTCTCTAACTAGTGTTGTTAGACACTCCAGCGCCTAAGCAAGGATACAGAGCAGGATTCTTGTTTTTGTGGAAAGGCTGCTATGTGAGTAGTGACAAACAAGTTCTTGCCTGTGGAAAAATCTTTTACAACTGAAAGAAAAATGTTTTAGCATTTCAAATAGCTAATGCTCTGAGATCAAGTGAAGTTCTTTGCTTTAGGAAGTGAAATGAATCTGTTTGACGGGATATTTTATTAATCGGTTTTAAGTTTCAGCAGTTTAGTTTTACATTTCCATTAATATTGTAGTATCATAGGAATTTGAGATAATATTGTTGGGATTATTACATGCAAGCCACTAATGGCAGAGAAGATGTAAAAATTCATTACCATCATTGAATTTTAGAGGGAAGTTAAGTCCACCTAGTTATGTGTGATTTGCGCGTAGAACTGTACAAGCTGAAACAGCTCAAAGCCTTTCATCTGCATTTTGTTGTGTTACTGAGCCAGCAGGATTTCAGTCGTGACAGCGTTCGGGCAGCTTCTGCTCTCTCTTACACCGCTGTAAATCCTGCGGAGCTACCTAAGATCCACAATGGACTGGAAGCTAATTTGTCATACGCGGCGTATTACAAATATTTTCCATCTGTAGTTAAGAACACAGAGAAAATGAACAAAGTCCCACTCTTACTATTTGCTTAAGGCAAAATCATGCAGTTTATAGACGGATAGGTTGATGGGGAAAAAGGGGCAGCTTGCGTTGCTATCGTTTTCGCAGTCCCTGTTCCAGGGTGGAATTTCTGGAACCAACATTAATGCTGTAGTTACGAAAGAAAGGAAGAACGAGGGAAATACATATACAGCTCTTTACATCTTCTTTAGCTGGACTGTTAGAGCTTCATTGACTTCTGTGAAGCTATGCCACTATTTCACCAGCTGAACAAATACCCATCAGGGTGTACTAAAAGCACACGAATATCTGGGATAGTACCTCATAAAGTCATCATTTGCTCTGGTTGCTGAATTTAGTCCCTCAGAATTAAGTTATTGCATGGGCACCGATTCTCTGTGTTAAGTTTCCGTAGCGGTGCAAAGCTGGATTCTATAATCGCAAGGAAAACATTTACTCGCTGGGATGCGTGCGCCCTGGTCCTGCCATTGTGCAATTGGTGAAGTGGATTTTTCCTCTCTAGCTCCAACCATAGGAGCAACTGAAAGTAAGATCTTTGTATATCCCGTCTTTTAACTGCTCGACTGATGGATCGGTGGTGAGTGCCTGCCTCCAGCTGACTTTGGGGAGCGGGAAAAATTTTCATGGAACGCAGTATGGCTTTTGAAAAGGAGGTGAAGGAGGGGGAAAGATTTTGTTTGTTTTTATAGTAAGAAGTACCCTAAAATATTTGTGACCTTTTTTTTGGAGATTCTAGCCCTTTGTGCTTTGGAATACACGCTTAAGAGCTAGTCACTGATTTTGAATGCCTAAATCAACCTTTTTATTGGCTTCTTGTCTACAAAATGGGATAACGTGTTCTCTTCTATGGAGGTTAATAAACACTTGTGGAAGGCTTGTATTCCATAATGCCGAGTGCCTGGAACAGTCTATAAAGAAATGAGCAATCTCTCTCTTCAGAGAGGGTTTTGAATGGCGTGCGGTAACTACAGTGTGGATTACGCGGCGGCCAGGCAGATGAAGTACTCCTGCATAGCTGCTTGCTGCATGAACAGCCCTCACGGCCTCTCCTGCCGTAGCCAGCCTGCAACCAAGAAATGAAAAAGCTGTATCGAGAGGCGGCATGGAACAGGGCTGAACTGAAATTGTGCGGGAAAGACGTTCCCGAAGGTGTGGGTTCTAATGCAGTGTGAGAGCTGCAGCTCTGGGTCCGGCCTGACCCTGTATTTCCCTTCTGTCTTTTGGCTTCTCTGTGGACAAGAGACTATTCCAAGCGTTATCGTGAGGTTTTGTTTCCTTTTCCTAGTTGCTGTGTGGGAGACCAAAGAGCGAGGGAATGCACGTAGAGTTGTTTACTAACCTGGATTTATGGAAGCGCACATAGGAGGAAAAGCACTCTGCTACTTACGTATGTTTAAATTAACCCAGATTCCTGTAGCAGAGCCAAATGGAAGAAGTGGGTGATCCAATGTGGAGCTGTGCCAGCAGACGGGCATGGATGGCACCGCTGGGTGATGGAGAAAGGACCGACGTGGGTGCAGCGACGTCACTCAGCTTCTCTCAGAATCGCGTAGTCAAGGCGAAGGTGACAGAAGTGTTTCTACAAGTTTCTAGTAGTAGATTTTGTGCAAAGCATTGCTCCAGTCTGCGTTGAATGGTCTTACTTTCAGTAAGTCTCTCATTTGAGGGCAGAAGGCAAACTTCTGCTTGTATCTGTAGTAGTTCAGGAAATTAATGCAAAAGCATCCTTGCATTTAAAGGCGGATCAATGGTGGGTGAAAGCAATGGGACGTCTGTTCTTTTATTCGGTTTTTTTCAATGGCTAGTAACTCTAATTCAGATGGAAGAAACTTACTGTGAAATACCATACCTGTAAGTGCCAGACTCCTGTCAGCTTATGGTTAGCAGCTCAGGTTTTCCATTTTTAGGAAAGAAAAGAACCATAGCAAACCTAAGACCAGTAGCAAATCCATATTATCCTACTCTGCTTTAATGTTTAGCAAGGGCTGGGGAAAAGGGGTCCATGGGTTAATTACGCGTTGCACAAAAAAGGAATTGCCTTTTAACGTATTTTTTTTCTGAATTCCACAGAAATTATTAAATTAATGGCTATATGCCTGTGTTGTATCATTCATTTCCTGCCCTCTCGTATCCTCTCTAAACTAAACAGGCTCGATAATACAAGCTCAGCCTTTTGAGAACGCCGTTTGTGCCACTAACCACATAAAACAAGTGTTTGCTGCCCCGGCAGTCGCAGGGCAGATGTGCCACTAAGTATTGTCACCTCCTCGGAGCCGTTTTGGGTCAGACCTCACCTCTGGATGGCTTGTGGTGGCTCGTGTCAGCGCCTGGCCGGAGCTCTGGCCGCTGTGTCCCTCTGCATGGTGCAGACGTGCCTTTCACTCGCCTCTACGGATGCGTTTCCCCATCGTGCTCCGTCTGGTCTGTCAAAATAAACCTGAGTTACTACAAGCTGTAACGGCGGACGGTGTGGGCATTACCCCCGTGGGCCGCAGCTCCTGGCACGATGCGCCTGCCGGCCCGCAAGCTGTAAAACCGGGCAGCCTTATTTTTAGCATATTCCCAGCCCGACTTATCAGTGAAGCACTTTGAGGTAACGACTTCAGCGCGTTTGATGATTGTTCATTTTGAAAGATGTCATTTTAAGAATTTCTGGAAGTTTCAAAACTGCCCCGTGGGAGATCTTTTCCATGCCAAAATGTCATTTCAGATTCTAAACTACATCCTCCCTCATACTTTCACTTTATAAATGTTTCACAGCACCTGCATTTTTTATCATTGCACTTTTATGTGACCTATGAGTTCTTTGTAGCTAACCTACAAGGCCCGTCTGAGGGAAATAATTAATATATTTTTTTAAATTGGCTTTTTTCCTCTGTCAGAAGATAAAACCACCACGCAATTATTTCTTCCTTGTGCACAGATATTTGTATTAATATTTTAACAAATGCAGTGTTTATAGTGTCACTCATAGGTCTCATGTTAAAATGAAATAAAATGTGTCCTGGAAAGCGAATGCTTAGTTTCATCCCTAATAGTCGTTGGAGTCAGGCCTTACTTCTTCAGTAGTAGATCAATCTCATGATATTTTCTGCAAGTCATCAAACTTCATTCTCAGGCTGTAATTACGTGTGAAATCCTGCCTGATCGCTTTGCCGGCAACACTACCACTCCGTGCACAAAGCTAACATAAAAATAAACTGAGCTAATATTTGCGTTGCTATCCTGCGCGCGACGAGCACCACTGAAACATTAATGGCGTCTCCCTTCAACGAGCCCGTCATGAAGGGGAAGGCTGGTGAATACTTTAAAGGTTCCTGCAAAGGCTGGTAGCATGGGGAGGTGAACGTCAAGTGGAGACGTGCAGCTCTAAAAATGGAAATGTTTATCAATAACAGCACAAAAAGAGATGCGCAGCCTGCGTAGCGACCAGGAATCAGCAGCTCTTTTCCATTCGCAGCCCTGGGAAGGCCCGTGAGATGGTGGCGTGGGTGGGGAGAAGCACCCCCAGGGAAGCCTGGTGGGCACCTAACTGGGAGCAGGGGTTTTCAGCTGTCCTCCTACAGCCCGCGTGGAGGGGGACGCGGCCACGGGGCTGCGGATTTGTTCCGTTGCTTTTGATCTCTTCTGTTTAAAGCCCATCCACTTTGTAAGAATAAATATTCATTGAGCTAAAGGGGAGGGGAATGAGAGACTGAATACTTGGACCTGAATTAGGGAGGGCATGAACTTAAACCTGGATTTCTTTTATCTCGGTCTCTTTCATGGATTTTGATCAGAAAATTCATCCTGTATCTCTAAAATCGTTGCAGAAATGTTTTAGGTAAACGGATTTCTCCCCAACCTCCCACAAATGCAATGTTTTTAATGAACTAGGTTGTGCTGCTTATTGTGAACAGTTAAAAACTAGTAGGCAGGGCAAGCCTGAGGGAAATTTGCTCATTAGTGTGTCAGTCACACAAGGATCATAAGGATGTACATCCTCCCGTTTTCAGTGGGGGTGTCAGTACTACACAGCTGAAAAGTTAAACCTGCTCCTTCCACCTGTTTGGATTTTGCGTTTTGGAGTATTATTTTTTTTCCACCACGAATAACTTTTCTGGGATTTCTTGGTCCCCCGAGTCCTGCATTGGATTTTCCCTTTCTACGGAGTTGTGCATAAGATGGTATAATAAGATCTGATGGTTAGAGCTTTTCTTACAGCTACAAAGTCATGAACTCCGGGGTAGTATTTCCACCTCACAGCAAGCTTCAATAGAGCAATGGTAATGCCTCTGGCAGCCTTGGGCTGCTGTGTTAGGAGGAACAGTGCTGATTTAAGCTCTACAGTTAACATTATTTTTAAGGACTCAAGACATAGGAAAACCTCTGAGAATAACCGGTCGCTTCTGTGTTCTCCCCACAGAGCTGATACCGGGTATCAGGTGCCACAGCAAACCCTTATAAGCAGTACTGGCTAAAATGGTTCAGAGGTGTCCTAAACAGCAAACAGCTAATCGCTTAAAATCAAAGATAAACCCTGGGAGATATTTCGCCATAATTTAAATGTCGGGAGGAAGAGACTCCGGTCTCAGAGGTAAATAGGTCCTGTGGAAAATATGTTATTTCTACGCTGAATACGTTATTTTTGCGATGCTAATGGAAACTAAAATCCTGTAATGCCACCCCTCCTTACGTTTCCTTTTGTTGCTTGCTGATGAAGACGTGTGACCCTTCCCACCACACCCCGCACCTCCATTTCCCCGGCTCCGCTCTCACAAAGATGTTTTCGTAAACAGGCACGCCAATAGATTTCCAACGGTGGAGAAGGTTAATGAGCAATTGGCACTGATTGCCCTTTTCCAGGCCTGGGAAGCCAGGGAGTCCCCTGGGGATCAGGGACGCCTCCCCAATTGTCCTCCCTGGGGACTTGAGGGGTCACTGGTCAAATGGGAAGAGATTGCAAGCGGTGCGACTCCCTACTCCACTGTTTTCTGGACCACGCTGGCAAATGCTGTAGCTTGAGAAGGAATTAATTGCAAAAACTAGTCACCCTAGAGTTCCTTATTAGGAAAACAAACGTTGTGGTTATAACAAGCTTTTTAACTAAGTCAAGGAAATCAAGAAATGTGTCCGTGAATACCTCGAAGTAGGCTCCCAGGCAGTAGTGAAGCGGCCGATAGTAACACCAGCAAGGTATAATGTTATTTCCAACAGCTTGCAAGACTTTTCGTAAGCTTGTAGCAAGAGCACTGACTGGAAAATGATAAAACTGTCTTCATGACGTCCCTCCACGAAGCACCAGTCTGGAATAACACAAGACAACAGGGCTTGTTCTGAAGTCAATAAGCAGTTTTGTTTAAGTTTAAAAAATGGCTTTTTAAACTGTGAACAAATTTTGCATGAGACAAGCGCTGAGGAACATGACCATTACTATTTCTGCTTAAAGATTAATTTAATTTGCATTCGGTTTGAAATTAAAACATTGAGTTAATATACATTTAGAATGTACTGTTACTAGGAACCAGCTCAGAGCCAGTGCTTTTCTGATTTTGTAGAAAGTGTTTGGAATCTAATTAAGAAATAATAAAAAAAACCCCACAAAACAAGATCTCCAGAGGGAGATGGTCAATGACAATAGACAAAATTTCGGACACAGGTTCCTCCTGACCTGTTTTTATTTAGTATCTAATAGGACAATTGGGTCTTGAAGCCACAACTTCTGTACTATGTCATAGTGTGTGGGTTACATGTTCAGAACTCCTCAATGCAAACGTTTTGAAAGCACGTGCTTAGGTGAAGAAAGTTACCCCAGAACCTCTGCCTTTGAGTTTATAGCAATTATTTGAGAATGCCAAGCTGTGTGAAGACTTCCTTTCCAAATACTTACGCCTTTAAAGGGATATAGAACATCTGAAGTGATGATTAATATGTACAAAATTACATAACTCCAGCACTGTGGATAAGACTTGACACAGAGTCTGCATTCATTAAGAGAAAATAAATAACTATTGTAAAAAGTCCTGTAAAGAAATCCTTTTTCCCTTGATCTTTTAATGTTAAAATGTACACACATGTAGGGAGCTATTATTCAGAAGTCTTGATAGCTTTTATCATGATTTTTGAAAGTCTTTTAAATACATTCCATTCTTTATGAGCCATAAGCTTCTCTTGTCCTGAGGAGAAACCTAAAAAGACAACGGTGATCGCGTGTTCTGGAAAGATTCAGAGGGAAAGGCTGAGAAAAGAATAGTATGATTGTACTTTTTGCCACTGCTGCAAGTAACGCACACTGTATTTTCAAAAAGCGGGGAAAAAGAAGTTTTGGCAGGCTTCACTAGAATAAGTAATTTAAAAGCTATCACAGAACTATCTTACCAAAAAGACCGGTTTTAATTATCCTCCTGGGATAAAGTAATATAAACAAGCAAACAGTTTGGTCAGATTGGGCGGATTCTTACAGGGTTGGTTCTGTTGTGAGATGATCCAGCGGGAACTCATTTTCCTGCAGTGTAAGTTATGTTTATTGTACATTATCCCCATGCTGTATCATGTACCTCATATATTTTGCTTTATGGGACAAATCAGATAACAGTTTAAGGCTGAGTGGTAGCTGACTATATATATTCCCAACTAGTTAAAGTGCTGGTTGTCAATGGGCATCTTTCACGTGAAAGGCAATTTCAAGGGGATGAGATTCTATCTAACAGAAGTACCTCAAGTACATTTTTATACTTGCTCACACGCAGTATTTATTTCACAGCTATCTATGCAGAAGATAGATGAGAAAGGCACAATTACTGAAAATCCCTCAACCTGCTTGTGTCGTGTAATTCTTTTGGGCTCCAAGACAAGTTTCAAATGCTCGTCCCTTACACAAACATGATAAAAATGTTCTTATTTTTTCATAAAAGCAGTTTTGTCTATTCTTCAGTTTCCTGTTGCTGGAGAGGATGTCATGGTGCATGCGCAAATATTTGTTTATATTTGATACACCACAAGCAGTGTGACAGTTACCCATTTTTGCTAGCTCAATTCCAGCAAAGAAATAATAATAGATTTTGGTTACTTTATGACTTTGAAGTTTAAAATAATTCATCGAAAGTCAGAAATGTGAATTGGATATCCGTACAGCTTTTCTGTACATGTTTAATTGAACGTTGAGAAACCAACAAATGTATTTACAGAATAAAAAGGTTGTCTTATAAAGAGAAAATTGGCTGAAAGAAATCATCTTTGATCTGCATCTGTGGTGGCGTAGAAAATGTGAGGTTGTGGTGTTATGAGAGTGATGTTGTTTACTCTGTTATATGGATATAAAATCATATCGATCGTATTAACGTCTGCGTTTAAAATGTTATCCCTCCTGGCTGTTGATACATGTAATATCTTTCCTTCTTTAATTTTCTATTCTTTATATAAAGGGATGAAAATGGGGCAGTGCCTATTCCGGTTCAACTGTCTGGAGACCCTTCTGTGTGGATTTTGCGTGCCTTCCAGAATAATAATAGTAACAAACTTTCAACCAAATCTGTAAGGGCAAGATACTTTATAATTATTAACTGCACATTCCTTTCAAGTTTCTCGGTGTGCTTTACCAACACTACCTCCTCAAAGCTTATGGTGTGTCTCGAGGTGGCTGGAAATACTCCCATATCCAGCAGAATATTTAATAGAGACAGAAGACAATACGAGAGATAGCTATAAAGGTTTTTAGGTACTTAATTCATAGTGGCTTAGGTAACATTAAACACTTTTAAAAGTTAGGCCCTACTGTATTTTCCCAGGGTCCTCTGTAGGGTGAGGGATACAGCCTACATCTTCTATGGGGACTTTGTTTATAATTTCCTATGGACCCTTTGTGCAGTGGAAGAAAAATTCACTGCAGCGAGAGCACAACTAGGATGCTCTGGCCTGGAAACTGGTTGTCAAAAACAAGGCTGTTTTGAAGCTGCCCGTGTATTGAAAAAAAGAGGCAATGAATTGAATACGTGACATTCTCCTCTGTTTCTTTGGAAAAAGATCTTGAAGTATAGTAACATAAACAATATCTTTTCTTTTTCCTACTGTTTTAAGGCGATAGATACGCTGGTCCATGAGCAGTATTTTACCACATGTATATCCAATACTGCAGAAATGTTTTCCTCCGAAGCCTTTTCTATAACCCCTGCTACTCTGCATTCTGTAATTGTAGGGATCCATAGCATACTGCTTTTTACCAGCTGACCTTTGCTTTTCACTGACATTTGCAAAATGTGACTAAATGAAACCAGACTAAATAGATGTTAACAGCAAAATCTTTTTGCTGCTCTTCTTTCTGTTAAAAAAAAAAAAAAAAAATCTATTTTCTGAAACTGCAGGATGTGGGGAATAATGCGAAAGTTCAGATATTTGCTGTTACCACACTACATCCCAGTGTAATTAAAGGCATTGACCACTTGCTTATTTTTATGTGCTGATTTACACAAATCTATTCAAAGTAATGAGAAGCCCAGCTGGTACAAATCGTTACCAAATGCCTTTCCTAGCCACCTTTAGCTGGAGAACATTTGTTCCGTGTTAACTGAGAACAAACTGTTTCAAATCATGCTGGAGTCTCTCCGAAGTATTAGACACCAGTTTATCAACTGTTTTGAAAGGAAAAATTAATTTACGTGCTTTTCTACCCCAGATGTGTGTTCTGACAGGCTGTGGTACGGCGGGTCTCAGTGCAGAGCCCCAGCTTTTGGGTGGAGGGGACCTTGCTGGGTAAAGCAACCTTGGCAGCAAAAGCTGCTCAACAACCTATTTATTAGTATCTGTACTCCTCCCCTGCTGTTATATTAATATAATGAATTGTTCACAGGTGCTTCAAATGAGGTTTAGATGATCGCTGGGAGCTTTGTTACTCAAACAAGCCAAATTGAAAGGAGCAGATGCAACAGTCCCCTAGCAAAAGTACAAAGTATGACTTAATGAAGGTCATTTTCCACATTTTGGCCTTAGTGACCCTAAGAACAATCAGACCGTCATTATTTCACTGTTTCTAGACAGAAAGGTGATTCCTTCTTGCCCACTTGCCTTGATTTTTTTTTTTCTTAAGTTGTCTTTATTACATCATTGGGAGCTCTTAATTGCATTTAATCCTACTCCCTTTTAACTAAAATGAGATAGTTCCCACATGATCCTTGTTAAACCGTGCTCTAAGTCATGTTTGAGCTTTAACGCTCTTTTGTGTGGCGATGTTTAAATCACAATGAGTATTCAAACACTAGGCCAGGTGAATAGACAGTCAAATGGACATTCTCAGCTGGAGATGCAGACCAGGGGAAAGAGAGGAGTCAAGAGGTCGTGCCAGATACATGGCCTGAAGGCTTCCTACTGTCCAAAGCTTGTGGTTTTCTTCTCTTTCCTTATTTTGGGGCAAATACAGAGAAACTAACAAACTGCCAGAAAGGTCTGTGTGTGCAATTAGCTTTGTAAATGTTGATTTACTGGTCTACAAGGTCTCTTCAAAGGCTACGCACAGCATGAAAGAGCTGCAGCCCCTGGAAGACGATGTCTGTGTCACAGACGCGTGGTTCTGAAGTGAAGGTGTCAACCGAGTTATGCCCCCTCACTTATGTTCTATACCGCCTTTCCTTATTATGGAAACAGAGACGAGGATGTTTTCTTACCAGCCTTTTTAGCTGTGTTTAGCTTATGCGTTTTTGAGATAAGGCTTTTCTCTTGCTTTATGTCTTACACTGCTCATCATAAAGGGATTCTGGTCTCAGCTGAAGCCTGTAGGGGCTATAATAATTGCAATAAATGTAAAGGCTGCTGCACCCAAAGAGCCACTTAATTCCCCCCTCCCTACAAATGGAAAAGAGAAAAGGCTCTTTTCCTTCTCATTTTTTAGATGTTTAAAGGGAATGCACTAAGGTCACAATGTGCATCAAAGGCCTATCTTTGCATCGCTTGACTATCCACTTGGCAAGCTCTCTAACGCGTGTGCTTTGATAGTTCGGTGACAGATATCACCGAGGAGAAAGGACAGCATTTTAACCTTGAGTACACATTGCAGGAGAAAATTGCACAGGGACAGAAAAACCGTGTACAACTCCTGTGCAATGAGCCGAAGAAAAGTGTCTTCATTGGGCTTTTCATCTAGAGAGGGTTTTGGAAGGAGCTGCCAAATGCCGTTGTTTTGTAAGAGGGGGTTTCCAGTGTGTTCACACTAGCTGCAAGTGGTCAGTGATGGAATTACCAACAGGACACCATTCCTGCCAGCAAATGTTACCGATGACAGTGAAATTATAGTGTAAACACGGGCACGGTATTCTTTGTTCTTCCCAAAAGAGACATCAGTTTTTTTCTTTCACCAACAGTGTACATCCTTCTTTGCTCCAGCAGGACGTAGTGTATTCAAGATTAGATACAGCCTAAGTCTTGGGTGGGTTTTAGAGTGAAAGATGTGTATTTGGATGCTTTTCTGTCTTGTGCCTTGCTAGACTTTGTTTATAAAAGTTTACACTGGACTCCTGGCGTAGGTGTCTCTTTCATGCTTATTGGACTCTAAGGCAGAGTCCACAGAGTGGAGCACAGAGGTAATTGTTGAATTCAACCATGAAAACTGCTATTACTTGGTTTCTCTGTGACATCTGTTATATCCTGTTGCGTGTGTAATGAGAGGTAGATTTTGTTTCATTTTAAAATCTGCTGGTGAGCTTGAATAGTATCTAAAATAGTTGATGGCTCATCAAAACACATACAAAACCCATGCTTCAGTTTTGCTCAATGCAAAATCGTCTTCTGAAGGTGTAGCAAATTAGTGTTCTATAGAGAGACGGATTCCATTTCCAGACTATGTTAGAGGCAAAGCAGTGAGTAGGTATGTCAGGCAGACTAATCCCTCGTGGATTAGAAAAGGAAGATGTTAATCGAATAGGAAAAGTGGGAAGGTGGATTTATGGCTACCTGGATACAAACGTTAGCAACTTCTAGTTTCGTTTACAGGTAGTGTTTAATTTCAGCAGACTTTCCCGTGAACTCTACTTTCTCCAATCCAAGTCATGCTCGTGTCTTCATGGGAGATTACATACCAAGCACAAATGTAGACAGTGACGTGCAGGACTGGAGCATGCATTGCGGCAGATCTGAAGTTAACGTCAGGGCATGAGGCTGAGGAAGCTGGACGCATCCATTTTCTCATCCGGTATGACCCCTTGCATATGTGTTCCTGCTCACACTCCTGTAGCCATGAGTTTTACAGTGTTCTGTCTTCCTCATCAACAGGCCAGATGGATCTAGTCTTGCTTACCACCCACTCCCGTGCTGTATTATTTATTGGCATTTGTCAGTCCCAAGCACTTATATTTCAACAGAAAGTAACTATTCAGTTGAATGCTATAGTGTTTTTGTAATCCGTTATCCATTTAATCAAATTTGTCTTCTGTTCCTCACTAAAGGTCATGTCTGTGGTGTATTTAAAGCCCAGAGTGAACATGCTTGCATGTTCAAAAGCCTTGTTTTTCAAACAACGTGGATTTTTCCCTGCTCTGAAAGCTGACAAACATCTTGGTGTTCTCGTTGAAATTTATTTTTATGCTGAGGAAACAAACTTCATTGTAAAGGGAGATACACTTAGGCAGATGTTGATGGGGAATGAAGGAATCAGAAAGGAATGGGTTATTCAGCTTAACAATAACTTGGATTTCTTTTTATTCTGTACGTAACCTTGATTCCATGTAACTTCTTCTCTGGCTACTGCTGCTGCTGTTTTTGTCAGTTTTGCTAGAGGTTGGCATACAGATTCAGTCTTTGATGCACAATATATGTGAAAGTAGGCCTTCCAAAAGTTGCAGTAGTGTGTGCTAAGCATCAGCAACTGGAACTTGGCCCTCATATTGCGTTGAAGGGGTGCCATTGTATTCTCTAGTTTCTTGAGTGTTATCCTGATTTGGAGAAATACCACCTTAGCCAGAGGAACCCCGTATCTGAAAAACTGTCATCTCATCTATGTATATGCTGCATAATCTCAAACTCAGCCTTAAGCATGTGACAACCATCACTCTGTTAAAAATCCCTTTTGTTAACCGTCTTTGAAATTAGCCTGTTTTTGTGGCAGCGGATGAGGACTCCAAAACTGGCCTGTTTAGGTTCTGTCTTGGTTCTGTCATAACTTCTGACTAAATATGAATAAGACAGGAAGAAAAAGTTACATAGACATTTAGCAACTCAACTGTACCATTGAGCAGTTTTCTAATATAAATAAATGGTATGCATTTGAGATGTTTTGTTAAACCTCTGTGTTTTGTCTCAGGCTAATGTCATAATCTCTTTCAAGTGAAGGATTGTCTTTTTAGATAAACAGCAAAACCCCTTTAGAAATGAAGCCCTGATTTAGTTGACACCTACAAATTTATTACAAAATAAAAATACTTCAAACATCCTTCATTTAAATTGTTATTTGAAGATTTATATTATTGCACTGAGTTGCTATGGTGGCACTTGCAATTTACATTTCTGCCTGGAAAGCTTACAGAGAAAAAAATATGAATGCCAAACGTCAGAAAGTAATGATTTGTCAAGTTTTGAAACGTACTACAGAAATATCAACTTAGGCAAATATGTGCGGATGAACTCCGGCATGCTGCCTAGAGCTGAGGGTTCCAGACTTGGGCGAACCTTCACTGTGCAGAGGGCGTGGGGATTGGGAGCTCCAGGGTGCTTGGCATCCCAGGAGCTAGTTCTACTCGTACTTTAACTTCATGCTGTGTTGTAGGGGTCCCAGAAGGGCAGAGATCTTGTATTTGAACGGGAGGTGTTAGCCCTTGCAGTTGTTTACTGTTGAGCCACATACGTGGAAGTCGTGAGTTCATAAGCAAGTGAAGCATCCTCATGTAATTCCTCGGTCCTTGGCCACAAGGTACTCCACAACCTGAAGGATGGATGAGCTTTGGGGATGGTCCCGTCAGTGTCAGGTCCATCACGAAGGAGCGGTGGCAAAACAGTCAATAATCAGCGTCTGTTAAAGAGGGATTGTATCTGGGCTTGTAAACGCTGAGGTTGGTTCTGAAATGGCAAAAGGAAACATCTGTGCTTTGGTACCCATGAGCTAGACTGAGAGGCTGAGCACTCGGAAACATAACGAGAGGGTAAAAGGAAAGCTCGGAAACGTAGACAGTAAAGGCAAAGAAATGTAGAAGTTACTATTTAAACAGTAGATTCTTAAAATGTAGTATTATTAAAAGGAAAATGATTAAAAATTGATTTCATACTTTCAAAGATCGTTTTGCACAGCAGTGGGCTCAACTGACTTGAAAGTGGGCTAAAGCAAGTTTCAAAGAAAAGCGTTGGGAACCTTTTCTAGTGCCTAACAGAAATAACGCATTAAATCTGACTTGAAAATGCCTTGTTCAGCTAGTGCTCGTAATACCATGCTGAGGGCGTTTTTCAGGATGAGTCTGAGGTTAAGAAAAACACCTATTGAATAACTAGTGCCACTTACTTCAGCACTTGAGTTTTCCTCAGAGGTCTTCCGTCCAATTACTGACCAGATCCAGTGATATTTAACTTATCAGATCTGACAAGAGCTGAACCCAAGGTAGAATGACTGCTTAAACATTTATTTGTGTCAATGACACGTTTAAAACTCTCTGCTCTGTCTAAATATTTAAAGGAAAATATAAAGAGGAAAATGTAATGTGACATAAGAGGAAATGAAAAACAACCTTACTTGTTGAGGACATTCACTGCACACAATTGCTGTCTTCTGAATACCTGTTATTTTGGCAGAAATTGAGGGGAATGAAGTCCTAAATATCATGTTTGTCTGTCTCTTTTTAACAAAAATGATTTTTACAATGGCAAGTGGATCTTTTGCTGTCAAAATCACAGAATAGGACAACAGCCAGGATCTTTAGGAACCTCTGAATCTGAAGCTCTTGATTGTAAAGCTTACATCTGAAAATGAAGAAATAATGAAGATAAATATATACTTAGTAAAAAGAAGTTGCAGTGTTGTCCAGATCGGAGAGCTTAAATGTGTTGACTGCTTGTTAAAGTAGACTACATCTTAAGAACAAGCTGCAATAAGCTTTCTGCGTGGAGAAGCAGAGTATAAAACAAAATCTCCAAAACCCCTTTTACTGGGTAATTCAGAATAAAGCCAAATTTCAAAATTCTCCGTAAAGCAGATCTATATTTTCCATGGGTAGATGATAGATTTTTCTACAGTAAATATACATTTTTCATAGTAGATATCCTTTGTTGTCAGTTTACGTGTATTTAAACTAGTGTGAGCACTTTCCAAAGTAATACAGAACATGTGGGCTTCCAGTATATAAGGGATGCTGAAAATTTTCTTCATCAGTGAACTTTTCCTAGAAAGGAGCTTATTAAATTCAGAGATTTCTCTATGTGGATCATCAGTGATGTCTGGGGGGGATGAGAGAACAATGGAACTCGGAATGCGTGCATATATCATGCTCTTAGCAACACGTTCTCTGTTGGAACCTGACACTTATGTTTGCAAAAGCAAACCCACTCTAAATTAGTTTGCAGTTAATTGGCTGTGAAGGGAAATGCACCTTGCCAAAAAGGATTTGAAATATGAAGCAGTTTGGATTTGTGAAGAAGTTGATGGCTGTACTTGAAGAATCACAGGCTCTTTCCTGGGCATCTGGGAAATAATGTGGTTCATAATCTCCAGTGCTTTCACAAATTCCGTTATTTGGCAAGAGGGGCATCTACTTGCTGTCATCTACTTGAAGATTGATTTTAGAGGGGCAGTCGTAGAATGTATGTTGGAGCTGTTCGTTTGCAGTTGAGGAAAGAGATTTCATTAGTTCAGTAGTGTTTTGAATATGCGACGGAGAATAACAGGAGCTAACAGACACAATAAGATCTTTCTTTCTGTTTTTCCTCCTGTGACTCAAAATGGAATGAATGGTCACGTGTGTAACAGTGGTTAGTGTTTAGGTACGTCCTTCCATGTCTCTGTGGTCTTTCCAAATATTAGTGGAGAAAGTCTCATAGTGGGCCGGTGAAACAGGTGTGGTAGAGATGGATATAAAAAAAGGACAGGTTGACTCATCCAAGGTCACACAACCAGTCAGTGACAGAGCTGGGATTTGAACCAAGCTCCTGAATCCTTTTTGCATGTCTGACTACAAGATCGTGCAGTCTTTGCTGAGATCCATGAAAGGAAGAGTTCCTTCTGTGACCAAGCCGTAGAACAGTAGGAGCTCCATCTTCAGAAACCAGTGATGAGTCTCTGGAACTTTCAAGACTTAATTTCATTGTTAGTATTTCCATGTGCCGGCTTTTAATAGATGTACTTCGACTTTCCAGGATAATACATGTTTCACCAGATTGCACTGTGTGGTTGAGAATTATCATAACCTCTTCCTCATGTGCCACGGCCAGAAGATAAGAGGGGCTTCCCATTTTCCATGAAGGATCATCACAATTTTTCTATATAGATCTTTTTGACAAGCAAGAGTAGTGTTCAGGAAGATACTCTGTTCAGTCACATATCAACTGAGTAGGTATAAGTAGGTAAGAAAGTAACCATAATAGATCTTTAGTGAAATGAGAGCACAGGGTTTCTTCCCCTTTGAGAAAACAGAGGATGAATGTAAATCGTGATTAATTCTGCTGAATGGCTAAGGAGCTAACTGTGTGGCTACAATGGTAAGAGATGGGCTACCATAGCTACTAATAATGCAGCAGGTATTATTTTCAGTCAGTATCTAATTGCCTTAGAGGAACTTATTAAACTGAAGCCACTATTGTGTGAGGAACTATTCACGTAGAGTATCTCCAGAGTGATCAAGATGATCCTGCTGTGGGCTACAATAGAGATCAGTAAATGGGAAGAGTGGTTTTGTGAGGAAGCTGACATTTTGAGAGCTCAATTGGTCTGAGCATTGTTCTGTATTTTAGTAAGATGTTAATAGCAGAAATAACGTCTGATTCTCTTTTCAAATATTTGAATACCCACTCCAGAAATCACCCTTGCATTCAGCGTAACAAGTATCTTTCACTTCTAGATTCTTTGAAAGCACCACCTAAAGCTCCTTCTAAAGCTTCTTCTTGAACATCTCTCAAAATTTCTCTGTAACATTGTTTGGTTGCCATTTGTGATCACCACAGCTTGAGGTATGAATTAGTTTAATGAAAACAGGACCTATATTCCATCCCAGAGAATGTCCAGTTCTCATTAATACTAATGGATGCTACACATTTGCGCTGATAATAACCTTACAGGTTTTATGGCCTAGTGATTTACCACTTATGCAAGATGTTACTAGTTTTACGGAGTGGGTGCTATCTTAGCATTTCATGTGAGAAACACACAGGCTTGCAGCTGGACAAACCCCAGTGGATTCAATAAAAGAAAACTTTCTTCTCCTTGGCCAATAGAATGCTAAAAATTTGCATCACCAGAGGAGATTTTAGGAGTGGAGGCTCTGGAGATACGTCTTTCAGCAAAGGGTCCTCATTTGGATCTGCTCTGAAAGGAAACCAGGCCCATGCTCAGCTTGTTTGCCTAACCAGGGTTAGCTGATGCTGATTAACTTGCCTATGAGGTGAAAGCGGGAAGTTTTTTGGGTACCCTTTTCTTAGGGAGTTGGAAAACTTGACTGTGAATTATCAGTGAATTCACTTTCAATAATTATTCTGCGAATTATCTCTTATTTCCAGGTAAGCTTTTTTGCTCGGTGGGGTACTTCTTACAGCGGTTTGCTAGCAACTGCAGTTCTTATTGTAAATGGAGTAGTATAACAAATTACTTAAAATCCAGGTGTGAAGGTATCAGTAGCGGATATTTTAATGTTATTTTGAGGCAATTCTTTAAAGAACATATGCAGTGCTCTTGGTTGTAACATTGAATTCATCCCTCTCAATAAACGTGTACCAGAACACTTAAATGGTTATGGTCATTGTCCTGTTAGCTCAAATCTAATTAAGAACTACGAAGATGATGCCACTTTCCCTTCAGCTCTTTTAGCAAGGACTAAGGGACTGAGTGCTGCAGAGGTGACTATTCGACACATTGGAAAAACAGTTTAGAGAACTACTTTTTTGGGTTCCTACCTTCAGCTCCTCCAGCTGGTCGGTGAGTGGTGGAAGTGCCATCTTTGGCCTAAAGTTCGTAATATATAACTCTTAATGGCTTATCACTTAATCTGTGATGGTACGGTACATCACCAGAAAGGAGAATATAGCAATGTTAAGTTTAAATAAGCTTTACAGGTAAAGACAAAAGAAGGCTATGCCGATCGTCACCCCACATTTCCTGCCCCTTTGCATCTTGGTCGTGTTTTTCACTAGAGAGGAGGAACCGTGGCCATATATATGTTCTCACGTGAGAATTTGTGTTGCAAAGTAATAGCCTAAAAAATATTTTACATTAAAACAGAGCAGATTGCTTATGGCAACTCTTGCATAATGAAGGAACACAATGAAGAACCGCAGTTCATACTGCTCTTCAGGTCTGTTCTATTTTCATAGTTTTTTTTAAAAGTAGAAAATTGCATAGTATAATTACAAGTTCATTTGCATTCATATTACAAGCTGTGAGCTCGTACAGTCTTTTATATTTAAAAAATATTGTTAGCAAGTGTGACTTGCATCCATAAATTTCAGAAACGGGAATGAAGTTGACACTTACTCAAAGTCCCTCTTCTTCTTAGTCAACAGCCAGCACCCTTCTTGTAAAGTGCAGGACCTCAGTGAGGCTGGTGACATGGTAAATGCAACTTCATTTTATAGTGTAACGGGCAAGAGTGTAGAGCAGTTTTTTATTTACTCTTTCCCCAACAAAAATATACGCCTTTTGGGAACTGAGGATCAGCAATGTTTTATTGGACTTAATACTTCTAGACGAGCATAGCCACAACTCATCTAGAGGATGCTGTCTATCCTTTCTGAATGGAAAGCTGACTTCTCTTACTTTATTTTTTCTTAAGTTCTTTGTCTTCCTGAGATGGCAAAGTTCTCACCAATAGGAAATACTGCTGCAGTTAAGTTTACTACTAGGATTTGATTTTTTTAATCCACATTAGAATAATTTGGTTCAATTGATAATCCTGCCTTTCATTTCTGCAATAAATGGAATTGAAGGAACAGGTCTGTAGTGAAAGTCTCCATTCCACCAACTGCTTCCATAAATGTGGTTATGACTTTTGAAGTGCATTTTTGTTACATCGTAAAGGTTGTTAGATGACTTTATGCTTAGTACCTAATGTGCTATGAAAAGAAGAACAGAGGAAGATGAAGCTGAAAATATTTGAGAATGTTATTGGATCTCTGCGCGCCCTTTAAGTCAATCTGTTTGCTCAGCCTTTCCCTCTGCTCTTGGATGGGCGCTCCCTGCCCTGTTAAGCATGTTGCCACATTGGTTCAGATCTCCTGCCTGTCAGCTGGAGGGGAAATAACCTGTAGACATCTTTCTACCTTGTGAGCATCTTGGTGATCACTCCTTGACTGTCATCTCGAAGAGTGTACATCAGCAGTTAGATATTTGCGTGCCCGGCATAACATCTCGCTCGTAATTTCTGATCAGATCGGATACTCGGTAATGGTTTGAACCCTCTTCTCTGTCAGCCGAAGGAGACGCTGCCACTCAGACCCGGGAAGTGAATCAGATCTGCCTGGAGCCTGCAAAAAGCTTTTCTTTTAGTCATTTACCTCAGTTAGCTAGAGCAGAGCTGCTTTTATGCCTTGATTGGAGATAATACCAGTGAAATAGCAATAACCTCGCGAATGGACTTCTCTTCTGTATGTAAATCCTTTCAGGAAGTGCATGACAGCCTCTGTTTTCTATGGGGCTCCGTTTGTAAAGAAGCTGTTATCACAGAATAAGTTTAATGGGTCGTGAATTTTGTGTTGAAAGGCGAGTCTCTCCATGACTTCTGATCTGCCTGCAATAGACCTATTGGCTCGGCAGCAAGTGCATTAGGCTAAATATGCTTCCTCCATTGACTCTGAAGGTAACAGCCCTAAATGCCTCATTAAATTTTCATGGGTGACTGCGAGAAGCCATGAGAAAAACACCACGCTGGTAACGGTGTGACGGCGGGGCCCCCCGTGTATCCCCCCCCCCCGCGGTGTGTGCCACACGGGCCGTGGGCCACCAGCCCCCGAGCGGGTCGGGGTGGTGGTGGTGGGGGGGTGTCAGCCCGGCCGCGGCCGCTCTGTGCGGGGACGGAGCCCCGCGGCTGCGGGGGACGGGAGCGGGGGGAGACGCGACCGCGTTCGCGGCGCCGTGGCCGGGTTTCACGCGTGGGCAGGGGCCGGCGGGACGCCCTGCCTAACCCACTGACCGCCCCCCCCCACCCCCGGGCAAGCCCGTTTTTCCCGACACCGCTGGATGCGGGAGCCGGGCGGCGCTGAGGCGAGTTCGGCGGCGGGGCCGCCAGCCGCTCCCTCAGACTGGGGCTACCGCCGAGGCGAGTGACAGGTTGGGGGCGAGCGGGCGCGCCGTCGTCCCCCCCCCCCCCCTCCCGTCCCCCTTCTCCCTGCCCAGCTGCACCAACGGCACCGAGACCCCCAGCCCTGGCAGAGAAGGAGGAGGAGGAGGAGGAGGAGGAGACCGACCCCTCATCAGCAGCTTCCCTCCGCCACACACCTCCCCCTTTCCCCTCCCTCTGGCCTCAGCGCCGCGCTGGCGGGGGCCGGAGAGGGCAGGCAACGCGGGAAGGCGGCTCTCCCAGCATGGACGAGCCATGTGTATCCTAAGGAATAACAGCAGCTGCTGCGCCCACGATGGGGAGCAGAGGAATGCCAGGAGGAGAGGGCTCGCTGGGGCAGGTGAGGGCGCCGGCTCCCTTCTCCTTTCGGCGGCCGGGGGAGGGGGGGCGGGGAGCGGGCGGCTGCGCCCCGGGGGAAGCCCCTCTCCCCGCAGGAGGCAGGGGAGGGCAGCTCTCTCCAGAGGAAGTTTGGGGGTTTTTTTGCCCCCCTTCTCCGCTCTCTGCCGTCGCCCGGAGCGTGGCGGGGGAAAGGGCTGACATCTCCTACGAGTCGCGGGAACTTGCCGGCTTGGAGGGGAGCGGGGGTGGGCGGCTTTCCCTCTCCCAGCCGAGTCGCGGGGCAGAGGCGGCTTCTTTCACACACACCCCCCCCCCCTCATCCCTCACCAGCCCGGACTCGCTGTTCCCTGAGGGGGGGGGCAAGAAAAAAAACCAAAAACCACGAAAGGGGAACCCCCAGACTCGGGGCGGCTGCGGGATTTCCATCGCCGCGGCCCGCCGGGGGGTTCCCGGGGCTGCTCCCGCTTTCAGTAGCTCCGGCGGCGGCCGTGCCCCGCTTCCCTCGGCGCGGTCCGGGCAGGGGGGGGGCTGTCAGGGCCCGGCCCCCGGTCGGGAAGCCCGGCGGCGGTCGGGCTGCGCCGTCCCCGGGAAGGTGCGGCGGTGGCGGGAGACGCCGCGCTGAGGAGCGGCGGGGAAATGGCGCCTGGAGCTGCGGGGCCGCTGGCCGGCGTGCGAGGGGGGGAAGGAGCCGGGGCCAGGGACCCTCCTCGGGAGCCGCCCGTCCGGTCCTCGGCCGGGAGCCGCCAGCCCTCGCCATCCCGCTGGCTGCGGCCGAGGAAGGGGGTGTAAAGCGAACGGTGGCTTTATGGGGTGCTGTAGGTTCACGTGCCTCTCCTTTGCAATTATCTTGGGGGGGGGGGGGGGAGGGAACCAGCCAACAAAAAAAAATAATCCCTGATCTGGATGTTTTGGGTGCTTTTTTTTTTTGTTTTTGTGCAAAACCACCGTGTCACCAGCAACGTTTTAGCAGACACCCACGGATTAGTTAAAGTTGAAAATTGCTCCTCGGCTGCCGTCTGTGGGCAGGGGCCGGCTGCCAGCCGGGACAGGGACAGTCGGGACAGACCCTACGAGGACCGACAGGACGAGCATGGGGCTGTAAACTCCCCGGGAGCCAGGGCCACCTCTTTCTTTTGTGTTTTGCAGGGTGTTTTCACACCATGGGAGCTCATATTCATGACCGGCACATTTGAAATGCCTCTATGAATGGTAAAGTAGTGAGGTAGGGAACTGGGACCAGTGTTCATCTGAACAGTAGATAACAAAGCTTGTTTCTGGTTTGGACAGTCATGGAGCTTGCAGATGAGTGGGAAGTTTTTGATTTCCATACGAACTTCTGTTTTGTTGTACGTTTCAAACCGATTAAGTTAATTTTTAGGTCTTGCCCCAAAGTAGTTTTAAAAGCAAAGTCCTTAGAACTCTCTGCCATTTGTCTAAATTCTGAATGCATGTCTGAAGCATTTAATCATGTTTATTGTTTTCAGCCACTCAAATGGAATAAAAATTACTTATCGTTGATGAAGCTTATCTTGCAAGCTGTTTCACAGTATGTTTCCGTTGCAAGACACAGCACTGTGTTAAAGTACTGATGATTGTATTGTTTATTGTTCTTTCATTCTCCACCCTCACCCCCCCATAATGCCAGTACCAATCTGTTCCTTACTACTATACTCAAAAATAACGGAAAAGCAAGTTTTCACCAGTTAGTTTGATATTTCTACTTGTATCTGAGATTTACATCTTTTATATTTGCTCTTACGCTATTTTTCATTGTGTGTGCTAAAGGCAGATGATATATTAAAAAAAGGAGTTAAGGTGCAAAGCTAGAAGATGCTTTCAAACTCTTGAAATGAAACTTCACAAGGAATTAGTGCTGGATTCATAGTCATTGTTTGTTTCTTTAGGCACATACATAACACCTTCCTGAAACATAAGTTTCTCTGCCCCTTTGTAATTACCACTTTGTTTCATTGCACATTTAAAATGCAGCATTCACGTTGGTCTGGAAGTTCAGATTTATTGTTTGGAGGGTTTTGATAGAGGCGCTGATCTCGGACTATACCTCATAGGTGATTTTGCTGCACTTCAACAGTGTCTCAGCACAGTGATGGAGGACACCATCATGTTTTCTTGTAGGATTACCTTTGGGACTTTAGTGACTGCACACATCAGTGGTTTCATCTTAGGAGGATTGAAATTGATTTTCTTCTTTTTTTTTTTTTTTTTAAGCTCAGCTAGTGAAAGACCCTGTGTATGTCCTTTGACCCGTGGCCTCACATGATGAAGTGACACCAATAGTGGAGGATGTAGACTTGAAGTAGCTGCTACTAGGGCTTCAAAAGTAGAGGTACCAGGGTGAACACATTGTCCTGGTGGCAAGCCTGCTTGGTTCTTTGGTCAAGGCACAGTTTTTTAAACATATGTTGGAAGACCCCTGCATAGATGTACCAAAATAATTTTAAACCATGAACCTTGTGATTCTTTTTTAATACTTTTGAAATCTCCTTGCTCAAGCAAAACACAGGAAGATTGACCTTTCCGTCTCATCCGTAACAGGCCTGTTTTCTTTTAATATTTTAGATTTCAAGTTTTGCAAGATAGTTATATTGAATTTAGCAACAGCCAAGCTACCCAGTTAAATATTGGTTGGGTGGGAGAACTTCTATTTTTACAATTGTGTTTACATTTTAAAGTGATAGCAAATACTAGTAAAGAGGACCAAGATTTTCTAGACTTCATAGTTCAAATTAACTTTCCCAGTCAATATTTAGTCAAGATCTTGATGGTTCAAGTTAACTGTCCAAGTCAATGTTTAGTCAAGGTAATGACTTGGTTTTTATAAACACTACCTAAGCATTCTTGCAAAATTAATCAGAGTTGCTGGATCACAAGACGTGTGCTCAGCCAGTTACTTAGGAATGAAAGTACGTTATTACTTGGTCTCTCATATGTCCTATACTCTTTGGTATTATTTCAGCCTTGCCTTCAGCCCGTCTGTGTCTTCATTCTTACAGTACTAGTTCTATCTTTAAATCATTTACCTGCCTGGTGGATTTGTGAGATAAAGTCAGTCAGGTAATATCCTGTGTTTATGGGTAGGAAGATGAGGTGCGGAGATGCCAGGTGCTGGCTTTGGGAAGTGTGAAGCCTTGCAATGTGATTGCAGCAGCAGCGACATTCACGTATGTAGTTCCAAGAAAGTTTTTCAGGAGCCTGTGCTGAGGACCCATCTCCTCCTACAGTGTGCAAGAAGAGGTGGGCACTTGTGATACAGCAATCGTTGGGTAAAATATGAAAACAGTTTTGGTGTCTGGGACAAAAACGGTGAGATGGAGTATGTCGGTACTTGCAGCGCTAGATTGAAGCATATGTGATGTGGGAAAGGACTGGAAATCTTTATCACAGTTATTCCTTTCTTAGGGGAATCTTCGTTCTTCCAGATTGTCACTTGAGTCCCTTCAACTGGCACTAAAAACACAGTCTGGACTTCAGTTGTGCCAGTGTTTTTTTCTTTCTTTCTCTCTCTCTCTCTCTTTTTTTTTTTTTTTTTAATTGTACCACTTGCAAATGCATTCCATGCAATTACATGGGTATTAGAGTAGATACTCATTAGGATTTTACTAATCTGAACCTCAAGTGCTGTTCTGCAAATTTGCCAGCCTTTGTAAGGGAGTGCTTGACTTCATCAGCTGCACTGTTTTATTATGAGTATTTTGATACAGTAGAATGAAAAGCATATATTCTAAACCGAGTAATTAATCAGACTTAAACATTTTCATTTTCATACTTTGACTTGTCACGTAGAGAACCTGCAACTCTGTATTTTGCCCTTAACACTAGATTTTGCCCCGTCTAGCCACAGCAAAATTACATTTCACGGTGCTGGTTTAAGAATTTCATCCATGAATCAATCTTCCATTTCTGTTTTTCTGTTTAAAGGTGGCAGAATTGTCACAACTTAGAAAAAGTGAGTAAACCCAGTACCATGAGTTACAGGAAAGCTGCCATGTTACTGTGTGCAACCTCGTCTGCGTATCGTATCTTAAACAGCCATCAAATACATTTCAAGTGTTACAGATGTAAGAAGTGTTCATTGGTTTTAAAGGTGCAGTATGAAACTTACCATTCTTCTGTTTGGAAAGGGCTTTCAATTGTTTAAGCAACAAACACCATAAGAACTTGTAAAGTAAAACCGGTTGTAGTGAAAAGCCCATGCCTGCGTTTATTTTCAGGGGTTCAGTCGCACACACAAATCCTCTGTCAGAATCTGCTCGCCTGAGCCTCGCTGGTTATGGTGGGGTCTGCGCAACCGGTTTTCGGTGGCAGGTCTGTTTCAAGATGCGTGCCGTTTTGAAGAACCAGATCAGAGAGAGACCTGTCAGCTTTTGTCTCTTGATCAGTATATTGCTTTTTGAGGAGTTAAGAGTGAAGCTGGTACCCTGGGATGGCCAGTTGTGTGGCTGTGCAGCTGCAGAGGCTGTAGGCTCTTGTGTCCCCAGCTGGGGGGGAAGCAGTTATCAAGGACCTAGTTCTTTAGACTCAGCTGCATGTCCTAACCAAATCTGACTCCAGTAGAGCAGCAGGACTGCTGAAGGTCACATCTTGGTCTGACTCAGTCCTCTTCAATATGTGAAGTAGCTGGCATGATCTTATGGCCCTTGGAGGTATGAAGATTTAGTTTTAATTGCTTATAGAGTCAGAAAGGATGATCATAGAATGGTTCGGGTTGGAAGGGACCTTAAAGGTCATCTAGTTCTACCCCTCTGCCATGGGCAGGGACCCCTTCCACTAGACCAGGTTGCTCAAAGTCCCATCTGACCTGGCCTTGAACACCTCCAGGGGATAGCGCATGATAACTGTGGGTAAACTTTTAGAAGTACAATGTTCCTGAGCCCAAGAAGCCTGCCGGGCAGAGTTTCCAGCCTGTAATCCTTTGCAGTTTCTACAGGTAGTGCTTCTCCTGTCATTCCATTACTGTTGGTTTAATGAGGATGCATAAATTTTTGCTTTTCATAAGGATATATGCAACATAAAATAGGGCAGTTTAATACCTAAGTACACAAAAGCACTTGATGATTTTTTTCTGTATTGAATTTTGTATATCTCTGTGTACGGATACATGTATGTATGTGTTATATTTACGCAAAGATTCATTAGCTGCTCTTTTTATTATATCAAGATTTCTCAAGTCTCCAGATATTGTCAAGCAGTTACGCTGAGAGATTCCCCCCACCCCACCCCTCAAATAGTGATTACTCTTGTGGGTAGAAGAGCATCAGTTTCTTGAGAGTCTTTGCAATTCCCCAAGCCTGAAGGCAAATGAATAGAAATTTAGTGGACCACCTAGTTCTTGACACAGAATTCTCCGAAGAGGAGTCTGACCTAATTTATATTGTATTGAATCAAATAATCCTATCATGCATGTGTGCTTGCCGTTTTGTTTTCTCTTAGCAGGCATATTGCTGTCTTGCAAAAAACTTCAGATTTAGATGTTAGACAATGTCCCTGTGGTTTTAGGAGGTGCTTTTCCTCAGTGAGTAGTTACCAGAAAACTACATTTAGAGGGCATTTGTGAAAAGGCAGACAATCAAGGCATAATACAGAGGCTGCTAGAATTATTCATAGCTGGATGTGAATGTATCATTGTTTAGTATTGCGGGTAATCAAGAGTCCTCTAGTACAAAGTCCTCCTATTATTACTAAAGGTGGAGCTGGAATCTCCCCCAAATCCTTTTTGTAGCAAAAATCAGTATAAATATCTTTGTTAGTGCGATAGGCATACCGGTAGGTGTGATTGCTGCATTTTGTCTTTGCAGAGTTGCTGATGATAAGTGGTACTGAGTGTATTTGTTGGGGCCAGCATGCTTTGAAGCTAATTGGGAGCTGATTAGCATCCAGGCACTGCAGTTGTTGCCTCTTAAAGCAATTCCTGGTGCGCAAATCCCTTTTCTGGTGTTATTCTCTAGGTAGTAGGACCCACCAGTCTATCCATTAGGTCCCAAGATACTCTCTGAAGCTTATCAATCGGTCTACGTACGTTCATGTTTTGGGAAGGAACTTTTTTAAACCTGCACAGTCTTATTCTTGGGAAGCTTAGGAAAGTTGTGAGTCTGTGGAAATTCAAGATCATGGCAACAGTTCTTTGCTTTTAGAGTGAGTAGGTGTCCCAGCTGCAGGACTCTTACTCAGTGTCAATCAGGGAGGTTTTGCTTTATCTCTTTTGACGAGAGTGGCTTTTTTGCTTAGAAGTGTATCTCTTCTCTTTTAAAATGTAGTGTTTAAAACCTTTTGGCTTTCCAGTTAGAGATTGTTTTCCACTTTAATTTCCTCCACTTTCATTTTAGGACAGCTGGGCATAAACACCTCTTTAGCATGGGTGAGTGATTAGCGAGTTAATAGGTTTGACAGGCACTGGGTGACTCTTCTTGGTTTAGGTCTCTGCAAAATAAGAAAGGTCTGTCGTCTTTTCCAGCTGTGGAACAAATTGTATGAGGTTACGCTTTTCTTGGACTGTGTGTGGTCAACACGAGAGAGAACAGAACAATGCACTGTACAGTGTTCTTAGCCCCTGTAAAGGATATTGGAAACCAAAAGAGGTTCTTTGATGGACCCTTCCCTAATTCCCACAGTGTCACACTGTTACAGTTTTTCTCTTCCAGCTGTCTTTTAAGATTCACAACATACTTAACTAGGAAGAAAATCCACAGTCTGAAGATGATTTGTTACAAACCTTAAAAATAATATTTTTTTAAAAGGCAAAAAAAATACATACCGAACAATTAATGGGTATCAAGAGTATCACTTGATGTAACTTTTAAATTGTACTACATGATTTGAATGGACACTTTCCAGTAAGCGCAAAAAGTTCCTAAGTTGCAGTGGATCCTGCAGTGTTGCTGTATTCAAGTCATGGGAAAATTTCTTTTTCATTGTATCTGCACATCTGGCTTCATACCTGTACTCATACCAACTGTTGTTCCTCAAAAGTTGACTCACTAACACAGAGTGTAAAATAGCTTTTTTTAAACATATGGCTGTCTTAGTTGTACCTACCAAAAATAATTTTATCAATTAATTGAAAGGTTTACATTAGATTATTGACATTTGTAGCTTCACATTTAGAATTCAGAAATGCAAAGACTTTAAATATGCCCATTTGAAAACGAAGAGCTCGAATTACTGGGGATCCAATTGATGCAATACACGTTTCTTCTTTTTCTTTTACATAACTGTCTTCTAACCTACTGATGGATTGGTTACTTAAAGAATAGCAGGAATCCTATCGGTTGTTTCTCAACCTAAAGGATTATAATTTTTTTTTTTCAGTACTTGAAGTAACTGAGGGGGAAAAAATGGAAGTGATCTCTGTACATCGTACAAAGAAAAAGTTTCGTTTCTGTTCCTCGTTACTTGAGAGGCAGCTCTTAATAAACTATGCTAAAATGACAGAGAAAAAGAGCACTTCGTCTCGCTTCACCTTCCTTGGATTTATTCAGGTGCCTCAAGTAGTTCCTGAGATCGAGCCAGAATGAAGAGATCCAAGCCGGCAGGATTCGGTGCTCCCGCAGAAGCAGACAGCGTGTTAAGTAATCTGACAGCATTTCCAGGACCTGTCAGTCTCTGCCTGGAGACTGGCCATAACAGTTCCATTGGCATGTGCTTTTTGCCAGATTAACATGTAGTAGGTCACTTGAATTCTCCCCTTATTGAGTTCGTACCTTTTCTTTAATTCTCTCTCGCAGTAATCTGTCAGTATTGATGGGAGGAAAGAAAAGCTTTCGCTGGATTCAGGACGGTGGGTGTTTTTAACGGGTAGTTAGTTTGAAGAATTTCAGTTTCATCGTCTTTTATATTTCCTTGTATAACCTTTACCAATCAAATAATTTGTAGCGTATCCTATTTTGCTTGTGGCTATGGTGGTGTAGGAGAGTCTGCTTCCTTGATCTTTGCTAGCTCTTGAAGTTAACGGTGATGGGCTGCGAACGCTCCCATAGCTTGGACTTCAGTGCATTGCTGGGAATTTCCAACTAGCTACATGATTAAACCAAGCATAACGGTAATTAGGAAAAAACCAAAATACTTTTAAACTTTAATGCAGTCCAGCTGATATTCATGAAACCGTACTGCTATTTAGCTCGTCAACAGTCAATGCAGAGAATATTTTAGTAATATTTCAATTTTCCCTTTCATTCCTTTATGTAACAAAATACACAGTTAAGTTAGTTTTATTGTTACTGCCTTTTATGCCAGTTTTGTTCAAGCTCTGAGGCGTATTAGCAAATTCAAACCTTTTAATGGCAAGATTGGATGACTTGTTAGGTGTTCCTGTCTTAACTGTAGCAGCTATACCACTAATATCAAGGGTCTTCCCAGTAGGTGGAGGGTTTTTTTCCCCCCTTTTCTAACATAATAAAGGTTTTCCCATGCTAGGATTTTCCTCCCTAAGTGTACATACATTTTTAAATTCGGTCAGTGTGCCACAGTCACGCTAGCAATATCGTTTGAAAATTTTAAGGCCCCTGTTTATTGTTTTAAAACACCTGGTAGTTGATTGCAATAAAGACTCCCCTTTTTAATTATGCCGTAATTAATACCAAACAAATCAATAGGAAGTGCTACTTCACACAGCATGTTGGCAGTTTGCTCAAGTTTAAAAACAGTAAAAAAAAAAAATGTCAGTGAGTTTAATAAAGGTTATTTTATGAATGGGTTGGTTTGTTTTTGTGGGTGCTGAAGTAATCAAATCCCAGATCATGGCTTCAGGACCGTTTTCCACCCACCATCCCTGTTTGACGGTTTTCATATATTCAGCCCCACTTTTCTTCCTTCTGAAAACAAGAGAAATAAAATGTTTGAGAAGTCCTAAAGAGGATAACAAATTGAATTGACCACTTACTGTTCCTGGCACTCAAATTTTATGATCCTTACCTCCCTAGTGATAGAGCGAGCTATTCAAAAGCACTGTGTGAGAGTCACAGCTGATGAAATTTGGTAAAGTTCTTTCAAATCGGAAGAACTACACTGATTTACATCAAATGAGGGCTTGTCCGCTGTTGCTATGTTACATTTGTAGCAAATGCTAATTGATTTTGGTGGATACAGATCCTCAGAGAAAAGTGAGAATTGTTATTGAGTGATTCCCACTGTGCCAAGCTTCAGTTTCTGGATTTCAGTGCAGGATGATCCTGGAGAGGACATGAAATCGGCTTTATGATGTGAAACAACACGAGAAAAATAATTCTGCCACAGCCGCAAAAATGGTCTGAGTCTTCAGCACTCACAATTTTGGGCCTGACAAAGAACAGCAAGTGATTTTCGTAAAGGAGATCTCTGTTTGCAGCTCCTTTTTTTTGTAGCAGGACTGTTGATCCAACAGGCTACTTATGTGTGGTTGGCCCATCTAAGTGTCGTGTTTCTCATGTTTCATTCTTGCATAGTTTTTTCTCTTGGGCTCTTGGGTAAGGTGAAGAGGTGGCAGAGACAAGACTCTCCATGGGATGGTTCTGTCACTCTGTCTTCTTTGTAGAAGAAACCTAGTTCGTCAGGTTATGCAAGATGCCCAGTCCTGACAGCTAAAATTTAGGTGAGAATAATCCTACTCTCAGTCACTGAATTCTAGTTGCCTTGCTTTTTCCAGACAGCAGAAATCCAGGGAAGCGGTTCGTGTGCATCAAACTTTGAAATATTGCTCAAGCCTCTGTAGAGAACTGTGTTCTTTATTGCAAAGATCATCTTTAGTTCAAAGACTAGATTGCAAATGACCCGTAAACATCGTGGGTGGCTGATTCTGCTAATCACTATTTTTAGATGGAACTTTTCGGTGGAGGTGGGAAGAAATACAGTGCAGAGAAGGAAAATAGTGCAGGTACATGTCATTTGGTTTGTGGATCCAATAACATAAGAGTAAGTTGTCTTGATGGGTAGTGTTGATTTTCTCATTTGTGGCTGGAAGTGTGCGCATAATTTGCATGTAGATAATGAGTAAAGCATCTGTAATACCAATTTTAACGTGTGTAATGGACTGCCTCTGAGATTTTTTTTTCTCATTTTGGTGGACTACGCTGTATTATCGTTGTCTGCTTCACAGTGATTAATTTATTTATTTATTTATTTATTAAAGAAAAGTACTCTTAGGTTGAAGGATAATGAATGTATTTGATTTTCATATGTGGACATATGTTTTCATGAGAGAAATTAACATTTTCCCAAAACTGCCTAGGGTTTGATTTCTTAGGAGAAACAGGCATCAGGGAACCACCAGGAATTGTGCTGGTTTCTAGGAAATTAGGATACATACGGTTTCTTCCCCAAAAAACTTTCTGGAGATTGGTGTAGGGTTACTGTTGTGCATTCAAACAATACTGGAAAAAAACCCAAACAAAGCTGAAACTGGGATCTCTGAGGATTCCTTCCCGTTTCAGACATGAATGTTGCAGGTGTTAGGTAAAAAGAACAACTTAAGTTTAAGTTATAATCAACAAGAATAGAAGTAGTTTGTAATAGCTGTCTACTTTTCACATGAATAAATCGGTGCTCAAAAGTTGAGCCAAAGTTACAGAAGATTGTTATACGGGTTTTGGTCACTGCTGACATACTTTGGTTGGACTGTGCATCCTTAACGTTTTAGTATCACTGCGTGAGATAAGATGCAGTCGTGAGGACATAGTGAATATTCATCTTAAGTCCTTATGAGTGTCTTGATTGTCCCAGCAATTACTTCCTGCAAGAAGTTGGCTACACTGGATGCGTTAGGGAGAGCCCAGTGCTCAATAGAATGAATTGTGTATTCAGATGTATTTTAGCTTGTATTTTAGTTGAAAAAGTGGAGAAAATCTTGTCCGCCTGTCTTGAAAGGATGGGGGATGATGTCTGGAGGAACAGTTCCAATGCTTGGCCATTAATAATAGCACTTTTAAGAGAAGCTTTTAGCAGAAGACAAGCATGTAGGTTACAAAGCAGTGCAGCGAACAATATATTTTTTGTGCTGTTCTGAAGATGTTGAAATCAAATAACTAATTTATAGGAGAACAATTTATAAGGATGATGCAAGTAGAAGAGTAGAATTCTTCTAAATATTAATGTATTGAATATGTTCTTTATTGTTGTAATAAAAGCTTGAGAAGTGGACATGGGAGACTGGAATGCCTTGTAACTTGTAGTGGAGTTCACAAAGGGCTTTTTAAAAACAAATTTCCTGTAAATGAAAAAATGTAATGCTTTGGTGTGGTGCTGGTAATAACTTGTCGTGATTCTTAATGCATCTCGGCGCGGTGAGGTGAGAGGGAAACTTGTTAATGATGGTGCAGCAGCTCAGGATGTGTGCAGTGCTGTGAGAAGAGCTCGGAGCCAGAGTTGTTACTCGCTCTGAGGAGCAAGTGCTGTGTAAATGACTACGGCCGGAGGGAGGAGGTCTGACGTACTGTACTGGTGGAGTACGGAACTAGGCACAGGAGAACCGGGTGCTTCTGAGTGTGTGACCCTGCTCTGGCAGGGGGTTGGACTAGATGATCTCCAGAGGTCCCTTCCAGCCCCCACCATTCTGTGTAGGAATCTTGTTCTCGTATGCAGCTGTTTTGCCTGAATATTTGTTCTCTCCACTTCTTTAAAGTTTATTTTAAAGATCTTAATATATATTATATATGTATTATGTAAGCTATATAGAAACTTTTCTATAAAAGTAGGAAGCACTAATGGGGTCTGTCTTACCGTTTCATAACAATATACCACACTTGGAAGAGAAACTCTTCTGAGTTTTGGCACCCAGAAAACAGTCCCACTGACCCTTCCTCCTCCAGTCTCACATGCCAAAGGTTACTTTTTTTTTTACAGTTAAAGAAGCTTATTACATTTTGTTGTTATAGCCTTAGAGGCTATGCTACAGCGTACCCAATATTATTTCAAAAATATAATGTGAAAAACACATTAGGAAGGAGTCAGGGTACAGAGAAGCAACAGTTGCTATTGTAGGTATAATGTGTTACTACCCAGGGCCTCTCTTTCTCTTCTCCGCATAATTGTATATTTAACTACTAACTTGTGAAACAGTGTGACGGTCTGTTAATAAACGGGAGAGGGACACCTTTTAATTGTTGGTATTTTCAAAGGTGTTATCTTCCTATCAGGAGAGTGTATATTTGTAGATGAATATTATATCTTTTTTTTTATCAGCCTAGTGTTTGGGTTTTTTTTGTAGTACGAAGACTTACATATTTCTAGCATTCAAAAACCTGACATAATAACGCTGAATCCCCTCCTGTGATAATTCTGACTGATCACGGATGCTTTTAAGACTAATGCAGCCTGTGGAAGAATTCTTAACATATGACAGAAATGTATCTTGCTTATTTTGAAGATGAAGAAGCGGAGTTCACGTACGTTCACAAACATTTGTAAAACAGTTCCTTGTAAATCTTTGCAACAATTGTAAGCCAGACAATGAGTTGTAATGGAGACTTCAGCCTTCTTTGTGTTTTGTGAAAGCTTTTCCACGCATTTCTTCTTTTTGTTTTGTCCTTGCATGATTTGCTGGCATGTGTTGATGTTTGAAAGATTGTTGTCACGTTTCAGTATGCAGGTTTGGGTAGAAAACAGCTTTTTTGGTGTTAGTCAGAGATGCCCTTCCTGCCTCAGGTAATTTCATGTATTATTGTCATTGATTCAGTTGTGTGTAGGAATGTGTTATGCTTAACATAAAAAATGTTACTTGCCCTTGGTTTTATGCTGTGGTAAAACAGCCATTCTCATGCTCTCATTTAGTGCTTTATGCTGTTGTGTATCTGTAAATCGTACAGACGGGGGTTCTGTACTCTGGGGATTCCATTTTTCCTTGTACTCAAGAAAGTAGTAAAAAAGCTCTTGCTCTGCACAGAAACCTGGAGGCCTTGCTTCTGACTTCAATGCTTTCATATGTGCTGGATATAGGTAGAAAGATGTAACACTACTTTCCGAAATGGCCATCATAGCGTTCTAATTACGCATTTGGATTTTTTTTTTCTCTTGTGACAGAGTTTAAATGTTACATATTAGCAATAATGCTTAAATTGATGAAGTGTAAAACTAGCGAAATGGGTTATGGGGAAAGGAAGTGAAAATATTATGAACGCTATGCCCTCATTTATGTCTTCGTAGAAAATTTGTCTAATGAAAAAAAATATTTGAAATAATTCAGGTTACAACATTCACCGAGAGGTACAGCCAGCAGTAATGGTAGGATGGTCTTGCTTTTAACATAGTAAATAAAATAGAGCTCCTATTTTGTTTTTTGGGAGGAAGAGTAACATCAGATCAGGTTGTGTTGAGATCCATGTGAATTGTTGAGGCCAGATTTATTTATCCTTCCTGTGGACAAGTTTACACCATCGGGTTCAATCGCGTACCTGTGACAGCAGTTTCTGCCACGTTCTTTGTGACTGTTAATAGAGACAAAGGAGATGCATGTTCTTCACATCAGTTCTTCATCCCAGTTTCCTGGGGACCATGAGTTGGCTCTCCTTTTCTCCTGGCTCCTTATCTGGACACAGCACCTCTCTTGTCGATGACCGTCTCCATCCGCTCTAATCCTGCTCCTCCCCTGAAGCTGTTTTTGCCTCTTGACTCCCAGGTTAAACCTCCCAAGTTCTCCGTTATTAAAGAGCAGTCAGAAATTCTTCTCTTCCAGCTCTTGTGATACAAGTTTTCACGTCAAACTCCATTCCTCTGTTCTCTGGTCTGGTTCTTGTACCTTCTGCATTCAAATCCAGCAGCTTGCTGGGTTCCTTAATCGAAAGACAAAACCTCTGGCCATTGGTTCCAGTGTTTTGTGTTATTACAGTTCAGAGCAGTAATTACAAGGATAGTCCATTTTGTGGTACAACATTTATAGGAATGTGCATACACATTTTTTACACAGTTTTGTTCCTTCTGGAGGATGCAGGAGGGGGTGACAGTGTAGAGAAGTTTTTTAGTATAAAGGAGTCATCACTGGACAAGTGTAAAGTCTGTCATTTTATAATTCGGGTAGTTTTGTGGGTTTTTTTTTAGGATTAGCAAGACAAACAGATCCATGATGTGAAGACCAAATCTTACTCCCAGTTTCAAAACCCAGAAAACTTTCCAAATGTAAGTTCATAATGATTATTTAACGTGGTCAATATATACTGTTTTCCTACAGTCTAAATCTTGGAATTGATTCAACTCATTCCTCTTCCCTCACGTCCTGAAAATCACCCTGAAGCGGACACACTTGACGTGTAAAATTGTAGCCTAAACAGTTAAAAATGTGGCAAAGTTGCAAGCAATTGAAAGCAGACTGTTCAGAGTGGGAAGCACCAGGCAACCTTAATAATAGGTGGTGCTCCCTGTCCTACCTTTGAGTAGAGAAAATTTAAATAGGTAAGTCGTTTAAAGGGAATTATTTAGCAATGTTACTGTTCATAGCAGCATCATAAGTAAACTGCTCCAACTTTTCAGTGAAATGTCTGACCTTGAGATCAAAGATTTAAGAGGCGATTGGAAGAGCGTATCGCGTACAGGTTGTGTACTCATTAAGGGTACTCTGTGTCCGGTCATTTCGGTCAAACAACTGAAGGAAAAGTCTACCTTCTTCTATCAGCACATGTGACGGTGCATATTTTGAGAGCATGTGTTACAGCTGATGAGTCCTGTGAGGTGGAGTGCAGAAGTCATGGACACCAAGAGTCCTGTTGACTCCTGTTGACTGGGAAGAGCAGATTTTAAACTACGCTGATCTTTGGGCCTTGGTGAGAAGAGGATTTGAAATGGAGCTTGGAAAATGAATCCAGCTTGATGAACTCTTATACTTGGGAAGTGATTGAGAGCTTCTGAAGAAGGAGGAAAGCTCTACGTGTAGTCACAGCATTTGGGCAAGTTCAGATGCCTTGCCTTTTGTATTTGTTTCGCAGTTCTAATGCTGCCAGACTACCCTGTGGTGATTTAAACATGACTTACTAGAGTTTTTATAGCAAGGGGTATGTCATTAGCAAGCCTATAGTAAATGTATCTTCTGCCACATAATTCCGGTGTTGACAATTGACTTCAGTTTTCAGAAGCATATAAAAGTACCTCCACCTCTGTCTTTCGTATTCAGGAAAATCATGGCGGTCTTAATGGCTATACATGTATGAAGCATTTTGCTTAGGTAAATGAGTTTGGGATGGGGTGTTGGAATTTAGGGGGAGGAAGATATGTGAATAAAAATAATAAAAAAAATCTTGGGCCCTCATTAGAGAATTCAAGACATGCAAATTCTAAGTCAGTGAGTGGAAATGTCATCCTTCAAAACCCTATGAAATGCAAAGAAGCATCGTGCACTTCAAGGTATCTGAGTTACAAAGAAAGCTTGTAGTTCACGGAATTATATCTATGAGCCTTTTAATATACTTCGGGTTGTTCTTTATCTCCTACAGAGCATTGCAGAATTTGTTTCCCTGGAGGTGTCAGAAGTAAGGCTAGAAAAATCCTACCTGATCTTTAATAATCCCTCACACGCATGGTAATACTCCAGAATTGTGCTATCATTGTATAGTTTACACTTAAATCCTTTCATCTCTCTGCTTCCACCCGTGAAAAAATCCCTTAGTGTTATAGGGAGCCGGTGACTGCATACTTGAAACACCTTGGTCTTGTTGCCAGTCTAGACTCACCTGCTTTGACTGATTTATTGTGGGTTGGGTTTGGTTTTTTTTTTTTTTGGAGGGTAAGACTGAAAAATACATTTCTCCCATTATAGTTAATAGATTCAGGAAGTAATTTGCAGATCAGGAAACAATGGATCTCATGTAATAAAAGCACTGCCTAGGTAACTCCTAGGGAAGATAAACTTGTATTGTTAAGCTTGCACATTTTACTCTGATTCGTAGGCCATATATTGCTCTCCTGTGCTTTCCACCATTAAGCAGTAATGTTATTGCATTAGTAAAAAAGCACTGCTACTTTGACTGGCTTTCAAAAACACACACAAAATCAAATAATGTATTTTACTGAATTATGAAGAACTGTGTTATTTGTTTTATAACCGCTTACTTAGTTATTGCTCTCAGTGCTCCATGTTACAATTTAATCACTGCTCTGCATCTCTGGAGTGCATGCAGGCTGGTGTGAGGCAGCAAAGGGACGAAGCAAGATGACTGGCAGTTAAGTGTTTCAATCAGTCAAGATACTGATTTATTTCTTTCAGGAGGAGTGTAAAGGAAATGAGAATGGCTGTTTTTTGTAACTGATGCACTGAATAGTCATCAGTTAAACTGTGGAGGTCACACATATGAGTTGGAATAGTTCTTGAGAAGGAAAGACTGTGTCTTGTCATCCAGGCTGCACACAGTCTTCGTGTGAAGCTTGTGATGTTCAGCATGTCCCGTAAAGGCAGCACAAGGGGTGAGTCTGGAATCCTTTCGCTTACAGGATTTTCATTGCAAAAGAAGTTATATGAAGAATTAAACTACAGGGTGTTAGAAATTCTTTGTTGCCTGTCTAGTTAGTTAAAAAACTTTGAAGTTACATGCTGTATTCAGGACGATTTATGTGTTGATATTGCAGAATGTTTAAACTGGAATGCCACTCGGCTAACAAATAAATCCTGTCTCTTTGCAATGGGGCAGGTGGTATGAATATCTGTGAAAATGGATCCTTCTTGGAGTACATATTATAACTCAACTAGGGCAAAACCATTGGTGGCATTTTATATCTTTGCTGTAAAAATATTCATAGGTGTGCCTGAGATAGCAACAGATACATTAAAGTTTTCATTGCCCACTTTGATGCAATAGAAATCACGTAATTTTACATTTGTCTCCCCCCCCAGCTGAACTTCGTCCATTTAGTAAAAATAATTGGTTTTTTCCTTACCTTGAAGTGCTGGTTTTAACCTGAAAAAAAAAAAAAACAACCCCCCCAAAAACTATAGCAAACCTGACGGTGTTAAATGGTATTTATAAGATATAGAAAATTAAACCAAAGTTTTTTGCTAATGGTGTATCATCATTTCTTTTGCCCAGTGCTCTATTCTGTCTGAACTCATAGAGATATAAAATCCAGAGGAAGCAAGCAGAGAGTGTTGAAGGAAATTAGGTCTTTCTAAGACTTTAAACCTCCAGAGCCCACTGAAGATCTCTGCTCAACAATCATTGATTTTACAGCAAGAAAGATACCTTACCTATCGAGATTGCTTTGGTGGGGTATTCCCTAAAAAGCCTGCTATAGCCTAGCCTACATTTCATATTCTTTTCCTAACTGAAATCCTGAGGTTTTCAAACAGTTTCATAAAGTGTATGCACTAAATTTGATGAAAATGTGGCTACATACAAAAAAAAAATAGAACTACTTTAAGAGAAGCTTTCAGTGCTGACAATAGATAAACCTTTCACTGTCTCATGGAAGACTGCATGGCTGAAACTGCAACTACAGAGAGAGAAAAGGTGGCTTCCCTCTTGGTCAGAGGAGGAATTTCCAGGCTGGGGAAGTGAAGGTATCTCTGGCTGAAATGATGAAAACAGCCCCTACTATCACAGTGGCTGGGTGGCAAAGGGGAAGCCCTGCTTTTTAATGACACTTGATTTCTGGATTTTTGTTATGCATGCTACGTGTGCTACATCCAGATGAATTGCTGTTTCTTTTGATGACACCCATTGAGACAGAGATTTTGAGACCTCTTTTGTCTTGTTTCTCAGGGAATGTGCAAGATATGGTGGTGGATGTGTGATCGTGGTAGTTTTAGAATGAGGAAGGAGAAGAGAAAGCGTGCTGCAGCCAGGAAACAGGGCTACTTCAGCGTTTCTTTTCCCTCCTGCCTTTTTTCTGAGCTAAGAGTCCATTCAGTCTGAATACAGATCTGTTCTTAACGTGTCGAACTGCATTATTTATCCCACCACTGCAAGCCGTCTTGTTATCACCTGGAGATAAAATTGCAAACTTGATTTAATGGAGCTTTGTTAATCTAGAATTTCGTCTATATCTTCTCTTGGATCTGTCTGCTGTTGGCTCTTTGTATTTATTAAGTACGATTATGACAAAAAAGACACAAATATCCACTAATAGCAGCTATTCAGCTGGCTCCTCAGTGCCCGGGAGAAAGCTGTAGAGGAGACTCTTGTCTTGTAGGAAGCAGTTGGGACTTGCTATTAAGTCCTGTAGTGCCTGTGTTCGCACCGCATCGATCCTTTAGGAGTGAGACACTGAAGAAGCAGATCTCTATTATGTTGCTTGGCTGTGAGTAATTACTGAGAAATTCGGAAAAAGAGTACCTGAGCGTTTTATTCATAATCTACTTAGTGGCTGCATTCCTTACTCCTGCATGTTTTGAATACCATTTGCTGGAACGCCCAGTTGAATACGCAACCGACCGCTGGCTAAAAAGATGTGCAGCCATGAAAAATACTGTGAGGTGTGCTTGCCAAGATAGAGATCAGAATAGTCCCCGGGAAGATTATGGATGGAGGATTACATAAAAGAGAGAGTTTTGTGTTTTTCCTACAGTGTCTATTTCCATTTTCTGTGAAATGACTTTCAATTTTTAGGTTATTTCACATTTTGTTATAATCTCTTAGATGGAGAGCAGACTTGAGATTTACGGTCTGAAGACAGGTTGCAAAGGTTCTTGATGACGTCTGGAATATTTGTGAAGTTTTAGCAGCTGATATGACGCAGATGAGTGCATAAAACAAATAACAGCATTTATTGTCTATATAGACGCGCCATTCCCCAAATGGTAGAGGTGGGTTGGGGCTCTCCTTCCCTTCAGTTTCCCTCCGTGGTGCCAGGCACTACATAAAACAGAAAAAAAACAACCCAAGTCTCTCTCTCAGAATGCTTGATAGTAGAGACAGCAACTGTTTTCTGATGAGGAAATACCAGAATGATGGGTCTCTGGTTGTCAGTTTGTCAGTGGTGTCAGTACTCAGATACCGACATCTTCTATCCCTTCCTTTCTCTTTCATTAAATCGCACCATATAAGGTATATTTCAGGTGAGATTTTAACGGCAAAGGAATTGGCTTTGGAGAGCTGTGTGGCACTGCTTTAGGAGGGCAGCTTGGAAACGCCCCCATGAAGATGCTTGTTTGGCAGGGAAGTGTGGTGATGTAGATAGAGAGGGTCAGAAATGAGACGAGGGCAAGTTATTAGTGGTTTAAGAATATTACATGTGATAAAAATGATAATCTCTGTATCCAACCTCCCACATCAGAGAGAGACGTGATGAAAGAGGCCACTAAAATGGTTTTTGCAGTAGCGTTTTGGATGGATTATGAATGGAGCAAGACTGAGATTAGCGGAACGAGAAGCTGCAGTGATTGACTTGTGAGACAATAGCTCACAGACAGGCTGTGTGGCTTTTGAACTCATGTGTGGATCAAGATGTTCGTAATATTGTACTCAGCCTGGTCGCTCTCTAAAGAGGGAGGGGGGAAAAAAGTTTTCATAACTGCTGTAACTTCTTAGCTTTCCTATTTTCTTCAAGCATTCAGTAGACCTTTCCAGGTTGAATTTTGCGTGATGCCTGATCTGCTGTAAACTCTGGCTACCGAGCAAAGTTAACCCTCTCACCTGACTTGAGTAAGACTTACCATGGGCAATAAGTCTTTCTGTAACAGCTTTTTGTAGGATCAGGCTTCTGTTTGCGGGATTTGTTTGAGTGTTTCTTAATGGAAAAAGAAAAAGTTCTCTGTTACTTGTAAAATGCTGAGCGTTTAAAGCTTTCTGCTTGCTAACAGTTTTCTAGTTTGTAATTGTTTTCCCATAAACATCTATTCTTTCCTAAATTATTCTATGTCCTCAGAGCAATCTTCAGCTAACTGTGAGGGCAGATTTGCCCCATTAGCCATATATTGTCTTGAAGCTGAGATTTGTGTTCAGGAAAATAGGGTTGTTGGGATGTAAGGACAAAAGGGGCTCTTGCCCATATTGCTGTGTTTGTCCATAATTTATGTGTTTCTTTCTTGTTGGTTTCAAAGGATTTCTTTCTAGTCAGGAGTTAAATGGACCCATTCAGTGTTTACATTTATGCAAATGATCGTTGTGTCACTAGGGTTGCCACAGTAAAAAAAAAAGTGCCAGATATTTTACATGCCTTTGAGTATTAAAGTGATTACAATTACCTACATAAAAGGAGTTGCTTTATTAATTAATTAACTTGGAGAAAAAAAAGGCTAGTGACCCTCTGAAGGAATATCAATAACTGAAACATTAGTTATGCAAATAAGAACTGTCTTTACTGTTCATTATTCATAGTTTAACATGAAAATTGCCTTTTAAAATAATGCTTCATTCATATATTTCAATAAATGCCTAATCTGCCTGGGCTGTCACTTGGATCTAGATGTTGAGACAAAGCCTCTGCGGTGACATTGATACAGAGACCGCTCCATCCCGGTGGCACTTCCTTCGAGTCACCGGTACCTAATTGCTGGGCTGGCATTTTTGGGAAGGCTTTGGAGGGCAGCAATCCCCTCTGTGAGTGAGTTCTTGCAAAATTTGAATTCAGGGAGACAGTACGTTTCATAGGTGAGGAAGGGGAGGAAAGAAGCAGCAAAATATTTGATGAGCTTTTGTGACTTTCTCGTGGTTTGAAAAGGGAGGCTGTAGCAGAGCTACAGAACCAGCCTGGCTCCAAGTCCTGTTTGAGGCTGTTGAGTTGTGGGACTGACTTTTTCTTTGGCCAGTCCGTAGAGGTAGTACCAAGACAAACAAATACCATAAGGAAAGCAGTTAGACCAAGTGTTCGATGACTCTGAACTTACGCCCTCAGTCAACTTGCTGGTCCTTTTTACATTCTGAAAATGTGACTATGTGCCACCTCTCAGGTGCTGCATGTGATTTCACGCAGATTGGGAGAACACTGTCCTTGTAAAGAGCTCTGCCTTTTTATTTTCTGAAGTTTCAAGGAGTGCGTTAGCAAATTCTCATGAAGGATTCCTGGGGGTTTATTCCTTTTCATATCCCTAAAGACAGTAGTCAGAGGTTTCCAGGGCTAGTTCTTGCTCAGGTGTCTGTAATTATTCCTCCAACAGGAGAGAGAGGAAGAGCTGCGTTTTCTTTTTCATCAGCTGACAGGCTGTGCAGCAAATAATCTTGGTTTTGTTTTGAGTATGCAGACAGAAAGTAGTAACTATGCAGTCCCAGAAAATCTTTTACTCTTCACTCCCTGAAGATTCAAACGTACGCGCTTCTAAATGTAAAGCGTTAAGATTTCCTTTTTTTTTTAATGCCCTAGAACTCGCTATGCCAATAGCAGAAAGGGCTGATGAAGAAATATGTGTCGTGTCCCCCCCCGCCCCCCCTTCCCTTGTAGCGTGATGAATTGTGGAAGTCCTGATTGAAAATTCTAATCACAGCCTTGCAGTCCTTCAGATCACAACCCTTGACAGCTGATTCACTCCTTTTCATGCCTGCTGCCTCTGACTGCTTCTGGTGCCTCTTATGCATGAGTCTATCATTAGCACACAAAGCGTGATGGATTGGTTGGGGTACCTCCGTCCTTAGAACCTGGGAAATGCTTCTTTTTCAGAATCAAAGAACCTGTGTGTGACATCGTCATGAATGAGAGAAGAAAGTAATACAGTATTGGATGTGCCTGTTTGGTGCCACTGTTTAGAGAGAAAATGATGCATTATGGGGAATGTAAGTATATGGCCTGTTTGTTTGGGTGTTTTACTCCACTCGTGAGCGATGCAGAAAGTCATGGATCTTAAACAATGTGTATGCCGAGTCCGGCAAATGCCTGGAAGTTGTAATACTTGTTGGAAATCTGAACTGTAAGCACTTCCAAAACTCTACTTAAAGATCAGCCAGTTTATGAAGTCTTTTAACTTTCAGTGTGATCTGATGACCCAAATGATTAGGAATAATTAGTTTTGTTAGTGGCTGTGGACTCGATTCACTTTTGTGGATTCTCCTCTATAGACCTTTTCGACAGGAAACTTTTGCAAATGTTTGCAACTGCAAATGCGGATGTTACCCTTGCAAATGCTTTTATTCATCTGTGTGACTTGGCATTTAATGTTTCAGTGAACAAGACAGTTAAGTTTTGGCTCCAGTGAAAGATTGATAGGAACAATTTTCGAGCGTGGTATCAAAACAAAGTGAAAATATGTCATGTTCAAATACAGAGCTCTGATGCGTCATGTGGTCTTGTAATAAATGAAATGGCACTACAAACCTGACAGATTTGCAAGAAAATGTTTTCAAATTTATGATGATTAATTTTCAAGATGAACTGCAATAAAAAAAAGTGTTAGTAGATACTTAAAGAAGGTAAAGGGAAGCAGCTTTCTGAAATGAAAACAAGCAGGTAATGATAGGGCTGCCTTCACTTTTATATCATGCTTTTGAAAATTTGTGCAGTGAGTAAATTGATATTCTGGCTGCTGCAGCTGGCACTAACAGCTACTCACGCAAGTGTAACATCTCGTGGAAACTCCACTTCTTGGATTTGTGCTGTTTCTTTGTACTGGTCGTCTCGGAAATAGGAGTAACACAGAGCAGATTTTTCTATCAGGATTGGTGATTCTCTCCGAGCCATCGAAATAAACCAGCACTCAACCTGGTGAGAAAACAGAAGTAGCTCTGTAGTTCTTGAAAGAAAACCAAGCTTTTCTGAAACTCAACGTGTTCGTTCATCTCGAGCATTTGCCACTTGAAGATTTACTTTGTTTTGCATTAGGACGGTTAAATGCAAAGAATATTGTTTGGTAAGATATAAACAGATTTATTTAAACATTTTTGGGTAGCATTGGGCTAAAAACGTGCCTCGATGCCATTTGTACTTAGCAAGAAGTCAGCCATACATGCCAAGTGCTTAAGTTTTACTGTATTGATTTAGGTTTATTTTTACGGGTAGGGTTCCTTGCTTCACTTCTTCCCATTTCATTGTGTTTGCACAGGCGCCTTGGCAATCGACAGGTGCAGAATAGCTTTATGCACCCATTAGTACAATGTAGTTGCTGGCAAACATGATTTAATGGTGTGAATGAAGGAACCATGCGCTGGGACAGATCCTGGATCCGGCGTAGCTCTGTTGCACCGGCATAGCGGTTTGGAAGTTGTTTGTTCCATGCTGTTACAGATCAGAAGCTACATTAAACTGAGTGACAATTTGCATGTTAACTCTTTCTTTGGTAGCATTTAGTTTTAACCAACACCTGCTTTTGACTTACAAATTGCCAGTTGAAGACTGTCTGTAGCAGATACAGGCTTTTATATATATACACACACAGAGATATAGAGCATCTAGTCAATATATAATATAATATATTGAAACAGTGACATTATTTTGCTACTTATTTGAGCATGTGTTTAGCAGTTTTCCTCCCTGCAGTGCCTCTTTGCTGTATCTAATGTCTCTCGTAGTATCAATTCCTGCCAAATGCAAAAAGGTAATACGTTATAATTCCCTAGGAGTTAGCCTTCCTTTTCCTTTATTTCAAGAAACTGCATTGCTGTGAAAATTGGTATAACTTTTGCTCATGTCAGTCTGCTCTTTTAGTCGAAACTGTAAAATGTGTCTATGTATATGCAGGGAACTGGTGTTTCAGCTGTTTATTTTAAAACTAGGCACTGAAATGTATCTTTATGCATCAAATTCAACGAAACTACTACTGTGCTTTGGTGGGACCGGCTCATGCTCAATGTTTCGGGTATCTTTTCAACAACTGAGGCTGCATTTCCACGAGCAGCTCATCGCCGTCGAAAGGGCAAGCCTTACTCCTCTCCTACATATGCCAAAGTGTTGTTTGTTGGGTCTCTCTTGTTTAGCAGCTGAGAAGGCATATCTGTGAGAAGATACAAGGCACTTTTTGAAAGAAGGTGTTAGGAAGGAAGTGGGATGCATTGTGGTGGAAGCCTGAGAAAGAAAGGAAAGTGCTTTTATGGTGTGTTTGGACAGAGACCTGGCTTTGTCTTAGTGAGGCCAGAAGTGAGCTTGCAGGTTGGACATGGAGGGAAGAGGCTTCAGAAAGGACATAAGCCGCCCTTTTTAAGAGCAGGAATTCAACAGGGGAAAAAAAAATAATCAGAAATATCAATGTCATGTTATTTTGAAACGGCTAAAAGGCATTTAAAAGGAGATGTTAGAGTTATCATTAGCACTGTGAACTTTTAGATGAGAATGTTTTGTGTTGGGAAGATGTTACGTGGGAAACCCCAGCAATTGTCTGCCAACCATTAACTTCAGGCACTTTGAGGACACCAGACCTGCGTCACCTTCTCATATCTTACCTTCCTTATCTTCAGCAGGGCTCCCCCTTCTCTGTTGAAGAAACACGCTTGATGGTTCTAGAATTTTTCCCTGGTGCCCTTGGGACAGTGGGTGTGCAGCTTAAAAGCAGTTATTTGTCCATAGCTTATAATTTAAGTTCACTTGGTTTATAGTAGGAAAGAAAAATTCTAGAAGCCATTTTGGTGAGAAGTAATTTTGAGCTGGAGTTGCTGACTGAATATAGATCTGAATGCGCTTGTGCATTTGTATTACGTTTTTTCAGCAGAGATGTGTGTCACAAACAAGGTCCCTGCTGGTCCCTACCAGGTCCCTATCTTACTGTGCACAGAGAACAGAAAAAGTCAAGGCCCATCTGATGAGCCTGAGGATCCAAACATAAAATCAATATAAAAAGCTGGTGAAGAAAAAAAAATACCAAAACAGATGAAACATATATGTGAGTGTACAGTATATTGTGCTTGCTGCCTTTAGTGTACTTCGTAATGGCTTTCAAATGCAAACGAGTTGCTTTGGTCGTCAGTCCTTAATATCAGGAATCGTTTCTATCCACTAAGATCCCCAAAGGATAACTTAAGATCATGCTGAAACTGCATGTTCTTTTCCTCCAACTAATGCCAATATCTGTGCTGGGCAAAAAAAATAAATCTGTCCTTTGCAGATGCTTGCAGCTGTGTGTTTTATCAGTGACCACAGAAGGGGAACGCCTGTGTTTTGGGCTTGTCTAGAGAGCATCTTGCTTTTCAGATGGAATCAATATTTTTAGGGGGAGTAACCTTCACCAGGACGTACATACGTTCCTGTGTTCAGTAGAGATCAGCATTAATTAGTTTCTCAAAATGAAAATACATATGGGTTTCCAAAAGTTAGAGTGCACTAGGTGAGACTTTCAAATGACCACAAGAAATTCAGCCGTGCTGCTTCTGTCATTTATATGCTCTGCATTGAATATCAGAACCGTGGTGTCTAAAACATGTTGGATTATGTTCTGTACATCACTTAACAACTGGATAGCCTATGCATTCACTGCTTACTATTTGTAAAGCATTATACATATATATGTGGGCTTGTTTATACTTGGGCTGTCTTCCATTCCCATTGAATGATTTGTCTCCACTCTGGAATTCACAACAATCCATTGACGACTCATTTTCACCAAAACCTGAAATTTTCACAGTCGTAGTTTGTTTCGGAAATGAGAATACTCTGGAAGACTTTCATGATCATGACTGATCAGTTATACTGTGGCATTTACATTTGGACAGAATTCAAAGTTTCTTAGGCATAAATATTCACAAACATATGATGTCTCGTGTGAATTGGTGTTTAGTGATTCTGATGTCTGTTAGCACCTGACATGAAATGACCAGAAAAGTGTATTCATTACTTTCAATTACAATTGATTGTATCTCTTTTGCAGATTCTGACAAGTTTAGCTATCAAATAACCTGTAGTTATTTACCATCTGAGCTGATAAAGCTGTACAAGTTTTGGAAGTTAATTCAGAGAACATTTGAGTTGTATTTACCACCAAAGAGGTTCTGTACATAGTGGGCTGGATTATACTCTAAGGGTGTAAAGCTTCAGGATTGTTTGTTTTAAGGATTTATATTGTCTGTAGTTACACACAAAATCTAGTGGTCTAAAGGCATTAGTAGAGATGGGGTTTTTTTTAAAATAATCTCTTTTCTCCGTTTGATATTTCATATGCATTAACTTAGATTTTCCGATATGTTTAAATCAATGAAATTTCATCAATGAAATTACATAAGCATCATCAGAAAAGATGTCATAAAATGAATGTGAAGACATGTCCAAATTACTCTTTATTACCATGTAGAGCTGCAGTTCTGGCCTTTCTTGCTGTACCAAAGTTAACTTTAACCTGGGCAGCAGGAATACTGCCCATGCGCCAACTGGGACCGCTGAGGTTTGCAGGGGGCTGTGCCAGCCTGCCCCCCGCTGCCAGAGCTCCCTGGCACTGCCTTATCGTGGCTTGTTCAGGGTCTGCCTTAGGTCTGTTCACACCAGCTGCATTCCTGTTGCCTAGGTTTGTCGTAGAATCACAGAATGGTTTGGGTTGGAAGGGACTTTAAAGATCATCGAGTTCCAAACCCCTGCCCTGGGCAGGGACATCTTCCACCAGACCAGGCTGCTCAAAGCCCCGTCCAGCCTTGATTCTTAGCTGCACCTGGATATTTTAAATTCAACCTCATTAAATTTTAATATCGCTGAAACTAAGCTAGTGTGTGGATCTTCTATGGGGTCTTGTAGCGATCCTGTGCGTGAGGGTTATCCTCTTGCCTCTGACTGCCCCCCGACAACCAGGGATGCGTTTGTGTCGGGTCTTATTGACTTGTCTGGAGTTTTGAATACTACTGGAATTGGCTTGAAGAAAGTGTTGCAAGATTTTTTTTAAGATACCCTGCAAATATGTTTCACTAAACAGACAATGTGGTTCCTGTTTTTGCATTTTAACAGAGTTCCTGGTGTCCTTTGCTTGCAAATCTAACGTGAAAGGGGCTTCTTATTTACAAAATAAAGTGATATTTATGATCACTGTAATGCAAGTATGTAACTTCTTAGCACACAATAGAAAATACTTGTAAAACTAGGTTGGTATTTGAGATGACTATTCTGAATGCTATTGAGAAGTGCCTAAATTATCTTCACCTCAGCGACTTAACATTTTGACATTTAGACATTTACAGATGGGCCTTTGACTTTATAGTTTATGACCTGCATTTCCTGGGCTACATCAAATCTGGAATCTGTAGTTTGAAGATGGAGTCCATGTGTAAATTTATTTTTAATGGTTCACTATAAATACTGTTTATACCTTAAGATAGTTCCCATCTGTGATGTGAGTTACCGCTGTTGGTATAGTTGTTAGATTATTAGATTACTTGGAATTATTAGTTATTAGAGTATTAGAAATAGCTTGAATTTAAGAATGATTATGAGTCACGGTCCTTATGTAAAAACTTCTGAAGATAATGGAAAAGCTCCCATTGAAGTTAGCCGACTTTGATCTCACGGTATGTTATTTCTTGTGGTACTTAAGGCTGTGGTTGTACAATGTACAATGCATCAACTTGTTGTTGTTGTTGTACAACGTACTTGTTGTACAATGGTTGTACAATGTACAATGTACAATGCATCAACTGTACAATGCATCAACTGCATTGTAAAAATGGGGATTTAGGGTTTGTCTAATATTCTGATATGTACTTCTATGAGATGAGCTAAGTTCTTAGTGGAGATTTTAGTTTGCCTCTTAAATGGGGGAAATATTTTTCTTCTGAAGACTGAGTGTAGAGTATTTTGTCAGGTTTTGCATGTGTTGCACTTTTCTATTTGTCGACGGAGCAGCTCTTACACCCCCTCCGTACGTGCTCAAAGGGAAATCCGTGTACTTGCAAGTTTTGTGTAGAGACTTGGCATGTTCAGGAAGTTCACCATGTAAACTCGGTGTATGCGCCTAGCGGTGATCGTTGGGGAAATTAAAAGTGGCAAGAAAGCTAATTTTCCGTCCTACTCTGCCATTGTTTGGTGGCAGTTAATGAGTAATTTTTGGAACAGGTGATTCAGTATTCTAGCTTCCTTTTTAACTTGTATTTTGGCAAATACAGGCAGACCGATCAAAAGAGACATTGTCAGATGACAAGCGAAGTCAAGATTTGTACTTTTCCAGGGAAAATGTGGATTTCTATATAGACCATTTTACAGTCCAGTTCCAGAGTTTATTAAATATTAAAAATGCAATCTGTAATAAAAATGAGAAAAATGTATTGATATGTTCATCTTTTAAGCGATAATCAGTGTGCCTTGTCTTAAATGGTCTAGGCTTCCATTTTAACGTCTAGTGACAAAGTGGAAAGGCTGCACAAACGTATGGTACTTTAATTAATAGGGGCAATATTAAGCTTTGAAAGTCCTCTGGAGCTTTTGTCTCTGTTGGCGCACTCTCTGTGCTGTGAATCTTCCCTAATAGTTAAAGCAAATGAACTAAAATAGCCTTTGGGCTATTTTGTTGCACTGTGTTGTTGGGGAAAAAATTAATCCTATGCCATTTTGCATTTGCTGTCTGTGAATCAAACTGTGAAAGCTAATTTAAAAACTTTCACACTTGGCTTGAATGAGGACTGCCAGTGCTTGGAGAATGTTAAATTGAACGCAATTAGCTCCAAGTGGGCTAGCTTAGATGTACCCATCAGCCTCAAAGTGCCCAGGCTTAATGACTGCCCTGATAAACTAACACAGAGGTCACAGGAAAGAATTTAAAGGCCTTAAGTTGTTACTAAAAACTTACCCTGAATAGAAGAGATCTTTGAAACCAAAATAGTTGGTACCCCAAGGGGTAGGGAGCCCTGTTGGCTGAGGCCCCGTGGGAAGTTAGATACAGCGCAGTGCTGCATCCATGAAAAGGAAACAAAACAACTGATGAACCTGCTCAGAAATTTTAAAGGCATAAATAATGTAAGTATTTGTAAGTATAATACATTGTAATAGCAATAAATTACTACTTATGGTCTCTGAAGTAGTTGGGTGTCATAGATATTTGAAGAGGCGGCAGCTGGTACAGCCATGGTAGAGTGAAGTCATGGAGTGTTTTAGGGAACGATGGCTGTACCGGTGCTGGTGTTTTAGTTTGAAGAAATAATGTGGGTTTGAAGTTAATCTCTTAATTGTGTGTTTATCAAGTCCTGCATCAACCTGTAATGGAGACATGAGGTCCAAACTTAATCGGTAAAGTGAAATTCCATGCTTGGTGTGGGAGTTCAGAGTAGCTTTCAGACTGGACGTGAGCAGATCTCTGGGACTGCAGCTGCTCTAGTGCTGGGGATTTTAGAAAAAGGACTGGAGAAGAAAAAGGTCATGAACAGCTGAAGTTGCGAGAGGAGTTACCTACACTGACATTAGCTGCTACTCTAAGTATAATGCCTCTTCTCTTGGAAGATGGGGTGTTTGTCAGTCACAGTGGACTGTGGCTTTTGGGATAGCATTTTTCCATGACATGTTTGGAGCTCGTTCAAAACCTCTTTTTCTTTTTTTTTTCCCCGTTCGTTTTTTGTTTGTTAGTTTGTTGTTGTTTTTTTTTTTTTTGTGGGTGTTTTTTTTTTTTTCTTCCCTCTTCTTTTTCTTGGAGAAGACTGCCTGCAGAGTTTTATCTCAGGTGCTGAGTGAGGTCTCAGCTCAAGTTATTCTGTGAGGACTGTAGTGACCACTGAATTTCCTAGTGCAGAGAGACCCTGATGGTAAATTGAAAAGAACTGAGTCTGTAAACCAGCATTTTACGTGTCATCCATTCTTATGTGAGCAACGTGAATTGTGCAGACAACAGCAACATTTTTAGTTAATGAACCCAGCCATAAGCACTATTCACATTTAACATGTTTACAGGGGGTACCATCCAGTCGCAAACTTCCATTAATTCTTTTTTTGCATGAATATTGTGTGCATGAGTGCATACATTTATGTGTGGATTTGTATATATGTGTATGCTATTAGTGCATGCAGTGTTAAAGCATATATAGTAATTCAAAAAGAACCACTGAAAAAGTTTCATTATGCATGTAAATATATTCAGCAGAAGACTTAAAATAACTCTTTAATGGAAAAAAAGGAAAAATTATGCTATTTGACATGAGGCATCTATTTTGAACTATAGTATATGCACAGTCTGTTTTCTGCCTTTCCTTTCTTGAAATTGTTGCCTGAAATATTATGGTGGCATGCAAAGGCTTTGCTTTAATTTTAAATTTGCCTGAATGCTGTCAGGATATTTTTAAATAGACAGTAAAATTGGAACTTGGCAATATTTGGCACTCAGTTTCCAGAGAAATGGCATTCAGGATACAACTTTGGTCTCATAAGTAAAATAAGATGAAGTCACGCAAGTTAATGATGATTTTTAAATATTTTCAAGAACATGTAAATTTAATTTCTGCCTTGATTTGGTTAGTTATATGGGCAGCAGGGGGAGGGTTTGTAACAGTCGTATAGATATAAAGCTGTGAATGAACTGTTTCAGTCTGTTAATCCAAATGTTCTTTAATGGATAAAAATAGAATGAAATTACTGCACATATAAAAATCTGGGACTTACTGAGCTTCAAACAGAATTATTCTTCCAATGGTATTCTGAGTATTCTCATGTTTTGGTCTTGAATGGACTGGCAGAGGGTTACTTTGCTGCTGAAAGACATCCTCACCTCTGCTTATGGTTTGGTGACATCAGTTGTTCTTCAGTTACGCCCCACTCCTGATAGGAAGGCTAAGTCTTGCTGAAAAAAAAAAAAATTAAAGGTTTTCATTAATATGCTTTAAGAAGATGTTCAACCTGTTAACCCATTTGTTACCAATATAACTTTCTCTTAAATCGCGGCCAACTTTGTGAAGATTTGCGTGAAGGTCACCATGGATGTGTCTCGGTTATTCTCCTCGCGTGGTTTCGGAGCGGTTCCGCTCTGACGAGGAGCCATCCCCGGCCTCCTGGCGCTGACTCCAGCGCAGGTTCAGTCCCTGAGGGTGGACCCAGCCAGCAGAATCGATACGTTTCCTTCTGCTCTCGTCAGAGCTGTAGCATTGTAGCAGAGTAAAGCATAAATCACAACGGGACATCTCCTGTGTGGGTCTGAAGGCATATGCTCCTTTCCAAGTCATCAATCTGGAGAAAATGAAAATAAAACCCCGTCCAGAACATAGACAGATTTCCTTTCTTGTCCCTCTGAACCAGAGGCTGTATTGCAGGTGTTCTGAACTCCCCCTCGTGACCCCTCTAGCGTCTTCTTGGGCAGTTACAAGATTTTGAGTTAGCCTCCTTAACGGGAAACTAAACTGGCAAGCAGTCTTGCCTTCCGCAGCCAGGCCGCTTCTCAGTGCGTCCCGGCGCTGGATGTGCGCAGCAGCAGAATTTTACTCCCGGTTGATTAGTTGGGTCAGGTCAGCCCCAGTTGACTCACTTGCCAGAGCTTGTAGAACCAGTAACCCTGCCACCCTGCTTTCTCATCAGTGCCGTACCTGACACCAGCTGGTTCAGAGTAACCCTGGTACTTTGTCATACGTGTGAGGTAGTGGTAGATAAAGTACTGCCGGTCATCAGTAGTGTGTACAATTTGTGGAGAGGAACAAAGACGAGAGAGAAGCTTTTTTCCTTGGCTGAATGTCACGTTCCTAAGGAAAGTCTTTGGCTCAAAGGTGTCACTTTTTGATAGTGCTGAAGGACCTCCTGTTTTCCTTTCCTGTCCTTCTCTACCGAGGTCTTCCTTGAGAGACAGTAACTTCTGCCACACTCTTACACATATTGCCAAAGTAACTTTTGTAGGAATAGGTGCCGAGAGAATGCAGCTTGCAAGACGAATTCAAGAAGACGCTGCAATATGGCTGTGGCACACCTGTGTTGCCTCTTTTTCCTCTATGTTATTACACACATATGTAAAAAATGTAAATTACTCTTACAGAGCCAAGCACATCAGTAAAGAAATGCTAAATTTAACGTTGTCCAGATGGAAGATAACCGAATGCAGAGTCGTGTGTGCAGTCACATAGTAACTTCTCTTTCCACATAAAGTCTTAGTGCAAAAGAACAGATCTGTGCTGGAGGAGCGAAATCGGGATGGCATGATAAAGGCAGTCGTTGTCTGTAGGAAACCTTGCTGCTCTCTAAGCAAGGAAGGAGAAGGAAGGGATGATCTTCTGCCTCAGGGCAGCCGGACCAGGTCTTGGAGACTGAACTGTGTGTATCATTGCTCTTGCGGTGTGGCATGCAAGACGTCAGCTCCCGTAGATATACTTTGGTTTGGTAAGGTTCTAAGAAGCTAAAATGAGAATTCTTAATGGGAAATGTCAGGCAACTTTAACAACACGTGGTGTTACCAAACACCACTTTACTTAAACCAGAATACCTTGTCAGACACCCAAATAGCAAAATCTCTACAAAAATGACCAAAAAGACTACTAAAATTCTTGTAAGAAACATTAGTTTTGACCCAGACTTTATTGTCCTGTTTCGGGCTACTGTAATGTGCATTTATTTGAATTAATTTACCAAAGTTAATGCATTAAAGATAATGAATTGTAGCTACTATGTAGCCACATGTAGCTTCTGCGTACCTATGAACTAGAAGTAGAAAGTGTTTTCTGTGGCCACGGTTGGAAATAAATCCAGAAAACATGAGCATAGTTTGCAAAGGAAGCAATGTTTTTAGGCAACGAACCAAACTTTTCTTTGCTGATCTGATAACCATGTCAATACGTCTTTTTTGGCTGTTCTTCCTTGTCTTTTTTTTTTTTTAATTGACTTTATTGCTAGGCACTGTTCTGTGCCGTTACTGTTATCAATGCAATAATCAGTAATCTGCCCTTCTCGCCGTGTTTTTGGAAAAAAGATATCTGAAAACAGAACCCAGTATGCATATTTTTCAAAAAAAGGAAACACTTCAATGCTGTTATTAAAATTAAAGAATATGATGTATCTTGGGTTTTCTAAAATCTAAGCAGGATGATGAATTCACTGCAGATGATACTGTGGAAAGGCTTTGCAAGAGGAGGGCAATCAAGTAGGGATAATTAGAGTTACTATTTAAATATGCAGAAAGCAAAAAGCTTATCTGGAAAAGCAGAGTGAAATTATAACAGTGTAGACTAATGTAAGGATGATTTGCAAGCAATAAAATCACATCTCCCTGACTTTGTAAGTACAAAATAATAAGCAATATTGAATAATGGAGGCTGTAATAGTCTGGGTTATAAACCCAGCGGTATGTGATTTTACCATTAGATCTTACCTAAAGGGGATAGATTGGTTTAACGCTGATAGAGTTGAGCTGTGTGAGGATTACAGGTATTTGGAATGTGTGTGCAGTGAGGGACGAGAGTAATTGCTCAAGATAATCTCCTAGCAGTTAACTCAGAATAATGATATGAAGTTGGCAGAACCTCTATTCTCGGGATTTACTTCTTCCTCTGAATCAGTCTGAGTGTAGGGACGCCTCTGAAGGAAGAAGTGACTCTTACTGCTGGCGTCATTTTAAAAGTTCGATGAAGAACAGAAGAATGTGCTGTGAAGAACAAATCCTTCTTGGCAGAGAAATGGGTGGGATGGTCTTCAAGTTCTTAATCATCTCTGATTTTTGTAACTCTGTCATTATTTTCATTAATTAACTTGAGCGGGTAACACAAACATCACGTGCCTTCCAAAACTAATATTACTGCTGCCTGCTATTCAGTCCGTGGAACTGAAAAAACCAAAACAAATCAAAATGTTGAAGTGACATATAGGCAATAACTTCATTGAACCTGTATTTATCCGAATGGCTTTAATTGGCCGTCGCCTACAGTCTCACCATATTGTACTGGTTTCACGAGCTGGGCAAGGCCAGGCCTGCCTAATTAACGCTGGGCTCCCGAGGAGCTACTGGAGAGGCTGTCATGGAGGAGCTGGTGTCCTTCCCTGGGCTTGGCGAGAGGGCATGGGGCTGCCAAGGGTCCTTGCTCAAAGAAGATACCCCTGGTAGTCGTTTGAGTTCCCGTGGCCCTTTCACAAGGGCATGGGTGCTTAACCCAGCGGCCCTGGCTACCTGCCAAGCGGAGTGATTAAATTCTGCATTCCTCAGTTCCCTCTCATTTTAATTGGATTAAGTACTCTTCACCTTTTGGCTTTAAACTTGGCTGGCTAAACAACTAAGTTTTTCATTATAGCAGAGTCTTTATTTCAGATGAGGTTACATTACCCCTGCATGCAATGTACGTTGCTTTAAGCGTGCCAGGTGTTTGGGGAGAGCAGTGTACGGGGCAGATCAACACTTTGCTTATATTTGTAACTGATTTTCTTTGCTGTACCGAAGTACACCCATTTGATGGTTATTTCTGATTACTCTCTCAACTTAGAGGCCTTGTTGAAACCGTATAACCAAAGACAGTTTAGAAAAATACTTTAGATCTCCGCTGTATCCAGGAAACCCTCTGTTCGCAACTGTCATCTCCTTTGTGTAGTCGGTGAAATCTAGGGCATCACTGGAAGTTTAGTCTTCAGCGTGTATTCAGATGTTCACCCGATGACTGGGATTGCTTAGTACTTTGCAGAAACAAGCTTGTAAACAGGGGAACCTGTGCCACGTCTCTAAAATCTGGATTGGTTTCTAGTGTGCCCGTAACTTCTGTTCAGGTACCGGAGCCTAAATAATCGATTTCTCAGTGTGTGCCGTTGCACAACATTTTAAAACCCAGGCTGCGTTGTCCATGTGTGCTGTGATTCTGCAGGAATTTTAATTAATGAATGGGGGTATCCAAAGGACGTACGAAGTAATAAGAGTTGAATACACAGTTTAAATCTGAGAAGTTAATTTGTGGACAGTACGAATCTTTGATATGGAGAAAATTCAGATTAGTTCACTTAACGGTTCACCTGGCCCTAATGCTACCTAAATTTAGAACTTGCGAGCACCACTGGCCTGTGATCAGAATATGTTTTGTCCTGCATAAAATGGAATTATATTAGTCAATTCGCATTAGCCAAGTCTGAATTCTGTGTCTGGTTGGATTTAGCTGCACTCTGCTGATGACAGAGCTCCATTTGGCTTTTGGTTTGACCTGGATATGTGCATCTTTCTTAGTGCTGTCAATCTTCTCTTATGTTGCTCAGTGCACTCCTGTTACTGAAAATCCAAGATCCACAGCCCTTTATTAAATTATAGAGTACACTTCTTGTACCTGTAATATTTACCTTTGGGCATTAGGACCTTTTTCCTGGAAAATAACCTGCTACAGGATTTTGTGGGAGTTTCTTACTCTAAGCTCTCTGAAAACTCTTGAAAGAAGGAGGGGAGCAGGGGGGGAAGAAAAAAGAAAAAAAAGAACAAGACGACCTCCAGGCATATCTTTGTGGGAAAGTCTTAAAAAAAAATAGTGGTAATGAACACGTGCTGTTTTTGTTTTGCTTTGTTGTTTTTATTTACTTTTTTTTTAATTAAGAAGTATATTTCTTGTACATAGATGCACCAGAAGCCTTTTAAAAAAGGAGGATCCCACCTGTGTTATGGACTGTAAATGCACTTTCTGTAGCATTCTGGCCCCTTTCTCTGTGTGAATTCTAGAGGACTGCTCTAAACTGACATAAAGCCTTTTCGCTGTGGACTTAATTTTGTTGGTATGCAAGGAGGGGGTAAAACCCGCATCCCATCTTTCATCCTTCTGGATGAGGATTAATCATGATCACAGCTGCAGAATAATGCAGATCTTAGCTGCTGGGGCTGGAGAGGGGGAAGGGACAGGCAGTGGGGAGGGCGAGGGACATAGGCTGGCTTTGCTTCCACGTGGCCCTTCTGCCCTCGGAGGCACTGCCTTTAACAGGGGAGTTGCAAGAAGCAGAATCTCAGAAATTGTTTTCCTTCCATTGACTTAGCGGAGCCCCTTGTATTTCAGTTTATGCTTGCTGCCCGCCAGAAGCATTCCTTGACTTCATGTGCGCCGTCCCTTACTGCAGGATACGGCATGGTACTGTCTTCACTATATGAGAGCAGTTCATATTAAATAAAGGCACAGATTTGCCGTTGCCCCAGCTTACCTTTTTTATTTTGACTTATTAATTTTTCATGCATCTTAAGTGTTTGTTTTTTTGTTTTTTTTTTTCTTTAATCATAAGGAATGCATTCAATTTACCAGCAAGACACATATGCACACCATGGCTTACTTGTTTTCTTGATGATGCATTAGGCAAGGGATGCTGAAACGCTGCTGGCTCGACGGTACACAGATTTAAACCAGTGACTTTTACTATGTCTCTGTAGATGGCCCCTGAATGCCTTGCAGGTCAACTGTTTCTGAAATGGATAAAAGTGTGCTAATTCCTTCAAGGTAAATCAGAAGGATTATGACATCTAGGAAGAAGGGACTGCCAGACAGCTCATGAGCAATATAACTAGGGCTGACCCAATAGCATCTCTGAAGCTTCCAATAAAATTGCCTGAGGAGTCTGCCAAGAAGCCAGATGCTGCTGCTGGAAAAATACCTTCTGTAGCTTGGCATTTGTCCTGTAATTGCTTCCAAGAGAGAATAAACTGTAGCATGACAGTAGAAGGTGAATGGTTCCTCACTGCGTGCTACTGGGGTGATTTTTAAAAATGTTTAGAAAATGAGCATGGTTTTGTGATGCATTACGACTTCTGCAGGTCCATATACTCATTTATCTGCCTAAGGGTTCCCCATCTGAATAATCAAGAGCATCTTCCCCCCCCCACCAGCCCCGAATTTTAGCTTGGCAATGGCTTGATTTTTCTTTTAGGTAATTCCTTTTACAGGGTCACTAACCTGATCGCTTAGGCTTTGACTCTATCAGTACGTGATGTGGTCATGTGGACCTCCCCAGTTGCATGGTTAGAGCAGAGTGGAGACTGGTGTGTTTCCCTGTATGGATGTTTCTCTGTATGGAATTATGATAGAGAAAACAATACCTGGCCCATGCAGTTTCAAGGGTTAGATTGTTGTGGGGGTTTTGTTTTTTTTTTTTCCCCAATAGTACATTTTCCAGCTGTGGGAATAGTGCTGTCTTTTATTTTTTAGAGACACTGATGAGTCTTACCCACAAACAGAAAATGCGTAGAGCCTGACTTCTTATGGGAGGTGCTTCTGCCCTTTTCGAGTGGTTAACGTTCTTACTGATGTAAAGCAGAGGCATTTGTGGAGCCAGTGTGTAACATAATCAGATACAAGGCCCTGCATTCACAGATGAGATGAGAACAGATAAGTGAATTAAAGAAAATCGTTTATGGTTTGAAATTTCTCCAGTAAAATCTAGCAGCCGTTCTCAAATGCTTCTGTTTGGCATCGTTCAGAAGTCTGCCTGCTGTTCGTCTTAGCAGTCGTGTGGAATTACCTCCATCAGTGACGTTGCTGGTCTGAAGACTGTAGCTAAAGCTCATTTATTAGACTATTTAAGATACTAATACTTGTCAGTTGTGGGACAGCAATGTAAAAATAATTTTTGCTTGTATGTAGAAATTCATACTTACAGTTGCAGAAAGCTTCTTTCTTTTTCCCCTTTGCCCTGCTAGTCGATGAACTTAGAAGTCTGGTGGTTGGCTTTGGTGTAATAAATCAAAAGTCCGTTTACAGTGAGGTGAAGTCCTCTGATTAGTTTTCCTAATACTTAACTGTCAGGGAACAAGGGCTGAGTGTTGAAAAATAGCAGTGAATAAAGATCCTGGCATAGGGCTTTTTTGTTGTTGTTGAGATTAGGAAAGTTTGCTTTGCTGTAATGTCAGGAAGCATTCAGAAAATTGAAGGGTACGATGTACAGGTTAACTAGTAAAGTGAATGAGGACATCTCAAAGGGACCTGGAAAAGTTGGTGCAAAATTCACGTCCGTTTAGAAGGCCAGTATAAAGCACCACCTCAAGCTCTACTTCAGATTTCAAAGTATAGCTTAAGTTGGATATTATGTAGGTATTGTACTGTATTTTATTTAAAATAAATGAGAGGGTGAGTCCCAGTTCAATCTCACTTGCAATACTAAGAAAGTCTTGAAATTAAAAAAAAAAAAAAAAAAGAGCTGAATTAAGATATTTCTATTTAAGATATTTCTAGAAAGGACAGGAGATGAATAAGTTGCCTTCAACTTACTGCGCCACTTAAAAACATGCTGAGCTGTCCGGGATGTGTGAGACATTTAATTCCATAACCTTTTCTTCCAATTAGAAGGCACAGATTCTGATTGTGAGGAATTTGCATTTAAATATAAAATGCGGTGTCTCTGACATTGCTTTTACCTTCTCCCTGGTGATGCTCCTGACTGCATACTTCTCCCTTTCCTTCAGTGTGATGATTGCACCACTGCGCTTTAGTAATCATTTAACAGCTCTAATTACAGAATACTGTGATCCCAACCGTGTACTTTGTCCTTTTTCCCTTCTTAGTCTTCACTCTGTTTCTTTGGTGTCGAGAGGATCGCAAAAGAGCTGTTCTTCTGCTTTGGTAACGTACAGCTTTGCATTTTCTTGTTGCTTTAGAGTTAACGCCATTGAATTTTAGACATAGAGGGGTTGGTTGGTCTGGTGTTGTTTACATCAGTCACACCGGCATAACTTCACTGACACTAATGCAGATACACCAGCATAAAATTGGTGTAACTCCAACTCCATTAAAATCAATGGAGTTACGCCAATATAAGTCAAATGTAACGCTATTGATTTTGTGCTGGTGTGGCTTTATTGACTTTAATGGAGGTAAAGCAGTTTTCTGCTAGCGGAGCTCAGATCGCAGCCAGGCTGTGCCCCGGCAGTATTTATAGCAGTTGTGAGTTTTGTTTCTTGTTTGTTCTTACACAGCGTTACCAGAAAATTCTTTTTCTTGTCTGCTTGGGGGTCAGCAGTGGAGCGATCTGGGTTTAGTAAAGTCTTGGCGTAACGCAGTTCATATAGGAAAAGCATTTGGGTAGTTCAGTTTCACTGTGAGCACAGGGAATCTCTAGTCCAATCTGAACGGCTTCCTATGTTATCTGGCACCATGGCAGCCTCTCTGCGGCGAAGGAATAATGAGAAGTTTTTAAGCCTGTTTTGTTTGGTGTCAATCTTTTTTGGGGGTTTTTTCTTGTTTGGTTGGTTTTTTTTGTTTTTTTTTTTTAATATAATGCCCTGCAAAAGCTTACAAACAGCACTTTGAGTGGAGTTTTCCGTCTCGGAGCAGAAAAAAATATGCTTACAGGAACAACGTGTGTTGTATTTCTACCCCTGGCACACAAGAGCTGATTTTCAGCTCCCAGGGCTGGAGTTGCGCTCCCCGTGACACAGGCGGAGGAGAAGCAAACGTGAGCCCGTGTATCCCTCCCTGCCTTCCCAGAATCCGGCAGGAGAGTGCCGGGAAGCCTGCGTGTGCCCAGCCTTTTCCAGGACTGACTTGTTTCGTTCGAGGCTGCAAATACACCTGTCCAGCAGACTCGCGTGCTTTCTTATGGACTTGAAGGCATACGGCGCTGCCACGACTGGTTTTTAATAACTGTCATTCCCATTTTGATTTCCAGCCCTTAATTTTCTGTGGCGATAGATTTGGGGTTTGATTCCATCCCTTCTAACCTTGCAAGACTCCGGAAAGCGATGCCACTTGGCGTTGCGTGATGCTCCCAGGTACCTAGCTTTTAACAAAAAACTGAACTTAGCCTTTAACAAAACCCGTGGAAGGGATGTTAAAGGTTATTTCACGGAGTTGAAGCTGGTTATTGAACCTGATTATTGGAAACCAGACTGAGACCAACTGGAAGGGCCACAGCAGCACTGGAATTACCCAGCACTGGCTCTGGTCAGCAATAGAGCAGAAAAGGGGAGAGATGCAAGTCCTGGGTTCTCAGTACTGGGTAGGTTTTGTGGGTTTTGGATTTGTTTGTTGGGTGTTTTGGGGTTTTTTGTTTTGTTTTGTTTTTTTAAAAAAAAAAGGTTTTACACTGTGATTATAGAAATTCTTTTAAGAGGATAAACTTCATGTTGAAAGCGTTGAAGGAAAAACTACAAATACTTTTCTGTTGGCCTTCAGTGACTAGCTCAGTTTTAGCAGTTTTCCTTGTAAGTAGTTGAATATCCTTCCTCAAAGAAATCAGGAACCGGTATCACGTCATTTTTCGTGAATGCAAAATGGCATACTTTTGAGAATTTCACAAATTCTGTTGAAGCAAGGTTGGTGTCTTCTGGTTTGCCTTTGTTTCCAGAATGCTGCCCTCTATAATATAAAGTAGAAGCTGTAATATTAAAATGAAATGTTAGCAATTTCCCATTAAAAATGTTGATGAAATCACTTCATTCCTGTGAAAAGCATCTTTTTAATGCAGTCAGCATTCTCTACGAGTAGAAAATTCACAGCGCTTCTGGTGAATAATTGGTGAGGTGGAGGGTAGTGTTCTCCACTATGTGGAGTGATTTCCAGGAGGAATTTTAGTAATTATTCCTCCTGTCATTGCAATACTAATGAACATCTTACTTTGGAAATATTTTATAGGTCAATTTTTTGGCAAGATGCTCTTCTAGTGGTAAATCAGCTTCAGTGGTGCTATTTACACCATCTGAGGAACTGGGTAGCATGCCTGAAAGATGCCCTAGAGATAGAATAATGAAGCATATTGTAAACCACAATAAATTTAATACAATGTGTTATTTGCCTTAGTTACATGTCAGGTTTTTTTAGAAGAGCTTCTTGTTTTCAGGAGATAGAGAAGTATCTTATAAATACAACGAAACAAATAGCAACTGTATGCAACAGGAAAGTAAATGTTGTGGTTTGAGTAGTCTTCTGATGTCAGCAGAATTAAAAAGGATTAATTGGGAAGTATCATTCTGGTATCTCACTACAGGCGTAGTATAGACAGCACCGTAAAGCGCATGAATCTCCTCCCTTTGTCTCAATGTATAGAGGTCGGAGGTGGAGGGGAGTGCTTGCTCATTTCAGAGCAGACAAAATGAAATATGCAACACAGAGGTGGTTGTGAGTCTGTGTGAGCCGCGTAGGTCGGGGAGGCGGAAGGAGAAGAAATCAGGTCCAGGTTTCAGAGGAGGGTTTGCAGTTTGGAGGGGGAGATTCGAGGAGCTAAACCAGACACTCTGCTTTCCCCAGGTGTGCAGTTGTGCTGTATCCCCGTCTGTGCGCGTGAACAGTGAGCTTCCTTTCACCTCGCTGGTGTTTCTGTAGCCTGTAAAAGAAATTGCAGGAAAACGCAGTGATCGACATGCGATGCCATGACGGAGTCATTTGGCTTGGTCACTAGGAACAGTTTATTACGCCCTTCTGTGGGCAAACGGCAAAACTAGAGGAAGGAGACTGGACACACGCAACAGTCTAAGGGAGATTGTTTTCTCTTGCAGGGCGGCCAGAATTTTAAAGCATGAGCTGCTTAAATGCTAAACATGTTGTTATAGAATTTGCTTTAATGAAGTTTATATAGAGGCACCTTCCCCTGTTTGCTCTTCTTTGCCTCCTCATTTTCTCCTCTGTGTCAGTATCTTAAGCTCTCTCGTTTACCTTGTCTTCCTCGTTTTCAGGTTCTTAGTTATAGGCCTTATTAACTGAAATATTTCAGTGGGTTTTGGACCAGTCCCTCGGGTTTCAGGAATTAGTCTAGTGCCTTCTGTAAAAGATAAATACTCTGATACCGAGTAGCTTCCCGCAGGATGTTTGCCAGACCCGACCATCGGGGAAATGAGCGGATGAGCACAAAATAGTGTGAGCAGCTCCAAAGGGCTCTGTGGCCTCCTCTCGCTGGAGGGTGTAAAGGGCAGTACTGGTGGTTCCGCACGGGTTTTTCCACCGTCTGTTCGTGCGCGGCCCCGCTGAAGTTCTCCGTGTGAGGCTTCATGGTCAGGTGAGACAGTTGATGAGTAACATTTTTCTCCCTGGGTAGCAGTCCTTCACGCTTGAACTGTTTGCAGTTTTCCAGGATTTTAAAATCATTTTGTCACTTTTATTTTGCCCTTTTAATGTCTTTGGGCTTTGTCTAACACGTGCAGAATCATGTACATCAACACCCCTTTACAGACGATTATGTCGGGTGCTTTGGAGCAAGGGAAATGAATTGCAAGACTTCAGAGGTATGAAAGCAAGAGCGAAGGATGGCAGCGTGGTTTTTGTTTTGTCAGACCAGGGTGTCGGAGGTACCATCCTCTTGTCAAATCCCACTTTGGGGCTGTGGAGAACTTAAATACCTAGGGAATGCCAGGGCTTAGTTACAAATCCTTTCTAAGACTGCTTTTGCTTTACATAAGCAGATGGAAACTGGTTTCAGGGGAGGGAATTTCTTAAGTTTTGAAGCCCTGAAGAAAATTAATAAATTCATGTATTTTAAAGCCAGAGGGGAAGTATTATGATCGTCTTGTCTGACCTCCTTCGTAACTCGGGCCAGGGGAAGTCGCCTAATAACCCTTTCATGAGCTCGCTCAAGCGTGGTTGAAAAGACAAATGATTTGACAGAAATTGTTGTTTTACAAACGCGTGGGGGAGGCGGGTGGAGCATGTGACGAATTTCCCTGCGCATAAAAGGTCCAACGTGTGTTAATCCTAACTGCAAAGTGAATTTACAAAACTCTTGCTTCACTGAGGCTTTAGGTTTTATGCCGGCGTAGGAGTAATACAGAATGCAGGCTTAAGGCTTCTCTTGGAATTAAAAGCCAGTTAATTCCAGAATGCGCTGATTGTGTTCCTACTGTAGCTGCTTAATAAGGGAACAGAAAATGTCAGTATTTTGTTAAAACGAAGAGCTCTGAATCCTCTTTAGGAAAAGCTGAGGCATGCACATAACATTGCAATAGCTGGAACAGTAACAAGGCACACAAGAAGATCGTCAGAGTGTAAGATGACGGATTTATTTTTTTTTTATTTTTATTTTTTTAAATGCAGCTAACAAAATTTTGTCTTTAGAGCAGGGAGAGAAATGTGGCAGAACCGATCAAAGAAAATAGCATCACATTGATAAAACACATGCTGCAGTACTTCCCACAGTTGGAAGAGCGTAGTATTTAACAACGGTGACCTAGATTGGAGGAGACAATAAAAGCTGTTGTGGTGAGGAGCAGATTGACTGCCATTCTCATCTGGGTAATAAACGGCTGAAATATGGACAGTGTATGAAAGTTTACTAATGTAGCTTACATAAAGACCTATACTTTTGGAGGAATTGTCTCTGTAGCAAATTCAGTTTGAACTATAGCTTGCATCTGACAGATGTTTATGTGCTCCTTTGCAAAGATACCTATTACTTTATTCAAGGATCTATGAGCCTGCGAGAGTATGACCTGATTAGGTTTTAAAGTAAATCAATATGTGAACCTGTCCAAAAGTAGACATGCATTTATTTTAAAAAATATTACTCGGTGGGATAGCCTCGAGGGGATGTAGCTTTTCTGGAGAGTTTCAAATGAGATAGCAGTCATATGTTGTTATTTTAAAATATTTAGTGCCATTCAGATGCTACTATTTCAGCTATCCTGCTGAAAGTGCCTGACAACAGGAGATGACATTCTTGATGCTTTGTACCCAAAACAGTCTTTTAAGACATTAAAACTTGCTTAACTCTTGACCCTGGGGGTATTTTTTTTCTTTTCTTTGTTTTGGTTTTATTATCAAAGGACGTATTATACATATTTTTCTTTTGTTAAGTGGTTCATGGTAGTGCTTCTTGCAAAGTTACCCAGTTAACCTTTAGGTAAATATAAATCCAAATTCTAGAAAAATAAACCATCAATCCAGCTGTGATTGATTGAGAGATGCTTTAGGTAAGTGCCATTGAGCTGTAAAGACCGATGCATCCCTACTGTGCTGTAAAGCTAAATATTATTAAATTGGGTTGTGTGCAGGGGGAGGGGAAGGAGATGGGGGTTGGAGGGACATCTGTTCTCTGCAGCGCTTTCCTCCCTGTTTGCTGGGGGGATTTCAAGCGTAAGTGAAGAGCGACGCCGTCAACGGTGGGGTGAGGTGGTTCCCTCACAGCACTCTGCGTGCACTCATCGGTGCCAGGGCCCAGTGGCTACTGCACTTGGTGGCCCACTGTGACCGTGTGTGGGGCAGAGACATCTCCCTGGCCATGGACCTGGCCAAAGAGCGCTTCAGATCCTTGTAGATTATCAGTTTTGGGGCCATTATCTTATTCCTTTTCTCTCTTTGATCAGCCTTCATTTGCTTTGTCCTTTCCTACTGTCTTCTTCACTAAGAATGTTAATGAAGATGCTTTTAGTTTATTCAGGTATTCAGAGAAGGTGTATTTAGCAACTATAATTTGTAAGTCGCTTTATTTTTCCTCTTTTTTTGCTATGGCGCACTTACTCAGACTCCACAGAGGAGGAACAGGCCATGTTGTGTTTCAAAATCAGTTCAGCAGATTTTGAAAAGCTATCTTTGAATATTCTATAATACACATACAGATTTGAAGAGCTTATTAAAGAAAGCCCCTGACACACTTCAGCAATATTAAATCACTTCAGATGGCGCATGGCAGTGTAATGTTACTGAAGCATTTGAAAATGTTAACAGAGCCTGGATTTGAAAGTACTAGAGGCTTCACAGCCCTTACTGTGAAAAGTGATTTAAACTGTCAAAATTATTTCAATGTTTGCAGTGTATTACTTTCTTAAATGGCAGAGAAGGGACATTAGTAAATAACTGTAACTGCAGTTAATCTCTGGCCAGCTAACCAGATGATATGCCGGGTTAATTTCTTTATTAAATGCTTGTTTAGTAACTGGGCAGCTGTTCAGACAGGCCAGATGGACTTCACTCTAATTGTGCTAATAATGAGAACTTTTTCACAACAAGAAGGAGCAATAAGAAGATGCATTTAGTGAGGGAGCATCGTGACAAATGGCTTCAGGACAGTATGGTCCTCTGCCCTCAACAGACTGGCTGAAATAGGTGGCTCATCCTTCAAAGCAAGAGGGCCCGGCAGCAAGAGCTGGAGTAATGGTTTATTCTTTGCTTGGTTGTTTATTTTTTTGGGTGTTCTTTGCCTCCGCAGCCCCCAGATCCCCGGTCCTACGTGCAGCCTTACAGCCTGCCCCCCTCCTGCCGCTCAGCTCTGCGGTTACTGCCGGGGGTTCGCAGCGGTGCAATTTGTGCATCCCCCCAACAATTCCATGTTACGTAAAGCTGTGCCTTGCGCCCTGAATGTTGTCTTTCTGACCCCTATCCCATTTGTGTTTTGTCGGTTTAATTAACTGTGTTCTCAGAATTCTTTGCAAGAAAAATTACTAGATGGGCGTTAAGAAATTACAGCTTTGTTTACATGGAGGCAGATTCTTTTATACTGGAAACATTATCATAAGCAAGAGGAGTGGCAAAGTATAATGTTCTCAGTATGAGTAATGAATATATTTTTCATTTGTCTTTGTTCAAAAGCATTGAGAGAGCGTTTGAGGAATAAAAGTCTGAATTTATGATCTGGCAATCTGTTTTTATGTTGGAATTGTTGCGTTAAGAATTGAGTCCTTGCAGAATGATTTGCTCTTGTTGACATTTCCAGCTACTTCCCGGATTGTAGCCTTTGTCCTCCCGCTGCTGGTCCAGAAGTACAGGTCATCTGTGTACCTTGTGTGGCATCCCTAGCCTGCGAAGGCATCTCAGATGTGCCAAAACATCTCAGACGGGACTCAATGACTGTGTTTAAACATCTAAAATTGTGGGCAATCGACTCTGTAGATGGAGAACTTCACAGCTGTTGTTTTTTTTAATGTTTTAAACCCAGACAATGACCATTACTTTTTGTTTCCTTCTTTAACAGCACTCGAAAGGAGTGAGTGAGATGAACTGTTTGGGTTATAGTATCTGAAAGGCTAAATTATTCTCTTGGAGAGACGTTCTAAATGAGCCTGACCGAGATCCTGGATCTGTGTGAAGAGGACTAAGGATATAGGATGTCAACTGAGACAGAACTTCAAGTGGCTGTTAAAACCAGCACAAAGAAAGACTCCAAAAAGAAAGGTAGTGACTAATTTCTCTTTATTTGTGTGTATTTTGTACCTTAATCGGCTCCTACCTCAGCCACCTTTTATGCATCTGTGATTCGTCTGTTATCTGTGTGCTCGGTGAAAGTAAAATTGTTAAGCCCAGTGGTATGGGAACGTGGGATTCGATTCTCTGACATTAAAACTATATCTTAGTGAAATATATTTAAAATATAAGAAAGAATGTACGTCTTACTGTTCATTAATTTTTACTCTCTCTATATATATTGTAATTGTTTCACAAATGGAAATATAACTTTAAAAATTACACTTAGCAAAAGAAAACTTTTTTTCTCTGTCGAGAAGTAAATTTTCTTCTAAAGGCTTTGTTTCTACTTTGTTTTGAACTGACTAGAACTTAAATGCACTTTCTGTTACTGGAAGGTGGATCTTACTGACACTTAGTGAAGTCACAGAGAACTCCGTAGCAATCTAGAGAGAGATTAATTGCAATCTTGTAAAAGAAATATGAACAAACTCAAAATTAAGGAGAAGCTCTGAATAAATGCGTGGTTGGATAAGTTCTTATTTGTATTTACAATTTTGTGTCAGATTGTAGGGCAGTTCTTTGGACTGATAAGCATGAGAAATGGGACGGTATTAATTTGGTGCTTATGAAAGATTTTTAGTAGGGATTTTTGTAGTTCAATTTTTATTAGAATTTTATTGCTTGTGGTTTTAAGTAGTGATGAACTTGGAGGCCAAGACCTTGATTTCTAGTGGCAATTCCTGTTGGTTTGTGTTGCTGTCTTTGATTATTTTTATTAACACCTATATAGATAATGAAATTGAGATTGAAAACAGATTTACTATGAATTGCTCAAATAAAATAAAAAACTTAAACAGAAAAAAATCATACTTCAATAGTTTCAATACTTGAGGCAGCAAGATTTGGACTTCCATGTGAGCTTTTCAGCTTGACATTCAGTTTCTTTTTGTGGATGTATAATTTAGCCACTTACTTTGAGGATTTTTTACTTTTTTTAAGACAAAAAAATCTCATCTTTGCTCCTATATATGTGCATTGCAAATTTACTCATCTTAGATATCTGATAAATAACTTGTTCAGCTTTGGGGCAGCTATACCATTTACTGCAACGATTTTACCAAACCGTTAATTAAGGCCTTGTGTTTGCTATAGGTTTTGTATCAGAAATCTTTATACTGGTGTTTTTAACAAGAGACACAGCAATTAAAAATGCTTAGCGTTGATGTGGGAAGATGGTGTAGAATCCTTACGACTACTCTAGGCCTACACTTACGAGGAAAAAATTATTCAGTTATGATAAAAAAGCTGTAGTTTGGAAAGGTAAAAATAGGGGAACTTTGATGGAAATGAGAACGTGATTGGGAGAGATGTTCAAGGGAAGTAAAGAAGGTAAAAGATGTTTTGGTTGTATGATCATTCAGTATTTTTGGGCAGGCAGGAAATTAAAAAATGTCAGTTCTTTGCAAGACGGATCACATATTTTTGATTTGTTTCTCCTATGTTATTTCTTCTGCTGGAGGGTGAAAACTTTTGAAAACACCAAACAACTGTTTTAGCAATTTGATGTTTATATTAATAAAATATTCAGCATCCAACTTCTAAAACCATTTTCCTAAATCATAATAACTGAATGCTTCTCTGCACAAAATCGGATTCTATTCCCCACGTGGAAATTCTGAGAATTATCTTTACTGATGAGAAGTAGTATAAAATATGTTCTGTGCCAGCGATCAGAGCTCCCTGCAGCATGTACAAGTACCTGAAGAACTGGAAGGGACAGTGCACGGCAGAGCGTATCTCCAAAATTAATCTTGTTGTGCGTTGTATGTGCAATCTGAGTGCACCCCATCACATCGAGCCGTCCAAAGGCCGCGCGGTACAATGAATGCTTTATACAGACAAGGTATAGACAATTCAGACAGTGTTTGCTATTCAAATCCCACATAATGAAAATCAAAAGAAACTTGGTGTGCTCATTTACTTGTCATTGAATTGTATGTATTTGCGTATATTTCAACAATGAGCCCTCCCCTGTATAGTGGGAATGATGGGCACGTGAAAAACAGGGTGGTGGGGGTTTTTTTTTCTTCTTTTTTTCTCAAGCTCATTAACTGAGAGCAGTGACAGGTAGCAAGTACTAACATGAAGTTTCTAATGTTACTAATCAATTTGTTTGATTATGCAATGGATCTGACTATTCCCAAGAAATTAGGCTTTGCTTTATAAACAGAAATTTCAGCTCTAGTGTATTTCCAGTGTATCATAGAATCATAGGGCTGGAAGGGACCTCTGGAGATCACCTAGTCCAACCCCCTGCCAGAGCAGGGTCACCCAGGGCAGGTGGCACAGGAACGCGTCCAGGCGGGTTCTGAATGTCTCCAGAGACGGAGACTCCACCACCTCTCTGGGCAGCCTGTGCCAGGGCTCTGCCACCCTCACAGGAAAGAAGTTCCTCCTCAGGTTCAGGTGGAACTTCCTATGCTCAAGTTTGTGCCTGTTACCCCTTGTCCTGTCCCCAGGCACCACTGAAAAGAGCCTGGCCCCATCCTCCTGACACCCACCCTTTAACTATTTATAAGTGTTGATAAGGTCCCCCCTCAGGTTTTGTTGCACTTCTGCAAGAGCCATGCGACCACTTCCATCCCGAGTGGGGAGGGGGCTCTTTTGCTGTATTATCTACCGTTCTGGTAGTTCATGGCACTGCGCTGAGAAAGAGCAGTAAGTTTGATAATAATTTCCTAACGGAACGTCTGTCCCGCAGATGTATCCCATGCCAAAGATCTGGAGTGACTGAAAGGGGACAAGGATTAGTATGGAGTTAGAGCAGGGGACAAGGTTCTTTCCTGATCTCACCATAAGTCTTCTGTGTAGTGTCAGCTAAATCTTCAGCTCTCTCTATAGCTGTATGAGGATGCAGTAAGGTAGTGTTACTTATTTGAAGTGTTGTAATAATACAAAGCTTAATTGCCACGATTTGTAAAGTATATGAATATAAAACTTGATGAAATGTTAGATAAATGCAAGCTGCTGCTCTTATGGAAGTACAACGGCCAAAAAGAAAATGGTGGTCGTTTAGATGATGTGACTCATACGTTTGTAGTGTAGTGCCTGTCTTGCGTTAAGGGCACTGTAACATCATTAGCTAAGCAAACAATTTAATAATCTGGAGAAGTTAGAGGGAAAGTCCAGGAGGAGTCTCGCGATGCTCAGTGAGTGTGGATGCAAAGTCCTGCAACTGGGCTGGACTAACTCCCTGCAGCAGGGCAGGGTGCGCGCTTGACGTTCTTTTGGGGTTCCTTACAATGGCTTTTGGACTCTGTTGTATTAGATTACTGATTTTTTGGTGACAGGGAAATAGTTTGATTTCTGATGCAGAGGGGGCACATGGCACTAAATGCTGCTGCGAAGTTCCAGATTTTACCGAATATTTCTTTTATGTGTGGTCGAATGCAAAACAATTCTCTTACAAGAGATTATTTAAAACATTTCTCATTAGGCACATTCTCATCAGTGTTTTTACAGCCATAAGCTTTCTAGTCATAGTCAACTCTTCAGTCTCTCTCCATTGTCATCAGAGCTGGTTCGTAAGGCAGTATTCTCTCCTAACACTGAAGGATTATTACTACAGTTAGGACAAGAACTTAACATATGAAATCCTCTCAGAGGCTGCTATTTAAGTAGAATCGCAGCTGCGAAACTCTAATGTGCAATAGGTAAGCTCAATATTAACACGATAATATCAAATCGTAATTTTCTATGTTAACATTATCACCCTGGCTAATCTTAAAAATAGTCTATTAGAAAATCAAGTACTAATTTTGCCTTTTGTTCCGTCAATATTGATCTGATGGATCAAGAAACTGATGGGCTCTAGAAGTGCTACCTGGTCACGCTCCCCGCAGAGGGTGGGAGTTTTAACTGACTTGAAGGCGCAGTTTTGAAAACGGAGGTGAGCCGAGCACCTCCCTTTCTCTCCAGATTGGGGCTGTTTGCTCCATGTACTGTGAAGATGCTTACCAATGGAGGACCCGTGTTTCACCCTGACCTCTGCAGCCTTCCTTTCTACACTTCACCCCGCCTCTTAGGGGTTTACAGCAACCTGGATGCTATTAGAGGAGATTATATTTCTGCCACCCCCCACCTCCAGCCCTGATCTTCATGCCAGTCTTGACTGATACCTACTAGTAACTGTGTTGTAATTACCTTTTTTAAGAACAAATCGTAAGCAATGTCTTGAAGAAGTTTCACGTTGCTCTCTAAAAGGATTTCTCAGGAGATTTAGGAAGCTTTATTCAAGGACTTTTTTCTGGTGGTTTTTTGTTTGTTTTTTTTTTTTTTTTGCAAGTTTACCAAAGATCATGTGTTCTTTCAGAAACATTTAGAGAATTAATCATTCAAGTAATGCTCTTAAAGATTGATTTTACTGCATTCGTTTATGTCACCTGGTTCATTGAGAGGTGAATAAAGATTATGTTTTTACCATTCATGGTGGGAAATTAGAATTTTTTATTAGCCAGAGTTGTTAGAAACACAAACTGTGTTTGTCTTGTGGTACACGGCGGAAAAGCCATTTATAAGTGCGTATGGATTATTGAATCAAATGGAAAACATTTACTTGAGCCTATTGGAATTAAAATTGATTTAGAAACCTCTTCAGGGGAAATGTGTTGCATTGGTGTTGAATCCACACTGATAACTGCCTTGAAAAATCCCTTCTTGCAAAATTAACTTAAACAGGAAAACTGAAATGGGAGGTCAGTGAAGAATTGACCCAGGCTACCAAATTTGAATGGAGATCTGCAACTGCTTGGGGGAGGCCAGGAGACTTTTCTAGGGATTTGATTTCTTCCTCTTGCGCTTAAATGTTGTAATTATTCTCTCTCTCTCCCTTTTTTTTTTTTTTTTTTTTTTTTTTTTTTTTTTTTTTTTTTTTTTTTACAAAATCATCTCTCATTATATCCCCTATAGTAAGACTTTTGAGTCAACTTTCAAAATGACAAAAATGAAGGCAAGACACAAAGAGTAGCAGCTCAGGCATGTTGACAATCAGCATATAACGATCTTTGATGCTAAGGATCCCCATGGGTGAAATTCCCTTATTTAATAGATTTCCACGTCAACGTGTGGGAAGCACGTGGCATCTGGAAAGAGATTTCGCAGCAGGCAGGTCGCCAAGCCGGGGATTGCCGTAACTAGCCGGTAGGACCGTGACGTTTAGAGGGGGTGTAGTGTGCTGTGTCTCTACCAGAGCTAGATGCCTTCTCACAGCCATGAGCTGGGCACTTGGTTTTGACTGAATGGATATCCAGGTTCGGAAGCTGTGCCTGAGGAGGGAGAGCGAGAGCAGACTCCGCTCAGGGGGCTCTTTAATGCCAGGTAAGGAATTACCCTGCTTGCACCGGCAGAGCAGAGGCTGTTGCATGGCAGCGCTTTCTTGGTGGTAGAAGATCTGAGTTTGATCCTCCCGGGTTAAGTGTCCACTTTTAACTGTCTCGCTACTCATTAAAAGGATTGCAGTGGCTCCAGACCATTCACGTATATCGGATCAGGCCTCTGGCAGAGTCACATCTATTTCCTGGGTCTTTTAAACTCTAATGAGAGAGTAGAGTCTTAACTATCTAAAGGAAAACCTTTGCATCCCCAGAAGCAAAACTCTAGTCCTACTAAGATCAAACAGGAGGTACCTAGTTAGTTTAAAAGCCTTTGGGGATAAGCAGCCTTTAAACAGGGTTATGTTTTGTCATTTTCAGTTTTCATCATAGGTGCCTAATGCTACCCAAGTCCTGTTTTGGGTTTTTTAGCCCTCACTTGAACCTAGTCTTTGGACTAATCATTGCTAAACTGGAGAGTGGGATGATGTGAAGGTTGCGATTTTGCTGATACATAGAAATCTCGATGCAGTTTGTACAGGTTCATCTCCAGATTGGAACTTCAGTTTGAACTAATAAGTGTTATGAACAATGGTAGTTGATTTTTTTAAAAATTATTTTTTTAAATTATTATTATTGAACTGGTTTTTTTTACATTACTATCAGTTAACAACAATTAAAGCATCGTCACTGTAATGAGGCATTTCAGGTTGTCAGATTGGTTTAGGTTCATTTGTTTTGCTGATTACCTTGCTAAGATCCGTGGAATCCAGCAAAATTCAAATTTGATCTAAAGAGTAATGAAAGAGGGGCACAGTCAGGAGCTTATTTCATTGACGGGGAGTGGATTTGCTTTGTTTCCTTGCAGTAGTTATGATTTTTTCAATAATTTATAGATCAAGTAACAGCAACATTAATTGATACACTAATTGAGTCCACATGCCTGCCTTTAACAAATCTCTTTTGTGAAGTCGTTACTGACAATATTAATTGCACATCTTTTGAGTCTTGATATAAGTTATGAATTCATTCTGAAGTTGAAAGAGGGTGGGAAAATCATTAATTTTGACATTGTGTAGCTATAATTAACAAGAGTTATTCAATAACCCTATCATAAATTAAGAGAGCTCATGAATTTTATTTTAAATACCGCATTCAACCAAAAGGGGGTCCATGGTTGTGTTAACTGAAGCATTCTTTGAGGGTGATGGATGTTGTCTCTTGTTGCGGTTAAACTGTTTGCTGTTGGTTTTAATTGAGGGGACAGGTCTGCCTAAGTTAGGGCTGGGGCTCTATTACTTTGCTGCTCCTCAGGAGAGGAATCAATAGTCTCTTGCGTGTTAAGAGTAACATTTCCTGCAAGCTTCTGTTACGTTACCCCTTCTCAATGTTTTAACAGTCGTCAAAGCATTTCAGTTGAAACTAGTAATTAGGAGCTTAATGCAGCGCGTGTTCCACGGAGGATTTGACTCATGTAACAGTCATTAAGTACCGGTGGGTGTTTCCGTGCTGCGAGGCTGACTGTGTGTTAGGAAACCTGTTGGTTGCTGGTTGTGGGGATCACCTGTACATCCAGTTCAGCCTCTGCCGTGCATTGGTTCTGGCTTTGTCCACTTACGCTGTTAAACTACGTCTGAGTTTTGGTTGAAATATGCAGAAAGCGAGGGGCTGAGGCTGGTAAGGAGGTGGAACTTCCAAGCAGGCAAATAAAGAAATATTCAAGGAAACTTTTCGTCTACTTGGCAGTCATTGAAAAGACTCCCAGCAAAGTTTGTATTAGGACATTTGTAAACAAAAAGTTTTGTTCGGAGGGTTTGGTGGAAGAAAATTCTGTCATGCAACTGAGCAAGGGTAACTTAATTCATCCAGTTTAGTCGCTAAAATGCCTCGTCGGCTTTGGATTAGTGGAAGTTTCCTAATATGGCTCACATAGAAATATTCTACAGGGACAAATGTGTTGATGATGATAATGTTTTTATATCATTCTTCATCCAAAGATATTTGCCTGCCTAATAAATATTGATGAGTGACGTTTCTGTCACCACGTTGCATCACGTGCATTTGAACATTTCTACTTTTCTGAAACATTTTACCTTCTCCGTTGGCATTATAGGAAATTCCACAAGTAATAATAAAATATGTCAAAGTATTACTCACTGTAAAGTACAGGTTGGAGGTATCAGCTGTGTTGGTAAATACTCCTATTTTGCTGAAGAGAAATCAAAGATAAGTTAATCTGGAAAATGAGCTTCATTGGAGTAATCTTGGAAGCATTGAACTGCTCACCAATTTTCTGTGAAATAAACAGATAACCCTTAGCATTAATGTCCACATTAGTGCAGTGTATACTTTTTCAAATTACTAGGGAAAATTTGTCCAAACTTACATAATTTATGGAAAGTAATGAGCTTTCACGACCTGTGTACGTATGGGGAAACGTAAATTGATTTCAAAGGTGGTTACATCTTTGCAGCAAAAGCCAGCGCTGATCTCATGATTCCTTTCCTAAGATTACACCACAAACCAGGGCAGAGCTTGATACGTAATCTGAGGGTCCTGTTTCTTGTTTTGTGCTCTACCCAATGTGTTTTGCTCTCTCAGTAGCGATATCCCAGTAATTTCGTCAGTCAACTTGTGAATAAAGAAGCGTGGAGCAGCGTACAAGTTAAGGGAAACACGCGGGGTTTGGCTTGTGTATTTAAGCAGCGAGAAACACAGGTGTTCAGCTAAATGCCACAGTAAATTAGTCACAAAACTCATAGTTGAAAAATCTTTGTGTCCTTAATCTTTAATGTCCTAGACCTTTTGAACACTGGCCACTTCCTCCTAAGAAAAACTTGCCACAAAATTGGAAGCCTTTTGAAATATACTGTGGCTGAATTTGTAAGCCCTTCATTCGCGGGTTAGGGCATATTCCTGAGCTCAAAGAAATACACAGTGAATTTGGCCAAGTAATAGGATGAGACTTCCCGTGATAAATACGTCAGGCCCTGACACCCACTGTGCTGCTCAGGAGCAAGGAAAAGATGTGGTTGTGATTCTTGTAGATGATGAGCTCTAGCTATATAATCAATATTCACATTATTGGCCATCCAGAATAAAGGTAATAATGTATTTGGGTTGTCTAACGGCAGAGTGGATGAATGTGTTTAAGTATAACATTCCTTTTGAAAATGAATTCCCCAGAATTCATGTCCTCAGGAATAATTGCATATTATTTGTATTATTTTAAACTAAACATTGTTATATATAATAGCTAGTGTTAGTGTACAGGCAGGAAAGAATGCATTTCTCTGCTTTTACAGTTGGCTGGTTTTTGCAGATGAGACAACAATATATTTAGTTTGTTTAACTAAATAATGTGTTTGTGGGAGTCTTTTGTCTGAAGACAGAGAGCTGAATAAAAAGCAAAAGAATTCTTTCAATTTTTTCAACTAGAGCAATTCTTAGTGAAATCATGAATAGGTGCATTATATGCTCTTAATGTGTATTTTAATGCAAGTATCAGATGATCAGATCTTAATATATATATATATGGACGTTGAACAGGCATACTAAGTGTGAATAAGAATCAAGATCCCCTGCGACGTGAGCAGCAAGAAAGAGAAATTTTTTTTTAGAAAATAACAAGCGACGCCAAAGACAACTGAATGCTTTTGGTTTTGCAGGAAAGGAGAAGTCAGAGTGCTTCTTGGTAGCTTTGGTCTTCCAGGAACATGCCCCAAAAGATGTGTATAGAATCCTGGAGCCCTGCATGAAATAGCTTTTGGATACAAAGGGAGATGTGCCTCTCTGGAGGATGACAGGAGGAAGCCCTGACAGAACCAGGCAGCGAATGTGGACATGTTGCCAAGGGTCAGACTGGCTTCTGTAGGTGGGTTCTGGCCTCTGTGAAATCGCGGGGAACCTGCATCCTGAGAGCAGAGTGGTGGTGTACAATAATCGTACCGAAACCGCCAAGGGTAGTCCTCACGCTGTGTACCTCCGGAGTTTTTCTTCTGTTCACCTGCTGTAGTGGTTTCTGTTGCAGATTTCCTGGTGCCTATAATATTAAAATGATTAACAACTGGATGATAAACTGATGGATTACGCACCTATGATCCTGTTAAGTTACTTTTTTTAAGTGACAAAAATATTCTTTCCCTGATAGTATGAAGAGCACTTGCTGCTTAGAAAAATACATGGTGTTCAGAAAGATTGTAAATTCAGTGTGTTGAGTTACTGGTACTCATCAGCTGTTCACTGAAGACCTCTATCATTAGGGACCACCTTCTGAAACTTTTCTTACCTTGAATAACTTCTCAGTCTGCATTCAGATATCATTCCCACCAGAACTTCTTTGCCTCCCGCTGGCCCAGAGCTCAGGCTGCAGAGGCCTCGATCAGTCTAGCTGGACACGTTAATGGCTCATCACGAGCAGGAGCTACACCGTGTTTCACAGTTAGTGGTCTGTAGCGAGGAACATTCCAAAGAGAATCCATTTTCTAAACCATGAAAGAAGACGAGTCTTCCCTGCTTGAATCTGTGTAGCCTCTGTGAATGGAAACTGTACGTGGATCCAAGCCCTAAGGAGGAAATACGTTAACGCTCATTGATGTTTTGCCTTCTACTAGTAATAAGTGCGAGGCCAAAGCTAATATCCCAGCACTGAACTAACCTGAGATTTGGAGAAGGCCACCCTTCAGTCTCTTGCTGTCTGTACAACCACATATCAGGCACTCTTACATCTAACTAGCTACACGTTCCTACTTTGATCCTCCTTGAACAGCTGGTGCTTCTCTCCCACAACCTCCCTCCACAGCTGAGGATCAGTGGAGTTGACTCATTTCTGATTTAGACACAGTGTTTATCCTGTTCTTGTCGCCCAGGCTGAAACACCAACCAGTAGAGGTTATCGCTTATTTGCAAGCAGGTGAGTTTACACACTTTATTTACTATAGTATTGTTGGCTTTTCCCAATTCCTTTTATTTATGCTGTGGTGCAGTGCAAGAGGGCAGTTGCCAACACAATACCCATTATTATTCTGACAAGAACAGAGTAGCTTTCACTTCCATTTCTTGGAGACAGCATTATTCAGTGCTTTAAAAAAGCAATAAAAGAAAAAAAAAAAAGAAGTAGGGCAAATTACCATCTGGCTGCTGAGTTGTGAAACCGCCCTTCCTTGCTGGAAGGAGATGAAGTTTGAAGTGAAGGTGTGAATAGTGTGCGGTCTCTCTGGGCCTTGTGTCTGCTTTGTGGTGCTCGCAGTAGGGAAGAAAATGAGCTGTTCCTCCATCAACACAAAAGTCAGCATGTGTGGAGCCGAAATGTTAACATGGTCCTGTTTCCAGGACCTTCCATTAGAGGTAATGGAATCTGCTGGGCTACGGGGCCTGGGGGATTCATCCTCTCCCAGCCTGATGGAAGGCTGCTGCCGGTTTGGTGTATCCAGATCCAGACAGCAGCAAGGCTGAGCATGTAATTCCCCAAAGGTGTGTGTGCACGCACTGCAAACAGCCACACAGACTGCCCCACACGGAGCAGAGCTTTTACCTGCACCCACAGGATCAGAAACAGTACTTACTTACACAGGGACACCACAGCTGGCTCAGTCCTGTTCCGCTCCTCTGGTTGATCAGCTATGAAGTTTGCTAGTGGACACACACACACATTCTACAGTTTTCTCTGTGGTGATGTTAGACATCCAGTTTGTCCATAGCTGTCCCTCCCAACATCAGTCTCCTCTAGTTTTTGGCACCTGAACCTGTGGGCCCCTCGGGATTTCAGCTTCTTGCTTCAGTGGCTGGTGCTCAGACTTCTCCTCCTCCTCTTCAACTAGTCTGACTTGACGTTCACTAGTGCTCTTGCGCCAGCTCAGAATGGAGAGCATGCCTCTGGAGAAGTCCTGACCGAGGAATACAGAGTGAGCTCGAGGGAAAAGGAGACTTCAAGTCACGCCATGGACTCCTGGGTTGGTGTTTTGGGAGGCTGCTGTGTGGCTGTGTAGCACAGGCAAGCCTCTGCCCTTCCCTGGTTTGTCCTGGCTGTAAAAAGGGGATGGTTTCTTGTGAGGGATTCTTGGGACAACGTTGTGTCCTCCTACCTTACCCATAACTGATCTCGATGAATGCAGCTAGGGAAGGTGGGAGATCCTTCTGGTGGTCGTTTCAGCAGTGGTAGGATATCCTGTTTTGGGGAGCCCTGCAAAGTTGTCCAAACTGGATATTAGGAAAAATTTTTACGCTGAAAGGGTTATTAAGCATTGGAACAGGCTGCCAAGGGAAGTGGTTGAGGCACCATCTCTGGAGGTATTTAAAAGACAGGTAGACATAGTGCTTAGAGATACAGTTCAGTGATTTGTTTTGTTGGGTTTTTTTTTGGGTTAGATTTAGGTTGGTGGTTGGACTAGATGATCTGAAAGGTCCCTTCCAACCTAGGCAATTCTATGGTTCTGTAAAGCTCTTGCCTCCACTTCACAAATATTAATGTTTCATGACAGTCTCCTCTACAAATGTCAGGAGGAGCAGCTTTCTCTGGAGTCAGCTTGCTTTTAACGTCTACCCCCATTTTAACTACTAGCAAATGTTGAACAGCTAATCTGTAATCTATAATTACACCTCTGATTCTTTTTAGTTTAGTCAGAGGAGAAATTGTATAGTGAAAAGGATGATTTGGGGAGTGAAATGAAATTAAGCATAATAAGTCTTTTGAGGTTAGCTATTAATTTCATTTTTAAATATAAAATTGCCATCAAGGTAATAAGAGGGTAATACTTGCACGTCACAACAATGTGGACTAGCATGCCGATAACTAGGTGGAAGGGAAAAATAGCAGTAATAGTTGACTAAATTAATTTTTTTTTTTTATACCTTGTGTTGCCTGTAAGAGTTGTACATTGAACTCAAATCTACAAAGTCACGTAAAGTGAATTAAAATGCATCAGGGAAATTGAGTGTACTCTGTACTTGGACATGGCTTAAGTTTAATATTGATATGATTACCTATGTGTGTTTAGTGTTTGCTATATTTACTAGTCTAGGGATGTTTATGGATTGCATTTTTTTATAAAAAGTGTCTCTTTAAAAATAATGTGTTATCAGCCCTTCTGAGTAAAAATGGATGTGGAAGAACACAGTCGCTGCTGTTGTGAGCATGTCAAAAAGATGGCAATGCTTGAGAGACACCAGAGATCAAAATGAAAGCTACCTACAGAGTTCTTTATCTGTTTCACCTATTTTCCTTTTCTCTGCTAGACTATAACTAAAGCAATATATTACATCTATACCTCTCTATTTAATTGCATTAAAGAAATGCTGGGGCTATAAGGTTAAGCACCACAATTCCAAGGAGGCACAGACTCAAAGTTGCCTGGGTAAGCCTAATTTAACATCCCTTCAGGGTATACATTTTCATACAGTTTTTAATGAGCTGAGCTCACATTGCTGTTTCCTGGAGACCTTTGCCCTGTTCAGTGAATGGAAGGACAGTGGTCAGGGGATGTGCTCCATTTGGGGCTGCTTTCTGTGCTTGACAGTCAAGATGGAGCTGCCTCCTTTGCGTGGTACCCAACCCGCCCGTGAATACACGGATATTGATGGGAGCACCAAAAGATCTAAATTCTTTACATCTTAGCAACGTTCTTTTCATGTATACTTTTTATTTTTTTTTCCCAAAAAGTAAAAATAAAAATCTCGTGACAGGTAGTTGTGGTTTTGGTTTTCTTTTTTATGAAAGATTTGAATGATTTTAAGGCAGCAGTCTCATAAATAGCTTTTGCAAAAGGTCACATCTTAGGGACGTGAAAGGAACTGGGAAATGCTTCTGGAAGAAGAAAGTAGTCACAATATCCAAGCTGACAGTGGTGCTTCAGTGAAAGGAAGACAGACTGGCTCAGGTGAGAATTAAATAAGGGCATAGAAACTGTAGGTGTTCGGGAATTACTCTTGGATGTTTGTTCAGCAAAATAACAGAAGGACTTTCCGTAGAGAAGTACTGTTTTCAACTAAGGCTTCGTTAAGAAAACTTCCTCAGATCCAAGATAATGTTTCAGAAAGAGCAGCTTTGTGGCAGAGGAGTTGGGATCCCTCCCACTCATAGGGATGGGAGAAGAGCTTGACCCTCCTGCTGATTGTGGGGCATGATTTGGGGGGGAAGTCCCATAGCTCAGGTGATTACCCTGGGCCACTGTGGCATATATGTGTGTCTCACCATTTCCTTCATCCCTTCTTCCTCCTTTGTTTGCTTTTGTAGCTCCCTTTTCCTTTTGGAGAATATCAGGAAAAATCAGAATATTTTGAACGTTGATCTTATTTTTGAGCCAGCCTTCACCGGGAGAAGGGAACAATGTGTTTGAAATGAATAGTCTGAATGACTGGAAATCAGTGCAGGGCTTCGGAGGGGTGCAGTCAGAGCAGTATTCAGGAGAGATTCTTTTGGTTGCCCTTTCTGAACAAATAAGAGGTGGCCAGGAACAAGTGATGAGAAGAGACTGAGATCGCAGCAGTTGAGAAGCTGTTGAAGATACAGATGCTTAACATGGCCACAGGGTTAGAACAGAGAGGGATGGACAGTCTTTAGTGATATTAAGAAGAGGTTTATTAGGGGTCATCTAATTCTATTTAAAATGAAGCAAAGGCCAGTGCTTTGCGGTTTATCTGTATGTGCATATGTTACGGAGGTCCAGGATAATGCGGGTTTATCTTTCTCTTTAGACCAAGTCCTTTGCTACCAAGCAAGCGTAGATAGTCCCACTGGCTGCTACTCTACGTATTTCAATGAAACAAACACAATTTGGGTGTTCAAAAATAGCTTGAAAAGGAGTTGTAACCATGTGAAAGCCCCGCTTTAATGGTAGTTTGTAGGCTCATGGGCAGTTCTTTTTTTTAACGGGGAGATATTTAAGAGAGCAGTGAGGATCCTGGGGTCGGATCTTGTGAAAGCCGTGAACCTTCATTGTTTTTAAAAATATTTAGTATGTTATATTAATTTCATTATTCATTCATTTTAAATTATCTCCTAACCATTTTCAGGGACATGGTCATTTCAGCAAATAAAGATAAAGTAAATATATTTGAAATATATTTGAAAACCTAGTAAACTCTCCAAGTAATTCTTTAATTCAGTAATTCCTCATATTCTATTCAATGCATAAACTGGCAATGTACTGAAAAGATTATGGAGATCACAGAGGAGGCTTAGTTTTCTTTTAGTCTTTTGGTGGAACCAATCATTTGGGGCTAAATGTCCAGAGAGCAGTTGGATGCAGGAATCTTATTAAGTGACATTACTGGATGTTCATGTGAAATACTTTATGTATTTGTATCAAGCTCCTCACTTCTTAAAACAAAGGGAAATTTAAAAAAAAAAAATGGAGGGAAGATTCGGATCCTTTTCGTAATGAAGCAATCAATGCAAATTTTAAGACGCAATAGGACCTTTTATAAACATACTATGAAAGCGTATTTTCTGTTGCCTGATGATCATCTCTTAAGATGATCTGTAACCTGACTTGATGACTCTTTGTTCCTGGAGTCCAATTTTATTATAAAACTGTTGCAGTGGAGGAGATTTTGAAGCCTTGTAATTTTGCAAAATCAACTTTACAAGGTGTTTTTCACCTTTTATTCAAAGTTCAGCTTCCGGGAAAGTCATATCAACGTTTAATCTATTTTTAGAGTGGGGTTTCTTCTTCTTGAGAAACTCTGTCATTTAGAGCTGTGGGCAAACACAAAAGAGTAAGGTGGTCAGAGCTACACCTTTGTGCAAAATTACTAAAGAGGGCTTCTATGTTTCATTAAAAAATAGTAAATTTGTATGCCACATATTAGACATTGATTTTTCGCTGCTGAATTTCAGGGTAATGAGACGGTTAGAGATGGGGGCGGGGAGGAAGATACCAAAGGCGCATCTCTCTGTGTTTTTTCAGAAATGTGACGATATCTTGAGAAATGTAACTTGAAACTCATGTGAATTTACTGACCACCAGAATGAAGTCAGTGAGGTCAGCGTTACCTACTCTGGCCTTTCTTCACGCTCCCTTCTCTGCAGTGTATCTCCAGCAGATAAGGCTGAGCCGTTACAGCACCATCTTTTGCTAATGCCCTATAACCTCAGCGGGCCAGATTTTGTCATTTCTGTTACCACACTAATTGTATCTAAACACAAGTCGATTTATTTATTTATTTTATTTTCAAAGCAGATGATGTTTGGAGGAGACTGAATTCTCTGAGGTTAGTAATGAAATTTCCGTTTGAAGTAACCTAGTTCAAAGGGAAAAATTTCCCCTTTAGGTTTAGACCAAAAGTTCTAAAAGCCCGAGATGTGAAAATAAAGAGGCAGTAGCTATAAATACCTTTCAAATTACGTCTCTTTAGACTTGCTGAAATGTGTGGTTAAGCTTCTTTCTTGCTGCTTTAAAATATTCAAGGTTATTGGCCTGCATTAAACCCTAAACTCTTTAAGTACCATTTTTTAACCCAAGTTATTCAGAACTGACAAGCTGAAAGATTTGGAAATGGTTGTCTGTGAGGGGAAATGGTTGTCTGTGAGGGGAAAAAAACCCAGATTTTTGAGATGGACCCTGGGTATTTTCTCCTAAAAATTAATACATTTCAATATTTTCACACACAGGAGTGAATGATTTTAGTTGCCAGTAGTAGGTGTGTAACACCACCAATTCCTTATTGCCAGTACTCCTTACGTAAGCTGAGCATCCCTGGAATATGGGTATTTAGTCAGCCAGACTTTCATCTCTGGAAAACATGAATATGCTTATGCTGGTATGACCAAGGCAAAATATTCAAAGTACGCTACAGTTCCAAGTTCCTTTTGCCAGCATATAAGAGTAGGATTTTTGTTTGATCTGTCCTGTATGATGCGCTTTGAGGTCTGAGATTTCATAGTCAGTGTGTTTCTATTCATCAGAATTTCGTTTATTTAGAGATGTTAACTTACTGGTTTACTCACCTCAAGCCCAGTAGTAGTATTAAGTTAATTCTTAGTCACAATTGTTGGGGGAAACGCTTTTTTCCGCCAAAAAATTTCAACTTTCACTCTGGAATTCAACCATTAGATGAGAGAGTTTCGAGTCTGGCTAGAACATCCTTGTCCCGGTGTATGCACAGCTGGGTCGGTTCTTGCCAGTGACGGTGACCGTATTCCTCCAGATCAGGAAGAGAACCAGATCACAGCCTGATGTAAAGTCTGTCACTGAATCCCGACAGTCATTATATTAAGCTGAAGCGCTAGATTCATTATATGATCGGCGATATCTCTCCTTGCTCCCTTTTTTATAAGCCTTGTAACACATAAGCAGTATTAAAGATGGCAAGATTGTGCCAAAAGCGTCGAATAACTCGAAGTATATCAAGCCATTGTAGCCTGCAGATTTTTATTTCATATATAAGATAGAGGCGTGGCTAAAGCTTCATGTGACTCTTCTTTAATGTACTTAACCTTTGTACCGAAAGCATTTTTATTCATGTAGTTGGTAAGTATGAAAGGAGATTGGAGCAGCATGCCGTTGCAAAACGCTGCAAATGCTGTAATCACAGTATTAACCTACTTCAAAGCCTTGGGAGCGCGCTCACTTTGGGAGGGCAGTAAGAATGTTTTCATCACTCCCAGTTCACTGCCAGATTTTGAAACCAAATCATGTTCCTTTTATTTGTGTCTTGAATATAAGGCTACAGTGGAAACGATTGTTCCATCTTACTTTCCAATTAGAAGAGTAAGAATTTCTTACACATTTTCCATGCCTGCATGTGAAGGTTTGTATTTATCGCTGCTCTGCGCAGAGGTAGACGCTTTGCTAGAGCCTGTAATGTTGTTTTAGGAAAAGGAATTAACTTGGTTTATCTCCAAGTAATTTGCCAGTCAACTTTGGATTCCAGCTTACAACAGCTTATAGTCATTACAAGCAGAGGCCTCGCAACTCGTTAGGCACAAGAAGTGAGTATAAAAGGCAATGCTCATGTGTACCACGTACAGTTTTTGTGGTTACCATAGCAAAAGATTCCGTGCGTCTAAAACTGACTCGGTTCTTTAGTTAGAGACCCACATACAGAAAGGTAAGTACGGTTAGGTTTGTAGCCAAACTATACGTAACGTGGTGTCTCTTTCCAGTTCTTATGGCCTGCAAGTGAAATTTGGCTTTACAGATTCGCTAGCGGGATTTTGGGAGTACTCCTGTATGTCAACAGCCCTGTTAACATGAGAGAATGTTCAGAGGAAGTCATGTTTAGCCGCTTGTTCAGTAAAATCTGAGTTGACCCCAAAGTGGAGCCTTCAAGGACAGAAGATTAAGAAGGGGGAAGGAGTAGAGGAACAGAATTGCTCTAAATACAGGAAATGATCTGGAAACGCAGCTTTTTCAGAAAGCATTGAACAAAATGGTAATCTTTAGAAGGGGTTTCGCATCTCATTTGTCATCTGAGGATCAACTTTTGTAATGTCTTTACTCTTTGTTTTCCATACTGGCAAAGCTGTTAGTGCAGGTTTAGGTGGAGATAGTAACTGGAACTCCAGAGAATTGGGATGCGGCAGGGAAGGGACCTGCAGTGAAAGGGCAGGGGGACATCGCCGGTGGGAGCACAGGGAATTTCTTTGTTGTAGTTGCAGCTACGAGACGTCAGCCGCTGTCTGGAAGAGCAGACAATTGGCAATACCGGGGAACTGAAGAAATGTAGACATTAAACGTCATGACTGAGGGCCACCCAAAACCTGTGATTAAGACATGTCCTGATACTGATCCAGAGTCACAGTTTATTGCAGGCATCTAATTACTCCTGCATTCTTGCTGTCTTGTGAGTTTTCTCCTGTATTACCCCACAAAAATTTCAAGGATAAAATGCCTGTGGGTGGCATCAATCCCGTACCGCCTCTCAGACCTTGCATGATCGCAGTGCTTTCCTGCTCCATCTCTCTATATGGTAGATGCTACTAGTTGGGTTGACCTGTTATCTGTGGACCAGCTGCTCCTGGAGTTTGTGCTGCGGAGTGGGACGCAGACCGGGCAGTTGTCTCACCTGGAGAAGCTCTTGGCCGAAAGCAGCCCTGCTAGAAGGCATGGCCCACTTGCAGCCTACCTGTAGGACTCAGGAGCTGATGCAAGAAAGGTGCGTGGTCTGTACCATTCTTGGCTATTGCTATTAATCCAGTTTATTAATTTTCACCAGCCATCGCACCTGAACCAGCCCCACAGATCTCCGTACGTGGTCACGGCACTGCATCCCTGGCATGCCTTGTCTCCTTAAAAACAAAAGAAGGTGGGAGCCATTTCTAGATAAACGGTCTCTGCGTTCCTTTCAGTTAATTTTCAGTGAAAAGAAGCAACTGACAGTTTTCTAGTTTTAACCCCTCTCATAATAATAGCAAGTTGGCAGCAACAGTGAAGAAGGGAAAATTCATGCCTTTGCAGCTAAACATTCTGTTCTGAACTGTATTTTAATTACAAAATGTCACTTCATGATAAATGAAACTTTCTTCTTCTATCTGGTTTCAATTAAGTTTTGTTTTCAGAAGGAAGAACAGGTTTTAATAAAGCTCAAAATACATAAAAGTATTTCATTTTGATTTTAGTGGAACAAAGAGGATTTCAATATTGAATCAATATTGCATACCTGGAAGTTACCTTGGCTGTGTGCCTTGGTTTCTTGCTCTCTAGGTTGCTCCTTTTACTGGTCCGGGTCACCACTGGTTCCAGTGGGTGTTACCTTTCCAGAGGCTGAAGTGCCGCATCCTGGATGCTAGCAGGAAAAGTCGAACCAGCCTTCTGCTTATGGTTCTTCTGGGCTTAGAAATTTTATAGAATCAGGCACACAAACATGGACTCTATGATTAGGGATTTTGCCCTAAAGAAAGAAAATGTTTCCAGGAACTCCTGAAATTCCAACAATACCAGCAAAAAGATTACTGTTTTGTCTTAAAAATGAAGTTGAGCCTTTCTCCTCTAATAAATGGAAGTCAGTGTTTGTCACAGCTGCATTCCAGAGTGCCTGGTCCGGGAAATAGACTGGAAATATCGCCCAACTGCCGAGATTCATCTGGAGCGAAGAAGGTTAATGGAAGCCATGTAGGTGATAGCTTAAGATGGATGGGAAAGGGAAGCAATCCGAGCTTTCTTGCTTAGGTTTCTCTGGGAGCAGCAGCACCCAGTTTGAACCACCAGGAGGTGACTGTCCTAACACCAGCGTAAGAGCGGCTTGAGCTTTGTTCTTGGTTCTTGAACGTCTGCATGGAACAACAATTGCGTCTTCCTCTGGGAATGAGAGTTACTTACCAAGATAGCAGCGTAGGTCAGCTTGGGCAGGGATATGCCGACGCATTGTTCAGACAGTGTTCTTGACAGCTTCCATTTGTTTTTCCAGTTAAGTGGAAAAACTAACCTGCAAATTGGAAACATTTAGTGAGATAGTGAAATAGATGCTTTTTAAATAAGTAAAAACCTGCCTGAAAAGAGCAGGAGTCTTTACTCTTTACCTCTCTTGGGTAAGTTTGGGCTTGAAAGATAAAGGTCTCTGCTGATAGATTTTACTGTGGTGAAGAAACATGATGCTGTAAAATCACAGTTTTAAATTGACTTTTGAGGTAGTGGATTCATCAGAAGACGGTTTACTAAATATATTCTGTTTGAATCTTATCCGAAGTGCTGTATCATTCATTAAGCTCCAGGCTGAAGTATCTTTGGTGAGATTTCATGGGAGCAAGAAACCTGCCACAAAACATTTATCCTCTTGCGGGAAACTAAGAAGAGAGAATTAATTTTTTAGTTTGCTAGACCTATCCCACTTAAGACAAATTAGCTGTAGACTCTGCTTTGGAACTAGCGCAGAAGTTTTGCACATTTAATGTGCTGGGCTGAGCTGTTGGTTGCTCCAAAATAGATCTGCTGAAATCCGTGCAGACCATTTTCCCAGAAGTTACCAAACTAAGACAATATTTTAACAAATATCTCCTGCTGGCTGAAATGGGGTTTCTTCAGTATGGAAATGCGTTTTTCTAGAGTATATGTTTTGAAATGGACGGTTGTATTTTTGCATATTTTTAAGACTGTAAGCTAAAATTATGTTTGTTTTTCAAGATTGGCCATTCCATCCTATTTCGGACTAGCTGAAATGTGTAGGAATTGTTAAGAAGCGTTTCATGCGAGTGCTGATGTTCCTGGTGTGTTAATTGTTGTTTTTATCTGTTATAGTTTTCTTTCTGAATAATTGCCCACTAAATTTGAGATTCATAAGGTTTTGTTGGAGTAGAATAGTAGATAATTACAGAAAATAAACAATAGTTTGGTTTTTAAGTGTTTTATTGAAATATAAGCATCAAAGGAAACTAAGGGGTGCCTGTTACAGAATAGGTTGTGGTACAGCAAGAGATACTGGGAACCTCCTGAGTTTATTAGTTTCCTCACGGAACTTAACTTTTGTGTTTTGGGAAGTAAATTACGGTTCTTGAAACCATCACACGTGCATAATTGTTCTCTTCATTATGTGGACAAATTCTTTAATCTTCCATTTTGGAAGTTCCTGGAGAAAGGAAAAAAATTATGGCGAGGTTACTGTTGGCACAAGGCAGGCGTTTTTCTGTAATGCTTTTTAAAGGCAATCTGCCCACACCTGCATGGCAGATGTTGGAGGTGACCAGTTCCTGTTGCGGGTGTTGGCTGGGAGGGTGGCAGTATCCTTAGGCAGGGTGGTAAGATGTGCTTGTTGACGTTGCTGCCTATGAAGCTATTTGTGGGTTTGCAGGTTCAAACCAAGCATTTAAACATTACTGGGAAATTCAGAGACGGCCGATAAAATAGTTTAAAAAATCCAGTAGCTATGAGCAGCCTCTGTTGGTTAGCGTGTGAGTGGCCTTGTGGAGTTCCTTAGGGCAGGGGACACGGCAGTGATTTCAGGGAATCGACGTCCCAGGTGTCTGTCCATGGCACAACGTTTTGATAAAAGAAAATTTGAAAAAATAGCACTATCCTCAAGATGAAGGATGCTTTTTTTTTTTTCTTTTTTTTTCTCCCCCTCCACTCAGCTAGACAACAAACCCACAAAATGTTGCCGTGTAGACAAAGCCTCAGATTGGCTAAAAGCCTTAAATTCCACTTACTGCTTGCTGCTGGGCAGCGCATCGGCCACGTCCAGGCTCTTAATGGAGCACTCTGGTAAGGGAATGCGATTTTCTCTCTAAGATACCTGAAATAAAGCTGGTCCTCTAGGGAGGAAGGGTTTTAAATATCTCGTCGTTGTGAAGGGATTTTGGTCCCCAGCTGTAAGAATAAACACGTGTGACTCCAGCTCGGCTGCTTACGGAGCCGTACAAAATACTTTGGGGAAAATAAATAAATATCGGCGGTTTCTCTAGTTATCTTTTAAATGTAAACAAATACACAACGCAAGGTCGGTCTAGTTTTCAGAATGGTCAATATAATAATGGGGTGTATACGTGGTAATTTAATGCTGTGGCAAATCTTATGGCAGTGAGAGACGCATGGCAAACCCCGCGTTGGAAGTGCCTTGGAGGAGGAGCAGGTAAGTGTTTAACACCGAGTGGCCGCTAAGGGCGCTTTATTTTCTTTGTTAGTGGAAAAAGGCAGAGCTATTATGGGGTGCAAGTAAATGGGAACTTCTCTAAAATTTTCATTTTCATAGAAATAGAATGAAATTGCTACGGAGGAGAACAGAAAAGCTGCTTCAGAGATCAAACCGCTATTAAATTCAGTGCTTTGTAAATACTGCTTGCTCTGTGTTGGCGCAAGTTCGTTGCTGTCAGGTAACATGACCATATTCACTAAAATAAACCTTTATTTCTCTTTTTTAGACGCATTTTTACCCCCCTCAGTCTGACAAAGCCATACATCTTACTGCAAATGCGTAAAAGGCTGTAAATATTTTCATCTCCCGCAGGTAAAATATGCGGTGTGACATAATTAAAATAGAAAAATAATTCGCCGTGTTTTTCTTAACTATTTTTTTCCCCCATCGTTTGGCAGCACGTTCTTAGGACATTCCTAATGAATGCAGCCTGCAGCACGGCAGCAGAAGCTCATCTCCTTCCAGTTTCCCTTGATGAGTTAACAAAGAAAGAAAAGTAGGAGAAGTGTGTCGATGGCATCGGAGAAAATGACAGGTGGCTTCAGGAGCCTGTGTTGCATTTGCACAGCTCTGAAGGTGTCGGTGTGCCTTAAAACACACACTTTGGACTCTGCTGGTAGGAAATGGAGAATTCTGCCCAAGGCAGATAAAAAGGAAATTTGGATTTGAAGAACTTGGAGGAAAAAATAACTCTGGCAGAAAATCCTCACTTTTTTTTTTTTTTTTTTTTTTTTTTTTCAAAAGGCACACAGAAATCACTTGTTTTCTGAGGTTTCTTTTTTATTTTTCTTCCACTTCTGTTCAGCTGTATGGCAGATTTAGGCTATATCATGCTTGAGTTTTAAGGCGCTTCTGACAGTTTCATATTTATGACTTGTCTTCCCTTGAGGGAAACTGTCATGCTGGATTGAAATTAGCCATACTAGCTGGTCTGTAATTTCAGGTATTTCCTTAAACTATTTACAAATATTATTGGAGCACATCAAGCACTTTTAGCGGCGTGTTTCTCCTGAACCGAGTGATTGCTTTGAAAACACCTGCTTTTTTTTTTGTCACTTTATACCTCACATCCCTTGTATGCCGGGACACCGTTGTAGTCCAAATACACCCAGGTGGGAATTTTTTCACCAGTCTTGGAGGTCTGATCCGCAGGGAGGGTGCAGGTTGCACTCCTGCTTCGGAGATGTGCTCCAGCCCTCTGGAGTAAAGGACCTGGAGGCTGCACCTGCGGAAAGCTGCTCCGCTCCCTCGCTGCAGTGACTTAACGGCGGGGATGGTTGGTAACCTTCTCTTGTCCACCGTTATTTTTTGCTCTATAATTTGTCTGTTTATAGGCAGGAGTTTGTGTTTACAAACTGAGACGGTGAGGCTAGTTCTATATTTATTCTTGATGGGATGAAGCGCCTGGTGATGTCTCCCGTAACATCCTCGTAGGGAAGCTTAGGGAGGGTGGGTTAGATGAATGGATAGTGAGGTGGACTGAGAACTGGCTGAAGACCTCAGGGGGTTGTGATCTAGTTGGAGGCCTGTAACTACTGATGTTCCACGGGGGTCAGTACTGGCTCCAGTCTTGTGCAGCATATTCATCAATGACCTGGATGAGGGGACAGAGTGCACCCTCAGCAAGTTTGCTGATGGCGCAAAGCCGGGAGGAGTGGCTGACACACCAGAAGGCTGTGCCGCCATACGGCGAGGCTTGGACAGGCTGGAGAGTTGGGCGGGGAGGAACCTAATGAAGCTTAACCAAAGGCAAGTGTAGGTACTGCACCTGGGGAAGAATAACCCCATGCACCAGTACAGGTTGGGGGCTGACCTGCTGGAGAGCAGCTCTGTGGAGAGGGACCTGGGAATCCTGGTGGACAAAAGGTTGACCATGAGCCAGCAATGTGCCCTTGTGGCCAAGAAGGCCAGTGATATTCTGGGGTGCATTAAAAAGAGTGTGGCCAGCAGGTGGAGGGAGGTCATCCTCCCCCTCTACTCTGCCTTGGTGAGGCCGCACCTGGAGTCCTGTGTCCAGTTCTGGGCTCCCCGGTTCAAGAAGGACAGGGAACTTGCTGGAGAGAGTCCAGCGGAGGGCTATGAAGATGATCAGGGGACTGGAGTATGTCTCTGATGAGGAAAGGCTGAGACACCTGGGTCTCTTTAGCCTGAAGAAGAGAAGACTGAGAGCAGATCTCATCAATGCTGATCAATACCTAAAGGGCAGCTGTCAAAGGATGGGGCCAGACTCCTTTCAGTGGTGTCCAGCAACAGGACAAGGGGCAACGGGCACAAACGGGAACATGGAAAATTCTGTCTCAACACGAGGAAAAACCCCTTTACTTTGAGGGTGAGGGAGCCCTGGCACAGGCTGCCCAGAGAGGTGGTGGAGTCTTCTTCTCTGGAGATATCCAAAACCCACCTGGAAACGATCCTGTGTAACCTGCTCTGGGTGATGCTCTGGTGGGGGGGGATGGACTAGATGATCTCCAGAGGTCCCTTCCAGCCCCTGCCATTCGGTGGTTCTGTGAATAGCCGTACAAGCTTTTAACCTTCGTCAGGACAAACGCTTTGTGTCATGGTTGGGGCAGCATCTTTACTAGAAGTCCAAAGAATAAGTAAATATGTGTGACTGCTCAGGTTTTGTCATGTTTAATACTTTGTTTTTCTTGAACTCTTTTTATAGTCTGAATCTAAATCAAATTTTTTTCTTTTCAAATTGCGTTTCGTGGGATATTCCTGAAAAAGATTCATTCTTCCTCACCTCCTTATGAAAACTGTCAGCCCAGAAGTGACTTTGGGAGAATGTGAATTGCAGTATTTGCAAATAGACAGGCAGAAGATTTCTCTAGTACAGATGTTAATCTTTATAGGTTTACCTTCATAATTAATTAACCATAACTCTAAATGAAAAACTGTTTAGTTTTTTTTTTCCTTATGTTGCCTGAAATACAGTATTTCAAGTAAATCGTCTTTCAGTGTCTTCCCAATTTAATTTGTTGCACTTTAATTACTACTCTTTGGCATCATTACAGTCTTGTTTCCATTTCTGTCTAAATATAATGTTTCTGCGGTGCTTTTCCAGCGGTTGCAGGTAAAGAGCAATAACAGCGATGCAGAACAGAAAATGATAATGCATACGCGGTCTCACAAGGATGAGAGACAATGCTTAGTGTAGTTCATGGAAAAGTGCCAAAGCTTAGCTTTTATGAATTACTAATGGAAGCATTTTGTAATCATGAAACAAAACGTCATATGGTTATTGAGCTCCGAACTTAAAACGCTGGTCAGTCATCAATCACATCAGTATATTTGTTTCAAGGATGGAAATAGATTTTTTTTTTTTATTATTTTTTTTTTTTTTTTTCCCCCTGAAGTGGCAGGAGCTTCAGGGAACTGCAACACCAATGGTGATTAGCCCTGTCCTGATTTTTTTTGGACCTCCTGTTGCTGGGATTTTCTCACTAAAACTGGTTTATAGCAGTGTCCTGGGAGGTGTTGCTGGCCAAGTGCGAGGATTGTTTAACTACATCCTACAGGCCTTCTGCAAATCTGCTTGCCCTCGATCTCTTCTGTCATTTTTCCCCTTGTTATACCCATATATCCTGACACCACGATCTTCCTCAAAATCCTACTCGTGTTTATATCCTTGCTAACAGTATTCTGAGATTTGCTTGAAAAAACTTATTCTATGCCTATTCTTCCATAATACGCTTGCCAAGAAGGTTGCCAGAATTAACCTGTTATTTAAAATAAGCATCCTTTTGCTGCTGTGGAACGGAAAAATAACCAGAGCAAAAGATCCTGAAAATGGTTTTTCTTTATTGAACTCAGGCTGAGGATAATTTGGGGGCATGACTTAAAACCAGCTATACTTCATAGTAACTTAGCGTGTGGCTTTGTATAGCCTCCCCTCTCCTTTGCGCATTGTCTAGGAAACCAGAGGAAGGTTTGTAGGCATATAAGAATGCTGTGCTTTGTCAGATATTATGTATTTGTGTGGTTACGGAGTTCTAATGTATTTGGGCTCAATATAGGAAAGAGAACGAGTGACTGAGAAGGTCTGATTGGGATTGAGGGCTGCATGCACTGAGTGACCGCAGAGCTGTATTACACTGTCGTGTGTGTTGATGCTGAACTAGAAAACCACTTTTCTTGCTTCCCTTTGCAGTTAGAGAAACAAAATACAGAAAAATGAGATCAGGGTTGCAGAAAAGTGAAGATCTGGAGCAAATAGCAAGTATATCAAATCCAGGTGATTGCATATATGGGGATTCTCACCTGCCTTTTTAATGGGCTCAGAGGAATTGGATCTCTGTTAAGGTCACAATTTGAAATTGTGAGTTGCGATGTCGGTGGTTTTCCGTTCGTTGTGGGTAAGGTCATGTAGGCAGGATTGGTTTAGTTCTCGCTCTTGCAGTAAATTATGATACAGTGGAGAATGTGTGTGTGTGGGGGGGACACGACACAAAAATGGCACTTTTTACAGAAAGCTCTGCTGTGAGCAAAGAGGATAAGGAAGTTTCAGGCTAACCGTTAGTGTAAAGGAGGATGATGTAGTGACCAGTAGTAGGACCGCAGAGGGGATGAATATTGAGATGCCACTGTGAAAACCAACACACTGTGATAATGCATTGGTAAGCCAAGAACACTCCAGCTGATGGTAATAAAGTGCTACAGCAGATTCCCATCCTTGCATTCTTCCCATGCAGGATATAGGCAAGTGTTTTTACGTTAATTTATTCTACTGAAAAATTAAAATACTGCTTTTTTTCCGTCCTTTTCTGTAGAATGGAAAGGAAGGGCTGCTAAATACTGAGTCTAACTTGATAAATTTTTAAAGTATTTTTGAGAACTCGCTTTGCAAGGAGCTGGTAGTGCTCATGTACATCTTGAGCTTTCCGTTGCTGGAGGTATTTATGGCGTGTTTGAACACAAAATTAGTAGAGGTGCTGTACACATCTATAAATACTGTGTATGGAGATGGAGCTCTGTCTTTTTTTATCCTACATCTCGAAGCATCGTACAAACTTTAAAACTAAATAAAGACTAGATTCGCAGAATCCTGCCTAGAAGTCACGGATGCACGCTGCCTATTGTGAGCAGTGCTTTTTAAAATTTTATTTTAGAGCTGCTTTTTAAGAATGAAAATGAACCTGCACCCATCAGTGATGGGCAATGAATGCAAAAATAATAAAGCAATCAGCCACCACTGAAATGCTGCCGCCTCTCAAGAAATGACAGCAATTTACCATATGCCGCAGCGCATTACAGTAGCATCCCTCATTTTAATATTTGATTTTGAAGAGTCACGTTTCTGATATTTATGACGGATGTAAATCTTGGGAATCCAGAGATGTAAAATTATGGACTCGGTGCCCGGAGTTAGGCTTTTGTGCTTCTTTGCTACTGAATAACATCAGAGTTAAAGGGAAAAAGATTCTTCTGTCTGAACGTGAGTCCTCCCAGATGTGCGTGTCTGTAGGTGGTTTCTCTGATGATGCGTTACCAGGTTCTGTGGTTTATCCTATACATCAGTGGAGAGTAGATACCCTACATTGATTTTACAAAAGAAAATGCTGTTTTTCCATATTAAATGATACCAACAAAACTACCTGCTTGTAAGGCATTTTATCCTCTGCAGAGGCAACACTCTCAGGTTTTTGTTGCTGGCGTGGTGTCGCTGGCGTGAAGCGTTTCAGGACTGGGGAAGTTGTCTCTGTTTCTAAGGAAGGACTCGCCGCCAACGGGTCTCAATGAAATAAGGTTTTCATTTCCAATCTCCAGCGTGACTTAAAAGCAGAATTTTTACCTTGCTGTCACTCGGCTTTGCTTTTGTGAAAAACTTGAAGCGGGATACAAACCCCTTAGGTGACAGCTTCAGCACGATGCTGCCGCCCCGAGCTGTGCCGTGTCGCGTTCCGCCACTGAACAGGCGCAAGAGCGAAGGGCACTGGGGTGTTGAGTTCCACATCCCATTAGTACTTCTTCCTTATCAACGCTCTGTCAGAGTATTAGTTGTAAATGGGATCATTTTATCGCAAGACCAGTTTTAGGCGAGCCATCAGCCGGTGATGATGGAAGCGTTCAGCCCAGTCGAGTGCTAGCAGTGCTTCCTGCAGAGTTGGGCATGCTTTACTCGGAGCTGAAATGACCTGTAGGTGATTAAAAAAGACAAACATCTGCTTCTCAAAAATTACATGAAAGCAATCAAAATTAAGAAAGATGTGCCCTTTTGTTTGCTGGATAATGTTCACCTGGATTTCACTGTGCCTTTGTTGCCAAGAGCTGAATGCTTAATCTGTATTTTTCTAATTACTTCTCCATGCTATGTTTTGCCTTGTCTGTCGTTGGGGTTTTTTTTTTAAATAAAGAATAGCTTTTCTCTAGCAAGTGAGCAATTTGTATTGTAGATTAGACATTAAAATGTTTCAATCGGGCCGAGTTAGTTGCTGCTGAAACTCAAAGTGCAGGAATGGATTAAGATCAGACAAAGCTGTGCAAAGTTGGCCGTCAGCTACGCTCAGACTTCTGACGGGGATGTAAATTATACTCCGCTGCGGCTCTCTTAGTTAGTTGATCTATGGAGTGAAATTGAACCTGACTACCCGGGCGGCTGTTCATCTTTCTTCTTGATTGAGAAAAAGGTGCTGGTGGCACCGAACAGCAAGTACCAATGTAGAGGGAAAAGGCTCAGGCCGGGGGAGATCGGGGATACCGCTGACAGCCTGTGGGAGATGAGGAGTGATCGAGCCCTCCCTCACCTCTGCTGCTCTGCAAGGGGAATGGGGGAGGCTTAAAAAAGAGTAAGAAGAAAAATAATGGAATGGCAAATAAAATGAAAATACCTTCAATTACAAAGAAAAAACCCACCCAAACCCCAAAGCTGTGTCACACTCATAAGTGTGACTGCAATTAATAAATATAAATATTTATGTGAAGTACTTGGAAAAGAAAGTCAATATGAAGTCATTATCGAATATAATTTGTAACTTAAAGCTGACTTCACCTTTATTTTCCAGTGCTTTTGCATTTGTCTATGTTGTGAGAATAAGGATATGATTCTGTAGAGGATTTCGGGTTTTACTTTGGCTTTCCAGCGTCCTGTAAAAATTATTCTTGAAGCATTTGTTTCCAAAGCAGATCTTGAAAATCAGTTGTTTTGGTTGTCGGTTGTCGAGGTTATGAACTGATCAGGATTGGCGGCAAAAGAGGATATGAGTAATTCTGTCAGCTGAGTCTTACTTTCTCTTACGTGGATTGTTTAGCGTGTAATGATGGGATTGAACTGGTGTTGCAACTTTTTTCTCAGTGGAGACCTTCATTTGAATCTTTCCCCTCTGTCTGGCTTCTGATCTTCATAGAATCTATGGGAAACTGATATCTTTCGTATTCTGTTGAATTTGATTGCAATTAATTAGTAGTTCAAATCATTCTAACAAGAGACAGAAGTTTGGGCATCATGTCTCTTTAGGAAACCAGCTTATAAAACATAAGAATGGAAAAGGGATGACTAAGACGGTAAAAAAAAACCTCCCAACCCAACAATAAAATCCTTTGGCTTGTAAACTGCCAACTTAATAGAGGAAATATGGTATTGATGATGCTCAGTGATGAACAGCCATGGCCGTATATTTCTCCTCCACGGGAACGTAATGAAGGTCTTAGGTTAGAAGACAAACCACAATGACATTACTTAAAGGTACTCTAGGGAACTTTCCTTTACATGGGGCACAACATATAACTATATATTTACTTATACATATAACTATATATTTACATTTGAGTCAGTACTGTGCCTGGGAAAACCATGGTGAACAATTGCTATTAAGAAAATAAAGGGACAAATCCTGTACTTCTTTTGGCTTAGCTGAATCCCATGCAGTTCAGTGAAATAATGCCCAGCCTGGGTATGGTTTTCATCTGAAAGAACCCAGCAAACCGATGCCAAGGAATAGAAAGAATGTCTCTAGAATTGATGACTCCGTAGAACGGTTGCAGGAGAAAGGCTGAAGATGAAAGCTGTAAACTTTTTGACTCAAGTCAAGGATGATATTAAGTTTGCAGTCTTCAAATAAAAACATCTTGGCTTTATAGGTTCTGCTAGGAATTTATACATTAGACTTTCTGGCAGCTGGGAGTGGTGGGTAAATTACAAATGCTTCCGTTTATCATTTAAAAACATCCGCTTGCAAAGAAAATAATTAAGTGATAGTAGCAAATGAATTTGATATAATTTTATAGAGTTATGGGGCTTGAAAGTCCTTGAGAAATCACAGAGGTAAGATCTGGACCTGGACCATGCCAGGCAGATCTTTGTCTAAGCTGCTCTTAGAAAAACTTTAAGAAGAAATAAGCGTATTATCGATAGGTAGGTGTTCCTATGGCCCAAGTGCGGGACAGAAAGTTTTCCTTAATCTCTACCCTGTAAATTTAACTGGTTTCTTCTTATCATTTACCACCATACAAAGAAAAAAATAATTACCTGCCCCCTAATGTTGACAATATGATATTATGTCTGGAGAGTGGAATAAATTAAAAAAAACTGCCAAAGTTCTAGAATGCCATTGTGTTACCAGAAGTATAGTCAAAAAGATGGTAGATAGGGAAAGACACAAGAGAGAATTGGATAAAATTAGAGTGGTTACTGCAGAGAGCTGGCAAAGATAAATCAGATGCTTCATGCTAAAAGATCAGACAAGAAGTAAAACCTGAAGAACAGTAAGCTTAAGTTTAAAAAAAAAAAAAAAAATGGTATATGTCCTATGGAACTCACCACTGCAAGACCTGAGTGCTGAAAATTTTCTCTTTAAATAATGGGCAATTATTCTGATTACCTGGGTAGCCTGTTGTTTTGTTTTGTTTTGTTTTAAAATTTGGGGAACAAAATCCTGTCCAGTCACGTCCGGCGACTTTCTGATAATGGATTTTGCAAATCTGTTGACTGAATTGAGAGACAAAAGACTTGCGTGTTAGCCAGTGAGGCACAGAGTCAGAGATAGGGCAGCTGTAAATGTTTACCTACTGTGACTCATTTAAATGTTAAATATTACTCTCTGAATCAGTCGGCATGTGGGAAAAGGTCACCTCCGCCTTTTCACGCTGTGGGCAGGCTGGCTGCTCAGGAGCAAAGATTGTAGTCAAAGGATAAAAGTTGCTGAGGAGAACCAGAAGCCTGTGGGCAGTGGGGCTCCTTTGCCCGTGGGCGAGAAGCTCAGGCCGGTGCTCGGCAGCGCTGGTGGGGGCGTCCTGGTCCTCTCCGCTCCTGCGCTGTGATCCTCCCCTTGAGCCTTCCGCGAGGAGAGGAGGCAGCACAGGCTTCATGTTTTCCCAAGCGCTGCTTCCATGTTACAAGTTGTTTTAAATCAGAAGGTGCCGGTCCCTGGATCGGAGCTTCTGCGGTTGTTACAGAAGTCATTAGACTCCCATCTATTAGGAAAGAAAAAAAAAAAAAAAAGAGGTGGCGCACCTCAGGGCTTCCGCACCTTAAAGCAAGCACGTGTGACTTCTTTGAAATGTCTCATTATGGCTCTCTTCTCCTCCGCCATCATTTTCATTAGCCAGCATTGTTGGAGTGAAGCTCTCAAATGCTGAGCTCTGATTTCAGCGCACCGAGCGGCTGCTCGCGCCGCACGTAATGGCTGCGGGAGAGCGTTGAAGGGAGCCTTGGGAATCGTATGGGGGCTAAACGCCAAGACCAGAGGCACGTTGTGACTTTCAGTGGTTATCCTCATTATTCAATAGCTCCACGCAGAATCATTATTAATAAGCTGGGCTGAAAATCCTATTTGTCAACAGAGATGTGCCCAACAGGTAAGCTAGCCCTTCAAAGTGCCTGCTGGTGTGCGCAGGATTTCCTCCTGCACTTGTGTGGCTGCACAAAAAAGCATTTGAACCTAAGAAACAGTAAAATTCAGTTGTCCGTCTTCAGCGTTTGTTCTCCGACATTCCAGTATTATTCAAAGAATGAGCTCGTAGAGGATAATAATGACACGCCTAGCCTTGCTGGGAGCAGATGCCTTTGTATAAATGAGTGCATATTTCCACTGCCTTTTTTTTTTTTTTTTTTTTTAAATCTAGAATTTTGAAATGACAGCACTAACACAAACAGTATTAAAGTCTGCTTTGTGCTTCTGCTGTGGTGGTGCATTTATGTAAGATCCAGTGTTCATCATTTTAATTAAAGGTAAGGTGAAGAGGTGGTGGTGAGGAAAAGATTATGCAAAGGTTTAGGCTGCAGATTCAGATTCAAGGTAAAAGAGCTTAATTCCTGCAAGCTATTTTAGCAAAAGCCCCAAACTGACTAATTCTCATGTGACAGGCCAGCCTGGAGAGGTTTTCACCACCCTGGTATTTCTCTGGGCTGTAATTAGAAAAAAAAAAATGGGCTAATCCCGTCTTGTGGTCTGAGCTAGAACGGCACACGTAGCGCTGAGTTTGGGACTGTCGGAGTTACTGGGACCTCTGTAAGCTTGAAAAGTGTACCTTTGGTGATTGACACTTGACTGCCCCATCCCTGGAGGGGTTCAAGGCCAGGTTGGAGAGGGCTTTGAGCAGCCTGGTCTGGTGGGAGGTGTCCCTGCCCAGGGCAGGGGGGTTGGAACTGGATGATCTTTAAGGTCCCTTCTAAATCATTCTATGATTCTGTGACTGTACGGAGGCATCAGGGTCTACTGCTCTTTCGGAGTGAAGCTTGTTTGTCTTCCTGCATCAAGAAGTCACAGATAATTATGCAAAACATATGAAAAGTTTATTGTAGTCTGCTTCTTCAGTGTCGTGTTGCTGTTTCCATTTACCTTCTGCACGTGCTAGGCTAGTGTCCTGGTTTGGGGTGATGCAGGGCCAACTTTCTGCTCAGTTGAGAGGCTCTTGCTTCTCCTTGTTGCCGTGGCAACCAGGGGCAGCTGGCTGGGGTGTTTACCCCATGGAGGGGACAGGTAGGGTGACCCAAACTGACCAATGGGGTGTTCCGTCCCAGCTGCCACGCTCGGTATAAAAGCTGAGGGAGCAAAGGGGTCGGGTTGGCTCTTTGCCTGCAGCTCTTCTCCAGTGGGCCTCTTCCTTCAATGACTGATGTCTGGGGAGGACCCTGTCAGCTCATCTGCCTTTTGATCCCGGTCAGTGTCTTCCAGTTCCCATTTGTCACTGAGTCCAGTCTGGAACTTCCCCAGTGCCTGCTGGTGACATCTTCCTAGGAACTTGATCCGGTTTTGTGTGTATTTTTATATATTGTATCTATTTCATTATGTTCTTTTTTTATTTTATTATTGCTATTTAATTAAAGTAGTTTAGTTTTTTTCTAAATTCATAAATCTCTTTCTCTCTCTTCTTCCTCTCATTAGAGTGAGAGGTGGGGGGAGGGCATTTGTTGTCTTGTCATTGGCCAACTCGGCCCAAACCACGATGACTAGTCTGGGAGCAACCAGCACGGTTGAGTGTTGGGCAGATGACTTTCCAGCTACAATGTAGTTGCTGTTTTGTTTTGGTTTGTTTTTGTTTTTTTTTTTCTTGAGCTTCTTTCTTTACTCTCCTGGTCCCCACCGTAGGTCACTACAGTAGATGTTCTTCTGCTCAAGCCTGGGGCCGATTTCTCAGATTTGTATCACCATATCATCTGCCAGAGCCCTCTTCCCTTATTGACATAGTATTTTTGTAAGGCTGTTCCTGGTGTCCATCTGCTTCACGTGTGTACTTTGACACCAACTTTATCCTCTTCCACCTTGGTGCTGCCAAAAGGGAAAAAACCAAAGTTCTCTTTGTGTTAGGCGCTGGGGTCAGCATTTGATATTTAGCCATCACGAAGAAAATACTTTTCTAAGGTTTTTTTTAAGTATTGGGCACGTCTCAGTTTTCTATGAATTTTTCCTTTTTTTATCTGGAGAAAATGAGAGCTAATCTGACCAGGTTATACAGAGCTTTTAGTGCTGCGTGTGCCGAACCTCAGCGGAAGGTGAGGGAATTGGCTTATGAGAAGTTAACAACTTTAGAGATCTCTGTTTTCCTTCCACACCTCCCTCTAATTTACATCCCAGTTGAGGAAAGAGAAGTCTGAATGTAACTAAATTATTTCTTTCTAATTTTTGTTCCTTCCTGGAGAAGGCAGACAGGAGATGGCAGACGCTTTTGCCGTACAGACTGAGGAAAAATGCCCTGGTTTTGTGCCATTTTACTTCAGATTTCCAAGGACGACGATCTGGTTGTCTTTTACGTGAGCAAATAGAAGGTGACTGTATTTAGGAGAGGTTGTTGTAGCAATGTTTTTGTTAATGGGAGTTTTGGATTGATTTGTTGGGGCACATGGCTTCAAGTTCCAATCGCAAAATCTCGTTTTGCTTATGAAAATAATTTTGGAAGTCTGACCTGAAATCTGAGATCCGGGAGAAGACGTTCACATCGACCGTTGTTTTACCCGAGCAGATTTGTGACGGAAAGCAGGTAACGTTTGGGTTCCTGTGGGCGAGAAGGTGACTCGTTCTTAGGAATGGGAACCCGGGGAGCTGCAACCGCTGGCCGCAGCTGGAAGCCCTGCGCTGCTGTGAGGTGCTGCCGCGGCCCCGCTCCTCCTTCCCGGCCCCGAAGGCAGGACGTGCTGCGCCGAGAAAGCTGCTGGCAGAGAGGCAACAGGGGAGGCAATTTGAAGAAGGCTTAAATGAAACTCAATCAGGCACGGCAGCCCTGAGCCGAAGGGCCAGATTCTGGGCCCAGAAACACACCCTTAACTTCTATGTCCTTCTGTAGGGTTTGAGAAAACAATGCTGGCATCAAAAATAGAAGCAGAAATCCGCCTTTTCATCCCTCCTGCGTTTAATTTTCGACAGTCTTTTCTCCCATCTTTCATTACGTCAGCTGTTTCTTTTCTCTTTGAAGAATTTTTCACTGCATTTAAAATCTCAAGACCTAAAACCGTGTGTGGACATAATTGTGTCGCTTCGTATTTACGTAATCTTACTACTTGTCACCCACACGATATTAGCCATGACACATTTTCCTGGGCAGGGTTGTAAGTGATGTATTTTCATGAAGGAAGGGGGAAAAAGGATGAATATTTTGAATAGAATAACTTGATTTATTTCAATAAAAGTAGGCAGGTGCTGTGTTTAGTATGTTAACCCCCGTTCTTTGACATTATTTGAGTGCTTCTGTCTTGAGATGGTAAAAGACTGGAAGGGAATTAAGGAGACCGAAGAAAGTCCCTTGACATTTTTATGTGCTGAAGGAACAGGCAGGCAGTCCTGCTTTGTACAATGCTGTCTTCCTGTGTAGAACAATTATTGTTAATATGGTAATGATAATTGTTTCTGTAAATTATTCTTAATTAACTATTTATGTAATAAGACACTTAAGAATCTGTATTTAACAATTTTGAGAGCGCTTTTCCCCTGCTAATTCGTTTCCCCATATATTTCTCTCCTGTGCTAGTGACTGTCTTCTGTTCAGTATTAGCTGTGTGACATCCAGACTTAAAATTGGGTATAGATGATCCTTAATTAACACAAAATGGTGCATAAATGATCCAGTAACAGGTGGGTTCCTTCCTTCATCAACGCTGTAATTGCCGATTGCTGGTCTTTCAGTGAAAGAATGAAACTCTAATATAGCTCCCAGCTTGTGGGGCCACCAGACCTACCCGGTAGTGTCACCCTGCAGTTTTCAGCAGGTGACAATATGCCCTTCTGCCTTTCAGGTGTTAAACTTTATTCTGTGCCAGATGTGGAAGTGCCTTTTTGGGAGTCTTCGGTATCCAATTGGCACCCCCGAGTCAAAAGTAGAAAGGAGGAAGGTGTTTAAAACAGAAGCTTCTGGGCAGCCGGTTTCTGTGGTTATTCATAAGCAGGGAAGAGAGTAACAACCGTACGATCTCCTGCCCTGTTTGATGTTGCTTGATGTATTTTGAAGGGGTATTGAAACACGGGGAGAGAGAGGGAAGAGCCTGCTACGTCATGTGCTCTTTAACTAACACCCCTTGTTCTGCTTTGGACTTTTTTATCTTGAAAATGTCGTCTGCTGCCTTGCTTTTTCCTCATTGTGTTTTTTGTCGTTTTTTGTTTTTTTTTTTTTTTTTTTAAACTTGCATGCGTGTGAAGCGTATACCAATATTTTATGTACATAATTGGCTTAGATTTCTGTATACTGCCTAATATAAAGTGCACATTCTCTTTGTACGGTGGTTTATGTTTATTGCACTCACTATGTTGGTTTATGTGCACAGTGTGCTTATCGAATGTGTGGTGTAGTCGGAGAGATGTTAGATCCCATTCTTAGCATCATTAGTGCTGCTTTCCTCACTGATTTTCATCAAGCTATAGTTTAATTTAATTCACTTTGTTATTTTGCAAAGCAGTTCGTATCTGTTGGATTTCCCTTCTGTTGCTTTTAAAACCACCAGCGTCTCAAAACAGTGAGAACCCAAGTATTTTTAGCTTTGTTTTTCCTTTTTTGACATGTTCTGAGCACCCCAGGATTTCTGTAATACAGCCAATCAGTTAAAGCCAAATACTGATAGCTTTACAAGCTAATTAGCACCTCAGTTCATCAGCAGTCACACTCAAATTAATACTGGAGTAAGCATATCAGAATCTCATCTTCCATTTGCATTTAGTGAAGGTGATTTTGCAATATGTTAATTTGTATTGTGTGCAGAGTGTATTTAATTTCCAGTGCTCTTATTTTTTTTTTTTTTTAATTGACCTGTTTAAACTCAGGGTCTAAAATCTTAAAGGAATTGGCTTGTTTCAGCTCATGTAAAGAATATGGAAAATTCCGTCAATTGCTAGGATTTATTCTGATTTAGCAACAGTGACTAATGTATTTCTGTAGTCGTTCACTTGGAAGGTAGGTATTTCTTTGACTATTTTGGCTTATTTTTAAGTATATGCAGCTTAGGGCTCTTGATGTAAATAAGAGCAACTACATGACTAAAGTAGGAAAAATAACTTTAGCCTCATCAAGCCCTAATTGTCTGGATTAGTAAGACCTATGATAACTAAGATACTTTGCAGAAGTAGTAAGCTATTCATATTCAGTCCGTTGCACCCTTAGATTTTCGCCAAATAGGCTTTTCTTTCAACAACTGAAAGAAATGGTGGAAAGAAATATTTACTCTGACGGCGAGCTGTGGTATATATGAGAACAAATAATTGGAATTTCAGAGACTTGATATTTTGGGAAGAGTACAGATAATTACTATTTATTGTTGTCCCCTCAGCTGCGGCATATCAAGAAAAAGTAGCTAATATAAATTAGTCTTCCTTTAGAGATGATCAGTGTGGGAACACGTCGTCAAGAGTCATCTGCGGTGCTGCAGAAGATTCTGTCCAAACACTGTTGGTGAGCAAGAAGCCAGAAGCTCATCAGTGGTGCTTCCTCTTCAGACTCCTTTGAGTTGCAAGTCTAATTTTACGCCACTGCAGTGATGCTTAGGGCTGAATGCGGCGGAGATGCATCAGTACCATTCTGCTAGCTGTACAGTCTAAGCAAGCCGTTATTCCCGATACTGATATATGGATTTGGAGCATATTAAAAGCGTCGGTCAGGACCATGTCTCTCAAGAACACTGCTCATCTGTGCGTTTTGGTTTTTAGCAGTATTCTTCAGGGGGTTTGGCATACTTATTGCATATATGGTGTACCATCATGTCTTCCTTTGGTTTTCTTGGGTTGGAGCAGAAGTAGAGGCAATCTGAGTTTAGCCTGTTTACAGTAAGAACACGAGGTAGAATAGATTGGCCGCCTGCTGGAATACAGACTTTTATCAAAATTTATTGAACAGGGTACAGGTAAATGTTTCTTTCTTTTAATCAAGGTTGATTAAATTACAATCAGAAAGATGCCCCTGCTCCCTTAGGCACATCACAGCCTTGTTATCATCTCAAATTCATCTAGCCTTTCAAGAGGGTTTTATTAGCTCTTCCTAATCCCCAAATAATTACTCTAGACAAAGAGCTATTTGTAGAGAACATCTTGTCTAAGGAAAAGGGATTCACAAGAACTCACAGGCCCTAATAAATTCTCTGGGGCTCTGTGACATGAGTTTCCCTGGTTGTCCTTGATCTTAAATCACAACTGGGTCACGCTGCTAAACAGCTGCTAGGGGAAGGGTACCTCTGCCGACAGAGGTGCCTCCTCCTTGGGGTGGTGGGGTTGAAATTGTATTCTCAGTACTTAAGCCCTGTGTTTGAAAAGGAGCAAGAACTTTTTGCACAGATAGGTAAAAGGGAGAGGAGACTTCTTCTCCTAAGACTTTACATTTGTCCATAAGCACGCTGTGAGGCACGGTCGCACAGCCTCCAGAAGTCATTTTGAGACCTGCGTGTAACAAGGTGTGTAAGTGTTCCTCGTATCGTGTACGTAGGGACTGAAAATTGCAATGCAAACTTCAAGGTGCATGGTCTTCCATCTCATCACTCCATTGATGGAGTCCAGACTGCGCCAGCTCCCACGTTCCTTCTGCATCCCATGGGAAGAGCCGAATCTACAAGGCTGAGGTTCAGAAGAGCCCGTAGATAGACCAAGCCAGGAGTCTGATGTCCTGCCCTGCTCTACGTCTCAGGTACCTGGCACCAGGCTGCATTTGCCTCTAATTGAGACGAGAGACCTGAATCCTCCTGGGATTTGCACCCTTTCTCTGAGCACAGAGCCAGGGTTCTTTTGAATACTGGCACCGCAGGAAAAAGGGGATGATTTTGATGATTGGTGCTGCTGCCCTCTTATAAAATAGCTTCATGGTTACAGGAGTAGGAGGTAAGAAACCCAGCAGGGTCATTAATTCTTTAAAGTTTCTGCTTTTTTCATTACAGCCACCTCTAAAATAGGTTCCTAGTTTCTGAGCTTACTGTATTTCAGACATCAGTAAATTTTGTGGGGAGTTTTATCGCAGTGACAGGAAAAAAAAAACCCCAAACAAACCTAGACTATTTTATATACTTTGAAGTAATTTATTTACTTGCTAATGAAATGCTCACTAACACCCAGACTATCTGCTCACACCTATCCCTGTTTTAAAGGAAAACGCCTTTACTACTGCAAACAGAGAAATTAATCATAACTGGCTTGTTCTACAAAACACACTCCCAGTGATAGGGGAGGTCTGGTTTTTTTTTTTTTTTTAATTTTTTTTTTTCCCCTCAAATAAGGAAACTTAAATTGCTTAAGGGACTACTTAGCTTCCACTGGTGCAATTAGATTAATGTAGGAGGAATTTTGATTTATTTCCAGAGACGAATATATGTTTCTAGGTCAGTAACTCTATTTAGAACAAAAGGTCTTAAGATTTTGCGAAAAGAAATCCAAATGTAGTGTTAGGTGTGCTGCTCTCCATTTGAATTTCAGTTTAGTCTTCATCTGACTTACTTATTTTTCTGACATGAGTCCAAAAGTGTTGAAGTTCAGAGGTAATAAATGAATTCAGAAAGAGGGGAAGTGGTAATAAAATGGTGATCTTCATTTGCACTGCCAGAGGACTGATGTCAGTCACCCTGAACCAGTAACGTACGCCAGGAAGGGGGCAGATGGGGAGGCAGTGATGTTTGCCAGCGGTAAAATACTATCCAAAGCGGCAGAAATGAAAGATTGCAGTGAAGCATTGAAAGGTATGATGATATTGAATAACTGGGCAATGAAACAGCAGATACAATTCAATGCTGATAATGTAAAACAATGCACACAGAGGGGAAAAAATAGTAATAAATTTATACGGGCAGTGGTGGGCTCTCATTTCTCAGTGGCCGCTTCGGAAACGCATCTGAAAGTTTAGTTCCGCAAAACCAAGCGAGCAAGCGTTCGCTCTTCCTTTGAACCCCTGGGGCGGGTGAGAACTGGTGGGAACTGGGTTCAGGGGGGGGTTCGTATCCTCCATCGCCTGTGACTCTGTGCAGCAATATGGTTTAGGCGGTAGGGTTGTGTCGGATGCTTAAAATTCAAAAAGCAGTTGGGCGAGGTCAGTGAATTAAAAAGTGTACTGGAGGCCGCTAATTTGCAAAGCTGTCCCTTCTGGCACAGGAGTCCTTGGGGACCGAGGGCATGTTTCAGGGTGGTATCACTGTCTGCTTTTCCATCCCACCGAACGTAGGGAACTTTATTGACGTGTTCAACACAAGCTGCTGATTGCCTTAACCTCCATCTCTAGTCAGTGCGTCTCCGGAGGGTGACGTCTGTTTTGGCTGGTACTTAGTGGTGGGTGCTGTGCTATGGAGGTTCTGCCATGTCCAGGATGGGGGCGGCGGAGGGGGGTCCGTCAGTGAAAACTGTGATTATTGATGGAGAGGTGTGAAATGTGTTCTCAGCGAAACGGTTTACTTCGTATCACTAGAAAGATGGATTTGATGAAGCCAGAGTTTGCTGCCTGTCAGATCGTGACTCCCTTTCTATGAATCAAAAACCCATTTCTGGATTTGGCCCCTTGCATGCAACCTGGCGAATATATCCTAAAGGGATATATTTTATCAACTGAAACAAAATTAAGTGTGCAGTATGTTGCAGTGTGTACGACTGGTTTGGTAATGTATCTGTTGACAAACTCCATAACAAAATTACTAAAACTCGAGCTTTGGAGAAATGAAAAATCAAAGAATTAGTTGAGGTTCTCTTTGAATATTCAGGATGCCGTGCGAGACTGAAAATTAACCGATGTTTCTTGTGGAAAAATATCCTCTGGCAAACTGTTAAATGTAAATTTTGAGGAAGTTATATGTATCTATGCTAGTTAAAAAAAAAAAGAAATCTTCTTACCCATCAGATGTTCAGTATAATAAACTTTCCTCTTGATAGCTAAACTACCCAGGGGATTTTATGGTAGGTGTTGGCTTAAAAAACAACTTCAGCCCCTAAAAAAGCCCCAACTCTTCCTCTTTCCCCAAGAAATCCCTTCCTCAGTCCTCGAACACCAAGCAGAGACTCGGTCTGTGTCCCACTCTCTGGAATCTGCTGCCATTTGCAGCCACTCTTGAGTGCAGTCGCAAAAGATTTGTGACTGAGCTAATTACCCGATGGTATCCGATAGTTAATTACTCTGTATATGCCATGTACTGTAGCATACATGTAAACAGTCGTTGGGAAGCAAAGTAACCCTCCACGGTAGAACTGAGTGTGTTCTGAGGAGTGTTCTCCGTTTGCGTCTCGGGAGCAGGACGCTCTTCTCTCGTGTTTCGGTTTCTTGGGGGTTTTTATAAGGTGACCTGTTATGTATAAACATGGTTTATCCCCATTGCCAATAGCGCTTATGCAATTGTAGTCTAAATACTAATCCTGAAATATAGTTTAGGCTCCTTTTGTATTCATGATAGATTTTTATGAACGTTTTCTGTTGCCGGTGATGTCAGCAGAATCTCTCTATTGAATTATGGATTAGATATTTAACCAAGCTCTGTGCGTTATTACACAAATCACTTCTTTCTGTTTTTCTCCTGAAAAAAATGAAATAAAAAAAAGAATTGATTTGCAGTGTAAATGAATGAACAGCTGATAAATAAAATTCAGTTGTGCATCTTGTACCTCTGTCTAAGAACACGCAAATATAGAACGCGAGGTGCAGGCCTTTCTACTGAAAACCTACATCAGTAAGGAAGGAATATAAAATTCAGAATCATTTCCACCAACTCTGGTGCACTTTTTTGTAGTAGTTCCAGCAGATGCTAGGTTTAAAACATCTGTTTGTCCTGATGTTTCTTTTCTCAACATCTTGAATCGTAGTTGAGACGTGGCTGCAAGACCAGTCGAGGACCACCAGACTCGCTGGTTTAGCAATTACTTCTGTTTTTATTCCAAATTATGGTTTTGTCCAGCTGTCTTTTAAAACCATTTCTATGAGTTGCTAGGATACATTTCTAAAAGTGGAAACTGTTTACACAGCTACAATATGAAAAATCTTTGTATTTCACTTATTTCTTGCCAAGGCTTCATTACAAGGCACTGCTGAAGTTTACCAAGCTCTCAAAATCGTCATACAATCCTGTTTCTTTGTTTGTTATAATCAGAGGAATACATAGCTGATTAAATGAGTCTTGTTTTGTCTACTATTGTTAACTCCTTTGAGCTTTCCAGTGGTTCTAATTGAAGTCAAGCTGAAACGTCTGCCTTTCGTAGGTGCAGGCGTGCGTCTGCGCTCGCTGCTTTACAAAGGCCTAAGATCTGAGTTTGTGAAAAGGTGAAACCACATCATCTGAAACAGTCAAACCCACACATTTTCCCAAGGGAAGTACTGAAGCTTTAGGTAAACAACTTGAAATTTGTGTAAGCAAGGGTTGGGTTGCCGAGGAAGGCAATGTCGGCATTTGCATAGTGAGGTCTGCCTAATTTTTAAATTGGTACTTGCCAAAATACGATCCTAAGGATCTTACAACATCTGCTGTAACTTGCTTTGGCTTATACTGTTAGGCCTTCTGAAATCTGAAGGGGTTTTTATATACGGTAGTCTTTTAACTGTAAAACCTACACAGTAGAAGTATTTTTTCAACATGTGAATTTATATTTTGATCCGCTGCTTCAGGCTCACTGCTGATGTTTTTAATATTGGATAGATTTTATTTTTGCGGTATCACGTAGGAGGGTGGCCGAAGAAAGAACTGGCATTTAAATTTTCAAAGAATTTTTCTTAAATGGTAGTTCTGAGATTAGTCTTGTTAGCCACCCTTGTGTTTCTTTCAAAGCAGCCCAATAGGCAGTTAAATAACTGCTACGGACATAATCAACAATCAGATTATATTGAATGCCTGCAGACTCCACCAGAAAGGTCTAAGGGAAAACTATCTAAGATGAAACAAAACACAGCATTTAAATCCTAGCATGAGAAGCCGCCAGACAAAGGGAACACAGATCGCGGTTTGATTACCCTTGTAGAAGAACATTTAGAAAATTAATATTAGGACATTGGTAATTGAAAGCATTTAAAAGTGTTAATGCCTTCCTTTTCTTTTCTTGGATTAAAAAGGTCGTTGACAGAACATAGCTGTGTGCATACGTGGTACCCTGAGCAAATACGGGAGCAACGGCTGTAATATCTCAGGTCTTTGTCTAGCAGGTGTCAGGGGACTGAGCTCTCAAGGGTGGGACACAGCTGCTTAGAATTTCATGGTGGCCAGAAACACGGAATTGTATTTGAAATCTTCTAAAAGTATCTGCGCAGTTGATCAAATCGTTTCATCCTCTAGCAGTTTTTTCAAGTGCAGCCTTTCTGTCTTGATTGTACCTTGAAGATTTGTTAACACACAAAGGTGACAGACCATCGAAAGGGTTAAAGTCTCGTGTGACTTTCTCTGTTGTTCGGGGACAGCTTCTTAACTGAGAGAAGGTAAAGCCATCCCTCCCTCTCTGTCCTGGAAGCAAAGAATCCTATAAATTATAGCCACGTATAAGCTATTCCACAGGACCTAGGAGGAGAACCTGCACGTGGCCTTTGTGCCTCTTGCCTCTTGCTGTGGGCATTGCTCTGGGGAGGGCCTCTTCATTTGGAATTACCAGGAAGGTGCTAGAGTGGCATAAAAGAAAACATAGTACAGCGAAGAATTAGGCTCATCAGTTTTTGCCTTAGGAATGACAGTAGTGTACATTTTTCAGTTGCACCTCCTGGCAGTATATTAGAAGATGAAATACAGGCTGAGGCAGCCCTTACTTGGGGAGGACAGTTAAAAGATTTTAGTTCTGCCAAACCTAAAAGTTTTTAGGCTATTTAATAGGGATACGATTGGTTAAAAAGCGGAACCCATCATGTGGGCGCTGATAAAAGCAAGTTCTGGTAAAAGCAAGGGGAAATCCGCAGGCATTCTGAATGCTGCAGCAGGGTACAGTGGAATGAAGGAGATGGTGATCCTGAAGACCTTTTCTTTTCCTGCAGCAGCACTGAAAACCTCAGAGATGTTATTTGTTTCTTGTCTTTATATGATCAGCTAGTCACGGGTGGCCTTGGTTGGGTAATGGACTCTTCCGTCTCCCTGTTACTGCGTGAGCGTTGCCTGCAGCTCGGAGTCATTCCTAATCTCTCACTGGAAGGGGTTAGATCTTGCTGAGCATGTGGATGATGTAAGTCCTGGTAATGTTTTAATTTCAGCGGGGAGAGACTTTTGTGAGTTGAGGAACTGGGGAAGCCTGGATTCTTCGATCTTGACGTCGATCTTCCCTGTGGATATTGGGCTCTAAGGAAGAACAAGCTCACACCGTGGTCTTTCCTTGGCAAATCCATGAATAGGGTTTCTCTCCTCTGTTCAGCCACCTATTTGCCCCTGACTGATAAAGTGAAAAGTTCACAATATAGACGAGACTTGACTGAAATTGGCCTAAAGGTTGAAGTATTAACGCAGGGAATAACAGGCCTGCGAAGGGAGGATGGGGGCTTCTGTCGCTTTGCACATTCCCGCATACACCCGTGGAGAGTGTGGTTGTGTTACTAGTGTTTCCTTGGGAAACCAGGCTAAAAATAGTGCCAAATAGGAAATAAAAATAACTCTGTGACTACACAGTACTTTGTAAGGGAAAAACATTCTCCGCGTCTCTGGATTACCAGAGTGTTTGAAGCTGTGATAACCCAGTTGTTAGCAACCATAATTTAGATTTTTTTTTTTTTTTTTTACATAAATATGACTTATTTGAAGTATGTTGAATTAGGAAAGTCATGAATAAATATTTTGACATAATCAGAATTATATGGCTAGAAATTGACCTACTTTGCATGACAGATGCTTGAGAATCGCCCAGCTAATAGCACACTAACCTGGCATAGCAATGCCCCGTTTTATGATACACTAAGCTGCATACAGACATTAAATTATTAGATTGTTGTGTTGTTGTTTTTTTTTTTCTTTTTCATGGAGATTAGCCACAGTCAATTTTGTTTGTAAATGAATAAGTTGTGGGCAAGTCATTGAGAAGGCGTCGGGGTGCAGTCCAAAGGAGGACTCGTGCATCGTTTGATCAGTGTTTTCAGCGTCGTCTCACAAAATACTGTTAGAGGTAGAAATAGCCAGAAAAAAACTTGATGGTACCAGCCACCAAACTGGAGTGTTACACCAAGTAGACAGGTCTTACGCTCTTCAGAAGATAAGCACAACTACAAGAGAAATAGTAATGTTTTATAAGTCTGGTAATATTTTAATGATATGAAAAGCATCTTTCCCCCCCGTCCCCGAGGCTGTTTTTTATGCTTGTGTTGATCTCATCAGACTGACTCCATCTGCATGTCCTTAAAGTTAGCATGACCAGGATCTCGTACAGGTTAAGTCCATAAAGAGCTCTGACCTAAGAATAAAACAGTCTTATCCTCCTTTTGAGTTCATATTGATTTATTTTTTTTTAAGTCATCTTCCTTCATTATTTTAAGAAACACAGGTGACGAAACAGTTTAGATGCACTTTGCATAGAGTGTAGTTTTCAAGCTTCATAAATTTTTGTTGTTCAAGTCCAGCGCAAGAAATAGTAGTGCTTTTATTTGTGAAGTACCACTGGTTTTTATGTTTAATGGGAGAAAGGTAACTTTATCTTGGCTCGGTGATAGTGAAGAAAACCCTCCTCTCTTTTATTTAATTCGTGCAATGAAAAATAATATCATATTCAATTTCATTAGCTTCTTTATTCACTTCTCAGTCGTTTTCTCTGTTTTTAAAGAACTGCTGCAGATGAGGTCAGCTTTGTTCACGCTTTTTTTCCGCAAGGTCTTCAGAGGAATATGATTCTGCTCTCTTGTAATGAACTCTTGTTACCACAAAGGTGGTAAACACACATTTGTAATCTTGGCAAATAATACTCTCTCTTTAAAGCCTGAAGCAGGGACAGACCAAGGCACAGCTCCTACCCACTAACTTGGTTTACTCCAGCTGCTTAAAACTTCCTAGAACTAGGTTAAACCGTCCAAGCTCTCTATGAGTGAACAGTGTGCTGCTGCGGCAAAGCAAGCCAACAGGCTGCCGGGTCGCGTCACCAAGGGCATCACCGGCAGAGAGAAAGAAGTCATTATCCCACTCTACTCAGCGCTTGCCAGGCCACACCTGGAATCCTGTGCTCAGTTTTGTTCCCTGCTATGCAAAAAGAGATGCAGACAGGCTGGAGAGAGTCCAGAGAAGGGCCACAAAAATGACCAAAGGCTTGGGAAGCATGCCATATGAGGGAAGGCTGAGAGAACTGGGGTTTTCAACCTTGAGAAAAGAAGGCTTAGGGGAGACTTTATCACCATGTTCCACGACTTAAAGGGTGGCTACAAAGAAGACGGAGACTCCCTTTTTACAGGGAGTCACATGGAAAAGGCGAGGGGTAATGGGTACAGGTTACTCCCGGGGAGATTCCAATTGGGCACAAGAGGAAAATTTTTCACAATGAAAAACGGTCAGCCATTGGAAAAATCTCTCCAGGGAAGTGGTGGATTCCCCAACACTGGACACATTTAAGCTTCGTCTGGAGAGGGTACTGGATGATCTTGTCTAGACTGTGCTTTTGACAAGACAGGTTGGACCAGATGATCCTTGAGGTCCCTTCCAACCTGGTATTCTGTGATTCTGCAATCCCTTTTACACCCATACTTGTTCCAAAAAGGATTGCAATTCGGTCGTCCTTGCAGTGCCCAGCTACCAGAGACGGCCTTGGGGGCTGTAAGCACAGACACCTTCGGGTGCTGCTTAGTTGGGGACTGAGCTGCTCCTTTCAGGTAACGAAGGCATCATTTTTAAATAAGTCATGTTTGGAGGACACCGATTTGCAGTTGGGCAACTTGGGTTCTTTGAAAACTTCACCAAAGGGCAAGAGACAGAGGTGATTATTTGGCTGGGTTAGTTATAGTCAGCCTTCCAAGAGCTTCTCTCTGGCTTCCAGGGTGTTTGGAAGGAGGGTTGTTGGCGATTTCTTCCTCATTGCGCTATACCTTCCTGCCATTTTTTAGGTGAATAGCTCTGAAATGCTGGACTGGTCTGCAGGTGGCTCAGCAAATCTGTTAAAATTCGTAAAAGTTTTGGTAGCGCTAAGCACTCGGCTTTGGTTTTTTTTCTCCTGTTTCCCCTCACATACCAACAGGCTCTTTGGGTTCAAACATTCCAGGTTAGCTTGATGGGCGGTTGGGTCCTGGTGCCCTTACAACTCAGTTCATTTACCCAATGTCTTAAAAAATTGTGCCAGCTTTTCCCAGTTGAGTAATTTTCTTTCCTCTTACTTGAAGTAGGGTTATCTGGAGGGTTTTGTTGGTTTGTTTTTTGTTGGATTTTATTACTTTTCTAACAATACTCTGTTTCATTCTTAGTTTCCGGAGTACTACGCCAAACACTTTGGCTCTTTGATGCCTGATCAATGTAGTTCCAGAGACAGAAGGGTTATCCTGATGGGCTGATCCTCCGTGGCACTACACACACGAGAGATGCGCAAACCCCACTTTCTTACCTCTGGAATTCGTTATGGCACAGGGGTGTTTTACTTCTTATTAACGCTTTGCCCAAGGGCGATTGCCGGCAGTAGTCTTTTCATTTCTGCCTCCTGCTGCCACTTTGACAATAGGAACAGCAGCAGGAGGCAAAAATGAAAGGACCAGATTGAAAGAAGCACTTTGCCACTGTTGTAATTTTGAAATTGATGGCGTTTTTTAGCCCAAAGTCTCGGGAAAAAAGCTGCTTTCCTCTTTGCCTCCTATTGTTTTTCCAACAGGGAGAGACATTCTCTGATGTTGCAGAGGCAGTGGGAGGCCAAAATGAAAATAATTTTCTTCCTGAAACATTGTGTAGCAAAATGTGAACAATTTCAGCAAGGAAATAGCCGTTTGTTTTTTTGTTGACTGCCATGTGGTGAATACTGGTATTTCCATTTACCCATGGGAAATAAATAGTAGCTACTTTTCTTATTGAATTATCGCGACCATAGGATAATTTCTACAGATCTGTTTACTGCCTGTTTTTAACATGTCATTTTCATTCTTCTCCTTTTTCTGCATGAGAATAGGCTTTGTAAGGTGGGTAAGTACTTCCCTTCTGAGGCCACGTGCTGCCTCTAATTCCGTGGCCTTGGAGCCAACTTCTTAAGCCAGAAACTTATGGATCTGCATGTTCCAGAACTGCATTTTATACCAATATCATCAAAACAACTAATAAATCCAGATGTATTTGTCAGTGCCGGTAATTCCGTAGAAAGCAAGGTGCAGGCTGGTTCTGCAGCGGCACTGTCACATCAGTGATGTAGATGCCATCTGTCATGGTTTAACCCCAGCCAGCAACTAAGGACCACACCGCCGCGCGCCCCTTCCCATGGGCCAGGGAAGAGAATCTGAAGAGTGAAAGTGAGACAACTTGTAGGTTAAGATAATTTAATTAAAATAAAATATGATAATAATGAAAAGAAAAATAACCAAAAAGAGAGAGAAACAAAACCCAAGGAAGACGAGCAATGCAAATGAAAAACGATTGCTTGCCACCAACCGACCGATGCCCACCTGACCCCAAGCAGTGGCAGGTGTCCCCCCAACCAACTTCCCCCAGTTTATATGCTGAGTGTGATGTAATGTGGTATGGAATATCCCTTTGGCCAGTTGAGTTCAGCTCTCCTGGCTGCGTGCCCTGCCAGCTTCTCGTGCACCCCCAGCCTACTCACTGGCAGGGCACGAGAAGCTGAAAAGTCCTTAACGTAGTGTAAGCACTGCTTAGCGACAACTAAAACATCAAAGTGTTATCAATATTATTCTCATACTAAATCCGAACCAGAGCACCATACCAGCTGCTAAGGAGAACATTAACTCTGTCCCAGCCGAAACCAGGACACGGTGACAGCACGGGGCGTGCTGCAGCCTGTTGTGATCTACTGCGTCGCTTTTGTAACTGTTTTAACTAGTACTGGCACAAGTCTTCAGCGAAATAGAGTTCTGCATTGACAAAGAGGATGTCTTGGGGAGAAGAGCTGCAGCCCCGATGTGTCCCTGGCACGGGGCCACGATTCCATCCGGTGTGGGGCACCAGTCCCTGGTGCAGTGGGAGACCAGAGTGTTGACACGAGAGGGTGAAGGGTAAATCAATGAATGGCTTTGTCCTCCTGCTTTAGCTGTTATGGGATATTGCCCTTTTCTTTGGGGATTTTAGTGTCTGTAATTAGTTATCGTGAACAGGAAGATTTTTCTCCTATTGAACATGTGAGAAATTCGGGGATGTTAATCAGCAGAGCATAACCTTTTCTTAACTTGTGCTTTTTATAGTCCCGGAGAATTAGCATTTATCTTAGGGCAGCACAAGAATTTGGCATTTGTATGAAGTGAACTGATTCTCCACCCTTTCCCTTTCTTTATACATAACAAAAACTAAACTCTTTGATAGCCTCATCAACACAATATATTTGTAGGCTTTGAAGTGTAAATTGTGAATTTGTGTTTCTCAACATGACTTTGGGGCGCCGCGTGCAAGCGCATGCATGTCTGTGTCCTGGATTAGTTAAAGTCTAATTAAAATTGTTCCTGAAAACTACATACTTAAAGCCAGATATAGGTAGACGCGTAAAAGCAGCTTGATATTTTTTTTTCATGAATTCTGAGCACTTTTAGTTCTTGTAGGATTAAAGAGAGCCAGGGGAATTCAGCAACTCTGCAAATCTTTTTGCATGTTCACATACCGAAATAATTCTTTAGCCGCTCATCTTTAAACGATCGGTTTTCTTAGTGTTGGCCGTTTTTTTCAGCTGCCTTAAGGTGATTCTCAGTGCTACGGTGGAGCTTGGAAGGAAAGGCAATTCATACTTATTTTCTTCTTCCCCAGCAAGTTCAGTTTTGATTGGGAAATGACACGTTCTGGGGTAATTTAGCAGCACCGTTTGCACTGGCCTCTCCTTGCTGCTTTGGAAGTCCTTCATAGAGATTTTTGGCAGTAGTTGGTATCTACTGGCTGCCCCATTAGGGCTGTTTCTCTTGGGTGCGTTAGTGCAGCTGGGACGGGTCCCTTGGTTTTCAGAGCTTTTACCATGCCCCATCCAAATGCAGTGCACATATTAACAGCAATTAAGGTTCCCTATAAAATCGTTTACCTTTTCTTAGTGATTTTGTCTCAGAAGCAGCCAATTTCCTACTGACATCCAGGCAAGTGGGTAAAGAATGAACTGGTTGATGACCCTGTTTTCCCAAGGGCTTTGTTTCCTTGACATTTTGATGTCTGCTTGATTCAAACGTTTATCCCAGCTTTGAAACATTAGGTGAACAAAGTTTGATGAACTCTCTACTGTCCGTTATATATCTACTGTCTTTTAAAGAAAGGAACCTGCAGATACCTGTCCTCTCCCTTCCCCTCTAGTTGTACAGAAAACACTGTTTTTATTCTTAATCTCTAAGAGTAGAAAATGGACCAACAAATTTTCCTTGTTTCACTTTTAGTTGCTCCCTAAGGCTTGCGGAACAAGGCTAGTACCCCAAAACGAAGTTTTACTGCAGTGTCTTATTTCAGTTTCAGTGTAGAATTTGGAATTGTAGCTGCTTCTGCATCCAGCCTGTAAAAGGCACCTTACAAAATGGCTTTCAAAGATTTATGAAGACTTGCATGGTACAGAGGCTGAAAGGAAGTTTAATTACATTCAGCTTTTGGTCATCTCTGTGTCTGAGGATGCGCCCATATACTGTCATCTCAAAGACCATCTAAGAAAATAAAATTGATCAGTGAGCCTTCTGGCTAAAACTAAAAGGAGTGCTTTGTCATCTGCCCGTAGAGCGTATGTGCTCAATCACTGCCATCTCCCGTATGCTTGCCCTAGACTCTTCATCACTGAGATTTGTCCAAAATTTTAATCAAACATTATTTTATACTGAGGCCATTTCTGTAGATAATTGAATTCTTCTCTTGACATACTCACACATACTTCTTTGTACTAAAAAGACATAATTTCACCTAGTCCACGCAACCATTTTGCTTAGGAGGCAGTAAAATGTACATCTTGATTTGTATTAGCTCGAGTAGCGTACGAAGAGTTAAGATAAAAACTTGGCAAGTGCAATTGCTGTCACCTTGTGAATGACATCTCTGCTCATAAACCTCTGATCAAAGACAGCAAATAATATGGGAACATCTTATTTACTTACATAGGAAACTTGGTTCTAAGAGTGGGGATGTGTAGGTGTTCTCGAGTACAGTAATTCACAGGCTAATAATGCCAGAAGCCGTAAAATCTCTCAGTTGGAGGTGACTGTGAATAGCAGTGCTGAACAATCGGGAACTACTGCTGAGATGATAGTCTGAATGATGATTGAGTTTTCCTGGAGAGCCCTTATCTGTGTTTAAAATTGTAGGTAATGTTTTCAAATTTAACCGTGATAGAAGTTCATTGAGCCTTCAGAGAGGTTGGTGTTTCCCCTCTCTAAATCGTGGTCTGTAGCAATATTCTCAGTCTTTGCACTCAAGACAAATGTTTGCGTTGCTGTCAAAATGGGGCATTTTTACCTTTTCTGAGCAGAAGGACCAAGAAGACGGAAGGACCAGCGGGACAGGAGGGAGGTTCTCCCTCTAGTTCCTCCAGCTAGGAGGCTCACGTGCTCCCTGGTGGCACTCTTGGGCAAGGGCAGCTCGTAGGACGAGGTAGGGCTCTTGGCAGGAGGAGGTTTAAAAGGTAGTTTGCTGAGGTTTTTTGTACTTGTACCTTGGCAAAATCACTTTCTAAATACAGTAGACCCCATCAGGGTTCACCTGTTGACCCTACAGCAAATTATCTCTAGCTGGGTAAGGAAGCTAAAAGCGCTCCAGAGCACGTCATACAGACATTTTAGGAGTTTCCCTGTCAGTTGATGAAAGAAGTTTGCATTCAGGTTGTGCTCACACACTGTAACCAAGGGTTTTGTTTAGGTTTCTATATAGAAAAGAGGCACTTATTTCCCATAAAATTTTAACGTGCTTTTTAAGGTTGTAATCCACCCGCCAAAACCAGATTGCATTTCACTACGTCAGTGGGTTTTCTTCAGTTGCTAGGAACTAGCCTTCATTGATGAAGTAAAGTGCGAAATTCAAAGTACGTCTTCATTTAAAAGGTAGCAATGATTGATATTGCGAGCGGATCTTGCTGCGAATGTACTCTGGTCACTTGAGATGAATTACAGATCTTAAAATTAAACCGTCAAGTAACTCTCTTGTTATAAAAAAGTTAAAAATGGCTAATTGCGAGAAACTCGTTTGAGAAGTATTGTTAGAGGAAGAGAATGCTAGTGATAACACCAGAAGTTAAATTGTGTGCACGTATAGTGGTAGGTATGATGCCTTTTCTTTTCTAAAATGTTATGTTAACAAAGGAAGAAGATTTTAGTTTTCTGTGTCAGATCTCTAGGCGCGGCACAGTGGGTTTGGGCAGTCGTGTTCCCGAAGACAGTGACAAATACACGACTTGGCAACTCAGAGTTTTCTACCTCTAGTAGAAGAGTTCAAAAATTAGAGTAATGGATAGCAGGAGGATCTGAGAACTTGTGGGCGCTTTTTAGTTTTAAAATCCCAAATAAACAAGCTGCACTGAATTTTTTTATGCCTGTGAAGAAAGAATTGTGTTCCCGAGGTGCTGTGGTCCTGGTTTGAAGATCCATCCCTTTGTGTGATGGATAGTTTTGACCCCTCCGCAACAGACGTGCGGTTCTGTGAAGCCATGGAGAAAAATGTGCCATCAGGGAGAATGATCTCTTCGAGCTTTTCATGATTCCTTCATGAATTGCTGTTTAGTTGCCGCTGTACGGAAAGGTACATATAATTATGTACGAGTATTTTCTGTTTAACACCTGCATACGTACTTTTTTTTTTTTTTCCTGGGGAAATCTGTAGTTGATTGAAATTACCGTAAATGTTCTTCAGATAATTGATACCAAATGAAGCTGTGCACCCTGTGTGTATGCATATGTGCAAAACCACACAAAATTATGGGTGCGTGTGTATGTGGATGTAGGGGCGTATATATGCACAGTTAACAGGAAATACCTTTCCCGTGGTAATTAATTCACTAGTCTTCAGCATGCGCGGCGTCTTGGAGGTCACTTTCCACCGCAGTGTTTTGTATTTTCCACCGCATTGGTGCTATAAAAATGCTAATTGTCCCCATGAAGATGTAGGCTGTTTATAAGCGCGTATGTGATTGTTTTTCAGCCCTGCGAGATATAAGGAGGTGTTATTTCAGGTTTATAATTTGAATGTGTGATGGTTACAACTTTGACAGTTTATTAGCTAGAAAAGAGGGGAAAAAAAAAAAAAGATAGTGGTGTGTCATTCTTCAGCGAATTGATTGCCAGGAGCATGTTATTGACTTTGGTGATAATATCATTATATATTTTACAGTCGTAAAATCAAGAAATTCAGATTATGCCCTGAGGGTTTCACACATTTAAATAAAGGATATGGCCATTTCCAGGGCTATTGGTTTAGATTAGCGGGTGCTGTGAAGAATGTGTAGTGTGTTATAAGGGCATACAGAAAAAGCACAAGTGTGCTTATTGTGGTGATGCTTTGGTTTATTTTCTTTTTCTATTTATGAAATACGCTTACTTACAGATCCCCTGGGAGAATGAACAGTGTTTGCTGTAAATGTTAGCATATTAATACAACGTTAGCTGGGCACTTTGTTGGGCTAAGAGCCGAAATCAAGTGTAATCCTTGATTTTTAGCAAGAGTGAGGATAAGTCTTCTCAAGACGCTTGAGTCACCAAAATACATGGTGCCTGGGAAAAAAACCTTGCGTGAGCTTCAGTCTGCGAAGTCAAGAGTTTACTTGGAGTCGGATAACACGGCTAGGTCTCCTTGTGGGTGACAAAGTCAGGGTTGAATGGCAGCTGGTGGGCTGCTGGGATGGTAACATCCCACATGCGGCTCCAGAGACCACTGCTGATGGGCACGGCCTGGGGAGCACCTGCTTCTGGCACCCAAACTTGGGCTGCTCTCGCCTGGGTCTTCCATAACAGCTTCTGCTCCTCTTGGACTGCTCACCAGTCACGTCTGGGGACTGAATGCACTTGAGGTACTTGGGTTGAGCCCTGGGGGGTTTGGGTTCAGGTCTGTCTCTAGTTTGCTTGCTTTACAGAATCTGAGTTTAATTAAGGTATATTGCCTCAAATAAAAATGATTGACTGTGTTAAAAACCTTGTTTATTACTTCTACAGCATATTTAGTGAGATGGATAATATACTGTAACGCTGATCACGATCTCTGCTCTAGATGCAAACTCAGAAGCACATTGCATCACCCAGCTCCGGGGATTTATTGTTCTCTTAAAAGACTGTGGAAGTCCAAGTGCAATGTCACAACTCGGCAGCAAAGGTCATGTTTTCCCACTTAGGCAGGAGCAGTGGCTCCAGCTGGAACACATACGGCTTAAAGGTGAACGGTGACATCTATAGAAGCAGATAAAATAATTACTCTTACATTTACATTTTAAGGGCCTCTGAGGATTATAAATCTATATGCTGCAAACAAAACATTTCGTTGCCTGTGTCAACAGTGGCACATTTTCTAATTAAAAGGGATCACCTTTCGAAATTGAATTTGTGTGACGTTAGTGGGTTTTTAGCTGTTGCATTTTTATCTCAGTTTGGGGCATGAGAATCAAATTGGTTTTAGTTTTTGTTGATAATCTGGTTCCATTTTGGATTGTGAAATGCCGGTGTCAAGTTGCAAACAAATGCTTAGGATATGTCTTTACTTATGAAAAGATATTTATGAAAGCATTTTAGAGCAAACCATTGGAAAATACTCATTGGTGTTGAAGTTAAAAAAGTTTTAAGACAAAAATTTAATTTAGGTCATTTTAGAATGACCTAGTCCTCTGATGAAGAACACTGGGCAGATCCCTGCCTGTGCAGGGCTATGGTGGACAACTGAGATGAGCATCACCTGCTCACCTGGTGTGGCTTTGGCAGCTGTGGTCTCCTCTGCAGTCAAGAAATCTTAAAATGAGATCTCAGGAAACCTGTGTTGTGGAAAGAAGTGATTGTCATTAAACACGTGCTTCTAATTTTGCTGTAGATTATGATCTAGTAATGATTTGAGACCTCAAGCTTCACTTTTCCATAAAATCTTCACAGCTGGTTTGTGAATGTCTGTCTGCCTGCCCTTGAGAGGTTATTTGTAGTTTGGGGAAGGCAAGCTGAGAGTGAAAGCCCCAAGATGCAGCTCCTCGTTATTCAAATAAAGCTGAGCTCCAGCAGTAAGTGCAGTCCCGCATCCAGGATAATCCTCCTTCCCGCCAGCTGGGAACCGAGCAAGTGCGGTGGCAGGGGGAGGCTGGGGAGCCGAGCGCGACAGCGGGTCTCCGGTGACAAAGGCGGGAGCTGTGAAGAAGAAAAGATTGACTCCGCTTGTTACACGGGGAGAAAGAGGCAGGACGTTCCTGGGCGGGTTTCTGGCACGGGCGCAGCTCCCTGGTTTAGTGGTTTAATGTTAGCACTCAGCCCCCTGAAGCTTAAGAAGAGTTACAGCCTCCTAATTCAGGCATCTCTTATTTATGCTGTTTCAAACACAGAAAGAACCTTGTTCAAGAACTGTCATTTAAAAAAAAAAAAAACACCACTTTTTTTTTTTTTTGCTTTAATGATGATATGTTTATGAGAGTCCGGACAATCTGCTTTATAAGCGTCCAGTGCGCAAATGAAGGATCACCCCACAGAAATCTCACGTCTCGTACTGCTGTAAAATCGACCATGCTGACAGTGTTTGTCCTACGGTAATTTTCCAAACAGGTGGAAGATTTTTCAGTGCCCATTATGGCACCAAAATTTGGAAATACAGTATGAGCATTGATGGGGGGAGATCTGGATGTATGCTGAGAAACGGTGACTGTTGCAGATGGCTGATGTATAATATAGGGCAGCGTGTGTGTGCGTTCTCTGTGCTTTTTCATGGGATATATGCTCTAGGGTTTTACGGATGAATTTGTAGACTCTAGTAATTTACAGTTTCCACCACAGTTTTAAAATATCTACATCATTTCCAGGTTGATGATTTTTCCCAGTCATTTATCCCAAAAGCACTTCATCCTACTTAATCTGGGTCATAATTGACATGGGACTTGTGCGTAAGCAAACATAGCCATAAGTTGTGTTTCAATGGGCTATTAATGTCAGGGATTTAGTTAACGTGCAGGAAAATAGATCAGAGGTTGGAATAAGTATAAATGTTCAAATAACTGATGAATGCGAGGTCGCTGTCATGCCTCGGACCCAGGAGACACTCTTGAACACTTACACGCTCCTGCTATTAGCAAGCAGCTGCCTTCGGCTGTAACGAAGACGTTAAGGTTGAAAATTGTTGGCAAGAAGGCTGTTGGAATTGGATTTTATTTACTGCAAATCAACAGGGTATCTTTGCAAGTCTAAAAAACATATGGAAAAGTCCACTGTTATCGTTGTACTTTGTTGTGTCTCCAGATGTTCCCCCTCCTGCCCCACTCTGGAGCTGAAAGTGGAAAATGGTTTTTCATTGTTTTTAGCTGACGGTGCCAACATCTGCTGTGGCATTTCCCTGGGGAATGGTATTAGCACTTCTTCAAGTTTCCGATTTATCATTTATGTCTCATTGGATTTTTATTTTTTTTTTTAAACAAAAAATAATGTAAGAGCATGAAGTTTCAACCCCCTGTTTAATTCTTTTTGAGAGTGTGGAAATGAATCAAGGGAAGCAGTTGGGTGGCCACTGAACTATCACAACTATGAACAATTTATCAGCTGCCTTATTTTTAAGGGGCTATAAATGAGGCATTAAAATATTGGTCTAAGCTGATATTTCTCATTGAAAGAAATAGTATTTGTGTGCTCAAACACACTCGAAGATCTCAATAAGCTTAAAATAGCTCTATTTTTAACATACATTTAGTCCATCATTAGTCACAGTGTGGACTGTGCTGTCCTTTGGGGAAGGAGAACCGAGTGAGTATTTTCATTTGGAAGTACTCTTCGTTGGTCATGTATACTTTTTAATTTTTCCTATAATGGTATTGTAAAAATTGCAATTCCATAGTTTTGCCTAGTTCATTCATCCGCTTGACGGGCGCGTGGCACTAGCAAACTTGGCCCAAGTGTTGACTGCTGACAAAGGTGCTTTTAATAGAAATGCAGAACGAAATAGCTTTTCCCCAAAAAGCCTTCTGTACTCCTGCTTGTCAAAAACGAGCTGGGCGGAAGCAGATTTTGTTAGTTTTTCAGTACTTAAATCTGACCTTTCAAATAGGAATGAGCTTTGGAGAAAATTCTCAAATATAGGTGTCTAATACTAGGTTCTTACCCTACGGTTCATTTATAGCAGGCTCTTTGTTCATTTTTCACAATAGCTAGAAATTTGGGGTGAAATTTGGGGCAAAATCTGTGATTACAGTTCCTAGGTGGTAATAGTATAAATTTTAGCAACGTCAGTCCAAGTTTTCTGGCGGAATCTGTTGGGTCCAAGAAACTTCAAATTCTTTAAAATCTCACGTTTTCTGCTTGCCGCTTTGTTCCTTGGAAGTTGTTCGCTTGGTTGCATGTTTGGTTGCAATTATTTACAGTTCGCTGCTGGTTTTTTTGAGATCCTAGCAAGAAATTCCACAGACAACTGCAAAATATATCTTTAATCAATTTTAGGGAGACTGATTTGCTAACTAACATATTTCTTCCAGCTGAGAGACAGCATAAACTCTTCTGCGGATACTCGGGGAAAAATTCTTCCTGGGAAAACTATCCCTTTCATGGATTGCTGTAGCGTCAGCGTCGTGTGGTTCAGGCTATTCTGAGCACTGTAATTTATGTACATTGGCCCTATCACTCCTGTGCTATCTTACACCCTGATTGCTTTTTTATTAAGAAACATCTCGTGCCATTTTTTAAGCGTCTCAGGGCGAGCCCGTGAGAGACGATGTCGCTGGTTATGTTTTTTCTGTGTATGTATATATAAGCAGTAAGACTAGAACAAGGAGAGAATATTTTTTGTGGAGGTTTTAGAGCAGCGATATTCTATAGGCAAATAACATCATTTGTTCTTTCATCATTGAAACGGTAATAGTGTAAATATTGCTGATGCGGTTAGATAAGTCGGTATGCGAGGAAATAGTAGCATGTTTCTATTAAGAGTTTTGTCTGCAAAATGAAAAATCCTCAAGTGTGTTGGGATTAAAACAACCCGTACAGATCAGGAGTTTTCAGATCCGTGAGGTCTGATTCAGGCTTATCTCTTATTTCTGTAAACCTAATTTGTGTGCAAATTTCGTGCAGAAGATTGTGTATGGCAACAATTCCACTGTGAATTCGTTTGAGGGAGTAAGGGCAAAAGGTTTTATTGAACTAGGACTTTTCTTCTAATTTTATTGAAATGTTCGCATGTTTTGGTGTTGAGGTAGGAATTAGATTTAATTTGCCACTTAATTGTGAGTATGTATTCCTTTGTTTTCCTTTGCACTGATGCAAATTTCCTTCTTTCCCATATGTCTTTTCAGGTCAGGATCGCAGTGAAGCCACTTTAATAAAGAGGTTTAAAGGTGACGGTGTCCGATACAAAGCAAAACTGATTGGGATAGACGAGGTTTCTGCCGCACGAGGAGACAAGTTATGCCAAGACTCCATGATGAAGCTCAAGGTGCAGTGAAACTTTTAATGTTTAATATTAGGGAGTCGAGGGGAACGATTTTCAGCTTGAACTTTTACTCGTTCTCCTTTCGTGACTCTGAGTCACACTCTGGTTAATTATGTATTGAAATCAGTCAATTTTACATGAACTCCTGGCTGGTACTGCTTATCCCAGTTTAATTTTAATACATTATCTCTGAGTTCAGTAGTTGCTCATGATTGACACCGCTGCAATTTGTCCACAAATTATAAACAACGCATCTCCAAATTGAATAATTTTATTATGCAAAAGGGGAGGTAAAGCACTATGAAGAAAAATGGTATATCAGAACATTTTATATGACAGTGTTAATCAACTACAGCCCTGCCTTTGACCATTATCTCCTGTCGGGCCCGGCAGGAGGGGGTGAGGGACGTTGTGGGGTGTAGGTAGCCAGATACAGGGGACGACTGGTGTCCTCCCTGGGAGGATGATGTCTTGCACCTGTAATGGCAGAATTTCTGGGTTACAAAACCCGGAGGCATTGCACTGAGAGGACAGAGCCCGAGAAGACAGAGGATTCCCCAGAGTTTCGGGAAAGAAATGGAGCAGTGATAAAAGCAGGTTTTGAGTAGACTGCAAACTTAGAGAGCAGAGAGTCTGAAAGCACGGGTGGTGCAGGAGGGTGGGCTTTCTGGCGTGCTAGACATCTCTCTCTGGCTCAGTCTTTTCTTACAACCCTCAAAGAGCATAAGAGTTCTCTATGGGAAGCATCCTTTATGTGGCCCTGGGAAATGTGGAAGAGCTGGAGCATTTGAGGAGGAAGGAGAGATTATGTTTTTCTTGAGTGCAGTGTTGGCTGTTGGCTTCCCATCTGCGTCGCAGAGTTACGGGTCTAGGTCTAGGAGTTATGGGTCTAGGTCTAGGAGTAAATCCTCCGCAGTCTTTTTCCCATTTTTTCCTTCCAGTCCTCTCCCCAGCAGTCTACCGAGAGCTGATGGATTTCCCATTACTAATTTTTTCAGGAGGAGAAATCACTAAACAGTATCTTTTACTCTACCAACTAGCAGGATCCGGTCACAAGGAACTGTGAGGAATAGGTGGTTATTCAGGAATAAACAGCAAAGGGTGACATGATCTTATGGTTCAACAATCTAAAAGCAAGATCTGGCAGATAATTTACAAATCAGTTATTAACATTTTATGAAAAGCAAAAACTAATCTGTTCTAAAAGGTGCACTGTTGATTTATCACATCTGCCACAATATTCCTATCTGGTTATTCCTCCTGATTTCATACTGGATCTTCCTCATCATTTCATAGTTCCTAGAAGCAGTGTGGGAGACTCGTCGCTGTTGTGCCGCACAAGCTTTTTTGTCTCTCTCCTCCATGGATTACCATTTCCACATCTCCCAGACGCCTGATACCTGGTCACAAAGTGGCGAGATTGATCTAAACAGTGTTGTGAGGTGACTGAAACTGTAAAGTGAAGGGAGCATTAGAAATTCACGTTTGTGTATAAGGCAGCGTAGCATGAAGCTGTGGGCTCTGGAAACCTAGTGTCTAGCGACAGGAGTTTTAAGGCCAGGCATAAAGTTTTGACAAATGACTCCATTTGACTTTTGAGAAACGACTCCGTTTTTTCTCTTTCATTTTCATGTCTGTGTAACGAGGACAACGACCTCATGAAGGTTTTAAAACATAAGTTAGTAGCTTTTAAGACATGTTGAAGCTGCAGAGCACCAGATAAAGGCTAAATATTTTCATTTATTTGCTAGGGCAATTGATTACATTTCATCTTAGTAGTGTAATTGGTCAGGGCAGGCTCCTGAGAAGGTGGAAATAGAAGTTACTATTATAGTTATGCTGTGGGAGAATAATACAAGAGATGCGTATCAGCAAATTTACTTACGAAATAAAAGCTTGAGATCAGGAAAAAAACCCTAACCCTCACTATATTATTTTTTTTTTTTTACAGCAGAGGTATAGTTTGATTTGGAGAAGAATATTCTTCTTCTATAAAAAGCTCCATTTGCTTATTCCAGATAAGCGTGCCCATGAAGTAAGCTAAAGTTGGTGGTTTTTAACTCCAATCCTTGTGTTTTTTTCTCGGGGGGGGGAAGAAAACAAAAGCGTGCTAGAAATGACCTTCAGCTTCCATGAAACCAGATTTCATGGAGGATTAGCGGGTGCAGGGGTTGGAAGTGGGAGCACATTTGAAATGCTGTCTGGGCAGCGTGAAGAGATGTGATACCTTGAAAAAAGGGAGGAAGCCAGAAGTAAGAGGGGGGCTGTTCCTGGAAAGCCCTTAAGTTTTCCTAGAAAAGTGGCGAATCGTCTACAAGCACATCTTTGTGCTCTGCTGTGGCACCTGGAAGAGAAATAAACCAGCCAAACTGTTCTTTGTTTCCACAGGGAATTGTCGCAGCGGCTCGTTCGAAAGGAGAACATAAACAAAAAATCTTCTTAACAGTCTCCTTTGGGGGAATCAAAATCTTCGATGAAAAGACAGGGGTGAGTAAAATAATCATGTGGTGGAACAAAACCAAATCTTTTCATGGATTTCTTTAAAAGCATTTCCTGGCTGGGCAGTAATATCTCACCAGGGTAAGCACACATGAAGCAGCATCTGACAAGCTTGATAAAGGCTTATCATGTATCAGAGCAAGCCATTAGATGACGGAGGTGTAAAGTGTAGCGTGGGGACGTGGTTTATTGTAAAGCCTTGTCCTGGATACTTCTGCAGAGCCACTTACTTGAGTACCCAGATGCTCCTTACATCTATAAACACTCACAGCTCTGAGTCCAGAAAGTGGCAAGAAGGGATTTATTTTCCTTCTGCCAGATAAAAAAAAATTGCTTCTTGGAAATATCAGCCCCCCCGTCCGTGGTACAGACTGCTGTCGGTGCCCAGATGGGTTTTCTCGCCCAGCCTGGGCTCAGCTGCACCAGTCCTCTGGATGCTGCTGGAGACTCCTCAGCAGTACCAAGTGACTTGTGAGAGTCTACTGACAAGGGATTGGGATGAGAGGCTAGGATTGTCTTGGATTGGGCCCCTTGTGTCACTGCAAGCGGAGGGGAAGAAAACAAGCTGGAACAGGGAGCTGCAGACAACCCCAGGAGAGTGAAGGTTGTTTTCCCCAATGGTGCCTCAGCTAGACAGGGAGAAGGAAGGGCAGCGGGAGCTGGGGAGCGGCTCACGCTTAGCTGGGATTGCCCTCAAGATGTCCCAGGGGAATTCTAAGAATTTCTATCAGGTCCACAGTTCTGCATGAACCCAGTTGTAGTCACCATGATGCAATATGCTCCTGTTAACAGCAGTGACAGTCCCCTGTGAGGTATGTCGTAACCACAAGAATGAGAGCTTTTGTATCATCAATGACAGTAGCACAAGTGTATATTGTGTGGAACTGGAGGTAAAATATATTGGGAAGTTTGGCGTTGCTCTTTGAGGTTGCCAGGCAGCAACTCGTCCAGTAGCATCTGGTCGGGGAAGCTGCAGGAGACTTCCATGCCTTACGCGCTTTTTGCCACAGCAATATCATGTTTGATTTTTTAAATTGCTCTGAAAGAAGAAACCTAAGCAAAACATTATACTACTTAAATATAAAGCGACAACACACAAACTGTTTTAATCCTAATTAAGAAGATTTTTCCAGCAGTTTAAGCTCTGCCTTGAATTTTAAAAAGCTCTTGATTTAATCTTTTGAAAGATTAACTGTTTTACATGATGCCAGAAATAAAACCCTACTGATGATAGATGAAATTATCTTTGCCAGTTAATTTATATTATTAGAAAATCAATGTCATTGAGCTCACTGATACATAATACAAGTAGTTAGTGATGAAAAGCTCGTTTGGAATGTGTTGTGTGCAGCACGTGTAAAGTATTCATACAAAAGCGGTGTTCAAGAGAACGTGGCTGAGGTTACAGGCTGTGCTCAGAGGCAGGAAAGGTCAGGATTAGGGCTGCCGGTGCAGTCGTGGTTGGGTCCTCTAGTAAACAGATATTAGGGTAGTATTGAAGGAGGTGGTGACGCACCTTTTTTTGGCCAGAGAATACCAGCTTCGTTCAGTGTACGGAACAGAGTGTAATACACCGAACGATGCAGTAATATTTTGTTTTCATTTTCATCTGCAAATCGTGCTGAGGCCACAGTTACTTTCCTAAGACTAAAGTCTTTTTCTTGGGAAAGTAAAGAAGAAGAAGAGAGAGAAAGACTTGTCCGGTGGCACTTGTCTCTGAATGTTTCAAAAACATAGGATTTATTTTCACAAAGTCAAGAGGGAAAAGGGGATGTGTTTGGAAACGAAAGTGTGGTTGAGCCAAATTGCTTTTCCTGCAGTGTCCTGGACACTCTCCTGTCTGCAACTAGCGAGGTGGGGACATGAGAACAAATCTCCTTCATTTCATAACTTTGACACCCTGTGCTCTAAATCTGACATAACTATATCATCCTTATAGTAACGCTGTCACTCACTCGCTGGGGCTTAGACTGAAACCTTTAAATCCACCTTCCAGACGTCTGCCCCTGAGCTGCCGGAGTGATGGACAGGAGTATTGAGTTGTCCTTCTCGAAACAGGACTGTGACAGAGGGATGGGGGGAGCTTTCATTATCAGTTTTAACGTGGTTTTGTGCAAGCAGGCGAATCGTGCTTTCTATGCCAAGCTTTTGAAGGAGGGACGCATGAACTCCTCTGACGGTTCTTCACAGCCACCATCCCTTCGTCTTTTTCCCCAGCTTGGGTCTCTCCAAGTTTCACTCCCAAAGTTTCACGTCCTTGGCCCACTCTTCTCATCGTCTCACTCATCCAGCCTGTCTCTGCTTCATCAACCTACAGTTGTCACCTCGTGCCTGTTCCTGCGGGTAGTCACATGCAATTTCAACATCTGAAATACACCAGGTAACAGCAGCAACAGGGCACGGACAGACCCCGGCAGCGTCTCTGGGCTCTCTGAGCCCGCAGGAGCACTACCGAGGCAAGGTGCTTCCCACAGCACGAGAGGCAATCATTTAGGGGTGACGCATTTGGCTTTGGCTCGTAGTAAATAATACTGTGCGTGTCCTCTCACGTCGATGCCTGTGTCTAAAGTCAGGCCCAAAGACAGCTGCATTACTGCTATCGTGTGGAGCCTCCTGTAAGGCAGAATAAGGACGATGGAATTAGGTGATGCAGGACACTGATAAACCCGTTCTTGATTTAGAAGCAACAAGGAAAATCCCACAAGTTGGCAAAACTGGGGATGTACAATTGCTCAGCCTGGCTTTTTTCGTAGAATGATAGAGTGGTTTGGGTTGGAAGGGACCTTGAAGACCATCTAGTTCCACCCCCCTGCCCTGGGCAGGGACACCTCCCACCAGCCCAGGCTGCTCACAGCCCCGTCCAACCTGGCCTTGAACCCCTCCAGGGATGGGGCAGCCACAGCTTCTCTGGGCAACCTGGGCCAGGGGCTCACCGCCCTGGTGAGATCTTCTGATATCCATGTTAAACTTAAGAGCTTATAAAATTTGGAGAGTGATGTTCGCATTTGTGCACCAGGGAGAAAACTGTGCTCTTAATAGAGAACAGCCTGGCTAATCTTGCATTTGCCTTCTCTTCCTTTAACTGCCCTCCCTGTCCCCTGGAATGCTTTCTCCTTAGTTGCGTTTCCATGATTTTGTAATTCCCAAAAGGATATTTTGGGCCCCGGTGCTCATCTATTGCTTATTTGGAAAGGTTATTTACCTCTCTGGAGCGTCCTTTCTTAATTTTTGTCACTGGCTATTGCTGTCATGTCTGGGACAATGGCAGTCTGATGTGATAGAAAAGAGAAAAAAGATTCTGAAAAAAATGTAGGTTTCTGTATGTTTAGAATCTTGTAGGCTACTATTGGATTTTAATTTATCACAATAAAAAATCAATTTGTAGCTCAAAACTAGCAAATTTTTTAAAATTGGCAGTGTCATAGCTGACTTCATACAGATGATTTAAAGGAATTGCTCCATAATTCATTACAGATGAAGGGCCATAGTTGGTTTACTACTGAAAACGATAAGCAAGGTTTTTCTCCCTGTACTTTATAGCTCTCTTTAATACGTTCCAGACCTAATATTCATCAAAAAATATTGATTGTAATAATGCTGTTATTCCAGCCATCAGGAATTCTGCCCTTTGAGTAAATTTATCTATGGAGGAGATTAGGTTGAAGGTGGAATATCATTTAGGAAGAATTTATCTCGGCAAGAAAAACACAAGGAGGATTTGCTGGTTGATTGCGCTGTAGATGCGATGCAATTTAGTTCATCTATAGCACCGCGAGAGAAATAATGACACTCCTCTCTTGTATTTCGTCACTCTGTTCTGTGGACTAATCCAAATAGGTCCCTTCATACCACTTTTTCAAATACTTGTCAATGTATTTGGAACGTGGTAGAAGGGCCCTGCGTAGCAGCATTCGCCTTGAAAGGCCGTGGTTTGCGTATACTGTTACATAGACTCGCTCGGCTGCTGGAGGAGCCTGCTCACGTAGGCAGAACACCACAAACTGTCCTGCTGTTAAAGTCCCAACGTTAGCTGTATAATCCAGAATTGTATTTAATTTGACTAACAGGATGGTCTCCTGTTGTACGCTGCCAGAAATTGTCATTACCCATGGGGTTTGACCCTATTTTTTCTTAACAATGTACCTTTTTTGTCTGCTGTCATATGTTGGCCGTCCATCCCACTTGCCTTCTCCGGACTTCGTTTGCCAAATATATACTTCACCTGAAGAAAATACATTAATTTTTTTTTAACGTAAAAAATCTACCACAATTATTATTTTTCTATCTACCACAAAATATTTTTCCTATCTAATACCACTTCAAAGATTTCATGGCTGCGTATTATATGAAAATAATTGTTGATCATTTGTTCTGTCGTGTTCCCCCTGCACCCTGGTGACAACTCAAGACATGATCTTTCAAACACAGTACGGCACAAGCTGAAACGTATTCTTCATTAGTAGACGAGAGAGTTCTTTTATATTTTCAAAAGCGTGGTCTGCAGAAGGCGAAAATGCAAATAGTTTTGTTGTGCAATTTAATACTCTCCTTTTCAGGGTGGAACTTAGTGGTTAACGTGTTCCTTAGAAAGAGACGAAACCCGTAACTCTCAGTACAGCAGGATATGCAAAATTTTGAAAGGACCGTCATTGTTCGTTAGCTATTTATGAGTATTATTTTGTTAATCACACACATCAGGCTATCTCCCTGTGATAGCTTAGTAATGCTTCATTAGACATGCGTGACTAATACGGTCTCCATAAAGAGGCTGTAATTGTCTCATTGTTTATTTATGTAACGATGGATCTTTGTTTACTGTAGGTTACTTTCCAAAAATGTATTTAAAAATAATAACTAAATTCTATAAAATACTTGGGAAAACATTTTCTTCTACATTCATGTAATGAGGTGTACTTTGAAACTCGTGTTCTCTCTAATGGCAAAATCCTGTTGGCTCTAATGGAAAACCCAGACACTGTGAAAGAGAAATAAGAAGAAAGGGAGAAAAAGAGTATTTGGCTTCAAGTAAAGAATTATTTCTGTTAAAGTGGGTTTCCTTTGCGTTGTCTATGATATACGTTTGGAGAGATTAGCCAGTCTTGCAGAGAGGTTGACCCATATCTTTATCAAAATACAGGGCTTGGGCACAGCCTGTGGGATTGTAAAATTTCTAGGAATACTACAAGTGTCCGATTGGGTTACGGTATTGCGGAGAGGTATTGCAGTCTGTTACTCATTTTTATGAATTTAATCTGTAGCCGTTTTCTTCAGGCTGTCAGTATGAAATCCAGGAAGGAAATCTGTGTGTATAAATATATATATATTTTGTGTTGACTGTCTATTCTCACTCCTTTTATCCATCCCTTACTCTAACCTTTATTATCTTTGAGGAGGATTACGTGACTCTCATGCAGAGCGGGGGTTACCTGCCCAAGAAGGTGTTACTCAGTGAAGAACACCTCCCTGTTCCCTGGAAAGGGGACGAGACCTTACCTGTGGCCGCAGAACTAGTGATTGAGCTTCTGCTTCAACTCTTAGCGATATCCAATCAAATAAAATGTGCAGTGGGGGGTTATAATGGTTATAGTCCTGCTGGTCTCAGTTTGTTCTCTTCTAGTGAGATGATTATGGCTGTGCTATGATCCAGCCACTGTTTTAGATGCCTGCGTCTTGCCCATCTTCCTGACCTTTAGAGCTCTCTTGACCTTATAATACACAGATTTTTCAAAGTTGTCGCGAAGGCTTCTGTAAAGCGTTTTCTAGCTTGTTCTGGGACTTTATCGGGTTTGTGCTGATAACCCCTGGATTTGCTGCTCTTCTCCATTTGATGTGAATGATAGTGTTAATTATGCTGATAGATTGCTAACAGGACAGCTAAACTTGGCTGAAAGAAAATTTTAGCAAGATGACAATTCTCACTGTTGGCAGAAGATACCTCATTTAAAATGTACCAAAGGTACTTCTTGACTTTACTGGAAATCTGTCGGTTCTGGCATCTTTGACCAGAAATCGAGGTACGATTACGGATCTGTAGTTATTCCTTGAAGCACATGTGCTGGAGCAGATGAAATGTCAAACTGTCAAGTCTCTATCACTGAGCATCTCTGAATATTTAAAAATAGAAATAAAAGAAGGAATTAATTTTATCTGCACTCTACTCGCTCTGCAGTGAGCGGGAGAGATGGTGTGATTGGTTCACTGAATTTTTGTGTTTGCCAGTGTGGTATTGGCCAGGAGACTGTTAAGGGTCCCTGCCTGGGGCTCCTTCCAGCTCCAGGCCAGAAGCTCCCACAGGTGGGTTTTCTCCCCTTCATTTCTTTGAAACTGATCTTCCCAAAGTTCCTGCTGGTCTCTTCATGATTGATCTCAGGGGTAGCACTTCATTAGCATCATTAGCTTATCAGCTGATTTTGAATAAAGTCCTTCTACTTGGCCTCCATGACTCTTGTCTCTGTATTTTACCCCTGTGTTTCTAATTTCTCTGTCTCCCTCCTGCAGTTTTCATCTGGGATTTCCTCGGTGCTCTCCGTCCTTGATCCCTTTTTCTTCCTGCTATGCTTTTTATAAGTTACTTCATTTGCAAATATAAATTTGGTTATTGTGTCAAACCAAATGATGCCAGCCCCGTCTCCTCCTGTTCAAATCTTGACCCATCTCTCCAGCCCTCTCCTTACACGTTTAGCCAACAGTTCAAGTTTAGCGTGGCTGAACCGGGTCTTTTAATCCTGACTCCCAAAGGTCTTTCTCTGACCTCCTTTTGCGAGTGCTGTGGAAAATATCAGCATCATCTGTTACTCAGCCCTGTAAACTCAGCAGCCTGTTTTGACTCAACCTTGTTTTTGACTGTCACATCCAGGGTAACTCCAGATCTTGCAGATTCTTCTTAACTGCTCTGAAATACAGCATTTATTGTCATGCTTACAGTTAAAACCCAGACCTGCCTCTCTTCATCTTGTGTCTCAATTGTTATCCTTTCCTTTGTCCTTGATAAATGTGACTTTTATTTCTGAAACCTATCGTGACTGCCAAGATTGCTGTCTCAGCGTATTCTTTTGATCGTGTCACACTTCTCTTTGCGTTCCTACACTGAATCTGCCTTCTCTATTTTATCAGCCCATTGCCTAACTGTTGGGTTTTTTTCCCAGGCTCTTCATGGCTGCCTTTACTCTTCATCCACTTTCAAGGAATCATTCCGCAGTAACAACTTTTATCATTTCATTTATTCAGTTTCCAAATGAATGACTCCGAGCCTCTTCCCATCCTGCCCATCATGCTTTGGAGGAATTCTTTGCAGATATTCATGGAGTGCCTCCTTATTTTGTCTTCACATCCCTCCTTAAAACACTTCCATGCTAGAAACTTATTAGTTTCTAGCTAATTCTGGGCTCCCCGGTTCAAGAAGGACAGGGAACTGCTGGAGAGGGTGCAGCAAAGGGCTACCAAGATGATGAGGGGACTGGCACACCTCTCCTATGAGGAAAGGCTGAGGGATTTGGGTCTCTTCAGTCTGGAAAAAAGACGGCTGAGGGGGGATCTTATCAACACTTATAAATACTTAAAGGGTGGGTGTCAGGAGGATGGGGCCAGGCTCTTTTCAGTGGTGCCCGGGGACAGGACAAGAGGTAACGGCCACAAACTTGAGCATAGGAAGTTCCACCTGAACCTGAGGAGGAACTTCTTTCCTGTGAGGGTGGCAGAGCCCTGGCACAGGCTGCCCAGAGAGGCGGTGGAGTCTCCGTCTCTGGAGACACTCCAAACCTGCCTGGATGCGTTCCTGTGCCACCTGCTCTGGGTGACCCTGCTCTGGCAGGGGGTTGGACTAGGTGATCTCCAGAGGTCCCTTCCAACCCTATGGTTCTATGATTGTAAACTCCATGGTGCTGAGACCTCTGGTACCCATGATCCCAGCCTGTCACGCAGAGCAGTGCTGCCTCGTAGCCACCCTGTTGTCATTTGCCTGGGATGAGGACAGCCCGTCTAGCGGCTTGTAGATCCATCCCATGAAATCGTTCTTCTGACCATCTGTCGTTTCTGTTGTGACCTTGCAAAGGTGTTGCTGGGGGAATGGTTCCACAGATCAAATCAACCATGTCAGCCTGGCATTCCGGGGTTGAGCCACCCGCAGTGTACTCATCTGGGAGGAAGGGGCAGAGGAGTGATGGAGGGCATCTGCCGGGGCAATGAGCGAAGGACTTCTCCATGCCCGAGGGTTTATGAGGAGGAGCTACTCCAGTCACGCAGCTCAGAGATGTCCCAACGTCCCTCGGCTTTCAAAGGTTGGAATTATAAGTATAAACTCCCTGGGATTACCTTTTAATTCAGGGGGTTTAAAATCAGAATTATCTGTTTATAGGAGCTTTTTGTAAGAAAAGTTGGGTCTTGGACCGCGCTGAGGACTTCTAAGGACTACACTGATAAAAATGTTACGTAATAACAAAAAAGAGCATACTGAAAAACAGCTGAGAAAGTCAAATTTTGCGCGTATGTTTGAAAATGGTGGTATATGTGGCCGTTCTTATACCTTAGGGGGATTAGAATGAATTGTTCACAGCTTCTGCCTGGGAAAGATTCTCTGGCCAACTGGGAGTCTTGCCCTGTTGCTTGGCAGTTTCCCGTCTTTCTACTTGTAAATACGAATGCTAAGACATGGCATTTACTGTTCTACATGCAATAAATATATCTAACTAGAATATGGTGGAGTTAGGGGGCTTCAAAACTCGGTGTATTACTCTTACAAGGTATTCCTCTGATACTTTAAAAGGGAAACAATAACACATGACATAAATATCATTTGACAGTGAGCAAAATGTAAATGTCAGAAGAACCCGCTTCCATACTTATATCCCGTATTGACTATTGTAATTAATTTCTTATTGGTCTTCCAAACTGTGCCCTAGGCAGTTTAGATGGTTCAGAGTGTTCCACGGGGATTTTTAATAGCCACAAGCTCATAAAGATACATTTCGTAGATGCCCAGTTTGCTGCATGAAGATTGTAAAAGCCTTACGATGTATTACGGTGGTTTTGTCCCTGTCAAAAAAAGATCCCAAAAGGCAAAACTCGGGTGTGATTTTGCACGGTGTGAAGTCTGGGGGTTTGGGGATCTAGAGCTTTGGTTTGAACCTTAGGTCTTTCCTCCTGACACTTGGCATCCAGAGGAAGGCCGAGATTTCTCTCCTTCCTCTACCTTCTGGTAGTGAGTGTCCGCAGGAACTGCCTTGTGAGACTTCTGACGCTAATTGGCATGAAGAGAAAATAAAGCTATTCCCGACGTTTTAGCCAAACCGAAATAATTTGTGGGAGTGTGTCGTAGTTGTATTTTTCAGTGTGAAAAGGGTAAAAATTTGATTGCTTTCAAAAAGGCAGAAAATTAGATTTTTATGACTTTAGCGATGGTCTTATTTGGCTGTGTTTGGCTTCCTGTTGTTTAATCCAAGCACCCCAGGATGGATTTAAGAAAGGGAGGTACTGCTATCTGCATCATGTGTTGTTGTATATACATGTATATATGTGTTCCCAAGTCCCATGTGTTATTGTATATAGACGTATATATGCATTCCCAAGTCCCATTTGGCCTCCATTGCATATGGGGGTGGCTGTCTGCCTATAGAGCTGCTGCCGTAAAAATTCTTCTGTAAACATTTCCGATTTTTTCTAGTTTTAATGTTTGCTGTGCTTAAACAGAATTTGGGGTGAATTTTACTAAAAACTCGAAAGTCAGCTTTTGGTTATAAAAATGGTGGGTTTTATGCATCCCGTTATATAGTGGAGCTGCGCTGCATCCCTGTGGGGAGGTATTGTCCCACCACAGAAAACTCAAAGTATAGAGCTATATTGGGGTTTTTTGCTTATAATCACTATCCTTTTGTGATTCAGATACACAATTTAGGATAGGAAAGCCACATTGCAGTCCCACTGACTCCAGCTGTGATTTTGCCTTATAGAAGAGCACCCAAAATACACAGTTGCTCGGGGCAGGGGAGCTGTTTGCAAGTACTGATATTTTTAGGCAGGGTTAACGCATTAACTAGAAAAATGAAAGAAAAAACACTAGAAAAAAACATTTCAGACCCATTTTCAGCACACACTGAACCGTAATGGCTGGATTTCAAACTGCTCAGGAAAGGATTTAGCAAGAGAAATGCTGACATAATAATAGCACGGGCGGCTGAGATGCTCTGAAACCTCCCTGGAGCGCGGTGGGGGACCTTCAGCGGGGACCGTAAGAGAAAGTTACGTGTCCCCCCTTGAAATCCGCTGCTCCTTCCTCTTGGAGATGGCTGGGAAGCATTACGCCCCAGGTGTGCTGGTGATTTTCCTGCCTGTTCGGTGCGTTTTATCTGGTAGGCTGCTCTGCAATTTTCCTTTTACCCTGGTAATAGCAATACCACCGGCGATGTTTCTGAATTCCTGTGCGAACTCGTAGGCTGTTTAACCTCTCCTATTGCTGGGCTGAGATGCCAGGGAGACCAGCGACCTTCGCTGTCAATGTAATGGGAGAGGGAAACTACAGGAAGGTTTACTTTTAAAGTTACTCGGAGTTTGCAGGATGGTAGTAATACATCTCTATCGGCAATAAAATCAGTGGGTGATGTTCTGCCCTCAGGAACGTGTTTGTGTTCGCAGGGAAGTTGGGAAGAGCCTCGTTCAATCTGATAGTTCAGGTGGACAAGTAAATGCCTTTTCTTCTGCTTATTTTATGCAATAAGTGGCCCTGTGGAAGGAAAAGAGGTGGAAGGACAGCGGTCGCCCACTGGATGCTCTTATTTGTCAACAGTTACCCAACGCAAATACCTGCTTTTTATCCCTGTCTTTCAGTTGAATAAGTAATGAATTTCAGATACCAACAGATCTTCGCTTAATATGTAAATAACTCTTCATAAAAGTTGTCTTCCTAAACGAGATAATTGTACTCATAACCTTTCTGGTTTATGCACTGTGTGCTCAGCGTGCAGGCAACTGTGTGTCACAGAGCCTAAGGGCCGGAACAGCAGCTCCCGTTGCGCTACCCAGCACCTGGCGGTAATCCTGGAATTGCAGCGGTGCCAGATGTGTTCCTGCGTTGTAGCACGCCTTTAGAAAAGCAGCATTTAATGGGCTCTACCTGTCCTTTTTTAATCCTTTGTGGTTCCCACCCTAGTTCTGCATCATCGTGCTCCCAGTGAAGCAAGCAGCTCCAGGCCTGCGGACTTTAAAGGGAGCGTTGTGAGATGGGTGAGGCAGAGCAGTAATTAATTTGAGTGCCTTGACATTTAAAGCAAATGAAAAGTCTGGGTATCTGAAAATATTGCGTATGGCTCCTACCCCCTGTTCTGCATAGCTCTGAGTATTGTTATTTTTTTTCTTTTTAGGTAGTCAAAATGTGGATCCGAATCCAATTTTTTTGATTGTGTCCTTGCTTTTAAAAAGGCTGAGTTGGTTTGTAGAAGGTTTTATAGCCTTACGGGATCTTTAATTAGCCCAATGCGCTCCTGCGAAGGATAACAGGAATTTGGAAGTGTTTTAAAGTGTAAAGCACGTGTAACCTGTACGTGCATAAGGCTTAGCGCTGAGGGTGGAGGAATGAGGGAGTTCGGTTTTGATGAGGAGAAGAGAAGCAGAAGCCATGCTGCGCTCAGAAGTTGTAACGGGTGGGGGAGGACTAAAGGAGTAAGTAGCAGAAAACAGAAGCCAGCATCCAGGCATCAAGGCTAGGAGAGACTTGGCTGCGTGCGTTTTAAGTAAAAGGTGAGGCACAGCTTTTCTGAAAGGCAGACCCGGTGTGACACCCGAAGCCAGGACAGAAAAGCAAGGCAGGGAGAGAGAAAAACAAGTGTTCTTGAGCTGTGCTCTCTGCTGGGCCACGGCTGCGTGCAGGCTTTTTAATCAAAGTTTGCTTTCTGGAGATTTCAATTAGCAGGAGAAGACTAAAAGCAAACATTCAGCCTGCTTCACATGAAAATGAGCTTGGAAGAAACAGCTCTGGGCATTAAAATGTGCAAATGGGAGCTTTAGGGCTTTTTTGGAGGGTGTCAGGGGAGAACTTGGAAACACTCTCCATTGCCTGAGTTGAAATGGAGAATTGTTGTCTCACAATGCGCCAAGCACCTACTGAGTGTGACTCCAGAAATTCTTAGCTCAGGATAATGCAGGGGGACAAAAACCCCAAAATCGAGCCAAAAAATACCTGCAAGTTCTTTGTTCTTCTTTATGGTCTCTTTGAGGTTTGTCTTTTGCGTTTTATTTTATTCTTATCTTAGGGCTCGAGTACTGCACAGGCTCGTGTTGCTGCAAATGCTTTATATCCTAGGTTAGGTGGCTGTTGTGGGACCCGAGCAATTGAAGGAGTGGCACATTTATGGGATTGTCTGAAGTTTGTTTATACATGTAACTGTAACTCAAAAAAAAAAAATTTTCCTCTCTTTTTCTGTAGGAAGACTGAAAATAAAACGGCATGAAGTGCCAGCGTGCTGTTTATGACCAGGATAGGTAGTTAATGATCGTGTTTCTGAACTGTAAAGCTCATCTCTCCAGAGTCATTTTTTGCTGACCTGCAGGTACACTGAGTCCATCAACAGCCCTCGGGCGCCTTCAGCACGGGCGTCATTATAACACTCTGTGATCGTACACCTTCAGTTACGGAATGATCTGAGATCTTACAATATTGGTAGAGGTTGTTCCTTAGTCTTCTCAAAGAGTCTGCCATAGCCTCACAGGCCAGTTCTGCGTTGGGAAGAACATCCAGCAGCTCAGACGTCTCTGCTGGGAAGCAGGAGGAGTTCTCAAGATAACGTATGTCAGAGAATGTAGTAGTAGAGAAGGGTGACCCCAGGATGAAAGGCTTACCTGTTTATGGTATAGACAAGGTAAATTCAAGTGTTTCTCTTATGCAGACTGATGCCTGTGGTAGGGGACATTCCAGGATGTCTCCCGTACTTGTATATTTATATCCTGGCCACTAGAAAACTAAGCCATTGGAGATGAAGGCTTGAACTGAATAGATTTTGTCCAGTTCGATACTATGCCCCTGGAAACTGATCTGTCATTGCAGAACACAGAATTTCTTCCTTCTGTACTTTAATTTATTTCTGATTATGATATCGCTTTTGTATTTGAAAGATATAAAACATTGTGTCGCGTGAACTTCACCACTTTCCTTGAATTTTCAGTTGGCTCATGATCATGACATATTGGTTATACAGAGTTTGTGAATTCATAGAGTCCTTTTCTATTCTTACTCTTCTCCGTACACGTGCTTTCCCTTAGCCCCCTTTAAATTCTTATCAAATTGGTATGACTGTCTGGGAGACAGATAGATAAATATAAAACAAATCCCTCTTGTCCTTTTTCCCCTTTTCCAGAGAAGTTTGTAGCGTTATGGAAGTAGATTTACGGTTAAAGAAAGTTGCTGTTTGATGAGTATCCAGTGCAACTTAAATGTTAGTGTTACCAGGATGAGCGGGGGTTTTGTGATCTTTGCAAGCTCTGCTTTATAGGCTTTGCATGACAAATCAAGAGAATCAGAGGCTGGTTTTCACTGACGAGCTTTTCGAGTCACAGGCTATGAGAAGAGGGTGGGTCGTAACGCTTGCTGAATCTGAAGCAGTTAAGATCTGAGACAGTTAAAGCCAAAAATTACCTCTAAAGCTCCTAGGAGTTGTATGAAGGAATTTCTTGTGCTGTTCCTGTAAATCACAAGCATTTCGGGAGGTGAGGAATATTGGTGTGAAGGAACAAAAGAACCTTGTAAAAATAAAGGCTTCTCAAAAGACATTCACAGGCTATAAAGATGAACGCAATAAAACTATGGAGAGGTTCAGTGAACCTGTAACAAACTGACTGTCTCATTACTCAATATTGTGCTCCCTCAAATTCAAGATTTAATCAATAAGAGTCTTAAGAAACTTCAGAGTCTATCAGGAAAAAATACGAGCCATGGTCAGAGGTGCTACGCTTAGGCTGTATGCAAGCTTTGGCTTTGGAGTAGAGGGCAATATTGGCATATTTATGGCTATTTCAATCTACTGACCATTTTGCAGAAGGTGATGAGGCGGGGGCTAAGGGGGAATACACTCAGGTGGATGTGTTACAGCCCTGGAAACCCAGCAGTGGCTATAATATCCTTATCGGCAAGTATTGTTACTTGTACACCACAATGAAATAGTGAAATGACAAGGTAAAACAATGTATTGTAGTCTGTAGGTGGTCCCATACAGTTGCCGTGTAGGGCCATATTGCCTTACTGAGCTGATAACGGCCTAGTAGGGCCACTGACTTTGGTAGCAAGGATCAGGTTTGCAGCATCTTGATGGCCCTGTGCAAATCCTTCTTTGTTTTGACCATCTTGATAAAACAATGACCGCGTCTGATGCAGAAACAATAAGAAAATAGTACGAGACTCATGGGAGGTCCAGCATCACAGCTTTAGCGTAGCACATTTGTTTTCCAAAGCTCGGTGAAAGTGTTTCCTTGCCCTTTAGGATTTTCTTTGTCCTGGAACAGTATTTGCAAGTACGTATTTAAAATATAACTTGGGATTAATAGTAATTGGACAAGGGGTTTAGATTTAGTTAGCTGCTTTCACTCCTGGTACAATAAAAAACTGAAAAGCCTTTGAAGTGAAGATATGAAATTGGCCATGTGCGCGTTCCAGTTTTGTTTTGTTCCTTCCCCAAGTTCATATATCTAATAAATGGATCTTCTGCATGAGCAACTTAGCATTTGCTTCCTAAGACAATGAACAATAACTAAATTCATATCTGGTCTTTGTCAGACATTATTACAAATTATGAGAGCCAGACAGAAGTTTATTACCTTAGTGGTGTTCTCTTTCACAAATTAGGTTCTTGGAACATCCAGCTAGCTCAATATCGTAGGTCCATTCATCACAATTAGACTGCTGCGCTGGCAAAGTTCAGTCCCGCCAACTTAATTGACTGCGGGTGTGCGCCGGGGGTTGGGGCCGAGGACAACTCCAGGCCAGTGGAGAGCACCACCGCGTGTGCCCGTCGCAGGGGGCACAAACAAGGACACTCGTGTTTCCCCTCTGAAGAATTTGCTGCTCTTACTCCGCAGGTTAGATACAGGCAGTAGCCAGGATACCTTGTTCGGCAAGCGGAGGAGATGGTAAGGATGAATTCAGATTTTCCTGAGGCTGGAGTACCCTTTTAAGCCATCTTCCTGAGTCCAACCAAACAGGCTCCTACCTGAGGTACTCTCGCTGAGTGCTTGCCTTTATGTAGGATGAATTGGAGTGTACAGATTGAGCTTAGTCTCGCGCTTCACCTGGAGACGAGCTGATCCTTACACGTACAATTATGCTCGCTGACTTTCGTCCTTCTTAACTCGGCTGCGCGTTGGTGTGTAAGCTTGGGAAGTTGCGTAGTCTGTGTTTTGCTTCAGTCTCCTCGGTTGCAGGCAGAGAACGGCACTCAAGAATTCATTATTATTGTTATTAAGAGGAAATTAAATTTACATATCTTTTGGGTGCTTTGCTGTGTCACAGCCAGACTGCTGACCCCCGGAGGGACTGCGTCTGTGATAACTGGGGCTAAATCTGTCTTGATTCTTTTCTTTATCAGCACTGTATTTTATGTGCCCCTTTGTGATACAGAGACCAAGCTTTGATCTGCGTATAATCTGAAAGTCTGCTTTTCGTGCCAAGTGCTTTTATTGCAAAGCTTGCGGACTGAAATGCCTTTTAGAAGTTGGCACTTGGAGAAGTCAGTCGGTAGGTTATTGTCTGCAAAATCGGTGTGTATGGAAGAAGCACAGGGATTAGACAGACTTATTTTCTTCTCATCGCGAAGACGTGCTTAAAGGCTGCCATCTGAGAAGTCCCTTCAGGCTTGGAGGACATTCCAGAGGTTACGTTTTCCTTTTCTGCTCCTATTCTTGGTGGGTTTTTTTTTTCAGATGGAAAGTCTATAACCTATTGCACAGCCCAAACTCCATGAGTGGCTTTGGGCCAAAAAAGATTCAGGGCTGGACCATTCATTTCAGCTGTGTACTATGTAGCACGCGTTCAGTCTCCTTCAGCAGAAGGGTCCACTCACGTTCACCCTCAAAGCTCCAGCTTCCAAGACCTTTCTGCAGCGTGTGCTGCAGTAACCCTGTCGTCGTTATCCTCATTACATGCTTTTTCTCACTCCGTGTGAGAATGTTCAGTTTATACTCTTTTTATGTGCAAAACTGATCGTTTTGGCCAGTGCCTGGAAATGCCTCCAAATACAGGAGGTTTCTAGTGGGTTTTGCTTTTCAGGTGTTCTTATGTGACATTTATTTTTGAAAGCTGAATTGAAATGATACTTTGTTCCCAGACTGCTTGCTCTTCTAGGAGGAATTCAATATTTCGATAATTTGCTAAGCTTAAACTCTACTGCTCTCTTCCTTTTCTAGATCAAACTAGATTAAATTTTCCGTGTGTTGGAGTAAATGTTTATAGAACAGATTTTTTTGTCTATTGAGTGTTTACCCGCACCGGCCACTACCACATTTAAGCCAAATTACTGTGATCTGTCATATATCGTTTATTCTGCTGTCCTCTCCCCGTGGACGTGCAACGGGAGTACTCATCGCAGTAGGAAAGGACTGTCAGATGTGAAATATGATGTTTTCTCTCTTGCATTTTGTTCAGACACATAGTTTATAAAGCTGTTTCTCTTGTGAGCGCTGTTTTTCCTCCTTTCCTCAAACATCCCCTTTTGCATTATGTGGCTGAGGTGAGCCGCTCCCCTCTTGCCTTTCTGACACATTGGAGCAAAATCCAAAGAATTTTTTGTAGTCGCCTTTGGAAAATGGGACAAAATAATAGAAAAGAAAAACGATAATGAAAAGCATCTGCCCAGTGGAGGTAGAGGAGACTGCAGCAGTAACATCACGATTTGTAGCAGCCTGTCATAGAATCACAGAATGGTTTGGGTTGGAAGGGGCCTTAAAGATCATCCAGTTCCAACCCCTCCCTGCCCTGGGCAGGGACCCCTCCCACCAGCCCAGGCTGCTCCAAGCCCTGTCCAGCCTGGCCTTGAACCCCTCCAGGGATGGGGCATTGAGAAAATTACTAATTGAGAAACCAGCAACACCCACAACACCACTGAAATGTCCCCAGGCACCACCAGGGAGGTAGGGAAAGGCTGTGGGTGAACGCGCTGCCAGTGCTGGGGGGGAGCAGTTGGCTTTCCGGGTGGATGAGCTCCGTCGTTCCCCCTGCTCTCGGTCACCCTGGGCTGTGTCCAGCAGTAATTCACAGGGAGTTTGGAGTTGTTGGTAACTGTAGCTCTGAAACACACCAAGCTGCCGCCTCTTCGCTATTTCAGATTAAACTGAAAATTTCGGCAGTGGTTAGGGGAAGCCTCGTTGCGTTTCCCCCATCTGCGCATCCCCTGCGTAGGGGCAGGCTGGTGCCTTGCCACCCCATCTGCCACCCAGATGCTAAGTTCCAGGAAACAACGCGGGAAAGTTTGTGGTGCAAATACAATGTACTGATTCATTTTCTGACATCGGAGATCGTTGACTTTTTCCCCAAATTTTCTGTCCATGGTCCTATGAAAATGCACTTATCTCTAGGGGGAAAGGAAGCTGAAAGGTTTACGACTGCTTAACGCGCACCGTTAATAGGTAGCAGGGAAAACTCCATGCCAGCAAGGGGTTTTGGGCGGGTCGGGTTCTTTATTTTTAATTGGCTACATACCTGGGACTGCTTTCATCCTTGCCTGAAAGTTATAAAACTAGACAGGTCTGGGATTAGAATCTCCAGCTGTAGGCAATTTAGGTGTTTCGCGTCTGCTCCTTAAGCGTGTGTTTGGACTGTGGGGTGTTTGTGATGGAGATGAGCAGCCCCAGACCACCTCTACTGAGTGCATTTTAAGGAAACGGCAGAGAAGCATTGCAGCACGAACAGGCAATTAGAGAAAGACTTGTGACCAATTATTGTCCCCATGATCCCTGCAAATCTCAGCTGAACCAAACGGGAATTGTAAGGAAACGGCCATGAAGAACATTTGACAAAGTGCCATAGCATGGGCGTCTTGAGCACCGCTAAGGAGCACAGCAGGCTCCTAGGTGCCGTGGAGGAGCGCATCTGTACCGCTCCAGCGTTTCTTGCAGCAATGAGACCAAATTCATCTCAGAACCACTCACCTGTTTTACAATTCATTGTTTTCACTTAACGCATTGTGGTAAGTAATGCTCAATGTCCTATTGCACTTCGGGCTTGCTAAGCTTGTTGTTAAGGCATTGCCGTAATTTTCCACCTTAGATTCAGGTTCTACGATTTGTTCATTAGTCTTCCTGGTTATTTAATTATGAATCCATTAAGGATTTTGCAACTTGGTGGGTAACTGAGATGTTTGGGGAGCTTTATGTGACACGCTAAATACATTCTTGCGTATTCGAATGTGATAGAAGCGAATGGACGGGAACAGAAACACAGAGCATGCTCTGGCCACGTCCGTCACCCACATCCCGGTGTATCGGTAGCGTGGAAATGGTAACAGCGGAGCTGCTGGGTGGGAGCACCTATCTGAAAACGGGCTCACCGTTTAGTTATTCAAGGTGAAAAGGCCGTGCAACTTAAATCCCTGTGAAACTTGTCCGCCCGGATAGAGTATCGTATGGTACATGCTTCCCGCTTTCAGTGGGGCAGCTCTTATAGGAGGCTTTGCAGCTTGCAGGATACTTTTTGTTGTGGCTCTTAACACTGTGCCCCAGGCTCCACTAAATAGACAACCTCATTAAAAGAGAAATAGCGATAGTAAAGCAGTGACTTTCTCATGCCATCTAACTCACATATTTGACATGATTGCTGGACCCTCCAAGTACTTAATTGATTGACTTAATTGATTTAGTGGCACTGGAGGCTACAGCATGGAAATAAAGGGGCAAGACGAGGATAAGGGGTGAAAAAATTTATGATAGGTGCCAAGCAGCCTGAGGGAAATTAGAAATGCTACAGATCTCAGAGGCAGCTAAATCAATTCAATGTGATGTACAGGGAGCGACCGGGGGGAAGAGGAGAAGCGGGGGGGATAGAATGGAGAAAAGGAGAGAAAATAATGGCTAGTGGGAGAGAGCAGAGCCAACTTAAGGGGAAGAGGGAAGACAGCAGCCTTGGCGGGTATTTTGTACTTCTTTAAGTTTAACACCAGGAGAAGACTTTCTAATATGAATAAAATATAATCATGACATCATATTTAGCTTAAAAAGAAGGACTTGTGCATCACAGGACTGTCTTAAGTTATCCGGTTTAAGACTTTATCTGTGCTTGCATTTAAAATCCTCGACGTTCGCAACAGTGACTGAAGTCACAAGAGACCTGAAATAATTTGGAGGCTATGTACAGTGGATTTTTTTAACAACTGAAGCTTAAATGTTAAATTACTACCTAATCTGCGCGATATTTAATTGACTGTATTGAACCATAATGCAAATTAAGTCTTCTCTATAATTTGTTCTGTCGTACTGCAGCCCTCCAAAACGATTTGATACCTCACTTAAGAACTGGTAAATGGCTCGTAGCAGCACTCAGGAAGGATACAGTAAAAACATCAAATAGCGTGTGATGGAATCCATCAGCATGGGCATATGGGGGTGTCATAAACATCCCTGAGTTGTGAAATACTTCTTTTACGTGCTTCTGACCCGCTAGGGACAGGGTTAAGTCATGGTAAAACCGTAAAGATATTAAAAGAAAAAAAAGAGGCTGGGGAAAGGGGGGGAGAGAGGGGCAGCTCAGCTTGTGAATGGTCACTGTCGAGCACTGACCAGCAGTCCTGCCATAAGCAGTTTTACATGGCTTTTGTTGCATTTCCTTCCCGGACTGTTCGTGTCGAGTCATGGGAGGGGGGTGAGGGAGGTTGGCTACACCTGAGCAGTTACAAACTGAGGGATAAAGATGAAATTTCTATTGGTTGGTCTCATTTTCCGGGACAGATTAATCCGTGCGCATGCACCAGCCGCAAATGAATCAAACCACGCGAAGACGGTGTATTTATAGAGAGCCTCAGTCGTGAGTCTCCGTTGGGCGGCTGGACGAGATGGGCTTTCTCCTCGTGCTGTCCCTTCTGCCGTCCTTTGCCCTAGTGCAGGTCTCGCCGCCGGGAAGGGCTGTGCGGGGGGCCGGGCAGGCTGCCTCCTCAAACGAAGATCCACAAAGAAGATGCAGTTCTGGTCTTGCACTTTACGGTGGTAAATCTCTACTGACTGCAACGGGAGGCTCGCTTCTGCGTTATGATGAGCGAAGAATCAGGCACTCGTTAAATAATATTTAGAATGAAGTATTGGAATATGTAGAAAGGACACGTTAGATGAACGGAGGGCTGCGAAAACGCGGGTTCGCAGGAGTGTTTCTATCTACATTTGCGCACAGATGCGTGTATGCAACATCGCGTTTCATGTGTACGTTCCAACTTGATATCCCTCAAACGAATGAAAAACTCCTGCGAAACGCTCCATACGGTAAAATGTGTGAAAGGATAATGTTGCAGTCACCTTTACTTAATTTGTACATCTATTGATACAGTATGTAAAATATCATAACCATTAAAAATGTAATGATTTTTGAATGGTTAATGAGGGTTCCCAAATAAATTGGAGTGTCTCCATCTGCTGTCTTACATTGTGGGTGATACTTTTCCATGGTAGAACGATCTTCAAATTTAATTCCATGAGGAAGGAATCTGATCACAGTTTAATTTCGGTGAAAACGCTGTCTTGCAATCAATAAAGCAATGTCAAAGAACTTTGATTTAATAGGAGCCAGAGATAGCGTTCCCTGTCATATGCAGAATGGAGAGATGGGAACATTTCATTTCATTGTAACAGATAGCATGCAACTTGGTTTTCAGAAAAACCTAATAAATCAATATCCCTGTATTATCTAAATAGGATCCCATCATTAATTTTAAACGCTTAACACGTTGGGAGCATCTGAAGCGCACCTTCGGCTTAGCCACGTTCAGCCTGGAGTCAATGGCAACACTTCCATTTCCCTACGAGCCAGCAGTCTTGATCTTGGGAAGTTAGGAGTCATTTACTGCGAAATGAAAATGAAACACGTCCAGTCTCTTGTTTTATATGGACTCATCCGTCTCTTGCATGCTGTTAAATTTCAGTCCGTGTTCAGCTGAAGTCTCATCGCTTGTCACTCGCCCTGCACGCGCTCAGCCTTTTCTCTTCTACACACACGCGTCCTCTCCGGTTTTGAATTTTAAAATGTTTTGGTTTGTCTTTTTTTTTTTTTTTTTTTTTTTTAAACTCTAAAAATAACTGGTTGTTTAGAGATTGCCTGGTACCACGCTGATTTTCAAAATGTGCTTTTCTCAAAAGCAGCAGGGATCTGGACCTCAAAAGAATTCTTTGTGAGGCTTTGCCTGCTCTCAGAAATAACATTATCCCTAGATGATACAAGAGCGGGTCAATATATCAGAAGGTAGAAATTCATACTAATAGGTTGTTTTAGATAAAATTTTCAAGGGCATTATTGTAAGTAGAAATACTGAAGTATTTGGTAATAAAATACTATTTAGGCCCAAGCGAGAAAGATGCTGGCACTGTGAGACACGCTTATAGGAGCCTGTGAGTCTCAGATTCCCGTCCTGGCTCTGGGGAGAGTTTTATTCGTACATTTAAAACAACATTGAGTCTTTTTATAATTCCAGTTAACCAAAGTGGGATTTTAAATAAAATGTGAACTTTTGCGTTAGCATTGATTTCCAGTGAATTTTATGGGAAAAATAAATTTTTGGAGTCATGGTGCTGCTTTAAATGAAATACGGCTTGCTGGCTGATGCCGAGTGTTGCAGAGATAAAGCAAGTCTGGTGTCGATTCTTTGAGAAACTGGGTATCTGAGCTCCAGCTCTGCAGCCCCCGCAGATCAGTCTGTCCCCAGGCTCGCCCTGTACGGAGCTACGGGTAGCTGCTGCTGCTTCTTTTAGATACCTACAAACATTGGCTCTGTACCTGGGATGCTGCGTAGGCAGCAACTAGGTAACATGATATTTTCTATTGAATTCCATCTCACCAAAAGACAGCAAGAAAAATATTCTGTTGAAGCTTTTAATCAAATTATTAAAGCAAGTCAAGCCTGGCTAGATTTTGAAAAGAGAATAGGCTTGAAGAGTTCAGGTATTAGTTGATTTTGATACAAGGTTACGTTTGGTTTAATTCCATAGGTGCATTGAGAACCAGGTAAAGCCGCGATGAAAAAGAAATTATACTGCTTTTTACTAGAACATTTTGATGGATATTTCTTACCGTGTGGTTTTTGTTTTTGTTTTTAATAGCTACTACAGCACCACCATGCAGTTCATGAAATTTCATACATCGCAAAGGATATCACAGACCATCGAGCGTTTGGATATGTATGCGGAAAGGAGGGAAATCATAGATTTGTGGCAATAAAAACAGCCCAGGCAGTAAGTATCAGATCACTGTCGTTTTCCACAGCGTAACTCAACAGAAAAGCCGTGTTCGTTAGAAGCTGTTCAAGAGGCCAATCTTGTGTTGTTTACGGTTGTGCTGGAATTGTCACCAGTGTCTGCCTACATGCTCTTAAATGGCAAATTATTGGGACCAGCTTGGGAAAAAGGGAACGTATTTCACTATTTCTGATTCTTCATGATTTTTTTATTTATTTTTTTTTTATAACTAGTTATTGCTTTGCTTTCTAACTAAACTAGACTGGATACAGATAAGTTTGGTTTTATTTCTATACTCATTCAAACAGAAAGCGATAGATACCAAATATGTACTTTGCCTATAGTTTACTGTAATTCCATTGTATGAGAGACCACTAATAAATATGCCTTTACATTCATATATATGCCTTTTATAATCATAACGCCTTTTATGTTAATAATCATAATTATCATTAATTTGCAAATATAGTTAGTTTGATAGCAATTAACCCGAGCCTGGATGCTAAGGTAGAAATCAATTCTATATGAAGTTCTCTCCAACCGTGGAGATGCTCTAACTGCTCTATCAGCAGGACGGGGTAAGAGGAATATATTTTCCCATATAGAAACTTTCCTTCCTGTTTTTGCTTCCGTAGGCTGAACCTGTAATTCTGGACTTGCGAGACCTGTTTCAGCTCATCTACGAACTGAAACAAAGGGAAGAAATGGAAAAAAAGGCACAAAAGGACAAACAGTGTGAACAAGCGGTATACCAGGTACACGCATAAGCTTAGCCTACTGCCAAGAAAAGTGTGGTTTGAAGTATCCCCCCAAAGTTGCTCCCAAGAGGCCCTGAGCATCCTCAGCATTTCTTAACAGCAATGGGTTCGAACGGTGCTAGCTTCAAATGGACAAATGCGAACCTAAGAGCCTTCGTGAGCTCAGAAGTAGGATTAAACAGTGATGAGAGCTATCGCTTAGCGTGTGATGAACATGTCTAGCGACTGGAAATGATCTCTTCATTTCCCACGTAGTATTTGTTCTAATTCAGGAGGAAAACTTTAATGAAGGTCAATGTGTTGTGAGTCAGGTGTTTAACGGTGTCTAATACTTTAGGGAAGATTCACTATACTTCTGAATGTGTGTTTTTGAATCAAAGCAAATAAGGTGCAGATTGTTAAACTCGGATGAAACTTGAATAAAGTTACTTTGTACAATAATGTGACTTTATCTGTATGCTAAAGAAAGAAAACTTTATACTTACCTGCCCATTTGGCTTATTTCTTTGCTGTCCTTTAATTTCTGAATACAGTTCTTTTATCTCTGCTGTTTATGTTCTTTGCTTTTACTGCCTGTCCTCTTACTTTGCTGTAGACAATTTTGGAAGAAGATGTAGAAGATCCTGTATACCAGGTAATTTCTGAAGCTGTATGGCCTTGGAGTTTCAGAAATGACTAGATATATATTGTCTTCAAACACAGCCAAAACCTTTAACAAGATGGTTTGAAATTTACTGAGATAGGTCTTCTGAGAAACTTGTGAGATTTTTACGGAAAGTAGCATATTTAGAGATTAAGCTGTAAGTAATGGCACAATATGTCTGATAGAAATATTAGATTAAATATTTCCTAAAATGTGGCTTGTGAGTCCAGATTTGAAGTTTCCAAATGAGATTTGTCATCATTTTTTAATACAAACTCTAACTGAAGGAGGGTTGCTTTGAGAAAAAGGAAGGTGACATCTTGTCATATGTCAATATGTCAATAAATTGACATTTTGGTTTTGGCTTTTATGGGGCCAGTATTTAATTCAGAGGGTGAATATTTGGGAAAAAAAACAACAGTGGAACTGATGTTCTAACGCACTCCCTTGTTGGCATTTGGGCTATGATTTAATAATAGATCTGAAATTGAAGTCTTGTTTCATCCAAGCAAAATGTCTGGGAGCAAAGATGATTATCAGAAATATGTCAATATATTCATGTCCGATACCCTACTGAGTGTGAAGAAGAAAAAGATGTAATTTCATTCTCATGTTTTTGTGCTGAAACAAAATACGTGATAGTTTACGTTTTTTTTATCCTGGAGATTTTGTGTTCTTCCACGTAGGATGTCAGTGGGAGGCACGTTGAAAGAAACTGATTCAACCATTAGTGAATATTGAACAGTGCCTAAGGTGCAGCAAGAAAGATGATGAGAATTAGGATGCCCTAAATTACTATTCAGCTTTTATAATGTCAAGAGTTTTACTTTGTGCTCTTCACAATAAAGCAAGAACCTGAAAATGACAAGTGTTGTGACAGCTTTTTGCCATGTGGCCTGTTACGTGAGCACCAGCCTGTTCTCCCAGTTTGGATTTAGCTTTTTTATTCATAGATAATAAATATACGTGGAAATAATTGCCGTTATGTAAAAGAGGCAAAATTCACATTGACTTCAGAAAATTAATATCGGGCCACAGGCGGTCTCCCTAGTGAGAAAGAATTAGGAAGTTGCTCTAATGATCATTAGAGGAGATTTAGGTCTATTCATTGCCGGGTTTATGAAATATGAAACCACCTTACCCTGCGCTTTCCAACAAACCGGTTGTCCTGCTGCCAGCCTGTACTTTGAGCTTGTTTCTTTAATGCCTGCCTATGTTTTTACGTGGAATTCCAAATCGCCTTTTTCCCTTCTGTTTCATCTTTGACTTTTCCTCTCTGGCGGCTGGTGTAATAGTACATTGTGTTTGAGGCTGGACACGAGCCAATCCGTGAGCCTGAAACGGAAGAAAACATTTATCAGGTATAGAAATCGCTAACTTCGGTGTTTTCATTGCAACGATTGCAAGCATTTAGCAAAGTACATTTCATATCTAGTTCACTTTTATTAGTTTCCATTCATCACGAAAATGTCTGGCATTTCATTCTGGTGACATAACATGAATAATCTGCCCAGTCTCAGTGTGATTTTTCTGTTGTTTGTCGCTTCGGCTTCTGCACATTTTATTAACTTTCTCAACTTACGAACGGTCTTAAACTTTTGAGTACCCCCTATAAGGTGATAAATAGTGGATTCTCTTTTTTTTTTTTTTCTGTTAATTTTTTGAAACTCTTTACACCTGTTCTAAGAAACGGATACCGAAATCTCACGGAGGGCAGACCATTCACGCAATTCTTGGAAAGACATTTTGATGATAGTGCTCTTCGTTGTGGCTAACCAAGGAAATAACTGAGCAAACCCTCTGAGTTCCCGATGGTTATCCCCCAGACTGGGGAAGATATTTTCCGAGTGCGTATGTTACGTTAGAGCCCAAGCTTGCGTTCTTCACACTGACAAAAAATTGCGTTGAAAGCAATATAAAATAATCTTTTGTCGTTCAACTTATCCTCAAGGGATTGGTGCAGGGTTTATTAAAATATAATGTAATTCATTTTGTAGCACGTACTAGAGGCAAATCTGGAGACAGACAGAAAGCTCTGTATGCTGTGAGAAAATTGCGATTTGAGGAAATCATTTAATATGGAGGGGAAGGAGACTCAAGCAGTGATTAAGCATTTCATCTAGCTGTACTAGAGGTTGATCCGCTAATAGGAAAAGCTTTTATAAGGTAGACAGGAGCAGGCATAGAACAAAAAAAAAAAAAAAAGAGGGAAAGGTATCTTTTTAAGTAACAGAAAAGGCGGGAAGATAATAGAAAAAATGAAAGGGTAGAGTAGCTGTAAGCCAAAATAGAAAGAAGCTAAGTGGGAAAGGGAAATGCAAGCTAAACATTAGAAAGTAACCATCTCATAGACCCCATCACAGGGTCATTAAGCTGAGATTCATTTAACCTGTCTCTGTTGATTTCCCGGCACCCCACCACGCACGCTAGAACCTGCGTCTTTCTGCTTCTCTAGACCAAGACATGCAAAGCTCTCAAGGTGAGAGTATGCCTACGGTGGAAAGTTTTCTACCGCATGGTGTTGAAAGTTTGACTGTTTTCAGGAAAGCAATCCCTTAATTAATGACTACTCTAGCTGTCAGTTTCGTGCTAGAAACAAAATTCTTGTGACAACTACATTCAGGTGAGAAATTCCTGGTTGTTGTTCCTCGAAGTGCGGAGCTTTTAGTGACGATGGAGAGAAGTACCGGTGGAAGCACGCAAAATGGTGTGTCGCTCACAGTGCTTGGAGAGGTTAGAGCAAACTGGTGGGCAGGGAGGAAGGAGGAACTGTGTTCTGAGCAATGACCTAAAGAACAGGAGGGGGTCTTTGGACAATTTCTTTTTCGTAAAATGGACACGGAAGATGAGAAGCAGATAGTGAGGTTTTGCCTCATCTTGAGGTACCGCTGCCACTGTCCTGTAAGTCACCAGAGAAGTGTTTCCTCCCATGGTGACGCACAGAAAATACCCGTCATTAATACACCATACTCTCAGTATATGCCGTCTAACATCGTCATTTTCTGTATTTGCTACAGGCAGTACCTTGAATCCGGCCAATGCTGAGACTGGGGAGCTGGGAGTCTTTTTCTGATATCTGTTGTAATTGACACATGCTTAAGTATGGCTGCTGTAGTTTTGCCCAGAGCTGGAGCTTCCAAGTACCCATGGACTTGGTGTGCTCTTGCCTTACCATAAATCTGGATTCCCTCAGCTCAGATCTTACCCTCGGATCACTGGCAAAATTGGTTCTCTTACGAGATCTTGATGATCTCAGAACCATGCAGGCTACTATTAAAAATTAAATTAGAGAAGGTCCTCTTACGTTTTGGTTGGGTTTGGTTTTAGGTGGTTTTTGGTTTTTTTTTTTTCAGTTTGTTGCAAATTGGTGCCGGCTTCTATTATTTACTACTACAAAGCCTTCCCCATAGTAACCATGCATTTGCCCAGTAACCCCATGCATCCTCACTTCAGCCTTGCCAAATCTTCTGGTGCTGCTCTGGTTTTTCAACCAAGAGCTGGTATGCAAAGAATTCACTTCTCCCTTGGTGGAAAAGATTCCTACCCAGTGGATAACTGGAGATGGAAGATGTGTGCTGGAAGGGACAATTAGAGAAATTTCTTTTTAACATAGTGGAGGTCACACTCTTCTTTTTGAGCGTTATTTCTCTGTCTGCCACCTTTCTTTGATGCATTACCCCGAAGACTGTCTCTGTCTGTCTCCTCTTTTAATATCGTCTGTCCATGTAAGTTGCTCTAATGTGTGAGTTATGCAAGGATTTGATGACTGAGCATGTACCGATCCTCTCACCTAGTGTCAGATTTCTTGATAGCATCTCTTTTCCTGCCGGCTGTTTTAGTGAGGTGGGGATGGGATTTTGCTAGGTGGTTTTGCGTTGTGGATGCGGCAGCGCTTGGTCTCTACGGAGTGGCAAGTTCTGCTCCATCAGGAGCTGACAGTCTGAGATGGGGGGTTTCTGAGCTGCGGTGCTTGTATTGCTGGTAAGATGCAAGTACGTCAAAATGGTTCACAGCCTGTCACAGAGCCAGAGCTGTCAGCAGCGATCGTGCTGGTACCCCTTCGCTGCTGTTGCCAGTCAAAGGAAAAGCAGGAGAAATCCCTTGCAGACCCCCAGTCTCAGTAGCGATGCAAAAAAAGCGGGATGATACGTGGTAAGAAAAGACAACAGGAAGACAGGCGGTACCGAGTGGGGAGAGGAAGATGTCTTTCAGAAAAGTTTCTCTGTCTTGATAGTAGAAGTCAGAAGCTTTTTTTCTAATGTAATTATAAGCTGGAGTAAGAGAAAGGGGGATCGATAGTGCAGGGAAAGGCTCGTTCCATAATAAGCTGTGGATAGGAATGTGCAAACTGGGGTGACTTCATGGAGAAGTTGACCGATGGGGAAACTTTCCACAGAGAAAAAAAAAAAAAAAAGTGCTACTAATAGTTTATAAATAGTTTATCTTACCATGTTTGTCCTCTTTTTATGAAGACTAAACTTTGCAGTGACTTACTAAATACACCATTCTTGGTTTCTGCTCTTGCACTGTCACTTAACAGTCTGTAACAAGAGAGCACTTTATTTCCATGAAATTGAGTTGTTCCACTCTTACCAGTTTCAGGTTCTCTAATGTCATAGGTGGTTTTAGTGGTAGAAGACGGTACTTGGAGAAAACGAAGGCAAGCAAGTCATTCCTGAGATAGGAATAGAGGAGATCTTTTAAAAAGCTCGTTCAGTTTCTGTGAGTGTTCTGCACTCATGCTCTTTAACCAAGTTAAAGATGCACCAAAGTGAAGACTTTGACATTTAAACACGGGCAGGAGAATGTTTGAACAGTAGAGAGAGTTTTTGACATACTGTACCGAATAAGGAACAATAGCACATCTCAATGAATAAGTAACAGCTTCCCCTAAACCAGACCTACTCTAGTATCGGAACTCTAAGATATTTATTGCCTTAAAAACCAAAAACCTTATAATTTATTTTTTTTTTGCCACAGCTGCAGTATTATTTCTCCTGTTAACCTGGGAGGTTTCATTAATGTCTGAAATGTCACCTTCTTACGCGGCATGCCCTTGTTCCGTGGAGAAGCAGCACTGGTTTACTTAGACCATTCGTGTCTCTTTAGAGGAGCAGGTTTTTACTGTTCTTTTTGCTTGTATCATTTACAAAAGACCTTCAGTGCTTCTAGGACGGAAAAGAAATATAATCACAAATTATTTAAAATACGTAAATTTAACTTACCTGTGCAGTCCTTAGGTAAGCAAAGCCCAGCGTTACAAAGCAACTGAATTTACCTGAGCAGGTTATAAATGCCCAAGGTGTAAATCGTGACTGTTGACTGAACTGAAGACTCACCCAAAATTTTTTAAGTGCGTCAGCCCCTGTCCACACAAGGCTGTTGACTGCAGCTCCCTGGCTCTGTCAGGCTTTGACAGGCCGGTAATTCCTTAGTAAAATTGCAGAATTGTAACCAAACATCGCTTAGAGCAGCAGCAGGGCCCCATCACTGCAGGGGTACGTGTTATGGCTTTATTTGACTTAGATTATTAAATGAATTGGAAGGAAGAAGTCTAACACCATAGGCCAAACGTTTCTTTCCCTCAGATGGGTAGCTCTGCTCTGGCTCCCTGCCATCGAGGAAGGTGACATACTGACCTGAGCATGACTTCCATGTGCATCTTCTAACCCCCCAGGAAAATGAAAAAAACAAGCATTAAAGTAGGAAGGAGATCCAAGTGTAACTGGACTTAATGAAGCTGAACCTAACTGAGAATGAAAATCTCATTTCTGAATACTACTGGGCTTTAGGATTTAAAAAATTCAGATAGATGTTTTATTTCTCCCGTATCATTTCCGTTAATGGTACTACTTGGATGAAAAGGGAACCATCCTTGTTTTCATTAGTATTAAATGACTACCCTGTACGTAAATACCAGTTGCAGATTTCAATTTTTCATCAAATCTGCTTGGGTAATGACCTTGGTTTTCATTTGCTGTTGCAGGTTCCTACCAGCCAAAAGAAGGAAGGTGTTTATGATGTGCCAAAAAGTCAACCTGTAAGTGTAAGTATCATCACTATTTATATGCAGTAAAGAAGATGCGTTTCGTAGCTTCTGTGATTTTTCATTCTTGTATGTAACATTTAGTACGTTCCTCGTGATGGGAATTTTATCAGGGATGTGTTATGGGTTGATTGGGTTGGTTCAGAGTAACCAGGATTGTAATGTCACTTCTATCCATCTCATTCATTACTTAAATCTCCTTTCTGTCTTTCCCGACTCATTCTTATGGAAGTCACCATTTAAGGTTAAAGGTTGGACTCGATGATCTTAAAGGTCCCTTCCAACCTCAACAATTCTATGATTCTATGATTCTATGATTTATAAACTGTGTTATCTGTGGTTAAGAGTCGGCAATGAGCCTTCTGCGTGTTGATGCATGAATTGTTGCTGCCTGGATTGGAAGCGTTCCTCTGTTACTCAACGCTTCTCACTCTGAGTGACCATGGGCTGCATTTTCTCCCCCGTGCGCTCTGTCGGAGTCGAACTTTATATATTGTGCTCCTTACACCTTGGTTTAGTAGGACAGCAGGGGAGGCAAGGTCTGGATAGAGTGGAGGTCGAGAGGAGTAGCATTAGGAAAAGGTATGTCAGAATGCTGGTTTAAACAGTGTGCAAAAAGACCTCACTCAACGAATTCCTAAGTGGCAGAAACTTTGCTCTCTGTATCGCACTGCTTTCCTGATTATTATGGGCTGGAATCAGCACAAGGAGATCTCCTCCCAGTATTGCTATGTATTGTTTCTGTAGTGCTCTAAGTATCCAAGAGACTGAGGGCCAATATAGACTGTAAGCTTAATTCTTTCTGTCCCGTGCCTTGCATGGATAGTTTACTCTATTAAAAAATAGGGGCAAGATGCTGTTGTATCCAAATGGCCCCATTCCCTTTCTGTGTATTAGCGTTTTGAAGAGGTGTGAAGCATTTATCCCCAGAACGTATAAGGAATGGTAGCAGGTAGTTGAGAGAAGAAGAGGAGTGGCAGATGCCGTAGCAACAAGGATGCGTTTGCTGAAGGGCAGGGCAGGTTATAAATACCTTGAGAAATTGTGCGATTGCATTGGTTATACGGAAAATTAATATTGCTGAGGATTTGTGTGAGAATGGAGAAAAAGGAGAAGGTCAAGAATTTCAGTCTGCTGTAAGCATGGGAAAACTGCCTGTATGCGAGAGAGAGAGAGAGAGAGAGAGAGAGACTCCTTTCGCATAAGGATGTGGTAAATTGCGGAGCTTGGGCTGCTCACAGAGATCGAGATGCCGACCGAAAAAGATAAATGCAGGGGAGGGGCTGGATGGGGGCCTGAATTGTGACACTTCTGTGGTTTGCACAAACAAACAAAACTTGCCATAAATATTTCATGATAAGCCACAGGGAGGAGGGGAGGCATCATCGTGCTGCCTGGGAGAATCTAGTAAAATAACTCATGGTGCATAACTAATTAAGGTATTTGTGGACAAGGGGTAGCTGTAGATTTTTCACTCGTTTCTCATATAGTTCAGTGTTACAATTTTTCCGCTGTACATTTCCTGTGACTTTTTTATTATTCCTTCAGCGATGATTCAAATTTACTCTGAGTGTAGTCTGTAATTTGGGTCGTTGGGGTATGACTGGGTGTACAGTACACTTGCAATCCTGTCTGCAGACACTTTGGTATTAGACTGTCCTGGTAAAGAGCATGACTGTGAGATATGGGGCATATGGAACCTACTCTGTAATCATCAAATACATTTAATCTGTCATCTCCATGAAGCTGGTTGCAGACCTAATTTTTTTTATTGTTTTTTTTTGCTGTTTTGTGGTTAAATTTAAAGTGATTAGGACATTTTCTCCAAACAAGTTACATACTTTTTGAAGAAAAAGAGAAGAAAGAGAAGAGGAAGAAATATGTAGCTGAGATTTTTGTTTCACCTTTTTATTAGTATGTATTAAAAAAAAAAAAAAGAAAAGCAGCAATAGCTCTTAAAATTAGCAATTTAATATTCCACTGCCCATCTGATTTATTGTTCACCCTTCCACATCTAAGACTCTCTGTCATTGAGACACTTGCCATAATTTTTTTTTCAATTTATAGCTGTCATTATTATATAAACCTCTAAAATTCAATCTGAGGGCAAATAATGTAGCTCATCTACCTGGTTTAAACATATAAGGACACTTTCTTTATTAGGAGATCTTGCTTTCATTAATTTCATAACGGATGAATAAAGCGAGAAACTTTTTGTAGCTCCTGATAGGTTTCAGGCACCATGAATTCTCTTTCCCGACAATAAATGCAACACTTAATAACAATGCAGCAAGTTTTGCTTGAGTTCAAACGGAATTGCCCACATTCCCTGGACGGAGATCAATTTTCCATCTTGGGATTGTTTTCCTCTGGTGTGTTCTCAGGCAAGCTGTCTCTAGTCTTTGCGCATAAAAGTTGCGGGATACCGAAGTTGTCATCTAGGTGCCCTGCGCTCTTGTCTCTCTGTAGCCAGTGGAGAGAAGTAGTCGCTTCACGGGGAAGTTCCTCCTGTCTGCGTGAGGTGTCCCTTGCAGGTGGAAATAAACATACGTCTGGCCATGGTTCTTTTGTGGCTGCAGAGGAAGTTTAGATGACTTGCAGGTATCATAACTTCTAAATAGTTAGGCTTCGGTGAGGTGAGATCTACCAGTGTGAAAGCTAAAAGCCAGAATCCATTTTCCAAGGTTACTTTGAAACTGGGAAGTGTAATTCATGCTGGTTTTCAATAAGCTACAGCTGGAGAAACGAAGGCTCCAAGGAGACCTTATAGTGGCCTCCCAGTGTCTTAAGGGGGCCTACAAGAAAGCTGGTGAGGGACTTCTTGGGATGTCGGGTAATGGTAGGACTAGAGGGAATGGATTAAAACTAGAGATGGGACGATTCAGATTGGACATTAGGAAAAAGTTCTTCACCATGAGGGTGGTGAGGCACTGGAACAGGTTGCCCAGAGATGGAAGCCCCATCCCTGGAAGTTTTTAAGGCCAGGCTGGACGGGGCTCTGAGCAACCTGATCTAGTGGGAGATGTCCCTGCCCATGGCAGGGGGGTTGGAACTAGATGATCTTTAAGGTCCCTTCCGACCCTAACAATTCTACGATTCTATGATTCTTAAGAAACCAGGACTGTTTGGGCAAGTATTGCTTCCTGTGTGCGTATGGGATCCCACTGGGGCTGAAGGCACGAAGCATCTTCCTGGCAGTGCCATGAAGCAGAAGTACTCAAGATTGTATAGGCATCGAGAGCGCCGATGTACCTACACAATGCCGTGCCGTTGTGTGAGGCCATTTGTCAGGAGGTGTCAAAGTACTTTATAGTGTGACTCCTCATGATCTCTGATATCAAGTAATGTAAATACGGTGCAAATGAGGCGGAAAGGAGTGAGTCTCGGATCTCAGAATTTGAACCTACCCACTGAACTCAATTATGAGTGGTGGCTGGTTGCCAAGTCGCTTCTCTGACATTGGGATGCAAAGATTGCTTACTCAGTGTAATTCTTGTATTTTCCCATCTCTTTGCTGCATCCCTTTCCAGCAAATCCTACTGTCCTGTAGATTTCCCCTGCTGGGCATGCAGCTCAGCTCCAAACGTAACGTTTTTCATGATGTCCAGTATCCTCCCAGTATCTCTCCCTTTCTCTGTATCTACTCACACTTCTTGTATTCATTCCTGTTTTCTCTCTGCTCCTTTCTTAGACCAATTCTCCTATTCTCCATTCGCCGAGCATAGACATCAGGCCAGACAAAGAAAGCAAGCTTACCCCAAAGAGCTTGTGTTAAGTGGCACACGCTCCGCTTAGAAATTGTAGTTCTGTATGTGAAATTAACTGTTCTAAAAAAGTGAAATGTTTAATGAGCTCTTTTTGTCATAATTTCCCATCGTCTCCCCATTATACATCCACATCAAGTTCTACCTGTCATGGTGTTTTTAGTAATAAGAGGCAGACTGTAAATACCCTTCATGGAGACTGTCAGTCACATCACAATAAAACCTCTTCTCATCAAAATGTCTAAACTATCTGCTTACAATTTTATGAAGGCTTTCAAACAACTCATCTTACTGCTGTATAAAGACTCAGGGCATTATAGCTGATGCCTTACAATGCGGGCAGTCATCAGGCTAGCACTGACGAGGTGGAAAATGTTAACAAACCAGGGTGGAATGGACAGGGAGGAATTTGGCTGCCTTAGGGGCAAGGCATGGGAGGAGCAGATGAAGCTGGGTTGGGCCCGAGCGCACTCAGGTCTAGAAGCCGTAAGGGCTGCCCGAACTAGGAACCTGCCTTTGGGAAAGCTCAATCTTAATTCTGGCTGGAATTCCAGTGCCGTTTGCAGGTCTGATTTGTTAGGTCTCGTGTCAGAGGAGTTGTGCCTGGGGACATCTGGAAGGCATGGGCAGCCCTGGGCTCCACTAGCTCACTCAGAAAGTCAGTCCCTGGAGAAATGTCCAGGACGTGAAAATGTCTGGCAATAAAATAGTTCAGAGCAGCTTTCCAGGTAACTCTCACCATCCTCTACGAAGAGAATTCTTCCTGTGACACTTGGTCTGGAGAAGAGCTTTGTAACTCTGGCTTTTCCCTAAGTTTGCATCAGTGGCTTTAGAGAAACGACCGGAGACATTGACTTCAGCCTCCTCACTCAGGCTTTCGGGACCAAATTTTCCAATGTGAGAAGGAAGAGAATGCACGGGCCCAGTCTCTGACCACCTGAGCTGGCGAAGCTCAGGTTTTATTTACCTTTGCTAAAAGAGACACCTGTGTTCAAATGCCCCGACCTAGCTACACTCAATGAAGCCCCACATATGGGGTTTAACGTGGCGGTGTGGGATGTGCATTTTTAACAGGAACAGCTACCTGTTGCAAAGTTTGAAAATATATGAGTTTGTTAAGATAATGTTGCGTGGCATGAGTTTCTTTGGTGTTTTAGTAGGTCGTTGCTATTTTTTTAGATAGAAGTGAATATACGTACCGGTATCTGTAATGTAGACATTGGACTAAGTCTTCTGAGAAGATCTTGTGCAGCGCTGGAAGCACCTCTGCACCATGTGTGCCTCCTCTCAGCTTGTCTTTTGATTTAATACCAATATTAACTCTGATGCTGGCTTATAATGGAAACAATTAGCACTGCACCAAAGGTAACATCTGAGCCCTGAAGGTGAGGTGTTGTTGTCAGAGACATGTCTTCAAGAGTGAGACTTGTGCTGTAGCAGGAGGCTGTCATTTTAACAGCCTCTCCGCACATCAGCGTTTGTTTCCGTCTGCTGTGTGGGTACCATCCCCCTCGTGACCTGCCTCCCCTGCCCCGTGTTATCCTGTGGGCAATCACAGCGGATGCTGTTAGGTGATGTCCAGCGATGTTGCTGACATTGCACTGTCATGTCGTAAGATACTTCCACCTGTGGGGTTTTTCCTCCTTCCTTTGGGGTTAGAGGGTCCTGCATTCCGTCGGGTCTGGCTGATGCAGGAGAGAGGCAGACCCTTGTTTGGTTCCTTGGGCACCTTGGATGACACATCTATTGCGTTTAGACTGCATTAGGTATGCGTGTTACTCGTCAAGGTCTGTCATCAGCTGTGATTTAATTACTTCTGCATTGTAGAAGGTCACTGAGATACGTCAAGGTGGTTTTTCCTTCCTTTCAGCAAGACCCATGGGCCTCATCTTCTTCTCTTTTATACTTTCTGCTTCTGTTTATACCTGTGCAAAATGCAAGTAAAAACTGAATAAAAGCCTTTTACCCTCACTCAGCACTGGCATAAACAGCTATGCAGCTGATAGTTTGGAGTGGATCCGCAGCAAAAAACACCTAAACACCTGAATTTTCACTCGCAGGCCCTGTTCAGCTTCAGCTGAGGTGAAGGGCTGGGTCTGAGACTTTGCTCAAGCCCCCGTGTTTCTTTTCCCAGGAGAGGAACGAGCCACCCTCAGGGATGTTTCAAGGAGATTTCAGGTTACAAAAGTGCTACGGTGACGTGGTATTCAATAATAAAATTAGAAATAATGTGGTTTTTTGGTTATAGCTCCGGTCACCTGTTGTTTTGAAAACCTGTTTTCAAACAGGTTTAGATAGACCTGTGTAACTGTGCCTTGTATTTTAAACAGTAAATTTGGGGTTATTTCTAATTCCCTTCCATTGTTAGGTTTATTCCCTGCCAGCATCCAAAGGTGTCTCTCCTGTCACAGTCTAGAAGTGGAGTTTTGCTCTCCCATGGAAGTTGGATTCTTATCATCACTTGTCTCTCGAACCTGCAGCTAAAGAAAGCCATCAACATGTCACCATGGCTGGCAGCATTGTGCCACCCAGGCGGTGCCGTAGTTAAAGAGTTTAAAGAGAGTTAAAAGAGTTAAAGAGAACATTAAAGAGTTCATCTTTCCCCATCTGAGCTCTTCCCGTATCCTGTGCCGCTGTCCTCATTCCCATTTTCCCCAGGGAGAACTGGTGGAGCTGCACACAGGGAACAAAAGGGGCATTACTTTCAGAAATCGATGTTCAGGCAAGAAGTGCCACTGATGCCATTGGATGTGTCTTCGATAAGTCTGGATGGAAACCTGGCCACGCAGCTTGTCCTTGGTCCCTGATTCTCCTGCTCGGACACCCTTCCTCAGGCTGAAATGAAATTTGGTGCAGGCTGGCTTTTGCCACCCTATCAGCTAAAATCTTCTGCTCTTCCCCTTTGTTTCCAGTTTTCTGTTGAATGGAAAAATATGTTTCATTTTAATATCTTTGCATTGCATCAACCGCGTGCAATAAATTGCACGTGTTTGTAAGGGTACCTAAATCTAAAGCCAGGCTTATGCTTCTGGAAGACAGATGCCAGGACCTGCTAGTGCATAGTAAATGTAAATTACAACAGCTTTTGTAGCTTGTGTCAACATTTTGAAAGCCTCAGTGTTTAGTTCAACAACATAGTAATATTTCTGGGCTTGCAGCGTTTCTTTCAAATACACGTGACGTGACCGGTGTACAGCATGGTGGATACCATGCGCTCAGAACCCACCACGTGGGGTCTGGAGAAGATGTGGAGGAGGTGACCATGTGGCTGGGACCTTTCCACCAGCATCCTCTGGGCTCTGGGAAGTTTAATTATCTTGGGTGTTGCGTTGCCTGTAGGCAGCATGGGTCTGGCTCTAACCTAGAGTCACTCTTTTGGACTCTTGATTTATTAGAGTCTGACAAAGAAAAGTGGTAATTGAAGCCTTTTAAATGCCATTTCCTCTAAGAGTAAATACCTGCAGAACACAGGGAATTCAGAATTAAGTTCCCTTCGAATGAAGAGAAAATAAACAAACAAGTAAGCGCATGTTTTGACCGTATGAGGAGATCCTTACTTTAAAGGAAGCTAGCGAGCAACAGTGAAGCGATTCGCTCAAGCGCTCCTCAATAATCTATTATGTCAATTATCCTTGACCATCCCAGCTCTTTAGCTGTACAGGGTTGACTAACAACATTTTTAATCAGCGCATCCAGTGCTTCCCAGTGAAGAAGCAAAGGCAACTGGACAGTTGGTGAATGCCATGGAGCTCAAGGCTACCCTGTAGTTGGGTAGAGCATACTTAAAGTCAGTGCTTAGGTTTATTACTTCAAATAAAAATATAGAGGAGAAGAATTACCTGAAGAAGAGTGCTCCTAACAAGTAGGAGTTACCCTATGAAACTGAAAAGAGAAACTATAAACAGGAGGGTTCCCGTGTCCCATGGGATTCTGAGCCCCTGGATTCCAACCCTGTGGAAGTGACGGATGCCCAAAGGCATGTTATTTCGGATAAAAAACATCCAGTGTAGTTTTATGGCAGCCCATGTGGCTGATGTGACCTGTACCGGTTGGGAATCACCCTAAATGTTCACAGCAGCCTTACAACTAAAAGGTTGTGCTCGGCCATACCTGTGTAAATCGGGGCTGATGGCAACGTTGTGGCTGCCGTTACCCCTGTAACGGGGAAAGGTTACGGCATTTGAGGACCCTTAGGATCTGTAGGAGGCTGAAGATTGCAACAGCATTGACAATTTTTTCTTCACACGCATATTCTTCAGTGTATTCCCTTTAATTAGGAAGTAATTGAGCAATTCTTTGATGAGTTATCATGCTACTTCATTAATCCAACAGTAGTTTTGCGGGAAAACAATATGTCTGTTGGTTGTTTTCAGTGTGGCTCAACCTACGAGACCTGGTTTGACTGATGATCACTTTAGTCATGATTGTGACGTGCTCCTTCGTTACAGTTCTAGTTGTTTTTTAGAATGAATTGTAGTTAATTAGCAAGCTGCTTGCAGCTCGTGGAGCTCGTAGTAGTATCAACACTCGGTGTATAAGGTTGTGCAAATAACCGGAGCTTTGCTTAACTAAAATAATGATGGGAACCATCAGAAAAAAGAGTTGACATAGCCAAAATATTTACATTTTCAACTAAAATAAGAACAAAAATCTTTAGTTTGACTAACCGTTTGACTTGTCATGAGACTTCCAGTGTGAAATATCTATTAGAAAAAGGGAATTGGAAATGCAGAGAGGCAGCGCGGTTGGATGATCCCTCTTCTTCTCTACCGGGCCGAGTGGTAGGGCACTTACCCCGCGTGCAGGAAACCGAGTTTAAATCCCTCTGCTGTCTGAAAAGATTTGAATAGCTAACACCCAGCTCAAGGGTTAATTACTAATTGCTGGTTATTTGCACTATTTAGTACCCTTCATACTCTTCTTTGCTTGCTGAGCTCTGTATCAGAAAACAAGTTAATTACTGTGTATTTTTTTTCGTGCTTTTTAAGCACTGTCTTTGCGTTGTTCTCTGAGATTTCAGCATTTTGTAAGACATTACTTTTGTCATCTCGTTTGCAAAAGTATAGCAATGTTAAGCAGGTTTTCTCATGCTGTAAGTCAGCGTAGATCCCTTGCCTTTGGTAGAACCATGCTGAGTAACAGAAGTTGAATATTCTGGCTTGTTTATATATACGGGTGTGAAAGAAGTTAAAGTGCTTCACACTTTTGTGAGCACAAGAGGCCTGTCTTAGATTTTTCATTTAAAATCTGAACTTTTGCATTGCTTAGAAAAAGATATTTTTCTGATTAGTTGGCAAGCAGAGGCAATACTGTAGTGGGGGAAGATCATTTTCGATTCAGGTTTGTGAAAGCTGCAGTTTTCTTATCTCTTACCGTTGCTTCTGTACTCTTGGGTTTTCTCCAGCTCTTGGACAAAATGTTTTTCCTTAGTGAATAGTGTCGTGAGGAATTTCATTACTGGCTGGAGTGGTTTAAAAAGCCTGCTGCTGCTTTAAGAAGCCAGATTTACATATTTCATGTTTAAAAGATTTACAGTATGTCTCACATGCCTGTATAGAAAGATGGAGCTTTCATTATGGGTTTAACGTCGCCGCGATACAAGGATTAATACTCTTCCCTCCGCCTCGGTCTGCGCGGCTGGTCGCCAGTGACTGGTGTGTTCCTGGGTGACTAAGCTGTAGGGGTGTTTTCATACTCAAGGAGATGCGTTTTTGAATAATTAAAGCGAGCTTTTACATCACCCTGTGGAGAAATCCACAGGCAGCAATCCTAGAGGAAGATCAAGGACTGGAGCGTCTTTCCAGGCTTCTGGTTATTTTCTGTCGTGTGCTGGGGAAGGAGGGAGGGGATTGTCGGCTTTAATTGCGAAGGTTAAGCACTTCGTATCGAAAAGCTGAACCTGAGGAAGGCTCGGAGGGCCAAATTCTGCCCTCAGTAGCCGTGGTGCGTGGTCACCGTTGAAGGCTGTTCCATGCTCTAATAGACGGGGATATTTCACCCTTAGGATGTGTCTCCTCACCAGCGTGTGATGCGGAACACGGGCTGATGGAAGATGCAGCTCAAGTGCTACATGATAATTGGGCACTTGGGGACGTGCCGTGACATGCTGGGCAAATGTTTTCTGCGAGGTCCCGCTGTAGCACAGGTGGGAATTTCTAATGGCCCGTTGAACGCCGCGCGCATGTTTCCTCTGTGCTGAGACACGGGTATTTCTCAGCTGGTTTCACAGAGCGATTGGCTGGGGGGGGGCATTCCGGGAAGCCCCTGGCTGGGGGCAGGATCTGCTGCAGAGAGACAGCCCGCACCCCTGGATGCTGGAGGATGGGGGTGTTAAAGGAGGGGGCTATCAGAAGAAAAAATGATTAACTGCTGGCCAAAACGGGTCCCTCCTGAAGGTGCAAACCCTTCTGGTTTCATTTAAGACTATTTTCAAGGTCTGTGGAGTTCTTTGAATAAATGGACGCAGCTTTTTTCACACTTCCCTTACACCCGGGGCTGGGGGAACACGCTGTCAGCTCCAAGAGGGAGCAGGACTGGGTCCTCTCCTGGTTGTGCACGATGGCATTTTCTTCCTTTAGCTTTGCCTCTTGCCATTTTATTGTTTTTGTCTTCAAGCCTGTGATGAGATGGGGCTGGAGGGGGGTGGGGGAAAGCATTCTAGCCTGTGTCTGAGATTTTTTTAAACTTCTTTATTTTAAGATGGCATGGGATTGCCGGCTGGTAACGTGTATGAAGCTTCTCGGTCATCTAAGATTTGATTTTCGATAACTTGCCGTTATGTTTGTCTCTTAAGAAATCAAATCTCCAACACCGCGTTAAATGTTGTCTGAAATACATCGTTCTGAGGGCACTGAAGTGATAGTTTGTGTTAAATATGTAGATGGATATAGATGTGTATGCATGCGTGGGCAGCGTACTCCCACGTATATTTACACACACAGAAACTATGGATTTAAATAAAACTCGCATCGACTTATGTAAGTAATTTTAAAAATTACTGTGGAAAGGAAGTATTCACCTTAAATATGTTTACATTGTTGTTATAGTTCTCCTAGTTAAGAGGAAGCTGTGTTTATCTGCAGATACTTGCTTTTAGAGCTTTTGCTGTCAAAAACTCAATTTTTTTTTTCCCCCTGAGGATGTTAAGTCCTTTCTTTCACCAAGCCAGTGAAAAGTTCCGTTAATGTAAGCAGGATCAGAGCTCACTGGGTGCGCTTATTGCTGAACTAATAAATATCTGGGAAAATAAATAGTTAGGCTTCAAGCGGTAAAATTGCCTTACACACCAGAAGATGAGGTTTAGCACAAATAAAGTGTATGTTTGCCCCCCCATCCCAGCAGCGTTCAAACTCACTGTTTTGACTGCATGATCTGTGCTCCCTGCAAGATGGAAAGGGTTTTCATTTCAATACTGAAGTCAATAATTATGGAGGTTATCATTTTCATGCTCAGGAATTCATGTCATTTTCATAAATCATTCATTTCATTTCATAAATCATGCTTTACAGCTGCAGAATGGAAACTTATTGCTGGACATTGATGAAAATCTTGTTTCAGTCACTCAGGTAAGGTTGTGACACTCAAAATGTTTTAAGGAAATATAGATGAAATCGTCTATAGGAATAGTGCAATTTGGAAATTTTTGGCTTGGGATTAACTTCACTGGAACGTAGCTAATATCAGATGTGAATAATTTAAAAAAGCATAATGGGTGAAATCAGTTCTGCGGTGACAGGGAAATCACAAAAATAAAAGATAACTATTTGGTGTCCAGAATCTCATATGCTGCAAGTGGATAAAACTTGTCTATGTCAGAGAAGACGCATTCATTTATTCAGGCTGAGAATTGGGTTTTGTTAAAAAAAAAAATCTAGGTCCAGAATCCAGATCTGAACCATTTGGGACTTTAAAATCCCGTCTCCAAGTGTTGCTGTTTAAAGCTGTCTCTAGTAAGTAAATGATGAATTTGTGTTCCCACTGAATTTCTGTTTATATTCTCTGACGTAGGTCCGTAGCTCCTGTTGCATATAAGGTTGCTATTCTGTAAGAAATAATTCCCCTGTAAATTTATTCCTTTTTCTTGGGGAATATTATGACTGGGAGTTTATTACAGCAAATAGTGAAGTTGGCTTTCATATCCTTCTCTCCAGCTGCCTGTTTTGAAATCCATCCGCAGAGTTTCTCTTAAGACCTTTAGCAGAATTATATCTGTGAAGAGTTTCCAAAGATCCATCACCTTAAGGAACTCTGAAAAGTATTATTATTCCCCTTTTACAGGGGCGTTGAGGCATAGAGATCTGAGTTGCCAGCTTTCAAAGACATACCATATAATGTTGAGTTCAAAAGTATACTCACTCTCAATTTTCAGTATCGATATGAAACTTATAATAGTTTTTCCACCAAAAAAATGTATAACTTTACAGACACTTCCTCTTAGCCTCTGTAACCACGTGTGCCCTGCCCTTCCACATCCCCCCTGGCTTGCCCTCCTGCTCCCTCACCTGGGACGGAAGCGCTGAAGGAGCCTTTGCTCATGGCCTCCTCGAAAGGACGCAAGCTATTTCTTAGCAAGCCAGAGAGGAGGAAACAGTGAAAAGCTCACCCGTCATGCAGGAAAAGGGCAGATTTAGGGGTGGTGCCGAACAAGCAATTTGGAGAGATGAGAAGAAAGTGGCTCTTTCAATGATTCGGTGTCACCTGGCATCTCTCGAGTCAGTAGTGCCTACAGGAGCCTTGAAGTGTTTTCCAGACAAGTGCTGCTGTAGTCATTATTCCAACTTCTTTTCTGGGCGTTTTAATAATGCTTGCCTAGTGTGTTTGCACACACTGCAGAAGTGACTTATGGGCTTTTGCTTTTTTTTTTTTTCCCCAGAAGCTACTCCTAGCATTATTTTAGTAATGTACAGTAGAATCAGTGTACCCTGAAGAAAAGGTGGATTTTCTTCTTTCCTCCTCCTTCCATTTCCACACAGATACTTAGAGGGATGTATAAGCCCATAAGAATAAAATATATTGTCATATCGCTAAAGCAATGTGATCTATTTGATATAAGGCATGATGTGGGGAAATGTGAAATAATTCTTCCCTAGGTACGTCGTTAGACCTAAAGCCGAGGCTCACCCAAGCTACTAGACAAAATTCCAGGTCTAAGCGATTGTGGCATTACTTTTGTATATGGGAATAGAGATTGGATTGCAAAAACGCATACACCTTTGAAATTATTATATTTTGAATGATAGTCTTATTTCTTAAAGGATCACTTGTAATAGAAGGTTGGAGGGGAAAAAAATGTTTTAGGGCTGTCGTGCTCCTTTGTTAGGTTGTAAAGACTGACCAGCCAGTGGGTTAATGTCCAAAGCATTGAGTGTTGGCTACGTTTGCGGGTCAAGACTCAAAGAATTTCAAGCCTATATGTGTAATAGGAGGCTGCACGGTTTATGTGCCTAAGCAGGGGAGGAGATTCAATGAACTGAGTTAAGACGTGCATTAAATCTCATCCATAATGAGAATTGTGGCTTCCCACGTGTGTGGGTGTGATTGACTATGGTACGGGGAAGAAGAAAAGCTGGTAAGCAAAACAAGGGTAGTGAAGGAGGAGTAGTTCTTGAGTTCCCATCAAAGCTTTCCAGGATAGCCACCCTGATGAGGATGACAGATAGGGTTTAGGTTTCCTGCAGAGCTATAAGGGATCTGTGCTTTACCGTCCCTGGACTCCAGATGAACTGATTTGCAGATGCAGGTGGGTGGAAGAGAGTCATTTTACTCCAGAACATGTGAAGGACCTTTGATTATGCAGTCACTCAAGGTTTTCCTTATTATGAAGGTGCTTTTTCTCTTCTGGTCCAGTTGAGTGAGGCCCGTATGGGTGACCTATTTTGAGATCAAACTGAAGGATGCCCTGAGAAAACATTTCTAGCGTGAGTTAAACATAGAGCCACAAACTTTTAATAACCCAGTTGTGCATCCTCCTTCAAGTCCACTTATCCAGGTCACACCTGTCCCATGGGCAAGGGGAAATCAGGCAGCACTTTAAAAGCCCTTCCCTTCTGTATCCTTCTGTCACTTCCACAGTCTGCTGCCATGTTTTAAGACCTTGAAATTAAGGTTTAGAAAAGGAGCCAGGGAAAAGGACTGGTCATAAATCATGCTTGGTGCTCACTGATGTTCAGGGCAGAGCAGTAATGCAGCCAGGCCCGTTCAGGATAGTTTTTTCATGCTTTATTCATTTTTTTCATGATGGAGAATACCCTACAGAATCATTTTACAGGGTCAGCTGCTGGCTTATTTGGGTCCATCAGTAATATCAAAATCCCACACCTTGAACCCATGTGCTTCCTGCATATGGGACTTGACATTTGAAGCCTACATGGCTTTTGGAGGATTTATATTGCTAGCTGTTATTAGTTAAGTTTACAAGTTCTAATTAGTTAACTCACAGTTTCTTCTCCTCAAAAGATAAATGGAATTATTATTTATTTATTTTTTTTCTTTCCAGGCTGTTACCCAACTAGAGCTTTTTGGGGACATGTCCACTCCTCCTGACGTAACCTCTCCCCCAGTGAGTATCCAGGGAAACTGAACTGTGCATTTTTCTACCTGCTATTTTCAGCACATTTATTGAGCACATTTACAATTCAGGTCATCAGCCATTCCGGTAGGGAGGATTTCAAAGTAGTTTTTACGTTGCGAGAAAATAAAAGTGAAGCAAATTGAATGTGGAGTCACTGCTTCATGATGATGTGCAAAAATACCTTCAATTTTTATTTTTTTGATATAGGGCTAGGTGTCACATAAGATATAACCTGAGCTGCAGATCTCCTTCCCTGGTGTTTATCAGCGGTGCATGCTTCGCTGCACTGCAGGAAGATCCAGTTAAAACCTTATATATCATGTCTCTCTGGTTCCACCAAGCACGTATCCCAGAACTGCTGTTAAAGGAAGGCAAAACAGTGGAGGCAGAGAGGACTGAATGTGTTTTGAGGGCAAAGAAAATTTTTTCAGCATGCTTTCCTGCATCATACAAGGAAAAACCAATCATTTTCCTATAAAATTTTTAAACCTTACATTAAGCTGTAAGGGAGTATGAATGTACTGAGAAAACTGAGGCGCTGTGAAGTCATCAGCCTCAGATCTCCAAGGTGTTCTGGAACGTGTCCGGCACTGGATGTTCCAAGTCCTGTCTCCTCATTCTTAGCTTGCTCAGTTAGGTTGGATTTCTCCTTTATGTGGTTTTATCCTTTATGTAGACCTGTGGTTCTGGTCCCGTTGCTTAGTTGGAAGCAATATGTATTCACTTTTCCATAAATTCTGCAGATATTTCACTTGCCTTTACTGTTTCTTACGTTAATGCCTTGGTCTTCCACCTCTGCTGCTCGTCACCTAACACCTAGAATCACAAGTCTGTATGTTCCGGAGAAATAAATGATGTCAGTATTTTGCATGGGACATATTCCAGGCAATTTTTATTTTTTTCCTCCAGTACAAAGTCTCTCCTTTTCTTTTTTCTCCCGTCTCCAGGATATTCCAATACTGTTATTTCTGTTGCTTCTTTCCTCCTTCATCCTTCCATTCTTTTTGCTTTCTCTTTCTTCCCTCCAAACCTGTATTTTTAGAGTTACGGATGATGTGACAGCAAAGTATGTGCTGCAGAAGCTGCAACTGATATGTCATCGTTGTGTTTTATTCCTGTCGTCTTGCAGACTCCTGCTACTCCAGGTGATGCCTTTATCCCATCTTCATCCCAGTCACTTCCTGCTAGTACAGACGTGTTTGGCTCTGTACCTTTCAGCACTGCTGCCGTACCCTCAGGTAGGGAATCTACTGCGGATACAGGCTCGACTCAAACTTGGTGATCCGTTCTCAGCTCTGGTGTGCATTTTGGTACTCAGGGTGTTAATTTAGTCCAGTGGAAGCGGGGAAGGATTTTGAGGACAGCGCTGCAGGGCAAGGCAAACCAAGTCTTTGACAAGCAGGGAGTACCTTATCTTGAATTCACCCGCATTTTTTAAAACAAAATCCCAAACATTCGCTGGGAGTTCAACCATAGTTCAGCCATCTGGATAACATACCTTCTAGGTACAGTAGTAGCAAGACAGAAAATAGCATTTAGTTTAGCTTTGCTTTTTGTTTGTGGTAGGAATGATTAGCCTGTGCTGTCTCCAGTAAACAGAGGATGAGATGTGGAGAATTTGACTGTGTTTCAAAGGTATTCCACTTAGTCAAATCCTGGTATTTCCCTTAGAATTTCTCGTGTTCCTTAAAGTGCTCAAAATACAAAAGCTGTGTCGCGTTCCGCACAGGCACGCAAGGCGTGTGGTTTTGACTGCTGATCTCCCCCTGGGATACTGAGAGCACTGCAAGAGCCGCGCTCTCAGCTCCGCTTACGGCGAAAAAAAAAAAAGGGGAGGAGGAGTGCCTTGAATCAGTCAACAGTGACTTTCTAATCGGTTAACTGCTCCTCTGATGGGCTGCGTTGCAGCAGCGGGTTAGCCACTGCATCTCCGAAGGGTTGCACTGATGGTGACGCGTTTGGGGATCATGTCAGATGAAAACCCCCGCTGCTTGGGTGAGGTTGCGGTGGGGGCAAGATAAAAGGACATCTGGAGAATCCATCATGGCCATCTATTGAAATAGATACCTATCAAAGTTACTGTTCTTTCACCACTCATTAATTTAGTCTTTCAAAGTTCTGCTTCTATTTTATTTTTGGCTTTTCCCTTTACGATTTTGCAACCACCTTGCTTACATTGAGCGTTACAAAACAGCCTAGAAATAAAGTGAAGAGGAAAAGGCACAGGAGGACTCAGAAACACACTCAGGTTAGAAAGAGGAGTTTTAAAGCTCCGACAGTACTAAAAAGTAAAAGAGGTTTTCATATTGTAAAGTATTAGCAGTAAATCATTAATTTAAACATGAAACAGCATATCTGTAAAGCATAATACTTCTATCAGTGGAACATAATTGTATTACATGGTTTAATTTGTAACATTTTTTATAGTGGTTTTAGTTTCAGAGTTTGGTTTTTTTGTGTTTTTTTTTTCTGTTTAACAAAGCACCTGATCATGTAATTCCTACACAGTCAAACTCTCGGTAGCTTGAAAAGAGGGTTCAGGTCTAACAGGAGGCAATTATAATTTTAGTCATAATCTTTAATTTCCTCCCCGATTAGAGAGGTTTTATGCAGGCATAATGCCTGAAGCCGTTTGTTGTTATCGGCTATGTAGTCCAGGAGAAGCTCAGGACCTTTTTGATGTTCTCAAGGAATAACCAAATGTGGGGGATTTTAAACTGAGTTCATCTGGGTTCTGTCTTTTTATTATGCGATCTGAGACGCTTGCTTTGCTCTTCGGAGTCCCAACGGTTTGAACTGTGGCTGTGTCAGAAGAGGTGGCACAGAGTCTTTCTCTTGCAAGAAGGTCTCACTCTCATTAGAGCGCCCTTGAGCTGTTATCTTAACATACATGAAGGTGCTTCCCTCTAACTTAGAACCAGTTTTGTTGCTGTGCCATTGGCAGGAGTTGGCTGGTGTTTGAGTCACTCTCCCCAGCAAAGAATTTAAAAAAAGGATGAGGAACTGCGGAAAAACTGGTCCTGGGCATCCTCTTCCATCCCTCTGCTTGCTCTGGCAGCTCATTTTTAGCAGTGTGTGGGCTGTTCTGAGAAGATGAAGTCCATCCCAGCCTGACACAGTGCACCATGTTCAGTCCTGGAGATCCTTGCCCCGAGAGGAACAGGACAGGCAGGGGGGAAAGGCAGAGGATGGGGGGAATGAGGGGAGCAGGAGAGCCTCAGTGGTGAGGAGCAGGAGTGTGCTGCAAGGGGGCGAGTCTCGGGAATGCTTTGGGAGCTCCTGTGTTTCTGGTACGTGGTTTGACCCAACTGATCCCAGCTGCGTCAAAGAGAGAGCTCTGGGGAAGGGAGCTGCCAGAAGGCCAGCTGCCAGCAAGGTCCACGCGCACAGGTCTTCACAGACCCAAGGGGGTACTCACTGAGGAAGAGAAGAACTTTTTTGTTCAGACGAGGGGAAGGATTATTGCCAATATCCACCAATTTGTGGGTTTCTATACGAGTATTTGTTCGGTGGTGTGAATTCAACCACGTCTTTCAGTTTTCTGTTTGAGTGTGCTGAAGCTCTGGGAACACTAATGTAGCCTGCGTGTTTCTGATTTCTTGTGTAGCTTTTTCTGCGTGCTCTTGACAGTAGTGTTAAAATCTTTCATCTTTTTGTTTTTTTTTTCCCCTGCTCTCTTTATTCTTTGAAGGTTATGTTGCCATGGGAGCTGTTCTGCCCTCATTCTGGGGACAGCAACCACTCGTTCAACAGCAGTTGGCCATGGGTGCTCAGCCTCCAGTTGCTCAGGTGATGCAAGGAGGACAACCGATAGCGTGGGGCCAACCCGGTATTTTTCCTCCTACGCAGCAACCGTGGCCATCTGTAGCTGGTCAGTTCCAACCAACTGCCTTCATGCCAACACAAACTGTTTTGCCTTTACAAGCAGCCATGTTTCAAGGTACCATTGCTCCTATAGCTACTGTTCCACCCACAAGTGATTCCAACAGATCGAGTCCACAGACAGACAGGCCCAGACAGAAAATGGGAAAAGAAATGTTTAAAGATTTCCAGATGGCTCAGCCTCCACCAGTGCCATCAAGAAAACCGGATCAGCCTTCCCTCAGTTGTACCTCAGAGGCCTTCTCAAGTTACTTTAGCAAAGTTGGGATGGCACAGGAAGCAGATGATTGTGATGACTTTGACATCTCTCAGTTAAATTTGACTCCTGTGACTTCCACGACACCCTCTACAAATTCACGTGAGTATTTATATGCTTTCAGCCATACCTTTCCTCAGACGTGAAAATGATCCTTTTTTTTTTTTTTTATACAGTAAATTGCAACACAGATATGGACTGAGAACCTTCATGCATGGTCTAGCTTATTAAATATGTTCCAGCTATAAAGAAAAGTACCAGAGAGGAATTTCAGAGCCCTGATAGCTGCAGTCTGAAATTTAATTTCTAAGACGACAGTAATATATGTTCTGTGCTAGAGACATGCAAGCTGGTTGGAAAATGCCCGTGACATTCAACCTTGCAAATGGTTTCACTTACGTCCCATTCAAACCATACTTTGCAGAAATTCGGGGATGGGTATTTATTTTAATAGCTTGCTGTATTGGACATGTGAGGTAATTCATTGGAGGGCTGCAAAATAAGCTTAGCGTGTTCATCGCATGGAGATGGGGGATTTTCCAGATTGCTGAAAAGAGGAATTCATGAGACACAGATTTACCAGGAGCCAGCCGGAGACTTTCTGTTCCACTTAGCTGCCATAGGGCAGGCGGCTCATGCATTCTTAATGTAATGTAGTGGCGTCTCCCTGGTTCCCAAAGACGTATGCCAGATGCAGCCAAACTTAATTTGGAAACTGCTGAATGAAATCAAATACATGGAATTGATAATGACTTCTGTGTTCAAATTTACCTCTTACAGCTCCTCGGTAGAAAATAATTTTCAGGGGTAATAAGAGTTGAGGGCTCTAAAGCACGAGCAAATTTTGTGCTGCTGTGTCTTTCTGAACAAGTTAACAGATACATATTCTGTTGCTGTTACCTTAATCTTTGTTTAGCTCCAACCCCTGCACCCAGACAGAGTTCGCCATCAAAATCATCAGCATCTCATACCAGTGATCCTGCTGCAGATGACCTCTTTGAAGAGGGGTTTGAAAGCCCAAGCAAAAGTGAGGAGCAAGAGGCTGTGAGTAGCAACAAGGTTTCTAAATACTGATTAGCTCTTTTAAGCTAGAAAAGGCAGAAGTTACTTAACTGTTGTTTGGTAGTGTCAGAAATAACTATTGTAATAGGGCTGGGCAGTATTTACGGGGGAACTGCAGACAGCATTCACTTCCCAGTTCAGTTTTGGTAGCTAAAAGTATGGCATTTGTGTTGATATGCACTAATATTGCATACAAGGAACCAAACTCAGAGTTGATATGTAAGGTTCTATATGTTAGTCGTATCCAATGTCCTTTTTAGCATACCAGCATTCACTTGATGGTAAGGAAGTCTGAGGTAAAACAACATACGTGCTGAGACTGCAGAAAGAGATGTGAGAGTTTGCGTGTTAAAAAAGATGATGGTTGATGTTGTCTTGCACATTCTTGCATCGCAGTTGCTTGCCTAGTTACATTCCTCAATGTTCTGGCCCTCGATATGTGATTTCTTTGCCTTAGACTCAGTGGACCAAAGCAAGAAATGTTATCCAAGCAATGACTTTAAATCACAAGGCATCTTAGGCTGATAAGAGCCTAAGTGAGCCAAAGGCAAGAGGGAGTCTGTACAAATAAAGGACCCAAAGGTACAAAATAACGCTAGCCTGGACTCTTTCTGACTCACACAGAGTGACTGGCTTTCAGGACCTTTTGCAGTTCTGGTTTGTCTGCTCCAGTACCTTCTGAAGTCTGTGGCAGCTCCTGCAGGGGCTCCAGCAGGTGCTGGCGTGGTCCTTCCCTGCCTGCATCAGCTATAGGAAACCACCGTGGCTTTTGAGAACGTAGCAGCGGTGAGGTCTCACTTTGTGGTTTTCATGAGATAGGATGTACTTGTTATGCCCACAGCATGAAAATGAACTCATGTTGACTTTTCACTTTCTTATTGTTGAGAAAAAAAGGTGTTATGTTCTTGTATTCTAGCCTGATGGGTCTCAGGCCTCATCCAACAGTGATCCATTTGGTGAGCCAACTGGTGATACTATAAGTCCACAGGTCGGTAGCTAGATAGCGCAGGTTGGGGTAGGTATCTGTCCTTTTTTTCTCTACACCTTGAGGTGCTCACTTACTCTTCCACCAGTGCCTACCATTGCTTTCATGGATGCATGGTTTGTTTTTCCTTTTCATCTCTTCTGTTTTTCCTCTCCATTATCCACAGTGTATTCCTCATGCTCAGTGGTTTGCATGGCTTTTGCCATTCACTAAGTGTTGCAACTTATGCAAATATGTGTGTTTTGGCTGCCTGCATGCTTTAAAGAAATGTAGACTTATTATCGTGTTCAAATTCTAAGGGGCAATAGGGAAACTGAGCCATTACTAACAACGTATGAGGCAGAACATTTTTTTGTTATCAAATGCAATCTGGCCTTCAGTCAGACGTAACATATTAAATGGAATAAGTCATCTTACCCATAGACATAACAAGCATCAAATAAAATTATGTAATGATACATGAACACCTCTACCCTAAATCAATGTGATAATCAGTAGAAGCACATTTATTATCTGCATGTATAAAATATTGAAATGGGTTTGTGTATTTTTATCTCCAACTGCAAATTAAAAACATCTGAAAATTATGATCATTCACATTACCATTGGTATACTGATGTTTTAAAAATTATTCATCAAATGTAAGTCATTTAAATCCAGACAGACGGGAAAGATGATCTTTTCATCTTTTGTGTTACAGAGCACGTTAGAAAATGTGGGTGCCAGTGAATGTTCTGGGATTTGTTTCAACAGACTATATATGTTTTACCAAAAAAAGACAGTAAAGCTCCAAAGTTTTATGGGTGCTGAACATTGTTATTCCATCCAAATACTCTCTGGTGTTACTATTTGAAGGATATGTTTCGTTATCTTCTCCCCGTCTGCCATTCATGTTTTGTATTACCCAAATAAGTGACCTGATACTGCTTCGGTGCTTCAGCACAGAGCTCCTGGAGCAAATCCATAACAATGGTAGAACCCCTTTTATTTTTGTACAGAAATTGCACTGTGTTTACCAGTGAGTTATCCACCCTGAGCCAAAGTAACTTGGTTTCAACTCAAAATTAATAGTTTCATTAAGAGTCAGTTTACTTTGTACAGTAAGTATGGTTAAAAAAATCTTACGCTAACTTAGCTTTGATCCCCTTGGGAGTTGTAAGATTATCTCTTAATAATATGTGGTGTGAGAAGGCAACTCCCTCTTCTTTAGCTTCGCCAACCTAATGCTCAGCTCTTGGGGGCTAAAGCAAAAGTAGCATTAAGCTTGGTGTCTCACTGAGCCTAAAAATGACAGAGTCAAGCTGGGATGAGCTGCTCTAGCGAGAGCATCCGTTGGTTATTGTACTCCAACGAGAACTGCTTCTGCAGGTTGATGGTGCCACACAGTAATTTGCCTTTGCCTGATGTCGGCCAGCGCTGACATGTCCCGGCTTCAGACCATTTTGGGAGTTCTTTCCTAGAAAGAGAATTTGACCTTTATCTGAGTCCCACGCTCTGTCTGCAAACCCATGTCCATTTGTTTATTGCGGTTTATCCTAGTCAGGGTAATTCTGAAATTCATCATGGGGAGAATAAGGTTAAAATCTCTTTCTGATTTTCTGACTGTCACAAAAATAGTTAGCATTATTTGTAAACTACCAGAAGTTCTGGAGATAACTTGAAACAGTAGCTTAAATCTGTTAATGCGTATTACTATGTAAGGCGGTCAAGTGAGGGACTCCTTTAGTTCTGCTTTTATATAATGCTTAGTAAAATACATTCTTTTACCTCTCAAGGGTCTCTAGGAGCTACAAGAACAGTCTATTACCAGTGATTCCATACGTTTTTTCTATATTTTTTGTTAATCCTTCTAGAGTCTCGCATAAAGAATGTGTAATTCTCAGAAATACATTCTGGGAAATGTTAAATAATGTTACTGATTATCGTATTACAGTAATTCTTAAAAGCTGTAGGCAGGAACAGGAAGCTGAACGAAAAGAAAGCCTCTATCCAGTGAAGTTACACTAATATCATTGTGCCTCTGTGCGGTGCCATTCAGCAGCAGTCCGTAGGAAATCCACTTGCTAAAACCAGCCCATCTAATTCTGAAGCCTAGTATCGTCAGAGCAACGGGAAGTCTAATCTCCATGGAAAATTATCAATTCGGGACTTACTACTGTGTTGTGTATTGAGCTCCACATTTGAAGAGAAACTTAATGGGGAGAAACATGTCGTACAATAGAATCGCAGTCTGCATAAAAGCCACTTTTGTGTGCCAGATGGGAGATTACTTGGCGCTTTGGAACATGGTTCTTCACACCAAGAACAGCACAGTATACAACTCAGATGAATGGACCTCTCAGGAGCACTATGTAATATTGTGCTCAGAAACTTCAAATGTATCTGTTCCCAGCATCTCTATGAAATCAGCTGTGCCCACGTAATATCTTGACTTACCTGATCTTGATGTACTCGGAATGCTCACCTGCCTAGTATTTTGTATGCTGATCTTTCAAGGTGCCTTAGCAATTTGGTCTGTTGATTCCTTCTGATGCTCCTTATTCTCTTGTAGAAATAATTCAGCCTCTTTCAGTTACTATCTTCATTTCTCCATTTTTCCTCTCTTCCTTTTGCGACCTTCAATTAAGATCTCAAAATCGTCATCCTGCCAGTAGCCATTCTTGTAAGTGACTCTTCTACAAATAGCTATGGGTTCTTAGTAGGTAAACATGACATTTTATGGCTATGTTCTGTTTTTGTCCCTTTGTGGTTGGAGATAAGAAGCAGACAGGCCTAACTTTCACAGGTGAAATAAAAATCAACTATTTGCAGAGCTATTCATAGCAAGATTTGTATTTGGTGGTTTTCCCTTTATTCGTGAGTGGCGTTGAGGATGGATAGTGATTTTCCAGAAAGGGTGAGGAGAAGACTGAATACTAAGACTGCCATCTTCAGCTGACTTATATTTAATCCTTACTGCTGCCTTAAGACATTGAGTGGGGGATAACTATGGTGAAAAGTGAGAGAGGGAAAGAGCTGTGTTTAGCTATGATTCTACCAAATACGTTAAACATTTCTTATTATTGACATTTGGGATGAAGGTAAGAAGTTGGAACAGAGGAGTTTTCTCCTGATCATCCTCTTTGCACCAGTGCTCCCAATCAGACTGAATTAGAGGATGTTGGGTGCAGACCCTGACGGTGCAATGGATCTACCACACCTTGACTTTAGGAAGCCCTGAAGCTATACCATGGAGAGCTTAGCAAAAGCTATAGAAAGGGAAGCCTTCAAGCATGATGAGAAAAAAGAAGGAGAGGAGCAAATTTTGACTCTCTGGTGTCAGGCTTCTTTGGATACCTGTGGTTATCTTGGCCAGCATCTTCTAACAAAACATCCCGATTGCGGAGAGAATAAATTCAGCCTGAATACTCAGATGGTGTATCACAAATGTGTTCTGACCACACAAACTGGTTGTTGAAGGCAAATTAGCAGTAGGGTGAAACTTCTGAAAGAGAATAAGGGGATATTTGATACCACAATTATTGCAATAAAAGTCATTTTAAGTGCTGGAACAAATGCAGCTCTATTGATGTGCTGCCCGGTTCAAGATTTGCACTGGCAGTCGTTCACGAGAGATTCTCAGGAAACATTCAAAACATTTGTGGCTAGAGCATATCTTCCTCAAAAAGTTGTTTAGTTGTTCTGTGAAATGTGTGCAGACAATTATAAGCCCTCAAAATATGTCACACCCTTCACAATTCTATCAGCACTGTCAGGAGAGCAACAGTTCATTAGAATATTTGTCTATCAGCTTTTGGTGGTACTTTGGTGGCCCGCTGCCATCATCCATCTTTGAGCGAGTGCCATTCTTAGTGATAAATGTTCCTCATAATCTTAGTCAGCTCCAGGATGGACGACTATAACTCTTTATTTGGGCTGTTATTGGGAAGCTGAAAGAAAATAGCAACTTATGGACAAAGCATTGGCGTGTCTGGGAACTTGGTGAGCTTCAGGAGGGCATATTGAGCTGATTCGGCAACCTCCTCTTTCTTTCTGCCTGCCTTCTGTTGCGTGAAGAATCTGAATGGGCTCAAATTACCAAAGGCTGTATTTGCAGGATCTGTTACCATCGTTCATCCAGCTCAATCAGAACTGAATAGAGTCCAGAGAGAAATTCATAATGATTGTAGGCGATCTTTTCTTAGCGTAAGCTCTAGAGCCCTCATTCTCAAACTAAAGACACAGCACCGAGCAGGGTTGTGACCCTGAGAGAGAAGTAGATAGGGTTGTGCATTTGGAAAGAGACCACAGTTTGGGAAGTACTGCTTTGTTCCAGAGTAATCCTAAAATTGTCACTTCGGGCCCCATGCTCCTTTGTCCATCATCATATTTCCCAGAGAATCTGAAGGGAGAAGACCAGAGAAATCCAGGCTGCTCTGGAACAGAGGCATCCTACACATTTGCCTTCCAGTCCTCTGCTAAAATCCCCTTTGATCTACCCATTTTAATATGACCAGCTCACACACAGGTTTCTCACCCCTTTCAGAGTGTCTCCAAGCCCGCTTGAAGCGGCCAGGTACCCTTCCATTTCTCCAACTTCTTTCTCTAAACAGGAGACAACATACCGTGTAGCTTGCGTAGAGCCGTGTACTTGCTGATTGTCAAGCCAGCAATTCAATTAGGGAACGAGCTCTCCCAGCTTTCTCTCTAATGAGGTCATTTAAAAGTTCCCCGTCTTCTGCACAACAACTGATTTTAAAAAGGCGCTTGCGATAATTTAGTACCTTTGAGACTTCTGAACAATTTGCTTCAAATTGGCCATCGGGTTCAAAAGTTAGGAAGGAGAATTGACAGATACGTAGGTGGAAAGCGTAATTGTGTGGCTACTGTTTTGGTAAGAAAGGGACCCAGAAATAACAGGCGTATTTCTTTGCTGCAGTTCATCATTATTAATCGGGAGCAGGGTTCATCTCTCTGAGTAGTTCTCTTTGCTTTTTCGTTTTATAGATGTGTAGCATCCATCTTGATACTAAAATGACGGAGACTTTTAAAACGCTAATAATTAAACTAGACGTCTGAGACTAGGAAATATTCCTAGGTAGGGTTATAATTAAACTAGACATTTGCGACTAGGAAATATTCCTAGGTAGGTTTATAGTAAGAATAGAGGCGCTCTGCAGTCATAATCCTGAACTAGAAGGTTGCTGTATTTATGCTGCTAATAGAGGCTAACTGTAATAAAATTAACGAAAGATAAGCCACTGGCTGTTAATGGGCCAGTAGGAATTACCTGTCTTGTCACCAAAGATATTTAATTTGAATCCCGCTTGCCAAGTTTACTATGTCCTATTTTATTGAGTCAGCATGCAATAGAGAAAGACACATTGCACTCCCGTTCCCTTCACTTGCATCCCCAGCACAAGATTCCCATTTTGGCCGGCGCTCCGGCACACTTATTTCATGAAACTCTCAGCGTTTGAGCCTGCCCTTTCGGATCAGTCAGCCAGGAGTAAAAGCGATGCTGGGAATCTATTGTAAAGGGCAAAGAAATCTCTGCGGGCCTCACCTCTACAACTGGGTACATCTCGCCTGAAGCGTTGCACGTCGCGGGGTGCCTCGCAATGATGAAAGGGCTGCCAATGGAAAAACAGTTTCCTCCCGACCAAGTCCCGTGTTAGGTTTGGGGAGCGAGCTCAGCTGCACGAGCCCAAGTGTAGATGCTGAATCTTTCAAGAGCTGTTCTCCAACGAGGAGTTCTGCTGGGGAGCAGATGTTAATATCTTTAAATTGGATGCAAATTTACTTCTCGTATTTACATAATGGTATTCAAAACCATTAGCGACCTTGTTACATCATGCAGTAGTGTACTATACCAGAAATACTTACTGTTTGCTACAGTCTTGTTTGTTGTGCAAAATGTTCCCTCGAATGGGAAGAATAAATTGATTTTAAGCATGAAGTATCTCTGGAATATGTAAATGTAGCGTACATAGGGAAAATTTTCACTTTGGCAGTTTTGGCAATTAATTCCGAGACACTTCGTAACTCAACATTTACACAACGTACTTGCAGCTTTCTAAATATTTAGATATCAAACTGAAAGCACGTATATTTACACCTTCCTGGTCCCTTACTGCAGCCTGTCACCTTGGTCAGATACCAGACCTCTGAATTCATACCCTCTTCCTGCAGTATCTCGTTATTTAAAGGCTACTGTTCAACGTAAAGAGCCCCATTAGTACGTGAGGACACAGCTAAACACTACTTTGGTAGCAGCCTCCAAACACAAAGGAAAACACACACTTTTCTAACCTCTGCCAGAAATTGCATGTCCTCAAAGTTGACAGAAGCCTTCAAATAAGATTTAGCAGCAAAAAAAAAAAGGTGCTGCCAGTTGTCGTCTTGGTTTCTCCCCGTGGGTTGATGAAAGCACATCAGAAGCGCTTCTGGGCCAATCCTATCGAAAGGAAAATACTTTAAGATTCAAGGTGTTTATGTGAATTGGAAGCTTTGTATGCTATTTTACTTGTTCCTCTCATTTTTATTCCCCCCCCCCGACAAAAGCCCACTCTTTCATTTCTTTCCCTCCGGATCTGTTCCTAACGCAGTGGTAGAAGTAGTGAGATGATTCTGTCGGTGAGATGATTCCAGTGCTGTGAGAAGAGTTAGGCTCGCCTGCCTTTTCGTGGCATTCCCTGTGATTTTTGCATGGAGGACGTAAAAAAAAAAAGGGGGGGGGGGCTGTCGTTATTTCTGCTTCTAAGACTCTCCAGAATAATGCCAGTGAAGCCCCCCTGCCTGCCATTGTGAGAGAAGCTATCTGTGAAGTCAACAGCACTCGACTCTCCTTTTGTCGCTTTTTGGTCCCTTCCTGCTCTCTCTTGCTCTCTTGAGTATCATTCGCAACACTTTACAGATACCATTCACAATGTTGGGCTACAGGCAAGATGCACGGCTTGAATTACCTCAAAATAATATTAGAAAACAAATCTCAGTCATTGTCAAAAAAAGCTTTGGCTGAGAAGATTGCACGCAATTACTGCAATTAATTTCTCGTTTAGGCATCTGAAGGGGGAAATCAACTAAAAGGAAGACGTAAGAGCACATTTTTCATTCAAAATGCTCTGGAAGAAAAGTTATTCAAATCAGTGAGAACTGCAGGCGTTTGCCACACGAAGTGTATGTTCAGATAAATATTGGGTACGGATAAAAGAAATTTCTAATTCTAATGGCTGCCTCATGTGTTGTTGGAAGTGCTGATGGCCAATGATGAACTCCTCCTCCCCTTCCCATGGTGTCAAGTTCAGTGACACCTGAGGACACCTGTTACTTAAGTGCATCTGCATATCTTAAAGGTATCTGAGGACAGCTCTAACAAGCACGCTTGACATTTTGAAAAGCTCTTTTTTCCCCTGAAGGCATTTGAAAAACTGACATCTTTTGTTCCAAAGGGATGCTCTCCCTCCCTCCCCTTCTCTTCTCCTCCTTCCTTTTCACTTCCCCTTGCAATCACCTCAGGTTCAGCAAATGCCTGAAGAATGGCCTGGTGTGTGTCAGGTTCCCACATTAATTAGTACAGATTTTCTCTGAACGAGCTGCAATAGATCATTCTGCCAGCTTCATGTCTGCGGTACGTGAAAATTGGCATAGGTGGACTCGGCACACAGTATGTGAAATGCAGTTATTTACTCTCAGTCGTCTCTTCTGATTACCTTCGGTTTTTCAAGGTCACAAAATATATTTGCTTCTTGCTGGGAAGAACTTTCAGCAGCCTTTATTTAATCATTCCGAAGGATTTCTCTCATCCTCCCGTAGTGCTCAGGGCTTCACCTAGGTGGGAAATGGGGAAGCAGAGTCTTTGCAAGCGTCAGAAGCGTAGTCATCTCAAGGAACGGGAGACAGCTTTTCCCTGGCACGGAGGAAACAGGTCATGTTTTGGATTTGTTGTGTTGCTCCTCATTCAACAGGAGATGCACGGTGAGGTGGGACAGGGCGCTGGGACGGGGCACAGCCTGGAGCACCGGCCAGGCACTCTGGGCACAGAGTAAATATAGCCCTACGGATCCGCCTTCGGGGCTATTTTTCTCATCATTTTTATAAGCAGTGATTAAAATCCTGTGCCATCCCCTGCCAGACATCTCCGTGCTCCGCACGGCCCAGCGATTTGCCAGCCTTCGGAGGTTTTTCTGCTCAAAATCAGCTTCTGCTGAGGCTGCTGGAGCAAGAGTTGATTCTAACTTGGTTAAATTCAACGTCGTGGCATGGTATTTGAATATTTATCAAGCTGTGGAGAGTTAATGCAGTATGGCATTAATTAGCCTTTCTGCCTGTCTTGTTCTTTTTTTTTAGATGTCATTCTTAGTTTAATAAATTAGTTTCTGGAAATGAAGTAGAATGGATTCCAGGGTCCGTGGATAGTTTGCTTCCCACCGCAGCCAAGACGAACATAGTTTTAAAGCACAGGGTGTCAGCTGTGAGGCAACACCGAAGAACACGGCAGCTTTTTCCCCCCCCCCGCGTCCAGGGAGTTCCCAAGAAAATAGCTGTTAGCAAATGGACGTGCTTTCCTTCCGGCTTTAACGATTGTACTAACGGTTACACGGCCTCCTAATCGAACTGCACAGAGCTAGCTCTCCTCCTTCCTCACAGGCAACTCGTATTGGGATTTCAAATCCCGTCCCAGCTTCCTTAGCTTGGCTTTCAGCAGCGGTTTCTGCTTGCGAGTGGTTTTTCCTCCATGAGGTGTGTAAAACCCACAGCGATCTGCCGCTGCTGTGCTGCCGGGGGGGCCTCCGCCTGCTACGAGTAACCGTGTTTTACGCCAGCCGCGTTTCTGGCCTGTAAACTTCAAAACATCCAGTCATATAAATATCATTTCATTTCTTCATGTGTCTACGGCCAGCAATACCTCCTGAGGATCGGTGCACGGCCAATACTGGAAGAGGAAATTGATAGGAAGCATTCATTTTCTCAAATTATGTCACGTTTTCTTCACAATTCAACCGGGGTGCCCTGATCGCTCAAGGCGGCACAGAAAGCAAACGCTTCCTTTGGGTTTTGCCTCACGAGGTATTGCTGTTCTCAAGCAGATGTTCTAAAAATGTTCTGAAAACTGTCTGGAGACATCTCCGCTTATTTTTATTTTTATTATCCCCAGGAAGCGGAACCTCTCTACGCCCAGATCAACAGACCTAAGAAATAGCATTGTTACAGGCTTGTGGTGCTCCAAGACTCAAACGAACCCCAACAACCTGGCAGGCCTTTGGCTTTCATGCTTTTTGCCGATTGATTTTGTCTGACAAGGCGAGATGATGCCCTCCTGGACTGGCTCTACGAGTGTTCCTGACGTATTTTTTTTGGCAACCAATGGCAGATTCCTATGGGCAGCACAAAACAGAAACTCTCCCTGCTTATCGTACCGCGTGTCCAGCCCCGTCCCCACAAGTCATGGGTATCCAGCCTAGGAAATGTTACTCCTCGGTCTTCTTTTAAACGTTTGTTATCTTCTGTATGCCACATATGAATAACGAGCATCTGAAATTTATCCAGTATTAGACATTCTTTTTCTTTTGAGCAAAAAGCAGTGTCTGTATGTAGCAGTGGCATTATCATTCAACAGCCTTTTGGGCACAAGTCGGCACTTTTTATGTCACGGTGACATGTTTTTCATCATCAGGCTGATCCTGACCTTTGTTTTTCCCCCCCCCCCGGTGTAGACATATTTAAACAACAACAACAAAAATACTGGCAGTGTCATTGAGAGGTTTGGGGTTTTTTTTTTTTGTATTTCTTATTCTGTAGTTTTGTATGAGTGACAGATCTAACAGCAAAACGCCTCCTGCGGAAACGATTCCCAACTTGAAACCACAGAATAAAACTGGGTTGTTTATCCGTCCTGACTGAAAATGTTGCCAAATGGACCTTTCAGTTCTAGCGCATCATGAGGAAGAAATGCTGCTTTTCTGTTTGAATACTCATGTTGTGGGTAGAGAAAGGACATCGAGTCCCACTGAGGAAAGACGAAAGAGTCAGTATTTCCTAGGAAACTCTAAACAAAGTGCAGAAAAAGGAATATTTTTATTTCTTCGATATCTTGCTGCTGTAATGCTATGCAGACAAGTGTTTTCTTCTCTGTGTGCCATTTTTGATGAAAAAAAAAAAATCATTTGCCAAATAATACTGGTATGATTCTGGTTTAGGAATTTGGATGAAGCAGACTTTACAAATGGGACAAGGATGGCATGGATTTTGGAGCTACAAACTGATTCTGTGATCAAATTGTTCATCTTTATCACTTTTTGTACATCAGAAAAATCAAATGGGATTTTTATTTTATAACTTGGAAAAAAAAAATCTTACTGTTAAACTCTTTAAATGTTTAAGGGGAAATGGCTTTAAGGAGTTCGAATGAAAATTGCCAGTTTTTTTTGTAAATATAAATGTTCTGAAAATTCTTTTACTAATGCCATTACACAGTAGAGAAGGTAGCAAGTTGCAGTGCTTGGGAGGGGTGGCAAACCCAATTTGTGGTTCTCACATCACATACGTTTTTTCACGTGCTTACGATAACGGGCTGAAGCTCAAGAGCACTTGCCAAAAGCCGGCAGCTTGTCGGCCACTAGTGAAATTAATGGGAACACACGATTTGATGATCTAGTTTTCACACGGACGTACTCCACTTACAAGAAATCACATTTCATTGACATTCCTTTGCGATTCCAGAACCTCTGCATAGAAGTCATCAAACTGTTTACACACAGAACGAAAGAATTTAAAACTTCCTTTTTTTACATTTATGAAGCAGAAGTGCAGTGTTTGGGTTCATATGTTTAGCACATGATTTTCATAAAGAATCTATATATTTTTGCCCTACAGAGAATTGTTATACAGGTCAAATGTGTTTTCCTGATGTTCCTATGCAGTTACAGTATATTGAATTTAGTGGTTTAACACTAAAAGGAGAAAAAAAAAAAAAGAAGAAAAAAAGAAAAAAAAAGAAAAAAATAGAAAAAGGAAAAAAGGTTAAAGAAATCAAATGATTAATCAGTTTTTAGGGTTATTGTGCAGATTTTGGTTTGAAATTGACACATTAGGATTTACATTTTTGTCATGAATAAAATAGGCCTGGCGTTATAAATATTTTACTTTCTTTCATCTCTGTTATGAGCTAAACATGGTTTAGAAGACAGAATAACTGGGGTGGCGATTGTTGATATGTACAACCAAATCTGACAACATGATTCCGGTCTTTTATTTTGAATTAGAGAAATTAGAGAAATGTGCGTTACAGAATGTATGTGAATGAAAAATTAGCTGTGAATAGACCGAATGAACCTGCAGAGAAGAGAACTTTTATCCCCATTCACGGTCATTTGATGCTTATTCCTTAGTCATGTGCAAACAGCTTTGTAGCCGATCTCATTTTCCCATCCGTAGAACGATCGAGTTTTCTAACCGGAGAAGATGAATTAAAACTTGGCGGATTGAGTGTTTCAGGATTAAAAGCAGAGGTAAAAGCGTTTCTGAAGGACGTTTCTTTACGAATATTTTCCTAATTTGCACAGTGGTGCTACTTTCTTCCTCAGTGGCTCTTTTGGGTTTTGTCCTACATATGGAACCACAAAGACGATTTTGGTTCATCATGGACATTTGAGGTTTAGTATCATCGGTGCATTTCTGCTTATGGGGTAAAACGTTGAAAGAAAAAGAAGAGATTTATGTCTCAGAGGATCCATTGACGTCATATTTGTAGGAAGCAGATCATTTACGTAGTCCTTGCAACGAATAGGTGCCGAGGGAATGAGGCTGGGATTTTAGTGTCTCATGAGAGACAGCTGGACCATCACCGTGGACCTTTGTCTTACCTTTACCAACGCTCATAAATAAAAACAAATTCTGAATTGTCTTGTCATACGATTGGATCGTCCTTGTCCTGGTTGAGATGCTGAGTTGAGAGGACTTGGAAGGCCTCCGCACTGTACCAGTATTGTAGATAACTAAAATATCCAGCTTGTGCAATTGTTTAATCCCTCATCCTTCACTAGCACTAAATTCGTCACTTTAAATTTAAAAACCAGGGAATCCCACCAGCCATCCTGTGATCATCCCCCGTAGGTTCTTGATCTTTATCTGTCATGAAAAGATATTTTGATAGATCGTAGTCATCCAAGTGTCTGATGAAACCTTTCATCTAATAACGTACTGGGCACCTTCTTTGCAAAAATGTTTACTCCGTGGTTTTCATTCATTTTTATTTCTGCATTCTGACACATATTTTTTTAATAAAGATGAGAAAGATAAAATGACTGTTGCAGTACATTTCTAAACCTACTTTAACTTTACCTCAGATAATGACCATTTGTTAACATATACGGACACATTATTTTTAACTTTATGTATAATGCATTCAGCAACAACAAAAGAAACCAACAAATTTTTAGAAATTTTCCATTAATTTCTGTAACACACCATGTAATAGTGTTATGAATAAAAACATTTTAAAAAGGCGTCATTTCAGTAAGCGTGTTTCATAGCTTTTGCTCTTGTGCGGTAATTCTGCCATTCTTACCGTGCAGCGTGGGTGTCTGTCGTGGCCAATATTTTTGGCAGTGGAAATCGTAGAATCATAGAATCTTCATGGTTGGAAATGACCCTTTGAGATCATCAAGTCCAACCATACACACGCACACAAAAAAAGGGCCTCAATGTGAGGAATACCTAATCTTAAGTGTTCTAAGTGTTCCTTATCTTGCAAATATTGAACTTGCTGCTTTTAATTGCTGCCTCCCTGTTTTTGGCCTCCTTTGGGATGTTTTAGGATGAGGATCCCAAACCAGTAGGTGTTTTAGTCATCTGTACAATCTCAGGTTCCCGGGAGAGACCACTCCCAGGTGCTACCAAAGCTGGAGTACCTTTGTGGCATGAGAAGCTGTGATTAATTTTGCTCGCATTTTCCTCTTTGAGTAAGATTTAAAACGTGCATTTAAAAATGAAAATTTGGAAAGTAAATAAACCCAGCACTTTCCAGTAATATGTATAGAATTGAGAGCAAAGCCTTGATCCAGTAAAACATTAACGATACCACCTTCTATTTCAGTGGGACTTTTCTGCTGGTCGGGGCAATGCGTAGGGTAGGCTGAAGTGGTTTGCTGGTGTGAAACTCTTGATGCCGCATGCAAAATAAAGTTGTTTGATATTCAGAGGTACCGAGTACTGGATGTCTCAGTCGAGCTAAGGAATAGGACCATTCTTTGGCAAGCAAGCACTGCAAACATGCAAGATACCACCTGGAAATTTAAAGGTAAGAAGTAGGTAAGGAGAGAGAGGTGTGGATGTGTGTGCGTATCTTTTATTGTATTTCTTCTTCTTGATCTCTCATCCACCAGAAATGTCCAGTAGGTCATACTGAAACATTTATTTCCTTTGTCAATGAACGTTGTTGGAATACTTGGATCTCACCTAAGAATAAAGGTCATTCTGTTGTGATGAAAACACGTTAGCGTTGTCAATTTGAGTTGGTGTGTAGCCAGCTGTGTTCAGCTGTCTGTGCAAGGAGGAACATGATCTCTTTTGTTTTCAATGAGCTACGAAATGTCAGCTTAAAGTGAAATAAGACACAGCTAAGCGTGGTTTTAAACTAAAGTGCATTTTTACAACGTAGGCCGAATCCAGTCGTGTTGATATTCATCTGGTAGCCCCACAGTTACGTTGGGTTTATGTTGAAAAAGCAGAAAAATTGGCTCATGTTGCACAGTTGCTATGCAGGCTCAGGTTAAAAATTCAGAGTGAGCGGGTTTGAGATTTAGTCCGGTGATGGTGAGGAATCCCCAAGTAGGAAAGACCTGGCTGTGTGTTGGCCTTGTTCGGAAGGGGAAAAAAATCTGATTCTTACTGTACCCTGTCAATGTTCTATATTACATTAATGTCGCTGTAACCTAAGCGCAGTAGGAGTCTGAGATTGTATGTGAGAGTATCCAGCTCAAACATGATTAGCTCAAGAAATGGTCCCAATATAACTAATGCTAATTAAAGCTGTGATCTCCTGCAGTAATGAGAATTTATTTAGCAAGGGTTTGCAGAATCTACCTGCGGTTTTATAGGAGTGAGGACTCTGACAGGTCTCTCTTTTTCATGTCAGTGACTTCTGGGAAAGCAATTGATTGTATAGACTGGGAATATGCAATTTCAACTTGCTTACATTGGATTAAAGGCAATGTTTTATGTGCTTTAATCACTACACAGTGACAGTTGCTGCAACAGATAAGCTAACCTCTTTCTTCCTTTTTCTAGGTTGTGATATGTGTTTCCATGCGCAGTTTCCTTTTTTTCTTACTTTTCTTTCTAAACAACTCGCGTCCTGTCAGGTTCATATTTATTAGTTTTCTGGCAAATATTGTCCTCAATCAGAAGAATATCTTTTCAAAGAAATAAAAGAGGCTATTTCTTGGCAGTGTTCTGTAGAGGTTTGAATCGATTGTCTACAGTTGTCTCTCTGAACCAACATGGGAAGCACGCAGTGGTGAAAGAACAAAGTGGAAGTCCACATGGCGACCAGAAAATGGAGGGGTTTGGGTGAATGGGTGAGCGTGGGTCATCTACACAAGCATCTGTGCTAACGGTCTTGTTGTCACTGTCCTTAACTGCTGCCTGCCCTACTCCTGGCGTCTGGTTCTGCTGCTGTACGTGAAACCGGAGGGACTCGCCCCCTGCTCCTGGCTGTGCTCTCGCGTGGCTACTGCAACAGCCGCGGTTGGTCAGAGGACTTCTGTCAGCTCCTCTGACGAGGTCTTCCACGAGTTGGTCTTCCATACTGATTCGCTTTCTCGGATCAGCCCCATTAAAAGCCTATTTATTATGTTTGGGTTTTTTTTAAATATCTAAAGCGGAGAGCTGGCATGGGGAAGGAAAAAGGGTATTTTCTTTTCTTGCTTTACTTGCTGTCTGAAAGTGTGGGGAAAATGAATTATACATTTCAGCGTGACAGTGAGGAATATGGGGAGATATCCTGATACGATTTCCTGATTACCTGTAACATCGCCTGTCTCTTTCTAAAATTATTCTACGGGAGGCAGGAAATATCAGGTCTATTAGTGAAACGACTCTCCGGCTATTAGTTTTTAAAGCTTTAAATAGTCTTATCTCAATGGACGTGTTTGCCCTGTGGCTCATCTATCACCCCTAAAATGTTTTATCAGCACCTGAAAAATCTCAATAAGAAGAATAGCCTCAAATGTTACCCATTCAAGGGGCTTTCCGATACAGAATGTATTTTTTTTTTTTTAAAAAAGGGTCTTTTAAGATCTGATATTGTTTGCTGGCTTTTCAACCCCATTTCATAGCTCCCGCAGCACCACTTCTATAAATACTCCTGACCAGCGAAGAAAGGAAATCACAATAGATTAAAAGAAAACCAGGTTAACAGGCAGCAAATCAATGTCCATTCAGCCTCAGACATTTGTGAAAATAAAGGATTATGAAGAATTATTGCCGGGTACTGGCAGCGTGAAGACCTTTTGTGGCATCTTTGTCTTCTTTAACAGATAGTTATTAGGGGTCTGAGAAAAGCTCTCGGTGTCAGAAGCCAGTTGTTATTAGAAATAAGCAGAAGTTACAATGCTGTAAGATGTTGCATTTTTTTTCTAATTTTCGTACCGTTGGGCATACCGAGATCATGAGTGTTCTGTGTTTTTTCTTTGAAAAATTGCTGTTTCTAGTTTGAAAATGGGGTTGTGTGCCACCTGGAGTTCTAATGGAGAGGAGATAGAGGCAAGGAACGTGGCATGGTGGGTTTTCATTTCTTTGCCTACTCCTTACTGCAGCCCCTGTCTTACCGTCTTCACGGGACCTTAGAGGTTTTGAAGTAGATGGACCTGTGCCCAGTTTGGACCGGGGCACTATGAGGCATTACTTTTAGTGAATCAAAAGGCAGAAAAGAAGAATTCAGCTCAACAAGGTGAATTTTTGATATCTAGGGCTTTTCAGAGACCAGCCTCGGCACCAGACAATGACTGCATTGGTAACAAAAACGGTGATGCAACGGAGACGGTTGTAGCAAACACCTGAAAACAGTCCTTAGGGTTTCTTGCTTGTAAATGTTACTGTGTATTTGCCACTTTCTGTTCTTCACCCTTAAAATCAGTGGGCGAGCCTCCTCTTACCTTTGAATGAGCCAGTTGTGGTGTTCTGCAGAAGGAAACGCATTGTGAGTTATGAAGCAGGGAATGAAAAGATCGTCTCAGAGAAGAAGAAGAAAACCCCTCTTTTTGCAAAATGCACTAACAGTACCACAAAAAGCTGCTTACTGGCTCCATTCTAACCTTTCCCAGGGAGGGCCTTTCATCTCTGGTGTGTTTCACAGTTGTTCTTTGGTCAGGAAACTGCTATTTAAAAAAAAAAAAAAAAAAAAATCTTTGGTGAAACTTGTACAGGTTTTATTTCCAGGGATCAAGGGGTCAGAAGCTCCTGTTGGTGTTACAAACTCCGCACAGGACGTGTTGCACTTGAGAGCTTGGTGTTCATGATGGAGGCTTAGTGAGGCTTCATTTTCAGGTGTGATGAAACCCACGTTCGGTGACTTACAGCGTTGTTAGCGCTAAGTGCTTTGGGACTTAAAAACAGCTCGGCAGGCAGCCACGGCTATTACAGTCAGCGACGAAGAAGGATCCAGACTGGGGCAAGAGGACACAGGCGGAGTTACGAGGCAACATTCCCACTGATCGGCAGACCCGCTAAGCCCCAAACTGCAAGGACGTGGAAAATGCGCTGTGGTGGTTGTGAATTTTGCATGTCAGACCTACCTCCAATTAAACCGGATTCTAAATCGTGTGGCAAACCTGATTTTGCTTTTCAGCGTGGGGAAGTCTGTCTCTTGGGTCCCCTGCTGTTGTTTCAGCCAAACTTCTCTCTGCTCATTCAGGAGCAACCTGGTCACCACGACGATGTGCGTGGCGAGAGGCAGCAGAGCAGGAGCAGGTTGCTTTGAGATCGTCACGCGCTGGGATCACTGTCACAGTTTGCAGTTAAATCGGTGAGGGTGCTCTGTGCCTGTAATCCTAGTTTCTCTTTTGCTGCTATTGAAATATCGGATATGTACCGCATTTCGCAGCCAGCAAAGATCCCACCGATGGCGAGGTCTTTCATGTAAAAGTGGGGTTTTTTTTGTCACGCACAAATGATTAACAGGTAAATCAATTGTGGCAAAGGTTGAGCAGGCTGTATCGCGTAGGCGCATCGTGGGTTTTAGGCTGGGGCAAAGTCATTTGAAACAAAAACGTAAAGCAAAAAAAAAAAAAGGCAAACAAAAAGCTTTGGGCAGCCTAAGCCGTCTTTCCTAACAGTTTGTCCTCCGTGTCTGGAGGTGAAAGGGCAGTTAATCACTGCCTGCCTGTTCGGGAACGTTGGGCTAAAAAACAGGCCGCCTGAAACACAATCTTTTCATTCGGAGCAGATTCCTAAAAGGACTCGGTTTATGTGCTTCTCTGTGTTGAGTTGTTATCATCAAGCTGCCAAACTAGAAAGATGCAGCAGCAAGTAGCTTGTTTTGCAGAGACATGGCTCCGCAGGCAGAATAATGTCACTTGTAAGGTAACTGTGACACATTAAGCGGTATAGCACTCGGCCAGGTAATGATGCTGAGGTTGTCAGCTTTGTTTTGTATTAGTGAATATGATTCATTTTATGTATAGCATCCATCATTCCCATAATAAGCCAATTAAAATGTATTTATTCTCTGTATCCTCGAAGCACTCGGGTTTAGCCCAGGGTGAGAAGCCATGCTGTTAGAAGTCATGGTTGCACACAGTGCAAGGAACCTCTGCTTGTCTGGCAAGTGGAAGGGTGGAAAAACACAACAATATTCCTCATTTTGTACAGGGAGACACAGATTCAGAGAACTTTTCTCCCTCTAAGACACTCATTGTAGGTTAAGGCTAATTAGGAAGGGGAAGGGAAAGACTGCTGCGCCTCAGGAACCAAAAAGAACTGTACTTGAAGTGAGAAGCGGTGGGACGTGGACGCTGCCTCCAGAGGCAACCGAAGAAAAACTCTGCAAGGTTTTGAAGATCCTGATCTTCCTTTGAAAGCCCAACTGACCTGATGGAAATCAGCCCTTGGTAAGTTCTCTGCCCCTGTTTGGACCACTTAAGAGAGAATGACTCGATGTAGTAGCTAGAAAACACCAAGATGTTTAATTTTAGGACAGGTCTTGCTTCCATGGGCTCAAGACTTTGGGTACGTGGAGCAGAGGACGTCTACAGACGGGCCCAGCCAGGGCTGGGGGCTCTTGTCCTTCCCCCGCAGCCCGAGCCCCACTGAGGGGCAGCAAAGGGCGCTCGGGGATGGAGGCTTTCCCCGAGCAGTCAGAATAACCGCTCACACCGGGCCTTCCTCTGGAAGGCGGACATGAAAAGCAGGAGTAAATAAATGATTTTGAGGTCTGCTCTATTCCTAGAAAGCCGACTTTAGTTTACTTATCGCTTCCCTCTTGCCAAGGCTGGAGTATGTTTCATTTGTTGAAATATTCATTTTCCCCCGTCCCTTGAAAGGAGCATTACAAATGAAAGCATAAATTGCTTCTGGACAGATCTTTGCTTCCTTCCTACTTGCCTCCAGAAACCCGTGTACTAACAAATGCAACGTTTACCTTGTGAATCTGCCAGGTGCCGGGTCATCTGCTGTTTACAGTGTGGAAAAACGACCTGGTAATTTATCTTTTTCTACTTGAACCATTTTCAACGTCCCCCCCGCCCCCGCCGCCCCCGGCAGATGGAATGGGAGCGGTGGCGGTTTCGAATCTCCGATGGAACCTTGGAGCGATGAGCAGAGCACGCACCGCGTTTGCTCCGGACCCCGTCAAACTGTTGCTGCTTTATGCCGCGCTCGGCATCCTGACCGTCCATGGCTTTGGGTGAGTGAATGTTTCCCAGGCCGTGTCACCATGGGCTGATACGATAAAGAGTGAAAATCAGCCCAGACTCTCTGCTTTCACGTCGGATGGCACGTAATTGCTGTCTGGAGCGCTTTCTGTATTTCTAATGAATAGCGCAAGACATTGTTTTGAAGTTAACATAGTGCAACGTGTCTGCCTTTAGAAAAATAATCCCGTTTGATAAATCTGAGATGACAAATTGGCACGGTCATGTTGTAATGTGCTATTTGCAACGTGCAGCCTCCTCCCGTGCTAGCTGCCCGGCAGTGTGCTGGAGAGACGGGCTTTTGTTTCCTTTGAGTACGTTAAATGGCAAGAATCTGGCTGAGAGTTGTTCCTTTCTCTGCTAGCTTAACAGATATTGCTCTTTCAGAGGACTGCGGTCAATCAGTGACTGTAATCTTTCCAATCTAACTATATTTTTCCAGTGTTCTCTGAACTTTGAGCTCTGATTTCATGCCTCAGTGAGCTGATGAGTTTTTGTAATTCCTTTATTCCGTGTGATTTTTAATACGCAGTAATGGGAGCCCCTTGCCAGGCACTAAATCATACTTAAAGCTTCAGCTGATGCTATTCCTTGTCTCGGTGGAAGAATTGGGAACGCTACTGTGGTAGTTTACTTGTCAAAGTGGGTATGAAAAGAAACTAATTGTCAACATTTTACTACAGCTTCCCACTTAGATTAGGTGCAACAAGGAAGCATTTGTCTGGGATGAGGATTTAATCAGAAATACTGAATCCTCCAAAAGAACGGGCAGCATTTTAGCTGTGGCATCGTGGAAACCTTGGAGACAGTCATCACATGAAGGGGCAAGAGAGGGGCTGGGGTGAAGAGTAAAGGCTCGTACTTGGGGTTCAGGTTCACTACTGGGATGAATGGGATTAATGGGTTAATGACTCTATTGTGAACCAAGAATAGAGTCTAAAACTAATGGGTTTAGGCAGCTTGAGGAAAAAAAGGCAAAGGGAGACACTTAAACCTGGTTTCCAAAAATGCTGAGTGCACGCCAGTCCTTAGCATTGCAGCTGGTGTTTGTCATGGAAGTGTCCGACCTTGTATCTGTTCATCGTGTACGGCAGCGAGGTACCAAAGTGCCGCCCGTACAGCAAGCAGCAGGGAGCGATGGGGCAAGGGCAGCAACTGATGGTGCAGATTTTACTGCTGACCACTTGGCCAGGTTATTTGGGAGGGCTTGCTCAGCTTGAGATGAAGCCCGGGTTGGTGGGACACGGGTTGAGTTTCCCATGCTGGCTAGATGAAACGCGTGTCCTGCAGTCACCCCTCCTGAGTGCTCTGCAGACTTGCTCTCATGGTGGTGGTGTAGAGGACTGGGTCTACTCTTGGTCATTGAAGAGTGCGTCAGGTTTCATACAGAATTAATGCCAGTATGAAATGACTACTGAGACCTAGAGGTCACGTGGTAGCTTTGGTGAGGTCTAACAAGCGTTAGTTCTCTTTGGTGTGTAGTTTTACACGGTTATAGGCCAAGTTGCTCTGTCCTCGCAACTGGGTGGTTTCACATGATGAAGCTTTTCTGTTGTTGAATGCAGCGGTGAAGAGGAGACCCTTAACCTCAGCAGCTCCAACAAGAGCGTGGCCAACCGCAGGTGGGCCCGGTCAGTGAGCACCCTGCCACAGCCCCGTGACTGCGAGCTCTCCGCCTGGTCCTCATGGAGCAAATGCGATCCCTGTCAAAAGAAAAGGGTGAGTGTTTGTGGTCTAGGCATGAAGTTTGAGAAACCAGGAGGCAGGACCTCCTCCAAGCCTTGTCTTTTTTATCCGTGGGGTTTGGCAAACAGCGGGGAGCTGCTGAGGAAAGCCCTGTACAGGTGAGGCTGCATGCTTTTGCTTTCAGGTGGCTTTTAGTTCTTCAGCTCTTCACCCCCAGTAAATCCAGTGGTTTCCAGGCTGCTTCGCTGTCCTGAGAAGGTGTAAGCCCAGACTTGGTGAAAACACAGGCAGGAAGCCCAGGCTTTGCAGGGACTTTCTCTCCCATCGCAGTCCTCCTCTTCCAGCTTCAGCGGGAAACACCATCCTTACTAATGGTCCCCTGTGGGACCTGGAGACACTCAGTGCCCCTCAGGATTAAGATGCTTTTTCTTGTCTGCCAACGAGCATTTTCTACCCGAGAAGCCCCATCAAACGGAAGTAATGATCCCAGTAGCGTGAAGAGCAAAATCCCTGTTGCTAGAGGGACCTCTGCTAACGAGTTGGAGAAGCCGTTCCCAGCCTTACGCAGGAATAACCAGTGATGGGAGCTGGGAAGAGTGAAGCTTCATATCAAAGAGTTAATCTTAAAAGCTGGGAAGAAAAGGAGGGCTAACATATTGGACGGAGTAATTGACTGCTTCACAGCAGTGTTGTGGGCGGAAAAAAATCCCTAATGATACAGAGGGCCAAGTAAATACACTGACAGAAAATAACAAGGGATGTCGTTACCAGCGTTAATTGAAAGAGAGGAGATGTAACTGAATCCTTCCTTACTCTTGCAAATGCCCGCACTACCCTGTCAGGCTCATTTAAACAAACTGTCAAAGAAAAGCAAACTTTCCTTCATCCCTTCCAATCCTCAATCCTTCCTTAGTAAAATTAAACCTGTCGCAGATCAGAAACCTTTGAAATGGGGCACGTTACCAGCATCACGCTTCTTTGACGACACTTTTTTTTTTTTTTTTATATGACAGTAGTCTCAGATCAGATCTCCCCGACACAAAGTTTGTTTTTTAACTAGGCAAGCGTGAAATTCACAATTTCTGTACACTTGAGTCAATATTTTTTATTTCATCACAGTACAGATTTGCCCGCCTGGAACAACCTTCTCAGTTCAATGGAGATCCATGTGATTACTCTGACAAAGAAACCGAAGACTGCGTTACAAATAATCCTTGCAGGAATAGAGTTAGATGTGATGGGTTTGTGTGTGCAGTTACAGGTAAGGACTTACAGAGTGAGAAGTGGTGGAGCTCAGGTGGCATCTCTGACGCCACCATGCTGAGCTTTCTGCTCCTACAAGGGTTTGCTGGGCTAAAGAGATGTCGGGAGTTGACCCGGGTCCATCCATGCCTGTGTTGCGTTTGCACCAGTGATTTTGAGTTGATTGGCCAACGTTTGTCAGTCTAAAGCATGTCTTTAAAATCTCCAAATAGGAAAGTAAGACCCAGTTATCAGTAAAATTATCAGTAAAATTTGTAAGGACAAGTGGATCTGACAGCATGAGGAGAACATGCATTGGGCATCCTTGACACATGCCCAAGAGCACAGCAGGTTATGATGGTGGTCCTCATGGCGTTTCCCTCCATCCTTATCAATGACTAATTAGTCGGGAGCACTGTAAGCAGTGTGGGGAAGCAAGGCAGCAATTAGCTGTGTCCAAAATCTCATCAGCCTCTGCTTTGCATCTGCGCCCTGGTGGCAGAGAGGACGGTGCGCAGGGAGCAGGGCGCTGGGGCAGAGGGGATGGGGCAAAGGAGAGCGACTCTCATCTCTGTTCCCGGGGATAGTGTTTTGGTGAGACTGAAAAACAAGAATTCAGGGATTATTATGGACATGGGAAGGTGGGGAAAAAAATAATACCACACACGAGATCTGCTGAACAGTTTGCAGCATGTTTGTTTTCTCAAAACTAAAAAATTTTAGCAACAGAAAAACTCCATCGCTTTTTACACTTTTAGTGAGGGATTTCTTTTGGGGTTTTTTTTCCTAGGTTGAACAAGGAATTTTAAGATTTTGAAAGTTTTGAGCAAAACTGAGCAGATGGAGTTTGGCGATTAAAAATCTGAGGTTTTCCATGCAGATAGAGAGGAAATATTTTCCAGCTAGTTTTGAACCGTTCGCAGCAGGTGTCTTTTCTTTTGTTTCTAGACTCCGAGTCAGGGACTGTGCTTTTGCAATATTACCAGTTAGCATGATAAGACGTCGGTTTGTTAAGTAATTTTTGGCTTGCATCCTAGGGAGATGCATTGCACGGAGGCTGCTTTGTAATGGGGATGATGACTGTGGGGACCAGTCAGACGAAAAAAACTGCAAAAAAGTGTTTAAAAAATGTGACCAGAAGATGGAGGAATACTGGGGAATAGAGAATCTGGCAAAAGGGTAAGTCAGCGACCTTCACGAGATGTTTCCTTACTTAAGGATAGGAATGATCTTATGTGGCTTCAGACATAAACACTGAACGGAGAAAAGCTGTAGCATTTGCGGTATCCAGGAGTTGGGATCCAACAGCCTTTGGGGTCCTGGTCCAAAGCCTGATGGGAAAATCCTGATGGACTCCATGAGTCTTTCGGAGAGAGATGAGGTGAGTTAAAGTCCCAGCTGTCCCCAGGAGTACTTGTGCACCCTGTGGAGGTCATCAGCTCAGCTCTCAAATGTGTCGTGCAAGAGCCTGTGCGCGCTCTTTGTCTTGTCAAAACCTGGTGGGTGAAGAGGGGAATGTCCGCACCAAATATTTCTCTAATATCTACAGGTATTTGCCCTTAAGTTAACGACTGGGAGAGTTTCGGTAATTGAGTTATCTTGCACAGATGTAAGTAGAGCTAGACTCAGGCCTAGTTCAGTCTGTGGGGAGCAGGAAGGACCTAGCCTTTAGGAACCAAGAAACTACTTCAAACCCTGCTTTTGAAATAAAAACAAAGGAAGGTTCATTAAAATCCGAACATCATCATACTATTCTATAAAGAGTGACTTAAATCAGCATCTTGGTGTCATGGATGGAAATATTTCACGTGGTTTTGATTCAGCAGCAACTCAAAATTTATTAATAGGTTGAGGTAAATCAAGAGGTTAAATTTTAGCAGCACTTAATCATTAACCAATTTAAGGATTTACCCGGCGATTTAACAAAATAATTGAACAGCGACTTGATTACAGATTCGAAAATAACAAGATTCGCACTAACTTAACTGTAAGGTGTCCTAAATCACTGGGTTTGTATAAATACCAAAACATATAAACACACAGCACTCGAGGAGTTGTACACACGCACCACCCGAGTCTTTCTCTACAAGGACCAAGGTCCCTTTGCAGCAGGCGACTCCAGCGAACCGACAGGTGCCCCTTCTCCTGAATCAATACGGAGGCCCCACCTCAAGCACTATGTCCAGTTTTGGGCCACTCGCCACAACAAAGACATTGAGGTGCTGGAGGGGGTCCAGAGAAGGGCAACGGAGCTGGTGAGGGGTCTGGAGCACAAGTCTTGTGAGGAGCAGCTGAGGGAGCTGGGGGTGTTCAGCCTGGAGAAAGGGAGGCTGAGGGGAGACCTTCTCGCTCTCTACAGCTCCCTGAAAGGAGGGTGTAGAGAGGTGGGGGTCGGTCTCTTCTCCCATGTAACAGGCGATGGGACAAGAGGAAGCGGCCTCAAGTTATGCCAGAGGAGGTTTAGATTGGATATTAGGAAAAATTTTTGCACTGAAAGGGTTATCAAACATTGGAACAGGCTGCCCAGGGAAGTGGTGGAGTCCCCATCCCTGGAGGTTTTTAAAAGATGGGTAGACATCGTGCTTACAGATGTGGTTTAGTGATGGTTTTCGTCAGAGTTAGGTTGATGGTTGGACTCGATGATCTGAACGGTCCCTTCCAACCTGGGCAATTCTATGATTCTGTGAACACATACACACAGACTAACAGACGGAAAATATTTGGATCCGGTACAATATATATACACCCACACTTGCAAAAGCTAATGTGTGTATCACAAACACATAGATAGAGAGGTGGATGAAAGAGAGACTAGCCTATAATTAAAATTTCCCTCATAAGTTTAGAGTAAATACTGCCAATGCATCAGCATTCCTCAACGGGCAATAATTGAGACTCAAGAAGGTTGACTCACCCTGGCCCTCTAACCCTCAAGGTATTTGCCTCATCCCAACTCAGGGGAGATGCCGGTCACAGCCCGCTGCGATCCAGGAGAACTCAAAGGGTCTCACTAGCGTCGCTATTTATAGGGTCCAAGATAATGGACTTTCATCAGGTACTTTTGCACTCCGGCCCAAGTCGGACAATGGGATATTCTGGTACATTCCACCAGTTGTGCAAATGCAGAACTTGCTAGATCTTGAGGTTCTGGTAGCACCCCCCCTTCCTCCTTAGGCAACGATCCAGGCGGTGATCGATTTTCGACTGTTTCCAAGCACTAGGGGACGCGGGAACCAGGTGCACTAAGGGGTTGCCATAACATTCTGCTCCGTTGCCTTTCGCATTCTTTCCTATTTTATGTTGGGTTGTTTTGTGGCCCAGGTTGCCATGTGATCCAGGTGTTATGGGGTTGCCATAACATTCTGGTCCGTTGTCCTTTGCCTTCTTTACTGTTTTATGTTGGGTTATTATGTGGCCCAGGTGGGGGGAAATCGAGCCAAGCGCTGAGTGGCCTTAGGTGGGGGGGGAACGTTGCACCACCACACTTGGATTGCCTAAACTCTGAACCTGGCTGTGGATTTGTATTTTTGCACAGCGTATGAATTGGAAGGGGTGTCAAAATTTCTTGGATTTCTTTTCCATCAGTGAGAGAAAGTGGAATTTTTGTCCTTGTGTGAGCAGGGTAGGATTAACCTGTATGTTACCAAGCCCCAACTTTTTGGGGATTCAAATCCACATCTGACTTGATCCAGCTTTTACTGGCTAAAACTGTGGCAACTGTCTGCAAGATTGGATGGTGTGAAAAGAGTCTTTTCTCAATCTGCAGGGAAGAAAATGCTTTTTGCATAAAAAAAAAAAAAAGGAAAAGCAAAAAATCATATTGTGAGGAAAAATTATAATTTCCTCCTTATTCTCTGGAGATATGGCTGCTGCACATGTCATTGCTAATGCTTTGTACTTCTGAGTTTAATCAAAATTAAAAATAATGTTGGACAATTATAGGAACATGCTTCTCATCTCTTTGAAGCTACAATTGCTCAGTAATTTGCTTTTAGTGGACTTCCCTTCTTTTCAGATTGTGCTAAAATTAGAGTTAATATTTTACAGCTTCAAAGTCATTATCATGCAAGCCTCTCTCCCCAAAATAAGGAGAGGCAGATCTAACAGAGGCCTGGAACACTAACAGGGACACGACATGGACTATGAGCAATTATTGTCTTTTTTTTAGCAAAGTTTTATCTAACAACTCTTGTTACTATTTGAGCATGAGTTTGTGGAGGTGAGTGCCATGTCCTCAGCTGTGTGCCGTGAGGGTGTCCTGCCAATGAGCAACAGAAAAGCTTTTACTGCAACAGATCCCATCAGCCCGGTTTAATGACCCCATCTAAAAAGATTGCAGTGCGACATCCTTTCTCAGCGCAGACAGGTTAAGACTACTGTCCATCATCCGCTAAAATCAAAGGAAAACTTCCCAGTGACTTCAAGGAGTAGGTGGACATTTGCTTGAGTATCTAGATCTTGTTCCCTGACAATTTTCACTCTCATCGACTGACCGCTGGTTGATCCTTGGCCAACCCAGCAAAGATTATGACTGATAAACCAGAACAGAGTAATGTGAATTAAAAATGACTATGGACTGATGATGTGGGTTGGCAAACCAGTCTTTGAAGATCCTGCTGGATGCTGCCGGCATCTGGGGATGATCGGGGTGAGCAAACTGGTGGGATGGAGGTGTGGCTGGTCCAGTTTATTCTGCTCTTCCCAAAGAGTTCCGGTAAGGGCTACAGAAGCTGCCAGTGCTGGTGGGGTCTCCTTCCTAGCTGGGTGATGAAAATTGCCCTTCTGAAATTACTGTATTCATTGAAGGGTCAAAATTTGACTCTGTCTTTCGTTTTCTTGTTAGTCATTTAGTTTTTTCTGGAACAAATGGGTTGATCGGACAGTGAAAGAGGCAAAACTTTCGTTTGGGGTTTCAAAATGAAGAAGGCCTCAAAACGAAGAGCCCTCAGCCAAACAAAAAGTCTTTTGCCTTTCACAGCCAAGTCATTTGATGTTTACACCTAAATCGATGATAATATTTTGTTGTTATGCTTCACGTACAGGTTAAATATCTTCACAAACAACTTGGAAGGATTAGTTCTTGATCACAGGTACTATGCTGGGGGATGTTCTCCCCATTATATCCTGGACACAAGATTCAGAAAGCCATACAACGTAGAGAGCTATACGCCAGAGGTACGTGTCAGGTTCATCTGCAAATAAACATATCTTCCAATAAATTTAGAGAGTAATATCGATAAAGTTTCATTACGAAATAATTTTATCGAGAATTAGAAAACTCATGAGATCAAGTGGGTTGAGATTGAATTTAGCCCTACTTCTAGAACGTCGTCACACCCCGTGCGCTATATGAAGTTGGACAGTCCTCTTGTAATATCCGTGTGCTGGAATAGATGGCAATGTTCCCTTGCACCTTGTCATTGCAAAAAATGAGCTTAACCTTCCCGGTTGCCATTTGTGCAGGAGGGACCAAAAGCCACGCACTGGGCACAGGGAGGTTGATTTTAGACGGAATTTAGAGTGCCTTGAGAGCCAGGCTGGGAAAGCTGTAACAGCACACCGTGGGCTTTGTGCGAAAGCGAAGGCACCTGGCTCATTTCTGTGGCGCATCAAGGCTCTATTTCAAATATTATATATTTGACCTTCATGCTCTTGATGACATAGCGTGATATTTTTGAGTGTTGCCCATTAGGAAACCTTTTCCTCTTAGAATTCATACTTTAATTGATGCCTCTATTTAAGATTTCACCTTCTTTGCATAAGATTGACGTATTAAGTAAAAGCCTGAGGTCCTTGCGGTATGGAGGAGATAGTAGCTTTCCTGCCACTCTAAGTCAAGTATTCTTGAAGTACCAGTGTTAATAATAATAGTCCTTTGCAATTATACAAGGCTTTTCATCTTCAAAGTGCAAGCATTAATTCATAAGTATATTTGTATCTGTATTCCTTCCCCGTGCTTCAGGTATACAATCACTATGCAGGAAATTAAACGTGTTGTTTTTGCTTTCTGTTTAGACCAAAGGCAAATATGAATTTACAATGACTGAATATGACTCCTACTCAAATTATGAAAGCAACGTCCTGAAGGCAAAAGCTTCGCAGTCTAGCTTCAGCTTTGGTATAAAAATACCAAAACTGTTTGAACTGGGTTACAATTCAAACGACAACAGGTTCAAGAAGTTCATTCAAAGGATGAAAAAATTTTCTTCAACTGTAAGCACTGCTCCACTTAATTCTCTGCTAACACTTTATCTGTGTGTGTGTGTATCGGTTTGATCCCCATCATCAAGTCAACAGCCCGGACTAGGATAAATGAAATCTTTCCTCCCGATTGGATTTTGCAGTTTGTATTGGTCAAGTGTTTACTAAGGCCACAACGCCTTCGTTTGCGTTTACGGCACCCAGGAGTTTTTCCATTCCCCTGTCAGCCAGGAACCGGACTGCCTAACCTCTGAAATTAGCCACGATTGGGTACAGTCTGTCCTGTGCCATGCTGGGCATCCACATTTGGATGTTTCTAGCGAAGTCGTTTTGTAAAAAATGAAACTAAGGAGCAGGTTCAAGAGGCCTCCCCTCCATATGGTGAACTCGCTACTAGGAGATGTACCAGTGATGCTCTTAGCAGGTGCTCCATGCTGCACCCCAGCCATGGGACGCTGTGCACCTTGCCCTGCCAGCTGTTAAAAAAGTTCTTACCGCTGATGCCCAAACAGTCTGGCAGGTGGGGGGTGAATTTGTGCAACCAACACATTGATTCCTCCAAGGGAGTTTGCACGGGTAGAATTGGGGTTTAGCTAATGAAGCCAGGAGCCCAGAGTTCCCTCTGCCCTGCGGGTGAGTTTCAGTGACTAATCGAGAAATCTGGGGTGAAAGAAGGGCAAATACAATTTTCTGCAGTTCCAGAAATTTCCGCACCTGTACACACAGTCCAGAAACCTGTCTGCCGTGTGGGTGGCTACGGCGCGTGCGAACACTGCGGAACAGCATCTCACACGTGAAGGGCCATCCCTCTCTTAGGTGGGCTCAGCCAGGCAGGAGCTGTCACTTCGGTAAATGATAATGCAAACAGCGAAGCCAATCTGTTCAACTGCAGGGCAGCCGTGACAATAACATAGAACGAAGACTGCTAGCAGCCCTTCTGTGGGTTTAATTATAGACTAACACACGCCACTTTACTTCGGCTGGTGTGGTCTGTCTGCCGAGTACATCATTCACCAGATCGGGGGACACACGCCACAAAATACGGACGGCACAGTCACTTCCAGTCTCGTCGGCGGAGGTTTGGTCACGGCTGTGGTGTGATGCACACTTTAAGCTGGCTGGAGATGCTTTAATCTAGAACTCCTAGGACTGCTTTAGGGGATTCAGTCTGAGGTAGTGCGCGCCATCATTTGATTTCTTTTTTTCATCTGTTATTGCTGCAAACAAACCTAGCTCGTGTCAGTGGTTGAACAGCATCACCGATCTATGTGTCTCCCCTCAGTATAAAGTGCGCTCAGGAACAGCTGAGTATTCCTTGTTGCTATTAAACTTGCATTTGCTTCCTGCAAAGAGGCATTTCCCCTGACAAGATCAGAGGTATATGAGAAGCATTTGCAATAGATAGCTGTAAAGAAACCCAATACTAACTCTTGGCTTTATTAAGCTACAGAGGTCTATATTGAGCCCCCCTTGATGTGCTTGTCCTGCTGGCTCCAACAACTGGACACTAAATCCTTTGGACATGACAAAAGGCCTCTTCTGTTCCTGACTTTTATGCCAGGAAGGGGAGATATAATATATACCCACGTACACGTATCTATGCAGAGACATACAAATACACGTGTGTGTGAGTGTTTGTGTTTTCTTCTTCCTTTGAATTTTTGTAATGGCATCTTCTGCGGAATATAAATATGAATTTCAATCAGACAAGGAGTTACCGTTTCACATATCATCATGATTTCAGATGTTAACATTTTTCAGGAGAGAGGTGGTGAAAGGCAGAGGCTGGTTGACACCATTAGGGGTGGAGCGGTCTCTTGGGATGCTGCTTGTGTCCGTGCATCCCGTGTCTGTCAGAGCAGAGCCTGAAGCCTGGCTGTCCCCATGTCCCAGTCGTGGCCTGAGGCACCACCTAACCTGTAACGGGTGTCTCTCCCTCTTCCTCCTTCTTTTCTCTCTGTAATACTGGTCAGAATCCTGATTTTCAGAAGCTAATACTGAAAGTTTTGGTTTTGTTAAGTTAAAAGATTTCCAGTTGCAAACTGTTAACTTGACAACTCCTGACCAGTGTTAATTGTTTGATGGCAAATAACTACAGATTGTCACACGAACGACATCCCTCACTTCTGGATTCTCTCGTGTTTCCGCATTTCGTGTAGTCCAGCAAATTTATTCACGCCCGTTCTGAGCTGGCTGTTGCCATTTATAAACTGAAGCCCCGAGCGCTGATGCTGCATTACGAGTTCCTGCAGAGACTCCATCAGCTCCCGTCGGAGTACAGCTACGGGGAGTACCGAGAGCTCTACAGAGACTACGGCACCCATTACATCACGGAGGCTACCGTCGGTGGCATCTACGAGTATACTTTGGTCGTGAACAGCGACGAGCTCCAAAAGGCAGGTACGCGCATCTGATGGTTGCGAAAAAGCTTCGGGACCAGCTTTTTGGTGGGCAAACCCCTCTGCGGGCACCCCGTGATGGTTCAGGTCTGAGGCCAGAAACGAGAGATGGTGGAAGGAGGAATCGGCGGCGTCTCAAAGAAAGCCTGCAGGAAATATGGGAGTAGGAGCGCTTTATGGCAGTGAATAAAGAGCCTGGTTTTCAAAGCGTGTTCAGCATCGGGGGCTTCATCTAGCTCTCAAGCTGTGGGTGCTGCCAGTTCATAAAAAGGGCCCTGTAGCAAGTCTCTTAGACGATACGTTTTGGAGGCCGACAAGATGTTGAGATGAATGAGAGTCGTGTAGCTTAACGCTTTTGTTAGCTTTGAAAACCTTCACCTGAGTTCTTTTTCCATTGCCTTTCAAATGACAGTTTTGAAACACCTTTAGCCTCAAGAGCTTTTCCAGCATGTAGGAAACAGTAAATAATTTGCTGGGTGACTCTTGTGCCTGACATTGCTCTTGCTCTTTGACTCTGGCTTCTTTTTTTGCGAGAAATGATGATTGTTGTGTAGGATAGAGCCAGCCGTGTGACATTAATCAATAGCTGCACTCTCTTATTTATTCATTGGCATGGGAGTGAGTAACTGCCTTCGCTGTCTATTTGCGAAAGCATTTAGTGGACGCTGCCGTCTGTGACACTCAGGCCGTTTGCTCTTCTGCTGCCTAGGAAATCGCTTATCCTTTAGTCAGGTACAGCCCGGAGGGACAGAATTTAGATTCGGATTTCAGATATTCAAAACATTAGCACCGCCCAATTTCTCAGCCGTTGGTCTGGGCCCGCCACAGGCCACGTTTGTTTGCGCTGAAGGGTATTATTTTTTTGCATCAAAGTGCTACCTGACGGCGTCTGCTGACTGAGGTCAGGATCCTGCAGTAGTACTGGCATTTTCACACGCTCCCCAGTGCTGAGCTGGGCTGTAAGTTCTCACCGGGGTTTGGTAAGTCCAGTCTGAGAATTCAGGTTTGTCCCTTCAGATCCGTCATCGTGTTTCTATTGTCTGTGCTGGAAATCAAGTCGTCTTTTGCAGATCCAGTATCACATGCCGTGTCACCTTGGTTGGTACTTCCACTGCTTTCACACATGATCCGATACGCCAGATGTGTCTGTGGGTCATGATTTGATACTTTCTGCGGGAAAGTCGTGTGGCAGGAGAGAGATCTGGATTGTGCTGTATGTCCTTATGTCATAAAATAGTGGTTCCTGCCTTCGGGTGCATATGGACTATGAGCATTAATAGGGACCATCCTGCGTCAACCCAAAACTCGCTGCATCCTCTTTCCTGATCTAGAAACTGGCCAGCCAATATTGGATGTATGAGGAGAGCCGTAAGAACAGGACAGCCATACAGTGATACTTGCGTTGTGAGCTCAAGTAACGGGGAACAGTGGGGGATTACAACAAAAAAGCAGAAAAAGAGATACTTGGATGTTCTATCTGGCGTTTCACCATGATAACTGCTTAAATGAGTGTCGGGACAGCAAAGAGTTTGGCGGAGGACTTTGGGGAAGAAGATATGATGGATTTACAGGTTTTTAGGGCAAATTCTTATATGCCCGGAAAAAAGTTATAGTAGAGCTTCGTGGAGAAACTTCCATGAAACAATTAAGGCTCTTCTGGCAGCAAAGAGTTGGAGATGTGAGCTAGCAAAGGGAGGAAAAGCCACTTCACCTGTTACTCTTAAAAAGCCCCTCTCCTGATGATGGAGATGGGTGGTTGGTCATCCAAGATGTTTGGTGTTAAGTCACAGACCAGTCTCCCACCCATTGACAGCTCTGCATAACCCAGTACAGCAGAGCTGGTCATTGAAAGCCTCTTCCAGCATTTACCTTGCATTTGCTCTTGGTTTCAGAGTTCTGTAAAATGTAGAGATTTCATTTCATTTCATATGGTTCTGTTAAATGTAAAAAAAAAAAAAAGGCTTCTTCATCTCATCTTCTTTTTTTCCCGAAGGAAAAATATTTATCAACTCACATTTTCTGTGTATATGGACATAAAACATTGAGCAGTTGTATTAAAATGCTACTTTTTTTTGGTGTGCATTTAAGGTTATTCTCTGAGTGATGTCCAGAAATGTGCACAGCATGGCTTTAGCATTGGTGGAAATATTCGTGCTGTCTATCTGAAGCTTGGAATAACTGTAGCTGGCTGTAAATCCCTTTTAAAAGAGATTGGAGGTAAGCATGAAACACTTCTGCCATTTCATTTCTAGCCTTTGTCGTAGTGAAAAGAAGATTTTTTTGATCTTGCCTGCCTGAAAGATTTCTCCACGCCTTCACAGCCGCTCTTGAGTCTGCTGCCTAACCCCAGCCAAGCTTAACAGAGGTGGAGGTGTCTCAAAATTTGGGGTTTTTTTGCAAGGTTTTCTTTGCTGGGTAGAGCAGAAATATCGACTCAGTGTCCCAGGGAAAAGCACGGGCTGATCAACCATTATCCACCTGGCTGGTGCTATGTTACCAGTCCACCCACCTCTCAGCAGAGCTGGTTTTTGCACCCGAAAAAAGCCAAATGGGGAAAGCAGGGAGGTAATGGTGATGTGGGAGCCTCAGGGGACACATGGGAAGCTGGGGCTGCTGCAGTGGGAGGAGGGTGGACCTGAAGATCTGCGAAGGAGAACAGGTAATATTCATGGTGGTGAGGAGCATTGGGCTGTGGAAGGACCTGCGAGCTTATAACCATAGGGAGGAAATTTACGGGGAAAGATACAGGGTGCAGGAGAGTAGGGTGGGGGTATTGGTGCAAGAGAGCAGCAGGGGCACAGGTTTCCTTTATTAGGAGGAAATTTTTCCCTCTGAGGGTGGTGAGCCCCTGGCCCAGGTTGCCCAGAGAAGCTGTGGCTGCCCCATCCCTGGAGGGGTTCAAGGCCAGGTTGGATGGGGCTTTGAGCAGCCTGGTCTGGTGGAAGGTGTCCCTGCCCAGGGCAGCGGGGTTGGAACTAGATGATCCTTAAGGTCCCTTCCAACCCAAACCCTTCTGTAATTTCTATGATTCTGGTGTGAAACATTGTGCCCTTTTTCCTTTCTCCTCTCAGTGGGATGGGTCATACACAGGGGGGTTTTGCTGTGAGCTTGTGTCTCGTCTGCAATCCACAAAGACATACCTGAGCAGAGCTGGCCGCTTTCTGAATGCGTTTTTGCAGACAGCACCGCCAAAAAACAGTATGTGGAAGATTTCATCGCCCTTGTTCGTGGCGGAGCGAGCGAACACATTACCACGTTGGCTTACAAAGACCTGCCGACGGCTGCGCTCATGCAGGAGTGGGGGGACGCTGTACAGTACAACCCTGAAATCATAAAGCTAAAGGTACTGTAGCCATCGCTTCCTTCAGCCTCACTTAGCCGGGCGCCTTGGAGAACTCTGTGTTTAAATAAACGGGATTTAAAAGGAAAAAAAAAAAAAAAGGGAAATTTCTAGGGCCAGTGATAGACCTGTATTTTGCAAGGTGGTTTCTCAAAGACTGGGTATTCGGAAAATCAAAGGTGCGGTGCGGTGCGTTAGGAAGGGTGCTGTGGTTGGGCTGGCATGAATTCAACAGCTTTAATCCTCCTAACTTGGCTGTGCAGATGTGGTCGCTTGCTGCCTGCCAAGCAGGTCAGACTCTCCACTTTCTGTTCTACCGATGTATCACCTATCAAAAAGGTATCTGGCAGCATATATTTTTTTAAGGACTTTTTTCCCCCTGAAATTTCTCCTGTCTTCTGTGAGCACCGGTGTCTATTTAGCTCCAATTCTCTCTGGTTCAGAAGGTCAAGTAGTTCACCGTATATGCCTGGGTGTTTGTGCAGCAGAGCTAAGCCTTAAAAATATGAGTTAGGTTTTGAAGAGTCAAGGTTTTTTGATCCGGAAGAGTTTTAGAAATGCTAGGCGCTGTAAAAGTAAAAAGCGAGCAGAAGTATGTAGCAATTCTGCCTGATCATTTTTAACGTCAAAATAAGTTCACTCTGAGTGAATAGTACGAAGGTGCAAGAGAACATCCTTTTAACCAGGAGTTTGGACTGGTAGCGGTGGAAGTTAATTTTATTATTGTGTAGTTGTCTTCGGTTGTCAAATTTAATTTCAGGCAAAAATATATTTGTAAAAGGTTTTTGCTTCTCATCGAAAATTCTGACTTTTCACTTCAAAAAAAAAAAAGAGGGGAATTTAAAAAATAAGAAGCGGAGCAAAAATTGGTAATTTGGAAGTACATACAATAATTTTATTATTGTGTAATTGGTTTTCAGTGTAAAATTTAATTTTAGGCCAAAATATTTATATTTGTAAAAGGTGTTTGCTTCTCATCGATAATTCTGACTTTTCACTTCAAAAGAAAAAAAAAAAAAAGAGGGGAATTCTAAAAAATATGAATCAAAGCAAAAATGGGTAATTTGGAAATACAGCCAGTGCCTGTCCGGCGCTTGCTGCAGTGGAGGTGACGTTCCCAAGCCCCTGGTATGGACAGACCTTCCAGAAATGCTCTGGGAGGTCTCTGGGCAGGAGACAACATCAATGCAACCTCCTGTGCTGGATCCCACGGGCAGAAAACTCTCCCACATGAAATGGCGACGTTTCTTTGTCTTGCCTGGCATCAGTGACCAGGCTGCCCAGTGAAAAACCTCCGACGGCTGTAATGCAGATTTGGTATCTACAATCCTTCATTTCCATACCAATATCCCCGTGGGGCTTGGAGATCAAAAGTACCGGCAGAGTGTGACTAAATGTCAGCCCAGGAATGCTTAGTTAGGGAAAACTAAAGCAAATCAGTTCATAAATCATCTGCTGAAGGGACTTGGCAGGTCACTCTTAGTGTATTTCCTCATTTGTATGATCTGAATTCAAAAAGCAAAGTATGGATCACAGATAATTGATGAAGAGTGAATGTACAGCGGCAGGAAATGAGCATTTTTTATTGAAACATTCTTCTATTTCTTGTAGCTTGAGCCTGTGATAGCAGTAGGGTGATCTTTCATGCTTACTGCCTTGCCGTGGCCTATGCGGCAGGCATCTCTATAGCAAGGACGGGAATTTGGGATGGATCCTCTGGTGACACGTGCCAATGTCATCCCGACGGCGTTAGCGGGTGACTGGCAACGTTGAGACCGCTCTTTAACTTTCTCTTGCTCTCAGGAAAAAAAATAAATGAGCGAGTCCAAGTCTCCTCGGCCCCTACTGCCCGTTCACCGTGCTGTGCACCCCCTTATCTTCTCCCACCGACCCCACCTGCGGGTGAAGGTCACAGTCCTCCCCCTTCTGAAGGCAGTGGAAACCCTTACCTTGGTTTCATAAGGAGAGAGGTCAGCCTTGAAGTGCAGAAGTGGTTAAGGTGAAGGTGCGGATGTGAATGCCTGTGGCTGCGCTGTGTGGCTGTACGAGGAACGAAGGAGATTTTTGTGGGGGGGGGGGGTTTTGGGGGGGGGGCCCTTTTTAAATCAGAGTGAGAGCGCACTCAGGAAAGGTAAGTTTGAGCAAATCTGGTCTAAAAATGTCAAAATTTGGAAAATGGATGAGAAAGGATTTAATGAAACTTCTGTGGAACTTTGCCCCTTTGCCAGCTAACGGTACGGCTGTTGTATTTTATTATGCATTTTCTTTGGTGTTGTAAAGCAGGGAGAGGATCCCTGTAAGTAGTCCTGACATCGCTGCCTTGTTGTTCATGAGGTTTAAGGAAACACTAATGGGAAACCTGGAGCCCGTGCCACAAGGTCTTCATTTCCCTCTCCAGCTGTGCTCCCACCGAGCCCTGCGACACTCGCACCATCCCAAACTTGGAAACAAATGCGGTTTCTTCCCTCCCTGTAGGCAGAGCCGCTCTATCAGCTGGTGACTCCAACTGACTTTGCTAATGCAATCACAATAAAGGAAAATCTGCGACGGGCTCTCGATGAGTTCCAGATGGAGACCAGTTCTTGTCGCTGTGCTCCGTGCCACGGCAACGGCATCCCCTTTCTGCAAGGTAGAGGGATTTTGCATCTCTTCTTTACCCTCTAAGAAATGAGCTGGGAATTTGTGGGGAGCGAGGAAGCGCGGCGAGTAATCTGCTCTTTAGTTTCTTCTGTCATTTCTCTTTCAGGTGATTAAATATTTTTTTTTAAAGTTGGTCTACTTGTAGAGTGCCGCCGGTGAGTAAAGACAGCAAAGTCAAGGGATGAGCCCCGTTAATGGGAGTGAGCATCTGCGTCAGTTTTGTGGAGGAATTTGTTCCGTCTCAATTATGCATTAAAAAAAAACCCTTGACATCTTTAAGTCCCCTCCTTTGCTTTTAAGATTACTTCCATCCTCCTAGAGAACTGACTACTGTCTCAGCATTAATTAGTGTTTGTAAAAAGTGTTTTGAAGATGAAAAGCACCGTATAAGTGCCAAGCACAGTTATCGCCACCACCTCCCCCCATTTCTAATAGAAGCTGTCCTCCTTTGTAAGCAGGCTGTGATTTAAAAATGAAGGGGAAAAATAATCAAATTGAATGAAAAGCCGCACTGCCTAAACAGAGGTATATGATGTGATGAGAGCTTCTAACAAAGGGACCATTTTGTTGAGTGCATAATTCCAATCTGCATCTGCAGAAGTCCTGATGAGAATCGTTATCATCTAAATGTATCTAATGCCGAAACCAGCGCTTCAGGTACCAGCTAGTTGATTGTAGCACTTAAAGGATTCGTCTCGTGATTGCTCTTGTTTAAATAACTTTTTAGGTGCTGACTCAGGTTAGCGTTTCATTTAGGAATTTCTCCACAAGAGGTTTTAAATGACTGTTATTTTCCAAAGTGGGAGCTCTTCTGCGGGGTCGTGCCATGGGATGCTCACCGGGCAGCCGGCGTGGGGTTACGTGGACTTTTCCTTTGCCACCAAGCCAATCTGGGATGCTCCGGTCTCGGGTGCTCATTCCTGAGGCTGCAGTTTCCTCCCTCCCTGCTCGACCAAGATACCTTTCTTGGAGGGGAGCAGGGGGACTGGTGGTACCTTGGGTTGCCGAATTTCTGCATCGGCATGGCTGGGGTCGAGGCGCCGTGCCGCAGCAGGAGCAAATGGCTGGGGGAGGCGAAAGGGGCGGCGGGGTAGTCACAGCCCCCCTGCTTTATTGCTATTTCATACTTTCACCATCGGAGAAAAACGCTGATATCATTTCACCCGCTGTCCCTCCCTCACAGAAGATGAAGCGCTGAGAAGAAACGGGTGTCCGCGGGGAAATGTGACTTGAAGTCTCTAATCCCACCTTCTCTGCTTACTTTCAGGGTCTGAGTGTAAATGCCTGTGTCCCCTTGGCTACAGGGGCACTGCCTGCGAGATCAGCAAGAGGAAAGGTAAGAGGGACCCCAAGTCTGAGGAGACGGTCCCAACAGGATTTCGGAGTGTCCGGGGATGGCAGATGATGGATGGGGAGTGACGCCCAGCGCTGGCTGTCCCCACTCTGCCCGGCCCAGTGCAGAAGGGATTAGGGTCCTGCAAAGGGACAGATGCACTTTGCCTGCCCTCTTCTGAATTTCTGTGCACTCACAAGGAGGTGGCTTTACTTTTGCGGTTCAAAGCTGCATAAATGCACCTTGCAATGATATCAAAATACGAACTACCTAATTTTACAATCCATGACAGGCCTCAGGTCTCCTCCAGCGGCTCTGTTCCCTAAGTTTTTCCCTTTGGTACAGCCAGTATGTTGCAAACGGCATTCCCCCAGATATACTACCATGCATTTTAATCTTAAAATCTTATTACGTTGTTTTGAAGCATTTACTAGTGCTTCTTGGTCACTTTGGATTGCTGCTGTCTCCTGGCTGATGCTCTTAACTCCTTCTAGTTTAGGGTGATCCGTGAATTTAATCATTTTGTTTACTTCTTCCAGCTCATTAATTTAGATGCTAAACAATACCAGATCTCAGGCACCCAGAGGTCTGGCACCATCCCACAGTTTGACGCACTGCGTTTATCATTGCGCTTTGTTTACAGTCTTTTATCTAGTTCTCATTCTGCATGACTGTGTCCTAACTAAGCCAGGCTGAAATGCATTTTTAAACCAAGATTTTGCCAAGCGGAGGGTCAGTTTTGTACGTGTTTCTAAGGAAGCCCAGGGAGCCTTAATCCGTGGAGTCACTTACACCTTGTTCCAGTCTGCTTACCACACGTGTAATCGCATCCGACCCTCCCAAAGACTCACATCCATCCAGTTGTCAGCGTGTAACTTCCTTTCTCACTCCCCTTTCCTCCTTTTATGTATTGCCTCCGTGTTTGGCTCTGCGAGTCTCAGGGTTTTGAGTTTATGTCACTCACATGCTCAGGGTCCAGAAGAAACAGTGTAATAGGAAAAGCAGTGGATAGAGAGCTGAATATTCAAGCTGTTGTTCATTGAAGAAGAACATGCTAACATTTCCCCTAGCACCTCAAAACGTGGCTGACAGGAGTTTAGTTGCTCTTTTTCTTACCTGGCCTTAGACTATGTCAGAGAGAGAGAAACACCCCACGAGCAAATATAAAGCTAATGGATTTCTTTATTTTTTCCTTGACCTTTCTGTATAAAGTGTAGTTTGAACAAACACCAGAAATTCCGAACGGAGAATTAACATCTTTAAAACAATCACTCTTTGTTAATGACTCGAGTGTGTTCTTAGTGGTGCGGACAGGGCAGAGCTGTTTGTATTTAAATACGATTCGTGGAAGCTGACAGGTCTTCCCACGGAAAGAGCTGCTTTAATCTGACAGTCCTTTCTGGCTTCGGTGGTGTTTTTTTTCCAGATGCTGCTATTAATGGAAACTGGGGTTGCTGGGCCAGCTGGTCGCCATGCTCAGGGGGTCAACGAACAAGGAGACGACAGTGCAACAACCCTGCCCCGCAAAACGGTGGTTCATCATGCTCAGGGCCAGATGCTGAGACGGTTCCTTGCTAGAGGGAATCGTTAGCAGCTTACACAAAACTGATGAGCAGTTTGCAAACGGAGTGGGAAGATGTCACCTGGCTGGCTTACTGAGTTGGCCTCACCGATGGGTCTCATCCAAGTGAATTGAAGCGGGAACATTTCAGAAGACATTGGGAGCTGGGTGTGTGTTATGAATCACGCCTTTTGGACATGCTTCGCAGTTGTCCCATGGGATTGAATGTGCTTACTGTTCTTAAGATTTTGACTTTTCTCTGCCTTCATTGCAATGGTCTAACTGAGACGTGCTTTATCTCCTGCCCTGTTTGGTAGCTGCATGATTTTAAATTTCCCTGTCTTGTTTTTGAAAGTTCCTTTGAGATAAGAAAAGCCTGTTTGATCTTTCGTGCACCAGAATGCGCGCTAATATGCAGGTTCTGTGAAGACAGCTGTGTCATGTGGAGAAAAATACAGCATATTAAAGTCTAAATCTCAATGAGCACAACAGTATCTAATGTGACATTTAAAGCCGCTGTGCCTCACTACTCCAGTTTCCCAATTTATTGTATTTAACTTAAATTGTCTGTTGTGTTGGAAATTGTCTTGAAGGAGTGAAAACCAAATTGTGAAGAACAGTCTGGTGACACCAAAGCATTGTTAGACTGTAGAGCGGTTGTACTCCTACCGCAGTGATGAGCTTCCTCCTGTAGAATAGATACCCTGAGAGTATTGGATTCACCCCGCTACGCTCAGATACACTGGTGCTCCGGTTCCTTGGGAAGGGGGAGGGAAGGACAGAGGGATGCTACTGGGATGGGGAGTTGGAAAGCAGCTGCTTGGAGATACTGGAAGGCAGGAGAGATGGCTGCACTTGCAGGAGAGGCTGGACCTTCTGCACCCTGACGAGGGGCTGTCACGTCTTTGCACGTCCCCTGAAGTCTTCTGGCCTTAGTAGTTGCCTCTGTCCCAGACAGGCTCTGGTTCAGCTGTCTGATCCCATGAAAGCCGGTATGGAAAGCTAGTGGACTGGCTGCACTGCTAGTCCACTCAGGTTAGGACATCCGAGATGGAGAGAGTTTGCTATGAAAAGAGCCAAAGCAAAGTGAGTGGTTTGCCCTTCGTATCGTCCCTGGAGCCCTGCATCACAATCCAGGTCAAACAAACGAGGAACTTGTAATATCGTAATACTGTGCACCGTTTCATGACTGACCTGGGCTTGGCTTGTTCCAGGGACGTGCCTCCTACAGCACCGTTGGTGGTTAATGATTTTTGCAAAGACATTTGTCGGGGAGACGTTTTACGTGCTGTAAAATAAACAGCAGTAGCTTTGCTCCAGGAAAACAATTTCACCAGAGCAAAGTTGTTCATAAGTGTTGCGAGTCTTTTACATCTGCAAGGTCAAACACTCTTCCGAGGGTTTTTAGCAATGCTGGTGATGATGGGTTGGTATCACCAGTTTCTCTTCTTTCAGACTGACGTTGTCTAAGTGTAATTCTTGTAAGAACAACTCAGGCTCTCTGACATCTGAACAATGGAACGTGCATTTAGTTGTAGCCCTCGTGCCGCCTCCACACTTATTGACAAGGTTTCTGTGACAGCTTTAAGAAAGGAAGAGCACATTGCATATGTAAAAGAAGAGTGCTCTGTATTCATTAGGGGCTTCATAATTGAGCTGCCAACCCTAAACATTTCCGTTATCCGCTGTGTAACTGTGGTATCTTTTGTGTGATAGAAATTTGCCTAGAGGCTCATTTAGGGTCATGGTCAAAGAGGTCACTGCTTATGTGAGTATGATATTCTTCAAAGCTTTTTAAAGAGACGCTATAGAAGCTGTGCAGCAGAGGATGTGATCATGGTTCGTGGATGCCTGTGAGGACACATACTGCAGTGCGGTTGCCTGCCCTTCTCGAGAAGCATCGATGTAATCTGATTAAGGAACCTTCTCAGATGAGTTGAGTGGCTTTTGCAAATTTGACCGCCTTTCCCAACCATCAGGCTGGAGGAAGCGCTCTGACACGTAGCCATGGTGTGTCCATCCACTGCTACGGCAAGCAGAGCCAAGTGTAGCAACCTGAATTTGGACTGTTGTTCCCAGTTCACAAAAGCCCAGATTTTTTGAAGTCGCAGTGCCTGGGCTTGGATATTTGGGGGTTTTTTTGTAGGAAGAGAGGAAGCGAGCTGACAGTCTTCAAGCAGGATAGTCTAACTGAAGTATGATTTCAGTAGTGGTTGAATATTGACCCTCTAGGCTTAGAAGCCTCCCATAAAGGACAGAATATTTTCTTGTCCTTGTGATTTTATGCTTTGATTCAACCAACTAATGATTTATTATGACATGGAGGGTTATAAAAAATACTCTGCTGAAGCTTTTATTGTCTCATTTTGGTATGCATTAAATTTTGGTGTTATCTTTAACTGGTGTCTCTAACTTCCACTTTCTGCGTGAGTTTAGATTAATAACCCATGTATGGAAACTTGGGAAAGCTGTGGGCACGATGCGTGCACGTTCAGCGCTGCTTGCGCTGCTCTAGCACATTTCTCCGGTTAAGACACTTGTCGCAATGGGCTTTACTACACCCCGTATTATATTTTCACCAGCAGTTTGCTGGTGAAAAAAAGAAACTCAATAAACACGGAGAAGCCGTGTTTTCTACACCTCCCTGCTTGAAGACATCGCTGCTGTGATGTGTGCGGGATCTAGTCAACATGGCTTAGGACGCTCCCAAAAGAGTATTTCAGGTAAGTTTTAATTGCCACATGCAGCTTTCCCAGGACAAAATCAACTCTTGCAGTCCCTAATACCTCCATGAGGAGCAGGTAAATCAGGCTGATTTCCAGCCTGGATTCATTTTTTCCCTTTCTTTTCACGTCATGTAGACACTTTATGTTTATCTCTGAAGGTGGGACAGAGTCTAGGCTGTAACTGGGGACTTGCAAACTCTGTGGTCATCACAGTATTGCTAAATTACTTTACCATGCTCCTGTTTCTCCTGCTATCAGGTGAATATAGTTGTTCCTCCCCAAGTTCTCTCCTAGAGGGAGAGATTTTGTTGAAAGCGACCCAGCGAGTCCCTGCAGAGGTGTTAGCGGTCCCCAGATTTCCAGCTCCTGGTTCTTCTACCTTGATGGCTGAAGAGCCCAGTGAGCACCCAAGGCAACTGCCAGATTTCAGGTCAAATTGTGCCTGCAGATTTGTCTTCCTTTTATATCCTATTTTAACACTCCCCTGCTTCTGTAAATCAACAAAACTGGAGACGAAGGCAGTAATTATTACCGTTAGGAATGTTTTTTCTTAGTTATTTGTAACGCAGCCCCAAGGGTCTGCTGTGTTGGGCATGATGCAGCAGCCCAACGAGTGCCAGTCCCTCCCCAAACGCTCCAGAATCTGGGGATTCTTTCGTTGCAGGTTTTTAGGGGTAGGATTAAATGTTTTGTATCTTCCTGCGCCTCTGCGGTTCACCGTATAAAAAGGAAGGCAGTAATTTTTTGAGCCACTCCTGCTGGGGAATTTTTTTGCCCGCTCGAAAATCGCAGGCTGGGAGGGACGCAGGCGTTGGGGTAGTTGCCGTGACATTGACCCCGAGGTAGAAAACCGCTCTGTCTCAAGCGCTGCCCTTATCTACTCTGCTGTTAGCTGGTTATCTGGAGTCTGCACCTTGCAACCTCAGGTGTATTGTCATCAATCTTTTGCTATTTTCTTTTGCGTACTGGTTCCTCTCTGCCCTTCCTTTGTTAATAACCCAGTTTGCCTATATCCATAAAAATATCTGATTGCGATACCGTTTATCCAAAGCACCATACATCCATCATGTGCTTATGAGCAAGATAAACAAGGTCTCCTGGGAAATATGCCGCAAGAAATATATAGAATAAATAACTATATCAAATGTATGTCAGTGTGCAAGAGGGGAAAATCCATTCATTAAAGCCAGGGTAGAACTGCGGTGTTTTATGGTACCCTCTAAGCTTTACATTTAAGTAAGAAATGTACAGTTTTGCTGCTTATCTCATCTAGTGCAACTCTCAGGCTGGCCACTTCAGCATGAGATATATTAGCTTCTTTGACTGGCATTGTAAATGCGTAATTGCTCATAATCTGGTTTGGTTTGTTTGGTTTGGTTTTTTTTCCCCTCCAGATCTCGCAGGCAGCTTCTTCCTTTCTTTTGACTTCGGCTTCGCTGCTCCCGAGTTTCTGCCGCGCGGATGTCTGAGCCCTGGATGCGGAGTGGGAGGGGAGGGGCCGCTGCCCAGCCGCCTTTGGCGTTTGAAGGGAACCCTTGGCTTTGTAATTTCGTTGCCCTGGGCTGCGAGGTGAGCCACGAACTCTGCGCCGCACGCATCCTCGCTTCCACCTCTGTGCTCCAACACCCCGCAGTTCCAAGTGGAGAACGAACAACTGCAGGCAAATCCCAGCTTTTTTGCTCTTACTCGTGTGTGTTCTGTGGCGCTATTTCACATGCGGTTTCTTTAATCGCTTGTATTTATTCCCTTTTTTGTGTGGTTCTCCAGCCTGGGATTTATCCCGCTAGAAATGGCTCTAAAAGCTGAGGATGCAGGTTGCCGTCCTGCAGGCCCCGTCTCTCCCCAGCCTCCAAGGCATCCCATCTTTCTGTTCATTAGTTTCTTCCCTCTGGTCCCAAAAGAAGCACACTTGGCTTTCTAGCTAAAGTGACTTTATACGCGCTTATTTTCAGGCATTTTCCTGAGTCCTAAGCAGTCGGTGTAAAGGTAAGAGTCGCCTATGAGCCGGGCGAGTCCGTGGTGTAAGATCACTGTCTGATGTTCCTACATAACCTGCCAGCCCAACGCCAAACAGTATTGATAAAACCAGGGGTGGGAAAACTTACTTTGATCATTCCCCATTCCTCTGGGGCGTCTAAATCATAGCGATATACGGGTGCTTCATGCTGCTGCATTTTCCCAACGTAGAAGACATCAGATCCAAGCCCCTGGGAGAAAATTCCTCTCTGGGTGAATATCACCTTTACCTGGCAAAACAAGTTGGCGAATGGGCCACGGCTTTACCACTCATCATAGGGATTTTTCACAGAACAATTACATCTCAGAGTTTGAGACGACACGGCTTGTTGTTTTCATATACGAAACCAGCCTATGGTGTCATTGCCAAGCAAAAGAGAAGTGGTGGAAAAATTGTCCTTTGGCAAACACGCACACAAAAGAAAACATGGGGCCAGATCTTCAGGTAGCGTAAATCAGCCGCGGCGAAGGAGCGACACTGATTTACATCAGCCAAGTGTCAGGCTCTAAATCACCACTGACGCGCTGTTGAAAAACAAGCATTTCCAAGAATCAGAGCTATAGCTGAGCAATTTCTTTCACTAAACCGCAATTCCTTTCTACTCCCTGTTTCCATTCACATGTATATAGAAGTGCTCCTTTGTGCTTTGAGGTTTTGTTGCTGTTGTTGCTTTTCATAATGCCAGATTCCTTCCCAGGGCTTTTTTTTCCTCCTTCTTCCCTCGTAATGAAAAGCACAGTAAAATGAAGTGCCATTCGCCTGCCGTCCACCCCAGGTTTTTGCGGCAGTTCATTAAGAAGAGGGAGCTGCGGGCTCTGGCTGTGGTCTCTGGACGCAGTTCAATACTGTGTGTATTCCTGGGCCGAGATTTACGTCTTACGTTCAGAAAAGCTCCTTAAATCAAGCAGCCCGTTAGCATCTTCTCCGGCTCCGGGTGTCTGGGAGATAAAACGCCCGCATGCTAATAGTCAGTTCATCACTGATCTTAAAGAGGAGTAGCCTTCGCTTGTGTGCGAACATCCTCTGCAGAATGGTTGTGTTCGAGCATATCTGTTGATTATCTTATTTATTTATTTAAGATTTTTCGTCAGCTTGGGTTCGCGTTTCGCAATGATGCTTCGGCATCTTTAGGCTTCAGCCTCCTCCCATACAGAGCGGCATATGGCTTTGCTGCAAATGCAGCCCTGGCCAATATGCTGGACTTAAAAAATCTGACAGCGCCAACTTATAAAAATTTCATGGTACATATGTCAATACCAACTGCATAAAAATGCAAGGATCATGAGCTTTTAATGGGTTTTCCAAAGGCAAATATAGAAATTTCTGCGAGTCAAGCTTACTTATGTCAACACTTTCAGTAAATTTATTTCACGACACGTTATAGCCCCATGGTCACCCAGCAGCAAAACCACCCGTGTGGATTCCCCACCATCTCCCGTATCGCCGCCGGGCTGCTGTGAAGTGGTGGGGCTCCCATGGCATCTCGTGGTGTGAGGGGGGCAGCCAGGACTGCGTTCGGTCAGCCGGAGCAGTTGGTCTGGTTTTGTACAGAGAATCCAGAATGTCTCCATATGGAAATGCAACACTTCACAATTATTTTTTCCCAGCATAATTCCATGGGAGGATTATTCCCAGGGTATTTATAGCCCAGCACGGACTCTGAACCGCTCTCGACCACATAACCCGTGGGGAGCGATGCCGTGCCGTGGGTTCTCAGCAGGCTTTGCTCTGCAGGTCCCTCCCGGCGCAGGGCTCCCCGCCGTGCTGTGGGGACGGGTTGTCACAGTGCCGCCTGCGCCGCGTCGTGCCCGACTGGCAGGGACCCCACTGGGACCAGCAGCTCCAGCGCCCATCCGTCTGTCCGCCTGGGAATGCATTAAAATAGGGGGGAAAAAAAAATAAAAAAAAATTATTCAGGTCTGAAGTGCTACATATGGCCTGACTGCAGCGGCATACTTTGGGTGGGAGCGGACTCCCTGGTCCATCCCAGCCATGCCCAGCGCACAGCTCTTGAGATCAAGGTGCTCTGAAGCCAGGGGAGATGAAGCAGCATCACCTTCTTCAGCTAACAATACCCGTTTCTTTTTCTCCTCTGCTCATTTGAAAGGCTGTGGTTTGGCTTTCCTTTCCCAACGGGCAGCTGACAGCTCTCTCCGCGCTAAACTTTCCCACCTCGACCAAGCCAGAGGGACAAAAGTCTCCTAACGTCACGGAGGTGTTTTGAAAAGTCTGCCCGTCCCTTCGGAGATGGGTCATTTCAAGGCTTTTTCATTACAGTACAGACTGAGTTGTCAGGAGCGGTCGATACTATGGATTATGGCAGCGCTCCTGAATGATGGGAATGCTTGATGGCTGTCATTTACTGTCGTTTTTTATTTACTCAACTGGCCTTCATGCCTGGCTTGGGCACTTTATTAATCCAGACAGCACAAATGGATGTGTGTGCTCTTACTTAGTGCTGGCTGAAAAGCTGGGTTTCCCATCTGCTGGAACATCGTTCTTTAAAAAACTGGGTTTGGTCTTAAATTAGTTTTGAAACTAAAAATTGGCTACATTTCCCATGAGCTAGAAGTGCACGTGTCCATCCCCGTTATTGCTAAAAGCAGGGAGCACAGGGGCCGGCCAGTTTGGTGGGCTGCTCTGGGGCCAGATCCTGAGCTTTCCACGCGCCTCATGATTCCTTGGATTTGGAAGCAACTCAAAGAACCTGAGATTTTTTTTGAAGAAGCCCGCTTTTGAGTCACTGAAGCAATGCTTTTGAGTTCCGCTTCATGAACCGTCTACCCATCTCTGCTCTAATTCCTTATCTCATCACAACTTTGTTTTTCCAATGGTGAGACCTTAGTTCCGAGCACAGGGTTGGAGGCCTGGAGCTCTGCCCGGTGGAGCTGCTCTGAAGATGGGTTTTTCTGCCAGCTTCATGTTGCTGAGATTTGGAATTTTTTTGCCATCACAGATCGGGACAAGAACGTACAGAAAGAACTGTGACTTTTTTTGAAATCAAAGAGCATGTTCCAAGGTTTGCTTTTTTTGCCACCCATTTGATTTTTTAGGACAGTGTATAAAGTAATAAAGGAATCCTAAATAAAAGCCTGTCACTTTGGAAAAACACATTTTTTCTCCCCCAAAATAGATACTTCCCTCTAGTTAGTTACCCTATGGGGAACAGGGGGGGAAGTCTGGCAACGCGGTGATTTTTTACTAAAACGGCGTTTTTGGTGGCGCATTGCTTGAGCACCACGTCCCAGTCGCTTAGCCTGCCCCTTTCAGCCCCCCTTCCCTCCCTGCCTGTTGAGGTTTGCACTCTCGCCCTTGTAGCAGGTGTCCATGGGGGGGTGCCGCAAGCACTCCGGAGAATCCCCATCCCGAGGATGTGACATGCCGGTCAGTGAGGACCAGGTGATGGTCTCGTTTACGGTAACGAGCTGCATCCACAGAGCACCGCAGGCAGGCAGAGCCCACCCCTTCGCTGGCAATGTGGCACACCGCTGCTGCACCCCAGCTCGGCTTTCTGCAACGTGGCCGTAGGTCTCCAGCCATTAAACGCGTCCTCATTTCCACTAATTTATTTATAATAACCGCCCGAACTGTTAATTTAATTCTTTTGCAGGGCTGCTTGGGATAGCGTTGCAACAAAAGCGATGCAGAAGCGAAGGCTTGATTGACGTGTGGATGCAACGAGCTGTTGGTTAATGACGCGGAGGGGAAAACCCTGTCCCTTTGCTGCTTTTGGCCCTCCCCTGCTACGGGTACGCGCCGGGGTCTTACCTTGCCGCTTCGTCTGCTCGCAGGCGGGGCCTCCGTCACCTGGCCGACACTGGCAGAAACACGTGTCTCCCACCAAAATGGGTTCACCGTTGTTCTGGCACGGTCCACAGCGGCAAGCGTTGAATTCCGACAAGTAATCGTCCAAAGCCCGTTTCAGGTTTCGCCGTTTGGTTTCCATGTCTCCAAGGTTGCTTCTGCGGAGAATTTCGTGGATGGGCTGCAGCTGCGTGGGATGGAGATGAATAGCAGGGAGACAATTTCAGCTGGGCATCAACTGAGATGGTACCACGCGGCAGTCAGAGAGCTGTGACATTGCTGGATAAACTCCGGGCTCAGAAAAAACTCATTTGTCTTCCTTGACAGCTCCATGTACATCATGCAAATGCGTTACCACGGCTGATGGAACCTAGTAAGGAACCACCGTTCCAAAACCCTCCTCATCTTAGAGGTTTGTGTGGGATTGGCTTTTCTGGACACGCGTTGGAGTTTCAGTCTGGATTCAAATGATAAATTAAAGCAGCCTGGTAAGTCCCTTTTTTGACTGATTTCTTAGTGCTGTCATGATCTCAGAGATTCTTGTGTGCTTTTTGCCTTTTTGAACCAAAATGTTTTGGTAAGAGCTTTGGACAGCGGGTATCATCACAACTTAATGCCAGCTTACCACTAATGGTGACAAAATTGTGAAGTATCCAGTAAAAGCTGAGTGTGAAGAATTTTACCTACCTACTTTTTGCCCTTTGATGCGGCGAAATAACGTTGTGCCATTTACGGCTTGAAGAATACAACATGGCCGTAGTATTTTCAGTAGCAAAATCCAGTTCCTATATACCATTCAGCAAAAATAGTCCACTGCGGGCAACTGTAATTATAACTTGCCCAACTGAATATTAATATTCAACTGAATATTAAAGCTAAAAGCTCAGGGCTGGTCTGAGGACACATATTTATTTTTGTCTATCCATGCGTCTGTGTGAACGCTGCGTGTCCTGGCTGGGAATCGGTGGAAACCAATCCCAAAGAAGAGCTGGGCATCGTCTCATTGCGCAAGGAGCAGTGAGAGCAGTTTGTGGGAAGGATCAGCTGGGCTTTGGGAAGAGCTCAGAGACAAATTTGCACAAGGCTGTTTAACAAACGAGAGGGAGCTGCCGATAAGAGCCGCTGAAGTGGACTGGAGCACTTATCGGCAGCTCCGGTTGCACAGCGACTGCTGAGCTCTGGAGCAGCCAACAGAGAGGTCAGCGCGTGGTTTACTGGAAAATTGCAATAAGTTTTGCTCAGAATTGATGGGAACTTGTGCAGAAAGGTGAATAACCTGCAGCTTGAGTTCAGCTGGAACGGAAAGTGCTCCTACTTAGTCAGGGCTTTCTGCCGCCAGGGTGCTGCCCGGGAAGGTTTGCAGATTCCCTCTTGCCCCGCCAATAGCACAGATTGTTCCTGATTCCACCTTCCCTTCTCCTGCCCTCTGACAGAGCCAGGAGCGGGTGTGCTTTCAAACGAAGATGAGAGGGGTGGAAGTAGCAGTGTGTCCCTGCCATGTCCGCAGCTGCCCTCCCAGAGCAGACCAGTGATGGTAGCATCCCAGGGTAGAGGTGGTACTCCTGACCACAGCTGAGGAGCTCACCCACCTCCTCATGCCTCCATGGCCTCTGGCCCTGGATTCTCTCCTCTTTTCCATCCCTTGTGCTCACACGCATCTCCACATCTCTGAAGCCCAGTAGGATGCTTCAGTGGCCTTTCCACTGGACGAGGCATCCAATAAAATGAAGGGAGGAGGAGAACTTGGCTGATTTTTATGGCCACAGACCTTTCTTTGTGGAGCATGGAGAGAGACAGGACCCACCTGACAAAGCAACCAGGAGTCCCCTGGTCTAAAAACTCCTGGAAACACCCATAGCAATACCCACTGTGGTCTGCAGAGGTTAGGCATAGCCACTGTGGCTCTGAGGCAGGTGAAAAGCAGGGGGGGTCTATGCAGAGCCTTTGCTGGGGGGAAGAAGACTCCTTCCCCAGCCCCCCCGCGAGTCCCCTGCTTAGACAGGAGGGCGGACAGCGTCGGGGAGAATAATAGGGATGAATGCAACCGCAGAGAGCCATTCATCGAGAAGCTGTTTGGGGACACATCAAAAACTTAACTCGGCACTAATCCAGCATTAAGCTCCTTGTCTGTCTCCCTGCGGATGCAGTCGGTGGGAGATGTACTCCCCATTGTGAAATGAATAAGAGGTTACCAGATCAGTGGCCCATTACATTTAATCTTGTTCTGTGATGGGATCACAATAAAAATACGAAATGATCTGCTCGACTACACTTTCATTCCTTATAGCGGCAGAGTTTCTTCAACTGCAGAAAAGCCTTACCTCAAAATCAATAACAGCAGGATTATATTTTAATGACCTTCCCCAGTGACGATACATATTGCCATCCCAACTGTTTAAGAGCCCTCCGCTGTAACTGGTATCTCCACCTCTAATCCGGGGAATAATATCTTCCACAACTGCACTGTTGCTCTCAGCATCTGAAAAGTTGAATTGCACCCATATTATTTAGTTATCGTTTCCACACATATGCTTGAAACCGCTTAATGGAGGTGAGATCAATCGTGCAAGGGGGGCTGTCAGTGAGCGGCACTGATGCTGCCTCCTGAAATCGATGGGAGCTCGGCGTCCCCCGCTCGCGGGGCGAGCCCTGCCACCTTATCACAAGGCAGTCGGTGATGAGTGGAACGTCACAAATGCTCTAAGCTGGTAAGACCTGAAAAGCCTGCATGCCTCCAGCCTTTGTTTCTAGTTAGCACGTGGGCATTGGATCACACTGTCTATAGCTGGCTAAGTGATTTACAAATCTGGCGCTTCTTAGCCTCTTTGGGTACTTCTTATACTCAGTTTTGACTTCTTGTCAATGTTGGCCTTGTCATTTGTGCCCAGTGTGTCGTGGCTATAGGGACTGCGGCCTTCCAGCCACCCCATGCCTCTATTTACAGATGTTTCGAGTTCAGGTATTGCTACCTTAATTCCTGCTCTTTCAAGAGCAGTCGGTACTCCTGGAGACTCGGACCTAAAGTTGCTTTGGTGCCACAATTGGGCCTGAGCCATGGCTGGGGATGGCACGAGAGCTCCCTTCTTTGTACCCTTCTGGACCCTACTTGAATCTCCATGCCCAAGTGACCAAAAGAAGTGACGCAAGATGCCTTAACAGATAACTGCCCTCCTATCGTACCAGTTTTCAGAAATCCTTTCTGCGCACAGGTAGAGGCTGACACAGATGCGTCGAAATGCAGTTTACTCATGCCGAATGTAAGGCCGATTGACCCCCCAAGACAGGCACTTATCTCTTCAGCGCTGATGTCTGCAAAACAGAAAGGAAACCAGTAAAGTTGGTGACTCCTCCTGAGTGGAAGGATGCTCATTTTCCTGTGTTGTATTTTTTTTTTTTTTTCTATCAATGAAGAAAATATTCACTTATTTGTATGGCTCGTTTTTCAAAGTCAAGAGCTACTCCAGGCAGGGGGAAGCCTTTAGTCTCGCAGTGGAAATGCCAATATTTTATTGGGGTATATTGGACTTATCCCATAACAGGTGAAAACGGAAATGTCCTCACTGTAAAAATGTTTCCTTTGAAAGTATTAGAAGAAAGTAAAAATCTAAACGCAAGGCTTCAGGCATGTATTTCCTTGTTTGGTCTCTTGATTTAAAAATAAAACGTGGGTTTTTTTACAGACTAACTTATAACCAGGGTAAAGCTGGGAATAGCAGCTGAAATCAATAGATCCGCGCTGATTTTCCTAAACCGAAGATCTGACCCATGTATTAGTGGCTTAAGCACCATCTTAAGTAGCAACTTGCAAAAGGTCTGTCTGCGGAGAGCTGCCAAAACCTTACTGCCTGCTGCTGGGCTGCTGCTACCAGCACCGCCACATTCATCATGAAAATATGTAACTGGAGACCCATGAAGCGACTGCGGAGGGGAGAAGGGAACTAATGAGGTGGTTTCACCAAGGTAAGCAATGCGCATATTTCATACAGCCTGGGTTTATGTACACACTTCAGCGTATTGCGAATATAGGGCCGTCTTCTGAAGTAGTTAAAAAATCCATTGATTTCAATAAACGCGGGTATTGTAAGTAATAGGTAACTTTTACACTGCTCTTTTTGTCAGAAGACCTTAAAGTGTTTTACAAAGCAGCCGGGCGATCAATACCCCGGTATTGAAAGGGAGGCACAGAGGTCAGCGGGATTTGTGCATCATGGCTTAATGGGCTAAAGATCGAACCTCCAGCCGAGCTCCAGCCTAGAGCGCTGTCTGCTGAACTGCCTCACCCCAGCGCTGGGGAGCAGTGGCTTGTCTTCCTCGCGTTTAAAATACTGGCGAAACGCCCAGAGCTCTGGTTTCGCTGCCTTCTGCCCACCCTGCAGGAGAGGCTTGCTGGAGTTGCGGGGGGCATGGACCTACTCGTTGGCTTGGTAGGTCCCAACCAGCGGAGGTGCTCAGCATCCCGAGAAAGGGGCTGCGAGTCCTGGATTCATACTGGTGAGAGCTGAAGCGTACCCATGACTTTAGGGGGAATTACATCCCATTGCAAAACCGGGCCCTCGAGAAAGATTAAATGTGCAGCACTCAATTACTTGTACTAAACTGTTCAACAGTTGTAAACACAGTGGGTAAAGTTCATTCACCCAAAGCAACGTGAGTGATTGCTTATCTTGGTGTTGGAGTGCCATAAAATTAAACTTGAGGAACACCCTGATTAATCGATTCACCATGGTTCCCGTTGAGTAATTATGTTCAGCGAGGGTCTGTCAATACAATTTGCTATTGGTTGCAGCAAGATCGGGTCTTGATAAATGAAAAGTGGTTATCATTGCAAAAGGGTGGTCATAGAAAATATTGGCACTTGAGGGGGGAAGCCTTGATAGGTTTTTTTATATGATATAATTTGCGATAGTTAAATGTGCTCGAGTGATAAGATTTACTGCTGCATTTTGAATTAATCAGAATATATGAAGACTCTTTCTAATTTACTCTGCGCATAATGTTTCTCCCATAAATGTTCCTGTAATGTGTGAACACATTATACTGTTTTCTGCTAAATAATAGAACCATAACAATCTATTTTAAAAACAAGTAATGAAAAATATTGATGGCAGAGCAACAAGGGACCTCGTTCTGACATATGTATTTATTTCACTCATGACCACATCCATACAAGCCCTTGCAGCCTGAAAGCTAGAAAAGGGTCTGGCAGCAAAACTGCAGTCCTAAACCCTGCACCGGTGAGTGGTGGTCTATTCCTGGGTATCTAAACCCAGAAGGGAACTTAATTTTCAAATTTCAGGTGCTTAAAGTCTAGCTCCTGCCTATGTCTAGCTGGATGCTCAGCAACCGCCCAAGCTGCCTCTCGTTTAAGGAGGATTCAGCGTAGGGATCTATTTCCTGAGCATGTGCTTTATTCACTGGTCTATAAAAAAGGAGTGTTTTCTCTTCCAGAGCATTTAACACGTAGCCTCATGGAGTAGGCGGGCTCTCAGGATGCGGTGGTTGATCTGAAGCGGGTGCCGTGCCGCTCAGCCCCGTGGGGACTCAGCGGTACATCTCCAGGCATCTGCAAAGCTTCAGACTCATCTTTTGAAGCTCTGATTTTAAGACTTGAGCTCTTATATCCTGATCCTGACCGTTCCTCAGGGGAGGCGGATAATCCTCTTGCAAACACAGCCTTCAAGCATGGCTGTGATCACCATTAGAAAAATCGGGTTTTTCACTAAAAGCTTTTAGGAAGTGGCATATCAGTCACTGCAGGTGGGTCCTTCTGGGTCTACGTCGCGTGACATAGAGCGCTGCTGACTTGGTAAATGTGGACTTTCTTGCAGAGTCTGGGTTAGATGAAAATTACAGAAGTGTGCTATGTTAGAATGAAAATTACATCTCTGCTGGGGCTCATTTTTGTCTTTTGCTGAACTTCAACACTCTTCTTTCCTAAGATAAGGCATCTCGTAGCGGTAAATCTCCTCCTTATATACAGAGCAAGCACAAGATGAAGCAAAATAATAGCCTCCCTCCACACGCTCTTGATTCATTCTTCCTCTGAAATTGGCAGGCTGCTTCCTGAAGACTTGCTTGCCAAGATCTTGTTCACTTCTATATCACTCACTCTTCAAAGTGAAAAAATGATTTGAAGAGGCATCATGTTTCCAAACATTAGTATTTCAGTAACTTGATGAAAATTCTCTCAGTTGGTAATTTCTTGTGGAAAAATTGGCATGGTTAAAACTCAATATGGAGTGCGTGATGGTACCAAACCATTTCAGACGGGAAGCAGAATTTGGGACAGAACCATGGAAATTAAGGGAATTAATGGAATTGCAGCAATTTCCGCCAACTGCATCAATTTGCACCTGTTGTCCAAGATCACAATTTTCTTCTGCGTAGATGTCCAGCCTGGAGTTACCAAGGCAGCATTACCCTCAGCAGAGCAGAGTGATGGTTCTTAGGGGAAGTGGGATCTATTGCGTTGTCGACACCTTTGCAAAAGCTGACAATCTGGTTAGTGTACTAAAGTACCGTATTAGTGTTCTGCATCTTATGTTCTTGATTAGGAAAAATGTTATGCTTTGGCTTGCCAGTAATGGCTATTCTTGCGCTCTACACATCTACGGTGGATATTTTATGTAACTGAGATTTAGAGGTATGGCTCTCCAGCCTCATGCACTCTAATTGGTTGAGAACTGGAGCTAAGAGAGGTCTGTTAGCCTCCAGATGTGACACTAACCAGAGTAAAGCGGCAGAGGTATTGCCAAGCGCAATGCATTATTTCCATTTACAGAAAATTGGAACCCTCACTATTAGGAGGCTAAAATGCGAGTGGGCTATCTTTCTTTAGTCTGGATGAGTTTCCAGTCCTTGAGCATTCATAAGCATGGCCAGAACAAAGACTATAAGAAATCGCAGAAGTTTAGAGAAGTCTAGCAAGTGACACCGAAAGAAAGGGAGAAAAAGACACTCAGGTTCCTTCCTAAACTACCAAAATCTCACCCAGATTCTTCAGAAATTAGCACATTTTGCGACACTCAAGCTTATCCCCTGCTTTGTGGCCAGTTGTGCATCCATCTTGTAAACAGCACGTGGATACCCCTCCACCCCTCCACCCACCCCCACTGTGCATTTTTGGGCTTGCGACGAGTATGTGTCTATCATGTGATGAGAAATGCCAGCCAGCTCGGCAAAGAGGGGCCGATGAGCACCCACCCTCCCAGGGCCCAGGGAGATGATGGCTGTGGGGAGCAGCCAGAGCCAGATGAATTACTGCGGTGGACCGGACCCACCCCGTGGTCTCCAGGTTGGAAACGCCCTGTTTAAAGCAAAGAGTTGTGAACAGAGAATTTCGAGTGGTTTTCTAACCTTTTCTTCTCATTTCCTCTTTGTTAATGACAAGGATGTACTCAAAGACGCCTCCCATCGTGCCGGATGTCACGAAGTGGGTGCCGTAGTCGTTGATGAATTTAGCATACATGCCGTAGTTGTAGGTCTCTGGAAGCTCCCGCAGGGAGAGCAGCATATCTTCATCCAAAACAATGTTGTCCCTTCTCATCTTGAAACGGGCCGTCTGTACCTTCGTCACAGCTCTAATGAATCCAACATTCTGCAGGTAAAGAAAACAGGAGCTGCTGCTCAACGTTCTTTTTTTTTTTTTTAAAAAAAAAGTCATTTCTAGGCTTTAGGTTTGCAGAGGAAAGCCTGAATCTTTGACTGCCAGTGGATGTTAAAGGCACGAAAACCAACCCAGATTTAAATGAAATCAGTGGTAATTCTTTTTCAGAGAGTCTCTCGTGTGCTGTGTGAGATGGAGGGCAGACCCATGGGTTTGGACGTTATGGGTTTTTTTACCGATGTGTGAATACGATCAGAATTGGGCTCCACATGATTCTCCTCCATCCTCCATTTCTGCCGTTTCTTTTTTTCTTGTTTCCTTTCCATACTGTTTATTCCCTTTTGCTTTTTTCTCAGCCTACACCGGTGATGCAGGGCAAGGACTCATGGCAAGCCCAGCCCAAGCTGGCAGTGGGGGGAAACCCTGGCCAGGAAGGTGCTGATGGGGAGGGGATTTCCCAGATATACCCCCAGGTCCACGACTCCTCTTCTAGATTAGCCATTGCCTTGGAGAAGGCTCCAGTGCAACTAGAACAGCCTTTTACACGATTCCTCCAATAATTGATCATCGTTTAGCTGCAAACATCGTGTGAGTCTAGACGAGGGCACAGTAAATACTATAATGGTGCCAATTTCCAACCGCTTTTAAGGCCATTTCAACTCAGAACACCATCAAAGTAATTCTTCTTTATTGTTTTCTGTCAGCAGCCAGGAGAAGTGGAGACGGGGCATGGTAAATGCGGGAAATACCAGCACTTGAGATATTAGATTGGAAAGAGGTCGCCACAACTAGTCCATGATGTAAATGCACTGTGAGAAATATACCCTGTTATCGGGTACTCTTCTTTCAGTGCCATATTTTAACCTCTCATAAAAAGTAGCATATTTCCCCATCATAAGGCAGCGTGTATTAATTTGAACAAGATATATCTGCTACCGGAGATCATTCCCTGAGGACAACTGTTTTGATCAACATCTTGATATTTCCTCCTCCCTCATCGTCACTTTAAGCATTTTTTTATTTATGCGCTTAATGTAGCCATGAAACAGGATGGGGTGAGATGACATGTGTTGTGGTACTTCGTAATTCAATTTTATTCCCACTCCCTGTTTGCTAAAACGTAATAAGAACAACAAACAGGATTACTAACGATCATACGTTTGCAATTACAAGAACAAATTAAGGTACAATTACTATGTGTTAAGAAATGCAATTGAGAGAATAAACTGACATAAGTTATAGCCAGACCATGCGATGCACAGATGACACGACTGGAGCATATGCGTCGTTGATTTATTTATTTTTTTTTACCTTTGCTGTGTATTGCGTGAAATTCTTCAGGGATCCTTTCCCACCTGATAAAGTGAAGCCCAGGTTTAATCGGACAGGAACTTGTTTAGGCCCAATTCCAATGGTAAAGCCTACTTTGTGGGATTTATCACTTTTAAGGGCATCAAGCAGATCCTTTGAATCATCGTAAAACTCAAAAGCGAATCCAGAATCAGCGTGAGCCTAAAGAGAAAGGAGCAGACATTAATTTTTCAGGTACTTCCCTTCCTTTTTAATTTCCAGTTCTTTAAGGAGCTGATGGTGCCTCTATTGAAGCCTGTGATGCTCCTGACACGGACTTCAGTGAATATGGAATAAAGAACTGAGTCACATGCTGTTTCATTTGGAAATATGTGAGAAATGCAGCTAAAGCCATGCATTTTGCTTCATCCATTTCCAGGCAGGGGAAAGGTTTTGGGTTTAGCCACTCCAAGCAGTGCCATTACAGGCAGAGCTGGTACTGGTGCCTATTAAGCTAGCTTGACACTTCCCATTACAAAATCCTCCTTCCAGTTCCTTCCAGCTTTGCCAAATCCTAACGATTTGGAGTTATTTTTTTCTCTCCAGCCTGCTTCTGGATGAATTTATTTAGGAAAAAAATTCAACAGCGGTGATCCAGCCACTTGGGTTGGCAACGCTGGAAAACAAACATTGTTTTGCCCGTTGTTTGAGAGAAGTGACCTTTTCCTTGACAGCTCTGCTTTGCCGGCATGTGGAATTGAGCAGCCTTGCTGAATCTGGGCTGTGCCATTTGCCATCTCTATAAAAAGCTGGCTCAATTACCAACAGTGAAAAAAATCATCTCGCATTGTCGTCAGTGACTTCCTAGACCCCGGTGGTAGTAGCTCCTAAGCCAAGGTGCGTACAGGGCATGCTCAAGCATCCCGCAGTGCCTGACCATGGTGCAGATGTCCTTCCACTGCCTACAGCAGATAAAGGGGAGAAGAAAATGTGGCCCGTGTGGTGGGTCTGTCTGGGTTGAGACTGGGGACTAAGGGTCACAGGAGAGTCTGCTTGCTGGGAGGACGTGAAAGCCGCTTGCGTTGAGCTGGTGGCTGTAATATTTCCCTGGATAATAGTACGTTTCATTCATTCATTGCAAAAAGCAAGGTAAATGTTTAGCAGCCTGGCCAGGGCACCCACTTACAACGTGGGCGTCCCAGGTTGAATCCCTCCTCTACTCAGGTCAGTCTTCAACATCAGATGTGACTCTCCAGAGTATAGGCGTTGTGATACATGGTGATGGCTTTCGAGATCTTTGGCTCACTCAGAATTTGGATTTATGTCTCTTGTAGCCATGCCGTAGACTTAAAATGCTTTCAAAGATTGAACTGGTAGCATTGTTCCTGTTTTACACATAGCCAACTTCATCCCTAGGGAGGCAAGTGGCTTGCACAAGCTCTACAGGTCATTAATAGCAGAATTTAGAGAAAAACCGTTTATCTTGGCTCTGACTAGGCCAGAGTAAGCAGATGCCTGGGTGATGAAGCACGTTAGTTCCTTGATGTGCCATAAAACAGCATCGATTGCTTGTTTTCTTGGGGACAGCTGGAGGGAGGTACCTTGAAAGACAACCTATCGTGAATGATAAAACGTACGTAATATATTTGTAGGAAGCTTGGCTTTTAGCTGGGAACACATTGCTAACTTTGACCACCCGAAGCACTTACTAGGAACTGGTATATGTGAAAGTTGTAAGGTTTGCGGAAATACTTCTCGTCGTCTCCGTAGTACAGATGTTCACACGCAGCGTCGTACTTCAGCTCCCGCCACTCTCCGTTGTAGACATACTCACAGTGGCCTCCAAAAAAATTAGGATCATATACATACTGGCTCTCTTCCTGTGTTAGGATATTGTATCTTGGAAAGAAATAGCATTCAGAAAGTTATCATTAGCTCCCGTTTTATTTCCCCAGCAGTCTCCGTCACTGTTTCTGTTCTCCTGACAGTACACATTACCTGCCTGTCTCTGACTTTGAATTTGGATAGCACCTAAACTATAAGATTTGAGTCTGTTCTTGCGCTCTCCTTCCCAAAGCAAACAGGAGACAAACAGACATTTTATTTCCAAGACGTTAGTTTGGACTCGTATGCTAGGGACGGAAGAAATCAGTTAAATTGTCCAATTACGAATTGTTACAGTTATGAAGGTCCCAAGCTCCTGGAATTCCTCCAGGTCTGCCGTGAGTCTCTCGCAGCCCGGTGCATCTCACTGTCACAAAGTGTTTCCTGGCATTCCCTGTAATTGTTTTCTATCTTTATTTCATCTCCTTCCTTTTAATAATGGTCCCATGTCTCAGGGGAGTTAGCACCCTCCCTAGACTTGCAGTCTGCTTGTGCTTTTTGCCAAGTCTCTCGCTTATTATTTCCTTACGCCTCTTCCTTCCTGCTCTCCAGCCATCACAGCTGCTGCCCTCTGAAATCCTGCCTGTTACTTAACATTCCCTGTACTTCCATGGCCCCAGATGAAGGCATTATTCAGGCTAGAGAGCAGCGTCGCTCCTCACAACAGGGAATAATCTTTGAGACCAAGATAGTAAATACTATTGCTTTTATGTGTTCTGTGGGAGAAATGCCTCGGAGAGCAGTACTAAATGGGGTGCTCGGTGAAAATTAATACATCTTGAAAAACTTTTGATGGACTCTCCCAGGCCCTGGGCCAAAGAGACATTTATCTCTTGGACTCCAGAGAGTATTGGATCCAGCTGATGGGGAGGTTTCCTGTTGGGTGACTACGTTCTCATACTGTAGCCCATGCTCTCCAAGTGAAAGTAGGCGGTATCTTGGTTAAAACACAAGATTAAAAACAAGAATGTCACAATGGACCATTTGCCTTTTTAGTTGCTCTGGATTCCTCTTTTGCACGTATTGCCTAACCAAAATATGAAACTGAATAGGGTAACACTTTTTCATGGATAGGAGTTTTTACCCTGCACATGTTCACGTGGAGCTCAGGCTCTCTGCCTTGAATCTGTGCTCTGAAGCCCTAAATCCTGGAGTTAAACCTTCACCTGAAGGATTAAAACCACCAGGATGCTGCTTCTCCAGAGTCTACTCTTTGCTTTAATATATTGCTTTTATCAACTGGAGAAAGCTTTAAGATAACTGGGATATACTTCTTACATGAGTATAAAGGGGACATCACAAGTACAGAGTAGCTGGGTGAGGCCAAGGTCAGATAGTAAATTCAAGACAGAATTTGAAATAAAAGCTGGGATGAACCCTCCTGCCTCCCTCATTGCTGCCCACGGCCAGGTGGGACAGTAGCTCTCCTTTGGCTTTTGTACAGCTCCCTATCAATCCGTGGAGCACTGCTGTTACTAAGGCAGAGCAATATGAAAACCTGAATCCAGTTTTGATTATGAGAGTAGCAGCTATTGATTAATTACTTACCCTTGGACTACTTTTTCAGAGCCTGGGATTGGGAACAGGTGTTCACAAGGGCTTTCAATATCTTCATCCTCACAGTTAGCCTCATCCGATCCATCTCTGCAGTCTTGCTCTCCGTTGCACACAAGATGCTGTTTAATACAGCGACCTAAAGTGCACAGGTACAGGCGATCGCTTATCCGCCCTTCAGAAAACCTTTTTGGCAGCTTGCACCGATTGTGCTGCTTTCCGCCCGTATCTCAGGGCCACAAGAAGTCACGCTGGGTGTTAAACCCGCGCTCCTCCATTGGGAGCTTGCTTTTCCCAGCTCCTTGGGGACACTTTTTCCTTTGCAACCTGGAGCGAGCACAGCTCGGCGGCTGAGCCAGCCACCTCCTTGGGCTCCCGTGGGACGGGAATCGAGTAGAGGTCACCTTACTGGCCTGATTTTATTATCTACAATCATGCTTTTGTAAGGGAGCTCCAGGAAGAAATAGATTCTCCACTTGGCTTAGGGAAGTCAACTCTGTCTGGTTAAAGTGCATGTTTTTGCCTCTTCCCATTGCAGGCGGTATTTGGGGAGTTTATTGCAAGAATTATAGGTCAAGAATGGACGTTTGCAGAAAGGGCAACTTGGAAGTTCTTTTGCTTCTGGGAGTAAGGAAAAAGCCTTGACCCGACATTCGTGGCAGGAGGGAACTGGTACCGCTGCACTTGCCTCAGTGAATCAGTGATGACCCGCTCCAGTTGATGAGCTGGTGCGTCTTTCTAAATGTCAATAGAATTTTCGTTAAAAGCTCAAGATGGGAGTTTGTGTAAATTTGTGTAAAAACAAAAATCTGTCAAGGCTAGTCAAACTTTCAGAGAACAGCCGTAGTATATCCCAATCCTCAGAGCTGGGGATGGCTAAAAATAAATAAATCACCCCAACAGATTGCTAGTTGGATTCATGATTGAACTATGTCTTCTGCAGGGGGAGAAAGGGGTGCGTTGTGGGAGCGCTGGTGCCCATGGAGGGGAGCGTGAGCGTGTAGCACAGCAGTTGGAGCAGAATATTTCTATTCTCTTTGTTCCACTGAAAAATTAACCTTTTCCATGTCACACAGCCTTCATTTCTATCCAAATCCAAGCGTAACACGGATGGGTTTCTGTAAAAGTGGGGAAGAAAGCAAAGATGGGGAAATTTCCTGCTTTCTCTTGCATCACTCACCTGTTTCCTCGCACCGAAAGTCCTTCCCGCAGCTGGGGGGTCCAGTGCAGGTTGTCTCGGCACGACAAGCCTGCTCGTCCCAGAGGTGCCCCGCACATTGCCACCCGGAGAACCCCGCCGGCTGCACCAGCCTCCGGTACCGGTGCTGGACCGCACAGGAGAGAAAAACACCACCAACGCCTCACTTTTACCCCCCAGAGACATCCCCTCCACAGGGTATACAGCAATTAGAGCTATCCCTTTTTTATACAGCAATTAGAGCTATCCCTTTTCTCTATATTGTTATTTTTCTGTCTATTCCACAGACTTTGCACATGATAAATGGAGAAAGGGAGTCAGCAGAGAGGTGGGAGCTCAGCAGATTGGCTTGACGTTCATACGAGTGAATTTGGGGGGGCTGGAATGACTGTTTTTAAAAATCCCTTCCCTCTTTCATACCTTGGAGATAAGGTGGCATTTTTCCAGTTACATATGCTTTGTCCCAGAACGTAACAGGCTCAGATGGACAGAGACACTAATTACAACACTGATCCTGCAACATTTCTGATGGATTATTAATGAGTATTGCTGCTCTTTAAACTAGGGGGGGAAAAAAAAAAGGGAAAGAGAGAAGAGCCAAATAATTTGCTGATTGCAAGCACAGGAACAAAAAAATGCAGGGATATAAACACAGTAGAAAGCAAAGTTATGTCAGGTATTTGAAAATAAATTCTTGAATTATGAAGACATATGTGAAACGATATAAAAAATTGAGATCAGGAGCTGATGAATGAAGGCTGCTTTTAATTTCTTTTCATTGGAATATCCGCGTTAGGAATCAGGGGATAGTTAATTAAATCTGAGATAGAAAAGAAAAAAAGTCTTGGGCAAATATTCTGGCCAGATTCTTCCAGCATTTGCCTTGATTTTGCATTTTGCTGTTCTGCTGCCTTAAATGAACTTATTCCCCAGTTTACACCAGGGTTAAGTAAGAGCCTCTCTAGTAGAGGAGCATCTCCATCATATTTGGATGAGTTTACTGGATGCTTCAGAATGATGAATATGTATAATATATATAATTAATGTGTGTACATCCTCATCACAGACACATCTGAAGATAAATGAATACATTACGGGAGAGTCTTACTTTTTTCTCTTGGCAAGGAAAGCAATCAGTCCATTCTGACCACTGGCTCAGCTGGCAGTCGACGGGAGCTGGAGAATTAACATCTCTGCTGCTTCTTCTAAGGAGGGGAAGAGATAGCGGTCTAAGGTCTTTGAAGTTGCGTTTTAAGGAGGGCTGGGGGCTAGCAGGGAGAAAATGATCTGCGCGTGTGTGTTTTGCCACCAGGAACCTATTTTGTAGGAAATGGGAAGCATCCCTTAGCAGGGGTGGCGGTACCACCCGAGATGCTCCATCCAAGTATTCACCATCGGAACTGGTCAGGGGCAGCAGGTGCGGGACCCGAGTATTTTGTCTTGGGTTTCCTGCTCTCCCCAAGAGATCCTCGCCCTTTCCAATAGGTAGACTGCAATAAAATATATGTGCATCATATACATAAGACCAAACACACTGCGTAAACAGAAGGAACGTCAAGAAGAGACAGGTTTTAAGGAAAGGCTTCTTTTGTTTTTGGTTTTCTTCTCAGAAGCACATCTCAAACCCCGGGAGTAGTGGTGTTTATCACCTTGGGCCTGTTCTGAAATCTACGGATTTCACTTTTTTTATACCACAGTGAATTCACGATCAGTATTTTTCCCGACAAGTGTGAACTCAGGGTCTGATTCCAGTGGGCTTTGCGGAGCGGTGGGAATGGCTGCACCGACAGCGCTGAGAAGGCGAGGTACAAAGCCGCGTTGACTATGCGGATTTGTTGGCCGACTATTTCGAAAAGGAAATACATAAGTTCTGAGAAGAGGAAAATAACTAAAGGAAGAGCAGAAAAGCAGAACACGGCAAGGGTGCTGTACCGCAATGGCCCTTGGCTCAGACTCTCTGCACGTGCACTGAATGTCACCGTACAACAGCAAGAAAAGACTCCTCCTGCCCCCCAGCCCAGTCACTGTGATCCCTATTTCTGTCCCTACTCCTACAATCTTTTTTTTGTATAGTGTCTTTCTTTGTCTTGAGGAGCAATCTGTGGCGTGTCAGTACAGCTCTTTGAAGCATTTTGAGGGGTTTATTCTGAGCCAAAAACATTATTATTGTTATTTTGGTGATTAACTAATGAGCAGTCTGTTTTACTTCCGAGACTGCACTCCAAAGAGAAATATTGATAATTAGCAGAGGTACGGAGCACATTGGGGATTCATCAGAGGCTGCAGAAGAGGGACTTACTCAATGAAAGCCACAACGGCTCAGCCAGGGAGCCCGTGGGTGCAGATCAGCGCATGAGAGAAAACCCCGCCGTCTCTCTAGGAAAACAACGGGAGCCCGCAGACAAACAGGGAGCTGGAGGACACGCACATATTGGCGCCTTTTCGCGCTGACAGGAGGATTTGTGGGCTGTATCCTTCAGCACTTCACAAAGTACTTAATTGGCTCACCTTCGATTGGGTTTTACATTTACCTCTTCATTATTCTGCCTTGTTTGATAAGTTCATCAAACATCAAAAATCTCGTCTTTGTTCATTTTCAAAAGGGATTATCGGAATAAGCCTTCATAATTAAGTGTATCACTACCACTTTTTTTTTTTCCTTTCCGCCTTCCCCTTGTCTCCACGTTCCAATTATCACTGATGCCTTTTTTTGATCCATCTAAATCATATTTGCCTTTAGAACAAGCCTGAAACTAATAGCTGTAGAAAAAAAAATCCAGCCATTTTCCTATCAGGACACTGTAGCTTTAGAAAAAGGTAACTTGTTTATTCCCTTCCTTCAAAGCCTAAATGACACTCGTATAGGTTAATAATATTGTTCAGGGATAAAAAACCAGAGGTGTGAGGATCTGGCTTGGATTGAAAATTGGGTTATAAACATGCACTTGTTAACTCCACGTTGTCAAATGCAAAATAATTATAATGGAAAAGAATATGAAAAATATTCGCTCGTAAGTCGTGCTGTATGGGGGGAATTAATTCCAAGCGCCCAAAACCAGTATGGTAATTTTGGTAAGGAAGTTTAGGGCGGCTTAATAGTAATCTCTAAAAGAAAAACCATTATGCAAACAGTTCATATAAGAAGGAGTTACGATGCCTAGCTTGGGCTTTGGACAACTGCCAACGTATTTTATTTTTTTTTTCCCCAGTAGCTGTTTACAGAGAGCACAGCGTGCACATGCCTCAAGTGGGGACCAAACGGATGGGCTGACTGACTGGCCCGTGATTTCTATACGTAAAGTTGCGGGGCGGGGGGGATGGGGAGCAGACTTACCTCTGGGAAGGCGATGCCTCGAGCTCCCTGTGTGCTGTAGCCGTGGCCTGATGGGTTGTTAAAGCCAGCGAGCATATAATCAGAGGAGAAAGCTGACACAGGCTCCACCGCATTGTTTTTCCATATGTAAATGTTTGCTATAGATTAGCTGCGAACAAAAGCTTTAGGTTTCGGGACTGTTAGAAGGAGCACGGAGCCCACCGGACTCCAAAACGGTGAGGTAAATCATTGACAACGGCACAGATCAAATGACAAAGAATCAGGACACATCCCGGAGGCCTTTGCCCTTTTGGAAACAAATTCCCAGTTTTCTGGCAAGGGAATATATTAAACTGTGCAACTGTTTCCACATTAAAGTCAATCAAGTCCTATTGCAGCAGCGTGTTTCTTGTCCAGCCTGCTCCCTCCTTTTAATTTGAAGGAGAGGAAAACTCCTTTTATTTCCCACAGTGACTTAACTGCAATTTTGGTGCCTCTGGTCGCTTACCAGGGAAAAGCTTCCCTGGACAGCAAATTGAAGATTATTACAAAATTACGTTATGTGGAACACGTGCCTTCCAGATACGTCAAGGAAATGTCAGTTCAGCCTCTTCCCATTGCCATTCCCATGAGATGGTGTCCCATCTCCGAAGCTGATGTGAGTTATCACCTGGTTTTTGATGGCCCTGCACAGTCGCTGCAACACGAGAACCCAAATCTTTGTTTCCTGAAGTGATTTGGGGTGAGAAAGATATTTCCTAAATCTGAAATTGTGTCCCATCCCATAAGCTGTGCAGACTCGTCCTCTCAGTGGTGGCTCTAATGCGTTTCACCGGTTGGGGTCTTAACACAGAAGTAGTGGATGTGCACAGGTGTAAGAAAGCAACACCATCCAAAACAAGAACACCGTGCGTTATTTATTATTAAGATAATAGTCACAAGATGAAAATATGTTTTCGTATGTTGGAAGAAAGAAAAAACGGCCATTGGAAGGACACTTGGTCGTGCTATCGCCCAAGTTGCCCCATACCTGTTTCCTCCAGCTTGCACACAGACAGCAAAATTCCCCCGCGGGCTCCTGGGCAGGCACAAAAATGCACAAGGAATCTCTAACTTCATTAGATATTAGTTAAGAAAAAAGGAGTAAGAGATCCATGGAGACTTTTGTGTTCGACCAAGGGTCTCTATCTCCCTGCTTTTTCTTCTGCATAACTGGGCTGAGATGCTTCATGCATAAATGAAGTGTTCCCAGCAGACAACTGGAAGCTTGAGCCTCAGTAAATTCAAGAGCAAGTGTAATTATTGTAGGAAAAATCTGGTCTTGGACTACTACAGCTATTAAGCAGACAGTGAATTGTCCTCTGTCCGCAAAAGACTGGGATAGAAGTGTCACTTTGTGTATTTCCCAAATTAATTGCAAAGCTCATTTCAATAGCGGGTATTGTAAATTATCAAAATAAAAGGACCTCTTACCGTGTTATCTGAATGTAATTAAAGTTCAGAATGACCCTGGGGCTTGTCTTTGCTAAACACGAAGTAATGTAGCTCATGGGGAGACTCGAGTGAGATGAAATGAAAACTGCCTTTTTGTGACCTTCGAGAGCACGTTAATGTAGTCCCTTACCTACTAATGCACTTCGGATGAGTTCAGAGAGTCCTTCTCCCTTCCTCGCCTACGCAAGAAGGACTACTCAAATAAGGGTTTTAATTTTTTTTTTTTTTGATACTATTAAACCTAAATTGCTTTTGCCTGGGAGAAAAGCTGGGGATTGAAACTGGCCTCAGGCGGCCCCCACTGTTACCTCCCCATTACATATCACAGCCTCTCTGCACGTTGCTGTTAAGTCAGAACGACACAAAAAGGTTTCAGCCATGCTCAGAGAGGGCTGGTGGGGACGGACCCCACCGTCCCCGTGGTGGGAGCCACCCTGGCCGTCCGCCAAAGCTGTCTTCTTCCACATCTTCCAAACTTCTGCCATCCTTTGATATAAATGGCTGCTTTGCGCAGCCAAGTGCCTCCTCAGCATCTAAGCAAGACTGTCGAAGCATTATATCTTTTCTTTTCTGATAGCAGCATCAGAAACACACCATATATATAATGAAAGTTATTTGTGGCACGTCTCCCAGGTGAAAGGCTGGGCTGGTTTGTGCAATCAGGCACAACAACAATTTCGCGCTGATAGGTGAGGTCGTTCGGGGGGGAGGCGCGCGCGAGAGATTTAAGCGGCAAGCAAGGCGCACCACCTTAGAGGTGAAATTAAAGAACCTTTCTCAGAGGTGTTGTGCTCCAAAAGTGATATATATAAAAGTTATGGTTCCATTTATAACATTATGAATTGAACTTGTCTAAAATGCGTCTTGGATCCTCGCCTCTAAACCTGAATTAACTCTCTGAACCTCTGGCTTGCCGTGCTAGCCGTGCTGTCGCTAGCGACGCAGTCACCTTCAGGAGGGTGAGCCGCGAACTGAGGCCTTGGGGCTCTTCAGGAGCATGGAAGCACGGGCCGGGATGAGCAACGAGCTCTCTGCAGCAAAGCCTGAGTGGGAGTTTGCATCGTCACTTTGGGACTGTTCCCATCGCAAAGCTCTTTTCCCTGACATTGAAGGACTCTTAATGGTCTGAAGCTGCGGCAGGGGAGGTTTAGGTTAGATATTAGGAGGAATGACTTTACTGAAAGAGTGGTCGGGCACTGGAACAGCCTGCCCAGGGAGGGGGCTGAGTCACCATCCTTAGAGGTGTTTAAGAAGCGTCTAGATGTGGCACTTCAGGGCATGCTCTAGTGGCAGAGATTGTAGGTTGGTTGTTTGTGGGTGTTTGTTTGGTTTTGGTGTGGGTTTTTTTTTTTTTGGGGGGGTGTGTATGGTTGGACTCTATGATCTCAAAAGTCCTTTCCAAGCATGAAGATTCTATGATTCTGTGACCCTTCACTGCCAACCTCTGATAAGAAGGCGCATAACTCCTCATTTACAACTCTTACGTATCTAAAATCAGATTAACTCGGCGTAAACGAACTTGGTCATGCACTTTTCCTCCCTGATAGTAACACAGGATTTTTGTTCCACTTCGAAAAGTCTCCACTTCAGTCCTCCAGGCTCTCTGCCCCAACAACGGGAGTTAATTTCTGCCTGCAGTATGCCTTCGTCTGTTAAATAGCGCCTGAAGAGCACATTCGGTACCGGGGCTGTCTACATGAGCCTAGCCCCAAGGTGAAGTTGTATTACAAGAGGTAACGTAATGTTGTTGTTGTTGTCCAGCAATTTGCATTTGTGCCTTCTTTATATGTAGATTTTTATTTTTAGTATATTCATATGGTTATCGCAGCGGGGGATACAGTTACTTAAAAGAATCATCCTTTTTTTATGCCAATGTTCTATTTATATTTTTTGTAGTACATTATTCAAGCAATATTGGAAATCTGTTTTTTGCTCCTGACTTGAAGACCGTGGACATCTAACGACAGAGCCCTGTTCTTTCCTGTTCAGCTCGATACACCGTGCCCCCAAAGTTGTAGCCGAGCTTCTTGCTGTCGGTGTGACTGACACCTGCCATTTGTTCTCGCGTGGTTCCCCAGGGAAAAGCGCAGAGCAGACAGCCTTTCGTTCAGAGGTAGAGTGGGTTTTTTTTTTTTAAGAAAATATAGAGATTGTTGCAACGTACAGAGGTTACAGAGATGTTAGATATGGCACGATGAAGAAACTGTGCCTGGCAATTGGAGCTCTGCCCTTGGAAAGTTCTCCGTTTCACACGTGCTTTTGCAGCACACATGGGCTCTCTCAGCTCAGCCTCTCGGCAGGCGCCGGAGAGCTTTCTCTGCGCGGGAGCTTGGGAGAGAACTTCTGTTCTGCCAAGGAAGCAAAGCTGGTTACCAAGGTCTTCACCTCTGAACTTCAAAATCAAAATCCCAGCACAGATAGCTTCCAGAGAAGGGGTTAGATCTGGGAGGTGGCTTTGTATTATATAGTAAACGGAAGACACGAGTGGAAATATTAAAAAGGATGTGAGACAAGTAATGAGTTTGCTATAGCTTGTGCTGCTGAGCAGATGCTCTCCACTGAATGATGTTTCGGCAGTCCTGAAGGCCTTCTGCCCATGCGTCCTGCATCACTGCAGGACAGGGAAAAGATGCTGCAGGCTGTACCTGACCCTGGTCATCAGCCTCCCGTGGCAGTGGGGTGACAGCAAACACTGCCTGCGGGTGCTGGCAGGAGCGGGCACTGTCACAGCGATGGTCCCACACCGTAGGTAGCGGTCGTGTCCTGATAAAAGGGCTGACCAACCTCTGCAACCACCAACATGCTTTTCCTCTGTGCATCAGTTGTGCATCGTTTCCTGAGGTTCAGCTGTTCTTTGTCCCCAGTTTAAATTCTTTGACCACTGAGTGCTCACGGTGAGATGGTGCATTGCAAGGACCAGCAACGCTCGCTGCCGTTTTTGTGCATCGGGCACGTGTCCCAGTTACTGAACCAGTGGCTGTGGAGAGGTGTGGGAAAAGTCCACCTAAGGACCAGAAGATGACCACTGGATGTGCCAGTGCTCATTGAGTGTCGGTGAACAGTGAACTGGTCTGATAATGCATCTTCTACCAGAGTAAACACTTAGCTTTAAACGCACTAGACGTTATACGGGCTTTATTGCTAAAAAGGAAGTATGCACTTAAATGTTTGTGGGGTCAGGGTCGTATTGCAGAGACAACCTTGTGGCTTGGTCAGATGGAAAACCTGAAACGTTGTAAGGCTTTGACATTAATTTCCTTGAATGCTACAGTCCTTCAGTGGGGCTGATCTTAAAACTTGTGAAGGGGCCGCATGGGTACCTGCACTGGCTCCTCCTGAACAAGCTTTGTCCTGGTCAGTAAAAGAAAATGTTAGCTTTTTGAATGCGGGGATCAATCATACTGCATTTTCTTAAATTCCTTGTTCATGCCAGTAATGCAAGACAGAACAAGCGGCTCGGTGGTGGAACAAGTGATCCTATCTCTCCCTCTGCTGGAAAACCACGATATGGCCTCCTGGCAGAAAAAGGGTGAGATGTGCAGGGAACCGGGCTGGGGTGGCTGCTCTGGCCCTCCCGGGGCCAGAATAAGGCATAAAAACTGAGCTAAAATCCCCCCTAGCACAAGGTTGTGCCCTGCTATCCCCTTTTACCCATTTTTCTGGGTTCTGAGGTGTTTCTTCAGATATATGGACCCTACTGTGTGGCACCCAGGAGCAGCCTTTTCCCTCACTCTGTGCTCCGTCTCCTTCCCCCGGTGCTGTCCCACATACTGGGCCAGTAGCTGTGACAAAGGAAAATAACTTGCCAGACCATCCTCAATCTATAAAATCATGACACTGGGCTAACGTTACCAGTGATTGTGTCACGGGCAATACCCGAATCTAGTTATCTTCCAAAGAAGACTGGGCTGCCCAAAAATTTCCCTGGTCTTCACCAGTCACGCTGCTGCCCCTTTTAAACATCTGAAAGATTAGGAATAAATTGTATTCCCGAGATCTGCTGTTGGTTCTGGTCTATAGCAACACCTCTGTGAAAGCCAGAAAAAAAAAAAAGCCAAATCAGTATCATACATCTATGACATGTGACAAATCCCATGAGTCACAAAGTAGCTGCAAAGAATAATGCAGGGAGAATAAGTTTGCCGAGTGCTGTACTTGCAGCCCTTGGACTAATGTGTCTGTATAGGATAGTAATTGCAGCACTGCAAAAACTCCATCCAAATCATAAAATTTGAGATTTTTTTAAGCAGGCTGAAATTGTTTGTTCTGGGGCGATTGTGCGCTCTCAGGAAGTGTTTGGTGCTGTTGCTCTCAGTAGTGGCATCTGAGGCTCCCATCTCCATCTCATCTGGGCTCCCCGGTTCAAGAGGGACAGGGAACTGCTGGAGAGGGTGCAGCAAAGGGCTACCAAGATGATGAGGGGACTGGAACACCGCTCTGATGAAGAAAGGCTGAGGGATTTGGATCTCTTCAGTCTGGAAAAAAGACGGCTGAGGGGGGACCTTATCAACACTTATAAATAGTTAAAGGGTGGGTGTCAGGAGGATGGGGCCAGGCTCTTTTCAGTGGTGCCCGGGGACAGGACAAGAGGTAATGGGCACAAACTTGAGCATAGGACGTTCCACCTAAACATGAGGAGGAACTTCTTTCCTGTGAGGGTGGCAGAGCCCTGGCACAGGCTGCCCAGAGAGGTGGTGGCGTCTCCGTCTCTGGAGACACTCCAAACCTGCCTGGACGCGTTCCTGTGCCACCTGCTCTGGGTGACCCTGCTCTGGCAGGGGGTTGGACTAGATGATCTCCAGAGGTCCCTTCCAACCCTTTGATTCTATGATTTGGTTTTGTTGGAGTCAGAGCTGTGCCTGGGAACACCCGTTCTGGGTTGGTGCTTCTGGTCCCCAAACACAGACCAAACCCCAGGCTCCCGCTCCAAACTGCTGCCTGTTTAATAAAGGCGGTGGACAAGGTGGTGGTTGTGTTTTGCTGGGACGTCTCCATCCATGGTGGTTTTGGCAGCGTTAGGTTGATGGTTGGACTCGATGATCTTAACGGACCCTTCCAACCTAGACGATTCTATGATTCTTACGGCAATTTGCAGCTTGGTGGGGAGCAATGGGAGGCACCAGCACTGCAGGGAGAGGTGAGGCAGGAGGGGAAGAGCTATTGAAGGGATTACTCCTTCCCTCCAGCCTTTCCAGGAGGGTGTAAAGTCCTGTTTTGTCGTCTCCTGACATACCTGTCTAGTTTCTCTAAGGAAATTGTGCCATGTGGCGCATTAAAAAGTGACTTACATAGAGCAGCGCCAGCTCTTTATCATCAGGCGTTCCCCAGAAAGGTCCAGAGCTGGAGAAAAAAGTCGGTTTCCACTTCTGCGGTGTTTGATCTACACAACACCACGGCTACAACACGCTCCCCGTGCAGTTATTATAGCCCAGCGTGATTTATGGCAGCCCTGGGGCTGCTGTCGGAGGGCGGTGAGGCAAGCGGGGACCCACCAGGGCTAGCACTCACAAAATGCGTGTTTTAAAGAAATCTTTGGCTTTTTTTTTTATTATTATTATTTTTTTTTTGAGCCCATATAGAGGAATCTGCCCCGTCCTTTTCCGCAGGACCACAGCTCTGAAGTCACAGCCTCCCGATTCTGCAACAGCGCTTTAATTCACGGCCCGCGTTCATACCCCTGGGCGGGTCGTAAATCCTCCCCAGCTACCTGTACACAAAGCTGGCATTCATTTTCATCACATCGTGACTCCCGCCCCGGCTTGGGGGACTTCCCTGCCAACTCCCGGCTCAGCAGGACCCCCCTTTCTTCTCCGAGACCACCACGCAGCAGCAGGGCTTTTCATGTGGTGAGAAACGAGACTCATGCTTCGAGTCATGTCTCCAGTGACTGAGACTTTTTTTTCTCCTGGTTTTTTTTTCCTGTTTTTTTTGAGTTTTTTTTCAGGTCTCATCCAGCTTGGCTCTGGGAAGCAGGGTCAGGTTAGGCTGGGAGAGCATGGGTCCCACTCGCGAGAGTGGTAGGGATGCTTGGGGCAATGCTTTCCCTGATGTCCATGTGCCGAGGAGGAATGTCCATCCGCAAGTCACGTATCACCCCGTTGCCCTCAAATCCGTGGAGAGAAATCTGGGACATCTTCAGATTGGTGTCACATGGTTTGCCACCAGATCCCACACATTACGGACATACTTTACTGCTCCCTTTTCCCCCTAAATTCAAAGCCTGCTATTGCTGCAGGGTTTCTTTTCCAGGCAGTTCTTTGGGAATGGTGTATATGAGAGGGCCGTGTCCTGGACTAGGACCCGTCTGTGATGGGTGAGTGTCGCCCAGGGTGCCGATGGCTCCCTGCCCACCCAAGCTCTATTGACAACCACCTCCGAATACTGCCCAGCGCCCGGGCTCCGTGCAACGGCCGGCTCTGCTTGAAGGAAAACATCAAGTGCTCCCGCAGAGAAAGATGAAATAATATTTGATCAGTTACGGAGGGAAAAAGAAAGTCCTGGGGCTCTCAGGTCACTTCTTGCTAAGCTAACCAGCTTTGGTTTTCCTGGGAGATGTGCTCCGTAACAACATGGGCTTGACGTTTGGACAGATTCTTTCAGGCTGTTCTCCAGGGCAGAGATACCCAGTGATGGGAAAAGTCTTGTTTGCCCTAATTTAACTGGTCTGTCCTTAGGACTCTGAGAAACAGCTCACCATGGAAAGAGTTGCATTGCCAGGGAATATGTGTGGGCATCAGCGAGGATGCCTGGTTTTGCTGTTTCTGTTTTTGTTTCTGCTCTCCAGAGATGAAGGAAACACTTGGTTCCTCCAGGGAAATGTCTGTTTTAATCACTCCGAGGTCTCTGGCTTCGGCTTGGGGAAGAGCCTGGTGCAGGCTGAGCTGCTGCAGTAGGATGGGTGTCACCCATGGGGAGACCTACAAAGAGGTGGGGGTAAGGATTGTTGCTGGGCATGGTGGGACTCCTCTGGTCTCCTCAGCTTCGCTTGCCCCAGGTGTGAGAAGGGACCTGAGAACTGGACACCATATGGACGCGGGTGCTATAGGGGCACCCATGCCACGGAGAAGTGCCCTTCCTTCCCTCAAAAAGCAAACCAAACCTGATTCTTCCCTTTCTCAGCCCATCCAAAGCCTGCCGCGGTCTCGACGTTCCTGGTTTGGGGAACCCGTGAGTGGGGTCAAGGGAGCGTGGCCAGGCAGGGTTGTGCTTCGCCGGCTCGGCTCAGCCCGGGTGAGGCTCTCCCCGCCCCGGGGCAGACCCACGCCTTGGCCCAGGTGCGTTTTCGGGCTCGCCCCGCCTCGCCGGGTGCTGCGGCGGCGGCGGCTGGGACGAGTCACGGAACGGGAAGCAGGGAAACATGCCACCGGGCTGAACTGCTGGAGCCGGCACGAAGAGGCGAAGGGATGGACGTGGTAACTGCTGGGGCACCGCTCCTTCCCACCCTCACCCCAGCGACGGGCTGCTTGGTCTCCTCCGTCTCCTCTGCCCACCCCCCCCCACCTCCCGGCCCCTGCTGAAAGATTTGCTGCTTGATTTTCTGCTGCTGATTCGTAGCTTTGGGGCTGTTATCTGCCCAAAGTGCCGGGGTGAGGTGTGCGCTCTCGATGCCGTGTTTGCTCTGCGTGGGGACCCCAAAGGGACAGCTTTTCTGCCCCAAAAGAGGGGTTGAGGGGCTCCCGCTGCCTGGTTTCTTCCCTCCCTGCCCGCCCTCACTCTGAGATGAGCTGCGGTTGCTGACTCTTAATTTAACAAGAAGTAGAGGTGGACTTTTTTTATTTTATTTTTATTTTTTTCCGGGAGAAGCCAGCGGGTTAATGAGTAGCCGGTATCTGCGGCGTGCTCTCGTCGGCGTGCCCGGGGTGCCTGGGCTCGGCTCCAGCCGCCCCGCTGCGGGGCAGAGGGCAGCGCTGATTAAAGATTTACCCACGGGAGCACCCTCGGAAATCCAGATAAAAGAACGGATGAAACCAGAAAAATTTCAGGAGGGGAACGCGCAGTGCTTCCCCTCGGCTGGCCTGCGTGTCACATCTTGAGTGGGCTTTTTCTCTCCCGGCGTCGATGCGTTTTAGAAAAGCAAATGGAGAAAACTAATGGGAATTCAGTTTGGTTAATCTTTGGTACCGGCACAAACCTCCAGCTGCTGCTCTTTCTAAAAGGTGTCCTTATCATAGGCTTAAGCTGGGCTTTATCCTGTTTCCTAGAATGATATTAATGTTAGAAGAACATTTTATTTATAGGAAGAAAATATGGAAAACTTAGCTGTCCCCTGACTTTGTAATGCTCATAGCTTTCCGGCCAGTGGAAGTTTGTTTCCTTTTTATTTTTCTCCCTCTCTCATCTTGCATGGGCTTTCGCCAAATGTATTATTGTTATTCAGAGTGAATTATTTGGCCAGATGTAGCTGTAATGCACATTGGGAGCTTTTGGCAGTCCTTTAAATTTATTAGTGTATTCTCCCCACTTGTCAACTGGTCTAATTTACAGGGGAGCTGCGCTGAAGCCTCCCTGGGCTGGTGGGGCACTGGGACTTCGTGTGTGTCCCACATGCCTGCGACCCACCAGGCACCGTGTTTAGGCTGAGCATCTCCCTGAGCTGGCTTAAGGTGCTGGAGTCTCGGGGAGCTGGAGACTTGATCGGATGGGTCTGTGGCTTGAAACAGTCCCGACAAACATAGGAAGTTCCACCTAAACATGAGGAGGAACTGCTTTACCCTGAGCGTGGCAGAGCCCTGGCACAGGCTGCCCAGAGAGGTGGTGGAGTCTCCGTCTCTGGAGACATTCAGAACCTGCCTGGACGCGTTCCTGTGCCACCTGCTCTGGGTGACCCTGCTCTGGCAGGGGGTTGGACTAGATGATCTTCGGAGGTCCCTTCCAACCCCCACCATTCTGTGATTCTGTGACTCTGACGGAAAATCATCCCCGCAGAGGCCGGGAGAACTCATTGCACCTCAGCCCTCTGCAAGGAAGTGGTGGGGGAAAATTGCATCAGGGCCATGTGTCCCTCCCACACCAGGTCTGCTCGTGACATCGGTACCAATATACCAGCGGGCTGCAAACTGAGGGAAACTGCGTTCTATCTGCACAGCGAGAGTGCAGATAGCAACGAGATAACCTTTCCGTTAATTAGGCAAATCATTTGAAGCTGCCATTTCAAGGCGAGAGGAATAACAACTCGAGGGGGGTGGGAAAAAGGGAGGCTCGTATCCATCCTTCTTTAATTAAAGGTAGTGCCAAGCTGGTGACTGTCCCAGCCGTTTCTGTCACAGCCGGTGCTAGGGAGTGGCCTGACCCCAACCCCTGTTTCGCAGGAGTCCGCCTCGCCTGTGGCACGTTGAGCCATGCAGGTGCTTTTTCTTTTCTATTTTCTTCGTTTCCGAGGGCGCGGACGAGGGACCACGCACTACAGCAAAGGAAATCAGTAGGGAGAGGCAAACAGCATTGAACTCTTCAACTGCGGCGGCGGCACGTGCGAAAACTCGGAGCGATTGCATTAGGGCACCTCGCTGCTTTATTTCCTGTCTGGCATCGCTGGAGGGGTCGGGTACACGTGAGATTATTATTTTTTTGTTCCAAAATCTGATTCATCCTCCGTATGCCTCCAAAAACTCCCGTTCCCATCGGCTCGCCGCTGGATTAGGCTGTCTGGGCAGCTTACCCGGCATCGCGCTGCTGACCACTAATATGAAATATAATTGGAGCAATTCAGGCCTCTCCCCCAAGGGTTGTTTCTTTACATCATGCGCTACCCTGTGAAAGTAATAAAGTCAGTGAAAGGGGTTATTCAAGAGAAATTGTCAGTGTTTAATAAATCGTGCAATTAAATGCAATAAAACCTCAGTATGCTATTCATCTGTTCTGCCTTAACACTTAAGGCTGGGGCTTTTTTCAGAATAACGAAGTTCTGTCCTAGATAATTTTTTCCAATTTCCTCATTAGACATGTTCTCGTGAAGCCTTACAGTTCTCCGCACCGAGCTAAGCTGCCAGAGTAGTGCACCTAATGTAATCATGGCATATAAAAACTTATAGAGCAGTTCAAGGACTTAAGTAGCTCGTAAATTTTTCTTCATATTTTCTCCTCCCTAGTTCAGTTCAGGGCTGAATTGAAGCCACAACACTGCAGGCAAAAACTGTGGTCCTCTTTCTCCAGCACGGGACAGTGAGATTCCTGGGGACAAAGGCCCGAAACAAAACATTCTTTAAATGGAGTTTTAAACTGTGCCATCGCTGATCAGCTCTCTTTGTTCGAAACCGTATATAACCTGGAGTCTGGTAAATGTACCGGAGAGGAATTGAGTATCTTAGCCTGTATTCATCACATGGACTGGGAGATGCTCTTGCTGTCCTTGCGTCCTGCGTGTTTGATTTGTGTGTCCTCTGCTTCGTGGGGTGGGAACAACAGCAAGGGGAGAAGCATCCAAAGAGCCACAGGGACCCTGAGCTGAACCAACATGGTGGAGGAAGAAGGTTTTGTCCCAGGGGTCATTTGGAGCCCACCAAGGGGGATGTTTGGTGCTTCTCTTCCCATGGTGGAATTTTCTAGAGGAGGCAGGGAATGGACTGGGGATCTCTGGAGCAGCATCGCCCTCTCCTCTGGCTGGTACTTGTGTACTGAAAATGAAGTGCAGCTTTCCTGCCCGGCAGGTGCACAAGCGGTATCGCAGCACCTCTGCTGGGAAGCTCTAATGTTCATTTTAGTGTTTGCCTGGGTGTCTCAAAGGAGATTCTCCAGCGCTGGGTGATGTTGGGGAGCGGGAGCCGTCTCTGCCGTTCCCGCTGGCTCTGCTTGGTTGCGTTGCCGTGCTCTGCTCCTGTGTTTTTCCCTTATCTCTGCTCTATTGCCTTTATCCGGAGTGATTTGTGACCCTTTGGCGGATCCTTTGAATGAGTTAATTCTGCTCACCTGCTTCAAAAGTTTCACCAGGCTCTGCATATCCTTGGTGACCAGGGTGGAGTCTGTGGCCTCTTTCTCTCTGAAAGGATCATGATGGTATAAATTGCCTGTGGCCACCTCTGAAAGCAGATGTTTTGTGTTCTCCTCTCTTCCCCCTCCCAGGAAGGTGTGACTAATATCAGAGCCCTACGAGCAAAATTTCAAAACGACTCCAACTTGGCCCACAAGCTGGTGCAGCCGCGCAGGAAGCCTCCCACTGAGATCCCACCCAAGCCGGGCTCTGGAGGTAACGCCGTGTCCAGCCCTCTGCCTCTGAGTAAGAGAGAAGTGATAAAACCTAAGCATGAACCTGCCCAACCTGCTTCCCAACCCTCTGCGCTCACCCAGTGCAACCCCTTGGCATGGCCTCGAGCCAAGCTGGGTTACATGGAGCCGACGGGGCACAACGAAGACCACAAAGGCAACGTCTTGGAGAAAGGACTGAGTTCTCCTGAGAAAGGTCCGGAGAAGCCTCCGCCATCCTCTTGCATTGATTGGCAAGGACCAGCCCAAACAGCTCCAGAGGACCCTTCGCTCCCGAATTCTTTCCACCGTGCCCTGAAGATCTGGGAAAATGCTTTATCCTGCGGCGAGAAAGCAAATGTCATGCTCCCAACCCAACGGGCAACAAACTTATACGTGCACCCTTGCCCGGAGCAGAGGGCAATGAGTGCTCCGGCTGCATCGGGTGGCAGCAGGACGCGACCCTCTGGAAGCAAGCCCATGCTGGACTTGCCTGCCCAGAAGAAGGACGCTCTGCGTGGCAGCGGGACGGCTCTTCCCCAGGCTCCCAGAGGACACAGGGGCTCTGATGGAGCTGCTGCTGAGAGCGCGGTGGCAACTGCGTTCTGCCAGGCGGGTTATCCTGCACCAGGAAAGCAACCTCAGCACCAGAAAGGTATAGTAGGCCGTACTCTTGACAGTGAGCATACGAGCACGTGTGTGTATAGGCGCTCTGAAAGTGCAGGGTACAGCAGCTGAAGAGAGAAGCTGCTGTGAGTTGGGACCCTTAAACAAGAGGTGAAACTGGCCCATTGGAGCGCTCCCTTCCTTCCCTGGAGGTCCTGTAGATAAAAAATGGGTCTCAAACTGCTGCTGAGCTTGGGGAAGGTGAGGGCTCCCCGTCTCCACCAAATTTTTTAAAACTCACGATGAGGGTGGTGAGCCCCTGGCCCAGGTTGCCCAGAGAAGCTGTGGATGCCCCAGCCCTGGAGGGGTTCAAGGCCAGGTTGGACGGGGCTGTGAGCAGCCTGGTCTGGTGGGAGGTGTCCCTGCCCAGGGCAGGGGGGTGGAACTAGATGATCTTTATGGTCCCTTCCAACCCCAACCATTCTATGATTCAGTAAGAAATTGTCCACATTTTTAGAGTAGGATGGAGTGAGGGTAGGGGAGTATCTTCAGTTTTGGCCTGCTTTGGCCTTGTAAATGTGGCTATAACCTGCTATTATGTTTTCACACAGACATATAAAGGCTTGGCTTTTTTGCAAAGACAGCTTAGTTCAAATTAAAATGGCGTAAACGTGAGCTCCGCTCCCTCCCAGCTTTGAGAAAGGTCATGTTTGAGCTCGGAGAGCACATTCTCCTTGCAATATTTCTTCCAGAAACCGGTGCTAGGAAACTGGGATGCCGCGAAGTTCTCCTTGCTGACGTCACGCCGAGTGACGGGGCACTGAAAAGATTAAGTTTTTGTTTACTCTGGAAAGCCACCTCGCTCAGGCTGTGTGTGGAAAACAGCTACGCCTCTAAACCCTGGCAGATTAAACTGTTATCGGTACAGAAAATTAGGCTGGTATTTTATAATCCAGAGGAAGGGAGCTGTCGAGAGCTGAGGCCCCAACATGGTTCACTTTGTAAAAATCTGCAAAAATGGACATTTCCATTTACTTTGCCATTCTGACATGGCAAGAGCCCCACTGTGTGACGGGGACGCTGAAACTGGGAGGGAGCAGGGCTGGTTAGAAATGTCTGTATAACAACTAATGGTCCTGCACAGATTTTTTGCTTAAAGGAGGGCTAATTGCTGCCTGTCCTTGTGCTTCTCCGGAGCAGAACCGGAGCCTCCCTTCTGCCAGCCCCGAGCAGAAAAATGGTTTGACAGCCCCGGGAGCAAGTGGCCAAGAGTTAAAGCTCTCCCTTCAGTCGAATCCCTGGGTCCAGCCCCCGGGAAGCCGGCAAGACCCCCGAAGTTTGATCTCAGCGCTTTCCGAAGCTCCGCGCCTTCGGTCCACAGAGGAAATGAAACAAGTAAGAGATTTCTAGTCTTTCTCCCCAAACCTGTTCTGCAGAAAATGAATACTAATTCGCCGTGTATTGATATCTATAAAGCCCCCATTCCAAGCACGTGGAAATAAGACGCTGTTACTTGTTTCTAACATCTTCCTCAAACATGAAAAAGAGCCCAACAGTTTCAGTGAGGCTGATCTGATTTTTTTTTTATTATTTTTTTTTGCTCTTACTCTGGAAAAGGGATCTGCTTTTCCAGGCTGGACGTCATCCCCCATGCAGAAACCCACTTTCTTCCCGACTGCAGCGCGTTGTGAGCCCTTTACAGCTGGCTGTAAAGCAACAGCAGCTGCGTCCGCGCCGAGCCGATCTTTATCGCTCCCCTTCAGTGGGAAATGCCTTGACTCTGCGGCTCACAACTGTGGGAAGGCACAATAAAATCGGTAGAAACTGGTCTGCTAATCCCCCCCTTCTGTTTTGAATACAACAGAGGGCAACGTCGTTAAATGTTCCAACATCAAGAAATGCAAAAGTTCAGTTTCCCATAATAAAATCCTATTGATGTTGCATAGTGGAATATTCTGGACTGCTTATTAAGCTGCTAAATAGTTTTTCTTTATAGATACAGGCTTAATTATAGCCAGATCTTTAGGCAGAACTCAAAGGGAGCTGCTTTTCTAGGAAGGGCTCGGCTAAACTCTCTTTGGCTTTACTGTGCCAGTGCTTATCGGTCTGCCCTGGCCTTGATAAGAATAAGAGAGAGGCCTTCACTGAAACTCTTTTCTAACCTATTTGCCTTTTCTAACTATATTAATTTGATTAAGGAAACTAGTTAGATTTATATGTCATTGTCTCCGTGCTCTCTAAATATTGCTCAATTATTGATCTCTAGAAAGCCTGAGGTTGTTGCCTGGAAACATGAAATAACGACGTATTAACATAGCCACATCCCTAGTTTCTGCTGGCAATCTTATTTCACGCCTGCCTTTGTGTGTGGTGTGCTGCCTCGAGCGAGGGCCCTCCCCGCCACACCTCCCCGTCGCTGCAGCCCGTGTTCTGTAGGAGAGTGGTCTTGCCTTCAAAGGCTAATCCTCTGTGTCTTTGTGTGCAGCTGCTGATGAAGAGGATTACTTGACTCCTGAAAGGTGAGTTTGTAGTGAGGCAACGTGTGGCTCGTAGGTGACGGGAGCACCCCCATCCCGTGATGCTGGGGCATCCCAAGCTTGGGCAATCCCAAGCACAAATACAGGCTGGGCAGAGAATGGATTGAGAGCAGCCCTCAGGAGAAGGACTTGGGGGTGTTGGCAGATGAGAAGCTCAACACGAGCCTCCAATGTGCGCTCGCAGCCCAGAAAACCAACCGCATCCTGGGCCATATTGAAAGAAGGGTGACCAGCAGGTCGAGGGAGGTGATTCTGCCCCTCTGCTCCGCTCTGGTGAGACCCCACCTGGAGTACTGTGTCCAGCTCTGGGTCCCCCAACATAAGAAGGACATGGACCTGTTGGAGCAAGTCCAGCGGAGGGCCACAAAGATGATCCGAGGGCTGGAGCACCTCTGCTATGAAGACAGGCTGAGAGAAAGCTGGGGTTGTTCAGTCTGGAGAAGAGAAGGCTCCAGAGAGACCTTAGAGCCCCTTCCAGTCCCTAAAGGGGGCTACAGGAAAGCTGGGGAGGGACTCTTTATCAGGGACTGTAGCGATAAGAAGAGGGTTAACAGTTTTAAACTGGAAGAGGGGAGATTTAGATTAGATATTAGGAAGAAATTTTTCACTCTGAGGGTGGTGAGCTCCTGGCCCAGGTTGCCCAGAGAAGCTGTGGCTGCCCCATCCCTGGAGGGGTTCAAGGCCAGGTTGGACGGGGCTGTGAGCAGCCTGGTCTGGTGGGAGGTGTCCCTGCCCAGGGCAGGGGGGTGGAACTAGATGATCTTTAAGGTCTCTTCCAACCCGAACCATTCTATGATCCCCGTGCAGCCTGGAGGGAACATCCCACTCCCGTAGGCAGTGATTTGCTGCAGCTCTGGGGGTAGTGCGAACCTACATGGCAAGCTCAAAGCTGGCTGGGATGACCTTCTCCTAAAGTAGAAAGCTTCCTCCCTGTTTTCTCCTCCAAGCTCTTTCAGCAGCGTGGAGAGCCCTGCTGTGTTCGTTAGGTCTGGTTCAGCTGGTTGGAGGGAAACACTGCCAGTGCTTTGCTTGCACCCACCCACTGCACGTTTTCCCTTCCTGTTTGCCATGCACTTAAGCTCAGTGTTTTTAGGAAAGAGGTGCTTTTGAGAACTGTTGCTGAAACAAAGCCCTGACGTAACTGGCAGGTGCTGAGGGTTGGGGGTTTTTTTGCCAGCAGCAGAGGAACTTGCCCTCCTGCGTGTTTGTGCAGCCACTGCCCTCCCTCCCCATCCCCAGGACTTTCAGCTGTCTCCAGATGGTGAGATTTTTATTGAGCGGTGGTCCACACTCGCTCTCCAGAGGACGTGAGCCAACCGGTTCAGCTTCTGATTCCAGAAGTGTCTGAACCGGCCTAAAAATCTTGCAGACAGAATTGGTTTTGCATACAAGGGGATCCCAGCTTTTTCTGGTACGTCTCTGGCTTGCCCTGAGTGGGTCGTGTAGTGGTCCTGGCTCCGTGCCACAGGGACAGCAAAAGTGGAGAAAAAGATATTCGTGTGCGTTGTTTTGTCTTAGATGCGGGAATACGCAGCTAGGAAAACAGGAAACAATGGCTGAACCAGAGCAAAAAGAGGTGAATTCTTAAAATACTTTCTGTGCCCACACAATGAACTCTCGCGGCTAACGACACAGCGAGTTGTGCTTTTCACATCATGAGGTGTTCCTGCCAGCCTTGGCTCGTGTTTTGTTTAACTTTTAACCTGTACTTGTCAGAAGAGAACTGGTCAAAAAATAACCGGCTCCAAGGCTGTCACGCACCACAAGGAAGCTGTCCTGGTAATATATTGTAGCAAGATTAGCTATCTTCCTCTAATACTTGTGGTGTGGTCTCTACAATAGGTCACTTGTTAAATATTAACCGTGTGATAACTGGGGAAATGAGTGAAATGAACTCCAGAACGAAAGCAAAATCGCGGGGGTTTGGGGGCAGAAATTCGCCTCCCTGAAGCCCAGGGAGCCTCACCTCTAATGAAGCCCGGTCTCGTAGAGACGCTGACGTAGTTTTTTGTGCCAGCTAATCTTGAGCTCTGGTTCCTTGTTTGGGGATAAACACTCTGTCTTCACTGGTGCTAGTCAAGGGTCCATCAACCCAGCTGTATTTCAGGACGGGTGTAGCACTGGGGTCTATATAAAGGGCTGTCTGGTGTCCGGCCAAGCTCTCGGGATGCTGTTTTCTCCCAGGTTTTATCCCCAGGGTTGGGCTGGGGAAGTGAAGGGTAGGGGTTTTCCTGGTCTCCTCTTCGTTAAGCGATGTCACGTGGGGACAAAATACCTGCTTGCGGTATTAATGCACTATGTATATGTGTGTCCCCGTGAGCGGGACCTACGTGTCGAAAACATGCTGTGGGACCAGCAAGCTGGCAGGCACTGCTCCCAATACTGGGGGGCTGCAAGGGAGAGCAGGGGGGCAGCTTTCGGCATGAACACAAGCTTCTGCTCGACTTCAGGTGTCCTTTCTTACTCTGATTTCTCTACTGTTAAAATGCACCTTGAGGTCCTTGTTCCTCTTGTTCTGGTTTGCAACAGCTACTTAGTCCTTACTGTGTTGATGCTGCGTTGTGACGGCAGGGTCATTCAAGGAAGACCAAACCCTCCCTGAGGTCTTTTTTATAGGCTTACTGTTAAAAGACAGAGGTTCTCACTATAACTCTTCCCGAGGCTCTTTCACCACCCTAGCCTGTACCCCGCAGGTCTTGCAAGCTGCGTCTTGTGCATTTGCCGCTTCCCAGTACGCTCCCGAGCTGCCGAAACCTCGGCTGCCGTGGGCGGAGGGGAAGCCTGGGGGCTTTGCCTGGGAGCTCTGGGAAAGCTTGGATTTCTCTCTGCACCCATTCCCAAACAAATCCGATTTGACTTGCCGGAGGAGGAAAAGAAAAAAGGAGAATGAGGAGATGGGGACGGGGCTGGGAAGCCCAATGCTCGAGGCTGTGCGGTGCTGTGGCTGGGACACCTCGTGTCCCCCCCGTGGATGGCAAGTGCCACTCGCCGTGTCAGCGTGCAGTGCGTCCCTTGATAAAGCTCAGGAGCAGGACCTTTATACGTGCCCTCTGATGTTTGTATTTTCCCCTTCCTGTTTCCTGAAGCGAGAACCAGCATGCCAAACGGTGCAACGGGGTTGTCATTAATTTTTAAGTCGCGGTGGTAGGTTTGAAAAATGCTGCGCTCCGATTTCCTTGGACCTTTTGTTCTGTGTCTGCTTGAGGGATCGCTGTAGGCAGAAGCCCATAATCCCAGTATGAAGTCTCCTGATGTGCCACGAGCCCTATAAATGCTGCCGGTCCTCCCAAAGGAAAAGCAGTGGGGGTGTGGAGTCGGGGGGAGGCTCGGCTTTCTTGTAGGCTCAGTATCAAAGCACTCGAATTCCTTGTCCTTAAGATGAATTTTTTTTCTTTTTCAGACTTCTAAAAGGACGAGAAAAAAAAAAAATCACTTGTCTCTTTTCTCTCATCTTCTCAGTGCTCAACTTGAAGAGCAGCATAATGATGAAGAAACCCCGATGTACCTGAATCAGTCTGGGGACGCCACAACCTTGTGTGTCATTGAAGGTACTTCGCAAGGCGAGGTTGCGAGGCGAATTACACGCTATCTGGGACAGAGCCTTTAAAAAAGGAAATAATGTAGTTTCTCCAAGCTGAAAAAAAGCAGCTGCACATTGGTAGGGGTGACCAAAGATGACTGCCTCTATTGTCCCTCTGGGCACTGTCGCAGAATGAGGCACAGACAAAAAAGAACCAGCATGTTGGTGGTGAGACGGTGCTCAGTGTAAAATTGCGCTGGGGAAAAGTTAAAGAGACACTACCCATGTAGAAGAGAAAGAAAATAAGGTAGTGAGGCAAACCTCAGCATCTTCTTGGGAACAGGGGTTTTTTTCAGGGTACAGAACTTTTCCATCTCCGTCACTACTTCTTCACAGTATAATTTTCTCTATCAGAGTTGCCACTGCTCTGCTTTTACTTTTTTTAAAGTTTTCCCTTTTGGGGGAGGTTAGTTTCTGCCTTGTGCATTGGTTTTCTCTCCCATTGGAACAGGAGCCAAGCAACTTCCCTGGGGGAGCCCACCACAGCCCTTTTGGGTTTGCCCCAGGGGCTATGAAAACTGTGGCCAGCCAAGCTCGATGCCGCAGTCCTCTGAATGTAAGCCAACATTCCAATAGCAAATTGAGGGACGTGGCCAGTAGGACACGGTGAATGTACCACGGTGAATGGGTGCCTGGACGCTGAGCATGTGGGCTGAAGCCGGGTTTTGCAACTTAAAGTGCAGTGACTTTAACACAGACTGAAATGTAATACTTGTTCACAAATATCTTTTCTAGTACCTAAGGAAGAGCCTCAAGAGTACAAGGTAAGTGTCCTCACAGCTGCTTTTGATCTTCTAGGCTCGACTGTACCATACATATAGTGCGTTCTATCTTAGAAATTTTTAATATCTGTATTTCTTATCTGCTGAGTATTTCTTTGTGTGTGTTGTCTGTGAAGACTCTCAAAACCTAAGTAAGAAATTGCATGAGGACTAATGAGGTTTCCAAACACACTAGGGGGAGAGAGTCAATTCCCTCGACTTCCTCTGCAATCATGTAAGGAAGTGATAACACCATCTGGATGTTGGGGGTAGACCAAGTAAGTGTCAACCACCGATATCAAGATCATGAATTCTTGGAGGGAAAATCCACTGAATTGTTCTGGAATTTCCTGTCAAAGATGGGGCTGGTGCTGGTAATCCCTCTGTGAAGGCATAAAAGCAAAATTGAGCCAAGTTCCTTCTCACGGCAGCACGCTTTGAGCTTTGGCTCATAAGCAAGGGCGACTGTTGTGGGCACGGCTGTATGGGTTTTCATCCCCTCCTGCTGGATATCTCTGCTGCAAACTATGACCTGACTCTGGTCATTTTACCCTGGCTACAAAGGGGGTGGAAGTTTACCTTAGCAGTGGAGATATCCTGCAGTGAAGGCAGGATAGTGCATCGCAGAGGGCAGGAATTGCTACAGCTGTCCCCAGAGAAGACCTGCTTGGTTGCACGGCCGGGCTCTCGGGGGGTAGCTGGGCTGAGAGAACACGTCACCTCGTGCCAGGGGATGATCATGTACTGGGTATCAGTTCCGGCTCTGCTGAAAGAGGAGAAACGACTCGTTGGAAAACGTCAAACTCCACTTTCAAGTCCTGACTTGCAAAGCAATCAAATTGTCCAGGAAATAGCACAGGTTTCCAAATGCACTTATCTGTGCGTGATTTGCAGAGACGTTCTCTGGCTTGGCCGTAGTCTTATTTTATGGTTGGTTGGAAAATTCTTTATTTAATAAAAAAACCTTCCTCCTCTTCTGTAAGCTCTCCAACCTGTAATTGCTTTCATTCTGACCAGTAGCTGCATTGGCCTGATCCCTTGCACTGTTATATTATCCCTGTACAGTTTGTCAATATGTGTATCCCCTGTCCTGCAAAGTAGAGGAAATATCCTTGTCTGATGACTATTCCAAACGTAAAATGCTTCTGGGCTTTCTGAAGAAATATTTCTTTAAATACTAGATGACAGTTGAGGCCTTGTATAAAAGCTCAACTGCTGAGAAAAGCACAGTGGCTGAAGGCTTTCCTCTTCTTTATTCTAGAAACAGAAGACCTTTTTCTTTGCCAAATCCAGGTAATTTCCTTTCCTTTCTCTCGAGCTTCTAACCCCACAACTAACACAGGTTAGGGTTAGAATATTGTAACACCCAGTAAATAGAAAGAAATTTCATATATTTCATGACCAAGACAATGTAGACAATGATGCTCTTCTCTGTCAGCACTCATGGTTTCCAAGATTATTTTCATTCTAAAGCAATATCTGGAAGGGAGATTTTCTTCTCTCCTCTGGCACACCAGAAAATCCATTGTCTTTTCCTGCTGAAACCTGAACTCTTTCAGCATAAGAAGGGAGAGGTGTGAGACTCGCATACTGGGACGCTGGGTTCCAGGTCCAAAGCCGTGTGGTAAAGGCAAGGTCCACACTGAATTTCACCCTATAAATGTCACCTTTCAAACTCCTTGCAGTGTGCAATTACTGTCACTGGCTGACGGCCGGTTTTTTTGATGGGGGTTGAAGAATCATGTGATAAAAGGGGGCCTCTTCAGTGGGAAAAGTTGTGGTGCTGGAAAAAAGGTATCATGTTCTGCCTCCTGTTGCTGTATCTTCTTCCCTAAATTGCAATATAGTGTGGTGAGAGGCACATCTCACGCGCCAGGTACCACCAATGGCAAATAGATCCAGCTTTTCCATTGCTGCTACTAGAAAACAATCATCTTAGTTTGTCTCTTTTCCGAGAGTGATTGCCATCACCCCAAGTAACCAGTGGCCTTTAGATTTGGATTTGCCCTTACTTTTAGTACTGGTGGTCTTTTTGGCATCTACCTCGTTCAGACGGAAAATGACTGTTTATTTGGGCACAACCATAAAGCAATCTGTCTGCCTGTGACTTTGCTAAAGCGTCTCGGTTCCAAGATGTCTCTCATTTCTGACATTTTCAGTCCTGGAAGAGCCATAATAGAGGATGAAAAAGAGGAAAAAACAAGTCTTGAAAGAGAGAAACAGGAAGGAAAGAAAATTTTCAAGGTACTGTATCCTTGAGATTACTTTTAATAAATACTGTAGGATGTCTTTTCTCCTTCTATCCTCCCTTTCTTTGGGAAACAATTGAAATTTGAGTCCTCGGTCCTGGAGTTTGAGGCCTGGGGTTTTTCTGCCTCCTCTTTTGCCTGCTCAATGTTCAACTGCTGCTGCCTAAAAGGCAGGTGGTGCTGCCAAGCAGCACCTATGTCTGCCAGAAAGCCCTGATGGAAAAGGGCGTGAAACTGTTTTAAGTCCACAGAAAGATAACTTATATTCTTATAGACGTATGTATGTAAGTTATGTTAACTCATATTAGAAAGCTGTTTCTGAAGACTCTATTGACCAAACCAAATGTCTGATCTCAGACAGGTGAAAATGAATACGTATCTCCCATTAGCCACACCAAGGAAGGTGGTAGAGGTGGGATGAAGGTGCCACAAGTGAAGCACGATGTGACCAGTGCCCAGACTGCGAAGCGTCCTACCCCACAAGGGCTGGCAAAAGACGGAGCGAAGTTCTGTGAGTATCTTATTGCGCTGTTGAGTGTTTCCTCAATCCTCAGGCCCATCTGTTGCCCAAATGTCTCTTCCATATGGGAAATAATGTTAAATTTGGATACAACTCCTGAACCAATTTAGTTAAACCAGGGCAAAAGGTTGCATGAGCATTTGTATTCTGGTCTGAAGCATTTATTTTGGCTTTGCAAATAGCTTCCTAAGTTGGTTAACCATCTGCATAACTCAAACCGAGGTGTTTGTTTTTCTAACAGATTGCCCTTATCCGAGAGAGCTGAAATCCATCTCCTCTGCTTCTCATAATTTATTGAGGCTCAGAAAAGGGTTTGGCTGAGGCTTGTGGTAGAAACACACGTGAGCAGGATGAGAGCCTGAAGCCTCCCCCATCCCTTATTAAGATGGATGGTGGCTCCTTGTTCCATCTTCGTAGTAGTTCCAGTGAGTCTTTTACTGACTTCGTGCTCCTTCTGTCACGATATTCGGAGGTAACATCCAGAGCTGGTGATAGGTGCACAATTAAACCCAGGCACGTCTCCTCTGTAAGCACTATTTTGCAACTTCAGGTGTAAGTGGGCACAGGGTCTATTCTGCAAAGGCTTACGCCTGCCTGTGCAGGCCGTTGGTGTGCTAGGGCAGCATTTCAAAGATGAAAGAGAGAAAAGTACCTCTGTTGGGCTCTGCGGGCAGACCAGGAGTGTGAAGGAGGAAGTGTAAATTGACTGTGGTTGTTGTTATTGGTGTGGACCTCGGTTGTTTTATTTATTTTTTTAATTTTATTTTAAATCACTTCATAATAATTTTCTGGTTGGGTTGGTGTCTGTTTTTGTAAGAAATCTTGCTGCTTTGCTTGACCTTTGAACAGCTGGAGGTAATTTCTGTTGGTTTTGGTTTTTTTTTTTTTAAATGCTCATGGTGAGCCTCCTGCTATTGCGTCACCAGAGAAGCTGATTCGGAGAACTGTTTGGTCCCCCCGCCCCCGCAACTCCCCTGGTCTTTTCTCCTTCATGGGGGTTTGAATGTTTTGCAGAAATTTTGGTCATTAACTAGACCGTATTTGGTTCTGGTACACCTGTGTTCATTTAGAAACACTATCTGCTTTTATTTGTGTGGCTGCATTTCTACATTATTCCAACTCTCTTAAACCGGTTTTAAGGATTTGATATTGCCGCTTAACAGAGTCCTCCAGGAATAATCTTTTTCACACCTCATGAGGTGCAACTCTCACGGTCTATTCCAGCCCTTGGTGAAATACATCTCCGGGATGCCCTCTCTCCTTGTCTCCTTTCTGAGATGTTGATTTACAGGTGTATTCCCAATGGGCTGGCCGGTTATTTGGATCTCAGCATCTCCACCAACCATGCTAAGCCCACCCTTCAATCACTCTGTGAACATCCATGAATAGTCTCTTGGGATGTTTTCTGGTGAGGAGCGTTTAGGTCAGAGCTGCCAGAACAGAGAATATTGATGGATGTTTTAATTTTTTTAAACCTAAAATATTTCAAAGCTTTAAAATGGTTTAAAGTTCAATGCGTTTTCTTTCTCAAAGTGGATCAGAGCAGAGACTTTCCTGGTCTCCTGGAATGGAAGGTGTGTCTGTACGCTCTTATTTGTTGTGGCATCAACTGTTGTCCTCAACAGTTGTCCTTGCCTTGAGAGTAGTTCCTGAGAAAAGCTTCTAAAGCAAAGGTCCTTTCTCGTTTCCAGTGCCTTATGTGTATGTTGGTGCTCCAAAGCCAGAGGTAGAAGGAACAACCTTGAACCAAAACACTTGGCTGTCTCTGCAGGCACCAGAGGATATATATGATGACGTTGAGGAAATGCAAGATAGACTGTAAGCATGGACCTGGGCTCTTTGCAATGGACGTGCCTATGAAACGTCTTTTAAAAACTACGCTGCACCACATCCTCATATAATATTTCTGTCTTTTAGCAGCCAAGCGTCAGATGCCTCAAGTCAGTTTGCGTCAGCCAGCAGTAAGTGCAGCACATGGGGAAGCTCAAGCGGGAGCTGCTTTTAATTTGGGATGGTCCCTGGGAGATGATGTGAATAGCTTCATTTAACTTTCAACATCTATAGTGTCTCCTTCTGGCCCGGTTGCTCTAAATTCCCATTACAACCAGCGGGGAGCAATACACGTGTCTAGCATGGAATTCATTTGAGCAACCTCGAAGCCTCTGTAAGAGTAAAATGTAATGGCCTGGGTGCAATTTGTCCAGCAAACCTCACCTCATCGCCACTGAACTTGGTTTGTGATAATTGCATGCCTTGGTTTGAAGTTTCAGGAAACAGCTATGAAGAAACATATGAAGATGTTGAGATTGGGGGTGATAATCCAGCAAAACCGGAGTAAGTTGTGATTTCTTAGCTTGCTTTTCGAAATGCTGACCGTACTTCATTGATTTCACATGCCAGGTACTGGCTGGAAGCCTTTTTTTTTTTTTTCCTAAATGCAACTGCAGAAAAGTTGTATGGGTGGGCTTCCCCCTCTTCCTCCCTTTTTCCCCTTCGGCTGGCACTTAGGGAGCAAAAAATAGTTACCAAAATTAACCCCCTAAGCAGTGAGGCCTTTCTATTAGAGCTTGTGGCACTCTCCATCCATTGGGAGTGCTCCCCTTACAGCCCTCTGCTTGCATAAAACACACAGGACGCTCTTGCCACCCTTCCCTTGATCAAAAGCGTTGCTCGGCTGTAGCTGAGAAATTGCACTTTTTTTTTTTTTTTTTTTTTTTGTGTGCCAAAAGAGGTAACGCCCAAGGCACGAACGGGGACCTTGTCCCCACAAAAAAAAAAAAGGGACAAAACGCTCACATTTCAGATCGCAGAAGTTCAGAAAGCTGAAAGGAGCCCAGGCTGTGAGCTAATGCCTGCAGCTGACATGCTGTAACTAACTCGCAACCTGCTCTTTTTTTACGTAGCTTCTCAAGATATTTGCTTCCACAGGGTGTGTTATAAAAGCAATGAGTTTTGCTGCCTCAGGTTTCTACGTTGCCTGAGCTTCCCAAATGGATTAAGAGGTGAAACGGGAAGTCAGTCGTGTTTTTGCTTATTAGCTTTGTGTGGTTCCCTACCCTCGTGCAGTAAAAGGTTTCCTGCATCCTTTTGTAAGAAACAGAGACAGCCTTTGGGAACAGCATATGGGCTGGGGATGCTGCACACAACTGCTTCCAGTGCATCTGGTGGCTCCCTTCTAAGGAGCAGTGTGGGAGGAATAATAAGGTGTTGCTGTACATCTGCTTTTCCCTTACGGATGTGAGACTCGTACCGGCTTGCATCTGGATTCAAGTCTAGCTGATGTGCGCGTGTAGAGCCTGCGTGTGTCGGAGAGGGGGGGAAAAAGTATGGGAAACCTGAAGCCTTAGAGGTGACCGGGCACTTATTGAAAGGTGAAAGTGCCATTTCTCTGCAAGTTGTCCATGGGAGTTGAGTGGCGGATGTGCGCGAGCTTCTCCAATGAGTGGGTGGTGTGTTGGCATCTGCATCTATCTCCTGGACCAATCACGCATGTCCTGCACCCGCCGGGAAGCGTGCCCAAACCTCTTCTGCGCCCCTCTGCACATGGCTGCTGAACAGCAGCAGAAATTAAACTCTATTGCTAATTCACGGAGGAGCAGCGCCTCTCGCTGGGTTTCCTCACAAAGCTAGGGTTTGGGGCCAAATTCACGGGGTTCAGAGGTCAGTGTCTTAACCCCCGAACGAGTCTTTATGGAATCTTTCCATTGATCCCATGTGCAGGATTAGGCATGCTGATACACATAAAGTATTTTTAATAGTACTTGCGCATGGGTCCTGTCCCCCATGTGAGGATCTTGGTTCTTTGCAGATAGAAAATCACTGAGTATCTTTGCAACCTCCCATAAGCTTCAGAGAGGAGTGTGTGTAGAGGAACGTCCTTCTCAAGAGCGTACACAATAAAAAATGTGTGATGAAGGGCGGCACAGACAGATGCTCCTGATGTCCTCCTTTAATGCGCACTGCATGCTTCTGGGGAATTTTGTCCCTTTCGTCAGGAATTTTTACTCCAAATATACCTGGATCATTCCGTAGTTGCCGGGTTAGAGAAGGACAACTTCAGTTAACACCGAAAAGTGTGAAGCTAAGCAAAGGTTTGAGGTTGGACTTCATAATTAAGCACCTTTTGCTGTGTGGGTGCCTGACCCATTGAATCCATCATACCATACGTGATGCTGTTAAGTCTTAAACCCGACTGCTGAGCTGAGGTCTAAGGTCTGCTGACCTTCCTTTGCCTGCTTCAGGATCTCTGGGGCTATGAGTATTGCATCTCCCACGTACTTCAGTGCCTGGTGCCTCTTTAGTTTAAAATCTGTTTCTGTTTTGGACAGAACAGAAAAACAAAGGAGATTTGGAAACTTGTTTAAGATAGAGAAGTTGACGCTGAAGAATATCAAGCTCAAGGAAGACTTCAGGTAAGAAAATGCTGGTTGTCCAACCCCTTCCCCCTCCAAACCTCAGGATTCATATTTGCAATAAGTTGAGAGCAGGACGTCTAAGAGTAAGGAATACAGCTTGATCTGGAAAGTTATGCCAGAAGGGCTTCTATGAACTCATCAGGAGCTGCTCTGGCAGATGTGGCCAATAGTCCATCTGTGCAGCTTCTCCATAGTCTCTGGCATGAGGCGTCTACAGCAGTTGGTCCTACAGCGGTGTCGCAGTTTTCATAGGTTTTCTGCTGCCTTTGGAATCTTCCTGATACCTCAGCATGATGCTGCTACGCAAGGAAACGTAGAAATGTGACACCTGCTGCCTAGACCTGCGCCAGGATTCAGCAGAGACTTCTTCTGATGTGGCTCTTCAGGGTTGACTTTTTTTATTCCAAGTACCATTTATAGTCAAGCTGGCAACAGCATCTGCTGAAGAAGTTTACTGTTGAGTCTGTAGTCTAATAAGTTAGGATAGAGGATATTGTATAACTTCCTGTAGTGCCCTTTCGGGTACTCTTAATTTAATATTCAAAACCCTGGTTAAGGTTGCATGGAAGCTGCCTTTTCCTCAAGTGCACAGTAGCTGCCTGCGGAGCCCGTCCTCCGCGTCCTCCGTGGCTGCCAGTGTGTGCCTCACCCTGTGCACAGTGCCTGAGGCCAGGAAAGTGCTACTTTGTCTTATTTCTGTGGCAATTCCAGCTTAACCCTTTCCTCTTTTGTCCGAGGAAGGTTTGTTTTACTTAAAAACCTTTTCACAGTAGGTACTCCACCATGTTGGTTGCTCCTTCCTGCATTATTGCTAAATATCATCATGGGGAAGGAGGCACCGGGTTTCATGACATTGTCTAGTAGCAAAAAACCCTTAAAGCTCCTGCAAGCATCTCAGATACCTACAATCATTGTCACGCTTACATTCCTGGGGAACCCATGATGTTGGCAGACTACAAAGAGGGAATTACTACTGACTACAGTTACCAGCTCTCCAACAACTGGCGTACTGTGTCCAGTTCTGGAGTGCTGTGTCCAGTTCTGGGCTCCCTGGTTCAAGAAGGACAGGGAACCTACTGGAGAGGGTACAGCAAAGGGCTACAAAGAAGATTATGGGACTAGAACACCTCTCTTATGAGGAAAGGCTGAGGGACTTGGGTCTCTTCAGTCTGGAAAAAAGACGGCTGATGACCTTACCAACACTTATAAATAGTTAAAGGGTGGGTGTCAGGGGCATGGGGCCAGACTCCTTTCAGCGATGCCCAGCGACAGGACAAGAGGTAACGGGCACAAACTTGAGCATAGGAAGTTCCACCTGAACATGAGGAGGAACTTCTTTCCTGTGAGGGTGGCAGAGCCCTGGCACAGGCTGCCCAGAGAGGTGGTGGAGTCTCCAACTCTGGAGACATTCAAAACCCGCCTGGATGCGTTCCTGTGCATTCCTCTAAGTGAACTTGTTTTGGCAGGACGGTTGGACTAGATGATCTCCAGAGGTCCCTTCCAACCCCTATCATTCTGTGATCAACCCTCTAGCTATTGGGAAGGGGCATAGGGGTGGGCAGGAGGAGGGTGCTTTTGCCCATTTGGAGTGTTCTTTGGATGCAGTGTAGAACTTTCATAACCTGTGAGATGAACAGCACATGGCTCTGGTTGCTGCCGTGGAGATGCTTATTTAGCAAGGGATGTAATTCTGGCAAATTTGGTTGGTGTCACGGTGGCACCCAGATCTGCCTCCATCGCTTCAGCTGCGAGCGCTGCGTGCTGCCAGCTTGTCGGTGCTCGTGGCTTTTTGGGCGATGCTGATGTGCAAAATTGTTTCTAAAAGCCTCTTTCTGTCCGCAGATTGTTTTCCGTCTCGGTATCAAATTTAGGTAAGCAACACGCATGTACCTGTCTCTTGGGGGTTTGTGTGTGTGTATGAAGAAGCAAATGTATTGAGTGATGGAAGAACAACTTTAGGCATTGTGCCTTTCTCAGAACCATGTAATGTGGCAGTAGTAACTTTGAAGACTTCGTAGACATTTTTGCTTCATTTGAGGTGGGGTTTTTTTGCTTGTTTTTGGGTGGTTTTCTTTGAAGAGGAGCATTCGTCTTGCAGATCTGAATATATTTAGGAAGGCAAGGTGTGAAGCAGTCCATGCTGAGACACTGCTTCCAGGCTGATGGTGGTGCTTAACAGTCGACCGCGCTCTGGCAGCTCTCTGTCAAACTTTGCTGCTTATCGTTGCCTGCTGGAGGGACACATTCACGCCTCGTGTAAATGGGGGTGGATGCAAAAACTGTCCCCACTAATCCAGCCTTTAGAAGGTGCTGGTGTGGACGAACCCACGTCCTCAGGATGGAAACCCTGCCCGGGCTGGCTGCAGTGTGAAGCTGGGGCTTTGCTGCTGCTCCTGCTCCATCCCTGGAGCTGGATGGCCAAACCCGTGCAGAAAACCGCCCACAAACACAACTAACAAACCCAACCCTCCTGCCTTTTGTTTTGACTGGTTTTCAGAGTCCTGAGGATCTTCCTTTCACGTTGCCTTGGCCCCTTTGGGTTGCGCAACCAGCAGCAGCCCCAGTTTTCCTCTGCAATCCGTCACTTTGAATACCAGGCTCAGAATGACATCTCCTAACAATTTTCTCTGCTGCGTTTTGGTTGACAGTGGCTGTTTCCCAGGAGGACACGGTGTACGACGATGTCGAGACGGGGCAGAGAGAGCCAAGGTGAGGAGGGTGCCCTCTCCTGGGGCTGGCCTTGGGCCAAGGAGATGTTCTTCTTGGCACAACCCTGTGCCCTGGGGAGCCTGCAGTACTGCAAGCCACCGAGGGTCATGAGCTGGGTCGGGATTCAGTCCAGGTGCCCTCCCCATGTGTGTTTGATTTGGCAAGGAGCATCCCGCAAAATGTTTCTTCAGTGTTACCTAGTTAGTGCCAAGAGACGTGAAAAGGAGAGAGCTGCTCCCTGAAACACGTGAAAATTCCGATAGTTTTCCTAAGGAAGGAAAACTCCAGCTCCCAGACCCGATAATCAGCCCTGTCCTGGCAAGCTCCTTGTCAGAAAAATTACTTTTAATAGGAACAGCATGTCTCAATGTCTTGCTGCCAGATGATTGTGGCTTCAGCGCGTGCTGGTATAAATCGCAGCAAGTGTTTGCGTTTCAGTGGTGGGTGTGGGGGGAGACGGGGAGAGAAATCACAACTTTGGAGGTACACGGGTTTGGGGAGGGGGCACAGTCTGCTGGAAAATCCTGAATTTCTGTGTGGCTCTTTCCCCTCCTCTCAGAGAGAAGGATGACAAGTACAAAACCTGGATGCCAAAATTTCGGGTGGCGAAAGAGGATAAGGACCAAAGGAAAACCAGCGATGATGTGGACAGGTCTTGATTTCCATTCTATGTTTTCCCATGTTGTCTAACTTTGTACGTGTCTCTGAAATGATTTGCAGGAGTGGGACGCCCCTGATTTTGCGCACATTTTCCGTTGGCTGCTGCTCCAGGGTCCTTTCCCTTTGAACTCAGCTTTCAGGAAACTTTGCAGAAAATATCTTGAGGGCAAAAAAATCTCTTGGATCTGAGCTGTATGCAAGCGGGGGATACCCTGAGGGTCTCATCCTGAAGTTGTCTTCCCACGTAGCCAACACAAAAAGATGCTACTTGCTATATATTTGGCTGCTTTTCTGCCCTGGTCAGTCCCGTTTCTTCTTTAATTGTGCCTGAATTAAATATTTGATCTCTGTGGATCAGCTGTTGCTATTTTGGCAAGAGCACTGTGTTTAGAAGCCCTGTACACAAGGTGGTAATTGCCTGTGTGTTCCCCTTCCCTTGTTTTAAAGTATTAATTTCTTGGGTCTTCTTTTTCCAGTTGGGTTTATTCCGTTGCATCTTGCTGTAGCATTTGTGCATAAAAGGAAGAATAAAGCTTTTTGTTACCGGTGCTGCAAAAAATTCACATGGAAGTAGGAATTTTCCTTTCCCTTTTAGAGTAGAAGAATGTGCATTGCAATGAGCTTTTTCATGACCCAGTACCCAAGACTTCAAACGAATCAGAGATCTATTTTATGGGTCCTTACCACAGAGTTCCCGCGTGGCGTTGCTCACACGCCCCTTGTTGTGTTGCGCAGAGTCGTGCGTATAATTTTACGGACTCTCAGAGATCACAGGTCCTGCAGGCCGAGACTGCCAAGGAGGAATCTCTTCACGGCTTAAAAGTCCCTAATTTCAGCTCTTGTTAATTTTAAGCGCGCAAAAGTTAGCCAAGGGTGAATGATTTATTGCAAGGGGGTGGGTTTTGTTTGTTTGGCTGGTTTTTTTCCTGTGTCGGTTTTAAAACGAGAGTCACAGCTGGAATTTTATGTACAAACCCGAAAGAGTGGCATCTCCGTACACAGGGAATGCCCCAGCATGGATGGCCATTGCTCCCCTTGAGGCTGGTTATAAGCGCTTGCTTTTCACTTTACAGTGCCATACAAATGTCTGCTTGGGTGACTTTATCCTCCATGTGCTAAAAAAGCAACAAAAATCTGGAGACCTGTGCCAAGCCCCACTTCCATAAATGACTCAGGATGAGAGTTATCTGGGGACTCTTTGTGTTTGCATATAAATAAAACCAGAAGGAGACAAATTGCTGGGGGAAAAGTGAATTGTTGACTTCTATAAAAATACGACTGATTTGAAACACTTGATAGAGAGTTTGTTTGTTCCCACGCTGCTTACGGAGAATACAGTTATTCCGAATGGAGATACAAAATGGCTCAAGTTATGCTCACCAACAGGATCAAGTTGTATATTCATTGTTTTATGAAAAATAGAGATGCGAACAGTCTGCTTTGCTCTTCCAAGAGTTCATTGCAGGCAAGAGCGGATTTAGGCTCTGGGTTGCATTTCCCAGGATGCCAGGGGTTATTTAAATTATTAAATTCCTGGGGAGGAATAACCCCATGCACCAGTACAGGTTGGGGGCTGACCTGCTGGAGAGCAGCGCAGCTGAAAGAGACCTGGGAGTCCTGGTGGACAACAGGATGACCATGAGCCAGCAATGTGCCCTCGTGGCCAAGAAGGCCAATGGCATCCTGGGGGTGCATCAAGAAGAGTGTGGCCAGCAGGTGGAGGGAGGTCATCCTCCCCCTCTACTCTGCCTTGGTGAGGCTGCACCTGGAGTCCTGTGTCCAGTTCTGGGCTCCCCGGTTCAAGAAGGACAGGGAACTTGCTGGAGAGGGTGCAGCAGAGAGCTACCAAGATGATATGGGACTAGAACATCTCTCTTATGAGGAAAGGCCGAGGGATTTGGGTCTTTTCAGTCTGGAAAAAAGAGGGCTGAGGGGGGACCTTATCAACACTTATAAATAGTTAAAGGGTGGGTGTCAGGAGGATGGGGCCAGGCTCTTTTCATTGGTGCCCGGGGACAGGGCAAGAGGTAACGGGCACAAACTTGAGCATAGGAAGTTCCACCTAAACATGAGGAGGAATTTCTTTCCTGTGAGGGTGGCAGAGCCCTGGCACAGGCTGCCCAGAGAGGTGGTGGAGTCTCCAACTCTGGAGACATTCAGAACCCGCCTGGACGCGTTCCTGTGCCACCTGCTCTGGGTGACCCTGCTCTGGCAGGGGGTTGGACTAGATGATCTCCAGAGGTCCCTTCCAACCCTATGATTCTCTGATTCTATGATTCTATGAAATGGAGCTCAAGTTGTGTGTGTGTCTCTCTCTCTCAATGCAGAAAGATCTTCAAAGTCAAGAAGAGTGATGCAGAAAAAAGCAAGAAGATGGAGAAAGAAGAGAAGTTTTTTAGAAAAACATTTATGGTACGTGTCTCTCTTTAGAGAATTAGCTATGTCAGAGGAGGAAAGCAGCCATGTGTCATGCTTAAGAGATGCATGGTGGAAAGCTGTTGGTCCTTATCTATGCTGGGAGGGATGTCCAACTGACCTGCCTCCTTCTCCCTTAATCTGGGATCTTCATCTGGCACATTGCTGGTTATTTTCCCCCTCTTCAGCCCCAAGCAAAGCCTCACAACCTATTCTGAGATCTCTTATCTCCATCCCTACCCACAGCCTTTAAAGACATCTCACAGGAGTCTAGAATTAACTTGTGCTTTTTATTTCTTCTCTGCAGTATGACAAGGAGATCAAGGTCATCAACACGGCCACTGCCGAGTGCTCGGTCCCCAGTAAGAGGAGAGTTGACCTCCCGCTCACAGCTGGAGAACAGCTGGATGTTATCGATGTCACGGAGGGCAGCGCAGTGATTTGCCGCAATTCGGAGGGCAGATGTAAGTTTGCAGAAAGTCTCTGGCATGGGTGGCCACTCCTCAATCCAGTTTGGAGGGGCAAGCAACAGTGCGTTCTTTGTGCTTAGCCACCGCGACTTTATTTGTTCAGGAGTTTACTAATTTACTTCTTTTTTTCCCCCTTCTCTCAGATGGGTATGTTCTAGTGGAGCATTTGAACTTCAGGTAAACTCAGATTTTATTTATGATGATGCATATTTTCTTCTCCATCCTGTGTACAGATATTTGAGATCTGGAGGAATGTACTTAAAACTTCTGAAGGCAGGGGAAGCTTACTGTAAACAGCCAGTATTAAATATTAAATAAGTATTTCCAGTTTTCGTCTGCTGTTCTGCTGTTACGCAGGTTTCCAGTCCAACTGCAGCTAAAAAAAAAAACCCGTCCAGTCATGACTTGTATAAATTGGAGATTCTTGACTTGCCTTCAGATATGCCATATTAATTCACATCTGCTGCAGGCGTGGGCCACTCGGTGTGCGTCGCCTTGCCAAAACACACCCTTAAGTCCCTTGCTGCAATATCATTTCCTTGCATGCTCACGCATAATTGATAGAAACGAACCTCTTATTGCCCAGGTGCCCGTTGCTGCGGAACTTTCTTTTTTGTTTTTTTGGTTTTTTTTTTGAGACAGACAGTACTAACTGCCATGAGAGCCGCTCTCCCTCCTGGAGCATCCCTGAAGGTGAAGGTCTCTTCTGTGCTTCCCGCATCCGTGAGAGTCCGCCATGGTCAACTGTGGAGAGCTGATGCGATTGTAAATAAAGTTTTATTTTTTGTGCTTACAGTTAAATGTGCAAGAGACGTTTCCTTCCCCCCCCGCCCTCCATTATTTAGAGCATGTTAGTTATTTTCAGGATTTCTCACTTTTTGGTGTACCTCGTGGGTCGGCTCTGAAATAGCTGGAACATTTCTACACCTGCATGAAAAAAATTGCGCAGTTTAGTTCCTGCATCTCATTACTGCCTGTTTTAGGTGCTGGAATGGCAAGACTCCCCAAAAGATTTGCTCTTTGGAAAGCAAACCATATAATTACGAACTGGTTTCGATCCTGACCAAAGTATTGAGAGAAGAAGTATGAAAAGTATTGAGATAAGAAGTATGCTCCGCCACTCTTGCTGGGTTAAATATATAAAATAGTGGAAAGCTTGACTCATTTCTTTCCAGAAGACATTAAAAAAGAGTAAATAAAGCATTCAGGCAAAATTTACTTTATTTTTGTAAGCTAACTTAGGCATCCCAGATATGTAAAGGCTGACTTCTGGCTCCCACCCCCTCCCTTCGCAGCAGCAGTTACCCAACAGTTGCCCCTGTGTTTGGGCTGTTCTCCGCTGCCGGCCTGGAGGATGATTGCTTATTTCAAGAAAAATGCTCCTAAATGGAGGAAGAGAAATATAAATTGCTAATGGCTTCTCCTCGGTGTATCCGGTGGATGCCTTTTCAAAAAAACAGAAGAACGTGCGCGGAGTTTTAACATGGCTTTGGAAGAAAAGAAAAAAACCCAAACCCTAAATATGACTGTAGTGTAGAGCTGCTGCCCCTCCCCGGCACATTTTTAAGAGGCCATATCAGTTTGCTCATAAATAGCCTAAAAATGTAGATGGTTTAATTAGGAATTATTAAATGTTCCAGGCTTAAGAAAACACAGCAAAATAAAAGCGCTGTTTGCCACACGGCCATTTCAAAGCTGGCATAGAAGACATCAGCAAATCACAGAGCAAATATTGAACGTTGACTTTTAAGTCTATGCAGCCATTCTTATTTATTTTACCATGTGGTTACTATTAAGTGCGTTGGCCTGCATCCATCCTTGCAATTAAAAAAAAAATAAAAAAATAAAACAATCCCCTGTACGCATGCACAGCTTTACAGGCTTGCCAGCCCAAATATTTAGACTTCTGTAGCGGAGATGGAGAGTTCGGGGAGCTGAAGTGCGTGTTTGGCTTCAGAGCAGGCTGGGACGTGCACGACGTCCTTCACCTACAGCCTTTGCGGGGAATTATCCCGTTGGAAGTTGAGGAGATGGTTTACTTGGGGGGGATTTTTATTTTTTTTTTTTCCCCCGACAATGTTTAGGATTGATCCTGTGAAGAAGACACCGCCTTCCTCATCCTCCTCCCCATCCAGCACTAGCTCACAACTCCTGCAGTCTATTAATCACACGCTCTGCCAGCTCCGTAGGCAAATCTTGTATTAGCCACATGTGCCAGCTCATTTTTGTCTCCTAAGGAAGTTATTTTACATTTTTTTTAAATTAAATTAAAAAAAAAAATAAAATCTCCCCATATATCCTGTGATACACGTGACTGGCCCCCCCCCCGATCCCCATGCAACTACGCACAGTCCGTGGTGGGTTGCGACCCAACGGGATGTGAAACACAAACTTCTGCACCGGCGTTGGCAGCTGGCTTCACACGAGGACGCCTGGCTTAAACTTAAAACTGCTTTTCTTCATGGACAGATTCCCATGCACGTACAGAAGGAAAGCGCTTGAGATAGGATGACTCAAGACAGTACACAAACCTTTTACGTAGAGCAACTTAGATTTCCTCGCTTAAGCCACAGGTTGACTATATTTAGGTCAAGTTACTGGTCAGGAAATTAAATTCTTCCTTTTTTTCTTTGATAGCCTTGCTGGTGCATCCTAAACACATCAAAACTTGAAGTTAATTCTCATGTGAATTTTAGGCCCCGTTCCCCCACGTTCCTTCTCAAAACGGAGCTCGTCGTGATAATCGGTCTGATTTGCTGAATCTGAGGGCGAACTGAAAGTTCTTAGAAGGCAGTTGTGTATCGCAGAAGCTGTGTAAGAAAGGAGCGTGGATAGCGACTGCAGCTTTGTGCCTTAACTGGATTGACTTCCCTCTGCGTCACAGGCGTATATGAACTAAGTCCCCAGTTCCGTCCCCCGCCCCAAGCACCTATCCTGCAGCGAAAGGTTATTTTTGCACAATATCTTTGAAATGCTCCTCCCCATGCTTTTGCCTAAAGAGTCAAGATCCGAGTCAGCACGGGTCCATCAGCTCTGCTGGATGCACGTCAATACAGAAGAAGACCTTTGGGCCTCGCTCCTGGCATGTATTTTGGGTTGGGGAAGCTGTTTCTGCTATCCATTTATATATTTTAATTCCCCTCTCTGCCCCTTCGCCCCCCCCCCCTGCCCCCCAACAACAAGCCCTGGGGGCATCCATGGCCCCGCAGCCGGGATGTGCCGGGAACATCTCCAGAGGGAAACTCTACCAGCCAGCCCCAGCCAGCAAAAAGGGACTGTGCGATAAGTAAGTTTTAAAGATTTGTTGCTCTTGCCGCTTTTCATCTCTGAGTTTATTAAAGTGCAAATGTCAACCATGGAGACAGCTATCACATGCAGTGCGGTACACCGAGAAACACTTTCCACACCATAAATGGAAGGTAAAAGGCTTCGTTGTGATTATATCTAATGCACAGTTACTTGCACAAAGGAGAAAACTGAACCTAGGCTCCGTGCCCTTCCACAACAGCTAGCCCCAGAAAGTACTAAAGCAATCAATTTGAAAACAAAACCTTCGCCGGTCCATCAGTTGACAACATAGAAAACGCCAAGGAGGACGGAGTGTTTATAGAGCTCAGGGTTTTTTCCTGAGCTTCACGTTAATGATATGTTTGAAGGGATGCTTACACTCGGAGCTTTTAAAAGTTCAGTATTTTAACCAGAAAACCCCCATAAATAGATAATATCATAAATCATAAATACTCCCTATAGTATGAACGAAAAATTGCAATGGACTAGTCTGGTTCATCTCCCCCACAGAGCTGAGGTTTGTCTGCCCAGAGATGCCGGGCCATGGACACTACAGTGATGCTCAGATTCAGTTTTGCTTTGTGCTCTAAAATTAAAAAAAAAACAAAACCCAACAAAAAACAAATGCATTGAGGTACAAAACATGTGAATATAACATGATACAGAACACATGAACATGCTTTCAGCAACAAGAATAAATATCACCATGTCTACAGTACCTACTTCACAGCTTCGTGAGATGAGGATAAATAAACCATTTCAAAACTTGAAAAAAAAAAATAAAGCCACAGAGATGAGTCTTACAAATAAACTTTGATTTTTAAATTAAGGCAGCTTCAGCAGGAATTTCAAGGCTTTTGTTGAAGACAGACTTTTCGTAACACCAGAAGTGTACTCATGCTTTGCAGCCGGAGCTCTCATTTACCGTCCAGTTCTCCTAATTTTGGTGACCAAAACCGAGCGAAGATATGTGCATCCGATACACGGAAGATCAGATTTTTTTTTTCCTCTCAGCAAAAGTCAGTGTTTGGTCAATAGTATAATGTGGGAATTCTAAAAAAAAAACCAAACACTTCATCTCTCAGGCATGGGAGTGAGGTACCTCTGAATGAATCGTTAACTCCGTGCCCAAGAGGCAAACTGGAAATTCAGAATTATAGGAAGCTGTTGCTTTGTTTTTTATAAGTGAATGACGACAAGAAATATATAAGGGAAGGGCTAAGGAGGCCGAAGGAAAGTGCTAAATGGAAAGCCCGCACCAAAGTAAGACCTGAAGAAAGGTGACTCTAGGAGGTACATCGTACACCTGAAACAAAAACAGATCCTAAGAATTTTCAGTAAAATACTTCAGGAGCCGGAGCGGGGATTTGTTTGGCTCATCCGAAGGGATGGATGTGCGATTCTTCTTCCCCCTTCTCCTCTCAGCGACTAAAAGGGTGAAGCCAAATAATTGCACAAGAAATGGTACTTCAAGTATTTAGAAACACGGCCTGCACGTCTCACCAGCGGGATTCTGCATAAACTCGGGAGGGTGGGGGGGGGGTTGTGCACCCTGTGAAATAAAGCTGCGACCTCCAGCAGTCCGGATGTATGTCCAAGGCACAATTTCATGTCCTGCGCATGGGGCGCTCCTCCTTCTCGATGGGTGCACGCAAGACGAGTGATGACAAAGAGCAGTGAAATGAAAAGGAGTCGACAGAATGCTTATTATTTTGGTCAAACTTCCTCTATTCCAATACGAGTGCCATTATAATCACGCGAAAAATTGTATATACAACAGACACTAACCCGTTGCTTCACTTTTTTACAACACTGCCCAGATCGACCCCCGTGCTTCTACACCCCTGATGAAATGCTGAGTTGGGTGTACACGCGGAAGATGCATTTCTGACCCCTCAAGAGAAAAAAAAATAAAAATCCCGCTGCCTTCGCCTGCTCAGCTCTGACTCCTGAACCCCAAATTGTCCCAAACCTCATCGGCTTCGGCAGGGGAGGGTGGGAGGACGCTCCGGGCTCCCGATGCCACCTCGCCTCCCATCCCTGGCCGAGGCCACGCTGGGTCCGACGGGGGTCAGCTAAGCTCCTCAGGGGCTTTACCTAGAAGAGGGCGTAAAAATACCATCCCTTTTCTCCGGGTCCTCTCGCACGCCGGGATTAGCGTGGGCGATGGCAGGCGTCCAGGGCACGCACCTACCCCGCTGGGCAAACCAAACTGAGAGGCCAATCACAGGGATACCACCTACATTTTTTTTATATATATATATATATATATATATATATATATGTACACACACGTATAATATATACGTATACATATGTATACATATATCTTATGTATAATATATATATTATATATAATACATTATATATAATACATATATAATCTATACATATATATATATATATATATATTTGCCAACTAGTACAGTACAAGCTATTTCTGAATTAACTCCTCCAGGAGCTGGAGGTCCATGCTGGGGCCTAACTGAACTCCAGCCTTTGCATTTTCATCTCTCTCCCCTCCTCGGGCTGAAGCAAAGTTTGGGTGAGTTTGTGGCTTGCAAAGCGCAGGCGTCCAGCGGCTTTTGAAGAATTGCACTTGGAGGAATTCAAGTTTCTGTAGGTCAAATAGGTTTACCCTGCTTTTCCTGATGGTCAGGCGTGTACCAGCATCACCGGGGAAAAAAAAAAAACAAACCAAAAAAAACCCACCAAACCTGACCACAGTGTAACAGTGTAAAAGTTAAACTTTTCCTCTGGAAAATGTAACTGGAGGTCAGCAGCTTCTTTGTAGCTGGGAACCAGAAAATAGCCTGTGTGAAAGCAAAATAAATTATTAAAAAAAAAAAAAAAAAAAAAAAAAGGCGACTTCTCAGACTATTTCAAAGCGCAGCGTGGATTTGGGTAAGGCTGTAAGGGATGGTTTAATCGGATGTGTTCCTCCGGTACTTCCATCGGTCCCACTCGCTCCACTGCCTCTGCTGACATCGAGCAGGAACGTTGCTTCATCTCTTTGTGTCTCTCCATATGGAAAACTGAGCCACTTTTATGGCCTTCCGGGCAGGACAGGCTTTGCAGATCCACACGTGAGTTAATGTTTCCAAGGGGCTGAGAAGATGCCAAGTGCTGCAAGGGCTTATTCTACCACCTACAAATCCCACCCGCCTCCAGGAAGCCAGTATTTCCTCCCAAGGGCATTCGCTGCCCTTTAATGCCATCAGTTCTGCCTGGTAGGAAGTCCCAGAGGGGAGGTGTCATTTTAAGGCGAGACATCTGTACATCGACGTCCTCCTGAACCGCAGATCGTATCTAATGCGCCAGCCCCTCCTCAACTGGGCTACAGGTGTTTCCAGGACAAGCGACTTGGCAACATGCTCAGGTGGGAGCGACGATTTAAACAGCCTTTTACAGCTCAAATACGTTTCACGGCGGGGGGTATGGACGCTCCTAACACTTTCTTGGGTGGAAATTAATGTCTGTCCCTCCAGCTGCTCGGCTGCCCTCTCCTGCTCCTTTCCAAAGGGACTTATCTCCAGCACCCGAAACCATTTAGGGCTGTTTGCTCAGCGTTTGCTCGTGTCCCAGCACTGATCCGAAAGCTGCTAAAAAGCTGGGTGCTGCTCAGCTTCGGCTCTGGGGTGGTTATTTTGGCATGCAGGAGTCTGGATTCTCCATCCTCGCCAGGTATGACCCGCTCACACCACAGCACCGGAGACGCGCATCGTCCGAGAGCCACCGGGCACAGCACCAAAGCCATCCTCCGCCCCAGAGTATTTATTTCATCACGATATAAGATAATAAAAAGCTCGATACAAAACCTAGGAGTACTACAAATATTTCCAGTGTTGCTTTTAAAAAGAAAATTGTTCTGCTGTCGGGTTTTATAATCCAAGCACTGCTGCGTTGGATTTAGCGTACGAGAACTTAACAGCAAAACTGATTTGTTATTCTTTTTTTTTTGGATGCTTTTGTGCGGCTTCTGGAAAAATTGGAGCTGTAAAGTCCCGATAGTGAGAATCCAAGCGTAATCTGTAACAAAAGTAAGGCAATTTTGTGTTTTTAAAAAAAAGGGACTTCAGGCTGAAAATGTCCATTTAACTGCCAGTAGATGGCAAAAATATCCCGTATTTGTCTTCATTACCTAAAATGATTAGTACAAAAGGCTTAATGTGTCGTTCTCTTCCTTGCTTCTCATAGAAACTTGCAGAAAGTATAAATTAAAGTGCAACTGTACAAAAAAAACTAGCAAAAAACCTCTACGGGTCATAAGAAGCTATCCAAAAGATGGATTAAATTTTTTTTTTGAGTGACCGCGTTCCTGGGATTAGCAAAAGTTCTCCTTTGCTTTGTTTCTTACAACAACAACAAAAAAAAAAAATCAGGAAAAAAAAAAACCCACCCAGGATTTTTTTGGCAAAGTTTTCATAAAGCATTTGTTCCTTGACTCATTAGACTATTAACGTTCCTTCGCAATCAAGTAAATGGAATTAAATACCATAGCAAAGCCAAGCGGGTGCCAACGCTGCCCATTAGATGAAGCCTATGTAATCAAAAATAAAAATTCTTTTAAACAAAGGAGTCACACATGCATTCGAGTTTACCCTTGAATAACGAGAATTGAACCTTAAAAATCGCCGTAGTTTGTCTTAGAAAATAAAATCCTTTCCTTCAGATAGCCAGTAGTAAAGGAAGAGTGAAACGCTGGATTCGGATATCCCTGCCTTGTCAGCGGAGCGGTTGAAGGTGACGGTCCGTTGGGCAGCGGCGGGATGGGAGAGCCCTCCGGCGCGAGAAGCGAGTCTCCGGCGGCGCGAAGCTGCGAGCGGGGGACGGCGGGGACGGCGGATTTGGCAGCGATTTTCGGGTGGTCACAACCGGGTGAAGGCTTCCTGTGGGAAAGGCGGGAGGTAAATGCTTCGGAGCCGCGCCATGCTGCTGGCTCTCGCCCAGCCGTGATGACCCCCACCCCGTGGCGGGCAAAGAGATGGGTTTTCGGGGCAGGGGGTGGCGCATCCGAATCCTGCTTGGGATCTGGCCCCTGGAGGGGAGGGTGAGTGGGTTGGAGGGGGGGTGACGATTAAGGGCTGGAAGGCAAGCTGCCTTCACCTTTGAAGGTGGTGAGCAGGTCAGTGCCCTCCAGGGCGCTCAGGAGGAGGAAATAAAGCATCTTATGGGACATTCCTCTGCAAAGACTTGACACGCGGAGGCTTTCCCATGGCAACTTTGCAACAGGACCTTTGCACATCCCACCTTACCCCCCCCCCCCATCTTTAGCAGGGGAAAAAAAAAAACAACAGAGGGGAGGGATGGCATATTGCACTAGTGCAGAAGTGTCTGAGCAGCTGCTGGTTTTAGGAGGAAAGTGTTACCAAAGGCATCCGGATGCGAACGCCGCAGAGCCACTTCATTACCCTGTTTCGTGTAGCTCCTGGCCGACCCCTCTGAGCTGGCTCAGCCCATCCTGGCCCTGCTCCGCACAGCAAAGGGGGTACAACCTCACTGCAGGCTACCGGCACCGCAGAAAGCTTGGCCATGGCTCCGTTAACTCAGGATGAACCAGGGGTGAGGTGTTTTCCAAAAACTCGGAGATATATTTGCTAGTTTACAGCCACGCCAACGTTTCCCATTTGGTTCACTTGGATAAAAAAGGGTATTGGATATATTTCACCACGGTATAATGAGTGAAATACAGTTATTCTTAATTTCCTCGGTGCCTTGTTAGAGGGGAGCATGTTTTGGGTGTGGAACTGGCTCTGTCGCAGGCTATGGAGCGGTGAGGGGCGGAGGAGGAGGAGGAGGAACGAAGGAGAAGAAACAAGGAAGGGATAAGTCGGACCCGATCCTCACAGTGCAATACCGTGTGCGGAGGGACCGGTGCTTCGGTGCCGCCCGTCAGCGAGCCAGGGCCATGATCAGGCTGGCGCACATCTCGAAGAAGTCCATGGTGTGGCTCCCCAGGCGCGGCGTCACCGAGGGGATGCTGCCGACGAAGGAGCCGCTCAAAGAGCCCATCAGCGACTGGCACTCGGCGGCCGCGGCGGCATCGATGCTCAGCCTCGGGCGGTGCAAGCCGGCGGCGGAGCAGGAGCGCTGCGGCGTGGACGAGCCGGACCTCTGCTCCATCACGTCGTCTTGAATATGAAAAAAAAAAGGAAAAAAAAAAAAGAAAAAGTGGCATTAATTTGGCATCTGCAACGCGTGTTTGGTAAGCAACTAGTAAGAGTAGTGGAGACAAATGGCTCAAAAGTGCATTTGCTGACTTGACACAGCAGCATAAGCGTTTTGAAATGCAAAGAATGATTTTAAAATTTTTTTTGACACTGCCAAACCTGCCATTTTATGTGTTTTCCATCTCGCGTTGCACCATTTCCCGCTTACCATCGATGCTTTTGAAGTCCAAGAGATAACTGCGGTTGTCCACCTGGTAGAGCTGCAGGCTCATCTTCACGTAGTTGCCCGTCACCGGGTTCTTGCGGCGCACTCGGAGGTGGTAGGAGTTCACCACCTGCAAGGGGAAACTGGCTTTCAGGAGTAAGATTCAAGGCAGCACGAAGACCATTTCTTTCCTTATTTTTTTTCTAAATACTAGCAAGACACCTTTTGAGAAAAACACGGTTTCTAGAAAGAACAATATCTATAAAACCAAGCAAAGGGTTCATGCCCTATTTCCTCATAAAGCCATCTTTAAAAATGCTTCTTAGGGCTCTGATTCACCAGGTGCTGGCAGACGAAGCCGCCGTGACCCATCTGCCAGGCACCAAACTGATGTTTGCTCCTCTCTGACCAGCAGCAACGGCCACATGAGCCAAAAAATCCACTCATAGACCCACGTACAAGGACGGTGTCCGTGAAACCAGGGCACCTGGGCAACTGGGGAGAGTAACTTCTCCCATCGGCGCAGCTAAATTCAGTGTTTGTGAATCAGCCCTGAGCTGTGCATTTTCTCTTGCCGCTTCCCACCCCACAATCTGCTGCATCTCATTTGCAGTGAGATTTTTTTTTTTTTTTTTTTTCTCTGTGCTATATTTAAGAAGCAATTGCGTGGATGGGAAAGCTATTTTGATGAAGAGTCACATCTGAAGTTATTCTTAGGGTGGGAAAGACTATTGTGAAACCTCCTCGTACCAAAAAAGCTCCACTGCCTACGTTGGGCTGACTTGGTTTGTGAAGCTGTACCAGAAATCCATCAGGTTCGTTCGCTCTCTGTAAGACCGTGCAGCTAACAAATGCCTGGCTGGTGTAGGCATATGCATCTGGAGACAGTCCATCTCCTGGCTGCTGCAGTGAAATCGGGATTCTGGGCGCTACTTGACTTTAAATATGTGATATTATCAAAAATAAGGAGGAGATAGGAGGCACTGAGGAAGCGGCAGAGTGATGTTCACGCTGTACGTCACTGTGGGACCTGGAGCGAGGAGGGTGTCTCCTCCGGTGATGAAGATCTGGGCTGAAATCCTCCTTACCTTGTTCCCCATGCTCACACGAAAGGCCGTGAGTCAGGAGAGCTCACGTCAGCGACTGCACCGAGATTTAGTGAATCAGGCTTAGCAGAAAATAGGAAGGGCTAAGTTGGGGGTTTATTAATCGGCCTTTGAAAAAGATTGCGACTAAATGCTGCGTGGCTCTGAAGAAACACCTGACGGGAGCGCTGTCAACTAAAATGCCGTCTGGGTTTAAATCGAGCTTCAAGAAGGTGAGCCCTAAACCGGGGACGCAGTAAGCGTGTCTGAAAGCACATCCGGACCACCAGCACCGCTCCCTCTCCATCGAGGAAAACGCCACCGCAGCGATGGTGCAAACTCCTGCCCCCAACGTCCCCCCGCCCCTCACCCGTGCATCTTTAACGAAGATGCGTGTCGTGCCATTTCAGCACACAGGACTGCTAGGACGCGGGCAGAAATAACGAGAGTTACTTTGCTCAGAAGCACTCGAGATGACCTCGCAAGGAATTAGCCACCAAAATTAGAAATGCGAATGGCTCCTCTTATCCCCGCAGCTAAACGAGGCAGAATCATCCTTCCAGTCAGAGGCTTAGAGCGTTCAGAAAGAAAACTCTTATTTCAGGCTATAAATAAGCACCACAGCTAGCATCTTAATGCAGCGTGTTTGTAGGGACAAGAAATAGCAGGGCTGGTGGCAGGGTGCGAGCATTTGTTCGGAAACGGGTGAGGCTGTAACCAAACCTACCAACCTCCCCGAGCAATTCAGCTCATGAGAAAAAGACCCTCGAAAAGCAGCAGGAAGCACCAGCACTCCCTACCTTCCACTCGAAATCCAGCTGTTTCATAGCGCGGTAGACCTCGGCCATAATGTCATAGGGTTTGCTCTGGCTGCGGATTCCCAGGTGCCACTTGGCCTTTTTGACAGTCAGGGGTTTTGGCTTGGTGGTGTTGAGGGCATCCAAAGGACATCGCGCTTTGGGGCTGTCCGCTATCAAGGGCGGCATCCGCTCGGGATGCGGCTTCACCCCGGGAGGGATGTGCATGGCGCTGTCGTCCATGAAGGAGCCGGTGGGGGGGCTGGAGGCCAGGTAGAACTCGCTGGCTTGGTTCATGATCCTCCGGTTGTCAATGACGAGGTGGTAAGCCACCGCCAGCTGGTCCTGAGGGTCACCGCTGTACAGGCTGTTCATCACCTCTGACTCTGTGCATTCAAACTTTTCACAAACTTCCCGAACCGCGTCGTCATCGATGACGGTGGCGTCGTAGGAAGGGTCCTCTGGGAACAGGTAACTGGGCAGCTCCTCCTTAAACCACTCGTGTTCCCTGGGGAAAGGCAGAAAGGAGACACCATGAGCTCGGTGCAGGGCTGGGGGCATAAGCTGGGGCAACCACTGCCACCAGTCCCCCACTTTGTCTAGCTAAGACTGATCCTCACCTGCAGACTGGGGAACCCAACCCAGCCCAGCACGGTCCTCCCAGTCTTGCAACAGCGACGACGCTTTGCAAGCATGGCTGCTTGCTCACTGGGCTTTGCAGTAAGACCTCAGCACTTACGAGATGCTCACGCTTTTTGATGACTATGGGTCTGATGGAGATACAGAGCATCGAAGTTATCCAGGTACCTGATTCCCACTGATATTACAATGAAGTCGATGATTAAGTGGCTGAATGCCATAGAGAGCTTTGTCTATAGGTTCTATGTATCAACTGTAAACTTATAGAATCATAGAATGGTTCAGGTCAGAAAGGACCTTAAAGATCATCTGGTTCCACACCTCCCACCAGACCAGGTTGCTCCAAGCCCCGTCCAACCTGGCCATGAACCCCTCCAGGGATGGGGCAGCCACAGCTTCTCTGGGCAACCTGGGCCAGGGGCTCACCACCCTCACAGTAAAGAATTTCTTCCGAATATCTAATCTAAATCTCCCCTCTTTCAGTTTAAAACTGTTATCCCTTGTCCTATCACTCCACTCCCTGATAAAAAGTCCCTCCACAGCTTTCCTGTAGCCCCTTTAGGTGCTGGAAGGGGCTCTCAGGTCTCCCTGGAGCCTTCTCTTCTCCAGGCTGAACAACCCCAACTCTCTCTGCCTGTCCCATGTCTCAGCATGTCTTGCCACATGTGCTGCTGCTCTAACATGTAATTAAATCCTCTCGTCTTAAAGAATTAAGAAATAAAAAAGGCATTTTACTTGTTTTTACTTGAAAGGTAAAATTGAGGCCATCCATTGCAAATGCGTTAAAAACCTGAGAACTCCTGAAAGTCCCAGTAACGTTTAAGTAGATGCGTAGCACACCAGCTAGCTGTAATGGTTACTATAAATTTCATAAAACGCTCACTGAGCTCCTGTTTTGCAAAATGTTTCTAAAATGGCTCGGATTGTGAGAACTTGGAAGTCCTACTGCCAGCCATGAACTTTTAATGATCTCTGCAGGCACAAATATCTGCTTAAGAACCCAAGTGTCCCTTTCCTCTTGAATTTCCACAGCGATGCATGCAGATAAAAGGTTCGTGGGCACTGCACTCATTGCCTAGACGAGAAAACTATGCTGCATTTAAAGATGAACTATTAACTCACATTTTAAACTATATGCGGTATTTATGGATTAAGTTAGTAATTCTTGTGTTTCTCCCCCTTTTTTATTGGATAGACACTCAGTACAATGATTACCCTCTTATTCCGAACGGGGACCCAGAGGGAGGTGGTCTTGGTAATGAAAAAAGGCTGGTGGATATTAAGTTCTTAGGATTATTGCACGATGTAGCTGGTTTTGCTAAGCACTATTAAGAGATTTTTGAGGCTATTTTATAACACAGTAAAATAGCATACATATATATATATATGTAAAATCTATATAAAATCATCACCCTGTTCATCATCACCCACTGCCAGCCGGCAGAACCCACCGCTCCATCGGCGCAAAAAGGTGCAGGAGTGCTCCTTGAATCACTTGGGACAAAAACCAGCTGGATTAGCTGATACTCCTGTAAAGCACCCGGCCCACCTGCCAGCAGATGACCCCCAGGACAGCCACCATCCTCTGCCACCGGTACGCTGGAGCCCCCCCGAACACAGCCAGCCCACCCCATCCCACCTGGGCTGACCTGATGTCCTTGATGGTTGCTCGCTTGAGGGGGTCAACCTGCAGCATGTGCATGAGGAGAGTGGCGACGGAGCGGTTGAGGTATTCAGGGATGTAAAACACACCTCCCCGGATCTTCTTGAAGAGGGTGGGGACGTGCTCGTCGTCGAAAGGCAAAGTGCCACAAAGAAGGGCGTAGAGGATAACGCCACAGCTCCAGATGTCCACCTCGGGGCCGGCGTACAGCCTGTGCGAAGGCAAGGGCAGGAGAAAGGTGTCACCCCCCCCATCCTCCTCTCCTTAGGCTGCAGGTCCCACCGGGCGAGCTGGGGACCCTCAGCCAGCTCCACGGGGGCCAGAGCCACAGCCCACCCCAGGGCTGCTCATGCAGATGCCCCCAACCAAACCTGGCATGGCAGGTTTGGAAATGGCATGGCAGGGCTGATGTGGGCTGCCCACGCTCCTCTGGATGGACACGTACATCCCTGCATCCTCCAGACCCTCCAAAACACCAAACCCCACATTTCCAAGAGCTCTGCCAGGCTGTTTGTTCCTTTGCCCCAAAGGCTCAGCCAGCAACTCCGGTTCATTCCACGAGGCAGATCAAATGCAGGCAGATACTCTATCTCGGTGTGTTTATTTTCGGTTGAAGTTTGTGTGTTGGTACGCAAGCGCTTCCGACAAGCTGCTAATACGCTCCCTGGCATCACCAAGCCGGGACACCCCAAATATACGGGTTTTCCTGCTGCTTGCTCGCTCCATTTGTTTATCTCTTTTTGCTACAATGGATGCTTTCTCAGAGATTTTGGGAGGCGGTGCCTCCCCTCCACCTGTAAAACCCTACCAAAATACAGGGGCTGAAATGGAAATACAGAAGTCGCTTCACGCAGCCTCAGCATCCTGCACTTGCTCCTCCTGAAGAGCATCGCCGCAGACACACCAGCGTATAAAGAACGCCGGTCATCCATACAGCCACTTTCTGAACACCACCAAAACACCGGCTCCGCGCCTCCAAGGGTGAGACTTTCCACCAGCGAGGCCAGGGACCGCAGCAAAGTCACTTTGGAAACGCGGACCATTAGCCAGGTTCCCCTTTGGTCCTGCCTCCACGCGTGATTCCAACAGATTTGTTTTCCCGATAACCGCGTTGCCTGACCAGTTCATCGGACTTTTAAGCCCAAATGAGATGCACTTTTATGACGCTGAAACCTGAGCTGTCACGCTCTGCTGCTTTTGTGCTCTCCCCAGCAAAGGCAGCAGGAGCCGGTGAAAAAGTGCAACGTGTAGGTTTGGTTTTGGTTTTCTTTCTTACTTTTCCTGTTAATAAGCTGTATTGCCTGTATCCTTCAAACAGTCAGGCTCTGCACACTGGGACTTGCTAACAACATGCCTTGTCTCCCATACGACCTGAAAATAACGTGCTTCTGGCCTTTATTGAAAAGGACATGGAAATGATACGAATGGTTTTTTGGAATCACATTAAGAGTTGCCGGCTTTGTCCCCCTCTTGACAACGAGGATTTACTTGCTTTCACGTGTAGAGCTGTAGTCACAACAGGGTTTTTGGATGCTGGTCTAATTCCTAGGATGCTCTGCCAACACTTGCACTGGTGTAAACAGGGATAAAATAATCATAATCACAGCTAAGACACTTTGAACAAAATGTTGTATTTAAAAGCTACAGTGATAGGCAAAAATACGCTGGATTAGGAAAACTAATGCTTGTGCAAAGGGTGATAGTGAGGAGACGGGTAGTTTGAAGGACCATGCAGAGGGATGAAAATTTGAAAATCTGCGTTCGCAATCCTTGCTATGCTATTATACAGTTAGGGAAATAAGTACATTCGATGTAACTGAGGTTCCTGGCAGTAAGACACAGGAGGTAACAGTTCTGTATCAACGTGGCAAAGTCCAATTCAACCTTGCAGAGCGCGTTCAACGCGCCACGTGTTGTACAGATGTGGCACGCTGAGAGACGCAACCACACTGGAGGTTTGTCAATTCAATTCATCAGTTCAAAACAAAGTTATGACGGTTGAACCTCCTGTCACGAAAAAAGAACCCTAGCTTGAGGAACCAGAAGACAAGTATTTTCAATACAAGAGTTCAAAGTGTAGGGAATTGATTAAAGATACTCCAGATCCTTCTGTTAGTGAGTAGGTTTCCTCATTAACGCTGTGTTTTACATTATAGGTGGGCAAGAGAGAAGGGGCTGGTCTGGAAAACTCTTTCCATCTGAAACCTCAATATTTGCATCCAAAGAGGAATTTTCATCCTCTTTAATTAGCAATATAAACAGTCAACATCTGCTATTAATACGTCCTCCAAAGTAAACATCTTTAGCAAAACATGTTCTGCTATTACAGCTATTGAGAAATGTAATAACCAAGAAAATGTCCAGATTTTTGCCAGTAGATTCACCCAAACGTATAAACACAGCCTGGAAGGATTCAGCTGCTTTTACTGGATGCGCAAAGCTGTTTCCGATCCCAAGGACAAATTGAAAGACCGTGTGCTCACACAGGCTCTGGTTAGAAGCGGAATGTCCTACCTTCCAGAGATGACTTCAGGGGCTGCATAATTTGGGGAACCGCAGCTCGTGCGTAGAAATTCGCCATCTGACATCATGTTGGACAATCCTAAAAAGAAGATGTTTACTACGTATTGATGCTTGACGTGAAGGTCCAAGCCACAGAGGACTCCCTGTCGCACAGAGGAGGAGAGGTATAGAGAGTGGAGAGGGAAGTTTGGAGGGAAACTGTCGACATCATTTAGATAGAGTCCTTTGAGCTGATCTGCAAAGCATCGTTATTATTATTATTATTAATAATATTACCATTACTATTATTATTTTCACCTCTAACCAAGGGAGGGTTAAATGCTGACATAATTTAGATAGAGTCCTTTGAGCTGATTTGCAAATCATCGTTGTTATTATCACTACTACCACCATTATTTTCACCTCTAACCAAGGAATATTCACTCCAGGCTAATTTTGCTTCTCTAAGTTACAAATCCCACAGTTTTCTTTCTTTGGCAAGGAGGAAATGAGACATAATTCATCCCAGAGCACTTAACGTTAGATGGGAATTGTGTGGGGTCACGGAAGTTGTAAATCTTCAAAAGGACTTATCACTGTTAGAAAGGACTCACCGGGACGGAGCTGGTAGCCCAGCTATTTCAATGGATTTCACTCGGTAACGCCACTTTAAAGACTCCTGTTACTGCTCATTTGTAAAATGAAGCGAGGCCAAGAGCACATGGCCAAGCGTACGGAGAGCACGCATGAAAATAAACACACGCCGCCAGCTCGCCCTGGAATTAACTGCAAAGAGTCTGTCTTAAACATAAATTAGCCAAATCTTTATATTAGGTGATTATACTAAAACATAGCGAAGATTTGCAAATTACTTCGCTGCTCCGTTCTTAGTGCCAGTACAGCAGCAGCCTACAATAAGTAATCCCTGCTTTTGCGGAAAAAAAAAAAAAAAAAAAAGGCCGGTGTTTATAACTGTGGGCTTTTCAGGTGAAGCAAGTGCTAGTGGTTAGGAAAACAAGGCTCTGGGTTTTGTACGGCGTGCTACGCCGACACGCTCCAGCAAGCGCCTCGGAGCTGGCTGCATTTCTGGAATGCTGCTGGGGTCACATACCAAAATCGGCTATCTTCGCATTCATGTGCGCGTCCAGCAGCACGTTCTCCGGTTTCAGGTCTCGGTGGACAACCATGTGTCTGTGGCAGTAATCCACCGCCGAGAGAATCTGCTGGAAAAGGCGTCGAGCTTCTGCCTCTTCAACCTGCGGGTGCAAGGGGAAACAGTCCTGAAGGCTGGTCTGCGCGCAGAGCTGGCGAGGGAAGGTTTGATTTAGCAAGGAGCCAAAATATTCCAGGGTGCAGAGAGAAAATCACCGCGCGCTTGTGACCAGAAGCAGCAAATAAAGCAGATTTGCCCCCCCGCCCCGGCCTTGCATTTTATAGTGCACTAATGTTTTCAAACGATACAGCCCAGAGATGAGATCAGACACCTAAATTTGGCTGAGCTACCAAGGAGAACTTATTGGTGGCACCTATGAGGCAATGGCTCGCTGTCCCAAGGGGACCAGTTCTGCTACACAGCACATGCAGATCAAGGCTGGACAAAACACCCCGGAAGATGCTACAGGGAGCGATTCCTCATGGACAGATGGCTTGGGGGGGAAAAAAAGGCTAAAGGTGGAATATCATAATGATTTTAATTAGCTATATAGCTATATTAGCTATAAAGTTGTATGAGCTGTATCAGAGAAATTACATTTAAAATTATGAGGAGACGGATTATTTTTACTGATGACTTCTTAAAGACTGTCCTCCTGAAAAATTTAGTTTCTGAATGCAAAGGTCAGAAAAGATCCAGATTAGTCACTGAAAAGATAAATGCGTAAAAGACAAATGGGTAAAATGCGCTGGAAATCAGAACCGTAGGTAGGAAAGTAAATGGGCTCCGCTCCATCGACCAGTACGCCAGTCTAAACCAATTCATTGCAAATGTATTGGCTTTTTGTAGTACAGAGAGGAAACGTATGATGGGCTGATCCTTCACCTGAAGCCTTGTTCTGGATGTCCACTTCAGCCCATTTGCATCTCCTTGCCCTGTGGTTGCTCCCTGCCTACGAGGATGTCCACAGGGCAGACACTCATGATTTTCTTTGTAACCATAATATCACATTTCATGGGCTCAACCTATGCCTCAGGTGATTCATACCCAGCAGGATTACTGGCATTCGAAAATGTTGTTCAGATAAGCCACATCCTTAAAAAGTCTTCAAAAAACCTGACGTGGAGCCAAGGGGGAGGCGAATGACCGGGACGGAGACCATACCGACCGCTCTTTCCCTACAGTAAATCTGCTGCTGAACCGTGGGGGTTTTGACAGGCAACCCAGACCTAAAAATCATCAAAATATGCTAGTCTTCCAAATATTTGCACTAAGCAACACGTTACCTTGGATATTTTGGTTTGCGTATCGAAATACATCAGAGAACGTTGCAAAAAATCGCACGCAACTTTTGTGCGAGCCGGGTACGAGACACTCCAGATGGGATTGCTGTGAAGCAACTTCTATTTTGGGCCTTAACCTTAACCGTGTTCCCTTTAGCAGTCGTTTCGCTTCTAAACACCATCCTCTTCCCACACAAGTGTTTGGGCTGACACGGTACTGGCACTTACACGTCCATGCTTACAGATGTAATCAAATAATTCACCGCCAGATACATATTCCATGACCATGAAGAAGTCCGTTGGCGTGCTGATGACCTGGTACCTTCGAAAACACAAGTGGATTTAGGAAAAAAAAATAATGAAGAAGAATGGGGAAAGGCTTTTAAACAGATTATTAGTTTCATGTCAACCCTTAAAATAAGCATTTCTGCTTCTGAAAAGCCACCTCTTATTTCAAGTATAATGTTTCACTTGTCCATGAAAGGATCTCTCCTACAGACCTACAGTTTTCCTTCAAGCTTTTAAATAATCTTCTGAACTCTCTGCCAGACAATCCTATCGCATTTAGGACGGTCCTGATTTTCAAATTCCCATTTTGCCCAAGATCGGTAACAACAGCTTTAGAAATGAAGGCTTCATTAGCTGGGGGCAGGGCGGGGGTACATTTGGTTTCCCTCACATCAAGGAGAAAGAAGACCAAGAAGAACTCTAGACACTAGAGGGAGCTTCTTTTGGAAAGGTATAGACGAGCGCCCCAAAAGATCACAGCTATTTTTCACATATTAAATCCCTCTTTACATTCTAGAATGGCGGCGGGGGTTGGGGGGGGAAGTATCACCCTTGAATCGCAAATTTATTCTCCATTTTCATTCAGAATGACCCCCCCTGAGCGCCGTGAACGCATTTCAGTGTCCCAGCTGGTACAAACCGCCCGTGATGAGCTGAGGTCAACGCAGCTACAGGACATTCATGGCAGCACCAGCTGAGACCCCTTCCCTTTTATTTCAGACACATTGCTACTTGCTTTTTCTTTTCTTTTTTTTACAGCTGAATTTCCGTGGGTCGTAATTTGAAACAAACACATTTCAAACAGTTTTCAGAGATCAGCAAGGGAAGAGGTGATAGTCCCACAAAGATCAATGGGATCAACTGAATTTTTCTGAAGTGCTTCAGACCCAGACACGTAAGTTATTAACTGCCCCATTATTTCTTTTAAATACATGTAAAAAGCTATTAAAAGAGGAGACTTATGTACCACGGTCTCCTCCTCACCTCTTTATTTTATCGTTGTATTTCATGATTGCAGTATGTACCATAGGAGGCTGATAATGTTCAACTAGGTTTAATTTTTAGACTTTAATAGTTTGACAAACGTGTGAACAGGACTTAACTGGCAGGATGCTGGACACACAGCTGAGGACTCTTGCTGGCTTTTTCGTGAAATAATACCAATCTGTTCTCCAATAAATCCCTGGAACTGTGAAGTTACTCTAAAGTCAACAGTTGCTGCATGGTTAGTTATTTAACTGTAGAGAGAATTTGTTTTCCCTTGCCTCTAAGTCCCAGGTATTTGCTATATCTCATGCCAGTTTTAAGGCTGACCTAAATGTCAACTTATCCTTGCAGTTACCATTCAACAGCTTTCTTTTATAGAAATGCCAAAGATATTATCGAGTGCCTCATTAACGTGGACTGGCTGCACAAACTGGGGATTGAGAAGGAATCCCAGAGGCTGGAGCGCAGGTGCTGATTTACAACTTAAATTCAGGTCCATCAGAGGGGCAACTTTGAAAACTTATGCCTGAATAATAAATTTAAAAAAAAAAATATATATGTTCCTTTAAGCTCCGGATAATCAGGCCATTAAAACGTAAATCCTATTGACTTCAGGCCAAGGCTTCACTCTACAAGCCGGGCTGCGCTGCAATTCCTCAGGCACGACTCTCAGCAGCTTCAAGTCCAGAGATATCAAGCCTAAAAAGGGTCATCACAAACAACTCCCAACGCAGGGAAGCCCAGACCCTTTCTACGCACCTTCACAATGGCCTCTGCATGGGAGAGGGGACAGCTTGGACGGGTTTAGCTGAGCAAAACCTGATGCGGGGACATCGGTCTGTTGGCTGTTACAACTCAGTCTCCCAATGGAAGAAGCATCTTCCGTCATTTCTCAAAGTGTCATCTGTGTCCCCTGCCGTAACGTAGCGGGAGACTCTAGAAAAGCAACATTTGGCTCTAACATGCCAAAACTTGACCACACACTTAACGTTTTCTACTACTCTAAGCCACCTCCTGAAACCAAGGCAACTGCGTACGTGAAGTCTTTGCAGATGGAGGAGTAAGGCGGACACGCAGCAGAAAGGGTACTTACAGCTTGATAATATGAGGGTGCCGGAAGAGTTTAAGGTTTTGAATTTCTCGTTTGATCTTCCCAACCACATCCAGGCTGCGTATTTTCTGTCTGTTGAGTATTTTTACCGCTACTTTGTGCCCCGTCAGCTGGTGTTCGCCGACTATTAGAGAGAGAGCATTGCAAAGTCACTACACAGCGCAGCAAGATTCACACAAGCAATTTAGGACGCTGTGATTTATAAGCAAAAAGCAACTCTTGAAGGGAAAAAAAAAACAAAACAAAAGATGAGGGGGTGAAATATTTTAAACTTGGTTTTTATCTCTTCACTTTATTGCTTTCTCAGTGGAGTCATGGAAGACAGAAGAGAGGGGACTTATCCATAAAAAACACTCACGTAGATAAACCAGAGTGAGTTACTGGAGGAGGTCATACCCAAAGCTAATTTGCGAGGATTTATGGCATGTAAAAGCTAGATCAATCAGAAACAGATAGATTTAAATGGCAGAGGAGAATCTCCACCGTAACACACTGGTTGAGTAAATCCCTAATAAGCCCGGTCTTAAAACTAGACCATCGCACTTCTTTTAAAAAAATGATATAGGGATTTTCCCTGCCCAAAATAGGACTGCGGGATTTGCATTACTAAAATGAATTTCTATTTATACTTCCTCAAGCGCGCGTCTTGGTTTGAGGACAAGCTGCAGGAATGCTGCTGCACGGCAAGAGCAAATTCTGGCTTTAGAAAAGATACAAACTTCAACACGGGTTTTTATAATATGCGCTTTGAGCAACGGAGAGGCTGATGCTTATCTCCTGGGTACAGGGACAAACAGAAACCACAAACCGGGAGTAGCACCACTGGCACTGGGGGAATTGCACTAACTTAACAATAACGTGAGATGGATTCAGCATTGGATCCACTTGTTATCAATAAACAGATTACGCAGAAAAAACAAATAGCTCGTTGGAAGCAAGATTTGTCGTGAAGTTAACAGCAGAAACTGCTTGAAGACTGTCAATCAGATGTTTGTATCTAAAAGGATTCTCTGGCCATGAGCTACCCCTTCTCACTATTTTCTAACGTGATACTAAAAATGGTGACATACGGATGGTTTTCTTAAAACTGCACAGAAAACCTGCTTACAGTAAATATTTGTGCTCTCTAATTATGAACGTCACCCTTCCAGTAATAACACAGGGTGCAAGGAGTTAATAATTATGAGCAAACCTGGTTATTACATTATTAGACTCTGTAATTTTGGAGGCCGTAACGAGCTGAGGAGAAGCAAGCGGGGCGAGCAGACGGCGTGAGAAGGGCAGGGCAGCAGCGCCGGCACCGCGCGGGGCACGCCAGGTCACTATTATTAGCCACCAGATAAGACCTGCCGGAGATTCTTTCCTCAGTAAGAGCATCCTAAAAATAAAACACTTTGCTGCCCTTGAAAATTAAAGCACCACTTTGCATGCCCATTTTATTCCTCGCAATGCTTACAACTACCAGGCGAAATGAGAATAAGCTAAGCTTTGCGGTAGAGATGCAATTTAGGGATTAGCTGAGGGCTGGAGGAGGCAGATAATTCCTCTTGCGCGGTGCCAGGAGAGCGCTGTAAATAGTCAGAGGAGGCATTTTCCCTGGTGCATCCTCGGGGAGAGGAGAGCGGGGCAGCGCTGGGCCTGTCCCGGGGCAGGGAGGCTTTCGCTGGAGCAAGACTCTGCAAAGCAGCGCCTGGGCGAGGGGGTCCAAAAGCAGCTCCGAGCTTTACTGGGGCTTGGGGGTGGGGGGGGGGTGGGGTACAGCCTCTTCCGTCGCTGCAACAAATTCTCCCCACGTTGTGCCAACAGTCATCTTATAAAGAGAACCGATCTCTCATTGCCGAGGTTGTTGTGGTCTATACACGGTATATCTGACACCGAGGAGGCTGGGGAAGGCACGACAGAGAGGGAGAAGACAACTTCAGAAGACACCTTTGAGAACAAGGTTTTTTTCCCAGCAGATTCCATGGCCTATAGCGCTCTGACAGCTCTGCTCTCTCTGTCCTGGGAGCACAAGAAGCTGTACTTTGGAAGCTGCCCTCGACTCACTCAGTTCCATTAAAGAATTACAACGCGCTAAGCCATTAGTTGGGAAACTGAGGAACAGCACAGCAAAGAGTTTTATCGCTGAACTAGGAAGAAACCCCTGATTTCTGCCGCCCTTTGTTTCAAGACAACCCTTTCTGGCCGTCTCCCACTATATGCTTTGAAAAATGTTTATTATACGCTTGGGAAAAAAAATAAAATGGCCATGCCCGGAATTAATAATTATTGGTTTTGATACCGCTGCCGAGTAGTACGTCCCCTTTCCATCCATGACAAACAGCATGTAACTCTGCGAAGGTTTGCTAGCTGCAAACACATTAATAATTAAAAATAAACAGTCTATTTTGTAATCCTTCCTTTGCTTACAGTAAGCATTAGATACAGAGATGATATTGTTTCAGTCCCCAGTGGCTTGTTAAGCCTTGAGAGACAAAGAGAGAACGTAATTTGCGATGTGGTGGGAGACTTTTAAGCCTTTCATGTCTCTCCGGCTGCAGCCTGTAGGTGCAGGAATTTTGACATGGGGCAGTAAGGACGACTGTCCCTCTGCTCATGGAGTCGCTGTATCTGACTCCAAGTGCCGGAGCACGTTGGTGGGATGATCCAGCCCATGTTGGTGGGATGTTGAGCCAGGAGGTAGGTCCCATGCCTCCCGCAGGCATGGAAGGGGATGCTCGTGCAGCTCCTCTCTAATGGGTTTATCCTCTCCTCGCCCCAAGGATGGGCAACGGTGGTCTCGGGTGGTGGTGAGGAAGCCACCACCTTCCCTCTCCCTACCTCTACGGATTAAAAGCCCAGCAGGAGGAGGGTGGGCTGAGCAGCAGAATTAGAAAGGGGATTTGAGCAGATGTCTTGCCTTTTAGTGACAAGTACTCAGGTAAGCTCCACCGCAGCTGAAAACCAGCAACCAGGGCTTTCCTGGGGCGAGCAAGGAAGATGGATTAGACACTGAGGGGAGGAGCAGCATTGCACGCTGTGCCACAAAAAAAAACCCCAGATGTAAAGGTTAGGCGGTAACGCTGACCCTAAACTCCAAAAAATGCCACCAAATGGGACATGGTGTGAGCATCCTTCGCTGCTACCCCATCTGCTTGCACGTGTGACTGCCTGGGCACGAGGATGCTTCAGCATCAGATGATGTTAAGGAAAGAAGGGAAGAGTTTTAATAGAATTAGTTTCTGAAAGAGGACCCTTCTAATTTAGTTATTTTTATAAGAGAAAAAAATGAGGAGGAATAGTATTTAACTTACAGGAAGCTGAGAAAATCATTAAAACCCCTCGACAACATGGTTTTTTTACAGCAGGTACCAATGAAGCCACCTCTGCGTGTGTGTTTGATATGGCTCAGGTAGCATAAGCAGTTAAATTTTTTTGCAAATTCTCCAGGGGAATGTAAAAGTTTAGGGAGGAGCAAGAAAACTCCTTTCCTATCAGCTGTGCCGGCCCTTATCTCAGCCCAAAGTTAAAAACGAAATCCATCCAAGGCATATATTTAGCACCGCTGTATTAATTCTGCCCCAGCGCCGCTTGCTCGTATGTTATATCACCCTTCCCTTCCCTTTCCTTCAATCTGTTCAGTCTCCTTTAGTTTATCTTCCCTCCAACGCCAGGTTTGTCCTTCAGTGGGAAAATGGGATCTGACCCCAACTCGAGGACCTGTGCCCATGGAGGTGCCCTCATAACCAGCATAAACATAACCCAAGCATTGCCGGTCCTTGAGGGACCACAAATTCATCATCTTGGTGGCCAACAAGCACGGGCAAGAAACCACCAAGTGGCCACCAGGGACATCGTGCGTGGCACCACATGGAAAAACATTTGTGTTACTCTGCCGGGTTTTGATTGAAGCTCTCGTTGCGCGAGGGCCGTGGTCACAGGAGAGCTCTTCGGGGACCCGCAGGGTGGGATGTGCCCAGGACAAACACAGCAGCAATTTCTCTAATCTGTTCTTACCAACCGGCAGTGGAGGAGATGCCACCTCCTTCCTTCATTGCTTCACTAAACTCAAAATCCAAGATCATTTCCGCAGTTCTATTTTCAGCAAATTAATCTTATCTTTGGCCTGGAGTTCAGGGAAAATAACTATCACCAGCTCTCCCTGCATTTAGCAAAATCCTATCTAGTAACGTTGACCCTTGGCATGAGACCTCCTATCCATCCGCCACATTCACATCCACCACGTTAACTCCTGCCACCTTCCTCTCTTGTAGAAAAAAAAAAAAAAATGCTGCATTTTAATCACCATTTCCAGCTGGAATTTCAGTATTATCACCAAGATCCTGCTCCCATCTGCCAACCTATTTGCTCCCCTCCGTGCCTTGTGTGGTCTTTCCATAAATAAGATCAAGGAACTGAATGGGCGTAAAACTAACTGTTTCTTGCAGCGTTTAACTAGTTTTCAGGGGGACCGGTTCGCTGATGACCCATGGAGTGCTCAGGCAGAACAAACATCCCAACAGGGTGGCAGGGACATTTTCTGTTGTTAGATCTGGTTTCTGATGGCTCAAAGCGACTATTCAGCTCCAGCCACAAATCCAAGCTCTGGTTCCTGCTTCATCGTTACTAAATCCTTCCCTCCCATTGCCGCTTTTTAATTTCCTTAATAACTGCAATCCTTAAAAATTTTAATTTATGATTTCTTAATGTTGAGAAGGAAGGCCTCTCACAAAGTCTTGCGCAAGGCAGTTTGAAGAAAACACATCAGCAACAAGAAATGTCACTGATGGCACTGGCCGCCGCAGTGAAAAAAATATATATACAAAGCTTGACCGAATCAGGCAAAAATGTCTTCGCTTTTCTCTTGTTTCTTGCTAAACAGGGTGAATATACTTTTTTTTTTCCTAAAGCTCACTTGTTTAAAATGCTATAATTCGGTATAAATAGGAGATCTAGTTTCTACATCCCAGTTTCCAATCTCACGTCCAAATTTCACGTGTCAGTTGTAGGCAAAATGTTAAGGAAAAAAAAAATATTTATATATAAAGGGTACTACTTAGGCATAAAGGATGTTGAGCTAGGCAATCTCTTTTATGTTATTTGAAATGTTTTTTTGGAAACTATCAGCGTTTACCAGCGTCGGGTCATATGTGGGGCGGGGGGTGTTTGTGCTAGCTACTCCTGAAAGGTGGTTATGGAAAAAAGGCTATTGTTGGCCGGCTTAATTTGGCGCCCAAGAAAAAAAAAAAAAAATTGCCTCTGGAGCACTTTTTGAGGTCTGCTGGTATACATGAGTGATTTAAATGGTCCTTACTGTTAGAAGTATTTACTCCGATAATTCTTTAGTCAGTAAATTTGTGGTTTGGGATTAAACACAGCAATATATTTTTAGGGGCCTGATTAATGGTCACAGGTGGATTTAGCTCAGTGGTTGCGGTGGTTTCTTTCCCCTGCTGTCAATTTTGGTTTATTTTAAAACTCTGGTCGCTGAGCGCGGGCACATCACCCCTTCCACCAGCCACAGCGCCGCGGGGCAGGGGGACACCGAGCGGGGCAGCTGGAGCTACACCCATTCCCAACCAGGAATCACAGCTGTCCATTTTGCTTAGACAAGAAATTTGGTTGGGTTTGTTTGTTGTTTTGTTGTTTTTTTTTTTAAATATCTTGATTCAAAGATAAAATTTGCGTGTAATGGCAGAACGCACAGGAGACAGAAACACAAATCTTTGCAAACCTTACGGTCGGGCAAAGCGAAGGTGGTGCCTTGAAAATGCGAGCTGGCCACCTTGGCACGAACACAGAGGAATCCCAGCGTTACAGCCCAAGCCAGACCCGACCCCCTCCATCCTTGCCCGCGGCGGGAGCCGCTTCCCGGGCTGCCGGGCTCCCGGGGGTGATGTACAGCAGGAGAATCCCCTTTCGCTCCCGCTTCCTCACGCTCCGAAACGCTTGCCATCCCTTTGGGAAGGAAGGGGCGACGGGGACCACAGCCCCGGCACCGAGGGGGGAAGGATGCCGGTCAGTGTCCGCTTTGCTGTCCAACCTTCCCATCGCCTTCCTCCCAGTCCGGGGAGGAAAGTTTTGGGGGGTCCTGCGGGGAGCACCGGCGGCGGGGGCTGCAGCGGGCAAGGGCTTGGGCGAGGTCTGCATCCCCCAGCACCTGCCCGCGACCCCCATCATCCCGCTCCCCCCGCCCACCACCACCACACCGAGAAGGGGCCGCCTCCCACCCCGCAGCCCCCCGGGGATGCTCCGCCAGCCGCTCCCTCCCCCGGACCCCGCCGCCCCCCGGGGATGCTGCAGGGGGGAGCCGCCGAGGGAGGGGAGGCGATGCCCGGCGCGGAGGCCCGCGTTAACGGGGAGGAGGTGAAGGAGGAGGAGGAGGAGGAGGGCGGTGGCGGTGGCGGGGGGTGCGCAGCCCGGCGAGCCCGGCCCCCCTTCCCCGCGGCCGCGTTACTCAGCTCTTGACTTTGCCGAAGGTGCCGACCCCCAGCGTGTCTCCCAGCACATAGTGGCCGATCTTCACCCGCCCGTCGTGCTTCTGCTTCTCGGCCATGTTCGCCCCCCGCCGACGGACCACAATGCACAGGGCCGGCCCGGCTCGGCGGGCGGGAGCGGCGGCGGCGGCGGCGGCGGCGGCGGCGGGGCGGGAGCGGCGGCCGGGCCGGGTGCGCGGGGGCGGGCAGGGACGCGCCCCCCGCGGATGCCGGGTGGGGAAGAGGGACGGGGGGGGGGGGGCGCACACACAGGCGCATACACACACCCCTCTTTAGGGTGCACCTGGTTGGGGGGGACGGTGCGTTAGGGCGGCATCGGCTGGGGTGACACCCTCCGCTGGGCGTGCCCTTCTTGGGGTGCGCCCTGGTGGGGGTTGAGCGCTCTGGTTTGGGGTGCACCTGGCCGGGAGTGACAGCTTCCGTGGGTGACAGTGTCCTCCGGGTGCACCCTCCCTGCCGTGCACCTTCCTTGGAGTGACACCGCCCCTAGGGTACACTTTCCTTGGGGTCCACCTATCTGATGGGGACACTCTTCTTGGGGTGCGCCCCCCCCTCCTTATGGTGTGCCTGGCTTGGGATGGCACCTGTCAGAGGGGGCATCTGGCAGCTGATGGCACCCTCCTTAGAGGGACACTTGCCTGGAGGGTGCAGCTGCCTAAGAGTGAGACTCTGCTTGGGATGCACCCTGCTTGCAGTGCCCCTTGCTTGAGTGCTTTATAGCACGCCCTCTTTGGGGTGCACCTGCTCGGAGGTGGTACCCTCCTTGGAGAGCACGTGCCTGAGAGTGGCACCCACCTGAGGGTGACACTATCCTTGGGGTCTGCCCTCCTTATGCTGCACCTTCCTTGGGTTGATCCCTCCTTTTGGTGACACTGTGCTTGGGGTGGCACCAGCCAGGGAAGTTGCATCAGGTCTGTAGAGCACATCTGCACAAGAGGGATGTGCCGTGGGGTGGGAAGCACCTGCGAGGCTCAGCTGTACCTTGGGCTGGGAGACGAGGTGGGTGGGTATAAGGGATTGATGGGGATTAAATAACATGGGCAGGAAGGGGTGGAGGGTTGTGCTGGAGTGGTTGGGTAGTGGGCTGAAGGGGGAGAAAGGAAGTGTCGTGGAAAAGGGTGGTTGTGAGGTGGACAGTGGGTGTTGGGACTTGCCTGGTTGGGTGTTTGCCAGGCTCCAGGAGGAAGGCAGGTGGCACCGGTGGATATCTCCTTATTGTCCTTCACCCTGGACTGCAGGCTGGGAGAAGTGGAGACCCAGTGTGCGTCAGTAAGTTCACGTGTGTGGTTGGGAAGGGCTGAGTTTGGGGTGATGGTGGTGCTGCCTACTGCCAGCAGCTGCTGGGTTTTGCGTTGGGGTGTGATGGTGGATGGGCAGTTCTCACTTGGCAAAGCAGCTCCAGGAGCCTTCTTGTGGGTCAGTAACTGTGTTAATACAAAGGAACAAAACAGATGGATGGGCAAGGAAGCATCAATACATGGGCAGTCAGTGCAGCCAGCTGAAACCATCTCCATAGCTTAGCTGTGCTGTCAGCTGCTGTTTCTCATGAGCTAGCAACTCATCCTGACGATAGAATTACCCATGCCTTAGCATGTCAGCCCTGGGACAAACTGCAGTCTGGTGTGAGGGTGTTGTATATTAAATAATAACACAGCCGCTCTAAATGGGCTACTTCTTGCTAGAACTTCTCATTAGAAACGTACTTTTGGAGGAGGAAAACCCTGTCCTGAAAGAAACACCCATTTAGTGATCCCAACTCTTATCGGTGATGAAGGTTTCCCTTTTTACTTATTAAAAAGACAACTGCAACTCAAAAAAAGAAAGCCCTTGCCATGCTGCACAGTAACAGGCTGGCAAGCAGCTGTTTGCTTGTGTGATTGCTGTAAAGTGAAGGTCTCCTTGCTTTGCAGTCCTGTGGCCTCAGGTGCCTCTTGCCTGGGTGGTGGGACCCCTGCGGAGATGCTCTCCGGGGACGCCTGGGTGGTGGGACCCCTGCGGAGATGCTCTCCGGGGACGCCTGGGTGGTGGGACCCCTGCGGAGATGCTCTCCGGGGACGCCTGGGTGGTGGGACCCCTGCGGAGATGCTCTCCGGGGACGCCTGGGTGGTGGGACCCCTGCGGAGATGCTCTCCGGGGACCTCCTCAGCTCAGAGCTGTGCTAGGGGAAGGGGTTTGTTGTTTAGGTAGAGGCTCAGATCCGTTTCTCTTTCAAGCAGTTGCCCAATGGATGATTTTGGCCGAAAGTCCAAAAAGTTTCCTAAGTAAAGCAGGATGTTCTCCCTCATCTCCTAAATAGGATGTAAAGTTTGTCTGAACCACATGAATAGTTTGTATTTAAAAAAAAAAAACACCACCAAACCAACCATGTATGTTCATCCTGAATAAGCAGCATGGCTGAACACCGAAATCGGTCTAGTGTACTTGAAGAGTAGTTCTGGCATGTTTTAATAGTGTTAATTTTGACATCTCCATTTCTTATTGAGCCCTGAGAAACAGCAGAAGGCAGTCACAAATGCAGTCCACGCTCTCCAGTAGTAAAGAGCTATTTGGGAAGGTGTGTAAACAAAGGATACCTGATAAAATAATGACCGGACTTTGTAACTGTACCATCATAAATAATAAAATGACAACTTAATTCAACAAATCCAGTGATATAAATAACTAAAACAACAAGCCCGGGGCAGGAACAGGAAGGCTGCTGTAATACAAAACCGTACGTAGTGTAATGAAACTGTATCTGTTCAATCAGGACAATAGACGCACCTAAAGGTGAAACGGTATTTACAAATATTGTTATTGTCTTATCTAAAGTTTGCTGTCTCCCGGAAAGCTTGAGAAAGCTCTGTCTTCTTCAGGCAGCTGCAGCAGCGTCCGTCCGCGCAGGCCTTTACCTCGCAAGCCCAGCTCTCCCCTTGTCCCCGCGCACGGGAGCGCGTGGGGTTTGTTTGATCTCCGCTTCCAGTCTTGGCAAGCCCTGACCCTGCCTGAAAGAGGCACCACAACAAATAGCTGAGATCTCAAATGGTTGCGTTTGCGTTGTTTGGTTTGTTGTTTTTTGTTTGGTGTTTTTTTTTTTTTAATGGTTAGACGAATATGCTTAAGAGGCGCTGCTGTGTGTAGATGTATTGTTTTGCCCTCTTGCTTGTTCCTAAAAGTTGGTAGCTAAATCTCGGAGCAAAACTGATGCGCCATGAGTGTTTCTGCAGCCTGATGTAGTTTACTAGAAATAATGAATTAATATTAATCGGGTTTCTAATCTACAGGGTATATTTGGGGGGGTTTAAGGTTTACAGGAGGCTTGCAGAAAGCCCTTTACTCGGCAGCAAACCTGTCACCAGGCGGGTGAGCACCTTCCCCCTGCATCAGTGTCGGTGAGAGCTGAGAGCACTCGCTCTGCAGGGCCTGGCGTGCTCCTGGAAAGCTCAGGCTTGGGGGAATCTGCTTAAATTTCCCCTCTGGCTTTTAAACAAACTATGTGTATTATATGTATGTGTATCTCTGTATCTCATCCGCACGCACCGGGGAAGGGACGCTTTGCGCATCGGCAGGAGCTGGAGGGTCTTGAGTGGGACGCTGGGTGGGGAGGTGTTGCTAGGAGATGGAGACTCCAGCGTCTGGCGAAGCGGCCTTTTTATTTTTGGTGTAGACCACACGAAATGGTATTTGGCTGCGAAGCAGGGTAGAAATCTCTTCCCTCTGCTTTCGTTCATCTCTGAATGGTCTGGCTGTGCCTAGTAGCGTTGCAGCCTATTTAAAACGGGAATTCAAACGTAGACTGGGTGCTGTTCAGCCCAGCTGGAGGCTGGGTGGTTTGCAATCTCCGGCCTGTTATTTTTTTTTCTTTCTTTTTTTCCTACTCATTGAGAAATCCCTCGTTTGAGCAGCAGGATATATGCCTCTGTTTAGGGGAGAGCATCCTCGTATGCCTTTGGTTCCTTTGTGGACAGCTGTCTCTGCTTTTTCAGACGCTGTGCGTTAGCAGGCTGTTTTTCTGGGTTTGGGCTTATTAAATGCATCCTGCCGGGGCTTGTTCTCTCCTGCTCTGCTGCTTGTGCCTCTCGTTGCACCCCAGTGCCAGCCGGGAGTCAGATCCCCCCCATCCGAGCCGACTGCACCTCCACCTTCCTCGCAGACAAGGGTCTACGTGATGGCACGGGGAAAGCTGCCGTGGGGTGCTGACCCGTCACTTGGGACGTTTGGCTCCAAACCAGGGCTGGATTTACAGGAGAAACTAGGTCTGAATGCTAAAACATTGAGGTTTTTTGCGGCCCTTTTTGGGGTGCTGGAGCCCTGGGCAGAAGCACGGGGTGCCCCTCGCCGCTCGTGCCACGCACTCACATTTTGCCGATACCCATCTTGGGCACCAAACTCCCTTTGCTCAATATTCAAGGGGCTTTTTTTGGTAATGCGGGGCTGAAGAGCGGGGTGCTGGAGGGTTGGGAGGGCACCCGGACAATCCTGGGCATCGCCTGTTGCAGCACTGGCTTCGGTCACCATCGGGAACCTGAAGAAGGGCTCGTAGCTGAACATCTCCAGATGTTCACCTGTGAAGGTGTTCATCTGGAACATCCAGATGTTCCAGATGAAGCCCTATCAAAGGACTTCAGCTCAGCATCCTGAAGCTCTTGGCCCATTTGGGAAGAGGTTAGGATGCTGTGCTTTTTCCAGTTTAACGTGACCAAAAAAGACCAGGAACGCTCTGCATCTGTTTATACAAAAGCTCACGTTCTGGGGCACGCCATCCACCCCTTCTAAGTGCCCTAAATCTGTGGATTTTCAGCAGGATTTGCTTTCCCAGTCTGTTTTTGGAGGAGGTAGTTAATGAGATAATGCAGCAGTGGGTAAACTGTGACATGTGAAATGGTTGGGGTGGGTTTTTTTTGAATGTTAGAGAAACTACATGCATCAGAGGCTTACGCACATTAGATTTGTAACCAAGTAATTCCCATTTATATTATGTAAGTGATGCTATTTATCAAACCCCGTGTACTGGCCAAGAGCAGATGTTGCGCTGTCGTGCCGCGGCGTTGGAAATTAACTTTTCTGGGGGTGAGTTATTCAGAAACCACCTTGCGATTAGCTCCTTGTAACATAATGTAACAACATGCGACGTGGAAGTCTTATTCCAAAAATGCAGCGCATATGGGTCCAAAGTCTATTATGTTCTCGTCTTGGTATTGAGTGAAAATCTGGACTGTACGGCAACAGATGATGCTCTGGCGGGAATGTGTGCTGGAAACCCTCCCTGCGTCAGAGTGGGGAAGGAGCGTGGTATTTCTTACATTGGAAATAAAACATTTTAAGCACGCAACATGATAAACATTAATTCAATGAGGCGGCTGCTGAAAAGAGACTGCGTGCATGCACGCTCTAACCAGCAGTTAGAGAGGGAGACGTTTTCCAAGTGGTTTACTCCTCCTACATGAGAATGAGACTTCTGGATAAGGTTTTTTAAGGGCACAAATGGGTAACTAGGTACCTCATCCTATTAGAAGCGAATAGTAATGAATTCCTGACGATTTTTTTTAATGTGGTCCCTGATTAGGGTGATGGCTTATTTGGTGGTTTTGAGGGTCACTTTTAAGGCCAGATGTGCACACTAGTCCTTTTTCTGCAATCACGGAATTGATCTTTTGGGCTTTATCCACAAATGTGAAGCGCAGTATGGAGGGGTATTTTTTTTTTTTTTGCATCCCTGCAGTTTTATCCTCCTTTTCTTTACGAGTTGTGGGCAATCCAATTCCTACAGACACCTTGTAGCTTGGAGCTCAGCAGCAAATCCTGAAAGATAACTTCTAGCAGCGTGGAGGGGAAAAGGCAGTGACCGTGTGAGCTGCTTATAGCATTTTTTCAGTGGCTTGCCAAATATGTTTTCTTTTAGGGCATAATCTGCGAGAGCTGGCAGACCTTCCCCTGGCTTTGCCTAATTAGCTCAGCTGGGAAAGGACTTGCTGGTGAGGAGGAGTTTGAAGTTTATCCTCACCCTTCGCTTTGGACCCGCGAGCATCTATTCCAGGGACAGCCTGAGGAAGAGTTTAGGATTTGGTCTGCTGCCTGTACAGTAGATCCAGCCTTTTTTGACCTTGATGTGAAATGCTATTTAAAGATCCGTGACCTTGCAGGATCAGTCCGCTATTCCTTCGCCCCATCTGTATTTCTGCTCTGTATCAGCGCGTTACTGCAAACAGGGTGGAACAACACGTTCCCCACGTCCACAACGGCCGGGACAAGAATAGGGCTCAAATTAAACCACGCGCAGATGGTATGAAATGAAGAAATACTCCAAATGAGGCTTGTTGAAGCATCAGAATCTGTTATTCGGATGGGACCGCGGAGTGCAGATGTTCCTGCCTGGGGTGGAGGGATGCTGCGAGGTCAGTCCCTGCACATCAAGCGCTTGGTTCATGTCCCAGACAGGACCTCGGGATTTGGGTTCAGCCGCCGTGGAATTACGGGCAAGCTGTCAAGGACTACATGCAGTTAAGGGTTGAAGTGCCCAAAGTAGGAGAGATGGAGCAGAGCTGAGGTCTAAAAATCCCCACCCAAACCTTCCACTTGGCCGCTGCCAAGCCCTAATGTTTAAGGGGCTTTTATTTCATTTTTACTTTTAAGCTCCCCACCTGGGGACCTGCCAAAAGTTAGACCTCTCTGATTAACCCAAACAGCTCCGTTTTTAACAGCGCTGAGCTGCGAAGTCACCGAGCCCAGAGCAACCCAAGGCGCAGGTGTTCCCCCGCGCCTTAGCGGCTGCCTCTTAGGAGCATCTTCAGCGCCTTGTGGTACCTGCAGGTCAGGACAAAGCTTTGCGTGGGGGAAATCAGGAGTGATCTTCAATAACCAATTTTGAAGTAAATCTAGATTATTTTCTTCTTTTTTTTTTTTTATTTAGCCCTCAGTCTTTCTCTGTTTCAGTTCCCCATCCTCGTAACTCATTCCTTCTCCCCGCCTGTGTCCGAGTGGGCATTTTAGACTGGAAACTCTCAGACCTGTCCTGAAAAATGTATGTATTTATGGCAGGACGTTACACTTCGTGGTGGGCTGGGTGGTGTGATGGGTTGGCAGCACCTTTGAGAGATTTGTCCCCGCTGTTGCCTGTGTCCGAGCATCCCTCGGCCGGGCTGTAGCACATAGTCCTATTTGTGCCCGTGTTTTTAACGAGCGTGTTGTTTCAACCGAAATCCTTCTTTCTGGGGCCGGCGCTCTGGGAGAATCGCTCTCACCCTCTCTCACCTCGGCGGGGAACTGAGAAAGGTTTCCTTTAGTCAGCTGGGGGAGAGGGGGAGGATTTATGAATCGGAGAAACGCATTCCTGATGCGGAATAGGCACATTCCCCATTCTGCGCACCCACCCCCCACCCCCCCCCGCCGCTGCCCAATAAAAGCACCATTTGTGTGGCAAATAGCCAAGGGTTTTATGAATACAGCTCTTACTTTCTCCAGCTGCTAGAAAACCTTTCTCAAATATGAATTAAAATAAAAAGCCTTGCTAGACACTCTTAGCACTCATAATTCTGCTATTTTTGGTCTGCGGTGTGGAGTTCTTGCATCAGAAATCTTAGTTTGAGAGGCTTGAGTGGCTTCTTTCGAATATTATTAAATTGAAAAAAAAAAAATAATAATTGTGGAAGATGTATGACTTTAAATAATCTCCCACACTACAAGGATCTTCAGGAACTCCAAGTGATTATGTCCCTAGATTTGACGCTTCCCTGGTTATTCGGGCTCTAAAAATCCTATTTCTGATATCTTTATATAGTTTTGCCTTTCCTTCAGAAACTGTCAAGGTGGGGTCTTGAGAAACTGGCGCAGTTGGGATTAAGTATTTTTAATCAATCAGCTGCTGGGGAAAAGAAAAGGTCGGGACTGCGATCCATGCATGGGAATCTTTTCCAGGTTTTAAGGAAAGCATTTTAGGTTACATCGCGGGAATGAGCTTTGGTGAGAGACCTGGGAAACCATGGTAACGTTGGGAAGATGGTTGAACTGTGAGTTTGCAGTTTGCGCAGCGGAGTGTGAGCGGGGGGGGAGAGACGTCTCGGGGGGCAGGGGGGGGTGTCAGGAAGGCAGGTGAGGGGCAGGGAGATGCTCTGGCTAGGGGAATCGTAGAGGAAAGGGAGAGCTTTTTCCAGGGGGGATGAATTTGGACAGTTTGCAGCTGTTAGTGATTTTTCTCTCAGCATCAGCCCTGTGTTACCTGTGCGTTTGTGCTGGGACTTTTTGATATTTCCCTGCTAAGCGGGACTTGTGCCTTATCCAGAGTCCCTCGGGAGGGTTATCCCGAGCGGGGAGCTCAGGGTGGTACCCCCCTGAGCAGTAGCTGCAATGGGGCATCTTTTCCCTCCTGTGTTTATAATCCAGCTGTTCTTCTTCCTATAAAACCCCCCACCTACCTCTCTGAACCAAAGCCGGGTAAATTAGGAGTTTGTAAAGCAAGGCAAGCAGGCTGCTTGGCCGGTCCCAGATATCTAGATGTAGTGTCTTTTAAAAACAAAACAACAAAAAACCCAAAAACAAACCAGAAAAAGCCACTAAAAAACACTCAAAAAAACCCCACCTTCCCCACCCTCCCCCCCAGCCCCCGGCAATTGCAAATATCCTTTTGAGGGAGCAGCCGGAGTCACTTTGGATATCCACAGCCAGCGGTGACTGAGGGATTGCTTTTCTGGAGGGAAAGGGGCTCGCAGGGTGCCTGCGTGGCCACGGGCACATCGGGGACCCTCCCAGCCTGTGTTTGAGTGATGAGGCAGCCAGCCGTGAGAGGGGAAAATCCGGACAAAAGCAAAATCTCACCCGCTCAGATTTTGAAGGTGAATCAAGAAAATGTGTCTGGAGGAGGGGGAAAGAAAAAAAAAAAAAATAATCTAGTTTTATATAGGTTGTGGTGCCGTTAAGATGGAGTGGATGTAAGTTGCAGACATTCGCTGAACGAGCAAATCTCGCCTTATAAATTTGTACGACACGGCAACAGGATGGCTTAATTTATTTGCAAGAGCAGTAGAGATTTTTCACTTCCGTTGCATTAGCCTGAATCCCAACCGGATCAGAAATAAGTAACAGAGCCTCCCGGAGATAGAAAACTAGCCAAAGAGCCATCGGTCTGCACTCAGAAATTCAGATTTTTTGCTGGCTGCTGAGAAAAAGGAAGTATTTCCCCCATTGTGCGCATCAGTTCAGGCGGGATCATCTTCTAGGATGAAAAGTTCAGGGACCGTGACGCTTGTGCCAAGGCTGCGGCGAAAGGGATGCTCAGGGGTAATTAGGCGACCGGGATTTCTGTGTGTCGGTGCGACGGAGGCTTATCCTAGGCTGCAGCGGCGTCGTTCATGTAGGTCACCAGGCCTAACAAGGCAGAAATGGGAAACGTGTGTGAACTGTTGCGCTCGTTTGGAGAGAGAGGACTTAATTGTCTAGAGGCTTTGATGAGAAAGAATTGCTAAAGGCTTTAATACCCACTGCCAGTGTCAAAGAAGTTGTTGTCCGTTGGTCGCTCTGCAGGAACTTCGTGTGCCCTGGTGTTGACGGAGCAAGCTGCCCGGAGTTCCCCTGCTTCCGTACAAGGGTAAAAGCATCTTACCTGGGCAGTAAACATCCACCAACCAAAGTGGGGGAACGCTTCGCAATGCAGCAACCTGACTGTGTGTCAAAGCCCTTAAAACATGCGTGTAAACTCTGACTTGCAGCACTCGTCGGTCATATTCCGCTCCAAACTGCGTGGCTTACTGCCGTGTAAAAAAAATCTTAATGAATTAACGCCTCACCAAAGGGACATTAACTCATATTTTACTGATCAGAAGCTAAACCACAAATCACACGTAATAAAGGGTGTTCTCCCCGATTCCCAGGCTTCTGAGTTAACCTCTAGACAATGCTTTCTTTAATAACTCGGCACTGTATTGCGAAAATAAACCTGAATTTGATCACCCATGTTAAAAGCAAACAACCCAGAACCTCTTTCATGAGAAATAACAGTCTTTTGGCTAAGTTTTGTGTACCTAAGTAACGGTGCTGTAACACACTAATCATGCCCACTAGATGTATGCACCAGTATTATGGGATGGCTAGGGATATCATTTTTTGCTTAGGCTGTCTTGCGTGCTAGGGCATCAATTTAATTTTACAGTCCGCTTGATATGATTGCTTTTGTAAGCAGGGATATCATTTTTCTTGTGTCCTGTTGCAAGTTTGTGCCTCAGTATAATTTTCCAGCTCCTTCCAATGCGTGCTGAAAGCAGTTGGCTTTTTCCCCATGGACTTCAGTGTATGTTGTATCAGGAATTTACTGGTTAATTGGAGAAACGGTGAGAAATTTACTAGTTAATTTGAGAAATTAGTTTCAGAATAGTAATGATCCTGCAAATGTTTTCCGGCCACTTCATGTGTTACAGGACGTCACCCTACAGTAGCATTTTGGGCCCGTTCTTGTGCGCTGTGTAAATGAAAGCCATTTTCACAGCTGGCCTTCCCATCAGTTCTTCCTGCTGCCTAGAGATTAGATCTCCTAATCTGGTTTTATCATTTCTGTGAATCAGCCATACTGATTTAAACCACTCTGCTCTGCTAAGGCTGTGGAGCGCATCCAGTCTGAGGATGCCCTCTCAGATGTGAGCTTTGGGGCTAGCCCGACCGTGGGAGCCGTGCTCGCATCCTCTGCGGAAGTCTTCGGAGACCTGCTCTCAGATGAGAACGTTAGTTTTTCACAACCCGCTTAAGTAGAAATCAAAATGGTTTTTTGCCAAGTTTGCTGGGCTGGGAGGAAAAATCTGGAATATGCAGATGTAGGTGGAATCTCATGAGCTTCCCTGGAGAGCCCTACACCAGCATGTATGGCTGTGTAAGCCAGTGGTTGCGGTGGCAAAGCTTAATCAGCAATAAAATGAGTTCTCGTTAAGTCCATTATTGTCATAGCTGGACTGGGCTGGGGGGGTCTAACAAGTAGGAAACAACAAATGACTTTGGGTCTTGTAAGTCGGCGTGTGGAAACGGAGCCCCACTATGTCTCACCACCATCTGAGCCGCACATGTTCAGCGAAGGCGCTTGTGATTTGGCCGTTATCTCTGTATGGGGGGAAAAGTGGAAGATAAATCTGAAGGTTTTTCCAGACGAAAGGAACTTTTCGAGTAATACTGAAAAGCGACGGCGCAGAGCCAAGCTCGGTTTTGGCCCTTATTTTGAGCTGAGTAGAAAGGAAGTGTGGCCAAGGATCAGCTGGAAAACCATTCAGCCTTCTTTGAGACTGAACAGCAGCTTTTGCTGAACGTCTCATATGAAATACAAGCATGAGAAAAATCAAGAGACCGATGACTTATACAGTGATTGGCAGCATGTCATGTAGGACAACCTACAAACTCACCTCCTGAAGGTTATATCATATATGATCATGTACTCTTGATGAGGTGGAGCTATAAAAGATGAGAGGTTATAGAGGAAAAAATGATGCTCCTGATCCTTTTCACATCTCCTGACGAGCCCTTCCCTTACCTGCCAGTGTCTCAAATTCTCTTTCAGACCCCAATTCTGTTAGTGTAAGTGGAAGTAGAGGGATTAGCTCAACAAATTCACGCATCCTAATATTGGCATCCTAATATTGAGGGCTTTTTTTTATTTGTTAAATTCCTCACTGTTTGTTGCATCTTGGTTCTCTGACCTCCAGCTCATGCTCTCTGTTTCTTCACTTGACCATACTTTCTGTGAGTCTTTATTCTCAGGTTTTTTTATAGAGTGCCCAGTCTGACTCTTTCTTTTTCTTTTTTTTTTGACTTGCCTCTCTTCTTTCCTGATCCCATTGCCCCTCTCACCTCCCTTTCCCTTCTTAGGTCTTTTTTTTTTTTTCTCCATTGCTTGCTTGCTTTCCTTTCCTCTTCCCCTTCTACCTGTTTCTCTGAAGGACAGCCCCAAACTCTCCTTGCGCCTTGCCTTTATCCCTTTAACTTTGCTTCCCTTTCCTCCCAATTTACTTCCCTCCTTTGATGTCTCAAATCCACAAAAAAATGAATTATAACTGTTTATTCTTACAAGTTGTTTTGTCCTTCAGCTCCAATTCCTGCTTCTTTTGAGATCATGAAGTCTTAAGTCTTTCCCTTCCCATGAAGTCTTAGTCTCACCCTCCCACTTTCAAGGAGACTTTCTGCTGAGTGGCCTCCTACTCTGGTCCACATCCTCAGTTCCTGTGAGGAAGAGCTGGGACAGTCCTCTTTGCTGCTGAGCATCTTTTGGGGAGGACGAATGTAACTGTAAGTGCCTCTCAAAGACATATTTGGGACAAGAGGGAAAGGAAGAAGGAGAAAATGATGTGAAGCTTGGAGAAACCTTCTGGGCAGTTGGCCCATCACGCTTTTCCTAATCCTATTCTTCTATGTAAAGACTTGAGATGAACATAGCTTCGTTGCTGAGCTAGGATGTCTTTGTTGGATATCTCACCGGATAGTTGCGATGACTCTTTGATTCATTGAGGAATTATATTAATTTCAATTGCATTCTCCCCATAAATGATGGGTGCTGCTTTGCTTCCTTTCTAAAGGGATCGGAGCTGTAAGATGGGAAATGGTAGGTGGGGTTATTGGCTAATGGCTATTTTAGCAATTTTAGGCACATTGGGGCTATTGTACAGAGATTCCCCTCCGGTGGTGTAAGTGAGCTGGTTTTGCTGTGCTGTGGCTAAAAGGAAGAAACAGAAATCGGATCCATCTCATGCTTAGCTGTGCGGTGAAGTGACTCTGGATGGCCAGATCTTCATGCTGAACTGCATACAAATTTACCCATTTCTCTTGTCGTGCAGAGTGGCTGTGATATCCAGGTTGGCTTTGAATTCCACCTCTCTCTTCAGTCCGTAGTAACCAGCCCTTTACGTAGTGTCATGATGCAGGACGCACTTGATGTACATGTGAAGTGAAGGCAATTTTTACTCTTGAGGCAGTCCTGGTGCTTCTTGAGCCTTAGTGAAGAAAGAACGTGGGGTTTTTGTTGGTGCTCACAGTGAAAGTCCTGAGTCCTTGCTGCTTATTCTTTATTTGGAGTCTTTCCTATTTTTATGAAGGATGAGGCTGGTGACTGTAGGTTTGCTACAGGGTTGTTATGGGACTCCTGAGAAAAATCCCACAGGAACTAACCTCCAATCCCATTCCACTCCAGCGGCAAAGCAGAGGTCTTTTGGTCTGCCTTCTTTACCATAAACACCAAGCAGTGTCTATTAGGAGAGCTTTCCAAAATAAAAACCCTCCCAAACCAGAAGGCACTGCATACGCTATTTCCAGTGGCAAAAGTGAGACTTGTCACTTAATGCATGACTGGAAGGCATTTCGGTATTCAAGATATGCAGACCTGTGGGACACGTACTTATGATTGCTTGATATTCCCCAGTTATTTTTAACTGATGTATCATCTGATGCAAATTGCTCTTTATGAAAATGCAGAGTAGCTTGAAGTAGAGAGCTCCTAAAGTCTTGGTTCAGGCAGCATTTTACCGACCTTTGCAATTCAGAAAAACCTCAGGGTCTGTCTCAGAGAAATTGGAGATGTAAACATCTGCTAGGCTGCCTTTTGCGTCCTGCGGGGAGTTTGTGTGCTTTTTTAGAGCACCTAACGCAGAGGGGATTTGAGCCGTTGCTTGGGATCCCTCGGCGCTATGGCACAGCGGCTGGCTAATAAGGAGACATTATTCCCTGTAATGTAACACTGCTACTATTTCAAGTATTTTGTTCAAGTTCTTTAATGTCTCCTTGTGATCATCCCCTCCTGCATTTTTAATTATCAGCGTTTTAAATGAAGAAATGCTGAATTGTGAAAGATTAGATAGGGAACCACTCAACATCAAGAAGCTCTTTGCTCGGGGGGGGGGGGGTGGGGGGGCTTTGAACGAGGCTGTTGTATTGATTTGTTAAACGAGAGCCTGTGTTTTATCAGCCACGCATATGTCAAATGGCATCGGGCACAACAAATATACTTACAGCTTCTAGCGGGAAAAGAGACCCCATCCAGTGCCGGCTGGTTGATGTGAGCCAACGAAAAGAGCGAGTCTTTTTTTTTTTTTTTTTTTTTTTTTTTTGGAAATGGGGAATGATGGAGTAGGTCTATGAGGGAAAAGATTCAGCTCATTCCAAAAGCGAGGCGAGCTGGTTTGCTCCTGATGCACAGTGATTCATGAGCTGTCACGCAGCAGAGGCAAATCCAGCCTGGCTCTGACAACGTGCGTGACCGGAGCGGTCTGCCAATGCAGCGGTGCCACCAGGCAGGGTGACACAAAAAGGACCAGGAGGGGAAGCTGGACTGCAGCTCCAGGAGGGGTCAGCCCCTTGCATCACTGCGTAGCAGCGGCAGCAGGGACAAATCAAATGAGCTGAGGCTACTGGCATGGGCTGACATGGGCGTCATTCCGTGCTGGCTCCCGCGTGGCCTCAGCCAGCACCCAAGGGAGAGAGGGCATTACTTAGGGGTCTGCAGGCCGCCTTGGGACCATGCTCAAAGGGAGAGGTAAGTCTGGAGGGTAGCTCTAACAACCTTAAGCTCTTCTCCCGTGCCCTCAGGCTGGGGATTTCATCCATGCCCTTTGGAGACCGCGTTTACATTCAGATATAGCTGGTGAGACTGGCTCTGTCCTTGCCCTGTTATTCTCCTGCCCAGCATGGCTGTACAGCCCCACTGCTCAGAGTGCAAAGGGCAGCAAGCTGTGGTGTTTCTTTCTGACAGGTTTTGCTTCATTTTGTCCTAAAATAACACCTAATGAATTTAAGCCAACCTTTACTACGACAGGTCTAAACCAAAATGAAGTCCCGCTACCGTTCCGTACAGGTTCACCTTATGTTAAACTTTGGCAGTTGTCCCAAGCGCAGGCTCTGCTGTTCCTGATGTGTTCAATGAAGTTGGGCAACATCTACCAGCGTCTCCAGCTGGGCGGGAGCTCTTTTATCCCTCAGATAGGGGCTTATAAGAAAGAGGGGGAAGGACTTTTTGGCAGGGGCTATAGTGACAGGACAAGGAGTAATGGTTTAAACTAAAAGAGGGTACATTCAGACTGGATAGAAGGAAGAAATTTTTTACGGTGACGGTAGTAAAACGCTGGCCCAGGTGGCCCAGAGAGGTGGTAGATGCCCCATCCCTGGAAACATTCCAGGTCTGGTTGGACAGGGTTCTGAGCAACCTGTTCTAGTTGAAGATGTCCCTGCTCATTGCGGGGGGATTGCACTAGATGGCCTTTAGATGTCGCTTCCGAACTAAGCTATTCTATGATAGCCACGCATTTTTGGGCCACGTTTAACTTCTTTCTGTCCTGCAGAATAGCAGTGGTGAAACGAGGGAGGAAAGGGTACGCATGGGACTATTTGTAGTATGTTGAAGAAGTCAGGTAGAGCGTAAATAGCATCTTTGATCAAACTTTGAGCTCAGGAAGCCCAACGCAACACCCTCCTCTGGGTGGAAGGATGTGGCAGCCCCCTGCCTTGCGTCCTGCTGGCTGTTTGTCCATGCAGCACACTCTCCAGCTATTCTTTCTCACCTCAGGCCGGGGGTAATGGCAGTTGTTTCGCAGGCAGCACCATCCAATGGGTTTTTTTAAATACACGGCAGGGATGGGCCTCATCTGACTAAGATCAGTTGAGTAGGTATGTTCTTCCCACATTAAAGCCAATTAACTTTGGATGGGTATGAGTGAGAGCAACATTTAGCCCAGTTTGTCTTCTCTGTGAATGGGTTCATGTTGGCTGGGTTTGAGCCTCCCGTCTTTCCTCAAGGCAGAGGTTCCCGTACGCATGAAGGCCGGGCTTACACGGAGCCATTAGAGCAGGGGAAGGGCTTTGATCTCAAAATTGCACCATTTGAAATGGCAGATGAAAAAGGGGAATTAATAAAACAGCAAGCGAGCCTGCGAGTCATTTTAGCTTCTCCCAGAGCAGGCGCGGTCCCAGCGCCTCTGAAGTGGGAGCACGACTCCAGCAGGAGCCACGCATTACCCCCAGGGTACTGGGTGCAATGCTCCTCGTGGCCTTGTTGCAGCAGGAGCAAGGACACGCCGCCTTTGGGAGGGGGAGATGCCAGCGGAGGCAGAGGAAAGCAGGATTAGCTGCGGATGGGAGCGCGGCACGGCTCTCGGAGAGCGGTGGCCGTGGGCAGCTGGGAGCCAGAGCAGGAGGCTTTGGAGGAGCAGCTCTGCACAGACTCCCCCGCTTTCGCCCCAAGCCGGGTGCGTGCTGTAGAGCCGCTTCACCGTGGCGCGGTGCCCAGGCAAATTCGGCTCGCTTCGCACTGCAACCCCGCTCTGCAGCTTCCAAACCAGACCTGACTTGCACCCTGCCAGCTCCGAGCGGGAGCAGAGCAGCCGGAGCCTGGCGAATAGACGTGCCCTGAGGATATGTCTGCATTGCAGTGCGGAGGTGAGACCTGGGCTGGGTGAGACAGACCTGAGCTAGCCTCCTGGGAGCCGTGGGGCTCTGGGGGCAGGTGGGGTGTGTGTCCCTGGGCTCTGGGAAGGGGGTGTGGAGGAAGAGGGGAGGTTTCCAGCCTCAGTGAGTCTTGTGATACTTTTGGGGACTGAGGCTGGGTGGTGGAAAGACCTTATGGGCTGGTGGGATGGCTGTTCCCTAGAGATCACGCAGGGAAATCATGACCAGCAGCACTGGGAAGTGGAAAAAGTGGTACCGCTGGAGTTTGGGTAAAATACATCGCCATCTTCCTTAGGATACACGAATCTTGGTGTTTGACTGAGGATCCTCAGCCCCGTACCCTGGCACTGGGACAAGCCCCAACCCTTCAATTGGGTGGTTCATCTCTTGGTGACCAAAACCATCCGTGCAGGGTGTGCGAGGAGACAAGGGGTGCGGCATTCACTGGGTGCCCAGCTGTGGGGCAGGGGTGCATGGGCATGTGTGGTGGGCCAATTCAAGCACGTGTGGCTGCAGGTTGTGCTAAATGCTCTCAGCTCCGTACGCATGAGGACATATAGCAAGAAAGGAGTAAACACAGTAGAAACAAGTAAAACTAGCTTCTGGTGAGAAGAATGCAAAGAGGTTGGTTGAAAGAAGTTGCAACGCATATGAAATTTTAGGGTTATTTTTCCTTTTGCATTCCTTATATTCTGGTTGCAAGTCATATTTCTGTATTTCTTAAGTGCCAGGCTCTTTTCTACCTGTTTTCCTTCTACCCGCTCTGCACCTCATGTAATCCATAAGGAAAGTTCTCGTGTTTGAATTCACCATGTTGGCTCATGAAAATCTACCCAAGCTTTCCCTCAAAAGCAGGAGGACAGCCCTGCATGGGGATCCATGCTGCCCACTGAAGAGGTGGCTGTCTCCTTATGAGCCATTTTGGTTCACTTTACAGTCAAAAGACGAGAAACAGGCACTTCCCACCTTTTGGTAGCCCTCTCATAAATCTGGTAGCCTGGCACTTCAAGGAAACATTTTCTTTCCACTGATTGGAAAAAGATTTTTAGATGGCTCCAGCAGATGTTGTCCTCTGAAGGAGCCCCACATCCTGAGTCTGCACGGCTGTATCTTTGCTTATTCCTGAGATTATACAGTATTACAGAGACAATAAAAAAGAGGTAGAGACGGAAATGGTCAGAAGAAGCTTTATCAACCCAAATCACAGGTGGTTTTCAGCAAGGTCTTGGGAAATACGGTCTGGTGCGAGCAAGCAGCTTAAAGCCAGAAGGGTGGCCGCAGCCCCTGGAAGAGGAGCGGAGGAGGTCTCCCTCCCCAGCAGCTCCTGGCCCCGGCGAGGCTCCTCCGCTCTCGGCACTGAGCACTAGATGGCATCCAAGGGGGGAATTTGCGTTTCCAAATCCAGTCCTGGGCTCTGAAATTATAATTGCAACTGGATCCAAAAATGAAAATCCCATCTGGATGGGGGGGGAAAAAAACCCAAAGGGCCAAGAAGGTGGACTTTTTCCAGCTCCTGCTGCCATCCCGTTGGGGTACAACTCGCCCCAAGGTCTGCTCCACCGTCTCAGCTGAGTGCTGGGCCACAGGGGCAGGAAAATAGCGCAAAGGGATGAAGAGCAAAGGCATCGCGCACAAGTCGAGGTGTATTAAAGCCTGTGTGGCTGCGTTCACCCACATCCTCTTTTTCCCTGAACGCCGCCGGCCTCGTGGGTGTTTGGATGCGCAGCACGCTGCATACGTTGCTGCCTCTTCACGTGCCATCCCTTCGTGTCCCCTAAGGTGTGCAGCCTGGGGACAACTACAGGTGACTGGAAATGCAGCTGCTCTGAGCTGGAAAGCATTTCCTAATGAGGGAATTACCTTTGCTTCATCCACCTTGTTTTCTAAATAAGCCAAGCTGTCCCTAGGTCATTAATGGTCTCTGGAAGAAAGCAGAAACACAAGAAGAGATGGCTCTTGCTCCGGTGATTTTTTTTATTTTTTTTTTCCTCCTCTTTACCTTGAAGGTCTCTTTTTGCTGGCGTGGGATGAGGAGGGGGGAGTGTTCAGCATCTCTCCCTGTCCCATGTCTGTGCCCTCCTGGGATGGGAGCGTTCAACTTCAGCCCCAGGCAGGGTTAGACCCCCAGCGTGGGTATCAAAATATTTGCTTTTATCTCCTCTGAAATAAGCAGTGACCATGAACGAGGTCCTCGGGAGATGTAGCCGCGCTTGGCGCCGTGGCTCAGCCCCAGTTTGGTACGTGGGGCCAGGAGCCAGCACCCAAGCTGGGGCTCGAAGGGGGTGATGTGTACGGCACGGAGGTGCGCGCAAAGGCACGAGGAGCCAGATGGGATGCCAAAAATGAGTAAGTGGCTGTGGGTGGCTGCCTGGGGCTGCAGGAGCCATGGGAGGGACACGATGCTCCCTCCCTGCCTTGTTTGCATGCTGCAGGTGACCTTGAGTTTAACAACTTAATGAGCGCTGTGCAATTACCGGCGTCGTTTGCATGTGCCCTGTCCCTGCTTAGGAGGATACCGAGTTCCAGGTCCCGGTGCGTGCTGGAGGTGACTCTCCTGAGCCTTTTCTCTCTCTCTCTAGATGAGCAAAGGGGTCTCGAGGCTGGAACATCCCCTCCGGCACAGCACGGGCTGCCCGCGGAGCCCCACAGCCCTGCCCGCGCAGGCAGCCCGCAGCAGGCAGGAGCTGCCCTGACCTTATCAGAGAGCAAGTATCTGCAGCACCCCACCTCACCACCCCCGCAGCCCCGCCAGGGAGAAAGGATGGGGGCAGGCGCTTGACTTCCCCGCTTGCTCAATCACAGGCATTCACTCCTGGCCGTAAATTTGTCTTTGCAGTTTGCGTGACAGGCGGGGAAGGAGCTCTCGGGGTTCGATGGTTGCTTCACTGCCTGGAGGTCCGGCACCAAAATGGGCTGGGTCTCATCACCACCCAGAAACCATTTTCCCTCTGAAACATGCGCTTTTTTTTTTTCTTTTCTCTCTGGTGTTTTTCTGGTCTGACTACAGCTTCAGGCAGGGATGCAGGAGAGCTTTATGGAGGTTTGGTTGGAGTTTGAAACAGCTTTCTTCCCAAAAGTGTATGTACTTACAAGAAATAGCTTCAACCCAAGCCCTGGGTAGCCCAGCGTTACTACAGACGGCTGTTTGTGTGCCCGTTTCTTTTACCTGCAATTATGGGGAAATTGCCATCGTGTAAGCAGCAGGCTGTATGAATAGCTTTATTATTTATTATTATTAGACCTAGATGTGTGTTTTTCTTGCGATCATATCTGCACAAGAAGGCACAGTAATAATAGCCTTTTGGACTGGCCAGGTTTAATTTCAATGGACTGTAAAACTTCTGAAGCAAGGTGCTGTTTATTGCTTTTTTTTTTTCTTTTTAAAAAAATCAATGGTATTGAGCGGACAGACGCAGCAGAGAGACCTCTGCGTTGCCCAGGCTGAGTTCTTGTAAGGGCAGGCGGTCATGTTGTACTCGCTCTCCTTGCCTGGCATCGGCAAGAGGGTCTCTCGTTACAGCCCGGTACCGAGCTATTTCAGGAAGCAGGATTCCCCTTTTACGGAATTATTTTTCATGTAAGTTTAAGTACTGAGCTCATTTGCACTTTTTTTTTCTGTTTTGGTCTGTTCTACCTCTTGCCTTTAGGTAGGGTGTGTAATACAGAGAGCACCAGCTTCTCCACTTCCAACAGCAGGGCGCTGTCTCAGTGTGGGAAAACGTGACCAAGAATGGGTCAAGAAATAGGAAAATAACATGTTTTCTCTTTGAGGACCATTATCAGGAGCTTTTCATCAAAGTCCAGTAGGAAAGAGTAAAATCAAGGCTGGGTTCCTTAACGCACATTGTGACCTACAGGTATTTTTGGGGCCGATTATCGGGCGCTTGAGCCCATGCGGACACAGAGCCGCCCAGGTTGGCACCTCTGGAAAGAAGAGGAAAACAAAACCGAATCGAAACGGCGCCTTCTCAGACCTGTGCGATTTGTGCTCTTGGCGTTGGGTTCGTCACCCCAAAAGTCACCCCACGGTTGGAATTTTCCTTCGCTTTCCGAGCAGCTGGCGGTGGCTTCGCCGAGAGCAGAGGGGCTGTAAACGTGGGTGTGTGGCTGGGGAAAGGCAGGCAGCAGAGGACAGCTAAAACGAGAACTCAAAATGCATCACTTTGCGGGGTTTTTTTTTTTTCCTTTCGTTCTTGAATCTTGATATTTCAAAACAATCCCGAGGTTTTGAAACAGAAGGGTTTTGCTATTTACTGTTTGGGGTTGGCAGTACTGCGTAAGGGAGATAAAGGGGCCCGTGACGGAGCGCATGAGCTATTTGTGATCTGTTGTGCAACAGCTGTCAGTGAACCTGTCTCTTTGTGTGTTTAAAGTGTATTTCCTGACATTTACTGGCAATTTTAAAGGGATTGCTATTTCATAATCCCTGGTTCAGGGCAAACTTGCAGATTTTGAAGATCGGAAGAGCCCGTTAATGCCACGGTCTGAGTCTCTGGATAGCTCAAGCCACCGAACTTCATCCTCTCCTGTATCGAGCCCAATACTTTGTGTTCAGCTACAGCGTGTCTTCTATAAAAGCATAACATGAAGGTGGAAAGATCAACCACTAACCCACTGATTTGTTCCAAGATCCAATCATTATCGCTATTTAAAATGAAACGGGTAATTTACTTCTCACTTTTCTTCGGCTGCCTTTGGCTAGAAGAAGAATTTATGCCCAAACATTCGTATAAAAGCAAATATTTTTTATTTTTTTTTAGCCTTTTCAAAATAAAGCAAAAGACAGGCTAGATATGTATTGCACTGAATCTGCATGGCTTTACAGAGAAAATAGCATCCTTCTAGTGGTTTGATGCAGTGGTTTGCAGGGCAGCTCGCATGCATTTGTAGAGTCATTTGGGCTGTATTAAGGTCAATATCATAACTCAGACATCGTTTCTTTCAGTGGCTTTTCTTCTTCATAGGCAATTCTTCAGCCTTTTGAAATCCAAAGTCCCAAGCAAAATTAAACTGGCACAGAAAAGCGAAGCGGGAAGGGAGGGTTGTGCGCTTAAGGGGAAAAACAAAAGGCATTTAACTGGAAATTTGTGTGTGACCAATGGGAGTGGGCCTGGCTTTGACCCCTTCTGGCTATTAAAAGGCTATATTGCAAGATAATTTGGGAAAATATTGCAGCTAAACAGAGGGTGTGAACCAAATGGTTCATACCGAGTCAGTAATTTAAGTGCTGCAGTTTTGTAATGTGCTACTAACCCAAACCGTGGATCCCACCACTCCTGAGTTTTGGGGCCTGGCTCTTATCACAGTAGCAAACCGCCTGTGTGAAAGCAGACAAACAAGGGCGAAAAGCCTTTCCAGAGCTATAAACCCATCTTCTGTTGTAAGGAGCCGGATCGTTTTTGGCAAGACTCTCAAAGAAAACGGCATCGAGATCCTCCTGATGAATAGGAACGTTAATATATTAGGTATGTATTATGTAAATCCATACTTCAGTGGAGCGCTAGATCAGATAAAAGGGAGCAAAGAGCAGGCTGTGAAGGCTGTTGGTGAGATTTCTCTGGGGGTGCTGTGCCCCTTGAAGGCTGGGTGCAGGACTTGCAGCCCATGGGGACGTTGAGGTCCTGCAGCCTCCTCCTGCTCCTGTGCTGCTCGAGGGGCTGCTGCAGCATCACCATCTCAATTTCGGAGATGGAGGTTGTGGAACAACCTTGCTCAGGCCACGGCACTGCAGCCTTATCCCTGAAAAAACTCTTTTCTCCCCGTTTTTGTTGCGAGGGGTTCCTTTGCAGCTTCAGTACAGGTGGAGGAAAGCTCCTCCATGGTAGAACTGGGCTGCACGGTCCCTCTGCTCCCCCCTGGGCATTGCATGACACGGAGGGATGGCTGCAAACCCAATTTGTGTGCTGAAGCAAATAACTGGGGAGGGGCCAGCTTGGCCCTTGCAAACACATTTTGAGTACTTCAGGATCGCTGACAATGAATTATCGAGAGAGAGACTTGAGAGCAGATAAGGCCGGGGACTTGTGCATTGTATACAAATACACGGCCTGACCCTCGCATCTCATGTGAGGTGGCAGTGGGAGGGATGTTGGAGCTCTTCCCTGGTGCATAGAATGACAGAATGGTTCGGGTTGGAAGGGACCTTGAAGATCATCTAGTTCCACCCCCTGCCCTGGGCAGGGACACCTCCCACCAGCCCAGGCTGCTCAAAGCCCCGTCCTGCCTGGCCTTGAACCCCTCCAGGGATGGGGCAGCCACAGCTTCTCTGGGCATCCACAACTTCTCTGGGCATCTCCATTTCCATGTCGTATAACTGTGCAAGACAGGATTGACAGAGGGACCCCCACGTGTTGTGCCACGTGCTTCACTTTTTCCTTTGTGCTGCTTCATCTCTTGCCAAGCCCCCACCCTTGCCTCATATATATTTTCCTTAAGTTGCATTCCAGAAGCCTCTCCCCGCTCCCCCATTTAGGCACCCGGACCCCTCCAGTACCGACCCATCAGAGCAGCGTCTTGGCTCGTGTTCAGAAGATGCAAGCCCACCCTTGCCGCCTTCAAGATGCTGCCCCAGGGTGTCGGTGGCCAGCCACGCACCTACCCCATCGTTACCCGTCGTTAGGGGCTTCACACTTTGTAGGTGATGCCAAAAGCTATCGGGCGGCCCACGAAATGGTTTGGTCTAGACATGGAAAAAGATGATTTTTTTTTTGGTGGTTCGTTCCCCCCCACCCCGTCCCCCGACTTTTCATTTGGATGCTGAGCGCTTTCAACCAGGCTATTCAGATGGTTCGCAAAACCAATTCAGGCTGAAAAAATTTAGGTGTACCTGTTTACATTATAAACCACAAATGTTTGTATCCTGCAACAAACATCTGGGAAGTGTCCAGACCAGACATTACAAATGTGTTAACTACCCCGAGTTAACCGGTAATCAGTTCGGGGCTAAAAACTCGAGTGTGGACCTTTCCTCTGAGACTGCTGTTTATAACGGGGCTTTCATTTAGATCCTGACCTAGAAGCGTAATTAAACCATGGCACATTCTTGACTTTCAAACAAACTTCTGGGAGCTCGCCAGCGCAGAGCACAGACTCGGATTTTACCGAGGTTTGAACGAGCGGCCATGTACCACCTCTTTCATTAACTGTTGTTGACGGTGAAAATGCCTGCCCGGTAGAAATTGTGAATTATACAGACAGCCCTTTAAGGCTCTGCTAATAAACACATGAAAGGATTTGAGGGAACTATATGAAAATACTGGTCTATTGAAATCCTTTTTAACGTCACCAGTTGGGGAGAAGGTGTATTATTCAGGGCTGGAATTTCTAATAATTAACGCGCGTCTTTTGTAGTTAAGGCGCTGGTTTTGATTTTTTTGCAATCCGAATTTGCTCCGATTTCTCCATCAGTACTGGGCTGTATCACCAGGCGATGGGAAACCATGGCCATGGTTGGAACTGCTTTGATGGAGCTAAGGGTTTTGGTTTTTTTCCGAGCAAATGCTAAGGAAGGGCAGTAGATGGTGCTGTTATTCTCTTTTTTGAGGACAGGGACGGCAGACTGAAGACAGAAGCACGACTAAGACTATACACAAGGTGTTACCAGTCCCCAGTGCCCCCAAATCATAAATCGGGTTCCTTCGAATCGTGGGATTTGGCCTTCAGAAAATCTTCAGATTAAATCAAAAGGCGTCTTTTTCTACAGCTTGTGTGTTTTGATCTTTCAGATGAGATTTGGAGGTCACACTTTCGAGCTTTTTGTCATAATCATGTCATTTGAAATTTATCTTTTTTTTTTTTTTTTTTTGGTCTTTGCAATAATGCGAAGTGGAATCCTCTAATCATGTCAGGAGCCAGCAAGATTTAGGGGAACTAAATTAAATTAAGGAGAAACACCAGGATTGTGAAACTTGGCAGTGGTCCAGAAGCTGGTTTCAAAACAGACTGAACTTGAAGGTTGTTGGCAAATCGAATGCATCTGACCCTGGAGTGATTTGGGACGCCGGGAACAGGCCTGTGACCACAGAGCTTCCTACCCCATGGGTCACCGAGGCGTGTGCTTGAGGGATGACCCTCTTGGCCTGCATCACTCTGGATACCCAATTTCCTGAACAGCGGCAGACGCTGTGTCAGGATGACATTTATCAGCTAATTTTTTTGAATTACCTTAAGATTTATGAGGCCAGGAATCTCGGAGAGGGCAGAATTGGGCCCCCTTTGCCCCACTTTTATTTGCCTCTCTCCACAATGACGGGTCTAAGTCCAGCCTTAGCAAATATTTCTTAACGGGGCAGCATGATAGCGCAGGTTGGACAACCCGGTGCCAGTGAAGGTGGCCGGGGCATGAAAGCAGGCAGGGGACGTGGCAGCTCTCCTGCCCTTCACCTCCTCCTGCCTTGGGTGGGGTGGGCTTGGCAATGCCCGCAGCTCCCTCCTGTGACTCCCAGCCCCTCGCCTGGTGTTTTCTCCAGCAGCAGCTGATGGTGCTAAAAATAGGCTGGAAGAAGGTAGTGGTGGTTCAGCTTTGGACTTCCCAGCAGTTTACTGGTATTCTGGCCTCGTGACTCCAGTTTAGGCCACCTGATGCTCAGCACGTAACTTTGCTCCGATTTCCCCGTTCGGTGGGGAACAATCTCAGATAACGTACGGATAACAATCAGCGGACTGAACACAGCTCACTTTCTTATTTTAGGATTGCTATGGACATGGTCATTAATGGCTCGAAGAAACACAATAGGCAGGGCCTGGTCCTTCCCCGCTGCATGTCCCCTCTCCAGAAGAGCTGCTGCCAAATCCTCCCTGTGATGGAAAAGCGAAGTTGTTCCTATCTAAAACCCCTCTGTAGGTCTGAGGGTGCAGCGGGGGTTTGGCGCCCGGGTGTGCATCGATGTGAGTGTGCAACCACGCAGTTGGTGTCTCTAAAGTGAGACATGAAACTGTTCTTCGATGTCAGTCACGTTTGCAGCGCATCGGGAAGAGCAGGAGAGATTCTCCAACTCTTGGAAGCAGAGCAGCCCGGAGCGCGGGGGCCACATCCAGCCCCGGGAGCGGGGGGGGTCCGTGCCGACGAAGGGCAGTGCCGCTTGCCGGGCTGTCGCTGTGCCCCAGCGGTAATGCTGGACTAATGAAACACGTCGTAGGGACTAATTAAAGTTGTGCCGGGCCAAGGGGAGTGGGATGGGATAAGCGGGAGTGTGAGGGCAGGCTACAGACCTGCTCCCCACGCCAACAAATAGTTATTTTACATTAAATAACGTGTGGGATAAACTACTTCCATGAGCCTCAGAGCAGAAACCGGAGCTGCCTCCCTTTCCTTCTCTCTCCCCAAGCCCACCCTGTGCACCAGATGGAAACACAAGCTCTTGAAAGACTCTTCTTTCCCCAAACCAGACCCTACTGTCCTCGTCGGACACACTCTTCTACGGATGAAGGAGAAAAAGTAAAAACAGGAACTATTTTACTTTCTTTTTTTTTTTTTTTTGACAGAAGCCATCCCCTTTGGCCTGGTTCATGACAACTGGTCATGCTGAGCGAGGAAGAGCTGCTCTCAGTTTTAAATGATCGCCATGTAACGAGCAGGTTTCCATCTAGCCGTGTCCCGCAGATAAGGAGCAAGGAGCAGCATCCAATTCCTGCCCCTTTTCCAATTCCAGGGGTAGTCTCAAAGAGCTTATTCTCTTCAAATGATGGAATGAATAAGCCACAATTCCTGTTTTAATATTGTTGGGTTCTGAAATATCCCCGTTAACGTTTAAATCTGGGCAAGAACAAGGGTTACTGCAAATGCTTTATCTTCCCATCAATTATATCAGTGCTGCATCCCGTGTGCACCAGGGGCCTGGTCCAGCTGGGGTGGGAAGGTGGTGAAAACGATGTGGGATCAGTCGGTCTGCAAAAATGCGGGGCAAAATTCCCTAGTAGAGTAAATTCAATGGGTTCAGTTAATCTATATAAAGAAAAACCTCAGTCCATAAGTGGGAATTTAGAGTCTGACTGAAAGGCAAAGCTGAGCCCTAAAAGGATAGCTGTTGCCTGGCGTATTCAATAATTGCATTTATGAATAAACAATTAATTATTACCAATGAATCTTTTGCATATTATTATTGACAAAGGCACAGAAGCTGCTTTTTGGTGCTGCTGACTTACCCATTGTCAAGTGTGAACTGAGCAATTGTAGTGCCTGCTCCCTTAAGAAATTGTCCAAGATTCAGACTTTTTTTTTGTGCCCCCATGGCTTGCATCAATTAACAGTACAATCTTTTTGTTATGAAAATGAAAACATTAGTAGCCTGAGGGGGGTCTTGTAAATGCAACTATCAAACTATAATTTCAATTTCCCTTTAAGTAGAAGAAAGCCTCTTTTTTTGTTGTTTGTTTGCTGTCACAGACAGGTCTCTCATTTTTTATTTTTATTTATTTTTATCTTTCCTTGCCTTAAACTCCAAATTGAATTTAACCCAGGGAATTTGAGTGAGGCTCATTTTCAATCAGCAGATTTGGGGATGTGGGGAGGCTGAAGGCAGCTGCCGAAAGCCCTGGGCTCCTCTCGGGAGGGCCAGGCTCCGCAGGGAAGGGTGGACGGAGGGTGGATGCTCGGCTCCGCAGCGGAGGGGTGAGCTGGGGCTGGGCATCATGCCCGCAGCTGCCACGGGGCTGGCCCCCAGGGCTGGGGGGGGGAATTCCCACGTGAGAATTCTTTCCACTCGCTTCAGGCATCCGAGGAGCCTAAATTAGGCACCCACACCTCTGCCACGGTCAGGGGAAAGAGAGAGAGACCTTGAGATGTGTCCTCCAGAGGCAACTTGGCCCCCCCGGTTGGGTGACCATAACCGTGGGGGACCATTGTGGGCCAAAACTGGTGGTTTTGTGCTCAGTGCCATGTGGCGATACGGGGCAAAAGAGGGCTGTGTCCTCAAAAGTAAGGTTGGAGATGGCACCTGAGTGCACGTCGCTGAGGCATAATGGAAGAATTAGAGGAGAGTCCAAGGCCTGTTTTCCCCTTTCTTTTTACACCGCACATATAAAAGTAAAATATGAAAACAGCCACTTTGCTTTCTTCCTCCCAGGCTGGCCCCAATATGCCCAGGTATGTGTCTAAACAGATTCCTGGAAAACCTGCCCTTGCTGAGGCACAATCTCCAGCGCTCAGGTTGTAGTCTGCAGCTCCACGAAAAGCAGAAGGGAAACGTGTCCTTGCTGAGGGGGGTCCTGCCCACCCACCCTGCCTCGGGAGGGCACCAAGGGAAACACCACCATGTTCCCTGCCAGGGAAACACCAAGGGATGCGGCAGAATATGTTCCTCGGCGCAGGAGTCGGCCTGGCGGTGGTTTGCCAGCGCACAGGCGGAAGGCTGAGGTCAGATACAAGACCAAAAAACCAGAAGAAAAGTGGTTAGATGCTGTCCCAAGCAGTTTCCTGGGGTAACACACACTCTTCCCACCACCCGCGCCCCTGGCCGCCCCGCTCGGAGCTGCAAGCATCGCCATCCTGCCAGCCTGGGTTCCTGGGAAACCTTTTGCTTAATTCCTTTGTGATTTTTAATTAGACCAAAGGGGCGATTAACCAACGTAATAATCCCTCATCCAACTCTGAACGCTCTCGTTACACTCATTTTAGGAAGGTGGCGTTGCTGGTGCAGGAGGGTGAAGGTGCGATGGTTTGGTGGCGGTACCCGGCGGGTGGCATGGCCAAACCCATCCTTTGGCCCCGAGCAGGCAGAGCGGGATCCGGCCCCGTTGGGGTCTGCCAGGCGCTGGGGTCTGTGGGTACCACACACACGCGTCCCCTCGAAAAGAGTCTGTCTCAGCACATGGAGCAGAGCTGGAGGGCAGGAAGAAAAACCAGGAGAAAAACGTTTAAAAGTTATTTGTTACTGGTTTGCTCCCCTTCACACCCTTACCACCCTTCGGGAGTCCTCCAGCCCTGCATGGGCTGGTTGTTTTCCTTCCCCCCCGTCCCTCTCCCGTTGCACTCCTCTCTTCGGTTTGCTAACGCTAGAGGCTCCCTCCTTCTGGTCTGCGAAAAAACTTTTAGTTCCTGACTCTTTTTTTTTTTTTAACTTCCCTCAGGAAAAAAATGTGGAGTTAATTATCTATGTAAAATGTCAGATGCAGGAAAGGGGCTGTGCTTACTTGGATATCCCATCCGAGGCGAAGTGACTGATTTTTCCCCCCTCCTTCTTTTTTTTTTTTTTTTTTTTTTTTTTTTTTTCCTAAGGGGTGGAAAGGACCTCGCGAAATAAAAGTGCAGAAACAAGCCGGTGGCTCCCAGAGCGGCCGGGGCGGGCGCGGCGGGAGCCCCCAGCGCAGCGCGGAGCGGAGCGCGGAGCCCACCTGCCCTCGGGACTCAGCATCGCCCTGTTCCTCGCTCCGCACCTTTACTCCCTCCGCGTACTGAGATCTTGATATACGTATATATAAAATTTTTTTATTATTATTATTTTTTTTTTTAATATCGCTCCCCCCGGCTTTTCCTCCAGGACTTTTCCACCGCCTTGGGACACCCGCAAAACTTCTCCCTCGCTCCCCCTTTCCCTCCCGCCCTTCCTTTGCTGGTGGTTTGGTTTTTTGTTTTGCTGTTTTTTTATTTTTTTATTTTTTGTTTTAAATTTTTGGGGGAAGACCCGCCCGCGTTTCGCCTCCCGTGCCCCACCGGAGAGGCCGGGAGCGGCTCCGGGCGGCGCGGGCAGCACCTCCCCGGCGCACCGCGTGTGTGCCCGGCGGCCCGGCTCGGCTCGGCGCGGCACGGCCCGGCTCGGCTCGGCGCGGTTCGGGCGCTCCCCCCCGATAATGCAGAGCTACAAGTACGACAAGGCGATCCCGCCGGAGAGCAAGAATGGGGGCAGCCCGGCGCTGAACAACAACCCGGCCAAGAGCAGCAGCAAGAAAGCCCTGCTCATCTGCCTCGACTTCCTCTGCCTCGTCATGGGTGAGCAGCCGCGGGGCTCCGCGCCCCTTCCCCCCGCTCCCAGATCCCCCCCACCCCGAGCCCCTCCACAGCTTTCCCCCCCCGTTCCCCCCCGCCCCCCCCTCCCGGGCTCCCGCTTTGGGAAAGTTTGGCGGAGGGAAGGCGGGCGGGCAGAGCTCGGCCGCGCCGCTTCCCGAACAAAAGCGGAGCGGGGCCGCCGGCCGGGCCGAGGCGAGGCGAGGCGAGCCGGGAAGCGGGGGCCACCGGCCGGGGCGCGTCGGGCTAGGGAGCGGGGCCACCGGCCGAGGCGGGGAGCGCGTCCCGCCGGGGTCACACAGCGGGGCTGGAGGTGTTGGGGGGAGCGGGGCAGCCGTCTCTCCGCACGGAGAGGTGGGCACAACACCCCCCACCCCCCCGATTTACCGATTGTTGTTATTGTTATAGTTAGTTATCGTTTCACCCCGCTGCCGTGCCCCGAGCCGAAGGATGGGGGGGTTTAGAAGGGAGGGGGGGTTAGAAGGGGGGGGGGGGGAGCAGCCAGGCCGCACGCAGGGGGCACTGTGGGCTCGGGGATGCGCCCCCGGGGGTGTCCCCCGGGCCGGCCCCGCACCCCGGTGACTCCCCGGTAGGGTCCGGGGCCAGCTCCAGGTGGAGGTAGTGCTCTACAAACCCCGCAGTTTGGGTCTGCTTCTGTTTGCGTTAATAACGGCAAAAAAAGAAACTCTTGCCACCCTCGTTACTTTGTGTTGCTCAGATGTCGCGTTTACCGGTGGTTCTGCCTTTCTTCCCTCTCCCCTTCTTGCACCCAGTGCAGGCATCTCGCTAAACTCTTATTTATTTCCTTTTTTTTTTTTTTTCTTTTCTTTTAAAAAGATTGCTTTGAAGTGCTCTCCAGCATCTCGGAGTCACTGGCAGAGGTTTTGGTTTGCCAGCCTGCTTGGCTTTTGGAAATGGTATGGCATGTAAGGAAACTGTCAACAGGCTGTCTCCAAAAGGGTTTTGCATGCCAAAACATCAACCGTTCAATTATGGCTGCGATGCTGAATATTTAATTGACAGACACAGGCAGGGGAAATCAACTGGCTTCCAACAAAGAGATTAATAACACAACAGCACGTGAGTTTAATACTCCAGACACCACAGTCTTTAAAACAATTGTTTCTGCTTAGAGCCCATTTTTTAAAGACTGTCAGTTTGGTTTAATTTTTATGTAGTTTATTGATCATCTGGTGTGTATTACGAGGCACTAATACATTAAGAAGAGAGGCATGGTTTTCTCTTTATATTCCCACAAGAATAGAGGCCAGTGCAGAAAGCTTCATCTTCTTGTATCTGGAAAAAATAAAAATACTTGATATCCCATATATGAAACTAGTATAAGTGGAAACATAACTAGCTTGACTTACCTCACTTATTTAAACAGAAGGTTGGATTCCTAGTAAAACAGCTCCTAGGAGTCAGAACTTTTAAACTTTTATTTACGCAAGTTTTTTTAACTTCAGGCATTCCTGGCATGAGTAAGTGCTCTTTCCACGGGTTAAAGGGTTCTTCTTCCCCTTCTCTAGACTAAGGGTCCTAACTGCAAAAGCAGTTAGTTGACATGTGTTATTCTACTTGTGATAGTTTGGGTAAACAGAACTTATCAAGCGTCACTGGGAGGGTATTGTTAGCGGGCAATAATGTGATACAGCAAAAACTCTGATTGTTGCTTTGTTTCACATTTACTACAGGTGGAAATCAGAAAGTAAACACCAGAGTTGGAGTTGTGTGGGTTGGGTTGTGTTTTGGGTTTTTTTTTTTATTATTATTTAGTGTGAGGAGCATTTAAAAGTAGGAGTGTTTAAAAGTAAGAGCAGGAATTCAACAGCTGAAGGGAAGTTTAGATCTGGCTGATCACCGGCAGGTGAAGAGCACAGGTGGGATGTGGCAAGGGAGGTGATTACACGATGGATAGCCCACGATGGGTGTTTGGGGATGGACTTCTCAAATACACCCAGACCAGTAGCATCAGACCTGCTGGGGGCTGACTGGGCATGGGTTGCTGTGGAAGCCGGCTGCCCCACTCGCAGGAAGCTTGGCTTGCCCTTCTCTCTGCCTTTTGCTGCGGAAGACTAAGAGCTTCTAATTTGCAAGCACTTGATTCCTGATTTTTCTTCCTTCCTGACCTTGTCAAAATAAAACCACTTTGAAGGTGAAAAAAAGGTGCTCTAGCTGTAAGCCTGTAAGAGAAAGTTGGACAGATAAAGGTTGATGAGTATTTACACATTCAGGAAAAAAAAGAGTCCTATGTGAGATAATGAGAAGTGGAATTGGGTGAAGTGACTTGTTTCAAGGTGGAGGTACTCAGTAGAGGTCTTCTGCTGGTGCATGTAGGCACATGGCCAATGGCCTCCAGTGCAGTTAAACTGAGTTACGCCTCTTGAGCGGCTGCCCAAAGACATTCAGAGTAGCAGGGAAACAGAAGGCTTTTTTCTCATTTGAGGACCACGTTAGGAAATATGAAAACCGGTCATTTGATTTGCAGAGGTCTGTGACGCTGCCTTGGCTTCTGCTGCAGGTACTGCCATAATTCTGACCTGAATTGCTTTTCTATGGGGGGGAAAAATGAAAAGAATGGCTGAAACGTCTTTCAGAAATGACACACATCAGCTCTCTGTGAGGTGGTAGATGCGTACAAACCCTTCTTTGTTTACATACAAATTTAAACAAATTACCCAGAAGACAATTATCTTAAACATCTAAGAAAGTCAGAATACGTAAAGTAGAGCTATCAGGAGTTTCCTTCAGCTTTGATTTGGTGCGAGTCGTTAGAAAGATCCACATTGTCTTTCATCGTTAAGTACAATGGTTATCTTGATAGTAAATGCATACGGGGAAGATTTGTATCTTCATTCCTTGGGCATCATGGGGAGCAAAGCTGTTGAGCTGTTGGCAGAAGTTTGTTGCTGGTGGAGTAGGTCGGATGAAGATCTGCTGAACCAGACCCCCCATTTCTCCTGCATTTCCAACTTGTGCCGGGTTGGCAGGGAGCTGAGTATTTCGGAATACCCCGCTCCTCTAACGAGTGCGCTTGGCACTGACAAATCCCTGGTTTCTTGCATGAGCAAGCGGTTTCATCACCGACACTGTGAACTTCCCCGAAATTTCATGGTGGTGCTTAACTCGGTAAAAGAGGCAGAAAAGAACTGAGCGTGCATTTATTAAAGCAGGTCATCCGAGGGGGGAAAATAACTTTCTCCATCTGCTTCCTCCTCTCGGGAGGGCTCTGTTTAGAGAATTAGGAGATGCTTCCTGAAATTGTTAGGGCCGCAGGCGAGCTTGGTGGTGTGGAAGAGTCTCTGCTGCCCTGTCCTTCTGTCACTGGTCACTGTGACACATCTGAAAATGTGATTGAGGAGATCAGCTGGGGGGGCCTGAAGTTGCCCCCGCTAAGACGGTCGGTGGCCTCACATTGGAGAGCTGCGGGGAACTCTTGAGCAGCAAAATCAGAGGTGCGATGGGAGGACCTCGCTCCCCTTTCATCTGATCATCAGCCCAATCTCAGCCCCATCCCTTTGCCAGGAGTTCCTTGTACCTCCTCCCCGGAGCATAGAGCCATTACTGGGCAGGGGGGGGAACTGGTGTCACCTTGGCTGGGTAAGGTCCCGCTGGGCAGCTTTCCTTGGTGCCGTGGTGTTTTGGCGCCCAGATGCGGCACTGCATGGAGCTGCTGCAACCAGCCACCGCCTTTCTGTAGGAGGCACAGGCCAGGTGGGGAAAAAACCTCCTGCCCTGACCCTCGAGACAGCGTATTTTGGAGGCTGGCCCCACAGATGTAGCATCTAGGGTTAAATTTACTCCTCTTGGACCTGCTGGTTTTTCCCTTGGCAGGGACTCCTGGTGTTCAGTGAACTCTGAGCAGCCACCTGCGCTTTGCTGATGGGCATTTAGTCGCGCATTTAATCTCAGCAGAGGGGAAGGCTGTGTCAGCAAGGTCCATAGGGCAGACGAGGGTCTTCGGTAGCTTCTATTTGTGCAGCTTGCGCGGGTGGAACAGTTTCCAAAAAAGTTCTGCTTGCGCTATAAAATAGAGGGATTTCATCTGGCATACCTGCTTCCGAGGCTCGGGGAAATCGGGTTTACGGGAGCACGTGTTTCAGGCTGGTGAGATGTAAACTGCACATAATTTACTGCCCTTCTTACTTTCTGTCTCTAATTTAATTTTCTCTCTTCTGTCAATCCCAGTTAATCTGTACAACACAAGTTTTACTGCCTTTGGGAGGTTTTGAAGCAACAGATGGATAGGCCTCTTACGACCTTAGTATCGCTTCAGCTTTCTCACAAATTTACCATCTCCTCTTATGTAGCCAGCCTGATGCTAAAACGAACTTTGAAAGTAAATATTTACGCTAGCAGGACCTTGACATGTTTATGTAAGTGGGGATATAATCTTATAATTTGGGCTAACAGTTTAGATTACTCTTGACTTTCCTCTTCTGCGTAGAAAACTGTGTCGTCCTCCAGCTTTCAGAAGCAAAAAGGGCTTGAGTTCTGCCAGGGGCCCTGTCGCTCCACCACGAAAATTGGCGCAAACAGGCCTGGGATTGTCATTTAAGTGTAAGGAGTGGGAGGAATTAAAGATGAGGGATGAGGTTAGAGTTATTTGGATGCTGTAAAGTTGAATTTGATGAGCTAAGCATCTTTGCTTTGTTTGGGTTGGGGTTGTTTTTTATTTTTAAGACTATCCTGCCGTGCAGGGCTCACTTGTCGTGTAGGTAACATCTTTCTATGCGCTCCTGAAGAAACTGCTGACCCAACCATTTCTTATTTTCGGCAAAGGACAACGAGATCTGACTGTACTAAACCAGCCAGGCAGTCCCAACGCCTTGGCGTTGTCTTCTCCATGCTGTGTCCTCTCTGTGTTGGGGAGGACTGAGTCCATACCACACGCAAGAAGCTGCGTGGGTGGAGAGTCGTCATCGTGTTTTGAGCATCCCTAGACGGGGTTTGGTCGTTAATGTTTATTTATCGCTTATTTTAATACCAGTAGGATCTCTTGGCGGCAGCGAGGTCTCTGTGAGGTGTCAGGGTCTGTCTCGGGGATGGAAGTGCTTTGGCGAAGGCAGGTTTGCAGAGGTGGCATCTTGGCATGGGGTTGTGTGGTTGTACCCCACCATAACTTGGGAGTAAAGGAGTTTTTTTGAGCCTTGAAAAGTTTCTTATTAAACCAACAGTCAGCATCTAAGCATGGTACCCATCCTTAGTTTTGCCCCCTCTCTTGAAAGATCTAAGGAGCCAAAGATGACTGGAAGACAAGACAAGAGGGAAATATTTTGGAGGTGTTTAAAATACAATTTTTTTTTTTTTGTGTTGGCTTTATGAAAACCAAAAAAGCCTATCAAGAGCAGGTTATTAGTGACAATTATACTCGAGGTGTTAATTGCAGAACAAGGAAATGCTGTACCTATGGCAGACTGAGTCCTCGGGGTTATAAATCTGCTGGCTTTCCTGAGCTGGTGGAATTCGGCCAGCCTGAAGATGTGTCTCCAGGAAAGCAGAATTACGTGCAACTCCTTCATGGCCAGAAGTGCTTTGAATCCTGTGTACCTGCTGCTGAGACAGGCAGGAGATGGGATCACAATTACAGTAGATGACACTTTTTTTTAATTGTCTGTTTGTAGTCAGCACAGAAAATAATATAAACATCACTCCCAGATCAAACAGATTATTTTTGTACTCTTTAAATCTCAATTTAATATGCATGCCTTTCTCAGGCTGTTTTGGGCTGACTTTGTTTGTCTAGATACAGGCTGACGGTGTATCCTCCAGATGCGTGTGCCTCCGTATATCGCCCCGAGATGGTTTGCATACCGCAGTTGGGGAACCCGCGCCGCCCGGGCACGGTCTTGCAAACCGGGGCTCCTCTCTAGTGCCTGCGTCTGAGATGGGAAGGATGTTTGCACGCCTCCATCTCTGTCTGAAACGACTTAAAAGGCGGAGTCGGGGGGGGGGGGAAAAGCCCCAGCTCTGCTCCGTAGCTTGCTCTGGCGGAGCAGACCCCATCCTCTCCGTTTCGTTCGTACAATGCTCCCGCTTCATCCGCGGTAATCCAGAAGGGACCGTTGTGGTCGCCCAGTCTGCCTGCGCCTGGAACAAGGGCATGACTGTTGAAGGCAGCGTGGGGAAAGGGAGCAGCCTTCAAACCCTCCCATCCCGGCGTCCACGCAGCCGGCGCTGAGAACGGCGGCTTCCCCCGGCCCCGTGCATCCCCGGGGGGCTGTGTCCTGGGGGAGGGAGCCGCAGGGAACCCCCCATCCCCGGATGCGGCTTTCCCTCCTGTGCAGCAGGGTGCCAGCTGGGGTTTTAGTATCAGTGCTGTCATATTTTTATTTTATTTTTTTTTTCGTTTTTCTGTCTTAGGGCCTTGGCTTCTGCAGTTGTGTTGAGGTTTTTTTGATAGGCCAGGTTTCACATTTCAAAAAAAAAAAAAAGACTTGAAAATGAGAATCAAGTGAATGACAAAGCCTCAAAAAAAAAGGTAAATTAAAATAATCCAGCACTTATTTTGTAATAATGAAGTCCAAAGTAATTTTTCTGAATACACTTAATGATTATTCTTTTTTTTTTTTATTTTTTTTCCCACCGGCTGGTGTGGCAGAGCTGGGGGACCCCTGGTAGAGCAGAGGCTGAAGCGCGGCCCTCTGTGCTTCCCCCCCGTGCTAACGTGGCCCTGCCTGCGTGGAGGTCCTGCCTGCCCAGCCTTCGGGTGGGCTTTGCAGATACCTCTGCTGGGGGGAGGTGTCTCACCAAAAGCTGGGAAGAGGCTGCCCCATCTGTCACATCTCCTCGTGGACCAGCGTGGCCCCTTTCTCAGCAGGGCATTCGTATCCCTTTCAAAGCCACCCCATCTATCCATGTTTTTTTGCTTTCTCCCATGGCATCTGCCTTGGAGGAGCCCTATCTGCTCCACAATTTTAGTAGGTGGAAATCTCCTTAGCGCAGATCGGGTGTCTGTGTACGGAGTTGTCTCGGAGCAGCTGTTGGGAAGTTATGCTCGAGAATCCCTTCTTGCGTTTTAGCTGCACGCGATGGCTTAGCTGGAACGGTGGGATCATGATCAGCAGAAGCTGCTCCTCAAGTTAGATCTGAGGAGGCAGAATGTCACCAAAAATGAGGAATTTGAAGTGTCTTCCTATAGCTTTTGACGCAAACCATTGGAAAACTTGCCTTAAGCGTAAGTTTATTACCAAGACAAAGTATTAATGAATATGAAACCTTGGTTTGTCCTGGTGGGTTTCTAAGTATCAGAAATTCCTATAAACTCCATCCTTTCAAGTTGGTCACGTAAGTGGGCTTGTTTTTCACATGCATTGGATGTTTTGAAGACAGAGAGTTGAAAATCGACTCTCCGCATCAAGTAAACGTTATAAGCGGAACATGTAATTTAACTCTGGAGCTTCTGATGCGCTGAAAATGCCTGTGCTCTTTATGCCCCGTGTTCTTGTTCCAGCGTTGCCTGTAGCTCGCACCCATATATGAGCTTGTCTTATCTGAGTGTGTGGTGCTCTCAGTCAGGAGCTACAGGGCTCGGCCGGGGCTGCCAGCCAAAGCCCAAATGAAGCTGTGGTGACACTGAATCAGTGGAGAATGTTCATAATCCTCTATTACTTCCCCATAATTATTCATCCCTTGCCCAAAAAGACATGAAAGTTGTGTTGACCATAGCGCAGAGAAGCCTGGGAGATGCCTCCAGCCTTTCTGATAAAACATACCAGTGGGCTTAGTCTATGGTGCCTGAGAGACACAGCAAATTGAGGCTGGGTTGGCGTTGCTGGGCTAACCCAGACCTTGCCCTGAACCCTGACGGTAGCTGTGGCATGGAGGTGTCCTTCACTGCTTTGGGAGTTTGCAGATGGCAGGCTGTACCTCTCAGAACTGCTTCAGCTTTGCCGGTTGGAGTAGCTGAGAACAGCGTGGTTCTTCCTTCCATGGGGTTAAACGGAAAAAGTGAAAGTTACTGGTTAGTGGTTTTGGGCAGCCACCCGTCTTGAAGGAAATGATGCTCCCTCTGAGAGCACGCTTCTCCCAGCAGCGTCAGGGCTGTGGCCCACTGCTGTGCTATGGAGGTGACAAGCTGCATGGCATCTTGCGATTAGCTTTCACCTGGTCTTACCATAAATTAGTGAGAACGACAGCTTGTTTTTGAAAGCTTTTACAGCAGTGCCCTCGCATCTGAACATGCGTGTACTGGAGACAGGCACTGCGTGTGGATATTAATTGTGTCGCTGTTAATTCAGCGTGTGCTTATGCATAGCTGAGACATCACCGCACGTCTCCAAAAGTCCAACCACTGAATTTGAAAGCCAATGTGCCAAATGGGGCCTGGGCTTCCTGTTTTCTCGGCCCGTTATTTATGACCTCCGTTTTGGGCTGGTGTGATGGACCTTTCTCTAAGCAAGGCTCAGCTGGAGGCTGGCTGGGGCGAGAGCCAGCCCAGCCCCGGTTATCGTTCCCACCGCTGTTCTGACACCGAGGTCTTTGCTCTGGTCTTTGTAGCAGCGCAGTGGCTGTGGCAACCGGTCACACACCCCAAGTATTTTGAGGGCTTCCAAGGCTTTTCTGTGTAGCCCACCGCTCTTTAAAATGTTAGTTTCCAAAGGGAGAATCGAAAATAGAGTGGCAAAATGCCGGTAAGCAGGTCTGGTCAGTGGACACCGGCCGCATTTATGTTCTGAGTGATGCTCACAGGGTAATTTTGGAAGGATGGTGGCAGGCAGCAAAACTCCTTTGAAGTCGATAGCTGTGAATCAGTTTGGTGTTAGCAGGTTTCTGAAGCTGCTCTTTGATCACTGATCTGATGGCCCTTGCTTTTTTGGGGAGCTGCTTCTCCTTTCCATTCCTGGCTTGTAGCCCAGCCGAAGCCCCGGAGGAGTCCTGCGCCGGCATCTGAGCCCTCCTGCCCGGGCACATCGCAGGGGAGGTTTGTGCCTCTGGGAATGTCTAATCTAAGGAGACAGGGAGCACGGAGGAGCATCACCTCCACGCGTGGGCAGGGAGCTGGAGCCCGGGGAGGACACACTCTGAAGGCGGTATTTCCAGTACAGATGTGCCCAGTGCGGGTTTCAGAGCTGCTGAGGTACCCCTAATTCCTGACAATTTCAGTGAAGCTGCAAACTTCAGTGCGTCTGCCAGTCCTGCCAGCCTCCCAAGGTATCCTTTTGAAATCGGACCATCAGTGATGCGCAACCACGGAGGGGAAGTTTGCTGGTCCCTGGGCTCTGGCCAAAGCGTATCCCTGGGACGTGTGTGCACCTGTCCTGGAGCTTCCACCTCGATTCCTGTGAAAGCTTCCCCGGGTGGCTCCGTTCCCATGCTTCTGTGTCCTGCAGAAAAAGGAAATGACCTCGGATCACCCGTTGCAGTGCGAATTGGCTCGTCTGTTCCCAAAATAAGAGCTGAAGTTTTTCTGGTTAAGGATATTGGGGCGGGGGGGTGGGGAAGGTGCACCGAGACATCTGCCCGTTGATAATACATAACACAAACGGCTCATTCTCAAAGGAAGGGCTTGGAGGGGGCTTTACCCTACTCATACTTACTCATACTACTCACGAAAAAATTCCCTTTGCTGCCTGATGACAAGAGGCTGTGTTTTCAGTAGAGGCCTAGGGCTTTTTTTTTTTCTGTTTTTGGGGTGGTTTTTTTTTTTTATATATTCTTGTCAAAGTTTGCAGTATCAATGGCTCTCTCATCAAATAATTCCACATTTTTTTTTTTTCCCCCCTAATCCGGGATGGAGGTTTTTTTTCATCTAACGCTCCTCGTTTCTTGACCATCCCCGCCACTTTAGCATGCAGCTGTCATTCCGCCGCAGCCTCCCACAAAGCGGCGGAAAACCAAGGTAACAGCAACATTTTGAGTGAAGGGGATGAAATGTGGAATAGGTTCAGCGTATTTCTTTGTCATTGTTGGAGTCCTATTCAGCCTGGAGCTGAATAGGAGCCTGATTAGCATGTGGAAGCATTTCTAAAGCATTGGGCTGGGAGGGTTGGGTGGTTGGGGCTTTTTTTTTTTTTTTTTCCCCCCCCGGCTTTTTTTTTTTTTTTTTTTCTCCTTAAAGGAGAAGTTTCGTGGCATTTATTTTTCTGACTGAGCTGGCGTGGGTCTTTATCAAATGTAAAACCCATGGAAAAGTCAAATAGTGTTTGAGAGAAAGCTTGCTTTGATAAATCACTGCATGCATGGGCACGAAGAAGTTTTCCGGTGCCTAAAACTCTGAAGAGCTACTGCAGAATCTAGGGATGCGGCGTGTTTAAAAGAGCCGGACAAGAGGGGTAGCGTTTGGGATGTGGCTATACCATAAGGGACTATTGCTTTTGCTCTCGCTGAAGTTGTCTGCGACAGTGGGTATTGCTTTACGAACGCAGGATCGGCTCCACAGTCTGAAAATCCACCTGCTTAAATGCTCGTCGTTTTGCTGTCACGGGGAAAGATATAACGCTGAGGTCGATTTTTTTTTTTTAAAAAAAAAAAAAAAAAAGCTACCTGCAAGTGAAAAAACAACTTTTCCCCAGTGAAATTGCTTTAAGTCCTGGGCCTGAGGCTGGTTTGGGAGAAGAGGGTTGATTTTTTTTTTTTTATTTTATTTTTTTTTAATTCCCCTTGATGTTGGAGCACGGTGTGGGGCTGGTGTTCCCATTGGAGTCCCTTGCTGCAAGGTCTGCCGGGTTTTGCTCCGAGTAGTAACTGAAATTATTGCCTTGGTGCTATTTGTGCGTCTCGGGTGCTAGGCCAGACCTCCTGCCGTGGGAGCACCGTATCTCCTGCCCTCTCTGTGGGATTTTGGGGTGTTTGCAAACCCCGAGGGAGACAGGGGACCCCGTTGCACGCCGGGGGCTGTATGGATGTAGCATGCTCGTCCCCCTGAGCTTGCGGACGGAGTGGGGAGTGCAGGAAAACGAATTTAATTTCTGGGTGCAGTGAGCGATGGACTTGTCGTTGCGTGAAAAGCTCGTGGCAGCAGTTGGAGTCGAACCCTCCTGGTGGTGCATGGGGGCACCAGACCCGGTGCCTGGGTTTCTCTGAGGAGCAGTCATGCCTTGTCTAGTTTTCTTTCAATTATTCCAATTTAAGAGGGAGGGGGAAAAAGAAAAAGTGCCTCTCCAGCTCACTGGTGTGCCTTAATGTAGGCTATTGAAGGCTGATTAAAGCTATTGTTTAATTAAGGAGAACTTAGCTCCTCTGGTCGCAATTCACGATTAAAGGATGGTTTGAAGTAATTCTGCAATACTTTCTGTTCTTTTTTTTCCCCCCTCCATCTCTCCTTTAACGTGAAGAAAGTTCCTAGCACTGTACGTGCCCCAGCACCGCGGGTTTGAACGCTGTTACGGGACCGCAAACCTGCTGGCGAATCTGGCCGCTGCCAAGGCATCTGAACATTAAAAAGCCCTGCAGAGGGGTGGGAGGGAGTTCAATCTCAGGATACGCTGATTTGGAAAGGGAATCCAAACAAAGAGGCTTTTGAGCAGAGGCTGAGGCTTGGCTTCTCTCAAGGGCAGTTTGGGCTTGGGGAAGCATCCGGGAGGCGGCGAGCGGAGCAGGAGTACATGAGCTGGATGCCGCGCGGTGTAAGGTTTCCCAGCACAGCGCGGTTTTGTGTTACAGGCCGGGGAACTGGCTGCAAGCGCTCCTCTCCTCTCTCTTTCTTTTTTTTTTTTTTCCCTCCTTCTTCTCCTTTTATTTCTGTTGGAAACAAAGGGGAGGTTCAGGCTTTTTATTTTTAATAAAGGAAAAATAGAGGTTCCCATCCCCACCTTCCCTGCAGGTTTGGCGATGCTTCTCGCTGTTGATGCTGGAGGGGGACCCGTCCATGTCTCCGACCTTGAGCAACCCTTTGCTGGGTCCCAAGCTGGCCTTGTAGGGACATTTTATTTTGCTCGGAAAGCGCAGCCTGCTCACAGGCTCTCTCTGGCTGGAGCCTGGGGTGCTGGGCGGTCAGGCACCTCCTAAAGAAGGGTTTGGCTCAGATAAGGAGAAGTGAAATAAGGTGGATGCTGGAGCATCCCCTTCACAGCGGGAGGGCTGCAGAATGGGGCGTGCATCTGCCGGGAACCCTGTTCCCACAGTAGCCCTTGTGGTGGCACCTCTGAGTGCCACCACGCTCTCGAGAAGGACCAGGAAGCGCCGCGCAGGGAGGAGGTGCTACCAACCATCCATCCCAACCAACCAGTTGGGTTTTTTTATAGGCACCAGATGGTTTTAATAGAGGAAAGCTGAACTTCTTATGACCCTTCCCCACAGACGTTGTTTGTTGTTTTGTAATTGTGGCCAGGACAAAACCATGTCCCAGAACCTGCAGTGAGTGTGAGAGCTTGGTGCCTGGTGCCTTCTTCTCCCACCCCACCATGAGCCCCCCTCGCTTCCCGCTGCCCCCACGCTCCTCTGCCTGCAAATTATCTGGGGGATGCTGCTGGGCATGAAAGACTTGAGGTTTTCCACCGATCCCCGGTTAAAGAGATTAGCAGGAGTACAAATTGGAAGAAACCGAAACATTTAAAAGCAAAGCGCAAGGAAGCAATAAAATGTCAGGCCATGTTTTCCCTTCTGGTTGATTAAAAATTCTCCTGATAAGCAAGAACGCTTTCATGGCTGGACAAGACCTGTGTCGTGTCAAACACAGTGAAAGGTTTATTAGAAGGATAAAGTGGTGCGAGCGTTGGGTTGTGCTCGCAGCCCTTCTGGCGTTGAGTTATCCCTCAGGCCCGAAGGCGTTTTGCAATGGCGTGGGAGCAAGAAGCATGATGGGGAAACCGCATCTCCTATGAAGAGAGGAAAATGTATGGCAATGGGGGTGTTTGGAGGGGAGAGTGGAAGATGTGAGTATCTGCGTGCTAAAAACTGTCAGAAAAATTAATATAGAAACTGTTGGGAAAAGGTGCGCGACAAAGGTAAAGAAAGAAGAGCTAAAGCCGTCAAATTACTGCTAGTGAGAGTCTCTGGGTGTTAAATGTATATCCTTAATGCACCTGTGATTTTTGAGGGCATAGTTGTCCCGTGGCTGGTACCTTTGGGAGCAGCGTTACATCAAGGCTGACCATTTCTGTAAATTCCCTCTTCTGCCCCTGTTTACAGTCTCGTTTCTGCCCAGGAGCATCAAACCTCCAGTCAATCTGAAGTGACGGCCATCTCGCGTGCCACTTGTTTCGTGCTGGCTCTGGGGACAGGAGGACGCTGAGGTGGTGCAGACTGGGGAGAGGAGAACTTCAGTGGACTCACCTTAGCTTTTGGAAAGTAGAAAGTCAAGCAGAAGGAGGAAATGAAAGCTGGGTCTCCTGCTTTCCACGGGAAAACCAACAGTGGTGGCAAACCAGCGTGCTTGGAGATCTGCTCCAAGTCAGTGCCAGGATGCTCCACTGGGCCCATGGTTTTCCCCTCAGCTTGAGAAATCCGATTGGGGATCAAACACAAGATGAGAACGAAAAAGCAGGAAAACAAAAGGTTCGCTTCCGTGCTGTTGTGTTTGACTTCCCAAGGTTTCAATTGCCAAGGGCTGCATCGGGAGCCAGCTGGCTGCAAAGGGATGCAGATATCAAGTAAGAGAAGAAGGGCTTGCTTAATTTATTTATTTATTTATTTAGTCTGGGGATCCAATAACTGCTATAGTTCCCTGCAGAAGATGCAGCTACTTATACATTTTCCCCACCCAAAAGTGAATTATCATTTTTAGGTACCTGCTGCCTCCGCTTCTCCAGCTGCCGTTAAAGCTCTTGCTGTTAATCTTTTACTGCTTATAGGAGTGAGAGAGTGCAAGCACCAGGAAAGGCAAGTATAGAGTGCAAATTGTACCTCAATTTTAGAGGTTTTTCCTCCTTGGAGCAGCAAAGTATGCTTTATACAAAGGGAAAATGCAGTAGGTGGTTCAACTTTGCAAGCCCCTGGCCCGTGCGCTGAGGGATGCACGTGTCCCTGCAGATGCTGGTGCACAGTGATAGCAGGATCAGGCCCATTGGTGTGTGGCCTGGGAACAGGCTGAACAATCCCAATTTTGCTGCCAAAACCTTACTTATACAATAACGTGAAAAAAGGGGAAAAAAAGGGCAGCTGAAAAAAAGAAAAAATAAATAATAATAATAAAGCATAGGATATTTGGCACGCCGGTTGTATAAATCTCGACATTAGCTACCTGTGAATCATCCAGCAGCACGTTAATTGGTACCCCTCGGTAGATGAGGATTTGGCATCGGGTCTGCATGTAATTACGAGCCACACACAGAAGGACACAGGCAGCTAATGAACTCCTGCCAAACTCCAGCTCCGCTTCTGCGGCTTTTGAAGTTCGCTGGTCTTTCAGCGTTTTGTGTAGTAAGCACTGAAAGGCATCAAATCACTCCTTTGACAGCGTTTAGAAAGGGTTGGTTTGTTGAATAACTGAGTTCCTCCAAACTCCCATCGGAGAACTAGAGCATCTATAGGCGCCTTTCTCAGCGGAGCAGTAAATAGGCTGGAAATAGAGGACACCCCCGACGAGCTGCTGAGCTCCTGCCTTGCTGATGGGAGCCAGCGGGCTCCGGTTGCCACGATGGGCTGTAAGAATAGAAACTATTTCCATTTAAAAAAAAAAAAAAAAAAAAAAATCCTTCAAAACAACCCCACTTGATGGTACAGGCTTTTTCCCAAGCCTCAAAGCATTTAAAAACGGAGGCTGTGCAGCGTGTCGCACGGGTCTGCGGTCGCATCGGTGCGACCAGGGAGGTGATAAAAGGGTTTTTGGAGGGTTTCTGCCCCCTTGGGTTTTCACGATGCTGGATTGGGAAGGTTGTGGTGCTTTTCCGTGGATGCTTTGTTGCTGGGATCGGATTGGAGCCTGAGTCCTTCTCCTCCTCTTTTTGTGTCTGAGGTGACAAAGGGAGTTGTTGTTGAGATTAAAAACAATTTCCATGAAAACCTGCGATTTTCAGGCAAACATACCAGGCAGGTTTCATGGCAGTACCATGGTGAAGAGCAATAATGCAACTTGGCACGAAGCCCTTCCAATAAAAAAAAAAAGGGGAGGGGGGGGAACGGGACAGTGGAGGAAACAGAAGAGTCTTTGTCAAAATTAACCGCAATAAAGAAAAAGGGACTGCTATTCCCTTGGGCTTCTTTAACCTTTTTTTCCCCAATTTATTCACACGTTCCTTGACAGCAGGGCACAGCATTGTTACAGGGGGGCTGGGAAGGGAAATTGGGAGTTATCCATTTTATTTTTTTTTGTTTTGTTTTAAAAAGCATGGTACACGTTGTGTCCCTCGAGTTGGCGCGAATAGAGGTTTGGCCATTGCCTGTGCCATTGGGATCCGGTCCGGTTTATACCCTCCCCTTGGGAAACAGGGCTACGAAATGTCACCTGGCTGCAAAACGCAGCCGTCGCAGGGAGGTTTGGGGCTGTGCATGGGAAAGGGGCTGTTGTGACATCAGGTGTCACAAGGTGGATGTGCTTGTGGTGGCTGGCCCCCGTGCCAGCAGAAGAGGGTTGGGGACATTTTAGGTGTCGCTGTGACGCTGCTGCGTCACCTGTATTTGCAGAATAAACAGTTTCTCGGGGGGATAAAAAGCAGCCAGACGTCCGAGGCGGTGTGCAGTGTGGAACTATGCTGTCCCAAAAAAAATCTCCATTTAGCTTTTGGGGACCCAGATAATCCATAGGGTCTCATCCAGGCACGGATGGGACAGGGTAGGTAAGTCCTTGGGAGCAGCGTGGGGTGGGCATCTCTGTCGCTGCGGGTGATGGATTGCCACCGAAATATCCCACGCTCAGCTGCTTTCCACCAAAGTCACTCAAATTTCTGCGGGCAGCGTGGTGGCAGCACGGCCAAGACAGCAGCCGTCGCGCCTCCGCCTTACCCTGCAAAGTCTCCCCTCCCTGTAATACAAAGCTATTTTAATGAGGAGCATGATTTTCATTTATTTATTATTAATATTACCTGTGTTTCGGGTTATATCTCACTTATGTCACGTATTGTTATACATTAGGATGCCACTCTCTAACTTACAATACAGAGGAGGGGGAAAAGAGATGATATTATACCTTTTTAACCCATCGGTGAATAGGCAAAGCCTTGCCGAGCTCTGTTCTAGGGACCACTGAGATCAAACCCCCATCGCTTGAAGGGCCTTTGGATCATTTCCACCTCTGCTCACGTTTTTTTGCCTTTCAGCACTGTGTACCGTGCATTATATCCTGGAAACTCTACCAAATCTCGACTACCGAGGGGGAAAAGTTTCATTTCCAGTTAATCAAGGGAGTTGTGTAATACCATTTTCTCCTGGGGAACTTCCAGAAAAAAGAAAAGGGGGGGGGGGGGAAGGGGGGTATTATATAAAGCAAGTATATTAAGAGGAAATAAATTATGAATTAAAAGTGATTAGTGAACTTTTAAGGAAGAGGTCAGAAGTGCCTTTTGGACTACAAACTTTTTAAGCTTTCAGTGCTTGTATTCGGTTACAGAGTTATAACCCGGCCTTATTTGTGCAGGTGGCTGCTGCTTCAAATCCGAAGAAGGATTTGGCATTTACAATAGGTACATTGACAGAACTGGGTCAGAAAGCTACTCGCGGCAGGCTCCAGAGCTGCGGACACAGGCTTTGCCGCCTCCTGCGCGGGGGCAGTTGCTCCCAGAAACGTGCTTAATTACGGCTGCAATGCCTGGCGGGGATGCTCCGGGAAGGGGGAAAGGAAGCTTGGGAAGTTCAGCAGATGAATTATATATTTTTTTTTTTTTTAAGGGACCTGATGTTGACCAGGTGAACTGGCTTTATTTTTGCTTCAAAAGCTTTGCGCCTTTATTGATTTTAAAAATCATAGACTTACAGAATGGTTTGGGTTGGAAGGGACCTTAAAGATCAGGTGTTTTAACCCTCCTACCCTGGGCAGGGACACCTCCCACCAGCCCAGGCTGCTCACAGCCCCGTCCAGCCTGGCCTTGAACCCCTCCAGGGATGGGGCAGCCACAGCTTCTCTGGGCAACCTGGGCCAGGGGCTCACCACCCTCAGAGTGAAAAATTTCTTCCTGATATCTCATCTAAATCTCCCCTCTTCCAGTTTGAAGCCATCACCCCTCATCGTATCCCTGCATGCGGTTGTAAGAAGTCCCTCTCCAGCTTTCTTGTGGACCCCCTTCAGATACTGGAAGGCTGCTATAAGGTCTCCCTGGAGCCTTCTCTTCTCCAGGCTGGCTGAACAACCCTGGCTCCCTCAGCCTGTCCTAACAGGAGATGAGCTCCAGCCCTCTGAGCATCTTTGTTGCCTCCTCTTGACTCGCTCCAACAGGTCCATGTCCTTCTTATGTTGGTGGCCCCAAAGCTGGATGCAGTACTTCAGGTGGGGTTTCACCAGTGTGGAGTAGAGGGGGAAAATAATCAAGAGAACTTTGGCTGCATCACGTTGGCTGCGGTTTTGTATTTCCACTTGGTCGTCTTAGGGTCCAGTGTGACTGCGCAAAGAGAAGGGGCCAAGGCTTGTACTTGATGGTGTTTGGGGGCAGTACGCTGAGATAAGGAGTCTCTGCTTGATATTTTATATATTAAAACAATACCTACAGCCTACAAAAGTCTCCTCTTGAATAGAGGTTGATGGAGTGGAGCAGCTTTGTTATTGTATGGGGAAATATTAGCGTTCCTGCAGCCAATGGGCCAGTGGGATGACATGGAGGAAGGGGAGTGGCAGCTCTGCTCACCCTTACATTGGTTTGGAAGAAAGCTTCTAGATTTTGCCCAAAGAAATGGGATGTTTGGCCCCCTTCCCACAGCATGAGCGTTGCTGGGGCCGGGCAATGGTCTGAGCCCTTCCTCGAAGGCAGAGCCTGGAGGAGTCGTGGCAAGGCAGAGCTCGTTCCAAACCCCACTGACCGGCAGAATAAACCCTGTTCGCTTCGTTTGTAATTGAAAACATAATAGTCGCCACAGTGTGTTTTTCACACGATCCATTTGCCTTGGGTATTGCAGAGTTCACAGGCAGATTTTTAATTTTATTTTTTTTTTTCCCCCCTCCCTCTATTCATCCTAAGTCATCCTAGGTCAGACTTGTCATACCTGTGAGATCTTCCAGAGCACTTGGATGTATACAGGTGGCTCAAAAGATGCTGACACGTTGGGGTTTTCCTGGTTTAGCGCATTTTATTCCTTGCTTTAGACAATGTGAAATTATGGCTTTGTTTCCCTCATGTTTGACTGGAGCTGGCTCTGGGTTCCCATTGATAATGTCTCTTATATTTGCCCTCTCCAACTTTTTCTGGTCGGCCGGTCTGGCTGAAATCCGTTTTACCCCACAAATGCAGAATTTTATATGCATCTAGGTATCGTGGCTTGCATAAGACCTTTTGTTCTTAATAATGCATTTTTTAGGTATTAAAAATATATGTGCATTTAATATAAAGCTCTTTTAATACATCAGCTCATGCCAGACTCCCAGGAGGAACAACTTAACACCCTTCTTGGAATTCCTTTCTCCTCTTTCTTTCTTTGTATGTGGTGTTTACCTCTGGAAATAGGTAACAGGTACCCTCTAAAAGAGCAGTATTTCTCCCAGCAAAGCCAATGGCAGCGTTCCCATTCATCTGGAGCTCTTGGAGCGCGGGGCAGGCACGTTGTGCTCCAGCCGCATGAGGAAGCCTTTCTACCGAGGTTTCGAATCCAGAGGAATTTGCCGTCTGTGAGAATAATTGGACATTTAGTTTAAAGTGTCTGTGACCAAGAGCTTTTTCTCTAATCTTCCCCCGGGATGGTTGGGTCGTTAAACATGCGCCAGGTTGCACGGGGCTGTATTTACTGCAAAGGACGGGTACGTCTCTGGATGATGGCTTTGGGCAGCAGATAGAGATACCTGTCATTCCTGCTGCCTTCTAGAGGTTCCTTTTAGAGGAAGGATTCTTAAATCCTCCTCATATCCTTCTCAAATACCTCTGCAACTTGGGGTCATCGATGTCACAAGGCTGTCCGTGTAGAAAATGAATATTCTTGGCTTTCTTCTTGTTTGCTATTGTGCTAGCAGGCATGCGAAGGCATTTTGCCCAGCGTTCCTGAATAATCAGTTCTTCTTAAAAAAAAAAAAAAAAAAAAAAAAAAAAAAAAACACAACAAAAACACAACCCCAAAAGTAAGAACCCAGAAAACATTATCTATGTCAAAATGAACCTGTGCCTGCTCACTAGGAAGTCTCCTGGACTCTGTAGCAGCTGGTGGGCCTAAAAATGGTGAGGTTTATGTTGAAGTTCATATAATTTGGCTGAAAATATAACTAATAATAATGAAGTGGACTGAAGTGTCAGCCTCTTGAAAGGAAGGACACCGGGCGGATTGACGTAGATAGGCACAAAGGTTAGTGTGAGTTATATGGAAGAACCTACAGAAGTAGAAAATGAACTAATATCTTGGGTTTTGTGGAAATTAACCCATTTTGTCCTAGAACTTTTCTGAACAGGTCAAATTGGAGAAATGCAATATATGCTGATCCTTGTTTATAGATTCTTTAGGGCTCTAAAGCAGGTACCTGTTCTACAGTAAAGTCTAGGGTTTGTTTGTGTGTTTAGAGAATTGTCTATCCCTATGCGTCTGTGTAGCTGGGAGTAGTGGAACTGTAATAGAGTTGAATGGGAATGTATTTTGCAAACACAGACATTAGATGTGTTGCCAAAATACAGGCAGATGCACAGAGCAGCCTTCTGGACTGCTGGAACCAAAGGGAAGAACCATCAAGAGTGAGCAGGTAATAAAATGCAGAGTTGAAGGTACCTTGTATTTCTGATGTTAGCCTAGTTGTCTCTTGTGACTATATGGACAACGAGTATCCAGATTCAGTCAGAAACCATTGGGAAGGAGGCACAACACTGACGCTTTCAAGACCTTTGAAAATCCAAACATAATGGGTTTGGCTACCGCTGGGCTGCGGATCAGATCCCTTGAGATTATTTTTTTTGGTTGCCCAAGTTCCTCCCCCTCCTCCCCCTACCTATTTTTGGTGTTGCTGGTGCGGAATCAGGCCCTGTTGTGATTGTCAGCATATGCCTGATATGATGGAAATATGGAAATACTTCCATTCTTTGTGTTATTAAATGTTATCTATGTGTGTATATAACATCAAGTAGCTTCAAGAGTTGTTCACTCTTGCAGCCGCTGCCAAGGCTGATCTGCAGTGCTGCGTTTCTTCTCTAAAAGTTGTGAAGCCCACTTTTAAAGCCCAAATAAAAGCCTGCTGTAGGCTAATCTAGTTTTTGTGCCTTTTAAAACATGTACAAATGTTGTAAACCAAATAAGGTTTATGTGTACCCAAGATCAGCTACTAAGTACTTCAAATAGAAAGCCCACCACTTGTAGGTACCCAAATATTTACGGAGTGTGTCTTGAATGAGGAGTTAGATGCCCTGCTCAGCCCTGCCAAATTATTTTATGATCTTTTTCACTTATTAAGATAGATGTCTAATCTACCGAAACCTTTTAAACACGCCCAGGGCCTGGACATTGGCAGCCAAAAGCCGAAGCGCTTGCTAGAAATTACCATTGCTTTGTTGAGATAGCCAGCAACATCGCACTGACCTGCAGGGCTGAAAGAAGAAAGATTCAGTGGGGAAAAAAACCTCAACCTCCATCAAAACCAAACATTAAAAAGGGGGGGGGGGGGAAGAAAAAAAAAAAAAAAAGAGACCGAGGTGGTGTTTAATTTAGTGCAAAGGTGAAGGTTGGGCTGAGAAGATGAGCGCTGCATGGGTGGGTCACTGCAGAAACACCTCTGCCCCTCCCGCTCCCTCCATGGCTTTTCCGATGGGTGGCCAACGAAAGCTTATCCCCTGTTTTAAATTATTATTTTATTCCCGCCGTCCCCCCCGTCCCCCCCCCCCCCCATTAAATCCGCACAAGCATTAGCTTTTCAAAGACTCGGAGATTCAAAGTGCTGTACCCAACACAGAGCCCTTTTTTTCTTCCGCCTTTGATTTATTTTATGCACATTTCAAGCTGGTCAGAGAGGGTTTTGCAAGGGTTTTTGTTTAGGCTTGGTGGTGGGGTTTTAGCTTTCATGCTGCCAGCCTTCCCAGGATTATTGCCTATTAATTGCCGCTTCATAAAGATGCTAACCAAGGAAAGGAATATTTTTACCTTGGTGCTAGATTTCCAAACTTGATTGGCTTTATTAAATAGAAAGACAAATAAATTTAAACCCTGCGCTGAGATATCTTAGTGTAGGACACCAGCGGCTACAGGTCACCGAGTCACTTGGACTTCCTCCCAACAAAAGCAACATCATTTTTCAGTGTCCAGCTCCATGGTGTCCCGCTGTGTCTCGCACAATTCCTTAGTGTCCACACCTGCTCCGTGCCGCTCGGAGAGCGGGGCCGAGCCTGTTTGGATGGGGCAGGATCAGTCCCCAAGAGCTTTCTGTTATGCTCATGGTTTGGAGCCCTGTTTGATCTCCTGCAGCATAGTGTAGATAAAAGCATGTGGTTGGGATTTCCTTGTTCTGTTATGAAAGCAAAAAATCCCCTTTATATAAGAAAAAAAAAAACAACAAAAAAACACCTTTCCCTCACCTTGTGGAGGATATTACAATTCATAAGATAATCTTGGCTCCGTTTACCTTTTTTGCATTGGAATAAGCAAATCCCTTTGTTCTGTTCTTTAGTTTCCTCCGTCTGTGAGCTGGGGATAACGGCATTTCTCTGGTTGCACGGCCCTGTACGGATGTGCCAGGGTTGCCTCCGCGCCTTAGGGTATGGTCCACAGGTTCCCGTGTAATTTCGCAGCACGGAGATACCAGCGTTAAGGAGGACGTGAGGTCCTTCTATGGTGTTACTTAAGATTTTGCGGTAGATCTGTACACGTAGGTGAGGCGTAGCCACAGAGAGAATGGTCAAATATCTCCGTTTTTGGAGAAGACTGACCATGCCCCAAAATCAGTATAATTTTTTTGCCTGCCGTGTACGTCTGTCGCTCACTTCAGTGCAAGTGACTACTCGTTGCTGTTTTCTGCAATATACCTCTTCTATTCTCAATAGTTTTGTAATGCCGTGGGTAGGGATGGGATGCGGTGGAGGGCAAAAAAACTTAGCACCTGCATGGGGTTCAGCTGTTGAATTTGGAGATGCAAATTAGGGCACAAGCTGAATTTCCTACTAAAATGCTGAATCGGAGAGGCAGACTGGGGCAGAAGAGGCGATGAGGCCGGAGGTACCATCTTCATGGTACAACCCTACGCTCCTTGCCTTCCATTTCCAAGGGTGTGTGGGCTGGAGCCCTGCTTCTGGATACCTTTGCCTCCGGCAGATCTCCTAGCGTGAATAATGTCTCTGTGGTGTTTTGCTGAGGGATCCCAATGGCATCTCCCTCCGCATTTAACCTTCTGTCTTCTTCCAGACTTCCCTCTGTAGTGTTTTTCTGCAAAAGCCATTCTCTGGCTGCCTTTTGGCACCGCTACAGGCTTCTCCGTGCTGGAACCCCCTTGCCAAAAAAAGTGGTGGGTGGTGACCTAGTCACTTAGACAACCCGTCCTCCAAGAAATAACCTGGTGGAAGAAGAACCTTCTTGAGCGTGATTTACCATTCGCCATGGGCTGGGATCTTCTTTTCCTTGAGTAATTACAGCTGAAAGAGCAGCCTCTCACCCAGCCCTCGAAATCAAAGGCATGTTGTGTCTTCTAAGTAATATCCGTTCAGCTATGGAGAGTGTGTTTATGTTTCTCATGTTAAAAAAAAAAAAAAAAAAAAAAAAAAAGGAAGGGGGGGAAAAAAGGGAATCTGAGGTTACTGTTTTGCTGGAAAAATGTCAAGACTTGATTGGCAATATCCCGCTAAACCACAAGTTTGTAGGAGAGAAAACAAAACCATTGGATTTTCTAAACTCTGCGTACGCGCACTTTAAGAAAATGTATACCATATAGGTCAGTTATGCTCTTATTATAGCTGTGGCAAGCGTACATATAATTGAAACGCGGAAATACTACCCCATGCTGTTCAATGAATGAAGGGAAAACAAATCTTTGTTATTCCTGGGTTCACATAGTATATAGGAACACTATTGTCTTTCTCTTTTTTTAGGGTTTTTTTTTTTTTTAGGCCAGTTTTAGCTTTCAGATGTATTTTATTGTCTGTGGGAACATGTGTTTTACAGACCTGTCATGTGAAAGCTATTAACAGGAGGAACTGGAGAAATAACAATAAGCCACGTAACCGTGGCATGTCTACTCCCCGAGTTCAACTGTTACGCCGCTGCTTCAAGTGCATGTGAAATTGGATCGCGCCAGGCAACGTTAGCTCTTCTCCTGCAATTTTTCATTGGGAAACTTAAGGATTTTTTTTTTTTTTTTTTTTTAAGTGGCCTATTAATACTGGAGTGCTGGCATCAGATGTGTGTTTTGGGGCCAAAGCTGGCTAGGCATCAAAATGGTTAAATAGCGGAATGAAGATCGACTGGATTCACACGAGATGTCCGATTTTTATTTACCGAATCTGAGCTGGGCGGCCGGTTCTGAAACCTTTCCTCGCTGGTTCACACATGCAGTGGAAACCATCCTGCCTTGCCAAGCACCGTGGGGCCCAACGCTTGCGAGTAACCCATTTCCGGAGTTTTTTTAGAGAGGATCTGAAAAGGGTCCTGAGCGGTGGCCCTGGCCGCCCTTGGGTACCTGAGAGGCTTCGGGCCTGCGTGTGATTGTCCCTGCTGACAGATGATGGAGATTTTCCTATTTCTTAAGACTAACAAAACCCCCTGATAGTCCTGGATTAGGCAAACCTATTAACATATGGGAAGAGGAGCCAAAATGGGTCGTGCTAAGTGAAATAGAGAAGGTGGTTCACGTGGAGATGGGGAATGTTATTTTGATGACGCTTTTTAACTCCCTGGATGGTACCTTTGCTAATCGCATCTAGCAGATTGTCATGTCCATGTACCATGGGCAAATTTCGGTCAAACCCAGCAGCACTTTATTTTTTTTATTTTATTTTATTTTTGTAATTTTAGAGGGAAAAAACCCTCTGATGTCTTAGACTTCTCGCTGTGCAAACAAACCCACAGATACTTAAGCAAGTTAGTGGTCGACAAATATTCCTTTGTGCTTTCTGTAGGATCTGGGTGCGAGATCAGTTTTCTTGGCCCAAGGACAGCTTGAACCGCTGCGCGTTTGTTTTCCCCTTACCTGGGTTTCGCTCTGCAAGTGGGAGGAGGGTTTCCTCTACCTTGTGGTTTGTGATTTACCCTGAACGCGGGTTTCAGGGAATTTGGGGCCTGTTCTGGTAGGGATGTGCTGCTCCTCTCCGTGATGGGCTTGATAGCAAAGGTGAATGGGGAAACTGAGGCAAAGTGAAGGAGGGTGTCCTCCCAAGGTAAAGTTGTGGCTAAGAAATACCCCAGGTCTCTCCATCCAGGTTTGAGGCAATGCTGTATTTCTCTGAAATACATAGAAGAATATGGAGTTACACACATGTGGCAATTTCTAGGTGTCCCCTCCATAGCGTGTGTCCCAACCCATCACCCTGTGGTTTGGAGCACGTCTGCTCCATGCCTGGTGCAAAGGTCCAGCCGAGCTGTGCAGACACAGATCTCCTGCACAGAACGTTCACAAAGAGCGTTTAAAAACAGATTTGACGTGGCTTTAATGTGGTTGAAGGTGACCAGGCTCTGATGGGAGTTCAGCAGCTCTTGTGGATGGGCTGGTGGGGTGCGTGCTCAGCTTCCCCTTGCATGGATGGGTCAAGGATGAGTGTCCCACAGCTGCTCAAAGCACGTAGTCTTATGGCATTAGTAGGTACAAACATACACATACCTTGTAAATAGAGAGAGGAGGCAACCAAGGAAGGCCTCGGAGGCTTAAAAGTAATGGGGATGGAGTGGAGCTGGGCTGACCAGGTAGGAGAAGCTGTGCTGATACTCGATCCTCCCGTGTTTGTTTGCACAGCTCCGGGCTGCCCAGCCGTGGGGCACTCGGCAGAGCATCGGGCCCTCCCTGGAGAAAAGTGCCAGATTCATTTTCGTGGCTTTTTGCGGAGGGATTGCTTTAGGGGTCCGTTCCTGTAAGTTAATATTTGCAATGCACAAGGCTTAACTGAAACCAGGCAGCGCAGACATCTGATAACCATAACAGAGGAGATGCTTTTTTTTCCCGCAAGAGCGACTTGGAAAAACAAATCCCAATGCTATTCCCTTTGGAAAGATAGCAATATGAAAAGAAAAGCATTCGGGAACAGTGCTGGGTGGTTGGTGAGGGGGTTTCTAGTTGGGTCTCCCTTCTTTTGGTGGGTTATTTGTATTTGCCTGTATTGCTGATGGGTTTGGTTATTGTCTCCCCTTCTTTCTAGCTGGGTTGCCCTTCCTTATCATCGAAACGAGCACAATCCAGCCCTACCAGCGGGGCTTCTACTGCGACGACGACAGCATCAGGTACCCGCTGAAGACGATGGAGACGATCAATGACGCAGTGCTGTGTGCTGCGGGCATCCTCATCGCCATCCTCGCTGTAAGTACCACCTCCGAAACCTCCTCTCCTGTCCCTTGAGCATCCCTGGTGGCTTTTTGTCACCTCTTTAGCCGACGGCACTGACATCCCATCAGCATTGGCGGTTTAACGCTGTCTTGCTGGTATGTCCATGCTATCTACCGCGGTGCACATCTCCTCTGCGATTACCTGACTTCCGCGTGAGTGTGGAGCAGTAAACATTTGCAAATGAAAGCTTGTAATGAGAGGAATGAGATTACTCTTGAAGCCCGTAAACAGGCCCAAAGCTGTTTGGGCAAGTCTGTGAGCTCCACAAGAGCTTTTTCATCCTCTGGTGTGAGTTTAGAGCAGAAGCAAAAAGACTTGAGTGTCAATAAGGACTTGGCATGGTTTGTCCCTATTCAAATAACTCTTGGTATTTGCCTATTTTATAAGGTTTTTTTAAAAAAAGGATACATCTTTTCAGCTAACCACTGCCTGGAAAAGTTTCACAGGTTAGTATTAGGTTTTTAAGAGATTGTATATTGCAGCCGTGTTAAAAAGACAATTAAAATCTTCCATGGGGAGCTTATTCCCGGAGTTCTCACTGTAAAAAGTAGCTAATGCACCACCTTCCCAATGCCGCCTCATTTCTCTTTTCCTGCCAGCTTTCCTAGAGCTGTGCTAGGAAACAATTGCACGGCGAGAGCTTTATACGTCGGCCAAAAAGCTGAATCCAGCCCATGGAGCTGAACCTCCTTATGCCAGCACGTATCTGGTGCTGGGGCAGAAGGCAAGAGCTTCTTCTGGCTGTTGGTTACACACTCCCAGCTGAAGATGAAATTCCCCTATGAAAAGTACCTACGTTTTCCTTCTCACCTGCTGGCAGCACAGCTCAGGTGCTTTCCCAGAGGTTCTGCCTTCCGCTTGGTCCTTCAGCTGGAAGGGATGGAGATGGAGAGGTCAGGAGTACTTGTTCCCCTCTTGGCTTTCATCTTTCCTCGAAGGAGCAATGTCACGGGCAATAGGTATTTTAGCATGGCATGGTGCCTGCTTTGGTTATACCCCGTCCCCAGCCTTGCTGCTTCCTGCTGTGAATATCTCCATCGTTTCCTCATCTCTCCATCATGTCCTGACCACGTATACTCGCTTTAGCAAAGCAGGTCCCCAAAACTGCCTTGTTCCTCTCCCCGGCTCCCTCCTCAAAATAAGCCCGAAAGGTGCCAGACCCCCAGTTCTATAAACGCGGCAGAATTTTTACCCTGCAGGTGAATAACCCCCGAGTGTGGAAAAGCCATAAAAATGAAATGAAAAAGCCTCTCATTTTCACATTACTGCCTGAGCTATCGGCACGCCGGCTCCATGCGGAGTGGGCTTCTGATCGGTAATGAGGCGGTGGCAAATACAGGAGTTGGAACAGAAACTGGAAACATAATCGGCTGCCGATGTGATCCATCAGCTCTCTACCACGAAATAGCAGGTCAATTAAAAGAGAAAGAAAATCCCCAAAGAATTAGATGTTTCCGCCCTGGTTTCGCTGTGCCCACAACAAATGTAACTTAATAAGGTAAATTCAAAAGCTGGGTTATTTGCTGTCGAGTGAAACAAATGGCTAACGAGGAATTGCAGCAACAGATTTCTTTACTATGGCAGCGTGCATGGAAAATTCAAGTCAGCCTGACCTCTTTTTTTTTCAGATGTAACCCAGATACCAGAATTACTGTAGCATAATAGGAATTCCTTCCGAATCCACAAAGCACTGACTCCGCTCCTTTCGCTCCCAAGGTTTGCCTTCGGAAGGCAGGACGGCGGTTATGAGGACTTCCAGGGAGCTGGCGGTTTGGATGGCGTGGCCAAAATTTCACGCCCTTGCCTTACGTGGTGTCACGGGCAATCTAGCCCAGGGTAAAAGGTCCAGGTCATGTTTTAAATGGCTTGAGGACACCCAGAGTGCTTGTTAAGTAAACGGCAGAGGCGAAAAACTTTGCTTCGGTCAGGATGTGAGAGGATATGCATTTGGCTTTAATGCCTATATATTTACGGACTTTAGGCAAATTTCTGTGCAGGTGACCCTGGAGAGGTTCGTGCCCCTGGGCTGTGCGCTCTCGCATCTCTCCTGACTGCTCTTCCTGCTGCAAGACAGTTAATTTGATCATCTGGGGCAGGGGCACAGAAGCGTGTTGATGGTCCCCAGTGTGGACAGGGGGAGGTGACACTTTCCTCTTCCTGAGCCTCGTACGGGTACTGCTGCTGTGGTGTCCTGTGTCCTCGCACCCAACGGGTCTTGAAAGCCTATGAAAAATACCTAAGAAAATTGATTTCCTAGATGATCTGAGTTACGTGGCCAGGTTAGGTGGTTGGTTTACAGTTGAAGGTGATGCGCTGCAATGTGATTAGACGCAGAGAACGTTACACAAGAGACATAAGCGATTAGAAAAGCTCTAAAAGCAATTACAGGCTAATTGGATCGCTGGTGATACTTTATGATAATGATAAAATGGGCAGGACAACCAAACGCCTGCAAAAGGCGTCCACAGACAGAAAAGTTTGATGTTGACTTCTCTAGTGACCATCTTTGGTACATGCGTGTGGCAGTCCCCCGGGAGCTGTGCCCACCGTGTAGGTATGGACATGTCCCACATGGATGGCTCACCAGACGTGCAAGGCCTTAATATCTTTAAATCTTAATGTCTTTAAAGACTTGCTGTTTGCTTGTTTGTTTTTTTTTTCAGGATGTCCTTTCAGCTCGTGCACATCTGTGCTGCATTAGTTTTTCACCGTCCTGCTTTATCTGGGACAGTACTGCCAAAAAACCCAAGTTTACCCGAGTTTTAGCTTCTCATTAAGGTTGAGCCATGGCTTTAACGAAGCGGCGAGGGTTCATGGCTGCCCAGCAGCGTGTTAGTGAGGGAATGAAGTCTCCAATTTACAATCTGCTACATGTGTGCAATTACCCAGACCACCAATGGTGAGAGAAAAATATTAATCCCCAGACTTTTGTTGGTCCCTGTTTAAAACGGTCACATGCCTTTCCCAGGCCAAGAGCCTCGGGTTTACGTGGATTTGTTTGCGAGTTTGGAGTAAGGGCACATCCGCCAGTATCAGATGTCATCCTTAATTCGGCCTGTCTCCCCTCTGCAAAAGCCATGAGTTTTCAGCCTTGTGGCTCCACCTCTTCCAAATTCAGGCTTTTGGAGTTGCAGGTGGTGGCTTTGCCCTCGTGCAGGATCCCCCGTGACCATCTGGGACACCCTGGAGTTGCCTCCTGCCAGAGGAGCAGGAGGTGCTCCAACCACGCTCTGCTGTTCTCATGCCAGTTGATTTCCTGGCTGCCAGCTTGTGCTGGAAGGCGGTCCAAAAGGGAGATAAACCATAGTCTTTGGAGTTTGAGAGGATTAAAATGATGCTGGAGCCGGTTAGCTGCAGCTCCCTGGACGTCTCTTGGTCACGACCAGACTTCCAAGAGTAAATCTCAGCAGTGACGTGTGAACCCTGAGTGACGGTGCAGCCACCCAAAGTATTTCTGTGCATGATAGCAGAGCGCTTGGCCTTTATTTTTTATTTTTATAGTTGTATCTCTTTGATAAAGCCTGCCTAGCTGCAATTCCAGCTGCCTTGGGTCAACCTTTGTTTTTTCAAGCCACGGTACGAGAGAGTTCAAACAATGATACAGCTTCATCTCCTCTTAGTCTAATTGCCATACTTTTCCAGTTTATTAGTTTCCAAAGGTTGTGCCAAGCTTTTAAAAAAGGTAGGCAGGGGAGCCTTGTCTCCTGCAGGCCGCTGGCAGGCTGCCACGCCGGGAGGAATATTGCTGGCTGCTCCAGAAAAGGATTAACATGAAGGCATTTTTCCTGACAGTTAATTTTACATATCACAGCCCTTGTGACTAGAGAGGGGCAGGGACGAGGGGGCGGCTGAAAAAAAAACCAACCCCCAAACCCGCCTCGATTTATTACTCGGGTATAAAAACATTGAGAGTAATGAATAAAATCCTAAAGCTGTAAATCTGGAGCTCAAAACCAAGGTGTGTAACGTGACGGCGAACAATTTAAGCCTTTGCCTCTTTGGGAAAGGTGAGATATTTGGACTTCATTTCACAGCCTGATTTTCATTAACCCGCCTTTTAAGAGTCGGGATTATGAGAAGCCGGGTTCTCGGCTCCCTGACGGTGATTTATGGCGACATTGTCAAACCCCAGCACCCCCGGCACAAGACATACATAATTTGCTGCCACGCAATGGCAAGACCCCTTGAAATGCCCAGAAATAGCTGGTGTTTACGGAGGCTTTGAGCAGCTTGAACTGGGTAGGGTGGTGGCAAATTTTGGGCCAGAATCTGGAAAGTTTGGGGCTTTCTGAGCGTTCCTCTGCTGTGTTCGTGTGTTGTTTTTTTCTTTTAGAGAAGAAGATAAGCAGGCAGTTCGTTTGTTTTCCTCCAAAATCAGTTTGATAAGAGGGTACTGGTTCTGGCCTCTCCTCCCAAACACACACAAATTCTTTATCTGTTTTATGTTAATTTATTTTTTTCCCCCACTACTCCGGTATAGATCCAGGGCACTATTTCACTTCTGTAAAGATATGCCAACATGCTAAATTTTTCAAGGCCAGGCTTGATGAGGCTCTGAGCAACCTGATCGAGTTGAAGCTGTCCCTGCTTACTGCGGGGGGGTTGGACTAGATGGCCTTTAAAGGTCCCTTCCAACCCAACACATTCTATGATTCTAAAGCAAAATATAGCTTTTTTTTTCCCGTCTTCCCCGTCTTCCCCGTCTTCCCCGTCTTCCCCGTCTTCCCCGTCTTCCCCGTCTTCCCCGTCTTCCCCGTCTTCCCCGTCTTCCCCGTCTTCCCCGTCTTCCCCGTCTTCCCTTCTTCCCTTCTTCCCTTCTTCCCTTCTTCCCTTTTTCATCCTGTTAGTGGACTTTTTCCATAAGCAACATTTTGAGCACTGCGATCTCTTCCTGAGAAGGGAGGATGGAGAGATGCTGGGCTGTGGGCTCTCCTCCCATTGCTGTGGAAGCAGGTTCCTTGGTCTCAACCCTGCATTTGCCACCCATCGCTGGTCTTGCACAGCGTCGTTCCTACTCTCTAACCCCTCCGTTGCATTTCCCCCACAGATCATCACGGGAGAGCTCTACCGCATCCACTACCTGAAGGAGAAGTCACACTCCTTTATCCAGAACCCCTACGTGGCTGCTCTCTACAAGCAGGTGGGCTGCTTCGTTTTCGGCTGCGCCATCAGCCAGTCCTTCACAGACATTGCCAAAGTGTCCGTCGGGCGCTTGCGGCCGCATTTCCTGGAAGTTTGCGATTTGGATTTCTCCACCATCAACTGCGGGAAGGGAGTTTACATCCAAAACTACACCTGCAGGGGAAGCGACAGCAAGGTGCAGGAAGCCAGGTGAGAGCCCGTGGTGTCAAAGCGATGGCTTGCCGCCACCAAAACTGTGTCTTGGGGTTTCTCTGCCAGCAATAGATGATTCAAACGCTGCTTTCTCTGTCACTCCGTCTGCCAGCGACGGGCAGTTTCCCTTGGGAATTGTGGGACTTGGCTGAATAAGATTTCTTTTCCTTTCTCTTTAGTCCTACACTATTGTTTTCCCGAGCGGTTGCTCAATGTGGGAATTCACCCTAAAGCCGAACTCACGGTGAGCGGCTCGGGCCGTCCCGTGCGGCGGAGCAGAGGGCTTCTCCTCCAAGGAGGGTCCATGCAGGCAGGGCTCCCGGTGCCTCCTCTCTGAGCTCCATCAAATCCATCCGATGCTCAATTTCTGACATTTCCGAGGGCACATTTCACGTGCCGCAATTAAGCGACCGGAGAAGTTGCTCGCTTCTTATTTCTTTACGGTTTCCTGGTTATTTGAGGCGAGACGATGAGTTATCGGGCTATCCTGGAAATAACTGCTGTCCCACGAGTAGACCAGGAAGGGACGAACAATGCGAGCATCCTGCCCATCCGTTTGCTTTCTGCCTCGCGGGCGAGCGGGGCGGATAACAGGGGTTTTATAACATGAAAGACCGGGGGTTGTGGGTCCCTCTGCTTTGGCACCCTCTCAGTAGCCACAGGCGAGTCACCGTATTACATGTAAAATTATAACACTGAAGATCGTGGTGGCCGGTTCTTAACACCTGCTTTGTTTTGCAGGAAATCCTTCTTCTCTGGGCACGCGTCCTTCTCCCTCTACACCATGCTGTATTTGGTGGTAAGTAACCTCAGCCTTGCTTGAGATGGAGCTGATTTATCCCCTGTCCCCCTTTCCCAAGGCACTCGCCCACATTCGGTAGCAATAACGGCACGATGAGTGTCAGAAATAAAGGGTCGGTTGACAAAAAAGAGCCTGAATAAGTTGATGGTGGAAAGATCCCCTCTCAGCCCCTGCGGTGTTATTTGGGATGGAGACTCCTGGGGTGGCAGCTGAGCTGTGCCGCTTTGGGATATAGCCGAGGCTGCGATTAAATCTGAATCCCGCTAAACCTGGGGAGGACCTGCGCGATTTTGTTCGTTGTGGTTTCCGTTGGAGAGAGTTTGGGGCGAGCCAAAATATTGCACGGATGGAGAGGGAAGATGCGCCGTCGCGGCTCCGTCGGGGGGTGAAGGCTGGTTCCCAAATGCGCCAGCGGAGCAGGTGGAGCAGCCTCTGCCCGCCGGGATCCGGAGCGAAGGGCTGGGACTTGTTTTTCTTTTGTCGGTGAGAAATGGCTCTACCCTTCCTGCGCCGGGGCTGGGGCCGGGGGGGCGGCTGCCAAGGTGCTTCCTGCCGGGGGCTGGACCCGCACCCAGCCTTTTGGGGAGGATCCGGATAGTGATTTATGTTTGAGGGTTGGTTCTTTTAAAATTATTAATTTTAAAAAACAAATCGGGAGAAAGGTTTCTGATTCCTTTCAAGGTTTATGTCCCCCCTCGCCATCTCCTGTAAGCTCAGACTAGCAAGCAAAGAAACAGCCTGGCACTAATCGAAACATTAAACACAAACTTTTATTTATCTGTGAGCACTGTTTCCCCCATCCCTTTACCCTCTGAAAAGATAAGTTGCTGCTGCTCCCTCCTGCCTTTTCATCCCTGGATTTCCCCTCCCTGTGAGCATTTTCTGTAATTTAATTACTAAGCTTTCCAGGCTGCTGGGGGCAGCATATTAAATTCTTTCCTTGCTTCCCTCCTGTTCCCCCCCCCCTTTTTTTTTTTTTTTTTTTCTCTTGGAAAACTTTTGGATTTCTGTAAAGAAGAAGAGAAGAAACTAAAACTTTCTTCTTCTCAGTAAACATTTTGGCCGTTTCCTCCCAGCTGCGTTACAATACAGAGCTGCCCCGGTGACGCTTCACAGGAGGCTCGGCCATTCCAAAACTTTCTGAGCTGCGTTTGGAAACCATCGCTCCGGCATTTATTTATTTCCACCTTCAGATAAGTCAGACCGGAGATGCTTTCAAGCCTGGCATCTGGAGTCAGTGAAGATGCAGGTGCCTATTAAGTCGGTGGTGGTTTCTCTCCAAATTCTCAGCAAGATTCGGGTTATCCTTCTAGGTATATATTTTTTCTTATTTTTTTATTTTTTTTAGATATGGTGCTCCAGGGCCTTTTTGGAAGCCAAGCCTCATCCTTTACCTCTTTCACAGGATCATGCCCTGGAGCATCCTTCAGGGTAGGGGACCAGCCCGGGGGGCCGTGCCCAGCTGGGCGAGCGCTCGCCCCCTCCCCGTGTTCCCGCCGCACTTACTTTGGCAGTGGCTGCCCAAAGTTGCCAGGGCTTGACCCTGTTTCCACGTGTTGCTTTGCCAGGTTTTTTCCACGTTTTGCTGGAAAGCCAGCAGTTACGGAGCAAGCGAGAAACGAAACGGTCTGTGGCAACGCAGCAGGAACGCCGGTGGCCGGGGCGGGGGGGACAGTGGCAGGAGATGCACTGGAGACCCTAAAACTGCTTTGCACCAATTCCTGCCGCCTGATTTTCTTTTTAGCTTTGCAGCAGGCTTCAAAAGTGGTGTTTAGCTCCTGCGTAATGCTTTGGAGCAGAAAGCTCTCTCGGATCTTCTCTTTGCCTGTCCCCATATGGGAGCACTCGGGCTATCAGCAGCCTCTGCCTTTCTCCCTGCCTGATCTGGGACAACAGGCTGCTCCGCTTATCCCTTTCCCTGGAGGGGTTTTGACCCCCAGTCCCTTAAGAATTATTTTATTTTTTTCCTTGTCCCAAAACTGGGATAAGGTTGGTAGCAAGCTCCATCTGACCGGCTGTTCCAGCTGCCTTGCGCCTTAAAAAGTGAGGGGAAAAATTACCCCAAGTCTTCAGTCATAAATTGAAGGGAGGAAAAAGCAACTTGAGACAAGACAGTGTGACGTGGTGCATATCGGAGGCAAGGAAATGATGATCTTAAGGGCCTTTTCCAACCTAAATCACTTTGCGATTCTAACTTGTCTCGCAGCACCCCGTTCTCCATCACTCCGGCTCCCTGGCCACTGCCAGAGCCTGAACAAGAAATCTCAGAGCAAAAGGGAGACAGAAAATCTGTCATGTTGGAGAGGCTGATAATACGCCAAAAGAATTTAAAAAAAAAAAAAAAAAAAAAAAAAAAAAAAGAGGTTATACTAACCCGGAGGGATTTTATTTAATGCAAAAAAAAAACCCCTACTATCTTGTCCAACGTGGTGATTGAGTAAATTTTTGGAAGGCTGGTTAAAAATGTGGCATCCACCATGCCAACGTCTGCAGGAGGTGGGTTAGGATGGATTTAATCGTTAAATCATCTCAGTCAAAAAAAAAAAACCCGGTTGTTCTCCGGTTCCTGGGAAGCGCGGGCTGTGCCGCAGCAGGTTGCTGCCCGCGCTTTGGGTGCCGGGAGTTTGCCGGGAGCCTTTGCAGAGTTGGGGTATTTGCGGGGCTGAGCGAGTGCTGCAGAAGCTTGGCTCATCAGCCACGTCCTGAGTGCGTTCCCTGTTGAACAATACTTCATATTTCGAGGATAAGTCACTTCCCGTCTCTCCTGGCGTTCCCTGGCTTCACTCTTAGAGCCCGTTCTCAATTATAATGTTTTCAAGTTTGTCTCACCTGATGGAGACGGGTGCCAGAAAGCTTTAGTCGGTCTATTAGAAAATACCTGGATTCCCATGCATCCCACGGGGCTTCGCCTGCACCGTGGGCCTGGATTTTCTTGGGCGTTTGGTGGCCAGTGGATAGGTGACCATGGCTTCCCCATCACCTGTAGTATCCCCGTTCCCTGCACAGCATCCATCAAGAATTTGGCCATGCGCACCCAGTAGGAAAATAAGGATAGATGCCAAGCCCCAGAGGGCTTTGGAGGAAAAGTTCCAGGGAAAGGCACTTGCAACACAGTAAAATCTCCTGGGATTTAGTTCTAAACACTGAGACTTCAGGGCTAAGTTTCTCGCAGCCTTCTTGTCACCAAGAATACCCAATTAGCATCAGGCCTTTGTATAAAAAAAAATTTAAAAGGGGAAATTACGCTTGGGTAATCCTCTTTGTCTTAATTTTCCTTGCTTTGTTACTGCTTGGCTGAGCGAGTCCGTAATACATATTTATAGCAGGCTGAGGAAAGAGGAGGTATGTAACAGCTTATTCCACACAGCGTTCTGCACCTGACCCATACCTCTTGGGTTTGCTTTGCTGGACAAGGGGAGTCCTTGCAGAGAGCGATGGGGGCTTTCCAATCCCCTCTAGCACATGAGACCATAATTCTAATTTTAAATTTTTTTATTTTTTTTTTTTAATGGCACAAAGTCGCCTGAAACTACACAGAGGATGCAGAAAAACCTAAATTAATATCTCTCAGCGATGTTAGCCGATTCTGGATAAAAGAGGAGTAAAACAGGGTAGCTTGCACCAGTGCGTGTTGGTGGATGAGGCTGAAGACATCAGATCAGGTTGGGTTTTAGTGCGTTCTACTCATTTATATGAAAAACTAGAGATGTTTCTGGTTTTTCTTATCTTTGCACTGGGGTTTCTCGCTGAAGGGTGGAGAAGGTCCCAGTGCCCTGGTGCTGCTGAGCGATGACGTGCCTGTGTGAAGGAAACTCCGTGGTGGTTGTGGACTTGGAGTCAAGTTTAGCAGTGACCTAAGTAAGCGAATAAACTGGAATTACATCAGAGGCCAGGGCCGAGGTGTGAACCGCGTTGCAGAGCTGATGGGGATATGGGATGGGGATATTCCCGATGGGGTGGGAGGATGCTGTATGCTCAGCGAAGGCAGGGAAGAAGCAAACAGCACATCCCTTCGGTGCTGGGAGGTCTTTGCCCTTCTGCTGGCCTTGTCTTCTGGCCAGCTTGATGCTAAAAACTGAATTCTGCAGTTCCCCTCCCTCCAGCTGGCTTTTCCCTGTGTGCTATGTTGGGGTGAGTTTGGGTTTGAGGCGTTTTGGCCCCATACCGCTTTGGGTACCGCTCTGTTTGCAGATGGGGCTGGAGATGGAGGTGACTTCAGGTCAGACAGTCGGCAACAGGACCGGCCATTTCCCAGAAGGAAACCTTAGCTGTGACTAAGGGACGTGGTTGATGGAATTCAGCCTCGCGGTGGGGTTAGTGTGAACAGGATGGGATTTCTGCGTGGCAGAAAGCCCCCGGAGGCTGGAGGTGATGCTTTTAGCCCATGTCTCCTGCCAGCTCCTCCTTGATGGGTTTGCTCAGAGGTTGTGTGTGGCCACGGGCTGTCCCCACCAACACTGTGGAAGTCCCCTGGCAGAAGAAGAGCAATGTGACGTCCTTCAAGCCATCTGCTTTGTGGTAATTCGGCCTCTGCCAGGAGACAGTGGATGGGAGTTCCAAATAACTCCTTCTCCGTGTGATCCCGTTTCATTCCATCCGCCCTTGCTCCTGTTGATGCTCCTCCTGACTATCGCTGCCCCGTGATGGTCTGTGGTGGAAATAACCACCCTGGTTGCGGTCTTGCTGCTCCACCACCTCCCAGGAAGGGCTCCATCCAGCCCCAATGTTCCTGTCCAAATCTGTCGGGCCTTAGCAGGCAGCGCTTCGGATTTGCTCCCAAGTTTCAAAAAAAAAAAAAAAAAAAAAAAGCCTTCAAAAGCAGGCTTTCAGATAAATTTCCAGGAACTTCCCATTTCTTAGTAATAGCACTAAATCCCGGTTTAGGGAAATTCTGATTCTTTCAGCCCCCACGCTCTCCTTTCGCTTTTTGACCTTCTCTTATTAACTCGGTTTTTCTTTCATACTGAGGGCAGAGGCAAAGTTTGGAGCACCCCAAGGCTCACCTTTAACGTACTTATGGGATCTCAGCACCCTGCTGTTTGAGCATGGTCTCTGGTGTACTGCACGCTCACAAATTGCCCGTGAAATATGAAAAGTGCCGTTATCCTCTTTTTTTTTTTTTCTCCTTCTCTTTTTTTTTCCCTTTTTTTTTTTTTTTTTTTTTTTCCTTATGAATGGGGAACTAACGAGCAACTTCTCCAAGAATCTTATTGCGGCAGTAAGAGGAGCTCAGTCGAGGTCCTCACACTGGTGGTGCGGCGTTTGAGGCGCGTCTGTTCGGGTGGGTTTTACTCCTCCAAGATGTGCAGGTGTGGGTGCGAGATGGGTGCTGGGGACCTGGGGGGCACCCGGCACACCCCCGAAGGTGCCACGCTGCGTTTGCCTACCTTTTCCAGGGCTGAAGCCTGTCGATTAGGCACCCAGTTCACAGCTGTGCTTTTGAAGGAGTGGTATGCAGTATACAAACAAGTGTGTTTTTTAAATGGCTTCAGCCCCAGACGTGTCTGCTTGATTACGTGTTCAAACTCGGTTTTAGCTTTTTATTGCTAATTTTTAATTGATACTTTGCCTCCTCACCTGTAGAGGACCTGTTTTTAGCCCAAGCTTGTGGGATGGAATGATCTGAGGGGATGTCAAGGCTGTGCAAAAAGGAAAAAATGTCAAATTATCCAGCAGCAAATTTCTTTCTTAAGGGGTTTGAGGCGATAGAGCCTCAAGACTAAAGAAAGACGTTAGGTTTCAAGTCTTCCTGGTAGAACTAAGAGTAATAGTCCGTAAGATGTAATACTTGAAGATAATTTTGCTCTGTAACAGCATACTGGAACCTGAGTTTTGCATTGTTACCTGGGCTGGGCTGAGACTCTTAGACCTGAAAATAATCCTGACCCTAAACCATGTCAGTAGAAGCATATTTTATACTTTTTTTTTATAAATATATATATATACACACATTAAAAATGCTATTCTCCGTAAATGCTGGTTTTTTTTTTTTTTTCAAGGGACGTTGTCTCTACACTGAGAAGTTGTATTCAAAGATAACCTCAGCTCCCCGTCTCCATCTTCCCTGAATAGTTCCCAGGAGTATCCTGCCTGCACAGTTTACTCTGTGGCAGGTCACCGGGTGCACAAATACTATGGCAATGAAAATTCAGCCAGCCTAAGCGTTGCAAACTAAAAATGCCGTTTCCCGGCTAATGAACCGCGTAGATATTTGCTTGCAGGGTGAAGTGCCTGCTGTTAAATCACTGCAAGTGACTGCGCAGGATGGAGTTGTGCTATTTCACAGCTCCGGCGTTCCAGCTCAGCGATGGCTGCATTTCAACTGGAGGGAAATCACCTCCTCGTCGGTGCTGAGATTTTTGTTGGGTGTGTTGGGTTTTGTTGTTTTTTGTTGTTTTTTTTTTTTTTTTAATTATTATTTTTTTAGATCTTTCTGGACAGAACGTGCCTCTTAGTTTTGATACATTGATAGCTGACTTTTCTTTCTCCCGAGATGACATAAATTATCCTCACAAACTAAAGAACCAGCCCAGTGGTCCGTTAGCTGGGCTACACTAGTATGGGTTTGCTGGGGGGATCTGGGGAGCTGTAACTCATCCCATAGCGTCGCGTGCAGGAGTTTTCATGGTGTGGGGTGTGTGCCGTGGTGATGTGGCTCCGTTCCCAGCCTCGGGCTGGTTTGCAGATATATTCCCCAGAATCATAATGTGCATTTAGCCAGCACCGAGCTGCTTTGGTACTGCTCTCTTCCATGTTAATTGGCTAACAATTTGGATAATTTGGAGCATCTGCTCCATTCAAATGGCATGATGTTTCATTTCCTCTAAAGAGCCCAGTGTGTGTTCTTTCCAAAAACGGGTAAATATCATGTTTATGCAGCCGCCAAACATAGTAAATTGGCTAAAGCGATGCTTCCCCCTTATCAGCTTTCCGATTAATTCTGCTTTTATAGGTAAATGGTGTCATTAAGTTATTTGTGGTTTCAGGGAACCCAGCAAGAGCTTCGTTCCCTTTTATATCAAGGCAGTGTAAACTGCTCTGGGTGTGTAAAAGGGATCGTAAATGGGTATTAAACCCCTTTCCAGACCTCTGATGTTACAGAGTCCCACCAAGCACGCTGGGTCTGGCTTCCAACGCTTCATTTAGGAGCAGGCAGAAAAATACCTGCCGTGGCTGAGCCCATGGGTCCCAGCTGCAGGAGCCGAGCAGCGTTTTCCAGGCACTTTTACACTCTTCTGGCCATCGAGTGCCTCCCTCCTCCCTGAGCCCCAAGGTTGCTGCGACGTCCCTCCCCTCCCGCAGCTTTCCTCCCCGCGCTGCACCCGGCCCCGCTCATCCGTGGGCAGCGGGTGGCCGTTTTCCTGTCCTCTCTTCCCGCCCGGCTTCCCGGTTCCCACAGGAACCGGCCGTGCCCGCCGGCCGAAGCGGAAACGGACCCGAGATAGTCACAAGGAGGGGTCAATGTCCATTTGACGTCACGTCACCTTCGTCTTTTCGGGTCGAGCCGGCACCTCGCTTTTTCCCTCGCTGGGTAGGAATGACTTCCCCTCCCGTGCGGCGGGGCGGCTGCTCGCTGTGCCCCTGCAAACCCCAGGGCTCGGGCTGGGAAACGTGGTGGCAATGTCAGAGGATTGCCTTTTGCATCCACAAAATTGTATTCCGCGGCTGTGCCCGGAAATCTTCGGAGCTGGCTCTGGAGGTGCGTCATGCTGCGTTGAATCCTGGTTTTCCTCCGAGAGATGCTGTGGGTCCTGGGTGTCCCAAGTTTGGGAACTTGCTTCCATTACGCACTAAACAGCAGTGGGGAGGAATTTCCTTACTCGGCCCGATGGGATGTTGTGTGTGACCGTGATGGACTTGGAGGCTGAAGTGGGGCTGGAGGGTGAGCTGGGATGCAGGAGGTCCCAAGGTCCCAAGCTCCTGACCCTGGCTCAGCAAGGAAAGGCTGTACCCCTCCACCTCTGCCCGCATCCACTCCACGGGTTAAAAATCCCTTCATCTCTGCTCCCCTCTGCATGATGGAGGCCACAATTTTGTAAAGAGCATCCTCCCTCTTTGTCAACTCCCCCCTCCTTGAGCCACGGGGATGAAGGTACCCCACGGCCAGCCCCACAGAGCGGTTGCTGCCATGTGCGCACATTTTGGGCACGGCTTCTCCTTTGCTGCCCTCAAATTAATGCAACCTTTTTCTTTTTTTTTTTTTTTTTGTTTGTTTGCTTGTTTTTCCTTTTCCCTGCAGTTTTATCTGCAGGCCAGATTCACGTGGAAGGGAGCCCGTCTGCTCCGTCCCCTCCTCCAGTTCACCCTCATCATGATGGCGTTTTACACTGGCCTGTCCCGTGTGTCGGACCACAAGCATCACCCCACCGACGTGCTGGCTGGCTTTGCACAGGGAGCCCTGGTGGCTTACTGCGTGGTGAGTATGGCAAACCATGCAAGGAGGGGCAGCGGGGATGCTGGTGGGGGTCCCAGGGGAATAGCGGGCACCCACGCTGCTGCGAGCTCACGTAACCCCCTGTTGCAGCTGGGGAAGTGGCAGGAGGCACAATGCTCCAGGGGCTCAGGCCGGTGTCATCCCTGTGTGAGAATCCTCATTCGCAGCTGGACCATGGTTTGAGAGCACAGCATCCCACCAGCCCAATGATGGGTGCTCCGATGGGCACTTTCCCCTCCCTGCAAGCAGCAGAGCTGCTGTGCTGGAGGGCTGAAGCAATTCTTCTTGTCCCCCACTGAAAAAAAACAACACATTCAGCCAAAAATACAACATTTAAGGTTTTTACCCCATCAGCCTTGAGGCTCCTGAGCAAAGGGCCTGTTGCGTGGGCAGCTCGGGGCACTGAAAAGGCGTTCAGACAAGGAAGAGTATCTCTCTCTCGCTTAGAATCACTGAATGGTTGGGGTTGGAAGGGACCATGAAGATCATCTAGTTCCAACCCCCTGCCCTGGGCAGGGATACCTCCCACCAGCCCAGGTTGCTCCAAGCCCTGTCCACCCTGGCCTTGAACCCCTCCAGGGATGGGGCAGCCACAGCTTCTCTGGGCAGCCTCTTCCAGTGTCTCACCACCCTTAGAGTAAAGAATTTCTTCCTAATATCTAATCTATATCTCCCCTCTTCCAGTTTGAAGCCATTTCCCCTCGTCCTATCACTACGTGCCCTTGTAAAAAGTCCCTCTCCAGCTTTCTTGTGGACCCCCTCCAGATACTGGAAAGGGCTCTCAGGTCTCCCCAGAGCCTTCTCTTCTCCAGGCTGATCACCCCCAGCTCTCTCGGCCTGTCTCTATATGAGAGCTGCTCTAACCCCCGATCATCTTGATAGCCCTTCTCCAGCTGCTCTCGGTAACGAGCACCAGCTCGTTTGCAAGGCTTTCCGCCAGGACCCAAATGGGGAGTCTGGGGTAGTTGGGATTAAGACGGCTCTTCCCTGCACAAGCCAGCCAAAAGCCGTCCCCTGGGAGCGGGAGCCGGTGTCTGCCCGGCGAGGGGAGGCTGGGCGCCTCGTTTGTTGGGCGCCTCGTTTGCTGCTGGTGGGTTTTTAATGTAGCGAAAGGGCTCGTGAGAAAAAGACGAACAAAAGCCGTGCCCGCTTGTCTGCGGCTGCCGGGCTTGTTCTCATGCAATTTGCTTTCCAAAGAGCGACCTGATTGCGCAGCCCTCTAACTCGACGTGACACATGGAAATGTTTAAAGTAGGCAGGATGGGGGGCACCGGGTCGGGCGGCTGCCGCGCATGGGAACAAAGAGGCCGGGGGTTATGGATGTTCCTGTGTCTGTACAAACTCCTGAAACCAAGATTTTTAACAGCTTACCACTTTCTTGGATTGGTTTTTTTTTTTGTGTGTTTTGTTTTGGGTTTTTTTTTTTTTTTTTATGACTGATCTAAAAGTAAAGCAGCCCTGGAGGCAAGGAATTAAGTTCGCTAATGTTATATTTTGCAAGGAGAGAAAATAGGTTATTTATGTACTTTCCACTCACTGATAATATTCCAAAGCCAAGACAAAAATCTCATTGTCGGGAAGTTTTTTGGGTTTGTTTTTTTTTTTATGAAGTATTATTAACTCTCTGAGCGGTAGCTGTTGGGTTTTGCTCTTGCCTGATGCCGATGTCCCATGCAGGGCCGGCAGATTTAGAGAGGGGAAACTTAGAGAAGCCTCTGCAAGAGCGTTACAGGTCTTGTGTCCTTCATACCGATACTGTCAGGGTTTTTTTTTTTTCCAAATCCTGGCAAAGACCCTGAGCGATGTGGGGAGCAATGGAGGAGCTTGTCGCAGTCCAGGTGCCTGAATTTGGATCGTGTGGGTTTGTCGGGACACCAAGCGCACGTCGCCAGGTAGTTTGACGGGGGGGGTATTTACCTCTCCGTGTGCCTTTGTGCTTGAGAGGTGGGATAACAGCAATATATAGGGGGAGCAGGGACCAAGCGATCCATTCCTGGATCCCAGCAGCGGTTTCAGAAAGACAATAGCTCTCCGGATGCTCGGGATGGGCGTCCGGATGCTTCCCGGCTGGGACAAGCAGGCAGGGCTGGCCGTCCCCTCCCGGCCCTCTGGCAGCTGGGAGCTGGACTGGGAAGGGGAGGCTGCGGCGGTGCTGGGCTGGTTTTCCTGTGGCGAGGTAAACCGACATAGGAAGCAGCTGCCTGGAATTTTACAGGCAGGCTCGGGTTTGCCTGCGAGCCCAGGGCAACCTGCGCTGCTCTTCCCAGCCGGCTCGTGGAGGGGGCTCCAAACCCTTTGCAGACATGGCTTGGTGGCTGGGGACATCTCCGGCAGCAGTTTAGGACTTGGGCAGGGTTTAAACCCAATCCTCGTCCCGTTTCATCAGCTTGTGAAGAACCAGCAATATGTTGTTCTCCCAAACCTACCGTTGCCCAGGAGGGGCCGGCAGACTTTCCTCCCTTTTGGAAGGTGGCAGCAAGGGACAAGGGAAAGAGCTGCCCTGAGACTCCCTGGAGTAAACGTAGAGCTTAGCAGCTTTTTGCTAACATTACTGGTACGTCAGAGCAGTTACTGGTATGTCCTATGTCTCGGATCCGGCTCTCGTCCTTGGGATGCTGTGAAGCAGGAGGAGGGACCTGAAGACTCATCACCCCCAACCCACCCTGGGTGCTCCCAGACACCCCTTCCACCAGCAAAACCTCCAGGAGCCCGCTTCGATGGTAGTCAAGGCCCGTTAAAATCCCATAGTTATCAGGCTGTAATTTTCAGTAGAAACCAATTGTGGGTTTCATCTCTGAGGGCTGCCAGAGTTTAAATCCAGGTTGTGCTGCAGCAGACACGTTTGTCCTTCAGTGCCTGAAATAACAAGCAGAAGACATTAGTGTCAAGCGCTTCCAGCTGATGAAACATTCAGACTTGGATCCAGGGTGAAATACGATGAGGATTTCTTAAATGGAAATAGTTTTTACGCGTGTTGTAGGCAGCCTGCTGTGTGTCCTGTAGTTTATGCCTCATCCGAGGGAGAGAGAAAAGGGGAGACGCTGGAAGGACGCGCTCCTGGTGTTGCTCTGGGTAGCTTAGATGAGTTGTTTTAACCTCTCTGTGATTAAGAATTTCTTCAATATAATGAAAAGGAATAGGAATTGTGAAGTGGCAGTGTAAGATACAGGCTTACTGCGTATAATACGCGCTCAGTCTTCTGCTGTCAAGTTTTCTTTATGGGTGGAGAGCACCTTCTACAGGAAATGGAGCTAATCCAAGTGAAAAACTTTGCACGTTTATTAGTCCTTTTTTGTGTTAAACTGTTCAAGCATTAGAAGGATTTAACGCACTGTTTTAACCCCCAAAGATCATGTTTCATGATTCCTATAAGTGTTTATATAACCTCCAGCCATGTTACAGTGAAATACGGTTTAAGGAGAAATGAAACCTCTTACCCAGTCTCTGAATTAAAACCTGAAAAAGCGGCGCAGTAAAAGCTAAAATACCCAGGATGACCCTCCGCCATAACTCATTCCTGTCCAAAATAAGGACCAGGCTCGGTGTAATCCCCGTGCGCTTCTTGCGCTCGGCAATCTCCTCCCATAAATTGATTTGTCACGGCTATCGTGGTGCAGAAATCGGACATCTTTTTGATTGAATCCAGCTCGCCGAGGTGGGCAAGAGAGCGAGATGGCATCAGAAATGCGCCGGACCGGGAGTTTTACGGTTATTAACGACCCAAAAGCAAACCATTGCCAGCGCAGTTCAACGCGCTTTCACACTGCGACGCTGCAGCAAGAGGCCAGACTCCAGCTCGGGACCCTCGGCGGCTTCGGCTGGATCCTGTTATTTAACCAAACGCTGCCACTTGGATGCCCTGTAAACAACTTTATCAGCTCGGTTATACAACTAGGTGGCCAGACGGCAACACGTACGCTGAAAAAAGAGCTGGGTTATATGTCAGCTCCTTCCCTGCTTTTCCACGAAGCAATAAAAGCCGAGCAACAACGGCTCAGCTTCCTGCATCCCCGCTTGTAGTTGTAGGAGTAAACTGCCGCGGACAGCAGGTCCGCTGGCTGTTCGGCCCAGCTCCTTATCTGCACAAGTTGTTTCCAAGGGAAAAACTAGACCTGCTGCGTAGGGCTCTGGGTAGCTAGAAAATGTGGAGATGCCGATGGGGAAAACCTTTCCTCCCTCCCTGTTTACCCAGCCTGGGTGTATTAACCTACGATTACTCCTTTGAGCACCTTGGACGTTTTTCCCCTGATTTATCTTGTTGCTTAAATCTTGCGTCCGAGTACCGGGGGAGCAAAATAAAATGTGCCGCTAATTCCCGCAAGCGCGGCGTGCTGCTCCGCCTGGGGCCGCGGCTCAGCAAACCCACAGCTGGGTGTGAATTATCGGTGCTTCGGGATGTCCGAGATGAGACGGCAAATTTTGGGCTGGCCGAGGCAGTCGGCAGCAGGACCAAAGTTCGGGGCTTTGGTGCCAGCTGACAAAATGATGAATCCCCACCATTTTTTGCCCTGTCCAGAGCATCCGCGCTGTCTGACTCTTTTCCCTTCTGGCGTGAGGCTGAGGTTTGGCAAGGGAGAAAGTGCCCCGGTCCGGCAGGACCGATAAGCTTTGTGCAGCGGCTGCCAAGGGAGGATGTGGAAGTTTCCTCCCAGCACTTTGTTTCTTATTGTGTTTCTGCCTCCCGAAATTGCCAAGCAGTGGCTTTTTCACATCCGGGAGAGGGGTTACATCACGGGATATTTAGGAAGAAGTAGTCAGGAATAGCTCCTCCTCTCCTTAGGCTTTGGCTTTAGGACCAGACCCCGGCTCTGTACCGGTGCCTTGGTGGGGCAAGAGGAGAGAGCATCACTCGCTGTTGACTCATTGCTGATCACTTTTAACGCAGCTTGGATTTGAAAGCTTTTAATTGCCTACCTGATGTCTGTCTGAATGAATTGTTTCACGCCGACTCCGTCCCTAAAACCACTCACCATGAGTCAGGCCAGCCCTTTGGAGACCTTTGTTATTTTATTGGAGCGTGGGCCGTGTATCTGTTTCCTGGCTTTTCAACCCCATCAGCAAAGGTTTGGGTGTTTGCCCTCGGTGATTATGCAGCGAGAAATAAAATTGTTCTGTAATGTTTTTAGGCTGCGTTTTGTGAGGTCTGAGCCTTTTTCCGTGTTGTACAGAAAGGTGGGAGCAGGCGCTTGGGATTTCACAGCTATCAGTGTTACGGGCAGGCATTCAATAGCGCAAAAAGTGCTATTTTTGCAGCTTAAAGATATGTATATAGTCTGTAAACCAAACTTTTGAACAAAGTATCACCTGGTGTGGCTAAGTTTTGCCTTTTCTGCTTATTCCTACAGGTGTTTTACGTCTCAGATCTCTTCAAGCCCAAGACAAAGACTTGCCTGCCTCCACCGCCCATCCGGAAGGAGATCCTTTCACCTGTGGACATCATTGAGCGGAATAACCATCACAACATGGTGTAGACCTTTGAGAAATTGGATGGGTGTTGTATTTTATTTTAATTTTTATTTTTTTTTTTTTTGCGAAAAAATGACTGCTGACAGCAACTACCTGCTGCTCTCAAATCTCATCAGACAGTAGAATGTAGGGAGAGACTTTCTTGCCCGACCAGTAAAGTCTTACTCTGTGGTCTTTTCAACTTGCGACATTTGGATGAAAGGGGTGGTGGTCAACTAAGTCAAAAGCGACGATGAGAAAGGAAAAAACGCAAAACGCAAAAGCCGAACAAACAAAGAGAGGTGCCGGAGTTCTGGATGTGCAATTGGTTTGAGTGTTCATGTTGTAGTGAACGCCAAATTGTTCATAGCCTAATGAACACTAAGGGATTTTTGGAAAGCTGGCCATCTTAGGTTTTTTTTTTTTTTTTACTATGAAGATTTCCAATGCCTGCGAGGAAAAAAACAAACAACTCACGACTAAATTGTATAGCACTATATACGAGAAACAGCACTGAGTCAAGATCTGGGATGGTTTGTAAGAGTTGCTTTTTTTTCTCTTTTTGATACTAGTTTATTTTTTGCCTCCTCTATTCCATACTGTGACTTAGTTTAGAAGAAGCTTGCCCGGTCAAAGATCTCCGAAGGGTCTCTGATCACACTACACACGCCTTTAACGAGCAGTCCTGAGACGCGCAGTGAGGCTGAATAACTCCATCCTCCGCGCAGAGAAGCCACATTTCTTCCTCTCCGCTCGCACCCCGGCGAGGGTTCGTCCTGCCTGAGCCCCCGGGGCGTGCGCAGCCCCCACAAATGGCCCTTCATGGAAAGAGCATCCTCCGCTTCCCGGCCATCCTCCATCCCCTTCCCCCTCCTCCCAAAAAAAAAAAAAAAAATCACAGCAGATTTTCTGTGCGCCCACAGGAGCTGGTGGTTCGCAAGTGGGTAGCGGCGGCTCTGCCGAAGACGCGTTGGCACTACGACCCCGGGGCTGAGTCCTGGGGAAACTTTTATTCTGCAGTTTCGGGACGGGCTGCTGGGCGGCACGTCCCAGCCTGGGTGTCAGTCGGTTTGTGCATCCTCCTCCTCCTCCTCCTCCTCCCTTGGGCACCCCGGTGCACGCCACGGCAGGTACCAGGTCCTGTGCTCCGCTCGGTGACACCGGCGGTAAATCAGTCGTGCCTATATCCAGTGTGATGACGATGATGATTATTATTATTTTTTTTTTATTATTTTTATTTTTTTTTTGCCCGGAAACCACAGGTTCTCAGTTTGCAGCCCTTTCACAGAGCGCGTTTGCAAAGGGATCCCGCAAAGCATGCAGAACGGCCATTTGCACATCCTTCTTACAGAATCCGTCCTATCATTTCAACTATAGCAAGCTATGATGTTTTTTTTTATATATAAATATTATATAAATAATGTATAAAACCTTAAAAATTAACTATGTAAAATATTATTTCTGAAACAATTTTAGATATATCCACTATGACTATAAACTGTGTCCTGACCTGTGTTTATTTACATTTTGCTGCTTAAAAAAGCATTGAATTAATTTTTTTATAGTCGACTAAAATATTGTAGTTCTGTGGTAGTAATATTTTAATGAAAATAACTACAATTAGAGACATTTGTATAAAAAAAAAAACAAACATATTAAATTGTCTGTATTTTTGTAATGTTCCATTTTGTAAAGAGAAGAATATTCAAAGACTTTTGTAGAATACAAAATTGAAGTTTGTATCTGCGAAATTATTGCTGTATAAATGTGCTTTTTAAATAAAAGCTCATAACACAACTAAACCTCCAGGTGCGGGTTGCCTTCTGCCTTTGGGTTAACCTTCTCCTGCTGGAAGGGGTGACTGCGGATGACCCTTTGGGATTTGACACATGAGGGTGAACATCTGGATAAAAAGGGACCTGATGCCACTTTTGATGGGCATCCCACCAGCTCCTGGCTGGGGAGGGTGTGATGGGGACACGCTCGTGGGTTTTCATTGAACTGCTCTTGGCTCTGCCCGGTCTTTGAGCAAATCCCTTTTTCTTGAGGGCATCCCTTTCTCTTTAGCAATATTATGAGCTTTAAAGAAATATTATTGAAATAAAATAGAGTCTGAAGAGCTACGTTCTGGCTGGTGGGTGTCCTGGACGGCCCCTGCCTGGGAACGCTCCCAACTACGCTCTGCGCCAACACCTTTTCCATGAAAAACAGACACTTTGCAGCTGAACGAAAAACTTGCAGCTCACTGGGTTGCAAAGATGTGGGTGGAAGGGGAAAAGAAGGGGAGGAGGAAAAAAAAAAAAAAAAAGCCCACAAAAACATGTGCTCCGATACGCACGTGTGCACACTTACGAGGCAGCCTTGATTTTTTTTATTACTATTATTTTTTTCTTCCTCCTACAGAAGAAAATGAAGTTCTCGGTGGTGACACACGGTCAGAGCTGCGTTTCGGCCACTCCTTGGGTGAACCGCATCGGCGAGATAACGCGGCAGGGAGATGATTTGCAAGAATGCACGACAGGAAGCGAATACCACATCAAACTGCAAACGAGTAGCAGGTGGAAATTAAGCAGGCAGAACTCAGCTAGCACTTGCTATTATTATCCTAATTAGCAGTAATATTTTATTACGCGTGGAAAAACTTTGTAAACCCGCACCTGTCCTAAACGCGAAGGGAGTTTTCGTGGTGCCGCCTGTGATTTGAAAGCGTTTGGGGGTTGAGTGTGTCGTCGAGGCGAGACTTTAGCTTCGGGGCAATGTCCGGGAGGGCGAATCCTCAGTTTATCTCCATAAATATGGTGCCTGGGTGTAAGTAAGCCGGATGGGAGGAGAAAACCCTGCGTCTGCCCGGGCACCCCGTCGTCATGTGCGGGGCTGGCTGGCGTGCAGCAAAGCGCTGGGCTGAGAAAAGTGTTTGCTTTGCATCTTAACCCCCGGCGACTCGGAAGAAAACAGGAATACAGATGTCTGGGTGAAAGAGGAGGGCTTGGAGAAGCGTCAAGAGGGGAAACGGCACGGGAGGCGATAAGAGCCGGTGGCTGCGGGGCCGGCGAGTGGTGGGACCTCGCTCAGGATGTGCGGGTCAGGTGGGGGAGAGGAAGAAAAGGCCGCGGAGAAATTCGTGGAAGGCAACAGGCTTGAACGTCGCAGCGCGGGGCTGAGCATCGGCAGCGCCAAGTCCTATTTCTGGCCGAGCGATGGTTTTAGCGCCGGCGTTTCCTCCTCCGCTTCCCGTCCGCCTCCCCTGTGCTGTCCGGTCCCATCCGTGCGCCCCGGGGTCGGGGGGTAAGGGCAGCTTCGCACGGCAGCCCGTGCCCACCCACGGCAGGGGGGCAGCTTTGCCGGGGGTCCCCCCTGCCCACTGCTTGGGAAGTAAGTTATAGGGGAGGGATAATTGCTGGAGCCACGGAGAGGAGAAGGCGATAGGTGGTGGCATGGTCCGCAGAGACCTTTCTAGGTTAGCAGAGGGTGGCGTAAATGTTTAGACGCTACAGGAGGGAAGAGCACGGATATTAAATGAGCCTTTCGATGAAAGCCCATACAGAAGTGAAAGCCAAAGGAGCGGGGGTGTAGGTACCGCAAGCTGTGAGCACGGTGGCGGGGCTTATCAATTGCCATCTCTTCCTGCAGGGCAGGAAGGAAGTGAGAGAAATGGGTGAAATGGAAAAAAAAACAAACCCAAGCCCGTACGAACGCTACAATCCCGATGCAACCGCTTTGGTCCCCAAGCAGCATCTGCATGTGCCAGCTGGAGCTCGCACCTTGCGCCGCTGTGACGTTGACCCTTCACGCAAGCGCCCATCAGCGGGGATGCTGGTCAGCCAGGAGACTTTGGGGCTCTCTGCAGCTATCCCAGCAAGGGAGACGGGTGAAGAAACTCAGGCGCGTACATGCAAACAAGGCGCGTTGCTGGAGCCCGAGGCTGGATGCTGGTTGTGGCCTTTAGTGCTGCAAAATTTGGGCTCTGCTCCTGCCGATGCTAATCGGAGGCTGTGGAGCACCCAGTGCAGCATCTGCCTTTGATGCTGGGGCCTGGCTGGCAGAGCCTTTCTGCAGAAGGGGCAGAACCTGGTCAAACCTGTCTTTTTTTGCACAGAGACCGGTTCGGCGTGTTTTCGCAGGCAGGGATTCGTGCGTGCACCTGACTGCCATGGGAGCAGGTCTTTTGTTCCAGGGTAAGAAAGGTTTACGCAAGCCCCAGGTTCGGCCGTGTTTCGGTGTACCTAAAGAGCTTCACTCAGCAAGAATGCTTGGCAGCCTTCAGAGGCTGAAGCTGTTGTACTTCTGCTCAATGATTTTCAGATATGAAGTTCTCAATCGAGGGAGGGGGAGGGAGGAGATCCAGCCCGCAAGCTGAGACCTGTTTTTCTCATGCTCCGAGCTCTGCCTTGTTTTGGGTGTCCGAAGTTTTCATCCAGCTGTTTGTAAAGATAAAACTAGTATTCAGCCCTGGAGCCAGAGGACATCTCGGGCTGAGGTCCTGCAGTGCTTGGAGGGCTGATGTCAAGCCCATGTCCATGGTTGGGGTGCAGCACGGCCGTCCCTGGAGCCAGCACCCCATATCAGCTGCATTTCTCCCCCCACCCCCCCAGGTCTCCCCTTTCTCTTGACACACCCTCAGCCTTCCTCCACGGCTCTCCTCCCAAAAGGCAAGTGATTCCGACCTTCTGTTTATCTTTACCTCTGGAGACCAGATCAGAGGTTCAGATTTTATGAATGAAGTGAATCACTTGGCTCCTGGCTTCTGTAAACACAGTCCGTAGACTGCCCGCAGCCGCGGGCCACTGCCTGTCTCCTCCACACTTTCCTACCCTTGTCCCCTGGGTGCTGGGTGATGGTCCTGGCACAACCCCGATGGCCAACTGCTTGCCTTACCAAGCTACATCAAGGTTGAACAGAAGCCGTCACCTTCACCGAAGGCAGCAGGAGGTAGAAAACAACCTCCTGTTGACTCAGCGGAGGGAAAACAACACACAAACCAACTCCAAAACCCAACAACTTTCAATTATCACCTTTGCACGCCACCCCCACTGGCACCAGCCGGCGCGGGAGTGCCTGCGTTAGCTCGTCTTGAGTTTCCTCGGGGCACAGACTACACCTATATATATATATTTGTGTGTTCAGATAATAGTCATCAGACTGGTTGTGATGAATCCCCGCCCCATCCTATCTGTAGCTAGAAGGGAGCGAAGTCACCGGGAAAATCTCCCGGTTTCCTTAGAAAGTCTCGTTCTGCAGGTTCCTGCCCTGCTCCAGAGCCGCCGACTGCCGCCGCGGCGGTAGCTCGCAGGCAACGCTGCTTTTAATATATAGTGGCGTAGCCTCGCGCAGCATTTAATTTTTGTCTTTAACCCAGAAAATAACCGTCTTGGCTCTTCTTTTTCTTTTTGTTGTTGTTGTTTATCTCTCATCAGGTGACTCTCGGCGCTGTGTTTCGGGCCACGTGAGGCGCGAGGCTGCCAGCTAATTCACCGCTGGTGGCAAAGGCATCGGCATCTGCGGGGTTTAAAGGCATGAACTCCACAGGGTTTGATCTCGCTTTGTGCGAAGGGTTCATAACCAGCAGGAACAACGGGCTGTTATTTAAGAAAAACACCTTTTAGTGTTTCCACGTGTCAGCAGAAAGTTGAGAAAAAGAACCACCAAAATATGCATATACACACACACACACACACATCTACGGACGGGAGAAATGGGAATTGAGGGGGATTCAGCCTGCTCCTGAAGTCCTTGAAGTGATCAAAACTATAGCAAAACTTGAAATAAGGTGACTTCTCCTTCCCACCTGAAAAATGAATAAAATGCAACAAAGCCATCACCTGGTTTGTACAGGAACTGGTGTGAAAAGCTTGGCTTTCCAGCCGCGCTTTGACATCTCCATTTCCAGGTGTGTGGTGTGAGTGCGCGCTAGCTGAGGTCAGCCGGAGATATAAATTAAATAAAGCAGCATTTAATTCATGCTGGGCTGAGCTTTCCCCTGAAGAAAGGTCATGAACGGAGCAGGAAGATCGGTGCTGTTTTAATAAGGAACTCAGAAATAAAATCTAAAAAATAAAAATAACATAGAATAAAATAAAATATAGAATAGAATAGAATAGAATAGAATAGAACGGAATAGAACGGAATAGAATGGAATAGAATGGAATAAAATAAAATAAAATAAAATAAAATAAAATAAAATAAAATAAAATAAAATAAAATAAAATAAAACAAACAAGACAAACCGAAACAACACAAACCAAAACAAAATAAAACAAAATAAAATAGTGAAATGAAATAAGAAAATAAAATAAAGAAATGAAATCTAAAAAAGAAAACAAACCCTCTTTTTATCCGAAGCAGGAAGGGAGCCAGATCTCCCGTGAGCACCACCATTTCCAAGGGAGCTGCCTTCTGCACAAGTGCGTAATTTGCTTATTTTCAAAGAAATTTTAGTGATGTTGAAGGCAAACGAGCAACATTGCTCCAGCCTCCCAGGGCTTGTCTGAACAAGAAAAGTTGTTAATGATTAATATGAGGTAAAATTTTAATCCATTTCATTAAACTGTGTAGATATTCTTAGCTGAGTTTTAAGCAGGATTAGTCCTGTTTACCTCAAGTCAAGTGAGCACAAGTATAACTTCAACCGATATAAGCCTTGCTTAAATTAAAGGAGGAATAGCTACCAAGGCTTAGGGGGGGAAAAAAACCCATTGAAGCTTTTTTCAAAAACAAAAATTGGGGTTTGCTTTGATTTTTTTTTCTTTACGAAGTATTGCTTTCCCTGGGAAAATAATAAAAACTAGAAAAAAGTCTATGAAAGTCTTGCTTGTAAACGATGAGAGGATTGCAGCTGGAAAAACACTGCTGAATTCAAGAGAGGTAACTCTTTTCAGCAGAGTCGGTCTTACGCGTCCCCTTGAAGGGCTGCGGAGCGCGGCCGGGCCGGTTAGACACGGCCCTGTCAACGCACCCATTTCTAAGAGTCACCAACACCGACCGTAAACGAATCAATGCCGAGGCCAGCGGGACGCTCCGTCCCTCGCTCAGAAAACGTCCAGCAGCTCTCGCATTTCACCTTGTAGCCCACGACTAAGGTACTGCATGTCCTTTAGAAAGACAGCCAGGCTTGATGTAAAGGTGCCAAATTATATCGGATTTACCACATCCCTTGGCCAGTCGTCCCACCGGCTCGTTGGCATCGCTGTTAAAAGTGTGTTGTTAATACTTCCCTTGTTTTCCATTACTAACTGCTTCTGTGTTCTCATGCCCCACATCCCTTTGCTTTTATTATCGAAAAAAAGCTCGCTCTTATTAAATCATGCGGTTTTCCCATAGATGAATCCCCTGGTTAACTTTTCGTGGGATTTGCTCATAAAAAATTGCTTCTAAATTTAAAGCTTTCTCACTTTTTGCTCAGGTTTTTGCTTCCCCTACCAGAACGTAAGGCTGCAAGTTAACACAAAATTCAGCAGGGAAGGGACTAGCTGGGGACCCATTTTTCTTTGTACGAGCAATTAGGTAGGAGCACCTTCTGCTTGTAGGTCAGATTTAATCTGATGATCTCCAAGAGGAGAGATTCCTTATCAGCTCTTAACCCCTCCACCTTCCAGGCCCTGGGAGAATAGCGACTTGACACCATTCGCCCTCTTTCATACCTTCATCAGTCAGGCACCTTATCTGCTAGACCTCAGGGTACTTCTGAAAAACAGATAACCCTCTCTCGTGGGGTTGTCCGTAGCGGCAGAAGAGGCTTCCTTTCAAAGTGAGCATTAAGGATTTCCGTGCCAATGTGTAAGATGCGTTCCTTCAAGCAACGTTGATGGGTAGGCAGCATTTCTGAGCTTGGAGGGTAAGTCACTTCTTACTCACTTTATACTTGGTGTAAATCAGGTGAGATGCTGTTAGGCATGTGAACTGGGACACCACGAGCTAAGGTACATATGACAAAAGTCTTAGAGTTTTGGAGATGACTCCTTGGGGTGATGTGGAGCCTGGAGGGTTAAGAAGTCTCGGGAAGACGGTTTTGTCATGGATTGACAATCCATGTCCATGCTGATGACAACCCATGACAATCATGTCAATCCATGTGTCTTAAATTCACACAGCACAACTATCTATAATCGTTTCAGCTTTCCAAAGGAGCTACGAAGGAACCAGAAGTGACCTCTCTGCTAAATTCTGGCTCTGCCGCTGACATACCGGCAGAGAGCCAGGGCAAAGCCGAATGCAGATTTGACCTTGCAGAAAGCCAACACCGGTGCAGTGGGTTGATAACGGATAACTGCAGAGACACCAGCGAATGTGAGCTGAACAAAAGGCTGCAGAAGACTTTCCACCCACCGTATGCTAATAAGCCGGAGGGGCGAGGGGAGGGACGCTAGGCAGAGGGTTACATCTCCAGTCTTATTTATTAAGGACAAAATATTCAAATAACTGGGTGCCTGCTCCTTGTCTGAACCGGCACTGAAAACAGGAAGGCAATTGCCATTCTAAGCTCTTGCAGGAAGATTTGAATAAAGAAGGCAAGCTTACTGGAGGCGTTAAGCCATGCGTGTCTTATCTTGCAATGAAGGGAGCAGTTGCCCGCGGAAGTGAGCCAGGCGAGGCACCCAGCAGGTGGATTAACTGTTCAGAGGACAGAGCACGGAAAGTAGCTTTCTTGCAGAGCAGGTCTCCATACAACTAAATACGAGGCAGCACGGATTAGTGCTTTAAGCTAATGAACCACCCGTCAGACCTCTCTGGGAGAAGATATTAGCACATAGCGGTACAGCCTTCGACAGGCTGGCACCTCTGCAAGGAGCCAGAGGGTTCGGTAGAGAACAGGCTGCCCGTAGCCAACCTCCCAAAATACACATTGTGCTTTAATGGAAACCGAACACAAACACTTCCAGCACAGGATCTGTAATGAGCTTCCAGTTTGCCTCAGGAGGTTTTTCTCCCAATTTGGTTATATTTATGAGCAGCTATTTTTGCTTGAGTACAGAAGGGAAAAAGTTGCACGGATCGAGCTCCTCGTGCCCCACCGCTACCCACCGCTGCAACGGGGAAGGGGGGACCTTTCGGGGTGGTTCATGGCGCATCAGTGGCTGTGCTTTATTTTTTGTTATGGGGGAAAATAACGCACATTTTTTGCAGAAGAAAAAAGCCAGGCAATCAAGGGTTTTATTAAACAGAAAATGAGCTTAAGAGCACAGAGAGGCAAAACCAGTGGTGTGGTACCCAGGTGGACAGGAGTGGGATGGGGTGGGGACATGGAGATGGCTTTGGCTCTAAAGCAGTCACCCTTCTCTGCCCATGGAAAACCTTCCATGGTTGGGTTTAGGTCCTCCAGGAAACTGAGGTGGGTGTCAGGAGTCAGAAGGGAAGTGTATCCTTAAGGGACATCGGTGTGGTATTTCCCCCTACCTACCCTATCAGCCAAGGTAGGTCACCTTACGCAGAGGAAGCCGATCTGCTGGTATTTCTAGTTACCAAAAACGTTTGGGTTTTCTCCTAGCCATTCCTCACTTTATTGAGGCCGTTTTGAGTTTGGGGTTTCCCTTGAGAAGTTCCAGTATTTTACTGTGTATTTTCCTTCTGAATTGAGACAGAAAATCAAAATATTAATTTTTTTTCTTTTTTTCATGGAATGGGAAATTCCAAACAATCCCCGTTAGGAAATATTACACATTTTCGTACAAGTCTATTTGCCCGTCTACAGTGCAGCCCCACAGAGTTGCAGTCATCAAGCACAAAAGAAGCGTCCTTGACTCCAATATCACTTACAACCTCAAAGCATTCAAGGCGTGTGTTTTTCTTTTCTTTAGTACTTCAAGAAATGGTACAAGCAGCAAAAGAAGATTCATTATTTTTAAGTCAGCGTAGTGGAAATACTTGCTCATGGCCAGCCCACCGGCTGGGGTAGAAGAAGGGTGGTGAGATGATAAGCTCTTGTTCACCGAGGCAGCACCTGTGCAAGTGCATTTGCTTACCAACCTGCGGGAAATTGCCTGGAGCCTTGCTCCTGAGCTCAGTAAAACTCAGTCGTCCTGGCATAGCTGCCGGGTTTGTTAGAGGTTCCCTGTCTCCGTCCCCCGGAGGTGTACAGGCACCCTGAGGTAATCACTCCTGAGGGCTTAGCAGATGCTAGAAATGATCATAGAATCATAGGATGGTTTGGGTTAGAAGGAACCTTAAAGACCACCCAGTTCCACCCCCTGCCCTGGGCAGGGACACCTCCCACCAGCCCAGGCTGCTCACAGCCCCGTCCAACCTGGCCTTGAACCCCTCCAGGGATGGGGCAGCCACAGCTTCTCTGGGCAACCTGGGCCAGGGGCTCACCGCCCTCACAGCAAAGAATTTCTTCCTAATATCTCATCTACATCTCCCCTCTTTCAATTTGGTCCTGTTGCTCCACTCCCTGTGCTAAACCCTCCCGGGTAGGTGATATTTGTTGTAACGACCCATTTCCTCTCCCTAGAGCGACGCTGGGGGGTAAAGCGGGAGTTAAGGTGGCAGCGATAAGGAAGCGATGGGGATTAAAGTGACTCCAGCGATACAAGTCGCCCAGCCGCGGTTTCCTGTGCAGTTTGCCACGCGGCACCTGCCAAGCACCTAAAGGTCTCTGCGAATCTCGGCGTTGCTCTGGGAGGTTATTTCGCTGCTCTGCTCCTGCAGATTTTAGCAGGAGCTGGTGCTAACCGGGAGGCAGGGGTCTAAATAACCTTTTAGGTAAGGGCCCTGAGTCCTGAGCATGAGCCCTGCACGCTGCGCCCACGCTCCGCTACCGACACACCGCGCCTGCCATAAATAGCACGACTGATATAACGCTTAATCTGCATAAGCCCATCATAATTAGATAAAAGTCAAGCAAAACGTCCTTCGCCTCCTGTAAATAACTCAGGCCAGAGTCAAAATAAGTGCCAGCAGACAGAGCGTGTTCTTACAGCGGCGGGATTTCCAGGAATGCTGCTTTTCTTACCGAAAAATCTCTGTTGTCCGAACGCGCTCGGCATTTGAGCAAACAGGGGCTAAGCCGAAGTGAGAACTAACTGCAGGGCTCGGCAGCACATGTTTCACATTAAGGAGCTGTTTGAGGGGCCTATCTGGCTTAGTGGATAAATCATCGGGTTTGTCCCCTTGCAGCTCGCAAGTCCAGAATAGCCCCTGGTCCTCAAGGAGAAAAAAAAACTCAGCCTAAGCTCAATAGTTTCCATCGCAGAGGAAAACCTCGCAGAGGGAAACAGCCCATGCACAGGCCAGGTCTGCGGGCTTGGCCCACGGGAAACCCCAACCCCGCCTTAGGTGGGACCTTGGGAGGAGCTGTGGGATGTGACAGTCCCAGTCCTGCCACGCACAGCCCATCCACGGGTCTCCTCCGACCTCAGGAGCAAGCACTCTCTATTGCTGCAACGTGGGAGAAGCGACGAAAACGGTGATGAAACACCAGCCCGAGGATCTAGCACACAAATAGCAAAGGAAGGAGAGATAAATACTACGATAGTCTTTAAATATCTGCGGAGGAAACCAGCCAGGAGCCAGTTTGGCTACAGGGGGGTGGGCTGGAAGCTAATGACAGATGATCCCAATATTCCCGAGTGGCGAAGTGGATTTCTAACCACCGTTTTCACAAAAAAGAAGCCGAATGTCACATCCTAGAGATCGGGCTCGTTTTCTTGGGCAGAAAAGGGCTGTTAAAAGCCTTTAATAGCTCCTATTCAGGCAATCGTGATTATAAGAAGCTGGGAGGAAGCCGGGCCTGATGTATGAGATGCCAAAGACTTGAACGTGGTAAACAAGGGGAATATTTGTTTTGACAGCGCGCTCAGTACACAGGAAACATCAAGCAATAAGAGGGACGACTCTGCACAGGAGTTCCCAGTCCTATATTTAAGAGCAAATCAAACGAAGGGAGGACCCTGCAAATTATAGACATCTACAAATAACCCCAGACCTTTTGTCTCGGTTGTGGGAAGATCCTGAGGACACCGATAACAGAGCCGGCATTGCGCAACGCTGGGAAACAAGGGGCCTGGTGGTGCGTCCACTCTGCCCGGGATCTTGGCTCTAACTCCGGCTGCAGACTGCAGGGGAAGGTGGGGAGAGCCAGGGAGAGGATAATTATGGAATAACCTGTTGATGGAGGAAGTGGCTTCCCAACCTCTCTTTACTTAGGGCTCGAGTTCTGCTCAAAAGCAGGAAGATTTATAGCCCTCCCCACGGTTGTGTTGTTTTCTCCTTCTAGCCAGATTAGTTTAATAAATGAGAGGTAGGAAAAAACCTGCTGAAAAGCAAAGCCCCTACAGCGATGCTGTGTCACATCATTAAATAAGGGGACTTTTTACTTAAGAGGAATTGTCTGACCCATAATTACAGCTAAACTCCCATTTGGAAAATGGCTTTCAGTCTATAGGGGCTTCTCCTGTAATTTTAACAGGATGCAGCATTCGAACCCTCACCTTCTATTTTCGAGGGCAGCGTGAAGTGATAATATAATATTAAATAGCAGCTGTTTTTCAGGCTGGAAGGGGCTCTTCATTGCTCTGTTATTCTACTATACACACAGGCTCTTTCTGAAATTAAATACTCTCTGTAAATGTCAAATAGTATTTGGTTCTCATTCCTGAGGTCTGCACACAACTCGTTGTAGCAAAACACAGGCTGAAAACTAACCCGACTTGTATGACAGAATGAGTATTGACTGGGAATTTCCAAATCCCAGCGTCACTGGGGCAGCTGGAGCTCAGAAGATTATCAAAGGCGAAGCTATCGCAGTGCCCTGAAACATGGGTTAACCACGCTTGCAATATTTACTGTCCCCCAAGACTGGATCGGGTATACTGAGAATGCGTGTTTAAACATGTTGCCTCATCGCCATTGCGATCTAAACCAATTATGAATCTATAAACCAGCTCCGAGGTCACCAGGCAGCTTCTTTGGTGATAATAATAACTACGTTCCTTGCCTTTAGACTGCATTTTTCACTTCTAGATCACAGGAGACCTCATCAAAGCAGGCAGCAATCATCGCTTCCCATTATTACCAGCAGAGAAAATGAGGTGCAGGGAAGGTAAACACCTTGTTTGTCCCAAACTAGAGGTCAGGTGAGGGGGGGTGGCAGGAATTAGGAGCCTCATGAGACCTTATTCCAAGGTCAAGCCATAGCTACCGACCTGCTCCCCCAAATGGAGTAGCATGAGATTGCCCAAAATCTAACGGCGAGGAGACGGCTGGGAAGTTTCGGATGAACCACTTCCGCTTTCTTCTTTATTTTTTTCTTTGCTTTCTTCAAAAAGAAATATTTCATGGGAAGCAGCTAACAAAACTTTCCTGAAGAAAGGTTTCTTGACCTCATAAGGTACTCTGTGGTGCAAAAATGTGTGGTTTTAGCCACAAAGGCCCTCGACAGATGTGTGGGAACCCCAGCCCTGTGTCAGACCTTCATGGCCAAATCTCCCCACCCCCGATGAGCTTCTGCTCACGGTCTCACCAGCATGGTGGAGCTGGTCCGGGCCGCTCACAAACACGTGCTTCATCCAGCCAAAATACATATCAGCTAGCCATCTTGCGCGCCGGCAGACTTGTACTTCAACTATTTTTCAACGAAGTATTTAAAATGCTTATATCCCCCAATGTCTGGATTGTGACCAGTTGTGGGACAAGACACGAGCTCTCTCTTCCTATCTGAAAGCTTTGAAAGGTGTTGGTCTCACATCCACTTCCCGGAGAGCAGGGCTAAGTTTCGATGCCTCAGCAAATTTTTCTGCCTGTCCTCATGTGGGAAATTTCCTGCCCATATTTAAGCCTTGCGCAGGCTCTTTCTGCTGTCACTCCCTCTAACAAGAGAGTTGCAAAAAAGAGAGAGTAAAACCAAAAAAAGACGAGCCCCTAACGATGTCCTCTGCTTTATACGCTTAAGAAAGACATTGATATTGCATTATCCAATTGCACATTTTCATCTCACGTCACTTTTAATCTCCGCTTTCACTCCAAAACTGAGGTCTGGGAAAAACAGCATTATTTTTTTTTTAATAAAAAACGTTGCCTTCTTGAAAAGAACAAAACAACCAAACCCAAAAAAACTCCCGCGGATTCTTTCTGAGCACTTCTTCAATACTCGAGCTGGAGTGGTTTATGGTGCATAAAGTCATTTGTGTTTTGCATTCAGCAAGGCTTTGGGCTGTTGCCTGCAGTTGCGCGAAGTTTCAGCAAAAATAACCCAGTGAGAGTTATTTCAGTTTTTGATTCACATTTTGGTGTCAGCAAGGAACTGAGATCTCAAAGATGGAAAGAAGTTATTTCTCATAATTTTGCAAGTCTACACTTCATTTGATAGTTGCCTGAATCAACTCCACAAAAGCTTTTATTGCTATTATTGTCCTGGCCTCCTTCACTAGAACAGGCGTATTCCCTAAAAAAATGAGAAGTTTGCAAATTAGGGACAAAAGAAAGACTGGCATGCCAGACTATTTTGTATACAAAGGTGCACTTTGCAACTTTAATTTTTTTTTAGGTTGGGTTCTATTCATCGAATTTTGCATTTGAGGAGAGGCTGGTTCACAAGAAAAGCCAAATTATCAGCTCTGTTGAGCTCTGTGCTTTGCACTGCTTTGATTTTCTTCCCCCTCCCCTCCCCAAAACAGCCGGCCCACTGCAAGGCAAACGGTTGCAGACTCACAAACTCAAACCAAAATCCCAAACTGGAGGCTAAACCCCCTCGTGTCCTGCAGAAGCAACAGAGCATTTTATTGAGGGGCAGAACAGCAGTTGTTCGGGGGGCCAGGGCTGTGCTTGCTGGCGGCTCCCAGGACAGATTTGTGTCTCCACCGAGTTTTGTGCCAGACTCGCCAAGTTTCATGTCCCCAGCGAACCCGAAATGTGTGTTGTTTTCTGGTTTACACAGCTCCCAAAGGCAGAGAGAGGAACTAAATCCCATCCCGAGCGGGGCCGCTCGCCCTCAGCGAAGGAGGATTCGGCATGGAGGTGTTAATGTGCCTAATAAAACCATCACGGCGGGAAAGTGTCGGGAGTCTCTTTTCCGATGGAGCCCATCTAAATACCAGTCCACCATGACAGCACATGTTTTAGGCTGTAAAAAACAAGCAAAGAAAAGGATCTTTGCATTGACTTCACTTCCCAAAATGAATTCCCTCCACGGCTGAATTCCGGGATGGCTCAGGAGCTGGGGCGGGAGCATCAGCAGCGCCCAGGGAGCCAGTGTCAAAGCCGGAGGAGAGCGCACTATCATGCAAAGTAACCGCCAAGTACTTTCGGATCTGATATGGAGGGAGAAAATGGAAGAGGAGACAGATTTCCTTGGGAGATAGGGATGGCAGGCCTGGGAGGCGAAGGCTCTCTGACCTGGCAGGTGGCTGCCATCCCCAGAGGATGCGGCAAAGCGAAGTCCCCCGATAGCCGCCTGCCGTCAAGCGGCACTGCAAACCCTCCTCTGCTTCCAAGGAGATAAAACCAGTCTGCGGACGTCGTGCGTTTAAGCTGATTTAGATACAGCTGGCGTGCTGGGAGCTGAAGGTAATTTATTTCTCTTGGCTGATGACCCGCTCCCTTCGAGGGCTGCGTTTTCCAAGCCCTCTCTCCTTGGCCGCAACATTTGTACCTCTGACAATTATTGTTATTTTAATATTAGGCTAAGACCTAATGTATTAGGCTAATATATTAAGCTGGTAGCCTGTAGACTCTTTTGTGAGCCTGTTTGGGTGACACACGAAGGAGATTTTATAGATAGGCTGCTCAAACCCAGCTCAACCCCAGTCTGGCATTTAACTGCGGCTTGCAGAATATAATGGCTGAATGCATTTAGCCCATGCCCACAATAACTCTCTTTGACTGCAAAAGAAGTTCCAATAAACATGTCATTCCGATGCGAATGTATTCCAGTAAAAATTAGTGAGCTGATGCTATGAATAACCTGCAGAGCCGTAGTGTAGTTTCAATTGCCCTCCCATCAGACGGGACCGAGCTGATTAACACCAGATCAGCCATGATATTTATATTGCTCGGATCATGGTGTGTCATAAGCAAATGCAAAATTGCATACTGTATTGTAACAGCAGGGATGGGAAGAGCCACGTAATGAGCTGGTTTTATAGTGAGAAACAAATGGGATTGTAACACAACCCTGGAAACAAGGGATCGCTTCCAAGTGGGGCGAGGGAACGGGACAGTGGCATGTGAGAGCAGCGCCGAGATTGACTCTTGGGTTAAATCAAGTAATTTATGTAAACAGAGGTGTTGGGTGGGGGTTTGTTTGGTTGTTTTTTTTGTTTTGTTTTGTTTTTTCTTGCAGAAGCTTTGTATGATATAGCAAGGATTTGAATAAATGCCGTGAACAACGTATTCCCAAACCTGGCCAGCTTGGGAGAGCATTTTACAAAGTTAATTATTTTTGTCTGTTTCTGCTAAAATTTAAGCACTTCGCAAGTTTTTCTGTTATCCCCTCTCCATTCTCCCCTTAGTTTATTCATAGGGGGGTTCCCTCCTGTGAATCTGCCCTTCTAACCAGCGAGTCCCTCCCCGACCTGCGGCCCCTTTCCACCCAGTGCTGTTTTGTAAGATCTCTTGTCACCAGGGCTCTGCGAAGACTTAGGCGTGTAATGGGAAACATGTGTCTATCCCTGGCGCTTGCAATCTTACCCCGAGGAGCTCCGGCGAGGGCTGAAATGGGAGCTCTCTCGGCGGAGACAGGGAGCTGACGGGGGGAAAAGCTCGGAGCCAGAGACGGCAACTTGGGTGTTTTTCGCTTGCTCTCCGAAGTGCGGGATCTCACACAATAACGACAGCGGCAAACGGCGGTTTCTGCCGCGGAGGTGGGGGGACGTTGGGCAATAGCGCTCGCGACAAGCAGCCCAGACAAAAGGCAGCAAGGGGGAAATAAATGGCTTTTTAGAAGATGGCAGAAGCAAAATGATGGGAAAACAACCCCCGGATGGGAGGCTCGGCCCATTTTCCTCCACCACATTTTCCTGAGCAAGAGAAAAAAGAGGAAGAAGCTGAAGAAGATGCAGAGAAGTTGGGGAATCATTGGGATTTTAAAACTATTTTTCGCGGTTCATCACCATCAAAAAGAAAAGCGGTCATCGCAATACTGCATGCATGATATATGATATATAATATACCTAATATATGAGAGAACATTGTTATTCCTTCTGGATGTTGTAATCTGTAGTCTTCTGGACAAAGGAGGTCCCGTAAAGAAATCTGTGCACTGCACAGGGACACCAGGCCACCAATAAAACCTGCTCACCTCTTTACTTTTTCTGTAAATATGCAATCTGATCTAGTCAAAGATGTCCCTGCTCACTGCAGGGGGGTTGGACTAGATGACCTTTACAGGTCCCTTCCAACCCAACACGTTCTATGATTCTGTGATTCTGGGGTACCGGGTGGTCAGAGCTTCTCGAGCTGCTGATCAGCCAAAAATACAGTCCGGGGCAATGAGGACCCAGACCCAATTGCCATGTCTAAACTCTGAGTGTGACTTGGACTCATCTGGGATTAAACACTGGAATAACAAAGCTTGCAGGATCTGGCCGGTGTCTGACAGCCAGTGCTTCTGAGTTTCCAACAGCCAATTTCATTCTGAGGGGAAAAAAAAAAAAAAAGCCAACATTAAAAAAGTCAGGCTAAGGCTGAGGCACGTTGTTGTTTCCTCGCGAGTTCACTTGCAAAGGTCACTGCTCCTCTCCCCCTACCCCAGTGTCTCTCTCTCTGCAGCTCTTTTGTTTGTGCAAGACTTCAGGAATTAAAACCTCATTTCGAGGGTTATGAGTAGACCACAGCAGCGATACATTGCGCTGATTATCAGCAGCAGGCGAGCTTTTGCCCGTCAGCTCTTTAGCCGCAGTAGTGTGCAAGATCTATATGGCTTACGCTGATTTTTCCTGCCTGTAAAATTTTTTTCGTTTTTTTTTCTAGCTAACAGGGACTCCATTGCATTAGCGGAACAGACTTATCATGATAAATTACATAGGATTACATTGTTACAGGGAATTGCCGGCACCTCAGCAGTAATAGAAAGAGAAGAAGAAAAAAAAAAAGATAAATAGATAAATAACTGCAAGATAGCTGGGAGTGCAGTGAGAAGAGAAAGGGCCCTGGTAGGGAAGCAGATGGATGTCTTCCTCGAGTGAAAAGATTCATTTATGGAGACAGCACTCTGGGAAATCTTTGTATGAAAGAGCCAAGCTATTGGAAAGTAGCTGTCTTCATGGAAAAGGTGGGGGTTTAGGGGTTCCTAGGGGGTTCAGTTTTCTAGCTATAGAGTCCATTTGTCAATGCAGTGATGGCAACACCCTTTTCAGAAGCGAAAGGCAATTTTCCTTGGCCTAATTTCTGGGTAGATAGATGGAGGAACCTTGGAAGATGCTGGATTTCCCAGACGCAGCTGGTACCTCTCCGGGGAAAGTCAGGCATCTTGCAGCAGGACCCCTGAAAACTGAGGGAGCCCCAAATCGCTCAGTGCTTTGGCAAACAGGCACATCATTGATTAAAGGCCTGGCAGGAATGTTATCTTCTCTGCCCTCTTGCATAACAGAAGCCGGATAATTAAGTTTTATAATCTTTGCGTCAAGCCTGTAATTCTCTGATTGCGTTAGATTGCTTTGAGAAAAAGCCCCAATCTAAACGCCCCTGAGAAGCATCTTGCCTCCCTGAGCAGTCTTCACAGTCGCCCATTAGAAGGGCTTATGACCAGAAATGGCTGAACCTTTCCACCTCCCGTTCAGCCTGATCTTATCTGGGTTGAGCTTCCAGCCCTGGCACCGTCTCCGCTGGCTCAATGGAAGACTGCTTTGCCGCCAGCAGCCCTTTCCCTGCGATCACCTTTCCAGCTGCGATGGAGCCACCTCTTACCCTCCTCCTTGGGGAGCTCAATGGGTCGAACTTCTGAGATGCTCACCCCAGCCAGGTTTTCAAACGTCATTTTTCCAGCGTGCTTTCCTAAACCCTCAATAATTTGCCGATATCCCCTCCAAAGTCTGGCCCCCGCGCCAAGCCCGAGCTAGGCACGTTCCCAGCCATGTTACACACAGTAGCAGTGTGCAGCAGCAGTAATGCCAGCCTCTGCCTCTCTTTTATTTCTCTATATCATTATGTTGATGTAATAAATATGCAGAGGAGCTCCGGGCACCAGCCGTTTCCTTTGTTTGAAACACTCTACCACGTTCTCCCAACTGGATATTACCGTATGATTATATACATGCCAGAGAAATAGCTCCCGATGTCAGCGCTGCTTTTATACTGCATCTCTGCCTCCTCGTATTCCCCTTTGCCTTTCCCATCCCACATTCACACGCTCCCATTCCAGGGCTAGCCTATATTTTACTCCCTCTGTTCTTGCTGCAGCTTCCCTCGGTAAGGGAAGTCTTGATTATACGTTACGGCCAAATGACTTAAATCACAGAAAAAAAAAAAAAAAATGAACACAGAGGAGGTCAAAATGAAGTCAGAGCCCTCTGGTCGGGAGGCAGGTCCTTGCCGAGAGCCAGCGGGCACCTCCTCTCGCTCTGCACGCCCGTAAGGGCTTAACCTCCCTCCAAGGAAACTCCAACCCCTCCAAGCCAGCCCAGGGTGAACTGGGCACAGGGCAAAATCTTATACGCAGGCTGCAAACTTCAGGCGCGGGGAAGATTCCTGCCTATTTCCAGCAGTGGGAAAATGTATGAGCGGGGAAGTCATATTTACATAAGTCAAGGAAAACACTGTTTCCTTCTTCGGCAGGAAACAGAAGTTATTCTCAGAGCTTCAGCAAAAGAACAAGAAATTAAATAAAGTGCTGGCAGCCTAAACTTGTTTTAATCCTGTGGTTTTACAATCTCTGAGTCAAAATAAACACATTTTCAATCTCAGGAGAATTATTAGGGTAATAATAGAGGTGGGGGACCTGGGGGGGGGAGTTATTTACAGGCTCCAATGGAATCGTTCAATGAATCATGCGAACTGAAACAACAGATTCAGGGCAAAAAAAAAAATTTCACATTTATGCAACTGTCTGGTTTGATTCTTCTGTTACCGGGCGCTCTGATGTAGCAATACAAGATTGGGCAAACCCTTGGGTGCTCCCAGCAGGAGTTTTGCCTGAGAGAAGGGCAACGATCAATATTACAACACCCAATTTCTTTCAGTTAAGGGGTCTAATGGATTTTAATGGTGTTGCCCCTCCTTAAGCCTCGGGTGGACTCTCATGGGTGGGTGCCAAAGCAGAGCTCCTGGGTGAGGGCTCCCATCCCAGGCATAGTATGGTGTTAATTTACATTTCCCTGTGATATCCAAAGGATAAATGCCAACGAGAAATTTGAATCCTCATGCCTTGATGTGCTTCCATCTCAGCTCTTAAAAAATAACTCAACTTGGCATTGTTTTTCCTCGGGACAAGAGGCCAACAGCCCACACCTAATTACGGTCCTTCACCTTCTCTTCTGACCAGAGCAGTGGTGTTTGCCCACAACATCACAAGGACATCCCTGTGGGCAGCACCTTACGTTAGCTCCCTCCCTCTTCTGCTTTATGCTTTTCCTGGGAAATTCAATGGCATTGCAAAGGCAGTTCTTTTGGGGTTGAATTCCTCCGTGCCACCGTGTACGTCTACATGCCTAAACCACACAGTGTAAAAGAGTGGAAGGGTTAGGTGTTTATCTAATGTATATATATTCTACTTCTATGTGTATTATGAATAATATGCATATTTTATATGTATATTAGAGCCTATCCCAGGCTTAAGTGGGGACAGCACCATCAAAATCCATATATATACACACATATGTATCTAATATATATATATTATATATACACCTAATCCTTCCACTGCATGGTTTAGGCACTTAGACATATATATATACATGTTTATCGCAGGCATCGCATAGTCCTTGGGAGCTGTGCCTACAGCCAGCAAGAGCTGCAGGTACAAGGACAACCAAATGTAATTATGAGGAATAACTACAGGCGGTAGTTACAAGGGTAAGTACAGGCGGTAGTTACAAGAAAGAGGTCCAAGAGGTAGCTGCAAGGGAAACTACAAGAGGTAGCTCCAAGAGTAAGCACCAGAGGCAGCTACAAGGCTCCTGGCACTGGGAAGGTGAAGGGGGCAGGAAGAGGAGGTGGTGTGGGGATGCCAGGATGGGAATGATGCAATCACAGCAAGTCCTGAAGCTCTTTGCAAAGCTCTTGCCTTTCCCCGGGATCCTGGGAGACAAAAGCAGATGGCAGATAAGTGAGAAAATCTTGAATTGCTTACTCCTTTCAAACCCAAATTGGGCCAGAGGAACAATTTGCCCTGCACAAAGCAATTCCTCGGCTTAGGCTGCTGTTTAAAGCGTAGAGGTTAAACTGAGAAGCAAGCCTGTAATTTTTATAAACAAGGCTCCTATTTCCCTTCTGGAAATATATATATGGAAACCCACGTATGCATGGAGTCTAAGACACGCACAAGAAGACCATTGAAGCCTTGTTATCTTTGCTTTTGTTCTGCTTTCCTGGTGCTTTTTTATTCCCGGTACAGGTACTGCCTTGGGATTGACTCCCTTTTCCAGGACAAGCTTTTCACAGGGCTGAAGGGCTCTTTGTTCTGGTCCCGCCGCCCCTCGGTGTTGTTTGTTGTGCTGTCCCTGGGGTGTGCTTCTGCTCTTCCAGGGGGCCAGCGGCGGAGAGGAAGAGGCAGAGGATGTGAACTCCCATGTTTGAACACAAAGAGAGAAAGAGGAGGACCTGTTTACTCTTCTGCTAAATGCTCCCCGGCAGACAGAGCGATTTCTATGTGTTCATGAGTAAAACACTAAAAAAAAGGGATAGGGGAAAAGGGGACATAAGCTGTTGGGGTGCCGTGGTGCAGGGTTTCTCCCCACGGTGGCAGTGCTTGCAGGCCTTGCTGCTGCGACCACCATCTCGGTGCTCAGGTGAATTCTTCAGATGTGCGTGTGAGTCGCTTATGGGACTTCCAGGTATAAAACCTGTTGGCTCCAGTGAAGCTGCTTCGCATACCATGGCAAGGAACATAAATACATTAGTGCCGATGGCGCTTGGGAGAGAGCCACGGCCATTCCCCGGCACGTAGGGCTGGAAGGGACCACCTACATCACGGGGCAGTCACCAGCTCCTCACAAACACCTTCCACAAGCTGGTCAAGCACCGGCTACTCAGTTATTTCCTGGTTAGTCTTGCAGCTGCTACCCCTCACTTATTAAAAGCTTGGCATAAATACTGGAGTAATTCAGTTTGCTTCAACGTTTTTCTCAACTAAAGATTGATCCTTTTTGAGGAGGACTCAGTCCACTTTATGCACGTGCCATCGCGATTCCCTTTTTGCTACAAGACCAGTAAAAAAAGCAGCTAAGATGCACACTTGTTGCACCATTTTCCCAAAACGCTGTTTGGTTTTTCTTTTTGCTTGCACTCTTGATAACATACATATACGTGGAGAGGATTTTGTGTGTGGTTGTCCAGCATGGGGAGGAAAGTTGGCAATCATTTCACAGCCCTTCTCTCTGTGTCTTATGGCCCTGGTGGTCCACAGCTGAAGCCTGAGGACCATTGGGTTGGGGCTTAGCAAGACCAGACAAGGGCTCTTGCCTTCTGCGCTCTCCCCAGTGGGTTGTCATGAATGATTGAATCATTAAAGTAAATAATTTGTTATAATACAAGATCAGCTTAAACACCTTCTGCATCTTCACAACAGTGTTGCCTCCGCCATCCCTCTTGCCCAAATTATACAGCCGAAGTGTGAGACAGATCTTGGAGATGATCTGGGCTATAAACAATATGTTTAGGGGTAGAAAGAGAGGATTAATTTCAATTAGGGTAATTCCTTTGCAGCCCATCATACAGTTGTGAGGAACAGGCAAGTCCCAGGCTTTGGGAAAGGGCAGGAGAGAGTTGCTTTTTTTTTTTTTTTCCTTTTTGTAAGCAGAGCCGCCATGAAACCATACTCAAAAATAGGTATTTAAGAGGCATGTTGTGAGGCTACCGTGGTTGCAGGATTGAGTTCAAGGGGCTTTCCAATGTGGCAACCCTGCACCAGTGATGGTCCCGGGGTGGCGGCGATGGGACCTGGGGGGTCCTCATGACTCAGTGAAACTGGAGAGAGTTAACTTGCATTTATTGTGGATTAAGGCGAGGACGTGGACAACTACTGCAGAGCAGCCACCGGTCAAGTGATGTCTTTGCCTGGTGGGAACCTGCTCGAAAGGCTGTACTCATAGTGAGAGTGGACGGCGGTTATCTCAAGGTCAAACATGCAGGAAGCAACCAGGACAACGCGAATATTGTGTGAGTGGGAGCTGCTGGCGGGGCTATCAGCGCTTCCCAGGTCAGTCAGGACATGCAGGGAGTTACCCGGCCACAGAACGAAGCAGGAAGAAGTGAAGATGGCGCCAAAAATCCTGGCGAGAAGGTTCAAAGTCTGGCCAGAGCAACCAACCCTTGTCAACAGAGGGAGACCTGGGCTGCAGCAATGCCCATCTGGGGCTGGCCCTTGCACAAATCTTAAAACCCCACTGCTTCCTCTTAACAGTACACACAGGCTCACCCCCCCTACCCTTACACCCCTCCTAGACCTTTAGCTGCCAAGGTTAGAATTAACTTTACTTTTTCATGTGAAAGAGCCTAAGGACAGGTATATAACTAATGGTCTACAGATGGTTTTTTGACAACATTTTGCAGGGACGTCCCTGCCTTGTAGAACCTGCCCTGCTGAGGTCAGGTCAATCACAAAAGCATTTGGTGTCTTTTTGCTGGATGTTTATGTATTTCTTCATCTGAGAGCATCCTGGTCCATGGAGGAGCTCACAAGCGAATAACAGCAGCAACTGTAATAAAATCACCACCAGCATCTGGATCTTCTTGAGGGTGAAAGCAAATGATGATGTGGCTGCACAGCCATAAAATCAACAGCAGCTTTCCAACAAAAGCCAGAGGACAATGACTTTGTTGGAGCACCAGCTATGAGTAATGTCTTCAAGGGTTAAAGTAGCAAGCTGACAAAAGCCTTAACGTTTCTACAGCACACAGACATGTAACATACAATACAGGACAATTTGTTCTATTGATGTCTAAAAATGCTTAATGGAGAAACAGGCTGTTAAAATAGAGGATACTTTATAGGTTAGCTCTTCTCCATACTTCATCCTCAGGTATTTGCCAAGTTAGCAGAGCATCAGACTTCAAGTCACATTTAGGCTTCTTTAGGGCAGTTTTTCCACTAAAAGCTTAGCTAAAGACATGCACATTAATGAAAAGGAGTCATTCATTCTGGTCACACATTTTGTCCTCAGAACAGTTGCAAATCCTGCATATCATTTTTTTTTCGAATCGAGGGGAAATAAAACAGCTTTTATATAGTTATACAATTGTCCACAGTCTTTCCCAAGAATGGAAAAATGCCCTAAAAATGGAAAGCAGGTGGGTTTTTCTCCACATCAAGTTTCTTCTTCTGCACAAGAACAAATAGGGTACATTCCTGTTTTCTGTTTAAAAAAAAAAAACAAAAAAAACATAATCAGTGTGTCTTCTAAAAGAGTCCTGTGAGCTGGAGATCTGTTGGAAGTGGTTTTGGTGCCTGTACCAGCTGTATGTGTCTACTTTCTTCCTTTCCTACCATACCACAGCAACTTTGGCATCCCACCTTTCCTTTCCATCGCTGCTAACTTGGGGAGTTCTGCAGATTTCTTTGATGTTGCTGTTGGCTTGGGAGCGTCAAAGCTGAAGAAGAAGACAGAGGACATCTTCAGAGATGTTGATGGCGATGGGGGAGAAGTAGTGGAGTTTGTTGTTTGCCTAAAAGGGGCACCTGAGGACTGCACAACATAAGAGGAGAGGAGAAATGCTCAACAAAATAATCACTGCTGCAGGACTCTGGGTCTAAAGTCCCCTGGGATTTCGCTGAGGATTTGCTTCATTACTCCTGAATGTCTTCATTAGCTCAGAAGCCTCGCTGGTGGGAATATAGTTGGCAAAAATGCACGACTCTGGCATGTACTTTTTTTACGTGCAGGTGGATCCCAGCCAAGCACACGGTCACACCATTATTTCAGACACGGGTTATCAGCAACGTACACAAAAATGCAGGGTTAGAGGAGCAGCTTTCAGGAGAAATGTTGCTGATAAACCTGGAAATACTCTCAGACCTCCCATGGCAGAGGAACAGCCAGGAACAGTTAAGCGAGTGCCAGAGCAAAACCCTTGACGCGAACAACTGCAATTTTCAGACACATTTAAAACAAAATCTCTGACTGAACTCAGAGGCATGAGAACAGGGTAGAAAACTGGGCTGATGCTAATGAGGCACCAAGTGGGTCCAAGTTTTGTTCAGGGTCAAATTTTGGGAGCTTCCTGGCTTTTCTGGACCTTCTTTTTTTTTTTTTTTTTTTTTTTGAAGTGCTCTAACTCAGTGAGAAATACTCGGTGGACACCTTCAGCTTGTTCTCCACTCGGCAGCGTAGCATCCCTCCCAGATAAACCAGTCCGCACCACCCTTCTTTACGGTGTCAGCTAATGGAGGGATAAAAGCAGACGGGAGGGTTCCATTTTGCTGTTTTTCCTCCCACCTTTCTTCTTCACGGCCTGTCACCGATTGCCTTTCCTCCCCCTCTCCTTTCCCCCATTAAAGCAAAACATCTGCCGCAGTTTTAAGATGCTGTGGCCTTTTGCAGGCTGTTACCGGCAAAGATAGCACTTGGCGGGGAGGGAAGCTGAGCGAGAGCCACAGCAGGTGAAGGGTTTTAATTCCCCCGTTACCGTAATCAGCTGCCACGACCACGGAGCCGTCCGCGGGAGGCAGGCAGTAATGATTTCCAAACCAAAAAGCGAGCTCTGGCAGGCTGGACTGGGGCTTGGCCCCCATCCGTCAAGAGCTCTGCAGAGCTCAGCTGGTGACTAGTCGCTGCGTCACTCCTTTCTGATTAAATTCCCATTAAGTTTAAAATAATAATACGTCCTTAGTGGAATAAGAAACTCTGCAAGAAGAAAGAAAAAAAAAGTCTTTGTGGGGTTTTTTTGGCCAGCGGTGGACTAAGGGCCAGCCCTGAACAAGCATATGGGGAAAATGGCTCCAGGACCATGCTTTTCTTCTGTTAAAGTGCGGGGCTTATCCTCGCATTTGCTATGACCACAAAATCCAGATTCACCAGTGAACTAAGACCCTTTATGCGATTACGACAATGAAAAATGCTGGACAACGTACATAAATTATTATGTGTGAACCATAAGGTACAGAAGCGCCCAAGTCTTTCAGCAGATAATTTCTCAAAGGGGGTTGATCAGAACAACCTGTACATTTGTGTCCACGATCTGTGCTCTGACATGTTGCTCTCCCAGCTATCTCACCCTTTTTTTTATTATCTCTCTGCTCGCCGCCCTGTGCGGGAGCCAACCAAACTAAGAAAAAGGGCATTTTGGCATCCCCAGTCAGACCAGCCTTGAAGAAAAAGGTAGAAATAGGTCCATGCCACCGGACCCCAGAACAGGGAGGTATGTACCCACCAAGATTTGCCCGTACATCCAAAGACCAATGGTTACTACAGCAACAATATTAATAATTACACTAATAATACATCTTCTCAGCTTACGTTTCTTCTCCTTTAGTTCTCACAGTCCACTGATCGCTAGGGAGGGAATACCAGTTTGTGTCTAGTCCAACGATCACATCCTTCTTCTTTTAGCACTGAAACAGAGGAGGCGACCCTAGAAACTTTCATTAGAGGAGGAGTCTGAAACATTTGGCTAAACATGAGATGCCATGTTTTACTTCGTTTGAGGGCTACATAATCTTTTTGGATAACCTTTGCCTTTGGTTCAGGTTAATTTTCGAAACTGAAGCACTATGAAAGGCAGATCTGAAACACACGAATATTCAGAAAACGACAAAATGAAGCATTGCAGGTTTTCCACGGCCCATCTTTGCATTTAAGACACAGAAGAGCAGGGATATTTTTCAAGGGCCAGCATTCCCTCTTTACACCGAAAATTTTCAACAGGTTTCAATCCATTCACCGTCTTTCTCTCCCTAAAGTCCCATTTTGAGGGATGAACTTATAGTAGAAAGTCCCCCGAACCTCTGTAGTTATCACTGCCCCAGACAGGGAGCAGACGTGGCTGAGACACTTGGGTCTGCCCCACTTCCCCTCCATGAACCAGCACCTCACCCAGACCCACCCCACCCTTTAAGCGGTGGGTAACCGTGGGCAGCACATCATGGTCCTGGGGGAAAGTGGAGGAGCTGCTGAAATTATGGAGGTCATACGAATAATAACAAGACGCCCAGCTAATAACACCAGGCTACATGATGCTTGGGTCCAAGGTGTGCAAATAGGTGGTGGAAATGTGAGGCTTTTGGCAAATGCCCACTTTTGCTTGTGGTTGCTCATTCGGCTTCCCTACTCAAAGCTAATCCCCATCAAAGTCAGGTTACCTGGGAAAAGATTAAGAAAAAGCAAAAGAGGAGGCTGTAAATCATCTGGAGATCAGGTTGAATTCCTCAGGACCACAAGGTTGGGGCCAATGCTGGGAATGCAGCGTGTAATGGCCTTGGTTATTGCCCTGGTGCTGCATCCCAGAGTTATTAATGGCCTCTGGTGTGCAGTGACAATAACAACAGCTTGAAGAGCAACCTAATAAAAAGAGGCTCCCTGCTCCAGGCAGAGCAGCCAGGTCACTTGTAGGCATCACAGCCACAACCGTGCCTCCCAAAGACGCTGGTCATCTGCTCTTCCCACCATATGTTTCCTCCATCGGCGTGCCTAGAAGGACCCTAATGGCTCCCCTGATGATTCGACTCTGATTATTAAGGTATTAGAGAGTAAAAGAAAGCTCCTCAAAGTCCTGGGAAACTCTACCTGGTGCACAACGTGGGGCTGATAACACCACCCTCTGTGACACGCTGGTGGTGGGTAGGAGGAGCTGAACTATTGATCTTTTGTAATCTAGCTGGCATTAAGTGACAGTGATGGAGTATTTTGTAATGGACTTCCTGAACCCTCATACAAACGGAGGAAGTGACCACCCTTGACCAGATTTCTGCTCATGTTGCCTGTTTCCCTGCCTGAGTTACACATTTTTCTCTTTTGTAATCAGCTCCGACCCCGCTTTAGCAGAGATAACGAATTAATACTCAGCCAACCTGTGAGAATGGCAGTCTGGAGGGGCCGGGGGGCTCCCTGGGCAGTGGTTTGCAGAGTATCATCATGCTGAAATCCTCAGTGCAGAAAGGTCTCCGATGTACCAAGAAGGCCGCTCTGGGGTGGCCAGCCCCACGTCCCCATGGCCTGAGGAAATGTGGCCAGTGGTCCCCCAAAGCACCGGGCTTTCCCGGGCACACCAAGAACTGCTGTCCTTGGGCTGTCCCTATGTCATGGAGAGTGTCCGGCATTCCCGGTGGCTTTGATTCCTCCTCAGCAGCACAGACATGGTGTTCAACAGAGCCAGCAGCTGCACAGGAGGCACCGGAGCCTTTCACGTCTTGCATCCTTCAGGCCACGCTGAGGAGAGGATGCCTTTATTTTTGGAAAGCGTCAGTTGAGCTCTATTGTCTCAGCATATGCATGTTACAAAACCGTGTTGGGGACCCATCCCTGCCTCGTGACGGGCTTGCATAATCTTCCAGCAGCATTTGTGTTGAAAGGGGACCATGGACTTCCCTTTGTGGAGCAGCATTGCATTGCCAGCCAGGAGCTCTGGCAGACAAGCTTATGAACTCCCTGTTTCCCACCCAACAAGCTGGCCATGAACATACCCCGAAGGCTTGTGTTGAAGAGCCAGTGTGAAACAAAAAAGAGACCACAGATTACAGCCCGTGGGAGCTTCAAACCACGCCACAGGCAAGACCCAATGGACACTATAGCCATAGAAGGGCATGTTGAGAGTCAGTTCCCAGCATCCCGACCTTGGTTTCAGGCGCTGGCTTTGGAAACGCAGTCAGTCTGGCAGCCTGTGTGGGCTCTGCCTCTGGCATCAGGGCTGATGGCAGGAGGAGGGAACTGCAGGAGAAATGGAGCTCAGAGAAATCCCTTTGTTAATCTGCCCCTGGGAGTCTCACAAGCGCAGGGACAAAGCCCTGGGCTGCAATGAGGTGGCTGCAGAGAGGGAGCAGAGGTGACCCCGCGAGGACGTTGAGCAGCGTAGTGAGAGCTGTCTCACTGACACCAGCTCTGGATTGGGCTACTTGGCCCTGACATCTTTGAAAACAAAAATCACGTTATCAGTGGCCTTTCGTCCCTGTTCCTGCATCCTGGAGCCCGTCACTCAGCAAAGAGCCACCTCTGATCTTCACAAATGTGGATTCACTCACGCCACAGGGGAGGGTCAAAACCCGGCACTACTCGAGTTTGTGCCACCCGATAGTCCTTTGCTATCTTTTTTTCCTTTTATCTTCTTTTGGTCTTCCCTCAGCGGGTTAAACTCCTACTTGCTTGCTGCCTGAATCAGGAAGGTCTAAAAACTTAGTGAAGAGTTCAGGCTACGGTCCAGTGTTTTTTTGTCACTTACTTGTCTAAATAATGCAGGAAAAGCTCCTGCATTTCAGGCCAGGCTCTCCACGAAATGTGTAGAACAGGAGAGGTGCGAACGGAAACCTTGGTGGCATTAGGTGTTGTTTTTCTAAACATTCCCCATCAGTAAGCAGGCAGTCTCTCAGCGCTGCACGGTCCCACCGAGGTCTTTAAATCGTATTTCTAGGATTTCTCTAAAACAGGGGCCTCAAGCTTTTAAACACAAAGGGAGCTGGGGAACGGTTTCTTTAGCAAGAGATTTGAGCAAATCAGTGCTTTTTGTCTCACTTTTTTTTTTTTTCCTTTGTGGACATCTGCTGGGGTTCGTATTTTTTGAGTCATGGGGGTGAAGGGGGTTGAGGGGGAAAGAGAGGTTTGCAGACGGGGTGAGCACAACATATACTGGAAAAAATCCCGGATGCTATAAATGGGAGCCCCCTAACAGTGCAGCTCATCTGAAGCAAAATGAAAATATCAGGCATCCAAGAAACATATGTGCAGATGGCTTAGAGCCCAGTCTCCTTACTAGGGCTCTGCATTAAATAAAATGCACCGGGTCATGTTGCTACAGATATAAGAGATTACTAGGTGCAATGTGCACTTCTCTGTGAAACTGCAGGTTTTTAAACAATTGGAAATACAGACCTTGTTTATGGATCAAGCAAATGGCTTCAGTCAAGCAGAACAGCCCTTTTTTTTTTCTTTTTTCTATTTTTTTTTTGCCGGGCCCTGGGTCAGGAGGCTCATACCCTGTGACATTTCGCTGCAGACACTGCTCAGAAGGAGAGCAGTCTCAACACCGACGCGAGAAGCCGCATCCAGGAGGGCTATTGACTATGACCTGTGTTTTTGAAGGATGATATGAATCAATCCAGAGCCTTGGCAAGACCTCGCAGTTGGGGCTTGTGCTTTCAGCCAATGTCAATTATGTCATTACTGAGCCTGCAGAAGCTATTACTAATGTTACTTTTACAGTTCACTGCCGACCAGAGAAAAGAGTTTTTCACACTGTTGTCGTTTTGTTGGAGCAAGACTATACGAATCGCAGATGGCTTCCTTGCCAGATGTAGCCTCGCAGGACGGCAGTTTGGGGTTTACAAGAGGTTTAATGAAAACTTGGCCTTTTCCCAACTTTTGGCAAATACTCCTGGGCTGTCAACTCACGCAAGCAAGTCAAGATCCTAAAAATGTCTAATGACTTGTTCTCACCGAACGAGGAGGTGAAAAGTTTTACCTGGGAAACAAAACCCAAATGAGCAGACCAATACCCTCTCACACTGGGCCTGAGCTCACGATCACCGCGGTTATTGAAAGGCTCTCGCTGCACGCTGGATCTCTTCCCAAGTCTTTGCTATTGCTCTTGAGGGGTCCAACGTATTTCTGCTGACATGGAACATTGATGGTGAGTAGGGGGGGGAAGTGACATCCAGGTGTGTCGAAAATCACATCATCCTTACTTTGACGTCTACTGCTCTTTTTTGTTTTGGTTTGTTTTTTTTTTCAGTTAAGACTTGGCTGCTTTGTCCTGGGCTAAGATTTTGTTTGGTAGCCTTTGTTGCTTGGTTTGTTTCTTCCTCGGTGATGTGAGTAGTTCATTGAAATTGTGCTAAAAAAAAATTTCTCAGGTATGTGCCTTCGGATGTAGGACATCTCCTGTACTCAACATGCCTAAAGGGTGCAGAAATAATCAGCATCTCCAGCTGCAAACGGGAAACTCGTCACATTATTTGAGGGTTTAGGTATATTATTTCTTTTTCTCTATTCATGAATATTTGTGCTCAGTGAGACTTGACATAGCACAGTGTTATTTTAAGTTAGTTCTCAGTTTATCAGTCTCCCCGTTTTCCATTCTCACCACCCTGGACTAATATTCATCCCGGTCTAAACTGTCGAGTGGAGTCAACTGCAGTGATTTGGTGGCAAAGTTTCTTCAGTTATGGTTTGGATAAGAAATGAGTTCCTAAGTCCCAGTAGCTCCAAAATGCTGTCTTACGGGTGCAGTGTGTGCACCAGTGGGATGGAGCGCTGGATCACATCCAGTGGGACGCCTGTAGATATAAAAAATGCATTTGAGCCATTCAAAAAATCAGCTCCAACAAACAAACCCTGAAATTTTATTCACACCACGTCTCAAGGCAATAAGCCTGTCTCATCTGTGGGCCTTTAGCAGTCTCCCATAAACAACTGCCCTTGCCTCAGCTTGTCTGCCTGTCTTTAAATATCTTCATCCCGACCCTAACTTGAATGGTACATACTTTATCACATGGCTGGTGCACAAACCAGATGACTGAGTTCTCCGGAGGAAGGAGGAAGTAGCACTTTACATCCATGTGGCAAAGGGATTAACAAAACGGCTGGAGACACATAATCATGGAGATGTTATCCTTTTTCCACTGGCTGAGGTTTGGATGCAAACCTGATATCTAACCCTCCTTAGCACTCCTGTGGATCCGTCTGCTTCAGAATCACTCTTAAACTGGGTTATTCTGACTTTTTTTGTGTGTTAGGAGCTCAGAGACTTCACAGAAATGAAGGTCATTTACCAAGATGCAGAACGAATCCACATCCCTGAGACAAAGCACACCAAGCACCATGGGCTCCTCCTTGATTGCATGATGGAGTTGCAGATCATGTTAGGGAAGATATAATGGATTGCAAATCTTCCTCCCTCTCCCCCGAAAAGGAGAAACCATAAGTGTCAGGCTTTCTTAAATAGAAAGACTTTGGGTAGGATCAGAAGTAATCGAGTGGTTTGTGATGACTAGCCTTTAAAAAGTGTGATGTGTCTTTTCATAAAACACTGGCTTGCTGGCCTGGGAGGGCTATTGCTCATGAAAGACTCCAAAGCTGCATAATATTTCCTACTTTATGCAACAGAAGGGATTTATCTTAGTATAGCAGTGGCCCTAATAATAATCATCCCAAAAAATATATTCGGCTTGAAAATATTTTTTCTTGGATAGCTGTTCTTTTTTTCCAGCGAAATCTTGAGCACCATTATTCCCACGATGTGTAATATCTCAATCTCTGTTCTGCAAATGTAGATGACCCAGAGACCTGGTCTTTACTGAATTTTGGCTAGGGCCGAGCTCACAGAGAAGTGCTGGGACTCTGAAGAAGTGACCATGAAGCTCAGAGGTGTGGGAGAGGAAGATCTAATTCCTTTTTTCTCCATAAACTTTTGATGTGGGCCCTCACCTAAGCCAGCTGGGGCGGATGTCATCTCACTGCTCCCCAGTACTCAGTGAAGAGAGGGAGAAGTCTCCAAAGTGCATTGTGGACATCTATCATCTACATCTTGGAGGTGGCAGTATCTCTTCATTGACTAAAATGGGTAGCTACGGGTAGGTGAGGGGACCCCTATCCCTATGGCAAATTGTGCTGTTTTCCTTCCTTCTGTAAAATAGAAATGGATGTATCTCCACTTGACAGAGCTGCTGTAAGCGCCCAGGCCTTACAGAGAAGGAAGTGCTTAAATGAGCCAGCAAGGCGGTCATGGTAAATACCTACATTCAAGAGTGCAGGGTTGGTAATGTATAACATTCCCCAGTAAAATCACAGCATTATTAATTTTGCTGCCTTATATACCTCTGGAATGGTAACGGCAAGAGGAGAAATCTGGCCCAGTGATCCATCATCCAAGGCTTTGAAATCGAGCCAACTTCACTGAAATTTGAGTGAGTCCTTAGAAACGCACGGAGGGCTAAAGCAACAAGTGCATTTCACTGAGCTATGATATCACCCTCCGTTCCTTTCCAGAGGGGAAGCTGTTTATCGGATGTGTAGGAGAGGAGAAAGAAGAAGAAGAAAAGCACACACATATATTTAAATATTCAAAGCTGCCCCGGGAAAGAACTTAAAATCTGAGGTCATTTCCTCGACGAGCTTAAAACATTATTTGTCATCCACACTGAACCAGAAGAAAAAGGGAAATAAAAGAAGGATAGGAAAAGTCTGTGGCGCCCTTGCCATTTGTGGTTTGAATGGGAAGGTGCTTAGTTACGACGGCCGGCAGACAGCCTGCGAGGGTGCCCCTTTGATCTGCTCCTGGCTGGCTCTGAGCACCACGGCGGCAAAATTCGCGGAGGGGAACAGAGGAGGCTTGGCAAGGCCGTGGTGCCACCTGGGACTGTTTTACGTTTCCTTACCATCACAGGCATTTTTCAGAGCCTCCAGCCAAGTGGCCTCAAAGGAACGAGCTTTTCTCTTCTCTGCTCCATCTAGGCTGGGTGTATTTGGAGGGAAGCATTAAATTTACTTCTGAGAAGCTAGAAAGAGCAGATACAGCCATCACCTCCAGGAGACTGCCTAAGCCGCTTTAGTAGTATATTAAGTGTCATCTTATTGGGTTTTTGGCTTGATTTAATAGATTTCCATGCGTATCAGTGCAAAGTGAGTGTAATAAGGTGTCATTATACACTGTAAGTAAGTGGAAAGTGCAGAAGTGCCCCTGTGATTGTGATCCTCATCCTGGTGTTGATCAGGAAGGGCACAGGCTGGGGAGCCCAGGAGACAGAGCTGGGACAATTCAGGGTGAAGCTGCACTTTGTGCTCAAATTGAGTGGCGATGCCTGAGTGACTGGAAGAGAATATATTAATTCATTAGGAACTGCGTAAATAATTTCTGGACCATGACCTGCCTGACGACAGCAGCCCTTCATATGTCAATCACCCTTGTTGCTGGTGGGGGACGTGGGGACTTCACAGTGTTCACTGACCTGGCTGAGACCCTCCAGGGCATTCGTGCACAAGAAAAAAGACGAGAAAGGAGACCTGCATGTGCATCATGCAGAAATCCCCCCTGTCCCAAAATGCAACTATTCTTTTATAAAGCCATACAAGGTACAAAAGTCCCTCCAGGGGCTTTGCCACAACCAGAGGAACCGTGTGACATGCTGTGATGGCATCCCTCACCTCCTGGAAGGCAGCTGGGCATGAGGACAATATGGACCACAGGACAGAGGAAAACAGCAGCTCTCACCAGCAGCCTTGGCCCCAGCTCAGCCACTGACAATCCTTAGTCTCAGAAGTTCTGCTGCCAGCAGGACCCAAATCAGGGACCGGTCTGTAGGCAGACAGGGACCTGCCCTCTCCATGATTCGTGTTTTCTTCTGCTCCTGCTGAACTCCCTGGAGGAGCACTGGGCAGCCCATGTGAAGGTAAAACATCAGCATGTGAGCAATTGAAAAGTACAGGCTGGTGCAGGTATCTCTGGGATGCTCAGCTCTGGTCCTGTTTCATTTATTTGGATGCAGCTGAGATGTCCTGGAGATGATGAAGCCACGGAGAAGGCATCTTCCTCTGAGCATCCCTCCATCCATTCTAGAGTCGCTCCCTGCAAGCTTATTGCTTCCATTTGAGTTGGCCCCTGAACAACACGATGAGAATTGCTCTGCAATGAGCTTGTGGTCTGCCCAGGAGCACTGAACTGGCCTTTGGTCTGCAGCTGCTGTTTAGCCTCTGGATTACGCAGCTCCAAACATATCATCGGTTCCCTGTTATCAAGGGCTCTGATTCAGAGCTCAGGGAAACATTGCCATTCCAGGCTGTGGAAGCCGTACATTTTTTCCCCCAGCCAATGTGACTAGGGCCACACCAGTCTTGTGAAAAATGAGAATATCTAAGAAAAGACAAGACTGACAAATTTTGCGTATTTTTCCTATTAAAAAAGCTGCACTTCCAGCATCTTGTGTTCCAGCTGAGGGAAGCTCTGGTGTCTGTTTTGACTCTATAAGAGAAAATTATAATGATGATAATAACCAGTATGTGAGGTATTTATCTTTGCTGAAACTTGGACCAAGAACCAAAAGATGCTGCACACAAATTGATGAAGCCCGATGTTAGGTGACACAGCATTTTAGCAGGGTTTTGTGACAGCCTGACCCTAAGCAAGAGCTGCTCTGCCAGGGACCCTTCCTGCATTGCTGGTGCCACACAAATGGGGGGGGGGTATCCTTGCTAAAATACAGCAGAGATGGTTTTGAGCAGCTCCACGGCGCCTCTGCACCACGGGAATAGCACACAGCCATCGGTCCTTGCTGGCGAGTGAGCTGAGAGTGGGCAACTTCTCTTTGTCCGACCACCATGTGCAGCAGATGGGAAAACAGCAGGGAAGCACTGGCCAGCAAGGCAGCAAGTGGTCTATAGCACGTCAGCACCAGGAGGTCTACAGACCTTGCCGTAAACCAATAAATGCTGCCAGTTTAATACTGGCAGTGAGACGAACCGGCTGCACAAAGCCACGGGGGTGCGAATGCTCCCCAGGTACTCCCCGAGTTCATATTGGCTCATTGCAGCTTTCTCTAAGATGCAGAAAAAAAAATAAATTATTTTTTAAAAGGGCTATTAATCCATTTTAGGGCCAGAAGGACCCTCCAGCACCACCACCTGCCTTACACGGACCATCCAGCTTCACTGGGCAGCATTGGCATCACGACTAACTGCTGGTAGAGCAAGCATCTCATTTTTATCAAATGTGGAAAAGATTGGCTCCTTCCCAGCTCTAAAAAATCATGCCTAATGCTTTTTTTTTTTTTTTTTTGTGTGTGTGTGTGTATCATAATTTTAAAATAACAAAGTGGAATTGCTCAGCAGGGCAAACTTCAGCACTAAGCACAAGCTCAGGCCTGGCTGCAGCAAACTGGGAGGCTTTACCAGGTTGTTTGTGCTAAAAGCAAGAAATGGCAAGGAAAATCCGTTCCCCACTCCTTCCCAGTGTGCCGGTCCCTGGTCAACCTTTCCAGCCTGATCATTCCACCGGCAGTGTGAAAATCAGCGATGCCCAGCCAGCCATTGCAGTGTAAAGAGATAAGGGTGGTGGCGGGGGGTGAGGAATTTTCCACAGCCCACCACTAGTCCTGATGGCCTTGCCATAATCAAAACCTGCTGAGCCATCTATCCGCGTTCAAAGCCAAATGAAGATTGATTGAGGCAGACGTGACGGGGTCATGCCGTAGACTCGTCACGACAGCCGAGCGTACGTTTGCGTGTCTGAACGGCGGGATCCCCTGCGCACGCCGCCTCGCTGCCTCCCCGGCACCACGAGGAAGGTGTTAAGAGTCATTCGGGGTGTGATGTACCGCAGGGGACGGCTGTGCTGCATCCCCTGCCACTTCTAAAGGACACAAGGACTCAGCTCATCCAAGTCTTGCCTGGCACCATGGCAAGATGCTTTGCTGCATGAGCATCCATGGGGGAAGTAATCCTCCAAAGATAATAAAGCCCGCTCAGTAGCTTCCACTTAAGGTTTCCATTTGCCTCCCTTTGCCTCCCTTTATTAAATATACCATGTTGTTATTAATATTTTTGTTTCTTGGCTACCTCTTTGCTTCTGCAAAGGGCGACAGGCTAAATCACCTGTCTATTAGTCCAGCAGCCTTTCACTCAAAGTAAGTGACACTCTCTCCAAAACGTCTCAGTCTCCTGCCCTGGAGCTGAGCGAGTTTGTCACAGTCTAAAGGAAGCAATTCGAGCTGCCGTCTTAAATTAAGACTTGCAGCCCTGGTAGATGGAGGGTGAGAGCCGCATGGCTTTCTCTGTCACCCAGAGCACGGAGCCTGAGGGAACGAACAGGATTTCCGAGACACAATTTCTGCCTCCAGATTTCCCCCGTGCCTCTTCTTTCTCTCTTTCACCCTTATCTCCCTTTCTCACCAGATATTACGTTCTGATGCCACGCAGACGTGTGCCTTCCTTGACCCCAGCAGACCTTTAGCAAGGCGGTGCTTTTGCAAGAGGCTTTTTCCCCATTTATTGTTTCTGAGACCTGGAGGCAAACTCAATTTTTGAAATTAACTTTCAGTTTTTCTCCTCTTGTTCCTTCTGTGAGGAGGACAGGTTCCCTGGTTACCCGCCGCCGGGCCGTTCCGCAGCCAGCCCACGGCCACCAAGGCCCTTGGGGACGCCACGAGGCCCCATCTTATCTCTCCTCCCCTCACTGAGCCCCATAGTGTTTTACTGTGGCTGAGACGGCCCCATGCAACACTGTCCACACTTTGGTTTGACTTCCCTGTCAATAACCTTGCCAGGCTGGTTCTGGGATTTGTCAGGAGAAGGACATTTTCTTCATACGCCGCTTAATGCTCTGCCTGGAACATTCACGATTCATCTCAGCCTGATATTTTAGGCACTTTGAGAAACCCACAAGTCCCCGAGTGGAATTAGATAACCCTGGTGTGGGCAGAAACATAATGGGGTCGGGGCGAAAAACGTCAAAAGCCAATTTAAACAATAAAAATAGCTGCTTTGAACAAACCCGGGACCTTATACCATAGCACAAGGTTCATCCAGGTTAGGTGTGGTGGAGGATGGAGGACCACAGCCTTCCTCAGCTCAACAGCAGGGAAAATTTTATGCGTTCTTCAGATACACCCTTGGACCCAGTCATCCATTGCTCCCAAGAGGAGAGACTCTCCGGACTATGTCAGATTTCAGAAAAACACAAAGACAATGACTGTGCTTCCCAGATACTAATATTTCAGAAATGATAGTGCATTTTTCAAGGCAGAAGGCAGCAGTCTGGAGTTCAGTTACATTGTCCGGGTGATTAATGTGTTATTTAGGGAGCAGACAGAAGCAAGGAGCCTGAGAGAGGTCTCCTCCTCTCTGTGCCTGCCTTCTAGTGCTGCAGAAAAAAAAAAGGAAAAAAAAGGGAAAAAAAAAAAAAAAAGGCAGGCAAATTTAGCTTGTGTGGACGCTGTGTGTTTTCTGGCTATCTAAGGAGCACGATGAAAATGATCCAAACAGTGACTTGTGCATGCTGAAGGCAAGTGAAGTCATGTTTAACTGCTTCACGGACACAGCTTATCAGAGTAAGCAGTCCAACCACGAGCGAAATAACAATGCAAACAAAAAAATCCCAATCTTCCCTATCTCCTCCCCTTTGTATGACAGAGGTGGCCGAAAGGAGAAGGAATTTATCCCAAATATGAGGGGCTTTTGAAGGCAGAGACTCAGCAAAGCTGCCCAGCTTTGGCGTCACAGGGGAGAGAGCTTTGTGCAGCCCAGCCGTGGGTGCCCTGAGTGATGGTGGTGGGTCCAGGAGGGAGCCTGGTGGTCCCCGTCCGCATCCAGCACCAGGGATGGGAAGACCATGTAAGGAAATCCGAGAGCTCATTTCCCCCCTGGGTACCAGATGTAATAAATGCTATATGCACCCTCAGTGATGTCAGCCGCTGATTCCTAAGCGGGAGGTAGGGACCGCTGGGTGTCCCTTGGGAGATTTTCTCCCAGGAAATCAGTGTCCAGGTCTCAGATGTGCAGCCCTAGCATTTACAGAGTATATTTTTTACCACATGGGTCCCCCTTGCTCCTTCTACCAGCTCCTTGCCTCCGAAAATATAGCACAGCGCACGCATTCGGGATACGCTGAAATGTATAAATAAACTAACATTTTGCTGGGTCAGCTCTCTGTTGGCAGCCTCCTCGTACTTTGTCACTGGAGGCCACAACTCCACTTAAAGTGACCATTTTGTCTTGGCAGGACGTGTTCGCTTATTCACTCGCTCCTCAGCTCCGCTGCTTGGTGCCAAAGCACAACAAGAGCTCCTCAATTGCCCTTGGCTTCCCCTCCGCAAATGAATGCCGAGCTGTGGGGACAGTCCATGCCATAGAAAAGGAAAAGAGAAGAAAATACTGCTTGCCAGCATCCAAGAAAAGAGAGAAGATATACGCTGTCGGGTCCTGTTCAACTGTGGCCCATAGGAAGAACTGCAGGGGGTGTTTATAGCTCCCACCATTGGCTTCCATATTGGTTTTAAGATACCCTGACACAGTAATAGAGACAAATATCTGTTGGCCCCCATGACGAGAGGCGTTTCACGGGACAGCCATGGCTGCTCACAACATTTCCCAGACTGGCGACGTTCCTCTCTGTGCGTGCAGAAACTGAACGGGCTGATCCCCTCCCCTGCATTCGGAAGTAGAATCGCTTTTTCCCATCCTAACTTTACAGCAGGTATGTGGGCTTGATCTTTTTCAGCGCTGCGTTGTTTTTAAATCGCAAAGCATCCACAAATGCAAAAGAAAGAAATCATGGGTCTACCTATGTAAAGGGCCGCCTCCCAGGGGAGGGCAATGGGGTCCCCATCACTGGAAGGGTGCTCCCACGGGCACAGGCTCAACATCCCTAAACATGAGGTCTCCGTGTTTAACGAGGCTAAGATTTGGGAAAAAGACTGGTGATTTCAGATGTACAGCCTCAAAGAAGTCTCATTCTCTGTGGGCAGCGCTCTCAAAAAATTATGCCGATCCCAAGCCGGACACTGCTCTGGAAAGAATCAAAAATCTTGCGTGACATTTCAGAGCAATGTCCAAAAACGTCTGTATTTTGTAAACAGGAAGTTACATTGTCTGGAGAGGATATTTTCCCCCTTCAATAGCTGCATGCAGCTTTTTTACATAACCCCTTTTTACAGTATTTCAGGACTGAAAAGTTCATTTCCCTCTCACAAGCACATAGGAGAATGCAGCTGCCACCCAGACATCCTTTAAATGGGACCACATGTAAGCCACTTAGTCTCCAAAAATGAAAGCAAAACACGGCGCTGTCATCACTGCACGGCACCGTCAATCAGAGCCGTTCATAATATGCTGCACTGTGTATATCTCAGACCACGTTCATTATAAGCTTAGGCTAATGCAGAATAATAAAGCAGAGTATTACAAATGTTAGAAACTCCGGATTAGTAAGTGACGGATAGGTGGAAACAAAAACGTTCAGGTCATCTCTTTTCTGGCCGTGAGGATGGTGAAACCAAATTGCTCTAATCCTTAACCGAGCTGTTTTTCCCAACTTCACCCTGCCCCTGACTGTGTTGTGTGCAACCGCCTGAAAAGACCTTGTGGGCCTTTTTGCTCATGGTCTATGTTACTCCACTGAACAACCACAATCAAATTATTTTACTTGCAAGTTCAGGAAAATGAGTTTGCCAGAGATACAGCCCCACAGTGTGGATGGGAGACACCAAGGTGGGTCATGCCCAGCTACTTTCACCTCCCCCCTTGCCCTGTTGGTCCCATTTTATGATGCGGAAAGGCCACAATGGGATGTGCTGCGAGGGCAGATGATGCCTGTCACATCGAGGACCAAGCAGAGAAGGAGTGTCCACAGACGGACCCGGGGCTTCAGCCTGCTGCTGGGATTGCCAGAAAAAAATCATCAGAAGGACACATCCCGTGCAGCAAAATAGTTGGTCCAGGTCAAATCCCCAGATCTCACAACTGCTGTAAGCCACCAAGGAAAAGTGGTCTCTATTAGCAGACTGAAAAAAGAGCGTGGAATCAAGGCTCTTCCCTTGTTTAGAGGCATGAAAGACTGAGAAGGAAGAAGGATGCGTCCTCCCACATGTAGAGAACGCAAAGCAGTAAAGTGTTGATGCACAAAGGGGTTGACAAAAGTAATAGCTACCTAGAATCGTACTTTTCCCTTGCTCCCTTCAAACCTGTAAATCTTCTCAAAGGCCAAGTATTAAAAGCCATTATCTTTCCAGCATAGCATCGTCGCTGGAGTCCAGGGCTTGGCATTGGAAAAGAAAGATCTGGGGAGGACGGGTGATGGGATGGTGCTATACTGGGAGAAACGCAGAGCACAGGAGGAAGAGAATGAGGAGGTGGGTTCACCTGAATGCTTGATGCAGTGGAAAAAGTGTTCAAGGAAGGCGAAAAACCCTGGGAAAACCCCAGTTCAGTTCATATCACGGTAGATCTATTGAGAGTATCATTTAAAAAGCACAAGGAAATGATGAAAATAAGTCTGGTTATTTGTGTAAACCTCTTTCAGTACCTTGACATCATCTCTAGAGCGCTTATAAGAGAGGAGAGAGTTCATTAAGAAATGAGATTAGGGTAGGAGAGGCCAAGGCTCTCCGGTGGTGTTGGTTTCATCGTGGGAAGACGTCTCCATGCCTTTCGACATGCCCTGGGTGTAAAAGTAGTTAGAATCTTAAACAAACCAGCTGGCACAGGCTTCAAATTTTGTTGTTACTCATACGCATCCAGGTATAAAACCAGGACTGTATAAGCTGAGTAAATAAACAGACTCCCTGGTCTCTGGTGAGGAGGTCTGTGTCGTTTTATTCACACTTTTTACCGTATACTCTGGGGTCATTTGCCAGACTGGGAATAAATGGCATCTGGTTCTTTAACCCAGGCTTGATCTCCTCTCTCTAATAAAGATGTTTGTCTCCTGGCTTCTGGGGTGCAAAAACCAGAAGTGAGAAGAAAATCTAGCTATAAAATGTCTTAAATGTATCAGAAAGCTCCGGGCCTGATTCTGACTATGTTTATTTCCTTTCCCTGCCACCAGGACGGGGCAGAGAATCTGACACTCTTGGTTTCATTTACATTCGACAAGAAAGTACTGAGATATTTGTTATAAATTTGCCACATCTCAGGAGAACTAATTTAATTAAATCAGATGCTTTTAAACATGCAATACATCTATTATTAAACACCAAGGACATTTTGGCGGGAGGATTTAACGAAGGGGATTTCAGAGAAGGAAAAATGCCATTTGTGGGAAGAAGAAAACCACCCATTTCAAAAGTCAATTTGTTCGACAGTCGCACAGAATTCACACCAATTTACCACAATTTGACTTTGCTCAAGTTCCTCTGTGTCAATGCCGCTGAGAAAGGCAAGTCGGCCCTAACGAGCTGCCTTCGCGGAGATTGTTGGACTCTATTCTTTCAACAAACGCATTTTATTATTTCATGATGGTGCGTCAAATGAAAGAACAATTTGGATCTTGCTGCAGCCACGCAAACCGCCCCCCCATTGCCTCCAGTGGAAGACCAGAATTACGAAAATGAATGGTTTCGCTCATTAAACCCAATCCTACAAATATTTATAAAAATTGGAATAAAAAACCTAAGAGAAGACTGTAAATGGATATACCAGGGCAAAGTGGCTTGGATTTGGGACTGACACGTGAGTGCCTGAAGAGCACGGTCAGGGCTTTGACCACCTTCCCTTGCTGCCACAAGCACACTTGCTGCCACCCGAAGCCAGTGAGATCCCTCAAAATAGGTAACTGGGAGAAGTAAAGGGGGGATCGATGAATTCCACTGCTCGGTAGTGCTGGGTTGCCCTGGTAAATGTGCAGCAGTACTTGGGCAGGAGGGAGAAATTGTGGGCACACCAACCATCCACATCAAAGCAGAGGCGGCAAAGTTTGGGCTCGGGCTGGTTTTCTCCAGCGTATGGGAGGCGCATCACTGGAAAATGTGGCCATTCTGGGTCCATGCAAAACCCTTCCCATGTTATTAATTTTGGAAACCCCTGATTATACTTTCATTAAATGATACCTCTCTTAAAATTGCCCTTTATGCACTTCTCATGCTGAGGGCTACGCACGGCATACGCAGCAGCTCTTGGTGGCATTGCAGGTGCAACCTTTTTGGCCTCCTACAGCTTCTGGCAGGGGAAGGAGAAGAACGAAACCAGAGACAGGGAAGCTTTAACTCCACCGCATGCTGAAAGGCAGGTGAAGGCGGCTATTTGTGGCCCAATCCTGATGTTATTGAAATAAGTGGCAGGTTTGCCATCGATGTATGTGGGAGTAGGCTTAGGCTCGGACTGCGATGCAGGCATGGAATTAGAGTAGTGCCTAACGGCATTAATTAGGGGTTGGTTAGCGGAAAAGCGAATCCCCAGCGGTACAGGAGATTATTTAGTGGTGGAGCAATGTGGGTTCGTGCCTTCTGTTATTGGACTGCTCTCATCCGACGTTCAGTCCTGGGCTGTGCTCCTGGCCTCCCAAAAATGCTTTTCTCCCGTGTAAGAAGACGGCACGCAAACACATTCCTGGTGAATGCATCGTGGCTGGCTTCATACAGCAGCATGAGTGGGGATTTTTCAAGCATGGCAACAGAGGAAAAAAGGCTCGTGCACTCCACAGATGTATCTTTGAAGACAAAACATGGGTCATGTCTAGGAATTTAGGGACTGTCATATGGGAACAGTTCAAGGGGCATTTAGGGTTTCTTTGCTACAGCATTTCACAGCAAGATGGATCCTCATCTGCTACCTATCACACATACCTAATTGCACAATAATATACCACAGGGAGGTATTTTTTCCCTTGATCTTGGCTCTTTGCCTTGAATTTTTCTCCTACCTGATATAATCGCAGGTATAATCTCTGTTCTTATGCATGCTTCCATGCATAGATCAGTTTTTCACATCGCCCTAAAAGCATCTCACCTCGATGAAACCCAAAACACAGCTTCACCCTTAGCATTTGCATTTACTTCGGCTGTCTGCTTGGCCATGCAGAGAAGCCCAGGCGGGGCTGAGGCAGCTGAGGACCCAGCGCTTGTGCACTCGAGTGGGTCGGCAGGGATTTCCCTCCCACATACATGTTTCCAGAACTCAGGGTCTCCTTTCTCCTAGCTGTGACATGCCCCAGCAGCAACTATGGGGTCTAAGGCACGGGGAGCATCCAGGAGAAAGCCCAGCCCAGAAGGCTGTGCCAGCTGTGATGGGAGTAGGTCTCACTGAGCTGCACATCCATTAGCTGCTGAGATAAATGTCCTTTTAGATACGCACACGGACTTGATTAATTCAATGAAGGCTTTTTTGTTGTTGTTGTTGTTGTTTCCTGGAAACAAACATCGCTTTTAGCTCTGGGGTATACTCTTCTTGCACAAAGGGAGAAAAAACAAAATCACAAGGCTGATTTTTTTTGGGTGGTAAAGACTGAAGCTTTCAAAGTGGATTAGTGTTATTGCTGGGTGGTGGGAAACAGGAGACTCATCCCAGTCCAGCTCGGAGTTCACTCAGCTTTGCAAACCAGGCAGACCTGGGTTGTGGCTGTACATCAAAACCGTGGCGAGCGCTTGTTAAGCTTTGTCTGGTTCTCATACGTAGCCAGGAAAGCAGGGCAGTTCAGCTGGGATCCGCTCGGGTTTGGGTTAGTAACACACACGACAGATGCTGAGGTGTATATGCTGCGACGCAGCGCTGCGGAGACAGAGGACACAGCTCCGTGAAGCTCAGCTGTAACCCCCCCGTCTCCGAGGTGGCTTTTGCTTCGGAAGAGTTTATTTCTTTTGACTGCAGTATTGATTCTGCCTCTCTACTGATTCTGCTCCTCAACTCCGCTCTCGTGAGACCCCACCTGGAGTACGGGGTCCAGCTCTGGGGCCCACAACATAAGAAGGACATGGACCTGTTGGAGCGAGTCCAGAGGAGGCCACAAAGATCATCAGAGGGCTGGAGCCCCTCTCCTACAAAGACAGGCTGAGAGAGTTGGGGCTGTTCAGCCTGGAGATGAGAAGGCTCCGTGGAGACCTTATAGCGGCCTACCAGTACCTGAAGGGGGCCCACGAGAAAGCTGGGGAGGGACTCTTTATAGGATGAGGGGTGATAGTTTTAAACTGAAAGAGGGGAGATTTTGATTATTAGGAAGAAATTCTTTACTCTGGTGTCAAGACACTGGCCCAGGTTGCCCAGAGAAGCTGTGGCTGCCCCATCCCTGGAGGGGTTCAAGGCCAGGTTGGACGGGGCTGTGAGCAGCCTGGTCTGGTGGGAGGTGTCCCTGCCCAGGGCAGGGGGTTGGAATGAGATGATCTTTAAGGTTCCTTCCAACCCAAACCGTTCTATGATTGTGTAATATGTGTATTTGCTCTTCTGTGTATTTACCCCCACAGTGTAGCAGTTATTCGCAAGTGTAGTATTATATTATTTACTTTTTTCCTTACTTTTCTCTTTTTCTCTTAGCAGATGCTGCTTTGGTGTTGCTTCTGCATGGTGGATGGATCGCAAGGCTGAAACACCCAACACATGCTGGCACTGCATGTGATCCCTTTCAAAAACAGATCCAATTTTACTTTAAAATCAGGGTCAGAAATGATTGCCCTTGCTGTGAGGCTCTTCTCAATCTTAGTGCCCTCACGGCTGCAAGAAAGCTGGAGAAAATTGATTCGAGCCCCAGATGGTTTGAGATGTTCTTTGGCAGTCCACGTGAGGTGTTTGATCGGGATTTGGAAACTCTCAGGGTTTTGGGTGGGTTTTGCTGTGTTAGCCAGGTCTATTGTCTTTCTATGTACACGCGGGGTCTGTTTCTCTCAGTGGTGGAGAAGTCTTCCTTCATCCTGATGCTCACCAAGGGAGAATGGGGCCCTGTTGCAACAGCCCTAAACCCTCAGGGTCAGTCCGGGTTTGAAATAAGGCACATTTTCCTATCGTCAGAACTAATCATTCAGAGAGCAAAGCACCGCAATTGTTTTTAAAGATCTCATTCTCCAAACACTTACTCCCTGGTTGTGTTTCTAATGTCATAGTTGGCTCTATTTTCTTGCGCTTGCAAACTCTCCTGCTCTCCCTCTGTGCTCCAAATTCATCCTAACTACTGCAAAACAGATTTAAAGGACAGGGCTGTGTAGAGGTACCCATGCTACGGTGTTCAGCAATAGCCCAGGTCATGAATTTTAGCAATTCATCTGAGCTAAAACACTATTTCTTGTTCCTAAACTGCTCCTGTACTTGAGGTAGCTCCAAAAGCAGCAGAGAAAACCTTTAGGTCTGGCCAGCTCCATGCTGCTAAGCTGTTTAAATTAAAATTAAAAATGTGTACGCGGGCATTGCCATTGATTTTAAGGTTTATCCTAGTTTCATGCTACACCAGCATTAAGTTTAGATCAACACAGCACTTAAATAATAGCAAACAAACAGTTCGGTAAAATAAAAACTAGGTTGGAGTTGTCTCCCAAATAATGTGTCCAAAACTTTTCAGAGTGTGTAAAAGTTGGGAAAGAAAGTGGAAATAATGAACTACTATAAATAAATCCCGTTTCTTCCAGTGTTTCCATCAGAGGAAGCCAAAGCCTGGAGGTGCTGGATAAGTTTTGTGAAAATCTACCCTTGCCATTGGCATGTCAACATTCCACACTCGGGGTGGTTTGGAAAGGCAAAAGGTGTTTGTTTGGGTTTTGTCTTTGTTGGTTTATTGATAAACAACAATCACAACAAAACAAAATAAATTTCCCTTGTACCTAGAATAATTTCAAACAGCATTGCTTGGGTGATGACAAGGCAAGAGGTGTTGGAAGCCCTTTCATGGACAAGACTAGACCCCCAAACGATCTGGACAAAGTGAGGTTCCACCCGAAATAAAACTGATGCTATTTAGTGTGGAAGAAGGCAAACCTTGGCACTTCCCTAGGACAGGTGGGGAGAGTGAGCAAGGAACTGGGAGCCGGCTGCAGAAAAGGGCTGAACTGGGCCATGGACTGGGATGACTGTCCCAGAAATGCCACACAGACAGTCCAATATGCCGAACGACTTGTATAAAATGCAGAAAGGGCTCCGAAGTGGGTGAACCAGAGTGCGATATACCATAAACGTGTCTATCCATCACCCGCACACCCCTTCTGCTCTGCTCGGGGCTGGCCAAGCCTCCGCCGCAGTGAATGGTCCAGCTTTTCCGATCCAGACTTCAAGGAAGATCTGGAGCGAGTTCAGCAAAGAATGATGAGAGGTCTAGAAAATGTGATTGCTGCAGGAAGATGGCAAGAACCGAGCTTGCGCTATCCTCGGCAGGGAGGACGGAGAGGGAAGACATGATATTATAACTCAAATATTTAAAAAGAGAGGAAATGAATAAACTGGTTTTGTGTCCACTAAGGAACGAGGAAAGAAATCGCAGGCTTAATCTGCAGCAAAAGAGAATTAGGTTAAAGGTAGGGATGCTCCAGCGTGGATTTTTGGGGCAGGCTGTGGGTTTGCCACTGCTTTTTGGTGTGAAGGCAGCCGCGCGGGGCACCTCCGCCTCGCGGGGATGGTTCGGAGAGCTTTTGGCACCCGGTCACGCCATGTGACCTTGGGAGCTCCCTTCCAGCTCCATTTTCCGTGATTTCGAAATAATGGCAAAATTACACACTGACAACATAAGAGCTGGGATTATTTGTTTTAGGATTAACATAATTAGGCTAAGTATGAATCAGATGTTTTAGCTATTTGCAATTAAAGCACAGAGGGGAGATGCGAAGCTGTCTCTGTGTCAGTGAAAAACCCATGCGAGCGCAGAAAGCAGGCGCTGACAGACACCTTCCTTTCACCCCGATTCAGACACGGGAGGTAGGAGGACACGGAGGATTAGGCATCATGCCTTTTAAGCCTGTTGGATAGTGCCAGGCTGATTTTTGCTTGTAGAACCATAGCATTTCCTCAGTCATACACTCAGTGTCTTAATTAACGTCAATAAATGTTAGCACTTGGTGGATTTACTAGGAAGATTTGAACGCCAGCTTAATTCAATGCTGACGTATCAACACATGAACTCTGGGACGTGATCCCCCCAGAGCTGTCTATTTTAAGATCACAAGGGATTGCTCTTCACCATCTACGTCTCCTGCAGCGCTGTGTCGAGCCCACGTGCAGGACGGTAACGATGCTGGGGGACTGACACCCAACCTTGGTCGGAAATCTTCAAGTGATGAAGAGGCAGCCACATCCCTTGGGAGAGCCCCAGTGGATAATTACACTCACGGCTCAGAACACGTCTAGTTTCTGGCTGCGAGTGTTTTAATTCCAGCTGCTGGATGTACCTGGGTTTCTCTTCATCTGATAGAAGACTGTATCAGCTAGCCGGTCAGGAAGAAGCTGCTTACTCGCCGTGGGTGCACACAGCATGCAGCTATCAAGCCAGGAAATTTCAGATGGGCAGATATCTGTCACAGAGATTATTCCAGCCTTGGCCACAACTGCTTTTGACCCTTGCTTCCAGCCTGTTTATTACAGACAAACCACAGAGGCTTCTCTGGTTTTCCCCAATTTTCCTTCTGGTAGCAAGCTGTTTGCTCACCCACCTTGACACTGGCAGAGAGTTTAGCACAGGGAAATTCCACCCTTGCCAATGCGGTGGTCCTGGCACGAGCAGCGAAATAACCTTTCGTTCCGACCACCGCTGAGGGTTTTATTTCATTTTTGTGGCTGTTTGAGTACAATGTGAACGAGCAGCGCACCGCCAAGTGTTGGGAGAGCTGCTGGTGCTCTTCAAACGTGCGGTGTGATGGCTCTGGTGGGACCCGCATGGGAAATTGGTTAAAGCCCCAGAAATGAGGCTGTTGTTGCTTTGCCCCTTGTTTTGATATCAGCGTCGCCCTTCATGTCTGTGGTAGTGGATATGTGAGATCATACAACAGTACAGGTTCAGAAGAGGGGAAGACCAACACCATGCCATGGATGTATTTTAAAGGCAGCTTGCTCTAATCACCCCCCCCAAGCCAGGTGCACACCTGTCCTGGATCAGAGGCAGATGATACAGTAGGCATTTGGTCTTTCTTAGAATCATAGAATCATAGAATGGTTCGGGTTGGAAAGGACCTTAAAGATCACCCAGTTCCACCCCCCTGCCCTGGGCAGGGACACCTCCCACCAGACCAGGCTGCTCCAAGCCCCGTCCAGCCTGGCCTTGAACCCCTCCAGGGATGGGGCAGCCACAGCTTCTCTGGGCAACCTGGGCCAGTGCCTCACCACCCTCACAGTAAAGAATTTCTTCCTGATATCCAATCTAAATCTCCCCCCTTCCAGTTTGAAACCATTACCCCGTGTCCTATCATTACACTCCCTGATAAAGAGTTCCTCCCCATCCTTCCTGTAGGCCCCCTTTAGGTACTGGAAGGCTGCTATAAGGTCTCCTCAGAGCCTTCTCTTCTCCAGGCTTCTCAGAATCTTCTGAGATTCTTCCCCTGAATCTCAGCACTAAGAGTTCAGAGGGCTCAATTTTATCCCTTCCCTTCCACTGCTGCCACAATTCCCTCTCAGGAGGGGATGCCATGCTACAGCCCCCTATAACAAGCGCCAGGGCAGGTTTTTTTAGGACTGTATTGGAATGTGCCAGCCTCCAGCTCAACAACATCACCGGTTTACTGGAAAACTATCCCAGTATGGCTCAAACTTTGATCGGTGGCTGGTTCAAACAGAGATGTAGTCAGAGATGCATTTTCTCTGACAAATGCTTCATTTCTTTAAAGAAGAAGAGCCTACAGAAGTTTTAAAGTCAGACTGGATTCTGCAAGTCCCTAAAGTAGGGAAAAAAAAAAAAAAAAGGAGAAAGAAGAAAGAAGTGGCCAGGCTTTGCTCCCAACATCAGACTCCTCTGAAAATCCCGGCTGGAGACAAGGACATGCGACCCCAACGTCCAGGTTGCTGCTTGCAGAGCAATTTAGCAGCACGGCTGCTCGACCCCTGGTTGCAGTGGTATCATCTGTGGTCTATTATCGGGGATTTCATACCAGCTGGGCAACAGGAGCTCGCCTGAAATCCACCCCAGCTCGGGAGCTGATGAGCTATTTAGCTACCGCTTGTATTTGTCTTATAAAGGTAATAATACTGTGTTCTGTTGCCATTAAGGTCTGACATTAAATACATTAATTTCCTAATAGATCTAAAGCAACAGCTAGGAAGGCCTTTTATTTTTAATGAACTGAAGACTGTTGTGATCTCATTCATCCACCCATGAAATCCACTGACTGACAGGGTCCCATTTCTGGGCAGCGGGGTTAAACATGCTTCAGACAAAAGCCAGATTTTCCTTTCTTCTGCATGCCATGGGCAGGATCAAAGGAGGAGGGAAACGGACATTAAAGCCCGTGTAATCAGGGACACAGACTCCGTCCCAGCATGGGCCAGCCCCCTTGCAGGCTTATGGAAATGCCACTGCGCGTTATTGCATGGGAAGCCGGGGAGCAAACTGGGCAAGTAAATAAGGCTGAGGGGCAAGTGCTGCATGGACCAGGCTTATCTGTCATCACCAGGAGCTTCTCCTTGGAGAGCATGTGGGAGCAAATTCCCCCACACCTTTGGTGGTGCTGCTTCTCTCAGTTTAGGACTTTCTCAACAGGCCTGTAATATCTCTGGGGCTCACCAGATGGTGCTAGTATCGATCACCCTAGAAAGAGAGCATGGCTGAACGGATGGGAAAGCAGATCTTGGGGGAAAAGGGGGGGCCAGAACACCAATTTGATTACATTTCTTTATAGAAATGGCGGTAATGCTCCAGGAAAGCGCTTCTCATTAATCACACTTCTCTGCAACTGGAACAACGCTCCAACAACTGGAACCGCGGCGGCGCAGTTGGGAATCCACATAATGTGTGCGACAGAGACGCTGATGGGTGGCAAGGCCATTTCCCTTGGCTTGCTATGCAAACCACAGGACCTGGTTTGGAGGTGAGGATGAAGGTGACCTTCAGAGAAGCCGATGAGTCATTTTCCTTCTTGCATTTTCTTTGGGTCTTTTGTTTTAAAATATTTTATTCAGGTACCCCTCTCAAGTGGTCTTGAAAGAGACGGGGAAGAAAGACTGCTGAAGTCTCCCGAAAGACAGCAAACTGAGAATAGTTTGTTTTCCAAGCACGTATGAATTCGTTTGCTTTTCAAAATTTGCATTTATTTTTAACTGGATTAACATCCAGCTAATGTGGATGTCAACCAGTTGGAATGCAATTTTGGGAATTATGGAGGAATTTAGCACTGCTGATACAAACCAAATGTGATGGAGCTGGAAAGCATATGATATTTATCTACATGGGCTTGGTGTCATCAGTATGCTCCGTCTTTCTCCTAGGTTAACTCTTAGGCAATCCAAATGGAAAGAAATACTTCTACTATCGCTCCCATATGACTAATATGATACAGAGTATTACTTGGCTTGGGATTTAAAAGAAATAACAGGGAGTTTATTACTTAGCCCTTCCTTCTGATGGGAATGGCCAATGACACGATATATACGAAGGGGTTTTTTTAACTTGGTATGCTATTTTGTTTCATTTGTCCCTGTTTGAATTACAAAGGTTGTTGTAGTGCCTAATGTTTGGTAAGCAGAGACATGCTGGCAAAAACATATTGTCCTTATTCTGCATCTATTTGGAACATATTCAGTGTCGCTATTGTGGCATGTGCTGACACCTTATGGTGATAAGATAGGAAAGGACTTAAACATCCCTAAGTCTGTACCAAGAAAGGAAAGCATTTAAATACCTCCTTCATACTTTGCTTTCAGGGTGTTTTTCTGAATTCGGGCCACGAAGAAGAAGCATCATCCCTTTAAATGGAGAAGGTCCAACGGCCTTCTCAGTGCTGAAATCCTGCCTCCAGGAAACACAGTCAGGGAAGCATCAAAGCAGAGAGGACGAGTTGTTCCTTAATCAAAATATTGTGAAACTGTGGTTCTGTCAATGGTTTGCTGTTCGGGTTTTGTAGATACGTAGGATGATTGGGAAGCTTCAAAGAAAGATGTCAACCAAATGTTTTTCAGAATCACATGCAAGGCAGAAGGAAATGTGCTTCCTAAAGGTCCTACTGGCAGATGAATACCCTTCTGCAATCATTAAAGTTGTAAAGTCATCCTCCCCCCGCCCCCCACACACATGAAAGATGATGGGATTTGCATGCCAGCCAAAACCAGATTGGGGAATCAGACATTTCCCTTCGAAGCAGCAGCATGCTGATCTTGCAGCACTGGGGAAAAGCACAGCACGGACCCGCTCCTGTTGGGCGGCTCCTTGTCCTCTGCCATTGTGCTGCTGTGTCCCAGCATCAGCTGGCACCTCTGCGCAGAGTCCCCACCACAGTGGCAGGGCTGCCCTGGGAGCCGGGTCATTGCTCACGGCCACTGCTGCCGCTTTGCTGCCTCTTCCCACACGAGTCGTAGAAAATAAATAGAATAGAGGTTTGTTTGCAACCATGTCCAAAGGTCTGCATTTCCTGTGTAGAAATACATTTCCTGACCTGTCCCTCCTGCACAAAAGGCTCATTACAGTACAGAACTGCTGGTATCAGGCACATTGCAAGAGCCCTTCTTCTAGATGCTCAAGTAGCTGAGCAGAGGAGGCTCCCCGCTGGCTAAATGTGGGAGGATTACTCTGTGCTCGCATTGCTCCCGATGCTCCTGGAGCGCAGCCTCTCCCAGAGGACATGATCCTGAATCCCACTGCAGCAAAGGACAGCTGCCTACTTTACTGCTCCATCGTCCATCTATAGCCTACATGGAGGAAAATTCATTTGGGAATGGTGAGGCTGACAGAGGCTTTTCACACCTCTGCTCCCACAGAGTTGTGTTCCTCCAACTGTATTTTCTCCTCCACAGAAATGCCTGACTTTACAAGTGGGGAACCCCTTTCACCAGAGGACAGCAATGTGAAATGATGAGTTCGGGTCCCTCCAGTAACAAGTTAAAGGGATGATAAAATAATAACGGTGGTCTTTGGACTCATACCTCTCAGAAGGAGGGTTTATAGTAACTATAGCAGGTTGCTTTGTCTGACAAAGGAAGAGCTTTGATGAATATGGATTTGAGCATGACTCCCAGTTTCTCAGTTCAGAGCAAATTTAAGTTCACGTTCCTTAGGAATGCAGAGGGGTGATCTATGGATCTATGGGTAAACGGCTTAAATTCATCCTTCTCCTTCCGATAACTCCTTCACTCCTTGCATTTGCTGGAATCTTGAGTCATTATGGTATTACAACATCTGTAACGTAAGGTTAAATTCAAGGTTACTATTATTTCGTTATTTATGTCTAGCCATCTCCTTGGAATTGCACACCCTTGGAGATATGTTGCTTCTGCAACACGGATCAGCTGAGCTGCGGTGGTGGCACCCTCCATGCACAAGATCTGACACGGACTGTCTTGCAATTAACTGAGCCATTCCCTATTAAGTCCCATGAATGGCTAGAGGGCATTAAAAAGTCTCTTATCACTGGCTAATTCCATAATTTTTGGAAACAGAAACCCCATGTGTTTTTTCAATAAGCACTTCTCCTTCTGACAGCGCTACATCTTTCACAAACACAGCAAGAATAACCTCTGGACTTTGCCTGCAGCAGTGAAGTATGAAATTTTGAATTCCATGGGTCACTGTTTTTGCTGCAGCCAGATGTGGATAAAAGGCAAAGGGTGTTTTATTGTTGTTTTTTCAAGAAACAGAGAAAGGTTTGTACTAAGGTACACCCTCTATCCTAAAAACAAGTGGCTAACATGTGGCTTGAATATCGCCAATTGCCATTTCAAAAGATGGGACTTTAAAAAAAATATTTTGAATTTAAATATTCTGTCTGCAGCTAGTAAAGTACACTCCAACTTTAAATTGGACTTGGGAAAACGTACAGGAGAGCTACAACCTTGATGCCGATCTGTGCATTAGCGACACGACTGTTGGTGGAGTTGGTTCTGTCTTGGTGGTTTCGTTGGCATCGCGGGTACCAATGAGTTGTGGTGGATGTAAAGGGGAAATACTTAATGGCTGAGAAAAACAGCGTAGTGAGTCCTTCTTTTTGTTCTGAACGGATTGGGTTATTCATTGGAAATAAATTAACAGATGAATTCAATCCCTGTTTGCAATGATGGATGAGTCTATGAAAGCATTCATTATTGGCATGCATTTTATGCACGCTCTTTTGGTGACTGAGGCGTGTTAAAAAACTGCTTAGCTTAATTTCTCTGAAGTCCCAGTGTGGCACTGATGATTTAAACCCCCTGGTTCTTGCTTGGGGAACTGGATATTGGGTAGTAACCAGGAATGAATATCTCGCTTCTGGAATTTTATGAGGAAAGTCATCTTCATGGTAAACTTTTGTGGACCTCATCAATTAGAAACACTGCCAGAGAACAGCTGAATCTATGAAATGCATAAATAACAAATTGAGAACTACACTGTTTATTTTTGGGGAAAAATAACCAAACATTTTTTTTTTTTAATTACTTAATCCATCTGCTGTCTGTTGCACACACACTGGACAAAATTTGGGTTCATAGCCACCATCTGTGCAGCCCAGCACTGCAACATGATTTTGGCTTCCAGCAGTTTCCCCGCTGTCTCCTTAAACGTTCTGTTACAAAACCAAAGATAAAAAGGGTCATCACAATGAAACGCACAACAGAAATTATTTGATCATCCTGTAGCCTTGATTGCTGCTGCTTTTAGCCTGGTGCTTGACAGCACACTTGCCGGATGCACTAGTGGCCAGGTCGTGACAACCCACGGAGTTTACTGCTTCAGCAGGGATCACTACACTTTAACAATGAGGGACTCTAAATATGAGTCATATATAGTCAGGGTTTTTTGCTGTGACAAGGGAATATTCTGTAGGAAGTTTGATTTTTTCTTTTTCTTGCCGTTGCTGCCCAAGTTCCCCTCGTCAATAAGATCACCAGCACTGCGAAAACGCACAGCAGAAAAACACTTGCTGGTCCTCAGACACCAACAGCCAGACTCCTGGAGGTACAGGGCAGTCCCTCACGACTTTATCTAAAATTCCTTAAAGTGTCTTTGGGACCACTTACAGGTCAGTACCGCGTTACTTTTATAATGCAGCCAACTACTGCATTGGAAAAGATGAATTGGAGAAGGGAAAGAAAAATGTTCAACTGTCCCTTTGTAAGTGTTGAGAGCACCCGTCTCCTCCAAAATTTACATGATTCCTTTGCTTGTGCCTTCACAAGACCTTCCACCTCTGTGTATTGCATATTGCACACAGAGCTGCAGTGCTTCAGGAGCCAGTTTGACTCACCGATTTCGCAGGAAATACCCGTTTGGGAAAGGACGGAAAGCAGAGTATGGCCACGCGTGGGCTATTGCACATGGGGGCATGGGAAAGGGAAGGAGGAAAAATGATTTGGAGAGAGGAGCAATGGGGGAAGGAGACCTTCCCCTTTCAATGGCAGCGGGAGAGGGGACCACCACAGGCATCTGTGGGGACACAGATGGGCTAGTGCATGTCTCTGCTCCCTGAGTGCCAGCGGCAGGGAAAGGAGTCTCATCATTCCCCTCCTCCCTCCTGAACCAGAATCGTCCCTTTGGACTCATCTCCACGTGTGCTGCACAGGCTGGTCCTGCTCCAAGCAAAGCCTTCGGAGCAGGAACTGTACCACAAAGGATCATGGAAACTCAGACGCAGCCCCGGTAGTTTAATGATCTCAATAATTGAAGCCCTTTGAGGAGCAGAATATTTTCATCCCTTTCTAATTTGCAGTTGAGACCTAGGGCAATTTGTGTTCCTAAAACTTTGGAGGTACTTCAACATTTTAAGCCACACAACTGCTCATGTTCTCGCTCCAGTCATTTGAAGTCTCCCTGTGAAACAGCTGGCCTCTGATGTACAAGATACCTGCTTCCCACTATTTGGCTTCCAACAGCAAGAAGATGACTTACGGCCATGAACTATCCCTTAATTTAACACATCAAAACCGAGCGAAAATAAACAAAGCAGAGTGAAGAACACATGTAGATCATGAACTCACATTCTGCACCTTGCACTTTTGCCCAGAGCACATGTTTTTGCAGCTTATCTCCCTAGGTATCTGTGATGGTGCCTTCTCCTGTGTTTGTTTTCTTTGTGTGGGGATACTTGGCAAGAAACTGCTTCTCTCGGAGAAAAAGCAGTTTTTGCTTCTCTGGGGCCATGGACCAAACAAAGACCATAACTGGACGCTTAACCAGAAGCTTGCTGCGAAACCTGTCCCAATAAGTGAAATGGCTTGCACTGATTTCAGTATGCCTTGAGGAAGGTAATGTCCAGACCGTTTTGTCCTTTTGAGATACATTTCCCACCTTCTTTTAAATCAGAGTTTGCTTTCATTTGTCTCTCTCTAGTCTTAGAAGGTCCTCCTGCAGCCCCAAAATGCAATTTAATGTCACAGCAACAACATAGCCTGAGTCTTGCCTCTGTATCTGAGATGGGGAAAAGACCCATCCATGGGTGAAGCCTTTGGCAGTAGGGATCGATCCTGCAGTGTGACAGGCAGTGATCTTCACCTCTCTCTGCTGAGTGAGAGTAAAAGGCTAATAAGATGCTTCCTACCAAAACTGATCTGTTAATTCTTTTTTTTATTTCCATGGAGTGCTTTTTTTCTGCTGCTTTTAGGTGAAGGGTTGCTGAGGTCTGTCATTCATGGGGACCCTACAAGGTATGGTAATATCAGTACTTCCCTCTTGGAAAAAATATGGTGTTATTTGTCAAGGAATAGCTCAGAAATGTTTTAGACCAGAGATTCCTGCTATGGACTTCAAGTCCTGCTGCATCCAGTGGCTCCCTGATTTTGCAGTTCCGCTTCAAGTTAACTGAAAGAGCCTATGACATCTCCTGAAAACATTTGTCACTGATTTATAAATTTATACTCTTCTTCATATTGGAATAAATGGCATTTAAAAAGGATAGTAAGGAAATCAGTCCCAATTTCTGCTGGCCAGAGAATAGGCAGAGTCCTTCCCATCAACGCTGGGCTTGCTTTGCAGCTGGCAGATGTCTGAGCGGCCGCGTCCCTCACCAAGCACAAGCATCCCAGCCTTCAGCTCATTTCGCAGAGCCGCAAAACCCGCTCAGAAACTCATCCATTGTCAGCAGAGATCTGCCCACATGGATCTTGCGGCTATAAGACGATGCACGTAGAGCCAAGGCGGTGTTGCAGCCAGTACATTCCCACTGGTGATAATGAGTGAAAATACAACCTCTTCTGTGTTACTCCCGATGAATGCAGAATGAAAGGGTCAAATCCAAAAGCTAATGGCTGCTCAGAGCTCCAGTTTGGTGAGGGTTAAGATCAAGTCTTGCGGAGTCAGGAAAGAGAAAGGCCCCAAGCGTCCTTGAAATTTCCATATGACATTTAGGTATCAATAACAGCATTGTTTGGGAGCAGGAGCTCATTTCCTAAGAAAGGCAGCTTGCTCCTTGCGGACTGCACTCCCTGCAGCTGAGGGTGCCAGGCTGCTCCTTGGCAAGAAGCGTGTTAGTTCATTTAAAAAATGCCCAAGTTAAATGGGATATAAATCAACACCATTCCACTCACGTGAAGACACATCAGTTTAATCCTGCCGAGGACAGTCACCTGAAAATATTTAAAGATGGCAACATTTCTAGGGAAAATTTGTCTTATGTGGAATTTCCAAAGGCTTTTGGTGTTTTTGTAGTTTATTTTTCTTTTAAAAAAAGCCATTTGCCATCTTTTTTTTTGGTAAAGGATTATCTGTTAATCTTACCCTGTTACAAAATATATTCATAATCCTCATGGCAGTTACTTAGCAAGTCTTAAACCTGTCATTAAAATACCTCCTCTTGTTACTACAATCAGCAGTCTTAATCCACTGCAAGTCTCTTTTTTTTTTCCTTTTCTCACTTTGTTCCCAAATGGCTTAAACCAAGGTATGACAGGTAGCAAACAATCCCCCATCTAATTACTTGGAAGAAACAAATAAAGGGAAGGAACATGTTTGTGTGGCGAATTCCTGAGAGTTTGGAAACCAGAGGCCGTAGGAATGCGCCCTGGGAAATTTTAAACCCACTCCAAAGCTGTGGGTTTGAGCAGCGGTGGATTTAGTCCCTGGAAGGCATCGATGGGGAGAGGTTCTGCCAAGAGAGGGGGCGGCTGTGAGCAGCTCCAAACGCACAGCCCCAGCCCCGGGGGCGAGGACGAGGGAGCGTGGTCCCGCACGGGAGGATGCTCATGGGTCGGATCCAGCGAAATATGAGCTTTACCTGGAAGTTCTCAGCAGCCCGGTGAGGCTCAGCAGTGCCCGAATCCCTCCTGGCACCGAATCCCCTGGGAAAGCCCAGACTTGGGAGCTACGGGTGCGGTTGGACACCGGTGAGTAGGAGGGCGAGCGGTGGGAAGCAGAAAGGAGCACATTGCCGCAGAAGTGGGTGTGAGTATCAGGAATAAAATAAAAAAAAAAAAAAAGCCAGTAGCAGGATGTCTGATTCATGGGAAAAAAGAGCCTGAATCAGAGACGAGGAGAGGAAACGCGGCAGCTCTGCACTAGGCGTTACTGGAAGGGGAAGGAATAAGGTGTCATTCGGTCAGTGCTTTAGCAGGATGTGGCACGAAGCACAGGTTAAACACATCAGGCAGCTCCCCCTTGTTTGAAGCTCAGAGCTTGTTCCGTACCCGACCCCATCCCAAAAGTGCATCTCTGGAGGGGGAGCGGTATCCATAACTGCTCCCGGCATGTGCTTTCTGTGAAGGTTTTCAGGGGAAAACAAGAGCTCGCTTTCACGCTCCCCAGAGATCCCACGCTGTCCTGGGAGCTGCCGGGTAAACACAGCGCTGGTTTGAAATCAGATATCGCCTGTGCGAAACTCCTCAGAAGATAATTAGGCTGAACTGGGATTTTTTTAAAGGCATTAAGTCAGTGAACTTTTCAATCTAAAACAATGCCCCAACGACCACGTTGGGAATAAGGCATTATGGCCCTTCTTGGAGATCATGTGTGGAAGCTGTCTTGTTAGTAGGGAGACGTTAATGTAATAAAGGAAAGCATTGTGGCCTGGAACAGCTGGGCTTTTCTAACCGCTTGCCTAAATGTGGGTGATTAATGACCAAAATGCATCCTTGCTGAATGGCATTGAGAGTCTGGAGGTATTTCATGGTATTTTCCTTTTCCCATTTTTGTAAGAGATTTGTTGCAAACAAAGCTCCATTGATGTAGGGCCATTACAGATATCCAAAGTGAATACCATATTATTGCCTATCTGATGGATGACAATAATGTTACTTTGTTATCGCATATTTTATGCTGCAGGATCCAAAGATGCTCGAAAAACCACTTTGGTGCTTTTGGGGACTGGAGCCACTCAAACATCTTAATGAGATTTGTTGTCATTGTTGTTGGAAAATGCTGCTTCATCCAAACCAAAACGTCTTGCACTGCAACAGTCCCATCAATAACATATCCATGGGAAAGTTTTCAGAGATTCTGGGGTAAATTTATAAGCAGAGAAGGATCTAAACAAGAACCCTGGTCTTCTCAATCTGAAAACAGATGTTTCAACGGCAACAACAACAACAAAAAAAAAAACAAAGCCACTTCGGGGAAATGTTCGAAAAGTTTGGTTCTTGTTCCACACTGGAATGAAAACACATCTCCAGACACCAGAAGCCTTTGTGGAAGTACAATTCTGATCTCTGGCTGCCTCAGCCAGAAACTTCACGGCCTGTCGGAGAAGAGGTCCTTTGCTGGTCCGGTCACGCCATGGCCACTCACCCCATGCTTGGACTTCAGTGGGGATATCACCCATCTGCTGCTGCTCTCTGTTCTCCTTCCCCGCCTGCCCAGCAGCCTCTGGCAATGCAGAAGAACTGCCCAATGTTTTGCTTTGTTTTTCTTCACCTGTTGAAATGCGCAAAGCGGTTCACAAAAACCAAGAAAACTTCTTTGGACTTAGAAGCAGCCATCTAAGGGAGATGCAACGTTGTGGTAGCATGGGAAATTAAATTCAATCGCCCAATAAAACCCCAGACGGGGTTTATTATATAGTTATCAAGAGCGCATGGGAAAGCCAAAGTCAAAGGCTGGAGAGATGTCCTAATTTCACAGCAGCCCCTCGCGATGTCTTTGTTGGTTCAGGTCACGTTGCTGTTCACCCACCGCACCATCCCACAGCAGCCAGCATGCAGATTTCCGTCTCATCCGTCGTTGCTGCATCAGCAATGACCTGGGGACTCTCGGCTGATAGGAGGTACCTGGACAGGACGGGATCCATAACAGGGGCTCCAGGTCTCTTCGGGGTGGGACAGTCGGTTTTTAGTGTCTTGCTGACGCTGTGTGCATGACTGAAGGTTTGCAGTCCATCTAGTGGGAAAGAAAGAACAACATTTTCACACCAGTCCTGCTCACTGACTCTTTTCTGCCCACTAGCAACACGTGTGCAGGAGAATTCCCTTCACCAAAAGGTAGTGCTGCGACCGGGGAAGGAATACCTTGGATTTATCCAAGAACCTCACTTACAGGCACATGGTTTATTCTCCTCAGGACGTGTTGGCTTTTATCATTCAACAGGCCATGGAATTGTTTTCCCTAACATCCCCTTAAGAAGGATGTATTTTTCAAAATACTGCCATTCCCTTCTCTAAAACAGGTTTTGATGTGGCTACTTCAAATCAAAACCAGGAGCTTTCCTCCCCTCACGCCCACCAACTTAAAACCTTGCCCCCGATGCCAGTGGTTCAGAACTATCCAAATAAAGCAGTTGCTTTAAGGACTGTTTTCTTTTCCTCTCAGGCTCCTTCTCCAGACGCTATATTGTTTGTGGAAAAAGAGTTCTCTGGGTGGGTCATTTAGCTGTCGTGGTTAAGAAGCTGTATTTGAAGTCTGGTTCTGTGTAGAAGTAAAACATATCAAAACAGCCTTGAAAATACAGTTCACTTTTTTCCCCTCCGTGTCAGGATGTTACCTTTTTCCCTCCGTGAAACAGCTCTTTCCCGTGAAAAACAGCTTCGCGAGGACATTTGCTGGGTGGCTCCGAAATGCAGCGCACGTAACCCTCTTGTCATACCAGGAAAACAAATTACTTCTTGAATAAAGCTGTGCCTATGCGGCTCTGCATTTTAACTTCGCTCGAACGCTTACTCCCGAATATCTTTATATCAGGGAAACATGCTTAATTATTCCTGAGTAATTCTGCCTGCTGGACTGCAATCCCTCAAATTAATGCTATGTGGGATTTTGATGATGATGTTGATTTTTTTCATTTGAAACGATGCCAAGGAGCAGGTTTCCCTCTTCCATCTTCCCCCTCTGCCTTTTGACTTTAAAGCAGATTCTCTGTGCTCCTTAAATAAACACTCCTCCGAGATACTTTTTTACAGAGTGGCATGTGCACCGTGAGCCAAAAATGGCATTAATGCATTTTTCTTCTGCGGCTTTGGAATGACGCGCCTCTAATGTGAATGCGTGTTGCCTCGGAGAACGCTCTGTTTTCTATTCTTGCATTTGATTTTCTGCAGCTGGGAAGCCACGTTTCACAGGTGGTTGGTAAGCTTATTAGATTATTCATAACTGGTTTTATTTCTTTTCTTTACTCTTTTTTTTTTTTTTTTTTTTTAAAGCAATTAAAAACATGTGTCAGAGGAGGCCCGCGATGATTAGAAGCACTGCTGACATCTATTTCCCAGTTACCTTTCGCTGTTTTCACTCGGGTTATACGGAGCCCAGCGTACTCATACGAGCGTGCCGCTTACACATAGACACGGCTCCGAGCCCCCACTGGCCAAAGGAGCAAGCAGCTATTCCTGTTGGAAATAATTTCTTAAAAAAAAAAAAAAAGAAAAAGATTTGCTGATAGTTTTTCAGGGATTGCTGTGTGAGAAACTCGTGTTGCTTTCCTGGGACTGAGCAGCAACCACAGCAATAATTATGATAATGATGATGAATGTTTTGAGGCATTTTTCTGCTGATGATCCCAAAGCAGCGACAAACTCTGGGCAAGCAGCGATTCATCTGCAGACGAATTCCCCATCTATGGCAGTCTCGCAAGAGGCACATACACCAGGAAGGGGAAAAATACTGGGGGAGACACTGATGGGGAGAGGTTGAGCCAGCAGAAGAGGCTGGCTCCACACCCCGTTAACACAAATCCCCAGCTGAAATTCAGTCTGGACTACCAGGCTTTGCAAGCCTCCATCGGGATGGTCGCAGCCATGTGTGAGCCAGATACCAGCTCTGCATCTCCTCCAGAGGAGGACTCTGGTAGCTCTCATGTGGCCTGTTCAGCTTCTGGTTCCCAGAGGAGCCAAGGCTGACTTTGCAGAGGTGTTGAGCTTTGACTGGCTCGGATTCAGGCTCTGCATCACCCCTTAGGAATAGTCAGACCCCAAAAAGCTGAGCTGACTTTCAGAGAGGAACTTCTAGCAAAGGAAATGAATTCGTACAGGCTTTTTAAAGTGCTTTTGTTCAAAAAAAAGAAAAGTAGAATTCGTAGTTGGTTGAAACTGCTGGATTTTTAAAGGATTTGTGCATGGAACGGAAGGAGAAGGGGCAAAAAAAATCACTACCAGAAATAGTAGCGTTGACAGGTGGCACCTCCAGCAAGAAGGTCTTGTGGATATACTGCTTTGCTGATGGCAAAGACGTCAGTACTCTGCAGCTTTCAAAACACTTGAACTTCAGGGCCAACTTCAGGACCAAATTCATAAACCCTTGTATGGGGGATGCCCGCCCCAGCCCAGTCCAGACCTACGAACCGAGCAGAGAAGCGTTGCAAATGGAGCTGGGAGAGGTGCCCACGTGGTGATGGGACCTCTTTTGCTTGGGCACAGAAGCAGCTACTCGCGTGCATAGCCCTGTGGGCCCAAGCAGAGCTGTTTACCAGCTCTTCACCCTGCTCCAGAGCACCACCCATCCCCAGAGCGGAGCACACCAACACACTTTGGGCAGAAAGTCTTTGTCTTCCTCTTCCTCGCTGTGTTTAAGTGACAACCACATCTCCCTGTTGGCTCCTACAGTGCAGCCGCCTGTTTCCACAGTCAGCTAGTAACCCCCTCCTTTTCTCCAACTCTTCTGCTGCTAAATAATTCAGATGCTGAAAAGCTTCCTTTTAAAATGCTTCTGGTTTATTACTACCCTTCATGCATTGCAATTTTCTGCATTGTCTCCTTCTCTGCCTTTGGGTAATTGCTTATACACAGGAAACAAGAACAGGATGGCAAAGTTTGCATGAAATATCTATTCTTGCCTGGGAGAAAAGGCAGACTGCTGACTCAGGCTACGCTCGCAAACAGTCCAAACACTGCAAAATATACAGCCCCGCCGCTCCTCCAGCTGTGCAATTTCCCACTCTAGCCATCCGCCGCGACTTGTTTGCACAATCAGCCTCTTTGGAAATCACCCACCTTGAGGAGCTGCTCTTCGAAAATACCAGGGGGAAAAGACTTTAAAAATGTTTTGGAAGGCAGCGGGTGTCTGAGGTTGAGTAGGCACTTACACCTAACCTCACCCAAGCGCAAGTTGGGGTTGCAAAGTGTGCTGTCTGTGTGGAAAATGTCCCTGATAGCAGCCTTTTGTCATGGCTGGTGGGTACATATGCACTGGTGGAAGCTGCCATGAGCTGTGCTCCTCGGTGACCTTTCCTTCACAGACGGAAATGAACTTCTTCTCTTCATCCTGACATCTGCGAGCAATCTGAGGCGGCTCCATACCACACAGCTTGGTTTCCTAACATTTTGGTGAGGAAAGATCACGTGGGATGAGCTGAACGATATTTTCCAGTTTGCCCATGGGTCTCACCTCTGGTTCTAATCACTTCCTGGAAACCAACAGCATGGCTATGGTGTATGATCAGAGGAGAAGCCAGATTTACTCAGCTATCTTTTTTTTTCCCCCCCCAAAAGGCTCTTCAAACTTGTGTGAATTCCTACTTTTCAAGTGAGAAGTTAGTGGGAGGGCTTCATTAAGTAGTCATGGAAACACCTACGGGAAAGAAACAACCTAAGAGCCAACTTACTTGGAAGTGAAAGAACAAATCTGGCCTCAATCAGGGGAATCTGGAGTCATTCTGGGATTTTATTGTGCAAGGACCAGTCGTCTTACCCCAGAAGTCACCCGGTTGCCTGGCTGAAGGTCCGTTCCTACTACCTCAGGCACTTTGCAGCTTTTCCACTTGTGAGCTTTGTCTTCAGAGACATTTCCCGGAGGGTGAGGAGAGGTGGACTGTGCTCACAGGTCTGTCCCTGATGCCCCTCGTAGCCCATGGAGGTCACGAGCAATGTCACGCCCCAGAACGTGCTCTGCTGGCTTAGTCAAGGCCAGATTCCCCGGGAAGGCTGGGATCTGGGAGACAGCACTTCCACCCTGCCCAGCCGTGTCCGTTCGGCATACGCTGCCTGGTGCTGCTCAGCCCCCATCTCTGCCCTGGCTGGGACTACCCCCAGTAATGATGCTCCTATGGATACCGGGAATAAAGCTCTAGTTAACCTCAGTGAGATCAGACTTTGTTCGGCTCCGAGCGATTCTGAAAATCCCATTTGTCTCTTCTTGGTCCACGGGTTCCCCCCCCGGACGATTTCGCTTCCTTTGCCTGCACTGGAGGTGGAAATGTCTTACTGCTGGCTTGTGGTCCTGTAGGATTGCTCATCAGCACCGGGAGGCACAAATAAATAACAGTATACAGCACCACTGGAAGTTTATTGGAGTTAAGATTGGGGTTTTAATTGGCTAATGTAAGGAAAAATACGTTGGGGGTTTTGTGGGTGACTGGAATCCTGTTGGCGAAGCGAGAAAAAAACCCCTTCTGCCAACAGCCGTGCCAGGGCTTATCTCCTTTCCTCCACTTCTGGTTTATTCACGTTAGATCCATCCTGCTGGATTAGCTGAGCTGCCGGCGTTGCTTGTGCTGCCCGGCTCATCCGCACAGATTGCTTTCACAAATGGCGCGATCTCTCTTCTTTCTCCGGTTACTCTGCAAATATCGTTTTATACGAGCAGGTTTTCCAGTCCTCCCAGCCGCACCAAAGCGGCTTTTCCCGGAGCAAGAAGTGAGTCCAAGGTTCCGCCGCAGCCTCGATGGTTAAGTTGGAGCGACAGGGAGCTGCCAGGCAGGCTACATACTTCTCTCATGTTTCACTCCTAGATCGGTCTTTTTTTTTTTTTTTGCAACTTGAGCACTTTATTTTTCCTTGCACAGGACCTGCAGTCACTGATGCTATCTGTGCACGTCCCAGTCCATTCCTAGGGCTCGGCAAAGCTCCCCTCACTTCAGGGAGCTGGGAAAAGATGCAACTCTCCAGTTAAACCTAAAGCAAACAGTCAGGGGAAAAAAAAAAAAAATCTTTCTCTCCCCCCTCCTCCTCCTCCCATCCTTCCCGTGGGCGCTGCTGCTCACCCACGTTTTCCCAAGCGCTTTCTCTGCTTTATTTTCATGGAGTCAAGGAAGCAACTCGCTCTTTGGGATTTACATGCCTTTGAGGTAAAGGCAGAGCAGCTTTGAGAGGTGAATCCTTCTCTCTGCTGCCTGCTCTGTGGTTCTCCTCACGACCCACGGGAGAGGGATTTTGCAGCTCGAACCTTGTCGCGTCGCTGTCTGAGCTGACACCTCTCCTTTGAAATGGAGAACGTGGCAAGCGGGCTTTGCCCAACGTCTTGCGCCTTAATCCAACTTTTGCAAGGGATTCAAGATTTTTGTGGGCAGCTCCTTTTTTTTTAATCCCTCCCCTGACCCACTTTGCTGCTTCGCTTGGATAAATAATTTCTGCAGGGTAGGAAGCGCAGCCAAAGTAAGTAGCTTTTCTCAGTAAAAATATCATAAAAATTATCAGTCTCAGATTCACTTTGAGACTAAATTAAAACTATGCTCAGACACGACGGAAAAAATATCACAAACAAAAACTGCATAAAAAGCCTGGCTACAAAGTGGTTAGTACCTTCCCGAGTTACTCAGTGCTCACGCAATAAAGTTCTGCTTTCAGTTGGAGTATGAAGGCAAAGCTGGTGTTAAATCTGGAAGCGGTTCTCACCCAAACTTCGCCTGGTGGCCTCATCAATCTTGTATGATCGATTCATCCCATGTTGTCCTTGTAGAGCTGAAAGCAAAACAGAGTGCTAGCAGATTGTTGTTCTGATACCGTATGCCATTATTCCTGAGGGATTCCGTCAAGGGGAGAGAAAGGGACGTTATTCCCTGCTAATCTGGGCTGCTTGCAGGGCGCAGGCTGGAATATCCCGGGGTTTGCCTTTGGAGTCCCCGCAGCGCACGTGGCTCTTGCACACCCAGAGACACCCATCAAGCAGCTCCTGAGACCTCAAGATTTTCCCTTTTGCATTTAAATTCAAGAATGAGAAATGCAGCCCAGTACCTTCCTAGGACACCTGGGTGGGTTTTGGCCACGCTGTAGGAGGAGCGATGGGATTCCTCTTCCGATACACGGTATCTCCTCCTGTGGCCAACCAACCAAGCGCGTTCCTACCTAAGGACTTGGCAAAGAGAAAATTAACATGCCATATCTCAACTGGCATGAAATATGGAGACACCCACTGGTTTTCTTCTCTTTCCAGTCCTCTGTCTTTTTTCCACTTGGTCCTTAGGTGATGCCATTATGAGGAAAGATAGGGTTTTTTTCCTCTGAATGTTAGAACTGGTCACCAGATGCCCTGATCCCCCACGGCAGTTACCTGATCACGTCTGCGCACACTGCCAGCGCTCCGAAGCAGCCCATCTGGAGATCTTAAGAAGCCTGAAGTTATGTCTTTGCTGACTCCAGATAACCAGGTAAAGCTTTGTCCATGCCCCAAGGACAGATAACAAAATAAACAGAGGAATTCAGATAAACTGGAGGCAAAACATAACCTCAAACTCATGTTTTGTTAGTGTGAATAAAGATGACATTTTCACTTGTCATTAAATTTCATCTGATGCACTGTGTTGTCCCACCTTGCCTGTTTGGCATTAATAACCATTAAAGTATTTTTTTTCGTACCTTAAACCAATCTGGTAAGGCAATTTCATTTCTTCTAAGCAACACTTGTGGTTAAAAAGCCCTCTTCCATAATGGAAAAGACTGTGAAATATTTATTCATCTGCCCCAATAAAAGCCTGTCTGGGGATAAAGGGGGAAAGGAGAAAGTAATGTTTTCCAGTACTCACCAAAGCTAGAATTTCATATGAAATTTTAATTCATCATCTATTTTTAATCCTAGAGACCCGATCTGGGTAGGAAGGTGTTTGTATATCACGTATCCCGCACACACGAGGTGCTGCTCAGAAGAACAGAGACACGTAACTTTTTGCACTTGGCAACTTAAGGCACCCACATATTGAGATATTAATATACTTATATATTGAATTAATAGGACGGACTCCTGCCAGGAGCGGAGCGCATCGCAGGGTGGACCAGCACGCTCTGCTGCCGTTCAGGCACCCCCGCGTTGTCCCTCCACCTGGGATTGCCACACGAAGCGTTGCCCACAGATACTGGTGTCCCCGTCCTCCCCCATAAAGCGCCAGCGCTGGTCTGGGTGGCCGCAGTGAGGTGGCCCGACGCCCCCTTTGGGTTTTGCATCCCCCCCTCTGTTGAGCCCAGCATATTCTGGCTCCTCGAGGATCAGGGTTTCGCGGTTCCCCGTGTGAAGATGAAGCCCGGCGAGCTCAGCCCAGGCAGGTGCAGCGCTCGGTGGACTCCAGCCCGGGGCCAGCTCTTCCCCTTCCCACGGCTGCGTGCTCACCGCTCCATCAGCATTGATTTATTTCCATGCTCGATTTGTAGGAACAAAAGAGCCAGATAAGAAATATGTTTTTAATAGCAATGTCACCAATGAATGCCGAGGATCTTGATATCTGCCATTAAGTAAAAGCAGGGGTGGAATGAGCATCATTTGTCCGTTGCCAGCTTCTCTCAACTGGCTTTCATTTAGAGGAGGAAAAAAAAACCCCAATCATTGCTAGCCAGGTAATAGTGAAATATATTTGTTGTCAGTAACAGGTCAAAATGCAGGGATATGTTATTCACAGCAAGCTGACTTCACATTTTCTGAGCTAAATGCTGGATCCCTTTCCTCAATTATTCACATATGTTTTCTGGTTTAATAATAACCCACATGCTGTCCTCTAAAGAAAGCTTGCAGTTTCATGATGTTCAACTAGAATAGATACGTCTGCTCGGCCATTTCTCGCTCCAGAGGCTGAGCCAGTGAATCTCAGAAATGAAATTAAGAAAAGTGCCAGTATAAAGTGCATCCCGCTAAAATATAAACAATTTACTCACCAAAGACATTGCAAGCGAGGAAAGTTTTAATGATGCAGCCTCAGCGGAGCAACTTAAATGAGAAACAAGGCAAGGCTGACGGTCACACTGTAATAGCTAACCGATGTTTTCCCCCAGCCCAAAATCGCCCCATCGTTCAGCGTGTTTGGAGGCGGCTGCCACTGTGTTCCAGCGTAACATACCGCATTCCACGGTGCAATAGCATGTCTGTAACGTTACATGATAAATGACCACGCTCGCTGCTTAGCAAGTGCTGAGGAACTTTGATGTATGGTTTTGTCTGGTGCGCGGCATGTGACAGCAGAATTGCCCGGCTAAACCAATGTGTGCTCCGGTCTGAACAGACACATCGTTCCTGTTACCGGTGCGGGAGCTGCATGGCAGATGTCTGTCTTTCCTTCTTGCTCTCTTTCTTCCTTCCACCCTCTCTGCTTCAGGCCTTCTGCAAAGCAAATTACTTTTCTGCCCACGTAGATTTGGACGGCTTTTCTTGGTTCTTACCCCTTCAGTCCTGCAGGGGTGCAAGGCTTTGTTCACCTCCCGAACAGCAAAGGCACAATTAAAATAGCAAGCGGGAGCTGACCTTGTGTAACACCTCTTTGTTCGCTGCTTCAGAGTTACCATATAGCTGGTGATCAGAGCCACGGGCAGGTTCTACAGCTGATCCATAATAGAGAAATTACGGTCTGTTACCCCAAATAAAAAGCATAAGGATGGTAAGGGTGGAGTCCCTCTAGGAAAAGCGGAGTTCAGTGGCAGTAGGCATGGCTGGAGCCAGATAAGGACTAATATGTGCAGTCAGGGATGCACTAGGCAAGAAAAGAGGGGTGGGAACAGCCATGGTCAGAAAGTCCCATTCCTGAAATCTCCTGCTCACGTCACCATTCCTGTCTCATTTCCAGCTCTGTGGCAGCAGGGAGGTGCCAGCTCAGGAGACATCACCACGATGGGTGATGCTGTGCTCATCGTCATTACAAATCCCCTTGGCAGGTGCTGGATCCCGAGAACTGGGCTGCTCACCAGTGGGGGTTTCAGTTTCCAATTCAAAAAACAAACATTTTGAGAACACAGATGGTGTCGACGTAACCAAATCCCATGTTCTCCCCGGAAAAAAGTTCAGTGGGAGATTTTTGACCATCACCAAATACACTTTCAACCAAGGGAGCTTAGTGATCCCCCAAAGATGAAAGACCGAGGAGTTTTGGATTCCCATCCTCTGGGTGATGCCTCAGCAGTCCGGCATTAGACAGCATCCTGCGACTCGAGAGCCCCCACATTCTTAAAGTGATCGCTTTCAAATGTAATGCGGTAAAACCTCATATGATTTCCATATGTCCTGCTGCCTGAATATTTTGCAACTGATTCACGATGAAAAAAAAAAAAAAAAACCAACAACTTATAAACACATTATCTTGACAGGAGCAATTCCTGAAGTAGCAGGAGATACGATAGCAGAGACTTTGAAAGGAGGTCATTATTATCCAGTAGCGTTTTTCACTGCATGTCTATGAAATTTATGTCAATGAGTCACATCCTTTCAAAAGAAAGAATGAAAAGTGCCCTGTAGGACAGGTGAGCTCCTCCCCAAGCCTCCCCGTGACTATTTAGCTCCAGAGCTGCTTGCAGCCCTGCCAGCAAGGCTATTAGCTGAACAAGCCACAGATCCAGATGCCTCGGCTGGGAAAGAAAATGATCCAAGCTTCGACATATGGGTTTTGCTACAGCTGCAGCCGCAAGTGCTGACTCCTTTGCTGGAGGACGCAGAGGGGCCAGATGGAAAGAAAAGCAACGCCGCCACTGCTGCCCACAAAACCGGACGATTCGAGGCAGCCGGCGATGAAACGGCACGCATGCTTCTGACAGCACGTAACTGCCCGTGAGAGCACGGCTCCGGGGGTGACACGGCCCTTGCGAGCTCCAAGTGTTGTGCACAGGATGCAAAAGCCTCAAGGTCTGCCAGCCTGGGCCTCCCAAGCGGTCCCTGCGAGGCTGGAAGTCGTTCTGTTTCAGCTGGGGACATCTCTCTCCTCTGCGCTAAAGGATTGATATTGACGCTCAAGATTATTTTTTTTTTTTTATTTCAAAATAACAAACTGGTTTTTGCTGTCCATTCCGCCTGAGGTCCTCCTCAGAGGGACCTGCTTTCTGGAGAAGGCTGGGCACATGCTTCCCTGCAAACCCCTGCCTGGAGCCACTATCACAGCATCATGGGCTGTAACTGGGACTGTATCTCTGGAGCTGTCCTTAGACCAGTCTGTCAACAGAGTAACATGTTGTGTGCATCTGCCACGCTTCAGAGACGTGGGAGAACCCGTGTGGCACAGGGAGCCAGGGCAGCAGTCCCAGCAGAAGACAACCTGGAGCAGCAGCTCCAGGCTTAGCAGCTCTGCACTGCTCACGGAGGCTTTGGCTCCTCTTGCTTCAGTACAGAGCCAAAACCCCTGTGACAACCTCAGCCGTAAGCAAAACTGATGGTTTACGGCCTCATCTCAAACACAGCATGGATTTCTGCTGTATGATCCGGCCCTGGTTGGATCTGTCTGCCTACTCGTGCTTTGCAGGTTCATTTAACCCATCCCGACTTCATACCCCGCTTTCTTCCCGTGAAAAGCAGCAGATGTTCCTCTCTGCACCTGGTTTCAAATGTGAGAGTGCTCAACCCCTCCAAAGCAAGGTGTTTCGAATGCCACTTCTGCAGCGCCCAATCTGGAATTATCCCCAAATGGCGGTCCTAGCCTTAAGAAGAATTGCAAAACTGATCGACAGCTGAATGACAGAGCTAGCCTGGGAAAAAAAATCGTAGGTGGAATCAGACTTGGATGATCTACATACTGATGTAGATGGAGGACTTCAAAATCTGAAGCAGAAGGGGAACAACAGGCTCTTGGCCCTAACCACTGGTCAAGAGCGTTTCTCCTGGGATGCCAACGGACTCAGTTCTCATACACGGCACACAACTGACCTGCCTTGAGTCCATCCAGGTGGGATTTAGCATTACCCTGAGACAGGTCACAGAAGCTCAGCTGTCCCCTGCAAGTCTCTTGGATTCCCATAAAGAAATTTTGGGTTAAGTTAGTGAACCCTTGAGAAGAGCCCTCATTTATCTCTCTCCTTCCTGTATATTTACTTCCCGTCTTATGGAAGCGCGTCCCTACCTTTAACTGGGAATCGGGAAGATAACTAATGCCAGCAGGGGAATTAACTGCTCCAAACACCTGGCAGAAGCTGGCTAGATCGCGCGTTTTCAGTGTGGAGGCTGGTTCAGCTCTTTGTGAATTTGTAGTAAATCAGCACTTCGTAATAAGAACAAATGTTTCATTCTCACTTAAAAATTACTACAGTTAGAGGCTTGTAATGTGTAGTTTTCATGCAGGGGTTACATGACGGGAACTTAAATCTGTTCCATTTTCATCTATAATTTAAAACGTGTCGTTTTGATCGATGAATTAGTAAAGGAACCCAGGATAATTTTGAAACTACCAGCTTAGTAAAGTTGCCTGACCTTGAAAATAACCTTTCCAGTTTAGAAGCCTTTAATAGCTTAACTATTAGCTAATCTCCTGGGAAACTTTTTCCCTGGGCAAAACTAGTATGGAAATATAACACCAGTAATAAGGTTTCCATCTTTCTTCTATCTTGATCTTTTTAATTAATTGCCACTCAGTAAAAACAGAAGACTGGGAGGCAGGGGATAAAAATCCTTGCAAGGGGAGGGCAGGAGTTAACTGCAGGCTGTTTCTATCCTTTACCTGCCTTTTTTGCATAGATTCATTAGGTGCTGAAATATATTAGCAATTGTTAAGGCATAACTGCTGCTTGATTGCTTGACACTTTTGGCTGAAAGCTGTGAAATAGATCACTTTTGTAATGGAAAAAAGCTGCTCCTGCTTATAATGAGCAAACATTTTAAAACCTTGAACGCTTTGCAGGGCACCTCAACAAGCCCCAGGGAGCTTTTGTGTTACCTTTGTGTTGTAGTTGGTTCTTGGCTTTTGTGGGTTATTTCTTTCTGGGGAAGGGCAGTGGTTTTTCCAAGGGCGACCAAGGACTGCAAATATGTGATTTGTTACAGGAAAAACACAGAGTCGTGCACAAGTGAAGAGGATAGGGTGGAAACTCATGGTCCAGGTGAAACGTGGACTAACATTAGTCTAAAACAAGTCTTGGGTTCCTAAGCATCCGACTTCGTTCCCCCCCCACCCCCCGAAGTTTTTAATGCCATTTTATCTGACGGCCCTCTAATATAAGCATTATGTGAATTGATGAGAGGATCTCCCTATGGCTTTGCCTGGCTGATAAAGGGCTTCTCGTTTTACTTTACATGCATTTTGCGCTATGTTTTTTCACGCTGTCTGGGGGGGGGGGTGGGTGGGAAGAAAATCCGTTTTTCAGGACTAGCAGCGTGTGACCTTTTCATTACTCTGGCTCTCTGGCAGCCCACCTCCAGGTTCAGCTGATGGCAGTCCTCCTTCCAGTAAGGACAGGGGCATCGCTGTGCCAAGCACCCAGGGAGGCCTTGGGTGTCTGCCCTGCTTCAGGTGCCGCTATCCCCGCTGCGTTTCACCCTTTTAACCCTGTTAACTATTGCTGCTCCAGTAATAAGAAGCCAGAGGCACGCAGCTGAAATGAAAGGTCCTTTCAAACGACAAATATGAATGTTTCCATTTAAAAAAAAAAAAAAAAAGCCTTTTTTAAAAATTTTTTTTTGGTGTGAGTGAAGAGCTTAGTGAGACCTACGCTTATTGGCAAGCATTCCACATCTTTTGCTGGGACAAAGATCACCCACCACGCAGGTGAAGGCACAGTTTGCGTAGCAGTAACATGGCTCCCGGATGAAGGCATGCAGAGCTTTGGTGCAAGGGAACGGAGCCACAGGGGCTTCTCTCGGGCTTATCTTTAGCTGCTGAGGTTTATTTTGCAGGTCTGCGCGTCAAGCTTTTTGGCTACGTGAGTGAAGGTAAGTCCCTATCTCAGCGCAGTGACACAACCAGCGTCTGCTCTGGCACCACCCGTCTAGGCTACTGATCTCCAAACATCTCCTTTCCTGCTGAGACTGTGCAGATACCAACCGCATGTGATGGACTGAGCGCAGGGTCCTGCTCTGCGGGTTCTGTTTTTAGTGAAAATGAGCTTCATCCTTGCTCGGCGACTGGTGTTGCCTGGTGACCTTTGAACCGGCACTTAAGCCCCTGGAGCACACAAATTAGACTTCAGTCTGGAAGGACCTCTGCTCCAACGGATGACCTGTTATTTTATCTTGAACAGCGGCAGCCGGCAGCCATGGAGGAGCGTTGGCACATGGCTTTTAGAGCTAATCACTCATGCTCTTTGAGGAGAGCAGGAATTTCGCTCCCTCCCCCTCCAGCAACCTGGGACTTTATTGCAGGTCTGGATCATTTCAGGCTGATCCTTAACTTTTTCTATTTATTTCCCCTGGGCTCAAACTTCTGATACAAGCCCTGGACCTCTCTAGCACACATGATGGAGGCTTTTCACTTGAGCCCACTGAACCCAACCCTTTCTCTGCTGCAGGTCCCCATTATCCCCCTCCATGAGCCACCTCTCATGTCTTGCACCCTTCTGGGATCTCCCCACCAAACCCTGAGTCTCCCATACCAAAATCCTGTCTTCTTGCCTCTTTCAATACCATCATTCATCCCTGATGATGCACAGGCATCAATACAAGGAAGAGGTGAGAAGAAGCAGCTCCCCCACTTCCTTTCTCTCCTATCAAGCCTATAGGGAAAGCCTGAGGCTACAACCAAATTAGAGAGGGGAATCTCCATTTTTTATCACGCCCTGAAGCTTCTAAATATTTGTTCTTTATTCAGTCCAGTTCTGCTTTACCTAACAAGGGCTCCAAGAGCGGGGTAGCAACACACATGCTTACATCACAAGAAAATGACAAGTGTCACAGCAAGCTGAGAGAGACCAAGATTGAAACCAAGACCCCTTGTGACTAAATGGTGGAAAGCCATTGGTAACGTGCCCAAACTGACCCCAAAACTTACATGAGAGCACTGGTGAACAGGGTGAGCTCCATGGCTGCTCCAGCTTCCCTCCTCTCCCACTAGATCTAAATCAGCTGTAGGGTCTCTCTAGGGCTGCTGGTCACCACCTCCATCCATCAGGAGGTCTGAGCTGGTGGGTCAGACCTTAAATTGGCTCCTCCAAGCAGGTGTTGATGGCAGGCTCGTTCCAGCCACAGGGTTAGAGCTCACAGGCTCCCACTGGGTAGGATGAGACCCTGTGAGGGAGGAAGCAGGTGCAGGTGTGACCTCTTGGTCTTGCTGGCTGCGATATCAGGTGTGGTTACTGTTAGAAATATATTGAGAGATGCTCAGCAACACAGGACACAAAAGAAATGAATCTGTTGCATCTGTCCAGAGAGTCTCACAGCGGTGTATCTCCAGCACAGTGGCCGTCACCTCCTTCTCCCATCTACCACCTTCAGGGTGATCCTGCACCTCTGGTCTCTATGGGGTTATCGCTGGACCATTCGCATCCCACGCTGTACGCCCAGTCTGAACACTGGATGCAAACACACAGCTCTCTTGGAGGTCCCTGGGCTAGTGGGACTGTACCTGTCCTCATAGCAAACTGCCCTGCAACCCACAGAAAAGCCATTTAGCAAAAATGCTCCACTGTAAAGCTCCTGTCTAGTTTGGGACATTGCAACTGCAGAAGAGAATTCATGGCCTCTCGCAGAGGACTGCACTCAAAGTAAATAATATTATTTCAGAAAACAAAATTCATTTTGCAGCCCGAGACCAACTGCAACAGGATACGAAGCAGGGGGAAAAAAGTAAAAATGCCTTGCCCCCGGGGCTATTTATTATTTATACACCACTGTGCCTAGATAAACTCCTCCTTGAAAGAGTAGGACGAAAATAATTCTGCAATGTGGAAACAAACTACCTATTTAAAGTGATTTTATGCCTGAATGGCCTCATTATAAAAACAGTCTGCGTGCAATAACTTTTTACCTTTTTCTATATTATCCAATGAACTGCTTTTTGTCACTCTCACCAGTTTCAGTGCTTTCATGCAACCACCTTGGTGGAAAGCCTCCGCGGTTTCCTTAGAAACGTCTTCCTTCCTGGATGTTGACCCATGGTGGTTGAGGCAGCTAAAACCCTGGAGAGGTCCTGTTCAAACAGGAAAGAGCAGACAGTTTAATGGCCAGCTTTGCAGCTCTGTTCCTCCACAGTTTACAGTAGTTGGGAGCTATATAAAAAAAATCATAACGAATGTTTCTTTATTTAACGGTCAGCTTTGTGTTGGCGTTTTCGACAAAAGCTGAATCTGTAGCTCACGGGCTGCTGTCGGGCAGCGGCGGGGTAGGGATGGTCCACTTGCAAAGTGTCGGTGCTTGGGAGGCGGCTCCCCATGTGCAAATAGACTTCGTCCTTCGGAAAAAATACATGCTGTGGAGCTTATAGGTACATTCATCAGTCAGTGGCACAAGGGAGGCAGTCTGAGAAGCTGTAAATAACATCACCTTTCAAGTGTTTTGCAGTGCTTGTACATGAATGCTCTGCAATATCTGAGCAGGAATAAGAGGCCGGGGTCCAGCAGTCCATGAGAGAGCTGGGAAAAACACGTGTGAGGCAGGATGTTATTAAACTAGGCTTATCTCCAGCTCTGCTCATGGCCAAACACTCGTTCTCAGGGACAGGTATCCACCTCATGAGTTGATCACTGCCATTGGCATTACTGGAGATGTTGCTGTCAAAGTTGGAGGAGGCTTTAGGGTGACCCTCATGTGAAGGGACCTGGTGAGACCTTTCTACCATGCACCTCCCACAGAATCGTCCCCACCCACCTAAGCCATCAACGAGAGCAAGCCGATGGGCAGGTCATGCAGGTGTGCACTCTCCAATCTGCTATTCTTGCTGTGTATAGCAGCCACAGACATGGGAAATACATGGTATGAAGAAGAGCAAAATATCTCCAGGACATTTGCGGCCTGGCCCAAGCTGCCCATGGGTCCTGTGGTGAGCATGGCACTCATCCTGTCCCCATCCAAAGGAGGAGAAACGTCTGTTAACTTGAGCACAGTGCTGGTGCACCAGGTCAAAGGACAGCCGGCTTGGAGAGAGCTGGGACCACCTGGAAAAGCCATGAAGAGCTGGCCCAAGGCAGATGGCAGGAGCCGCTACCCATGTCTCTGCCTCTTCTGTGCACCCTCATTCATGGGCAGAAAGTCTGCGTTACATCTCTCTTGCACTCACTTAGCTGCTAAATCTATAGGGAAATCTTGGTTGCAAGGGCTGGGCATAAGCAGAGAGAATCAACACAGAGGCAAAAAAGGGAGAATTGTAATTAACAACAACAAAAATAAATTACGCAAGACCATTTCTCTTAAAGTTTTTAATAGCAAACATTACAGAGAGCAGGTTTTTCAAGCCAAACAGGAAGGAAAACAAGCAAACAACTACAGCCAGCTAATTCACAGGCTTTTACAAGTCAGGTTATCAACAAGGGACCCACAGACAGGAACTGATGAAGCACAAATCTCCAGGGAAACAGATGAGGTTTTCAAAGAACACAAACACATAAAACCCTAAGATGTACATACATTTATAAATAAGCCCAGGGAAGAGCTGGACACCTGATTCCCAGGCTGAGGGTTATGAGCTGGCAGAAGAGTCTGAAGACTTGATCCACACCGTTAAAATATGGAAACGGTTGGGGAGGTAATTTGGGTATTTGCAAATCTTGGATAAGACAGATAATATTAGTGAGAGTGGCTGCTGCTGGCCTGGATGTGACAGCAGAAGAGAAGGGCAAAGAAAAGCTAAAGAATATCGAGAAATGTGGAGGCCAAGTGTTACGCAGCTCCATCCTCTCCAAAGGACAGTGATAGTTACGGAAGGGTGCTCCACAGCACTACACGCAATCTCTAGGGTAGAAACACTGCTATTAAGTCATATCAGAAACTACAAGGCTCTTGAGAGATCCCGAGCTCTGCTTCAGGCTGACCTGCCGCGGGCTGAGCTGCTCTTATTCCTTTCCAAACATCTCCCAACCACCAGACAGTTTATATTTCCAATGACACAGTAATGGATAGGGTTTAATACCTACAGGCAAGAGTTAAATGGCCTCTTGGTGATGTGTAAATTAGCAAGTGGACAGTTGCCCCAGAGAGAAATGGCAAACAAATATTTATTAGTTGTTTCAAAGAACCACAGCCATAAAACTTCGTCGTTTGACTGCTGAAGTGTTTGTGTTTTTACTAAAACCAATGCTAAAGGTGATGGCTTTATTCCTGACTGAGGTAACATTTGTAACTCTGTGATTTACTGCCTTCAGGTAACAGAAAAAAAGCCCAGAATGTGTTTTAATGTACATTGGCTCTTGCAGTATGCCAGGAAGATGCCAAGAAGGAATTTAAATACCATTTTACACGAGCAAAATTACTGCTGGTTTCACTAAAATATCTGATTTTGTGACTGCTGTGCTTTTTATCAGAGCAATCACCCACTACCTGGGCAAAGGGCTCTGGCTAAATGATGATGTAGTGGGACAAAATGATGTAACAAGGAAGGTGACAGGGAGAGCATCATCATTGGAATGTGTAGAATCATAGAATCATAGAATCATAGAATTGTTGAGGTTGGAAGGGACCTTTAAGATCATCGAGTCCAACCTTTAGCCTACCCTGACAAGAGCCACTTCTAAACCATGTCCCTCAGTGCCCCATCTACCCTTTTTTTAAACACCTCCAGAGATGGTGAATCCACCACCTCCCTGGGCAGCCTATTCCAATGTTTAATAACCCTTTCAGTGAAAAAATGTCTCCTAATATCTAATCTAAACCTCCCCTGACGTAACTTGAACCCGTTTCCCCTCGTCCTATCACTTGTCACCAGGGAGAAGAGGTCAGCCCCCATCTCTCTACAACCTCCTTTCAGGTAGTTGTAGAGGGTGATAAGGTCTCCCCTCAGCCTCCTCTTCTCCAGGCTAAACAACCCCAGCTCCCTCAGTCGTTCCTCATAAGGTTTGTCCTCCAGGCCCCTCACCAGCTTTGTAGCCCTTCTCTGGACACGCTCCAACACCTCAATGTCCCTCCTGTAGCGAGGGGCCCAAAACTGAACGCAGTACTCGAGGTGGGGCCTCACCAGTGCCGAGTACAGGGGGATGATCACTTCCCTAGTCCGGCTCACCACACTATTCCTGATACAGGCTAGGATGCTGTTGGCCTTCTTGGCCACCTGGGCACACTGCTGGCTCATATTCAGCCGGCTGTCAACCAACGCTCCCAAGTCCTTTTCTGTCGAGCTGCTTTCAAGCCATTCTGCCCCAATCCTGTAGCACTGCATGGGGCTGTTGTGACCCAAGTGCAGGACCCGGCACTTGGCCTTGTTGAACCTCATACCATTGGTCTCAGCCCATCGGTCCAGCCTGTCCAGATCCCTCTGCAGAGCCAACCTACCCTCAAGCAGATCAACACGCCCGCCCAGTTTAGTGTCATCTGCGAACTTACTGAGGGTGCATTCAATCCCTTCATCCAGGTCATTGATAAAGATATTAAAGAGAACCGGCCCCAGCACCGAACCCTGGGGGACACCACTTGTGACTGGACACCAACTGGATTTAACTCCATTTACCACCACTCTCTGGGCACGGCCATCCAGCCAGTTTTTTACCCAGCGAAGAGTACACCTGTCCAGGCCATGAGCAGCCAGTTTCTCCAGGAGAATGCTGTGGGAAACAGTGTCAAAAGCTTTGCAAAAATCCAAGTAGATAACATCCACAGCTTTTCCCTCATCCACTAAGTGGGTCACCTTATCATAGATAATAGGGCTCGATACTGGATCCAAGACAACATGGAAGATGGGACAGAGAGGACCCTCAGCAAGTTTGCAGATGACACAGAATGGTTGACGGGTTTCCTGCTCTTCGAGGGGTTCTCAAAAGCTGGAGAAATGGGCCAAAGGGAGTCTCGTGATGTTCAACATAGGGAAGTGTTGGGTGAGGAGGAGCAACCCCATGCACCAGAAAAGGCTTGAGGCTGACCATCTGGGTGGCAACTTGGTAGAATAGGATCTGGGTGTTCTGGTGGGCACCAAGTGGAACACGAAGAGACAGAGGTGTACCCTCATGGCAAAGAACACCACCAGCACCCTGGGCTGCATTAGGAAGAGTGTTGCCTTCAGGTTGAGGGAGGTGATCCTTCCCTTCTTCTTGGCACTGGTGAGACACATCTAGAGTGCTGGGTCTGGTGTGGAGCTCCCCAGGACAGGAGAGAATGGACACACTGGAGACAGTCCAATGGAGGGTCCCAAAGATGGCTGAGACACCGGAGCATGTCAAACGAGGAGAGGCTAAGACTGTTTCTCTTCTCCCAAGTAACAGGCGATAGGACAAGAGGAAATGACCTTAAGTTTCACCAGGGGAGGTTTAGATTGGATATTAGGAAAAATTTTTACACTGAAAGGGTTATTAAGCATTGGAACAGGCTGCCCAGGGAAGTGGTTGAGTTGCCATCCCTGGAGGTATTTAAAAGATGGGTAGACATAGATAGAGTTTAGTGATAGATTTTGTCAGACTTAGGCTGATGGTTGGACTCGATGATCTGAAAGGTTCCTTCCAACCTGGGCAATTCTATGACTCTATGATTCTGTGTTTAACCTGGAGAAGAGAAGGCTCAGGGGGGACCTTGCCAAAGTGTATAAACACCTGATGGGGCAGACTAAAGAAGCCTGAGCCAGACTCTTCTCAGTCTTGTGCCAGGGCAAGAGGCAATCAACACAAATTGAAATACAGGAAATTCCATTTGTATGTAAAAAAAGCACTTTTTTTTTAAAGTGAGGGTGGAGAAACACCGGACCAGGTTGCCCAGAGAGTTTGTGGGGTGTCCCTGCTCTATCTACCTTCTAAACTTTGTAAGCCACCATCTAAACTCAAAAAACATAATTAGGCACCTAATTACCTAGCAGGCTATTCAGAAATACTGAGGGGACACAAAAAATCTTTGGCTTCAGTAGAGACCACACGTAAAGCAAAGCATTGTCTAACAGGAGTGAGGCTGTCCGAATCTAAGGATACAGATAAATTCTTGTAGTCTTGTATATATGTCTTAAAGATATATATGTGGATATATATAACACAGAAGTATTTCCTAAGTTGCAGTAACCTCGAATAAGACCCACGCTGAAGAGTGAGCAGTTCGGCATTAGGAGAAGAATTCAATGTTAATTTTTTCCTTGCATTTTTAGGGTGTCACTAAAACGTGCTGTCATTTGGTTGAGGTTAACCTACAGAAAAAACTAACTTTTCAAACTGACGTATAGGTTGCCAGATTGGAGCCTAGACAGAAAGGCACCAGGCACTTGTGAAGGACAAGGAAATGATGAAGGCACCTGGGTGTGTGCCATAGCTGAAACTTCTGAGCTTACTTCAGTACATCTTCAATAAGTGCTTGGACGGATGAATGGCTTGAGCGTATACAACGGGGGTTGGAGTACACACAAATCTGAGCTTAATAGACAGTGCTGCAAAAGTCATGGAGAGACCCCAAAATCCATTAGTCTCGCTGTGTGCCATTTTCTTATTCCCCCTCGGACACGACAGTAACTGCCCCTGAACGAAGGGCTGTGGTTTAGTATGAATTTATAGAAGATCATGGCATGTAGACTTCAGTCCAGCCTTTGAAATAACTTGCGTTTCAGTGACCCCAGCATCCCGAGTCAACCTGGTTAAGGAAATATGCACTGAGAGGTCGTAAACGAGGCCAGGCCCTCTATAACGCTGTGGAGACTCGTCCGTGCCGGGAGACAGCCATCCTTCAGGCTCTGCTTTCCTACGGTTTCTCTCTTATCTCCGTGGATAGTACCGTCACCCTGCAAAATGGGCACTCTTTGAAATAGATGGCCCCCAAATGTTTGGCTTGAGGATTAAAACAAAACTCAGGGAGAACACTCTGATGATTTCAAAACACGAAAACAAAGTTTGATGATGATTCCTCTCCGCAAGAATTTCCCAGGTCTGCAGGGAAGCTGTTTTTCAGCTTTCTCGGGGGAAAAGACATAGCTACTAGTCCGCTTACAGTGGGGAAAAATACATTCTTTTCAGTATAGACGAGTGAATAGTGGCTAAAGTATTTCACTGCTCTGTTGTTGTTAATTCATCTTTCAGCTGAGACTATGACAAAAAAAAAATGCCATCCCCAAAGGAAGACTTCATTTTTTCTGGGAAGACATGAATTAGCACAAATTAAAATTCTATCCGCATAATTCACTTGGAATTTTAATTGAAATGCTTTTGCAATCTTAATTACACCATTTGTTCCTCATTTAATTGCGTAATGCTCCTGAATCAAGTTAAAAAGGAAAAGCTGCTGCCTGGCTTTCTTATGAGACACCTAAGCCTGGGTAGCTGTTCCTGGGAAGCTTTGAGCGTGTGTCATCAGGCAGCTGGTCCCAGCCTCCTGGGGCTATATATTCTCCGTTCTTCCTTAGGACGCATTAGTATTAACTTGAAGAAGCCCTCTCTGCCCCACCAAAAGCCAAGTCACCCAGGTGCCTTCAAGGAAGCTTTGACAAAATGAGAAGCAAAAGAAGGGGAGGAAGAAAAATAACTCCAGGACGGATTTAGATGAGCTGTTATTAATGAAGAAAATTCCTTTATTAACCCCTCCAAGTCAGCTGTGCTGGGGGAGGGAGGGGAAAGTTGCGAAGATAACTGAAATACATGAGAGGGACAAACCCCACAGTCTGCGCAGAAAGACATGACACGTTAGATAAATCCTCATCGACTATCTGCATGTTTACACTGCTTTTCTATAAAATAACTGGACTGTCGGCTTTCCACAAGTGCCGAATGCGGAGCTGAGTGACTTGGTCTGAAAGTCAGATGAGTTTTACGTGGCCTCTAATCCCCCCAGACTACTTTCCTCCATGAAGACTACTGCTTCATTATGTAGAAGGTGAATTTTATAGCACCACCAAAGTCCTTTCTCATGTGTTATCTTTGCCTAGAGAATAGGACTTTTGACATAAACCTGGAAGGTAGTTCAAAGTCTCGCTGCATAAACACACATCCATTTTTTGTACTTTAGGAATAGGTAATGTAAGAGTTGAAAGGTGAAGGTTATGGCAGTTCGTGTTTATTTCACCAAGAGCCAAGAGATGGGAAACATCTGGCACTTACACACCACGCAAGTCTTAAAAACAAAGAGACCTAGACTTTAGTCCGGCTGAGCAAGCACTGGGATAAAAGCTAATGACAGGCTGCTTATTTAAAGGGATCATAATACAGAACAGCCATGTAGGGAACCAGGGAGGATTCGGGAGGGGGAAAATGAGGGGAAAATTTAGCTTTGTATTTCCAAGTTAAGGGTCAAAGCCTGACTTCAGTTACACTCCAGTGTCAATCCTGACCTGCAGGTCTCATACAGCATGTAGGACCCTCCAGATTTCACCCTTTCCTTGTTTCCAACACGACCGAATATCCAAAGCAGCGCTCAGAAGTGCTGCTGATGTGCTTTATGTGTGACGATGTAGAAGTCCTCCGGACGAATCGTTTTCACGAAGGTGAGAGGAGAGCCTCAGCACAGAAGTGGCTCACAGGGATGTGAGTTGTTGTGTTAGTGTAAAAAACCCATCGGCATTTCTTGGGAATGATGGAGGCGCTCAAGCACGTTGCTGTGGCTTCCGCGGAACAGATCTTCACCTGCTTTATATCTTCTTGAAAAGTCTAGTCCTGAAAAAGATGTTCTGCAGAGTCAGGCTCCCTCCTTTAGAAAATCCCATGCTGAACACGTTCATTTATTGTGGCAGCTCCTCTTCAAAACACATCACTTCTGATCTCCCATCTTCCCTACTCATTCCCCAGAATAAAATGGTCACTTCAGCATGATCCATTTTGGTAAGCAGAGATTTACTCAGAAACTGAAGAGTGATGACTCTTTTTCACCTTTCCCCACTGCCCATTCATACTGTACAGACCATGCTCCCACACCAGCTCAGACAACGTGGATGGGCTGCATGGTCACCCCCAGCCTCCTGGCTTTGCCTAATGTCCTCTCCACAGCCTAGCAGTTACGTGAGAGCTTCATCTCCCACCACAAAAAAAAAAAAAAGATGTAAAAGGAAAAAGTAGGATTATTTGTTCATGATGTATCATCCATGTGTCATTTCTCAGCCAAGAACACATATGCTACAGCCATGCTGTTCCGTTCATGGTCCCCTACCCACTGCTTTGATGACAGTGCGAGAAACTTAGAGCTAAGGAGAGAGCCACTTTTTGCTTTCGGCAAGGTAAGTTTCCGATCCCAACCCCTCAACAACACCAAGAATTAATATTTAACATATCTCCAGAGTAACGAGGAAATGTGGACTTCGCCCTCTAAGATTTTAAAGCTAACTATTGAAAACAGGGCGTTCTCTACTTGGTGGCAAACATGCAAGAGAGTCCTCTATAACATGTTGGTTTTTCAAGAGAAAAGACCTGTCGTAGGCATACAACTAAGCAGCATGAAACCTCTTGATCCCATAACATGTGAGAAGGAAAGAATGGTTACTGCCCTAGAAAGAGATTTCCAAGGGTGGCTATGTGACAGGAGCTCAAGTGCTCCAATTCTTATGAAGGCTGCGGTTTGCACCCAACTGTAAGATTTGTGGTATCACACCACCCGTGCCGTGTGCCAGATGAACGACACGCTGCTACAGCATAGACAAACTCCATTTAATGGTTCACATTTGTCAAAAAAAAACCAACCAAAAAAAAAAAAACCCTTTATAACAGCAGGTTTTTTAGCATATCAGTATTGTCTTAACTTCATGTTGGACCAGCTATCTTCTGCCTTTCCACAGCAGGGGTGCAGCTAGCACAGAAATATAAAGCTGGTATAAATTCCATATCGTGTCCCTTGGCTAATTTGACAAAACACAATCATGTGTCCATGCCTGATCCGCATTAGATTTATAGTCCTGGGTGAGCTGGTAGTGCACAGATCTGGTATTAATAATCCTGGAACCACAGCCTAAATCTATTAGCTGGAAGCAGTTATATGATTCTTAATCCTATTTTGTGTCAGAGCAGATGACTGCAACCAAGAGGGAGCAGAAATTACATGTTTTTGCCTGGCTAAACTTGCCCTGAGTCTGAGCTTTTAGGGAGTTCGAGCCACTCCAGGTACTAATCTTAAAACTGATGTGTTGGGGGGCACTTTATGGGAATTGAAAGTAGAAATCCAAGAGCCCAAAGGGTGAAGTTTTGTCCTGTAAGAAATAAACTCCTTTTACTTGAAAGATGCTTATAGCCCATGCAAAGAAATGTCATCTATGTTTGAGAACCCACCATTGGAGGAGGATGAAAGCTTACACGCTCAACATAATTTGCAAGCATGGTAAAGATTTGGAACAGTATTCCCTGAAAACTTAATGAGACCCATACTGCAAGAGTCCACCATAAAAAAGCAGCTCCCTTCCTCAGAATGATTTGCCCACGCTAAATATCTGAAAATCATAATCCTGCTGTTTCCTCAGCAATTAGATATTTTTATATACTACATTTCTTTAATAATACTAAAACTTTTTTTTTTTTTACTTAAAAAAGCCGTCTCCTTACAAACACGTTATTAAATTACGGTTTATAGCTCTTGCAGTGGGGTAAATTATGGTGGTTTTATTAAAGTATTTTAAAGACTGGAGTCTTACCGACATGTTGCTCGTTGCCAATAGTTGGCCAGGCCCATGAACGCTGCAAAGGTGCGCGTTGCATCTCGTAGAGTCCTTCTGCGCCCCAGGAGGGAATTTATGTTTGGTTTTCCAAATAACGGGATATCACAGAAAGCACGTCCCAGCTGACTCCGAAACTCTGATGGCTAACACCCATTATCTATGTTGGGGGTGTCGTATTTTCTCTCTCACAAGCATTGTGACCCCAGGAGGAGGCGGCTGTAGCCTGTTACTGTTCTTCTGTTTATTCTTATTGCACTAGTTTATTTGCTTCTTTGCAAATGGCCCTGCTTCTCCACAGCTGCTGGCCCACCAGGAGCTCCTCAACTTGAAGTGCTACACATGCTTACCCAACTGAAAATCATGAATAAAGTATTGGCAACACCCAGGCTGCATAAAGATGCAGTGACAATGCAAACTCACGCCGCTCGTCCAGCCATGCCAAAGGGCACGTGCGCCTTCAGGACCCGCTTCTCCTCTGTGTTACCCTCCCTGGGGTTACACTGGTATCACATTGGCAGTAAGAAAAGGGAAATCATATCCCAGATATTAAACAGAACACTTGGGCCTTGTTTGGAGTCAATACTGCGTTTTCCCACTTCCGCAGGCGTGTATCTGTAATTGATAACTCTGTGCTTCTGTCATTGTGTTTTCTGATGTTAAATTGCATTGCGAGAACAGACTTGCACGCGCGTGCGGTCGCGGAGCCGAAGCTCCAACAGCCTCTCCGGGGGCTGATCCTGCGGGAGAGCTCCCTTGTCTTCTGCTCCGAGCAATTTCTGCGCACGGCATTTGGCACTGAAACAGGAAATTAAGGGCTGTAGGAAAGCAACCTTTGGCCTTTAATTCACTTTTTAATAAAATCATTAAAAGAAACCTACTCCCTGCCAGACATTATGGGAAATTGCTTTAATGATACTTGCAAGCAAAACACATTCACTCAGCTGCATGCAGGGCTTGCTCAATAGCTTCAGCTCGCTTAGTTGTGTGTTTGCAGTATGAAAATGGTTTGAATTATAAAGTCAGACTAGAAAGTTTTATACGAACCAGGCCATGATAACAACTAGAGGCCAGGTTCTGCCCATTATACACTTCTCCAACACGTAAACAGCAGTTATAAAGTTTTGCTAGAAAAGAACAGTAAGTTTGAGCCAAAGACCAGCATCAGCGACACAAAAGAACAAGGAGAGCAGAGGGCTTTTGCATCCTACCAGTCTCTACTGGGAACAAAATGGGTGCCATTAATCGTACAAGTGACGGGCACACGGCTGTTCTCCTGTTGACTTTAGAGTTTGCCGTTGCCGGTTTGTGTAGGCTCTTGTGAAAAAATGCATGGCATTCTTCTACTAGAGAAGAGGCAAATCTTGCTTTATAATTGTTAAATTCATAACTTACCGCTTGGGCAAGTATAAATCTATTTAGGAAATTTTATTAATTGCACTGAGCCTATGGATAGGTAGATGGTTACTGAGGACACCTGAAAAATCACAGGCGAGATCTGTGCTAAACCAAATTCATTGCCTTGTTCCAGCAGTGAAATTTTAAAAGACTGAATAATTTCTATCTATCAAGTGCACGATTCGCCTTCATGGACTGACTTACTCTTTCTTTCTTTCTTTCTTTCTTTCTTTCTTTCTTTCTTTCTTTCTTTCTTTCTTTCTTTCTTTCTTTCTTTCTTTCTTTCTTTCTTTCTTTCTTTCTTTCTTTCTTTCTTTCTTTCTTTCTTTCTTTCTTTCTTTCTTTCTTTCTTTCCCATTGTACAGAACAATGTTAATCAACAAACCTGGTAGTCAGTTTTCTACAATCAATAAATTCTAAGTCCAAGCCACAGTAGCTTTTATGTCTGTACGTTGTAAAAGTAAATTTACATCATATGTCAAACATTACACATGAAGACAAAAACAACGCTGATTTCTAGTCCTAAAAGATATATGTGTATCCATAAAACCAGCAAGCTGTGTCCTGAATACAGCTGGAAGATCATACCCTGACCAAATGGCTTTTTGTCTAAGACTGGAGATCTGTCAGACTCAACTGTTTTCCAGAACCGCATCTGTTTCAGGGAGCTTTGGGAAAAGGCAGGACGAGCCCCTGGTTTTCTGCTGGTCCTGGGGGAACACAAATTTTCCAGCTTCTTGGGCTGTGGAGCAGCCGAGGGGTCATGCCAGGTTCCCAGAGGCTCTGGATTGGCAAGGACTGAGCCCAAATCAGAGCTGCGCTGCACACCCTTCCCCGGCAGACAGCCAGGCAGCCTGGTAAAGTTTGGTCACCAGAGGGAAATGACGAAGGAGGAAAGACCCAGCTGTGCTAATTAATCCCAGGCTGACTTGATAGCACCAGCGTGATCACGAGAAAAGCAGATCTGATCCTGGCAAGAGGGACTGAGCAGAAACAAGGGAGCAGGGAAGCGTTTGCGAGAGGCGTTGATAAGAGCCCGTCGGGGATCCAGCGTGCATTGCCGTGCAGCCTCCGAGCAAGGAGAATCCCAGCCAGAAGAAACGTAGGAAAAGGGCAACTAGAAAGACCAGGGAATAAGCAGCATTTCTTACAAGACAAAACTTAAAACCTGTGGAACCCCTAGCTCACTAAAATGAAATCTAAGAAGGACACAATACCTATCTAAAACTATGTTGGAGAAGAGCAGCAGAAAGGAAGAAAACATCGCTTCAATTTAAAGAGCAAATGTGGCACAAGGAGGATGGAGTATAATCTCTGCCCATAATTACATAAACATACAACGAGCTCCACTCACTAAAGGAAAGAATGGTCAGCACAGTTTTAAGGTTCGTAAGGTAGGTTTTAAGGTAGTAAAATCTTCTTGCAATGGCCATACTTTTTTTCCCCCCAAAATGAACATATATTGCTACTCATCTTTCTGAGTCCAGGAGCCTGCACCGTGGAGGCTGGGGAACATGTCAGAAAGGGAAAAGGTGGAAGCAGAAGAGAAGACCCGTTCATGGGCTCTTTGTTAGTGTCATTTTTCACGTCCTCCGCGAAAAAATGCTGCTTCTGGAGAGCAGACGACGAGAGTATTTCCAGAACATTTTCTACTGTTTTCCAATGACATGACATTAGTTTGTTTGGGTGGACTCCTTTCTTTGGCTAGTTGTGTCCCCATTCTTGGCTGCAAACCTCCACGGATGAGTAAGGAAAGGAACGCCACCTATTCCCACAAGTAAAGAGGCTTTTTGAGCTGCCCCTGTGTACCTTTCTCATGGAAGGAATTTATTAGAAAAGCCCTAATGAAAATTAATATATCTCTGAAATGTGGTTTTTTTCTAATACCTCACCATCTTGCTGGGAAGTGACTGGGTGGAGGCAGTTGGATTTCAAGCTGGATAAACTGCCACCTGGTGAATGCTAAAGACTATTTTTGCCTTTGCTAGGTGTGGTCTGGTTTACGCTTAGGAGAAGAACTGATCCTCCGATATTTATGTTGTACAACTAGGGATTACAACACAAATAGGGATATCATGAAATCACTGCATTGCTTTCTCCCAGCCACGCTGCACAGAGATTATTCTAACACAACGGTTCCTTCTAGAGCCCCCAGGCCAGAGCAACCTGAAATCAGGCATTCGCAGCTCCTGCTAATCCAAAATACTTTCCCATCCGACGCCAAGATGCCTTAAGAAGCCATTCTGCGAAACCTGTGCTACCTGCTGGTAACGCAGAAATGACAACGCTTCCTTACAAGGATGGTGAAGGATGCCAAGGGCCATCCACCAAGTGTCCAAACCCGGTGGTGATGAGGCCACAGCGGTGTCATGGGGAGATTTGGGATGCCAGGCTGCAGCAGCGCCTTTCAGACAGCTCGTGGCATCACAGACCTGCTCTGAAGCCTATTGACACTGAAGGACTCCCACTGGCTTTTATCAGCTTTGGCTCGCGTCCTTGGCATCTGGTTCGTGCCTCTTTATTTATAATGTCATGCATATCAGAAGCAGCCTCCCAGGGAAAATACGCCAACTCATCTTCTTGCTCAAAGCAGCCATTTAGCTGTGATCGTAATCTGTGATTTCATTGCTAGCCCCTATTTGCCTTCGCTGTTAGACTCTCCGGGGATAGAATTTTATTTCCTTGGCACAGCTTAAACATTGTGCTGTTCAAATCTATCTGTCTATTTATCTCATGCATACCTATATAATAAGCGTGTATGTGATGAATAATAAGTACATAGGTGTTACGGGCCTCCTTTGTATTTCTTTGGCACTATTAATAGCCCTTAAAAGCGGGAATAACTCTCACTTGTGCCAGCTTTAAGCTGTCTCGATACAGTCCAAGCACTGAAAGGGAGTTTTATTATAAACAGAACATTTCTGAATAATTAGTCATTCCGATATAAGACACATATAGCAATTCCAAATAACCCCTGCATGCGTTCTTGGTTGAAAGGGGCAAATGAACGGCGGGGAAAAAAGGGAGTCAAAATAAGGAGCTAAGGTATAGAATCCAGCCAGGAAAGCATGGACTTTTTTTTTTTCCTCCTTATTCATATAATTTGCTGTAAAGCAAATGGGTAGGATACCCAAGTATACCTCTGACAGTACCTCGGCTACACGCGCAACAGTGGGGCGTAAGGGTGGGGTGCTGGACAACATCGTCTGCTAGTAACCACCAAGCGCGGTCCCAAAAACTAAGTACCAAACTCTTGGCACGGCAGCAGTAGACGTGCAACCTGCCAGGCTGCCCAGAGGCATCTCCGTGCGTAAGCTGGCGCAGCCACTCACTTGTTTCACTTTTAAGTAACCCCAACGATTATAAACACATGCACTTTTTAGCTTTAGCAGCTGTTGCAGAATTCACCAGGGTGAGATGGTCAAGAAACTCGTGCGAGGCAGGAAGTTTGGTGGTTCCTCGTAATTTCAATGGATGTTTCACCGCACTCCATTCTTTTTTTCGGAAACATAATGAGTCGGCGTGCGGCACACCCAGCCAGAGGAGGCTATAATCCATAAGGACACACTCTACGGTATTACTCACTGCTTTCTATTCACTATCCAGCTCATGTTGCTCTTCCTGAAAGTCAGTCTTGCCCTGCCTCAGACGAGTGGCTCATTATCATATGGAAGTGGACTCACAGGACGGTCTCTGTATGGCAGGGTAGGACACAAAATGACCCTGAGTCTTTAAACACATAGCACAGTTCAGGAGAACCCATAGGAACGCGTTATTTTTGCTGGGTTAACCATACAGCAGGATCATTTTAAGAATGAGAGCTAATTTCTGCTTTTTTTTTCCAGTCATCGCATGTTTTCTCTCATGCCATCTGAAGTCTCTCAAATCCAGCCAAGCACATCTTTAGTAAATAAAGGTTGAAAGAGCTTTGTTTTGCAGTCATGTAACATGAAATTATATGTAATATATGAAATTAAAAACAAACAAACAAACAAAAATCGGAGTGGTTCATAGGAATAATGCATTTCTTCTCTGACTAATACAAAAGGCATTGTCAGAGCACTCCCAGAACCAGCATCTATAAACGGCCTCAACCTTTGAAATCCTGCTGCCGTGTATTTTGAAAGCACCGGTGAGCTGGCAGACCTCGGGCATCGTCTTCCGTGCCATGAGACGTGGGCTGAAAGTTTGGAGGAAATTTAACTTCTCCTTCATTCAAGACTCTACCAGACGATGGTCTCCTGCAATCTCAGCCGCGCTAGGGCAGTGTCAGCGTGGAGGGAAAGATCACAGTGATTTACCGTAGTACGCCCGTCCTTGGCCAGAACAACCCCGTCCCAGTAATGGATGGCCCAACCTTGCAGTTGAAATCCAGATCCAGGATGGGCTCACAACAAGCTATTCACTTTGGTTGTGTGGTTTGGATTATCCATGCTAATTTCTGCTCTCTGAATGGCAGGAGGTTCCGTTGCTGCAGGCTTACATTTTATCAGTAAGCTGCAAGGAGACATAAATAGTCTAACTATAGCTGAATCTGTCACAGGAACCACACGAAAATCCCAAGAAACCGGAGTTTGGACAGTGCTTCCTTAGACTTTAGTAGCAATTGTGGTATCTAGCAAAGGTGGGGGTTTTTGTTGTTGTTGTGGGTTTTTTTGTTTTTTAAATTCTTTATGATTACTTTAATGGAAGAGGAAAATTGAGTGCCTGACTTTGCAGCTTGCTTTTGGGATTTGGAAGGATTTTTTCCATACTAGGGATCAGGACTGTTACTACAAACCACTCAGAAATCCCACTGAACTCCCTCTGTCACAGGGATACCGTGCCTGAAACACGCTTTGTGCACCCTGAGGACCCTTTAGACCATAACAGCTTGGTCCCTAGTGCTAAAAAACAGGCAAGAAAAAACTTGTGCCTTTAATGCCGTTACAGCAGGGCAGCTTCTTACCACACACAGAAAATGGCACAGAGCTCTAAGTCTGTATTGCAAAGTTATAAATCAGCCCCATTTACATAAGTGGACAAGTTCAAGTCGAAGTTATCAAGTATGACGGCTCGAGTGGCATCCTGTACGTCAGCCCCAGAACTGAATGACCCCTCTTTTCCTTTTGCCAAGGAGACAAATGGTGAGATTGTGTCAGATTTTATCTCTGATTCACATTTTTAGCTGGGGACATAGGAAATTTTAAACTGAAAATAATGTCTTTCTTGGGGCGTGTTGCAACTTTTTCCTGACGAGGTCTTTATTTTTAAAAACAGGGCAATAAACAGAACAACACCCAAATAATGACAAGATTGAACTTTACGGATGTTTTTAAGCATTTGTCATCAAAGAGATACTGAGCTGCTTGTCTCCAAAGGCCAGCTCATGAATGACTTTCCTTGCAGCAGGACAGCATAGCATGCCTTGGCCTGTGCCGCTACCCCGGCTGAGATAAAGCCCTGCCAGATCTTTCATCTTTGTCCCACTGACAGAAGGTCCCTGGTGATCCTCTGTTGAAATATCAAAGGACTAATGACATACCACACTCGCTCGCCCACCATGAGGCTCCCCAGGACCATGATCTGGCCATGACATCTTATAGAAACCAGCAGTTGCTCTTGCATCAGCACGGATGATCTGTGGCCGGGTTGGAGCACCTATACATGTCAGAGTGCCATAAACGGGATGCAGCCTGGTGGAAGATGGGGTCTTCGGTCTTTATGCCCCACTTAGCCAAGCAAAGTTCCCCTATATTAAAAACAAAACAAAGTGAAATAAAAAAAAAACTATCGGGAAGACATCCTAGTCCTTCTCTGCAGAGCAGTCAGATCATGTAATGTTAATACACAACTCAAGCGGAGACGCATTGCCCTTTCCCTTTGTGTTAGATAAACAGCAGCTTCTTTCTTTTTTGCTTTCTTTGTGAAGGAAATCGTAACTGTGTAGCTTGCCGTATTACTCAGAGGCTGAGTTACTAACAGCCTTCACAATCCTTTCCATTAGGAAACAACCAAACAAACTTGACAGGAGCATCATGTATTCGATCACTTTTACCAAATGCTGTTTATGTTATGTTTAAAGTGGATTTAGCACTCACCAGACTATATCACTGTTTGAAACACAGGCAACAAAAGCTCTTGCTATTAACAGGAAAGGGACAGAAGAGGTCCTTCACACATCCTTGAAAGCTCTCTGCTGCTCTTCTGGCTCTGGAGCCAAAAGTGCAGCGAGGTCTCACATGCGGCCATGCGAGTCCTGCAGAAATTGCCAAAAACATGCCCAGAACATTGACCGTTTTCTACCTCTGAGAAAGTGAGCGGGAAGGTCAATCCCATCGACTCATTCAAGAAGCAAAGGTTGACGGCCTTATGCTGGTGACTGCCATCGCCGCCAAACTGGACTCCATTCAGAATAGCAATTGTTCTTCCTGCAGCGGGAATTTAACCGGTGGCTTTAGTGACCTGGCCTTTACGGGGGTCAAAAAGACAGCCAGAAGCCTCACGGCCATCCAGCTTAAAGCCTGCATCAACAACAAACAAGAGGGGACTGTCTTTGGTTTCCTATCTGCACCTGGACCCACCACAGCGGCTCATGAGAGCCATGCGCTTCATCTCATCTCTGGGTTATCCTCCACAAAGCCAGTGGGATTCCATCCGGAGAAATTCTGTAAAGTGTGGTGAGTGGTAGCAGCAGCGTTTCGTAAAAATGTTTGATTTCACACAATTAGCCGCTTAGTCCGCAAAAGTATGTTTCTGAGAGAATTCCCATTTGTCTACTGTGCAGTAAAGCTAATTAATTTCACCTGACAATGTTACATTTTAAAACTGGAAATATCTTTTTTTTTTAAAGAAAAGCTTCCTGATCAGCCAGGCCTGTGGTGAGGCAGCGCTTATTCTTCCTTGGTTGGAAGAGACTTTGTGCCACGTGCAGACAAAAAAGGGATTATTAACCCCAATCCCTCCAGTGAACATCACACCAGTCCTGCAAACCGCTCCCCCGTTCCGATAAGGAAGGAAAATACAAATGCAAAATTTATTGGTCATCAGGCAGCATACTGTGGCTGGAATTTTCCAACGAGCTCAGCGTCTCTAGCAGTGGCCAAACATTCAAAAGAAGCCCTTCGTAGTCCAAAATAAATGTCTACGTTTTCAGAAGACAGGCAGAGATTAGGCAGTGTCTGGGAAGAGATTTTTGTTATCACTTCCAAGTTTTATTTTTGCACGTGAATTTTGTCCTCGGGCCTGGCCAAGCTGGAAGAGGCACAGGATGCTCTGCCGCTCAGGAGGACCAGACAAGCACAGGCACCGCCGAGCCACGGGCTGGCCGTGCTGCTGGATGCGCTGCTTCAGTGGCGCTGGGAATTCCTGCCCCTGGATGATCACTGCAATTTCAGCGTGGTCTGGCCACGTCCTCCACGCCTGGGCCAGGCAAAGAGTGACGCAGAGCCGGTATCACCTTAAATCAGAAAGATTCATCAGCTGTGCCCTCCGGGGCGTAAGAGAAAAAGCCTTGCAAATACTCACACCCCAGAAAAGCGAACACACAGAGCGTATCGTATTGCCTACTGTAACACAAGAGAAATGAGAAATCAAAGACACTGGAGACTTTTATTGTTCTTCTTAAGTTCTCTCCCAGCAAATACGGTGCCCATATTTTACAAGGCTACAACACAATAATCTACCACCACCACTTTAACGACCAAGCAGTTGCAGAGTTGATCTATAAACTGATGTTGCCATTTAATGTGGTTTCCAGTGAACTGTAAAATTTATAGCTGTAACTAACACCCCCCCTGCCCCTCTCTCTTTTATGTTCTCCTCAAAAAACAAGCTGCTCCACAGCTCCAAAAGGCAAGGCGCAGAAAATCAATGTGTAACCTGAAGTGAGCTAATTAGGATCATATTCACATACCGTGGATCTGTGGCCCTCTGGTCAATTAAGCAGAGATTAATGTCTGACACTGGATGGATAAACACCACCAAAAGGAAGGCACGGAAATATTCAGATCCACCCTTTTCGCACGGCTTCTTTCATGAATAGTGGCAAAACTGCTGTGCAGAGCAGAGACCCTCTGGGAACTTTCTTCCACAGGCTTTCCCTACTCTCTCCTTTGCAAACTTCTCAGCTCTTTTCGGGCAGCCTCACCACCATCGTCATCTCATCAAGGTGCCGCTGGCACCCCTCCTTTGGCAGCCGCCTGGCATGGGTGTCCTTCCCCTCAGTCGTGCCGGTGAGCGCTGGTGAAAGATGAAATCCTCTTCTGCTCATCTGGCCTGGCCCTTCTCGTGTCCCCTTTCAAGTGATTGATGGGATTTAAACGGGCTTCACTTCAAGTCCACCGCATGGGGGGAACTTTGTCCCAAACGAACGTCATGTTGGAAAATCTTCTTGGGCGCTCACAAGCGCACGAACTGATTTAAGCGCACTGTTGTGAACGCTTGGAATAAAAACTGGGGGCCTGATCCCAAAGCCCATTAGCCTTTGGAAAGGCTCCCTATGATGTCAGTGGATTTTGGAACAAGCTTTTGATGCTTTCTGGTAAGGGCTGATGGAAAAAAATCTCCAAGCTTAATTGGGCTGGGGGGGAGTTGGTAAGGAAAATGTTTTTAGATGAACACCACCTTTTCAGGGGATGCATATGTTTGCTTGAGGTCCATTGATACTTTCTGTAGAAAACTCCCACGCTTACTGCTTTTGTGTATTTGTTTATAGGGTGTAATTTTTTTTTTGGGGGGAGTTTAACTTTCTGACCTCATGCGAGATCACACGTAGTGTATTAATCTTCTCAACAGCTTCCTAATAGGAAGGAGGATCCATTTCAAGACTTATCTGGATATTCAATCAAACCTTTGGCCTCCTCTCCCCTGCCACTGTCTCTCCACCACGAGCGCGGCTGTCTGCAGGCACCGGGAGTGGTGATGATGCCGTGATGTATTGAGCAATAGATGCACACTGTTTCCATGGGAGGTTTCTCAGGGGGATGGGGAGAGCAGTCCAAAGGGACACAAAGTCTTCCCTGGGCCATGCTGGGAGCTCCCGGGGCTGCAGCGTGCGTCTACTGGCTGATGAGAGAAGTCACAATCTTTAGCATCATGACGGCAGCACTTCTTTAACCACAGACTTGCTTTAAGGTGGCTTTTTCTGGAGCCAGAGTGCGAGAGCCAATATGGGGTAAGGCTACCTTATGATGGTTTATGGAGAATTGTCATGCTAAGAATTGCCATGTCAAGGCTGCCACGCTTTTATTAAACAACAGAGCAAAACGAAAGCAGAGGGCCAGATTCTGATGTCACTTTTGCTAGTAAAACCAGACACAAGTCAATGGGTAATAAACTTGCCGCTGGAGAACCACCGTGCGGTGCCATGTAATTATGGTTGACCACATAAAAATTGGTGGAGGTGGGAATGGAAGAAACCTGCCATCCTAGAGAGAAAAGAATTAGGAACTCTAATAGTAGAGGGAAACGGGATGGATAATGAAAAACTGGATCCAAGTGCCTGGTTTGGGACGTTCAGAAGTGTTTGATTAATTTTCTTCTTTTTCCCTTAACTCAGTACATCGCTCGCTGTCTACATTTGCCAGGAAGGACTATCCACTGGAAGTCTCCCTCCTCAGCGCAGTGCAATTATTCCAAGATATTGGTGTGCAAGGGTGCAGACACAAGGACCCGCTGCTTCCCGATAGGGCTGGATGCGGAAGCACCAAGCCACTTGGAAGCATCTCAGCAGAGCTAGAGGATACTGATGGAGTACCACCTTACATAGCCAGCTAGTGTGCCACCAAAGAGCCCACCAGGCAGAACCAACAAAAGCGCGGTTGCAAATAGCAACAAATATTATCTCTGTGAATCTGCTCTGCACACTTGGCAGCAGGGAGAGCTCAACCCTAGTTTTACAAAATACCCTGGCAGCTGTGCTATTTATATGTTCGCCAAGCTTTCATTAACGTTAACACGTGTTAATGGGCACCCCGTATTATTTTGGGACACTAAAAGTGAGGTGCATTTAATTTCCTTAAATAACAAATATGGGTCAAGCAAAATAAACCATGGATCATATTTTTTTTAAGAAGAAAAAAAAAAAAAATGGGCGTTTAACAGGATTCGGACAGAGCAATGTCTGATCATATTTACAGCATTTATAGGTTTGGAAATCTCTAAAGAAATCAGAGGAAACCTAAAGCCTGCCTGAGTACATTGAGTGAAATTCCTCTTGGTAATGCATAAATATTCCACAGGTCTTTACAAGAAAACCCTTTAAACTATATGTAAATATTCCACAATCTTTTAGAAAATGTCCAATTTAGAGGTGATGCTTAAAACAGGCTCTTTTTTTACTTTTAATTTTTTAAATGCCATTTGCAGATCATATCATTTCCCTCGGATTTCTTCCTTTTCCTAAAAACACCAGTGTTTCCAAACAGCCATACAAAGGCTTTTGAAACAGAGTCCTTGTGTTGTTTTAAAAAAAGTTCTCAAATATGAACTACACGCACTTAAATCAAATTGCAGCTACAAACAAACTTACTTCTCACCTCATCTTGTTCCTTAGGATTTAATGGAAAACTGGCATAAAGTGTGGCAACAGAAAAAAATACCTGCCACAAAAAATAAATTTGTCATACTTGGGAAAATCCATTCATCAAAGGAGGGAAAAATACAATGAAATCGTGAGAAGTTTATGGAATAAATCTGTAACTGATTTGGCTCTAATATTTAATCTCCCTCTGCTCCCTTGTAGTGTGATATTGTGTTCACCCTGCACAACTTGAACACGACAATGGGTTTTTAGTAGCAAATTTATAACTTCATCGGGATATTCCTGGTATGGTAGGACAAAGACAGTGTCTTCCGAGTGTTTCTGATTCTGGCCAGAGGGACAGATGCCCGGGGAGGTAAATCGGACATAGTTTGACCAGTAACACATGACTTTGTAGAAGCGCCATTGATGTACACCACTGGAGAGCCTGGCTCTAATCTGCACTGGAAAAGGCACTTTCAAAGCAAAACCGCCCTGGTACACACCGGTTCCAGTTAAACACAATCCTGGTTGGTCCTGGGAGCCAGGATCCGGGATCACAGGTTTGTAGTGCCAGGAGAAACGCTCTCAGCTTCGACCTTTAACGCAATAAAAAACTTTACCCTCGCACACCGTGACGGCGACGCTGAGCTTGCTGACACACCAGGCTTCAAAGGAGGGCGAGGGGCGGCTGTGAAGGAGCTGACCTTGCAAAGAGGGTTGTTTGTCGGCACGAACCGGTGCCCTCCTCCAGCCCAGCGGCCAACTGAGTCAAACAGCTTCTGTTCGAGCCCATGAACCGCGGGGAACTGGAGAGCCCAGGGGAGGGCTGCAGCGCCCATCCAGAGATTTGACTTTCTTGAGTGACAGCTTGATGAACTCAGGCGTGAGGAGTTGGCCCTTTGAAGAAGTAATTATGCTGCTCGTCAAGAAAAAAATAGCTCCGGATTGTGCTGTGCATGTTTACACAATGCCAAAGAGACGAGCAGGCGCTCCTTGGGACCAGTGCCACAACAAGGAAGACGCATTTCAAAGAGTTATTTATTCACCGGAGATCCTGAAAGGATGTTTGTTGGATCATGCAGAAGAGTGGAAGCTCCTGAAATCCAGGATGCCATAACTTCAACTAGGAGCAGGCAGCAGAAGATTTATCTCTCTGGGCTGCTGGGAGCTTGTCACTGCTTCAAGTGCCATAATTACCATTTGGTCTCCTCCCACCCGTGACTCCCCAGTGGCAGTCTCCTTTGTGACAGCCCTGATGGCGGTTATTTATGTCATATAAACAACATATGTTGGCACAATCATCTTTCCCCACTTCTTAATTCACCAGTTTCTCCACGAGCTTTGCAAATGCAACAGAAATGGGAAGGAAAACGATCAGCGCTGAGCAAGCACAAGGGTTGGTCTGAGATGTTCTCCTCCTCCTCCTCCTCGCTGAGGCATAGTGAGAGTCTCCGCATGCCACCGTGCTGCTGGGTCCCTGGGGGAGCTCTGGCCTAGCCTCGTCCCTGAGGATGCTGTTGGCTCCCAGCCCTCCTCGGGTTGTCATTTATCACAAAAGCAGTAAAAAAAGTGCACACGTGGCTATTTCTATAATAAAGCATCCACCTTCTGCCTTCCTGTGCTGCGTGCTTGCTCTGAGATGGATGCTCCCCCTGTGCCAGCCCCTGGCCTGCATCTTGTTCCTCTTGTTTTGTCTGCTCTCTCCGTGATAATCGCCAGCATTTGTCCGCTGCGTTGTTTCAATTCCAGCCACCAGCGAGATAAGACTATCAGCGTTATCAACAACTTTTGCTTAGGATAATCCGTGTGTGCTCTTGTGAAAGGCACGCTCTGCAACACCCGCTGGATGTACTGGAGGGATGCTCAGCGGCCGTGGCCTTGCTGTACAACCCTCAGCAACTCGCCCCGGCTGTTTTCCCATTTGACACCATCTGTCTGCTTATTTTTGAGGGTAAGGCTGACTTTTAATGCAGATAGCTGGAGCGTTAAGCATGGGGCTGGACCTTGACTGAATCTCCTCTGGCTACCGTCGTATAAATTGCATTGCAATGGACAATGTGCTGTCTTGCATCCAAGTTGTAGGCAAATATTTGTATATAGATAAGCTGACATTTTGTTTAGTACATGCACTCTAATTCCCAATAAAACCTCTAATAAAGAATTATAAAGTGAATTTATTGCTTCACTTCAAAGCAAGGACATGCTGCCACTTTGAAGGGGTATTTGAAGCGTTAAATCCATTTCTATGATGCTTTAATACATTTTCTGTACTTTGGGTTCTTTTTAGTTATTTTAATATTATTGTGCCACTCTGTTAAAAGGCCATAAAATATTTTAAAGAGCAATAAAAGTAAACAAAAATGCTAAAAAGCCCATTCTTCTCTCTCCAACCCACTGAGAGAGGAAGAGACAGAGGATTTAGGCATAACAAAATTCACGGCAGCTGTGTAAATAAAATAAAAGAGCGCACTGTTTTTCTGTTGATGGTGATTCTTAACATCTTGCTATCTAGCAGGAGCCCAAGGCAAGCTATGGGAAGGAAGCAGAAACACCGAAGAAGAGCGCACAACGGAGGGTAGGCTTTGCATCCTTCCTGAAGATGGGAATCCAAATTAAAGAACAACAGAGGAAGTTTTCCGGGGCAAGAGCCTTCATCCAGCAGACTTCACCTGCTGCAGGCAGGAACCAGCTGAAGGGTGCTATTACAACCAGCGTTAATAAGGATGTACTCCTTGCCAAGCCACAGTAGGCTTTGGTAGGACCGACCCCCCCGAGATAACCTCCCTTCTCCTCTCTGGCTTTCATTTGTGCTCTGCAAAGCACAGAGTTTAGCTCTGTGCCAGGTACCTGCTTATGGTTCGCTGAGGTTTCAGAAAACAGGGCTTAGAGAAGACATAACTCCATAAGCTACGTGGTTCTTCTCAGCCCATGACTTCCACTTGAGGTAGGAAGAGAAAAGAAAACTGACGAAAATGGCCAGAGAGAGTCTTTCAAAAATCTGAATAATGGCTGTTGATGCTACTAAAAATAGAGACACAAACCCCCCTGCCAAAATGGCTTTATCTCAGGGAAACTGGATTCTCAATGTTGACGCTCTCTGCAGAAATTTACAACAGTTCCCGTAAAAGAAAATCATGGATTTTGAGCAAACGTCCCTCCTTTCTGTGAAACATTCCTGACAAAGTGGGGGTTTCTTTTTTTTCCCCCATCCTGGCCCGGTGCAGGGAGCACAGCACCTTCTCAAGCTGCATCCGATTGCGAGCGATGGCCGCTCTCGCTGTCTTCCTTGGTCCAGGGCACCAAGGAGCTGGCAGAGCCACTGTCAGCTCTCAGTCCTGCTGCCCTATTAAAAAATAAGAAAGCAGCATGGATTTATAGCATGTTAAAATCTGGATTTGCAGCTACGTCTACAGGTACAAGCTCAGGTCCTGGTTTACTTCTTGGGATGAGCACAAAGCCCCATAATACAGCTCGTGTTTAGGGTTCAGCAATAATTATAGAACAAAACCTCCCAACTGACATGTCCTTTGGAGTTTTTGGAGATGTCGGGCATGCCACGGAGAGATCGCTCTTTTTGCAAGATGCTGGTACAAACTTTCCTTGCCTTGAAGACTGTTTCCCCAATGAGCTCTTACAAATGCAGCACCTCACAGATGACAGCCACTGGCCTGGTGGCAGAAGGAGGAAGGAATTTGCCTTCAAAAGCCAAGTTGTCAAAGAGGGGTGAAATAAACTCGGGAGAACTGGGGTGAGGGAAAGCTTAGTGGGAGCAAAACATGACTGATGATCAAGTTGATCCAAGAGGTAACAAGCATCAGAGGCACCTTCAAGAGCTGGAGACCTCCTGGCTTATGTTAGAATGGTTTTCCAGGTAGGGAAAGGTAGCAGGATCCTGCCCTCAGCATGTGCAATGGGCACCACAAGACCTGATCAGCCTCACAGGGCCTCTGACACCCCACTGCACCCCAACCTGCCCCACACCGGGCAGGGCACACACCTCTCCTAACTCCTGATGAGTCCGCTGCAGACTGTAATTGCAGCACACACACAGAGACCCGTGTTACATGAGCAAGACGCTCGACAATGTTTTTCTGGAAGTGACTTCACTTGTTCTGAGACCTTAATGCAGGATTTGGTTGTATTTATTTATTTTTCCCTGTGTTTTCTTGTCCTAGACAACGTATTTGCAGCTGCGAAGGGCTGATGACTCCCTTTGCTAGGCAGACTTTCTCCTGAGAGCCTTCTTTCAATGGTCTCCATTGTAACGATCTGGATTTTGCATTTCCGCCGTCGTGCTGACGAATGGAGTCCCAGGTCCTGGAGTCACTACAATGAGCACGGGGCAGAAATCACAGCCAAATTCACCAGCGCAGCTCACTGGCCTCTGATTTATTTCCCTCTGTGACCTCCACATGGCTGCGGTCCAGACGTGAGCCCACGTACCGCTGGAATCCTACACATCATTTCGGGGTCTTTACTCATCATTTACTAGACCGTGCTCTCCAAGTTGTCAGTACGGTTTCCAGGAGGCTCTCATTGTGCTCAGTGGGGATTTGGCCATGGCTTTCCGGAAGGACAGGAATACTGAAACTACTAAAGTCCTCCAAGTTACTCACTTCAGCGTGTCTGTAAGGTCTGCATATGGAAAATTATTTGTCATTTCCTTGCAGACGCTATTTTCAAAGGAGAGATATATCATTCTGGCAACAGCGCAGCACCGTGTTTATCTCTCAGCCCAGCTCTGCTGTATAAGTTCGGGAATCTAGTCCTGTCCCGTCTTCCTCTCCTTTTTTGTTAATGAACACACAGTTCTGGTCTAATAAGGCTTGTTCGTTGAACAAGATCCACTGACATGAATGAACCCTGGCTACCAAGGGAAATGGGGGTTTGCAGCGCTCAGAGCTTCATCCAGCGGGATGGGGTTGTTTGAAAGCCTAGAGTGATTCCAACAGCTAAAGGCATTTAGAGATGGGACTTCATCATACCATTTCACATGCATAACATTGGGGTGTAGAGGTGTTGGAGGAGAACACTGCTGTGGGAGAAGCTTTCTGGGGTAAAGAACCCATGAAAAAGGTTCTCTTCACTCCCGTTAGTACAGTAAGTGAAGGAAAGAATATGGGTTTGGTTTCTTCGTGAGTGACCAATTTTCTCCATTTCTCCTACCTCCAGCAGCCTTGGGTACCATTAATATCTGTATTATAGTAGCTCTCAGGCCTGGCACACAACTGACCCAGCTAAGAAGGGGAACTTGCAAACCAACCCCAGACCTTACCACCCATCCTGATGACGGGCATCCCTTGACACTCCTTATCCCTGGTCATCCCAGCCGTTTCAACCTCTAAAACTGAGACCACAGGCACACTTAGGTTTATATATAGTTTTAGGATGTTCTGAAGCAGCAAGAGCTTTCTCTCACTTTGCTCTTGTCTTTTAAGAGGAAGAATAATTTATTTTCTATGCTTTATAAGAAGCAAAGTTACAAGGAGCCTGGTCTTGTGAGGGCTTGAGGGCACTTTCCTTTGATAGAGTTTGGGTCCAACATGTATATTGAGTCCCAGATTTGCTTTGAATAGAAGCTGAAGTGCCTGTAAGTTCTGGCTGCGGAAAAACCGTGAATGTAGTCAGACCACTTACAGGACAAGTCCAATTACATCTTTGGAATGGGAACCAGACATTTCAGAGCTGAGACTGAAATTCATTAGAAATAAAGACGGAAGACCATGAAGTCCAGGACTGCGAATGGAAGAAGTTAAATAACCTCCCAAAGCCCTGACAGGCCAACAGCCTCCTCCACCAAAACATTAAAGATGTCTCTTCACAAAATAAAAAAGAAAAGAAAAGTGCCTTTTAGGGCTTGAGAGAGGTCTGCCTTCAGGAATTCCTTTGTCCATTTGCCCAAAAGTCTCAGTATCAGTTACTGCCTGTGAAACACTCAAAGCTTTCTGGGGTCTCTTAGCCAGCAGATTCCCTCTCTCTGCTTCCAAGGATTATTTTTTCCCCATTAGAATACAAATTTTGGACAATTTTCCTCTCATCGTGCACAAGTGTAACAGATGATCTCTCACTGAATTATTTTAGAAATGCATTTATGGAGTCTGTTGTCTGGGATATAGAAGCTCCATCTTTCCTAGGCTATATATCATCAAATATCATTCATGGGGTCCAAAGCATGAAAGACTGACTTTGCAACTGAGGAAAACCTTCCACCAGTCAACGCAGACACTCTGTTGCACCTTTGTACTGTGCTCATAATCCGCTTTGTGTCTCTCTCTTGCATGTGGAGGATAGAAAGCTTTTACTGATGGAAGCTGAAGGAGCTGCTACAGGAGCTCAGGTGACAAAAGCTTACACCTTTTGGTCACATAGATCCCGCGCCTGCTTCTCACCGAGGACACAACCCCGGCCATTTGCAGCAGCAGACCCGTCGCTGTTGACGCCCTGTACTGCGGTGATGCCGCTTGCTGACCTGGTGACATCTTAGGAAAAGTGATGGCTTTGTGCGAAATGATTGTGATGGAAGAGACGGGCCCCAGCCACGTTTCTGCTCCTGCTCCTGGTCTCTGGGTGCACAGGTTGGTTGTGTCCTGGCTCCTTGCTGGGAACTGACCCGAGCGTGGTCTGTCTCCCATGTATGTCCTGTTTCCTTGGGAAAGGAGAGGGCCATGTGTCCTGTTTCCTTGGGAAAGGAGAGGGCCATGTGTCCTGTTTCCTTGGGAAAGGAGGGGGCCAGGGAGCATCTCATGAGGTCCCTTGGGTAGACAAGCTTCAAACATGGGCAACAGACCTCACCATGCCGAACCATTAGCGTCGTCTATGCTTCATCCGTTGTGCTGGAGTCAGGCAAGGGAATGTCGTCATAAGGATTTATTTACAAAGAAAACAAAAAGAAATCACAAGCCCAACGCTGTACAATGGGTAGAGTAGAAAATATGCTGCCCAGAGCCAACCAAATACTTACGCTGATACTTGGTGTTCTCTTTGTGTTTCAAATTGTGCGTGTTCAGGGGTCTGGCCCTGGACACTGAACTTCTTCGGAAATTCAGCCCCTCAACACTGCTCGGGACATTCTTTTTGGTTTACAAGGAATCTTTATTGAAGCAGTACATGACGATAAGCGTTAATAGAAAGGACGTTCCCCTCCCATAACTTTAAAGAGAAAACATTAATTCCCTTTGCAGAAATGTGTGCAATGTGCATTCCGGGAAGGGTGAGGCAGGAGGGAGAAAGGACTGAGAGACAAAAACCTGGGGGAATGGTGTCAAAAATAAAATGTAAGCCGTATAGCGCACGATGTAGCTTTGGGGAAGCAATGTGTCTCGGGGAAAAAAAAGCACTGGTCAGCCACTATTAGCAGCATGTCCAACTCGATCATCCTGTCCTCAGCTGATGTCCCATGTACTGACCACCCCAGAAGCTGCTGGGCATGGTCAGCCCATTCCCTTCCCAACTCGTTGTCCTCTGTCCTGCCCCGGCGCTCCCTGGTCCCAGACCTGTCTGTCATGCTGCTGCCCTCTCCTGTTGGATGGACTGAGCGTAACCATCCCTCAGTGGGCAGAGAGCGCACGGAGGGCAAGGACCAGAAATGTTCGCAAACATGGTGGGAATGGGAATATTGCCCCTGCGCCGATTTGCTGCTGCTGCAAGGAAAACCCCTTCTGCAGATCATGCTCTGAGTGTCGGTCCTGAGGTGCAGATGTGTTGCCACCTCCAGGGCTAAGCCCCAGCTGTGGACACAAGGACAAGCGCTGCAGAACCTCTCGCCATGTGCCATCGCCCTGCGACAGCCAGTCCGTCGGGGCGCTGAGCCCAGGGCCAAGAGGAGGACGGGAAGAGAGGAGGGAGAGATGCGAGGAATCAGAAAGGCAATTAGCCACAGCCTCAGATAAGAGTAAAATATTCCGTCTGTCTTTGTTTTAATGTCATTGATCTAAACCAGAGACGCAGTGATTTCCAGTGCAAAAGTTTACGGGCGTAATCTCTGCTTGCTGGTGGAAATGGCTCTCTGGACTTCAGAGTGGGAGCATGCCATGTTGGTGCAGTTTATCTTCTGGTGAGCTAAAGACTTCAAGGAGATCGCTTTAACAAGGGGTTAGTAAACCTCACAGTTGTCTGCAATATTTTATTGGAGGTTGGAGAGACTGTTCAAACATCTGTTCGGAAACCTAAACAAACAGCCGCGCCACGTCGGTTATAGCTGACTCACGGGTTTTGCGAAGGAGGTGATCAATGGACTTACGTTGCAGTTTGAAAGTGCAGCCCAGCTCCTAGGGCACGACTTATAAGGCGAATAAGAGCATGAGGAGGGTGCGGAGTCTCCGTGCGATCGAGTTCTGGCCCTCTCCATTGCATTCATGCTTTAATATGGCATCCCAGAAGGGAGACGCGGTGGTGGTTGTTTTTCAGAATAAACATTCTGGGTCAGGAGCCATGATTAATACAGCAGAGATGTGGGAAAGCATACCTCTGTAAACAACAATGTTTTATAGCTGTGAAAGGAACTGTGTGTACCAAGAATCTTCTGCCTGTATCCGAGTATGCCCCGCTCGCTGAAACAAATCAACAGGGAATTTCCCCACTTGGAGGAAAATATTCAGAAGATTTCATCCGTACAATGCATTTCGCCTAATCCATATTTCCCTGGAATGAAGAGATAGAATACAGACTGCGGTAGGAAATGAAATACCAGAGGAATCAAGGGAGGAGCCAGTGAGATTTTATGTGGGTAACAGAATGAAATGCATTAGAAAACCTTAACTTTGCTATCGGTCGCCAAAGAGAAAGTTTAAAATATAGATCCTGCCTGCCACAAATTTCCAATGCAATGTTATTATAAGAATGTTGCACAAATATATTATATATATATATATATATCTTGCCACAGAAATACAGACATTTAACACTGGAAAAACGTGTGTCACCCAAATAAAACAGTGAAACACGCGGGGCGCAAAGGCGTTGGTGATATTATCTCTTATCCGAGTGCCAGCCCTGCCAGCAGCTGGGAACAGGAGCTCCATGGGGGTTTGAGGTCAACAGAAGAAGCCCATACGGGTAACCTAATAGTGCAGTATAGGCAGGAAGGATTTTCACTGTACAAAGAGCAATTTCATGGTCATCTCCCTCGGAAAGCTGGTGGGAGGTGGAAACTGAACTGCTATTTGTGTCTTTGAAAACCTCTCCTGTAATACTTAGACAGAACGGCGACAGGGTTTTAAAAACACACCCCAAAACAGGCAAAGGTGGAACCTGTTTTAATCTAATGCTGTCCAAGGATAGGAAAGTGTCTCAGTTGAACACAAGAAAATTCTTAAATGTTGACCCGTGGACCAACGTGCCTTTAATTAAACTACCCTTATCAGTGCTTGTGGCTGCAGGGGCGTCCCCTTAATGTTTGGTGAGCCCTCAAGTGACATGCAATATGCTCTGTGTGTTTCAGCACACCCCAGAAGCCACCGACACGGTCAGCGGGAATATAGTTTGCTCTGTCGTTCATATAGAGAGTACAGCAACCAACAAACTTAGCCCTGAACTTCAGGGCCTTAGTATCCTTCTTGTGCTCAAGAACAACTGGTGTTACCAGAAAACCAGAAGAAAACCTGCATTTCTCCTTGCAAGGGTGACTTTGCTCACTCTCTTTGCTGAAGCCAGGCATGCAAAGTCCTTTTTTTCCTGTAGATATTCTCTCTTTCAATAGATTTCATAATATGTAGTAATCTTGTTATGCCAGGTAAGTTGTTTTTGCAAAGAAAACAGGGCTTTTCCCTCTAAAAGACTGTTTCTTTCAGAGGAAGACTACTTTTTTCTACGGAAAAAACAAGGCCTGGGCTGTGGCGGCAAGTCCTCTAGGAAATTTGAGGGCTGATTCATTCTTCTGGTTGCCTTTGGTGCCAGGGGCCTCATGTCGCCTAGGCTCCCCATCCCACATGGGCATCACCCGCTTGCCCCTTGCAGAAGGCTTTCCCCAGTGCTCAGGGACACAAAGGTGTCCCTTGTACGGTGGCTTTGCACCCTGCCCCAGGAGAGGAGGAGGAGGAAGACGAGGAGGAGAAGGAGAAGGTGGAGGTGATCATCCGTGCTGGGCGAATGTCAGCCCATGGGTTTTAGACGACTATCCCAAACCTTTCTGAAAATTGAACAATTGGGTTAATAACAGGAAGTCGGGAGCTGGCAAATTACCATTCTTATAATCAGAACAGGAGGCTGAGAGAAGAAGTTGTGTTTTGGCAGCGATAGCTAATTTCCACGTCTCATTAAAACAACGTGGCTTATTCATATATTTTTAAGGCTATTTTTCGCTTAAAGGATAATAGAGCAGGTGCCCCCTTTTATGAGGCATTAATACATTTTGGCTGAGCGGTTTGTATTGGTGGAGGAAGCGGATTTATTCAAAGTGGCTGGGTAAACACGGTACCAGTCCTGTATCCCTCTGATACCGGGCTCTTACGGGAAAAGACATGAAACACGTCACTTCCATGGTATGTCTCTGGGCTCAGCTCCGAGACGGCGCAGCGACTGTCCCAGGAGCCCTTTCATCATGTACGTCCCCTGCATTGTTTTTTTTTTTCCCAGAAGAGGCTCAACATTTTGATGTGGGTGTGACTGAAAAGTCACCAAAGGGACAAATTTAGGCTTTTGGTATCAGGGTGCAGGCGTGTACCCGGCCACTGTGCAGTGCAACGGGTGGCTGGACCTGGCCCAGTCGCCAACCCACATCCCATCTCTGCAAGAGTGATGTTGCATGACCAATATCAGAAATAATATTGTCAGTCAAATCCTTTCCTACAGCTGGGGCAGTTTAAGGGCAATTCAGGTCTGCAGAGACCTTTCCTCATTGGTAAAGTCCCCATGAGGACTGAAGAACTGGTCTTGTAGAAGGAAAATGTACAATAAAACAGATTTCTTGAGAACATCATGACTTTTTCCATCAGCAGCCCTCCTCGGTGGAAACCCCGTTCTCCTTCCTACCTGGCTGCAACCCTTCCCCCGCCAGGGGACTGAGAGATGTGGTGGGCAGCAAAAGCGCTGCACAACCCACAGGGTGTTTTGCAAAGCCAGCCCAAAGGTCTGCACAGAGACACAACAGTGATAAGACAGAAGTAAGAGTGACCGAAAGCCTGCATTACCAAAGGTGTGGGTCATAATGATCCCACAACAACATTTACACAGAGTTTCTGGGAACACGGCCTTTGAAGGGATAAGGCTGTATTTTGACTGAATTTGGGCCGAAGGCTGTTGCGGTGGATTTCTTTGCTACAGCCCCAGAATCAATGGTTTGGGCAGAAACCTCTTGCCGCAAAACAGCAGGCAGCGGTAACTATGCAATAGAAAATACCAAAAAAAAAAAAAATAATATTGGCATAATGTTCATCCGAATAGGGACTTTATCCTTTGAGTTATGTTTAAAGATAAGTAGAGGCCAAGCGTGTGTCTTCATCAGGCACTTCTATGACATGATCTGAAACAAAAAATGTTTGGGCTGAGCAATTTAGGAGCAAGGAGGAAATCCTGAAAAATCTAACTCGTCCAGTTTTATATATGAACTAGACAGCCTAGCACAGAAGGGAGCCCGGTCTCGGAGGTCCAGCACCTTTTGCTAGACGATATATTGACTGTATATACAATGCTGTAAAATATCCTGTCTGCTTTATCTTGGGTGGAGCAATAAAGGAAGGAAAGTCACAATAGCTCTCCTCCCTTTATCAAAATAGCCTGTGCCTATCTAAGAATCAAGGATAAATTAATAATAGCGATCCTTTGGGATTTGAGCTGCTGCCTGAAGCCAACGGGCGACATGGGGAATATGCATACTTGAATATCATCCAAGCATTTAACACCCTCCGATTTGGACAACGTGTCTGTGCAGCATCCCTCCAACCAGTTCCTGTGCAGCCTCATAAAATACGTAAACACAGTGCTCTTTTTTTTGAAAGCCTCTCCTTCCTTTCATATTAGTTTTTATAACCCTTGCATCCTCTGCTGCTCTCCTCCCAAAGAAGATCCAGCGCCTTCCAGCCTGCAGCCCTCCAGAGTCCCCACTGCAGATGGGGAATGGCACCTTCTGCATGTCCTCCATGTGCTTCTTTTTTACAGCAGCTGAAAGGTATCTCTCCTGAATGCCTCATTTGCACTTGGCCACATATTTACTCACATTCAATTTGCCAGCGCTGAATATTTATGCATTTCCCGAATTTAAAAATAACAGCGCAGGATTTCTCTTCTCCAAGGAAAGAAGAAGAATTAAAACTCGACCTGCTCTCAGATCCCTAAACAAAATTACAGGATCATAGAATCATAGAATGAGTTGGGTTGGAAGGGACCTTTAAAGGTCATCTAGTCCAACCCCCCTGGAGTCAGCAGGGACATCTTCAACTAGATCAGGTTGCTCAGAGCCTCATCAAGCCTGGCCTTAAATGTCTCCAGGGATGGGGCCTCCGCCACCTCTCTGGGCAATCTGTTCCAGTGTTTCATCACCCTCATTGTAAAGAACTTCTCAATGTCTAATCTAAACCTGCCCTGCTCTAGTTTAAAACCATTGCCCCTCGTCCTATCGCTACATGCCCTTGCAAACAGCCCCTCCCCAGCAAGATGGAAAGAAAAATTTGGAGACGATCAGAAAAAGGACAGTAGGACTGAGTGACCATGGCCAAAACAGAGGTATGCACACCGCAGGCACACTTCATGTCTGCACCAGGGCTGGCCGTGCTTTGTGAAGAGCAGACACACCTAAACGTGTTTTGTCCTCAGGATGGCTCAGCCGAGCAACACAGCACCTTATAGCCAGGGCTGACTGCTGTCTCATGGGCTGCCTCACAGAGAAATCAAACAAAGCGTGAACCACCCGGGGTGCCCAGCCACCCCCCAGAGCCGCGAGGGCACAGCAGGTGATGGGTGAAACAGAAAGCTCTTGCAGAATGAGACCACGTGGTGGCTAAGGAACAACTAATTTCATCGCATGGTGCCTTTTATGGAGGCTAGCCTGGTTTATTTTATACAGCTGACTTGCTCTTGTGCGTGTGCATGGGAGGAGCACCTTTTTCAGAAGGACGTGGCTGAAGTGAAGCTGATGAGCAAGGAAGGGGAGCAAGCCAAGCAGAGGAGGCTGGTGGGGCAAGTTCACAAACAACATGTTAGCAAAGAGGGGGAAGCTTTCTCTACATGAGAGAGACAAAAAAAAGGCTCTTCAGGTAGGTTGTAGGGTGTGGGGGCACCAACGGGAACATCTACCCTGTGTGAATGGCATATCAAGAGCTCAGCGGTGGAATATATTCTTTAATTTAAAGGACACTGATCCTGCCTAAATTACAGAAACTCGAGTCCCAGGAATCCCTGGACAAACCTCAGCTCATCTGTCGGCAGGTCAGAAGCTCCACCGAGGGTTAATAATAATTATTTGTCATCGTTTGTGGTTTGATGGGAGAAGATGAAATAGAAGGAGGTTCCTCATCTCATGTAGACTGAAACGCAAGCCAGAAGAGAGGAAAGGTTTGCTCTGCTGGGGACAGTGGGTCTGGTTAAATGGAGAGTGCTCCACACATTTCCTGGGCACGGGAGGGAGCATGGGGAAGAACCGTGCCCCAGAGGAGCGACTTTGCCTGCACTCTCCCCTGTGACAACGCTTGGTTTTTTACCCCTCCTCCTTCTGGGTTATTTGCAGCTGATACCATCTGACCCGAATTCACTATAAAGCTGTAACTTGCCCGTTGCTTTCTCCAGGGTCCCAGGCAAAAGAGAGGAGGTGACTGAGCCCCGTGTTCAGGCAGCCATAGGCACGCACGGCTGTTAGTGTTTTAAGGGGTACAGCATCCCAAGAAGGAGGGAGAAGAAAAAAAAAAACAACTTTTCTCATGATTTATGCAACTGATATGAAATATTTGTTATACATTTCCTTTGGGATGTATTTTGGTTCAAAACCTGTGATACCAGCTGATAATGAGTTACACATTTATTTTGAAACAATGCAGGCCAACGTTAATTGGAAGCACGTTCTGTTTGGCTGAGCAGGTACAGTAACTCTAAAGTATTCGCTGTCAGGCTTCTACAATGATATTAATCAAAGCACTTTTTCTAAGCTAGGAAAAAGTCAATGCAGCAGTGATCAGGTAAGGTAAAAAACAAAGCAACAATCAACCAGGACCAGCCAAGGAGATCTTTCTTTTCCAGGACTGTTACGTTTTAATCCAAAAAATCAAAAAAGTTTTCAACTGGGGCTAGTAAATTTTTCATTGTCAGGTGAAAACTTCTAGCGATTTCAGGAAATGTCATTTTTTTTTTTCCCCCATGGAAAGCAGGCCTTTCTTTTGTAAAAAAAAAAAAAAAAAAAAAAAAAAAAGGTGATTTAAGTTATAAGCCTAGCTGGAAATTTGTGACTAGTTTTTATACATGTTCTTTCTGCGCTCTCTGGCAATCGCGTTGCATTTACAAACATTAACTCGTTGTGCTGTGGCCCAACCGCAGCCGTGTGAGATCCAAGAGATGGAGACACGTGAAGAAATGGAGACGCGAGGTTACGGCAGCTGCTGCCACACAGCCAGCGTAGCCGAAAGCCTGACACCACCGTTCATCGTCGTCATTTGCGTTATGTTATCCTGCACGATCACGCAAGCAAAGCTGAGACTACTGACTGCAACGTGGTGTACAAAGACACATGAGGAGGCCATTATATTTCTTGGGATGAGATTTATTGTTAACCATAGCAGGTCTGTGGTGACTGTCGTTATGCAGAAAAATAATTAACATTCTTGGCCAGGGGAGTAAAGCACAAGGACAACCCTTAAGATGGCACTTTTAGTGTAGAAAACTCTGACAGCCCTTAAAATTTAGGACTATCAACCATCTAGATTTTTTAAGATAGCAAGAGATCTGCCTTTTATCCTGCTGCTATTTATATATATAAATGAATAGAAATTATACACATGAATGTAGATGATGTAGGAATTTTTTCTGTGGGTGGAAATGGATGCAGAGAACTACTCGATAAGCATTCCTGCATACAGGAACAGCTGCACTGAAAATCAGGTCGGTATGACAAAAGCGAGGAAATTACCAGAATAAGACTGTTGGTGTCAGATCTTACAGTCTCATAGCCGACACCCCAAGCTGTTCGTGTCCAGTGAAGTGACCCACCACCACCACAGAAATGTGATTTTCATGGTGGCATTCCATATGGGAGAATCATCTGCCAGTTTCAAAGCGTAAGCTGGGTTTTTCCTATTGCCGCGTCTTGCCAAATACTTGGGGGGAAAAGTAAAACGGTATTCGCAAATGGGTTTATCTTCATTTGTCATGTGTTAGACATTGTTTCCTTCTCCAAATATGAGAAAAAATGTGACGGCCTGTTTTTTTTTTTAACACCTAGTTCTAGCCATGGGATGATTTTTGCGTACCTGGCAATCGTTGCTTTGCTGTCTAATAAGTTGCTGTTGAGTGTTCGCAATCGGCTGGAAGCAATTCAATCCCGCTTCTGCAGGAGAAGAGTTCAGCAAAGTTTCACTAGGGTACTCCGGCGCAAAACTTTCCTACCTGGCTAAGCTACAAAATGGGCCTTTCCCCCATACCACGAGGAGATTTAATAAACCAGTGAAACCTCTAACCACGCAGGTTGGAAGAAGAAGCCAATGCAGAGGGGCTCCAGGGGGAGCCAGGGCAGAACGCGCCGGCACAAACACGCATGCAGAGATATTAAGTAAATAGGGAAAAAACTACGCAGAGGTATAATTAGATCTTGCATGAATCTACGACGAGGAATCGACTGACTGAAAAAAATACCCCAGGTTGCTTGGTACTGCTGGGCTGGCTCGATGCCTTGGAGAAACACGGAGCCATCTCCAGCCAGGGAAATTTCCACGAAACAGCGTCGTGAGGACATCCCGCGCCTGCTCCACCATGGTTTTTTCCAAGAAAAACAGCCAGCAGCCCAAACCAAACCCCCAACAACGTAGACCTCAGAAATGTAAATAAAAATAAGCAGGAGAAAGAAGCCTTCGGAAATTTGGGAAAGCAAGGAAAGGAGCAGCCCAGCTGAAGGCACCGCAGGACTTGAAGTCAAGTCCAGCCTGCTATTTGTTCATTGCACCAGCGCAAATGCGATGAAACTGTCCCTGGGAGCGAGAGATTTGGCTGGCTAGAGCACAACAACGTGCCTGTTCCCCCAAAATGGGAGGTTTCATGTGGACTTCATCACCAGAGAGTAGTAACTTTCCATTCGAAAGCCAACGAGGAGATTGACTGTGATGGTGTGAGCCCTCCCCGAAGAAGAAAAGCATTGTGCACCCCCAGTCCCTTGGACGATGGATGCAAGTCCATGGGTGAGAGTGTCTATTTCCAGACGCTACAAAAAGCCACTCCAAACAAAGGGCCCTCTCAACGTGACACAAGTGGTGGTGAGCATATGACCCTAAGTGCAGCTGACATCATAAAAACGCGGTCTCCAGGAAAAACAGCACAGGCTGAAGTACTGCGCCTTTAAATAATAAGCTCTTCTTCTTCCAGATGATTTTAATAAGCCCAGGCACATGTGTTGTAACCCCTTGATGCAGTACAATATGAATAACCAAATAAAAGATCTCTCCAGATTTTAAGATTTACTGTTTGCGATGGGAAAAGGCCAACCAGATGACATCATTATACTTCAAATGTGAATTACTGCCAAGTTTGGTAATACTAAACTAGAGAAATTGATCCTCTATGTTTTTGCAGAAAAACGATTTTTGGCTTCGGTGGTGATTTTTTCTCTTGTTATTTATGTAACTATAACGTTCATGTTTAGCAAACTTGATTTTTACTTAAAACTAGAGCCAGAGTACCTTATCTTACAGGTTATTTGTTTTCAGCCATCTGCTTAGCTGGAAATAATTGAGTTTGACAATTTATGGGTTAAAGAGTCAATGGATTGTGTTGGATAATTCACAAAGAGCCAAATTCTAGCTCAGGCAAAACTGTACTTGGCTTGGGTGGGAGTCTGCCTGATGAGGATGTCAGGATCTTGGTCCCTGTCTGGAAGATGTTGCTTTGTTGACAAATCCATACGTATGTAGCAATAACACCCTTTTCATGTAAGCCATCTGGATTTTTAGAAGTATAACGCCATGATGCTCCAGCAAGCATGATAATACTATATTGCACTTGCATGCCATCTTTCTTCCGGGACTCCGCGTCTTCTCCTCTCTCATGGATATTTCAAACACTCCCTTAAATGAAGTCCACTAAATACTGTTCAGCCCACTGCAGAGCTAAATAGATGGAGTCCCTGAGAGGTTAAGCCGTTTGCCCGAGGACTGCAAAGTGATTCACAGGCAGAGCTGAAACCGAAAACCACAAAGCTCTTTTTCCCACACCCCTGCACACCACTTCTTTCAGTCTGTTTGTTGATGATGTGAATAACAACAGTTGCAAAGTTTTGTACTGCAGACAACTCCCGTGATCTTTTTTTTGTTGTTTTTTTTTTTAAGAAATCAATTACTTACTAAAAATCTTCATTTTTTCCTCTGCCGAAAAGGATTCTGGAATTTCATGTTACAGCAGTGTTTGCAGACAAATCCATACCCTTAGGGCCAGGAAAATGTTCTATTTTTACAGCACACATAAGTATATTTATTAAAGCAGCCATACATACGTGGAATTATGTTGGATGTGTTTTCTTCAGGGAGGAAGCCCCAAGCCGTACAACTGCTATTATTCTTAAAAACGTGCTGCATGCCACCCGTGAAATGCGCTTGGTTCACCAATTACAACAGAACAAGCCTCACTTAAAGCTTGGTGCCGTGACTGCTGCAGAGTATGAGCTGCCTCGACGAAATCACGCCCAGTGCCCAGATCTACCTGTCGCTTTGAACCCTTAAACATCAATCCCCCATCCTTGCCGCCAATGCTCGGTGCCACAAGCTGCTCTACCCTGCGGCTGGCACCAGGAGGTGAGACACACCGGGTCCTGCTGGTCTCCAAAGCCTGCAGACCACAAGCAGTGCCGCACAGCTATTTTTTTTCTTGTTGACTTCTGTTGCCAAATGGGTAAGTCTCCTCGTGGTGGACAAGGGTTTTCTCAACGCTAACAAAGGGTTGGTCTGAGGTGGCCTCCTTCGGCGGGACTGTGAACTCCATCCCATCCTGGAGGTGGTGGTGTCTGGTGGCTGTGGCGGTGGGAAGAGCACCTGGAGCATGCCCGCAGCCTGGGAGCAGTGGCGAGAAGCAGAGGATGAGGCCAGAATAAGCACAGGAACCGAGAAACTCCAAAAGGAAGTTTTTGGGGCCAAAAGCTGGTTGGTAACGGCACTTGGCTCTCTGAGCGAGAAGAGCCTTTCCAGCTCTTTGATTCCTGGTGTGCGGGCGGAAGCGGGACTTCATGGAAGCATTTCTTCCCATGGAAGAAATGGCCCACATCACCACCAGCTCTGACTCCAGCCAGGCATTCCTCTTCCCACCAGCCAAACAGGGAAAGAAAAGAAGGGGGAGAAAAAAAAAAAGAAAAGTGCTAAGCCCTGAATTTGGCGAGCCACTTCAGCCAAAAAAAAAAAAGGTTGAAAGCCTCTCTGGTTACAGTGAAAACCACTGTTTGAACTGCGGGTGAGTTCAAACCTAGAGAAGTGTTTGTAGGACCAGTTGCGAGGGGGTTGGGGGTGGAGCAGTTCGCACACCTCATCAAGGAGCAGTGCCTGGGCAGGAGCTGCGGCCAGTTTTAGTCACACCGGCTGGCATGGAGACACCCAGGGCAGCTGCGCGTGATGCAGCACCACTCTCTTAGATCCTCTCGGCCTTAGAAGCAGGTTTGCCTGAAGCTCACAGCTCAGGGAGTTTTGGGTGGCCAAAAGAGGTTTCTGCCGTCAAAACCAGACCTGGGGGGAAGGGTTCAGGGATGCCCAGCCTTTGGGTATGGAAAGAACTACAAATATTTGCTGCTGCTTTTTTTTAAATGGATTTTTTTTTCTGCCCAGCTACATAGGCGTTCTCCACAGATCTCATCGAGGATGGAGATCTGTGGTGGGAAAGGAGAAAATTTCTGCTCCTGCACTGCTTGCTCCACTCCTAGGTGCTCTGCTGGTTAAATTGGTAGATACGGGAATCTGGCAAGCTAACTAACAACCACATGCTTTAGCCAGCGAGTGTGAATGCAATTATGTGCTTTGCAGCACGCAGAATCTACCATAGACTTGGCAGAAATGTCCCCATGAGTTTTGAATTTTGACCCATGAGTCAAAATAATAAGGAATACATAAAAGTCTGAATTCGTACACCCAAATGAAGCAGAACAAGACCCCAGAAGGTAGAAATTAAAGAATTAAAACACAGGTCCCTGCGCTATGAGACGCCAAGGACACATTTCACACACACACACACACACACACCCCCCAAAGCTTTATTTTTAACTTAGTGTGTGGAGGAAGGAGGGCAGGTTTGCAGACATGGCATGCCATAGTGGAAAAGGCCATCAGAGGTCAGAAGGACCAAGACTCTCCCAGTGAGGGGGACATGAAGGAGCTACAACAAATCCCTCAGAGGAAAGCACTGGCCCTTTCCAATAGCACATCCTTTATTTTTCCTCCTTTTACCGGTGCGCAGACCACATATATCCCAGTGCCCTCCATGAAAATCATGATGTTGCCTTCAAGGACTGCCCAAACCAAAACACAGCAGGGAAGATGAAGCAAGGAAAGGTAGGACAACCCAGAATCCCAAGCCAAAGTCCCCCTGCACCTAAATTCTGGCTCTGTCTCAAAGGGAGGGTAAATCTTAGGATAAATGAGGCGGGGATCGCCGCGGGAGGGTGTTCATAACCAGGAGGATGCTCCAAGTTACCATTGCGTTTGCTCTTATGACAGCTTTCGGATTCATTTTATTTTACAAATAATCATGGCTGGTCGCCCGACTTTGAACTTCTGTCGGGTGGCGTTCTGCATTTCAGCAGAAGCCTTGTATTTAGTGGTGTCCAACTAAAACATGTAATGTGGTCAGAAATGTGTTTTCCCTGTTTTAAGAGGAGCGGCAGAAGGAAACTTGGAGGAGCTTCTGGTCCCTTTTTTCCCCTCTCTATTGGATGACTTGAAAAATGAAAGAGAATCTGTTTCTGTGTGAAAGTATCCCTTTGGACTATTTTTGAAACACATTATTTAGAGCTGTGCAAAGAATGGATTTTTTTTTTTTTTTTAATTTGGCCGTCAAACCAGAAAAATCAGGAAAAAAAAGTTCATTTCAGATTGACTAATCTATTCTGTGTGCCTATAAATGAACAATTCTGTTTCATTTTCACATTTGGACTGCTATTTTCTTAGCCTTTAGAAAAGAGTTGGAGTTGGTTTTTCAGGCAAAAAACCCCTACCCCATCTCCAAATTACACAGGAAAAAACAGCCTGTTTAAAAAAGTGAACAAAATATATGAAAGTTATTCCATTTTCTCCGTGGCTTGCAGGTGAAACTATCTGGAAGTTGCCTGACTAATTTCTCATCTCAAAAGAATATTTTAACAAATTTTCTGTTCAGAGAAAACTCCAGTTAATTTCCAATAATTTTTCAATAGGAGGAGATTCATGAGGCATCATCTCCCAGGGAATATGTGCCGGTTTAGAGCGAATAAAATAATGCAAAACAATTTTTCAGTGTTGCCTTAACTCGTCATGTCAAAACATTGAAACCACACAGCATTCAGGGCTGAGTAGTGGACCTCCAGCAAAATCTCACCAGCTTGAAAGAAAAACATGGCCTGAGTGCAAAAACCCTTCTGCAATACAATTTCCTTTTCGGGGCACGCGCAAATCAGACACAGATGCAGCAATAGCTCCTCGCCTTTCAGGTGTGGAGCCACAACTGACCACAATGTGTATTTGTAGCCCACCTTGACCGCAAAGAAGTCCAACACTTGAGCTTCAGCATGACCATCTAACGCCATCCGCCTCTCTCATAATTGTTCCTGCTGTTGTCCAAGCAGTGCATTTTGGAGAAATACAGGGAAAATGGTATAGATCCTCCTAGCATTCTTGAAATCAAATAATGATGTGCACTGAACTGCTACCAGCTTGCTAAAGAAGGATTTCTTGGAGGTCCCTGAAAGAAGCCATGACCCAGATACCTTCTACTTTTCTCTGAAGACATCATAGTCCACAGCAGACTATTCTGTGTCCATCCCATCAAGGTACTGAAGAGGAAGAATGAGTCCTCTTGACATTTTTAAGTCAAGAGGAAAAAAATGGACAGGATTTGGGGAAATGAGGCAGGTTTTTGATGAAGCCCAGTCACCGGGGGACTGCGTTTGAGGAATGAAAATACCCGAAACTTTTCTCCAAATCGTCTCCATTCACGCACTGGTGTCCAGACCCCTGTCGAAGTATCGACGTTCTGAAACATCATTTGCTCGTGTGAGGTTAGAGTTAAATCTTTCTAGCACATTTTTTCTGTCAGCAGTTGCACACAGCCAGAAACGAATATCTAGAGAGAGCGCACATGAAGAAACTAACCACAATTGGTGTTAATTTGGAAGTGTTAGATTTGAGGGTCCGTGAGATTTAACTTCCCCGAATGGATCTCAGTTGCGGCACCAAGTCAACGCAGCGTTTTGCACGAGGTGTGTGAACTTGAGGAATTTTAACTAAGAATCACAATGGCACTAAGACACCAAAACCCACATAAATGGCTAAAAAAAAAAAATAAATAAAATCCTCCTCTTTTTCCACATTATTTCAGTATGTATTTTAATGGAATTCTGGATGAAATTCAGCTAATGCTTGGAAAGGCTTTGTGTGTTTTACTATCTTAACCATATGTCGGTATTTCAGTCCTTCCCTGTTAGATTTAGGGTGTCTACAAACCAGTAAAGAAGTCTAATCAAGTGTGTCCGGAAAGGGACAAACCCAGCAGTGTGTGACCAACACAGTCCCTTTTTAGCTCCCTTTTTTGTTTTAACTTCCTGGTGTGCTAATACGATTATTATCCACGGACATGGAGTCTTTATTTTTGGGAAATCTTGGAGTGGATTGAAAACACATTCCTCCTCATCTCCCTGAGAAAACATTTATGCTTATTTTATGGTTGGGTAGTTGCTCAAATGCCCATGCAACGCGTCCGAGGGGATCTGGCGTGTGAGAAGAGCAAGCCCAGCTGCTCGAGGAAAGTCGCCCCGAGGGCAAACTTGGCACCTCTCCCGGCAGCATTTTTGGGGGGGTTGCGTGGAGCACCTGACAAACTGCTCCCACGCGAGCCAGCCCGGCCAGGCAGCCGGCTGTGGCTCCAGGAGAGACTCTCGGGTGATGCTGGTGGTGCAAGGTGCTCCAGGCACCTTGCCTACATAGGTGGCCGGTACAACCCCTGCTGTAGCCGTGGATTGTGCAAACGGGTATGGAGAGGACAGGGTGGGCAGAAGGGGTGCACAGCCCCCACCTCCCCCAGGGCGGCCTTCCAGTTTTGAGAAGAGGTTCCTCTCAATTTCTTGTGTCTTCCTGGAGGATCTTGGCACAGCTTTCCTCTGCTTTAACCCTCCTTTTCAATTTGCAATAAATTAATATTGCTACTATTATTATTAAAATAACGTTGGAGCAGACCAGGGAGGCTATTTAAGAGGAGCTGGCGACATCCTGAATCTCACACAACCTTTTACCCTCACATCTGTGCGTTTTATTCAGCCGAATTAAGACTGAGTGGAAATACTCACACAATTACAAGTTTCTGTGTATGGGACGACTGGTTGGATGTCCACGTTACTGGGTCCTGTGCCAATTAGCTGAGGCATAGGAGAGCGGTTCCAGCTCATCCACACAGTGCACGGCACTTCATCGTCTCAGCCTTTCCCCTCTAATAAGGGGTTGTGATTTGGTCGCATAGTTTGGTCTTCGTTTGTAAACAGAACACATTGCAACGTGAAAATCTGGTTGTAATCTTCCCACATGATTTTGGGGGCACGACATTTCACTTCTAAGCAAGGGGACTAGGAGGAATTCTTCTGGCAGGTCATGCACATCTTTTAAACACCTTCGTGAGAAGCAGCTGAGTGATGAGCTGGTGCTCCCAGCAGCACTGTGCTGGGGAGGACCTGAGCCCATCTGCCTCAGGATCAATGGCAAAGAGTCTCTGGGTCCATGTACTGCATCCAAGTTTCAACTAAAGCACATGCAGACAGCTTTGCTACTCCACACAGAGCAGTTGGCATCTCCATTGCAAAGCATCCCACCCAGCACAGTCTCCGTTCCTTCTCTCCGAGAAGTGTTACAATAAAAAAAAAGATACATCCCTCACTAAAAAAAATAATTGGTGGATCTTCTAGACCTCCGCAGGATCTATGTCCCCTTATTGCTCCCTCATTGCTGTCGTTCATCTAATGCATTCTTGTGCACTTGAAGTCACATGGCTATCAGGCGCCTTAACCTTGCCGTTGCCTGTCCTCAGACACACCGTCTCCAAGGATGACACCATCAGGATGCTCAGATTTGGCTGCTGGAAGCGCTAGAAAGAGCTCAGCTGCTTCCTGCACAGTGACCACTATACATCAGCAGAAAGTGTGCTCGGAGATGTGTTTCAGAGCAACCACTTTACTCCAGGAGACAACGGAGCGTCTTCCAGTCTGCAAAGCACAATGCAATCCATCTGCTCTCTCTGACATCGCCTTGCTGCCTTTTGCAAGATATATTCCCCAACGCCCCTGTGTTTGCCAAATCCACTGACTCATGTTCTTCCCAGGTACAGTAAAGTTGTGAATTCCCCTCAGACATTACAGTGGTTCTTGTATTTTGATGGTCTCCTGCTTCGGTAGCCTTAGCAGGGTTTGATGAATGTAGTTATTGGTGTGAAGAGTAAAACAGATGTTTTGTTTTGTTGTGGGTTTTTTTCCCAGCAAACAATGATGTTATTTCTACATAATAACACAATAAGAAAGCACAATCCTTCCAAATCTCAGAGCACTAACCTGCAGCTTTAGCAGTGTGTGGTTTTCCAGTTAACCCACTAGTAGCCAGAAAAATAAATATGTAAAGGAAATACAGGTAAAACCGGCAGATGTGCCGAATGAGCCACATCCTTGTCAATGGATTCACCTCCCTGCACTTGAACCATACAGGGGGAAGACTTGCATGTGGCGGAGACACCCATGGGGTCCCTCGTGAATCAGTGGAGAGGAAAAGGCACATTTAAGGTGTAATGGCTACTGCAGGCCAAGTGGCTGAGGTCCTTTGGGTGTCTCTTTACTCACTCCAAGGATGACCAGCTCAGATTTTGACGTCGGCATACACTGGGTTGGGTGAAACATGCTGTTCTCAGGTCAGGGGGCAGGTTGTCTGGTGGGGAAAGCTTTCCGCCTGATCAGTCCAAATTTTGCCGGAAGAAAGCACATCACCTTTTCCAAACCAGAAAAAATGATAGGAGGGCATAGTGGCGTCTCTCCATGATAACTGAGATGATAATGTAAAATATGGCAAAAAGAGCAAAGTCTGAGCTTCGGTAGGAATGAAATATAACAAAACAGTAAGTCTTGCTCTTCTTTATGTGCAACTATAACTTGTGTGTGTGATTATACAGGCGACAGAAGATGTATTGGTCTTCGCTAACCTTTGTGAATCTGTAACAATATTGTTTGTTTAAATTTATGACACCAAAGTAGGATGAAGCCTCTCAGATGTTTCAGATGTTATTTTACTTGCTGTAAGTAGATTCCTTTGTTCTACTCCTGCAGTCCTTCAATACTTATCACTCCAAATGGGGCTAAAACAAGGAGATTTGCGGTGGAATCAGAGCTTCCTACTTCAATTTTAAGGTTTTATTTAATTGCTCCTTGGAGGCCCAACTTGATCATTTCTCAATTTTAGCGTCTTTGTTTCAGCATGAAAGAAAGCTAAAATTGCATTTCCTATCAGAACACCCGCTGAAGCTGCCACACAGATATTGGGTCACTGTGAGAAGCGCAGAAGGGACTTTGCCTTCCCGGGAACGTGAAAGGACACCACAGTCTTGCACCTAAGATGCGGCCCATCCAATAAAATGTTTGAACTCTCTTTGCCCTATTGACTTTCCCCTGTAAACAGGGGGGAAAAGAGCTCCTCTTTGCAATTTGTCTCAAGTTACTTTTTCACCGGAGGAATGGATACGAAAATACAGGGCTTACCACCAAGAATAGATGGACCTTTAAGCTCTCTCAAACAAGCCGTCATCTCAGATTTCCAAAAGAATACAGATAGCTGAGCTTTGCTGTTTGAAAACATTTTCAAACAAAATTGCCTCAAATCCTCCTCTTCACCAGCTACTTATTTCCATGCTTTAAAACTCTGACAAGGTTTCTCAGATAAACCAAGCGACTGAGTTATATTCCCAGGCAGGGAAGATGCTGTTATTGAATTATGTCTTGCCAAACAGCGTCCAGTCTTGCAGTTTCTGGGCTAAATGACCAAGGATTTCCATGGAAAATGACCTAGGTTCCCTCTCTCCCTGAGCCTTCTGTAGAGCTGTCCATTGGAAGACATACTGCTGGGAAAATACTCCAAAAAGGGTTCCCAGGAACACTCATTTTAATGCCTTATTGAATGCACTGGAACTGGTCTTATGTTCTTTTTAAGTTTCTCTTTCCAGTAATGAACACATTTGCTGACAAGAACAATTACAGAAGCAACAAATTAATGGAAAGGAATTTTATAACACAAATATTCATATTGGAAACTTGGCACTAAACGGTGTGTTGCTTTGATCATGGAATGAAGTCGTATTACACTCTCCTTGAAATCTAATGGCTAATAAATAAAAAAAAAAGAGATGTCATTTTAATATTGATAAGAAAAATTGACAGATGTTCAATCCTCTGTGAAGAATTTTTTTTAGCAATTAAGAAAAGTTATGATGTCCTTAGGTTGTTCCTGATAAGGAAAAAAAAAATAAATATGTAAAATTCAATGGCTGAATGATTTGGTTGGTATTAATTGTATCTGATGAAGAGACTTTTTGGGGGGCAGGAGCAGCGTGTATCGTGCATGCTCTGTGACACCCCTACAGCTGAAAGCAAGCAGACACAGGGAACAGCGTGTAGCTATGCGGAATACAAAGGGATGGGAGCTTTAACCCACGGTCAACGCTGCTTATTCAACACTGCGCTATCAGGCACATAAGGGGAGCTTGGCTTCTGCTATGTAAGAACTCCTGCATTAGTCAGTGTGTTTCTAACGATTCAGATGGAGATATGGCTATTCGTGGCCATTACGACTAATCATAGGAATAGGAAGAAAAAAAAAAAATCCCACTAAACTAACCAAAAAAGCCAGCAGTGCAATCCAATTACCCTCATCATCATAAAGAATAAAAACTAAGGCTTAACGCCTTAGAAACGCTCTTAAGGGCAATCCAGACAATTTTGTTAATATGGACACAGTAATGACTTCTCAAAAAAAACCCCAAAAAACCCAAAACCGACCAAACCCAAAACCCAAACTCTATAATTAAATTTGAAAAGGGCTAAAGTATTTTAAAATCTGCCCGGTTTATGCTGTGTAATTAAAAATCTGGCAAAACCACCACTTAATCCAGCTTGATTGTCGGAGAATATCGGTAATTACTGAATTCGACTGGTTAACCTCTATTCCTGCAAGAGTAACGAGACACCCATTTGGACTGATAGGAAACAACTCAATTAAAGGCTTTCTAATTTAAGTTTTCTTTTGCAGGGCCACTCAGATCTCTGTATTAAATCAAAGACAGAAAATGGGGAAAAGAAAAAAAAAAAAAAAATAAAATGAAAAGAGCCCAATACTTTCTGCAGTTAAAAATGCCGTAGCAACTTAGCTGGGCAGATGGAAATCATCCATCGCAAAAATTGTTTGGTCACCGATGGCAAGACGAGAAGTCTGGCAATAAGTAACAGGGGGATGGATGTTCCTCACTTGTCTTTAGATGCCATTGAACTCCTCTGTGGGAAGCACAGAAACGGTCCAGATCTCAGCTACAAATCCCACCTAAAACATACCACACTTCTTGACTGTATGAGAAGGGATGGTGATGGAGTGCAGTGGTCGAGAGGGAGGACACGTATTCACTGGAGTGGTTTAAGCTTTCCTCCTTTTCTTATTTGAAAAGTGATTCTCTTTAGAAACAACAAAAGCAAAGAGAGGTTAAGTCTATTAATTTCAAAGGGCATGGGTGCAAAGAGATACGAAAGAACGCAGAGCACTAACTTGTAAGCTCCACTTCATACTTATAGTCAACTATTTTTCATGAAGGATTCATGAAACGTGTTGAGATTTTTCAAGTGCCTCATTTTTATTTTTTTTTTTTTTTGCTACAGAGTGGAAAATAATCTTTCCATTTAATAGACTAGCTTTTCAAACACTTATGGCTGATCTGAAAATCTGCCAGCATTTTCTCTCTTAGCAGATAAGTAGATACTTTTCTTCAGTACTTATCTTCAGTATCTTTGCCCTGACCTGCTGGCATATGAAGTGGTGTGCAGAAAAATGTGAAGCTAAAGGGAAAGACAAATATTTTTGTGTCAAACCAAAGGTATTATATGCTTACCTTTGATTTTCTGAGACTGACAAGTGAGGGTGAAATTGCTTTTCTGCTATTCCCTGTTCAGAATCTCCCCCCTGCGCTCCTGAGCTGACCAGCAAAACTGGTTTTCCAGTCTTTTTTTTTTTAATGTAAAGCTGGGACTGCCAGGTAATTCCTAGGGACTGTACACAAAGCCTTTAACCTTTTTACCTCCATCAGATGCTTTCAGATTGCTTTACAGTGCTCTTAAAATGCCTTCTGCAGCACACAGAAGAGGAAAAGGGCACAATCCTGAAGAAGAAATCATGCATGATCCCACTGTTTTCTCCGAAGGGAATTGCATGCATGATGCAGAAAGCCTATGCATCATTTACGCACTACTTAATTTCCTCTGTTTTCCCTAAGATTACCTGAGACTTGAGCCATAAGTCTTTTCCTTTCCCCGTCTCCTCCACTAGAATATATTTTTCTCCAGAGCTTGGGGCTTTGTGGCAGTGAGATCTTCAGGAGCGGAGTTAATTTCCCACGAAGAAACCAAGAGCTAACAGGCTGATGTGGATGGCTACGTTTCTCTTCAGTATTTGGATAAACTCTGATTCAACTTACTTTTTTAGCATTTTTACAATGTAATTATTTGGAAAACAGGACAACATACACTACCAGGGATATTTGAAAATAGAGACTGAGCAATAAGAACATTATAGGACTTGATTTCAAAAGAATGCATGCAGCAATTATTCCAGGCTGCGTTAAATTACAAAAATTGAGAAAAGCTGTGACCTAGATATTTCTTCTCTTGAAATATTTTTCATTTCAAGCATCTACTTTTCTTTTTTTTTTTCTTTTTTTTTTTTTTCCCAGGGTCCATTTTGTAATGAAAGGAGTATTATTTTGTTGGTAGAGGTTTTTATCTTTGCAAACCCATTACGCTATATTAACAGGTTGCAGGGGATAGTTAAACACAACAGAGACACGTGTAGTCCCAGCGTAGCAGACCAACAGATTTTGAAACAAAGATACCCTGCAAACCATTGGAAGTTATGCAAAACAGACAGGCGAGCTATTTAAGAGAGGAAACCTGATAGGGATCCAGCACTGGAACCGAAAGGCTGAAAAGCTCAAAGAGTAAAATTTGAGCATAAAACATTATCTGTGCAGGAGGGGATTAGGTACGAGCTGAATTATATTAAAACTCACTCTATGTTAAGGAAAAGTTCTGATACACATCTTTTCCTCATAGGAGAAATACAGTCACTTTTCATAGATTCAGTACACAAAAAGCGGTATCGTACACAACAAATAGAAGAATAGCTCCATATATTGAGAAATGAATGGATTTTTTTAGTGTAATTGAGGGCTTTAGAAAGGGAGCAAAGACTCAGACAAAATTTAGTATCCTGTCAAGAGCTTTCAAAATAGTGTGTAAAACTGAATGAAAAATACCAAACACAAGGACGTTGTAATTGGAATAATTACTCTGATTCAGGATCCATATTGGCTGGGAAAATTATGTGGTGAGTCATATTTTTTTTTAATCTGCTCCTAAATAGTGTTTAGCAACACAGGCCTAAATTTGTCTGTGGAACTCTTACAGGATTAATGACTGCTGACTTAAAAATTTCAGTAACTTGTAATTTGCTGCAACGTTACTCATGTCTGCAAATACAGTCAAGTACTTACTGTCTATACACAAATTGCTTTACCTGAACTGGTTTATCAGAAATCATTAATAGCTTTCTTATAAGGTCTCTTGCACCTTGTTAAAACAGTTTTGCAAATCCTTAATTGCATCATCACAGGTGAAAGGCAATTTTCCCTGGGACTTTATTGCCTCTTTGAAGTATTAACTGGTAGAAACACTACCCTTTGCATCACACCTAGCAAGATCAAGGTCCAGCAGAAATATTGCCGCGTATCTCAGTTGAAGACATTCAGATGGGGGCTCTGATAGAGGCTTCAAGTCAAGCAACCAGCACTCCCTTCCCAAAGCTAGATGCTTTCTTGACTACTGCCTCCGCGACTCAGGGCAGCCCACGCTGCAGTTCCTACACACCATGGGGCACGGCGGTGATGTAGGGACCTTTCCCACCTGCCTCCATGGTCAAGAGGAGAAGAATGTAGAAGAGCTAATCCCTGAAGCGTTAATCCCTAAACTGGACGCATTGATTTCCTTACAGCCTACCCCAGCCTAACGAAGCCCTTATCAACGACAGCAGGAGAAACTGGTTGCAAAAAGCAGATTACTGCAAGATGCATTTATGATTAACACAAAAACCCAGCCGTTGAAAACGCTTGTCTTTACTAGAAATCATGGGTAAGAGGAGAAAGGTGCCAAAGGACCAACAATGCTTCCAAGAGGAAGCTTCCAAGAGGAAGCATTGTCCTTGGGCCACCAGGATCACCCCAAGCCTGGGAGGACACCTGCAAGTTGTTGAGTTCCGTGTGATTGCGAACTACCTGTGGCAAGTGGGAACCTGTCGCAATTTTCACTGGGAGAAAGAAAAATAAATCACGCTACAGAGTTGACTTCTCAAGATCAGAAGACCCAAGCCTTGTGCCCACAGCTCCCCCAGACAACTGTAGCTAGGAAATATTTTCCTACATCCTGAATAATGGCTTTACCCACTCAAAATAGATTTTCAACATAAATACGTCCTACACGAACTGAAAGCACTTACATTTGAAAGAGCTATTCACGTCTATTAAGTCGGACAAATGATTGAAATTTAACATTAAAAGTGCAACTCCGCACCTTGTACCATTTATCGACAGGAAATTAGGAACAATTAGATCTCTGTAAAACAAGGCAAAACCATGATTGCCGAGGGTCAGACTTCAGGAAAACCCTGCAAAAAGCTCAACAGCAGAAATTCTTTATAGGTATGCTTCTTTGCACTTATATCGTACATATGGTTTCAGCGACGATCAGGTAAAATGGACAAAACCAGATTTCCCCCACCAGCTGTAATAAATTCAACCCCTTTTTTCCCCCTCCTCCTGTTCTAAACAAGCAGAAATGTTGCACAGAGCAGACACTCTCTGGGCTTTTATGGGCGTTACTGTGCTCTGGAATGGAAAGAGGACTGGCAAAGATTGCTTGCAAGTACAGAAATGAAAGGAAGAGAATTAATTTTCTGCAACTCGCTATGTGCATTTCTTGAGTTTTAATACTTTCACGTTCAGAAAGTTCACAATGAAACACCTTGTGTAAATATTGCAAGCCCTTGCCTGGAATTCTCACAATGAGCTGTCAGCAGATAAACTTTCGCCTGTTACTTTCTGTAAATGGATATCCTTGAAAACACACACATACAAAAAAAAAAAACCCAACCCCATCAGATCTCATGATTTCTTTTCCTCAAGATGGACTGAAATGATGATTCCTAATAAGCACGGGTATGTTAGGTTAGAAATGAAGAACGCTTTTCCAAAACGTTATGTCCAACTCAAACCGATTTTGAATAAAGCTTCATCAGGGTTCTGAGGGTTTAAAGTTTTTATACCCATAGACATACATAAAGTACATTAGGTAGGTAGGTAGGTAGGTAGGTAGGTAGGTAGGTAGGTAGGTAGATAGATAGATAGATAGATAGATAGATAGATAGATAGATAGGTAAACCAACAGACAGATAGCTAGATAGGTTTTTTTTTCTTCTGACTTCCAGTTCTGGCTAGCACTGGAGCCAAACACGCCAAAACACAGCAAAGAGGACTATTCTCTTGATACTCCCAGCTGTGGCCAGAAGAAATTGTGCCTGAAATCGCGTGAGAAAATTTCGAGACAAATGAGCTTTGGCTAGCTCAGCTGTGAACGTTTGGATGCTTATTTAAAGTGAAGTGACCCCAAACTGCAAAGCACTGGATGTTCACTCGTCACTAATTTCTAATAGTCGCTCTGAGGCAGGGTGAAACAGCCAAGAAAGGGCTATGGGCTCCTTGCTTGCACAGAGGATTTAAGAGGCGAAGGAGGAAAGGAAAAGTCTCTGGGGTTTTTAGGCCATGTTGGTTGGAGAAATTGTTTTTCTTCGGTGTTATGCTGGAGTTTTGATGCTTCAACAATGGCTTATGCCCAAAGGCAGAGAGTGATGGCAGCCATCAGGGTGGCATGGTGTCCTTGTGGGCAAGTCAACGGCCATCGCCGCGGTCTGGCCCTGCTTCTCCTCCATGCATAGAGGAGGGGGCATTTGTGGAGGAGGAGGTGGAAAAGGCACCCCTCCATCTCCTACAGGATAAACAGAACAATCCCACTCCCTCTCCTCTGCCACCCCCCTGCCCCCGAGGCGCTTCCTCCTCTATGTGTTGGGCAACCTCCATGCAGCCACGAGCGAGGCCAAAGGGATAGAGACAGACATTGAGTGATTCCCTTGGAAAAGCTTATTTTGGGGGGCTGAAGGTGATGGAGGGTGAGTGCGATGGAGGAGGATATGGAGAATTTGTGGTCTGGGAAGTCAGGGAGCCTTTTCTGTCCCTGGTCCCTCAGATGAGTGCAGCTGAGATGAGTATGTGCTTTTACAAGCAATTATTTTAAAGTGTGCCCAGGGGACGCAATAGTCAGGCTTTATTGGACATGTAATACACACTGTGACAGTATTCGGTGCTATTGCAGGCCAAAATTACATTTCTGGGACCTTGCAGCCTGCAGCTGCTCAGTAAAACAAAGGAAATCCCACCGACAGAAAAAAGGGGGGGGGGGGGGTTAATATGCTTTTAAGCAAAATCCAAAACATAGATTATATGACTTCCCTCATTTCAGGGCTCTTCTGTGCCTACAGGGGCACCTGGAGGAAATATGAAAGAGCATCTTCCCTAGAGCTTTCCTCGGTGAGGGCTGGGGAAAGCGGGGAGCGGGGTGCAACCGCCACAGGCACAGCCCACCTTTGCACGTCTGGTGCCCAGGAAAGGCCCTGGCATTGGCGGGGGGGCAGGGGGGGCAGAGCCGTTGGTGGCCCTTGCACTGGTAATACCAAGACTGTCTTGTCCCTGTTGGTTCCTCAGAGTAGATCTCCAGGAGAATCAATGCCATGGTTCAGTCCCACGTGTTTGTTAGCATGTCGTTGGCCAAGGAGCCAGAAGAGAAGCACACAGCAGGTTAAACGTCTGCCTAACTGGAAGCGATGAAGACCATCTTCTGGGAGAGGCTTGCAGCTAGTCCTGGAAGACGACTGGAGCGGGAGAGTGCTTTGGGAACAGAGGCAGCCAAGGACACGGGCTGCGGGAGATCAGTCCCACCACAGGAACCACACAGCAGATTTTCTCTTTCATAGTGCCTTTGATGCCGCTGACCCTAACCTGTTTAATAAGTGACATATTGTGCCACGCTCTACATCATTTCCCATGAATAACTTTGTTAGTTTGTTTTCTTCTCTAAAAGTTATTTCGGTTTTGGGAAACTTGGTTGCTGTATTCCAGAAATCAGGCTAAGAGTTTCCCTTCTAGAACAGAGAGCGTGCAGGTGTCGGCAGGACAACCTCAGGACAAATTAGGATCTGACCAAGTACTCTTGCGACCAGACCGACCGACGCAAGGAGTGAGTAGAATACGGGATGCAGATCTCAGATGAGGCATGCAAAATATAAGAAGAGCAGTGACGCACACAAGGGGGATGACTGAGCATTCTTGACCCTGCGCTGGGCAGCAGCTCCTCTGCTACGTCCTATGCAGTGTAAATATAGCCTCAAGGAGCCACGCCTTTGCTTTAATGGCAAAACTAAGCGTGGCACAGATCAGATGGAGTTTATTTCATCATTGCAGTTCTGCTGGGAGCGTATTTCCAGACAGTAAGTGTTGCTCAGCTGCTGGGCTTCAACCATTCCTTACCTGGAAGCCCTTCTTAGACATGCAAATAAATGTGTAGAAGTTTCTGAGAAGTTTCTCTGCAGCAGCAGCCAGCAGACCCCCCGCAGCGGTGCCTGCAGCCAGCTCCGCGTTACCCACCCAAGAGTATTTGCAGAACAGGAGGGGATGGCACCCATTCGCGCAGAGCTGCTGCAGCGCACGGAGACGCTACCTTCAGGGGAGGCAAAAGACACGGATTTGGGGACCAGGTGAGCTGGTCTGTCCCTGAGGTCCACACCAGGCAGCACTGGGGAGGCACCACAGAGGACGTGTTAGGGTACAGCACACTGAGGTTTTGCCCAGATCTGGAAGAGGGGCTTCGTACCCTGCAGTCCAGAAAGGCATCTAAGGACTCACCAAAGCAGAGGCTTTCCAGAGCTGTTAACTCAGATGCTGGATGCAGAGTTAGGAAGTCTGAAGTAATCTATTAGGTCAAAAACTCCATTAACTCAAGCCGAGAAAAAACATCGCTGTTAACCACTATCCGAGTTTAACTTAACACAAAGCCCCTACGGATCCTTGGTTCTAGCAATTTTATCAACATTTGATCTCCTTTGGCACCAGAGCTGGCTTCTGTCTCTCGATCATTTTGTCTAGACTCGGTGTTTACATTAGACTTACCCAGATTGGCACCGTTTGCTTGGCAACCCTTTTGTGTGCGCGTGTGTATGCTTATAGCAGCTTTGTTTACGCAGTTTCCCACTGAGTTTGTGACCAAAAATAAACACAGAATTAAATGTGAGCAATACTCAGTGGGACACTAAACGCATTTTGTAGGGTTTGCCTCTGAAGCAAAGGATATGAACTGATTTTCAGACATCTACAAAGGGCCATAATCAAACCCAGATCATCAGACAAGAGCGATTGTTCGGGTGAGCTAAATTTCTTCTGCTTTTCACCATTGGAACAATTACCGAAACCTCAGTCATGTTCAATATGTAAAGTGGCAGCAAAAACCAAGCCTCAAAAATTTTTCAAGACAGCTTTTTCTGTGTATAAATACACCAGCCCAGGGCCAGGAAGAGTCAATGAAGAGCTGCAGAGTCCGGTGGACTTCGGATAAGAACTGTAACGATGTTGGTAAAAGAGGTGTTTCATAGCTCATGATGGCTGGAGGTAGCTACTCCACCTAGGAATCATCAGCTGAAGTTCAGCTTCTTAAAATACCGAGGAAAAGGCTTTTTTTAATGAGAAGATGTATAGAGTCATGGTTCTGAAGGCCAGAAAACACTGTTATAACTACCCAGCTGCCCTCCTGCAAAAGCCCTGCCTGTAATATTTCCACAGGTAATTCAGATGTAGGTGTCACAGTGTCCTCTAGACAAACACCTGTCCTGGATTCAAAGATTACACGACTTCGGCTAGATTTCTTCCTCCTCCTCTTTGTTTGTCCTGGGCAAGAAGAACAAAAAAATAACCACAACTATAAACCCAATATCAAGTCAACGTGACTATCCAGCTCTTGCAAAAATGAAGCAATGTGAACGTTTAGGGTATGAGCAAAACTCACAGGGAGTTCATGGGAAATGGCGATGTTCGCTTTCACCCCAAACCTCACCAAAAGTTACATTTTATTCTGGGTTGTTGGTATTAATGGCTCTAATCAAGTTAAATATCAAGATATTGTGTAGTCCTGGGTTCTACTTTCTTCTAACTGTCTCTTCCTGGTCATGTCCCCATGACATACGCCGGCTGCAGTTTGGTTGTTCATTTATTGAAAATGAGACTTCACAAGAGCATTAGGATGAAAGTTTGTCCGGTCAGAAGGAAACACCCCAGTGAACAGAAGCACTAGGTTTTCTGCGGTATGGTTGGACTCGATGAGCTCAAAGGTCCTTTCCAACCATGAAGATTCTATGATTCTATGATCTGATGCTGCCTTGAATAGATTTTTCCTTTCAGGAGACAGGAAAAACACCGCTGTTTTACTGGGGCTGAGCTTTCTGAAATAGCACCAAATGCTCGAAAAGGCCGGGTTTGCAGCAGATCCCCATCATTCGGAAGGATTCCTGGGCTGCTCTGTAGAGTTTTTATTGATTTTCTCAGACTCATTTGTCCCTCTAGCCGTCAGATGCATATGACCTCCCCGGCTGATGGCAGATCTCCAGCAAGACAGCTTGAACGGCACACACACGTTACGTATGCATTCATGGCTGCAAAAAAAAAGCAGCTCCTGAGCCAATATAATGAGTACAAGACACAGCTGAGCTGATATGAAGTAACGTGTGGATGTCAATTTTCAGCCAATAGTGAAGTGTCAGGACACAATTGTTTGGCAAGCCCTTTGCCCTTTATGTGTCCAAAACGGCGTGTCGATGCCTTTGTACAGCGAAGGGCTCTGGATGTTACAGGAAGCATTCCTCGTTGCTTTTCGCTAGCTCCAAAAAAACTGCAAAACCCTCAGAAATTAGAAGTGAATCACAGGTCATTCCTATTGCAAAATCTCGGCGATAACCCTTGATCGTTCAAATCTTCTCTTTCACATGTAATCGCATCTTACGAGCTGTGGTGTGATGTTCCACTTAAGTATATGGAGTAAGAAACGATGACTCACACCTTTTCCCAGTTGTTGTACAGACAGCCCTTCCTATGTAACACTATGATATATATCTGATTACGATGATAAGAGGTTCACGTATGCTTTAGCTCCTTGTGTAATCTCCAGCCTGCGTTCTGGAAATAAAACAACTAGAAAATCCCAGCTTGTCCAGTTGGTCTTAAAATGAAACATATTATGGGCATCAATTGGAAAAGTACAGGCCAAGTTTGTTAGAAGTATAAACTTACAAAGCTATAAAGGAAATTTAATGTCAAAATTAATGTGCAGACTCTGGAGAAAACGTTGCTGGTGTCAAGATATGCAGAATAACTGAATAAATTTGCTCGGATCCTCGCACAATCTTACATCTCACTAGAGCTGCCTGAGGCAGGATCTGTCAATGCAGGGATGGAATTCTCAGGCTGGGGACCCTCACGCTGCTTTGTGAGCTCGTGGACCGTTATTGCGTGGCACTACAGCATTCATTTCACAGGCACTAATTAAGATCCAAAATAAGGCTGGAAAACACTTGTTCTGCAGAATCAGACTGGAGGCAGGTAAAGTTGACGAGTGATTTTGCGATGGAAACCTGACAGCTGTTGCCCTCAGAAATCCTGTTCTATTCAGTTGACCGCTAATTTGAGGGAAGAGAGGGGGCTTAGGGGAAATGAGGAAGGATGGTAGATTAAGCATTATGATTCCAGGAACAGCTATTCCCAGGTTATCTATTTTAGGCTAGCCAGGCTTCCCGGGGAGCCTTGACAGAGCTTCCTAGCCACGATGAGCAGTCACCTTGTCCGCACAGCAAAGCATGGAGTCATTCTTTTCCCACCTTACCACTACGACAAGCTCTTCCAGAAACCTCCCTTGGAGATTTCTTACGCGGATAAGCGGCAGCTTTTCTTGAGTAAGGGCCATGGCGTTTGTACAATAGCAGTCATCACAACGATCTCCTGTGGCAATGAAGTCCACAAGTTAACTATAGGATGCCTGAGGAGCTATTTCCTGGTATTCTTTCACTTTCCACCAGCTGTTGTTATTGTTTAACTCATTACCAGTTTCAAGTATGATGCAGCATCAAGCGGTTGTTGTTCTTGTTAAGGAAAAATAATTGGCTGTCTGGCCTCTACTTGGATGAAACCTCCTTTCTCTCTGGGGAGTTTTCAGCGTTAGTCCATCTCCGGCAACAAAAGCTGTGATTTTAGCACCCTCCAAAGCACTGGATTACAGTAAAAGTGAAAATCGGGCAGTGAAGCAAAACTCGCAGTATTTCCCACGAGCAGTTCTTCATACGGATGGTCAGCAGGACGGTCACTTATGTGTACAAGAAATTCTAGTAAAATAAACACACCTTCCAAACTTCCTGGGCTCTAAATCATCCTGCTAAATTTGATTATCACTTAAGTGATTTAGAAAGCAAGATGTTCTCTGCCTTCTAAGCGTTTATTCACAACGTCAGCTAAAAGTGATAGACACTGCAGTAATTCAAACCAGAGGGTGGGGGGAAAAGGAGTTATGAAAACTTGGCTTAGACTGGAGACCAGAGAAGAAGTTGAAGGAAGAGCAGCATTTTTGAGGGAAAGGCGAATTGAAGGAATGAAGTTTTGAAATTCCTGTCTTTCCTGCCTCCCCAGTAAGCAGGAGAATCTAATGTTCACCGGCTTCACGGGGAACAAAGCAGAGCTTGAAGTTTTAAGCTCCGCTGCTCCCACTGGCTGTGTCTACATGGCTGCTTAGCCCGAACTCCAGCGCTTGTGTACACACAAAAAAGTCTCTGGTTTGCTCAAAACTTGAGTCTGGTTTGTTAAAAAAAATAATGGCTTTCCAGAAGCACGGGACCAGGCTGGCAGTCAACACCAGACCCCCTGGATGTCAGAAGGAGCAAGGCTTGGATGCTGAGCGGAGAGGAGGGTCTCCTGGCTACGCTCCCTTCGTGGGAAAGGCAAATAGCTGCTGCACGCCGGTTCTCACGGGCGGTGAGTTAAACCACCTGCGGATCCGCTCCGCTCTGCCCCTTCTGCTGACCCTTCCCCCTGATGCAATCCCTCTTCCAAAATATGCACATCCTGTGCCTACTGCACATGGCTAAATTATGAATGGGAATGAATTTTCCGAGCAGATACTGACATCCCGGCTGAGGAGACGACACAGCCTGTGAGCAACCATCACGGCAAAGAAGTGGCAGGAAAGGGTGCCATCCCTCCTGCGCGGGGCCTGCTGAGCCACACAGCTCTGCACCAAATCCCACATAAGACTTCTAGAAAGCCTCAAATAATTAACGGCATGAAGTTAACCGTACGTCAAACATTTCACGGCATATATCCAAACTGTAAATGAGTATCTGTTAGAATTTTACTTGGAGAAGAAAAACAATAGAGGAAGATTTATTTTTGATTAATGCTTTAACGTATTTCCTTACCTATCTCCCTATCCAAGAACTTTCGCAGTTCCGTTTCCCAGACTGGGCTCAACACCATCCCGGTTACGTCCCGTTTGCCCATCCTTAGCTTCAAGTAAACTTTGAAACAAATCAGAAAAAGTGGGGGAGGCTCTCAGCATTTTATATGGCTGGAATAGAAGAGGGAACAGAGTCACCTTTATGATTTAATTCCATCCTGGTAAAAAAAATAAGAGAATGAGAGCAGACCTAGAGCTGTGCCTATGTTTGTGAAAGCCCGTGCAGGACTGAGCCTGTGCCTTCTTGCCCTGAGATTTCCAACAGCAGCTCCAACAGCTCCAACCCAAGAGAAACAACAAGAAACTCATGATACAGCATGGATAAAAAGGTCCGTTGGACAGAAGTGTCTCCTAACATTAACTAATAATCTTGAGAGAGCTGGATCAAGGATATATAACAGTCCTAGGAAGTGGGTGAACTGTGCATCCTAGACCTTCATGTGCATGGGTTGCACATGGGGGTCTTAGACCTTCAAAAAGAGAGATTCACATTGATCCACAATGAGACACATGGGTCCCCTATGCCCAGCCTCAGGGATTTAAGGACCTCAGATGAAGACTTGTTGGGAATTTGTGTCTTGGTCAAAAAAAGTGTTCGTGCTTTTGGAGCATTTCTTCCAAATTTTCTATCAGGGATGAGAAAACAGGCAAGATGATTAATCTGCCGTCAGAAATGTCTTTATTAAGACACTCCGAAAGAGCCTGGCAGTGAACATGGATTGGTACCCAGCTACCAAACCAGGACATGCCCAGGTGAGCACAGTGTCTCGGAGGTTACCTGTCAGCCCCGGCATCAGCCCAGCCCTGACATCGCGTTTCAACTGCTCTTCGGCACATGAACTGCAGAAACCAAAGGCTGGCACTCGTAAACGCAGCTTCATGTCTTTTATTGCAAAGGTCTGACTCCTTTTCCTGAAGCTTTTAAGTACTGCCCTTTGAGCATAATTGAATGAGACAGAAGCAAAAATCAAGAGGCCTCTGCTTTGGAAAGAGACGTGACACTCGTTGATTGTTAACCACAAAACATGGGCCTCTTTTCTTTCTTCTTTTTTCTTTTCTTTTTTTTTTCTTAGTGTTAACTTCACAGTTTTATTTCCTTTGAAGTAGCTTGTTGTTACCAGAGCCTAAGAACCCAAAATGTCCTCATCAGCATGTTGGAGTACCCCTCCTTCAGGGAGCAGAACCACCATGCAGCCCCAGGGATAACTCTTGCATCCCGACAGTTGACGCCAAACAAGCAGGAGGTTTGCTTTTACCTGCACAAAACACCTCATTTACATGTCCACTTCCTATAACTCCTGTCCCCCTGCCATGCCGCGCTGCTGCCCAGAGGCCGCAGCAGAATTTCCCTGGACCATGTGTATATTACATTTTTTGCAGGCTTACAGCGGTGCCGATGAGCCTGGTCAGCTCCATCTACAACAACTGCAACGGTCTTTTCCAACCGAAATTGCAAAATTCTTCAGGGGGTTAAATTTCTCTGCAGACGAACTCTGCCGCCTACATGAGAACTGACATTTGAAGTGCATATTGTTGGTAATTATCTACTTAATACAAATCTGTGATGGGGTGGTAAGGGTGAGGTGGACTGTAATGACTGTCTTTTGTCATCTCCTGCCTAACCCAAGCATGAACCTTGTCCTGTTGTCACCTCCTGCCCAACCCAGCCACGACTCTTGTGCTGAATTAGTTTCTCTGCCCAGTCCCTGGGGAGTCATGCTGAGCACCTAGGCGAAAACAACCAAACTCTAGCTTCTAGTGATGGAGAATCCTACATGTCCCATCCATAAATCAAATCTTTATAAGGTATCTTATGGTTAACTACTTTCACCACTCAATGTTTTAATTGTGTTTCTAGCCCGGATTTGTCTGGATGCTGCTTACAGCCATTGCATCTTGTTATATCTCCTTTTGATAGGCAAAAGAGATCCCACTCCTAAATTAATTTTCTCCAAATTTCAAGTTGAGTGGACAACTTTTTTTTTAAATAAAATTTAAGAACATTGGGCGGTCTATAATGACAACGGTGGGGGAAAAGCACATTTCCAAACTACTGCTTTGTCCTCAGCAAGGTCCAACCCGAAGTCCAATAGCGATGCTGTAGCAGCATAGGAATTGTACAAAAGTGTGAGCCAGTATCCATCTACTCTTCTGATTCAAAGGATCACCATTTCCTTAACTCTGAAACCATCATAAAATAAAACATTTCTTGGATGTTCTCTGACACATGAGCAAGTTTCTCAAAGCGAGTGGGAGCCTTTCCACCTCCATTAGTGGGCATTTTATCAAGTTCTGACTTCGTTTGTAAATGAAGCTGGGCTAAAATCTCCAAATCTGCCAATAATTTGAACTTCACTTCCTACGCAAGAGAAAAGCAGCCAAAAAAACCCCAAATAAATGTATGGAAAATAAACACTAAAGCAAGATTTCCCCAAACAGCATTCACTGATAACAATACAGCTTTGTGATTGCTTTCAATTTTTTATGTATTTCCGAGACATAACAAAGGGAAATTTATGATTTCTCCAAATTTCTGCCAAAAAAGCGGTTCCCAGAGTATACATTTAATGACAGCACCACAGGAAGACAATTTTTCCCATCCTTTCTAAGTTCCCTGCCCACTGCAAAAAGGACATCAACAGGAAGAAATCCCACACAGAAGAGGCGGGTGTAAGGCCACATCTGATTGAAGCGAAACAAGTCTTTATAGCCGAGCTGCTTTGAAAGGGCTCTAGTGAGCAGCCTGTCATCTACTGGAGATCGCCCAAATCCTAGGTCTCACTGGGGTTCGTCAAAATAGGCTCTTCACTCATTATGCTGACAGAAGAGTGCCAAATATCTGTCCCCAGAAGAATTTCTCATACCTGATGAGATCATGGTCTCTTGGGGTTTTTGGGGTGTTGGGTTTGGGGTTTTGTTTTTCCCAGGTTGGAAACGGAGAATTTTATTTCTTTGGAAGGAGAACTTGCAGAAGGACAGGTTATCTGGGCCCTTGGCCATCAAGCAAAGCCAAGCTCAGGCTGCCCGCGTAGCACTCAGTGGAAAGTGGCAGTGATCCCTGGTCGATGGGAGATTAAAAGGTGATTTGAAGTGAATGAAGGACCACCCCTGATGCAGCACTTCCAGTTAAACTAAAGAAGAAATGTCTGCTATAAACAACATAACATATGTAAACGTCACTTGTACTTAAAACCAGGCTTGAAAAAATACTAGTGGGAGAAGAAACACCAACAAATCAAAAGTGGCAGAGGATAAAAGGCAGATTTCAGAGAGGTCTGAACAAGAAGGCAGGCTCCTATGGAAGGCCAGACGGAGCACAGCCATCCCTGAGCACACAGTAACATCCCCCCAGCAAGGGAGGATTTAAAGAGCCAAATAAGTCCATGAAATTCACACAGGGCCTTCAGGGTTGGAAGATATATTGCGCTTGAAGAGACACGTTCCCCAGTCAAGACCACAAAAGCCCTTAAAATTATCAGGCAAGTTGGTCCAGAGTCTCCAGCAGGATTTCTGCAGAGCAGCAAGAGCTACGGTGTGGTGGTCTCTGATAAATCGCAAGCCACTGCTGCATTCCTGATGCAAAGAACCGAGGTCCATCAGGAACCAGTCAGCATCCGTCCAGGACAGAATCATATTGAGATGTGATGCTGTGACACCGAGCGTCTGACCGAGACTTGACCTTGGCAATGACCTCTGCACGGTGTTAGAGAGAGGGAAGCTACCGGGAATTGTGCTCTTGATGGAGATTTCCTGGGGGGAAATTGGGGAAATCACTCTACTATCTTGGCGGAGCCCAGTTATTCCTGGATGGGCTTCCTCACTGGTCGCTATTTCTGACCTGCTTTCGGGTAAGCACCGAAAGAGCACTTTCTAAGTCATCGCAAACAGCGTTAAACTGAGTGATAACAACTTGACTCACTTTAGTAAAACTATGGCTCTCGATATCAAAAAGGAAGTAGAGCTGGAGGAGTCAGGGGGACTGAAGGGTTCAGTGACTGCTCTGATGAAGGGGGTTTTAATTTCTATTAGGAAACACAAAAAAATGCCTTCAAATATATCTCTCTGGTAAAAGTGGAACTCCTCAGTGACCTACATGAATATCTTCAGGTGGTAAAAGAGTAGGAGTCTTACCAAGCGTGCAAAAAGGGACACAAAAGCAACAAAGGAAGCATCTTAGAGGCTGGGGAGCGGAGAGGTAAAATGAGAACTATCAAAATTAACCTAGCTAGGCTTTTTAAGGAGGAAAAAAAGTCTCAGATGTTTTCCAACCACAAACAGCCAGAATATGAAGAAGGAAAAAGGGTTGTGGTGCAGTAGAAATGGAGCAGAAATAGGAGAACTGAGGGTTACTCCAACCAGCCTGCCACCCTGCCTGTGCTGCTCAACAAAGGGCTGCTGCCGAGCGGGGGGCGATGGCAGGGTGGGCAGGCGAGAAGAGGATGGGGAAAGCATGGAGCTGAGAAGGAGTCAGAGCCACAGCATCACACCGGGAGATCCAGAGGGACAGGGAAATCTCCATCCTGGGGTTTGAAAAGAACAGGCATGAGAAACTGCAAGTCAGGAGCATGGATTTGTAACCCCCAGACATGGAATAACTGCATTTAGGGAAAGGAGCGAGGAGAAAAGAGCAGTTCAGGCACTGGCAGGCCACTGAATCCGAACTGACAGCACAGGGACCTTTCAAAAGCACTTTTTCAAGAAAAATTAGACATTGTGAATCAGGTTCTGCCTCCACTCCTAATCCTTCCAAGAAATGGGTCCCAGCTCTCTCCTGGCAGGACATGAGTCATTCTGACCACCCTCAGTGAAAGTCAATCCTGTCCATGTGGGAGGAAGAAAGCCCCTGGCACACGCCACGGGTGTTGCTTTCCTGGGCATCCTCTGGGTAACGTACTCCCAGCCCGAGCTGCCGTTCATTTTTGGCAAATGACTAATAATGACTTGCAAAACTTGCTACTGTGTTTTTCATCACAGCTGCTCTGGGGATGTGTTTCTGGCACACAAAGCACTGCTACCATCATGACAAAACCAATTATACGAGTAGCAAAAGCAGGCCAAAAAGATATAAGGTTATTGTCAGGGTGAGGGCAGGGGAATTATTGAGATGAGCTGTCTACAAAATAGCTTGAGAGAGTTGATTTCTTATCATGACATCATGAGTTATGCTCGCTCAATTATGATGAGTGATAATCATGACAAAAACTGCTTTAGCTATGGCCTTGGGAGATGAAAATCGAAGGGAGGAATTAGCAGGGGGTGGAGGAAAAAAAAGAAGAAATAAAATTAAGTCACAGGCAACAGAACGAAAAGTTTCAGTACGCATTAAGCCAATAGAGATTGGTTTAAATTAGTGTTTGAGTGGAGTCGCAGGAAAAATAACTCCACAAAAGCAAGGCAAGGATTATTTTATAGTGTGTGCCTACATAAAGCTGGGCATGCTGGGGCGATTAGGACTCCAAGGAGTCCTGGCAGTCCAAACAACCCAGAAAAGGTCCATGCACTTGGTCCCCAGGCAGAGGGGGCATCTAGGACTGGAGCTCTGCATCCTCATGTCTTATCCTCATCATATATTGTTTTCCATAAATCCACCTAACGTCCCTATAAAACCAGAGGATTTTTACACCTCCTGAAGTGCTCAGAATCTCACAGTTCTGGTTGTCAGAATTCTGTCCTTTTTCTCCTAATTTTCCTTATTGCAAAACTATACCAGGACATTCGGTGTCCTCCTGGCACGGTCCCCTCTTAGGATGCTGCAGAGCTGCAACACCCTCTCGACCTCCCTTTTGCATGGATACCCAAGCCCGCATCTCTCGGTTCCTTCACATCAAATGTCCCTTCCTTTCCCTGGGGGGGCTGCTGAACATATCCCAGGTGGGAAACCTGATCCCCCGAGGCTACCTCTGCCCTGGAATTAGCGGGCGGCCGGGTGCTGAGAAGCCCGCCTCTGAGGAAAGGGCTAAAAAACAAGTAAAACCACGCAAGAGCTACGGCAACCTGGAAGTAACAAGATGATTTGTGTAAACTTTAAATTGAGCAAGTTTCGTGCAGAAGGCTCAAGTTACGTTTCGCGGGCAGGGAGAGGCAAACCCAGGCACAACAGCAGCGGCTTCAAAGCAAGGCAGGGATGATTTCTTCCTCGCTGCCTCTGCGCCACCCTCCACCGCGTGGAAAAAATCGGGCAAATAGATCATTTCAGGTTTGCTGTGCACTGAAGTGAAGGGAAAAAGTCAAAATATCTGAGTTTTCCCTGTCAATTCTGTCCCGTTGGAAAGAGCCCAGCGTTTGTGCCGGGCACGGCGGTGCAGGCAAGGAGCTTGTGATCTGGGAGCTCAATTTTTACCTGTCGCCTGAGATTGCATATGGAAGGAAAATACATTTCTGGCCTTTGCAGGACGTTTGATGGCTGAGCGTACGTGGAGGGCTAAGGCACGTTTGGCGCAGCGGTCTCCGGCCCTTCTCCCCCACAGACCACCCACCACCTCCGGGTCCCCCCTCACAGCCAGCCCTTCTTCTCCCTCCGGTGCCTTTGGGACGCCCCGGCGCGGCAAGGGACCGAGAGCAATTTGAAAGCTAGACAAACATAAATAGTTGCAGGTTTAGAAAACAGGAGATAGAGATTTCTGCGATAGAGCTGTCAGAGAGTGAGACGTAACCATAAAGTCAAACTGAATAACCTGTCTGGCTCGGGAGCACGGAAAATGCGCTGAGGGCAGGACTTATGCAACATGGCAAGATGTTTTATCAGTTCTGGGTTTTTCATTTTTTTTTTTTCTTCTTCCCTGAAATTGGAACCGAGAGCTGGAAAGGGGGAGGCTGGGGGTGAGAGAGAAGACCGGGACCCTTCATTTCTTGGGCTGCCATTTCAAAAGCGTGACACAGACACAGCGATACTGGGAACTACTTAAAAGGAGCCTGTGGTTTGCTCCTCTCTGACTACTTTCAAGGAAGATTCGGATGTGACAATTGTGAGGGAAAAAGGGATAGACCTTCCCCCACCCAACAGCTCCTTCATATTAACACTAACGTAGTCAGGGCTGAGTCTGGGAACAGGATGCTCAAGCGCATCTCTGACAACGCTTGGCAACGTGCGATGTTGCTCCTGTCTCTGCACTCAGCAACACCTTAAAAAAAATGCCTTTCAGAGGGGATTAAAACCAAACCCAAATGCATCTGCCTGTCAAAATCCAGAGGAGATGACAGCTGAGAGGTTCGGGTGAACTCATGAAAAGTTCGCAAGAAACGCTTGTGGGTGGTAGAGTGACGTAACCCGTTAGGTAGCTCCCAGCGTTTTGAGGTTAGCAATCCATTTAGTTTCCATTAAAAACCTGGCAATCTTCACGCAAGCATTGCAACACCCGATTTCCGTACGCCCGAGAGGGTGCCGACCCCGGGGCTGCCCCCTGCCCCCTGCCGCCTTGGGGTGCGCGGGCGCCGCTCTCAATGTCAAGAGCCAGAAGCCACTTGCTCCTGGGAGAAATGACTCAACACCCGGACCAGAGACACATTCCAGCGCGCAGGAAAACAGCTGAAACCTTGAGCAGTCTTGCAACATCCAGCCACTCCACAGAGTGAAGCAATCACCCACATGAGCCGCTTTTTCAGCTCAGTTAAACCGAAGTCTGTCTGCAGAGCCCAGGAGTAATCAGGACCAGAGTTTGCTCCTCCGTGGTTCATGGAGCACCCAAACCCAGAGTAATGTGGCCCTGGGTGGACGCCAGCGCCCCTTCCCACCCCACCAGCTCAGTGCGGACAGTGGGCTGCGTGCTGGGCATCCCTAAAATGCAGAAAGAGCCCGCTCGGGCTGTGAACAGGCAGAGAGAAGCAGCCCAAGCCTCCCTTCGCGGGGACACAAAACTGCTGCCCCGTGAGGAGGAACCACCTCCTTCTCCTACGTCCTCTGTACTCGGAAACAGTGTCTATGGGAGAGTTGCATTTTTGGCACCTTAACAGTTATATTAAACTTAGCTGGACTTTTTTTCTTTTGTTTTGCAAGGCTGGAAAATGTTCATGCTCTAGGGAGAAGATTACAAAAAAACAGTGAAAACAAATACAAGTTTTCTAGTGGGAAGGAGGGTAGTTTTTCTAAATTTTTAAAGCGAAAATTTGGTAGATATGGTGGTACATTTGTAATACAGAAAGAGTTGTTAGAAACAAACATTTCAGAGCCAAAAGAAGCACAAGGCCTAGCAGGTGTTTTATGATGTTAACGGAGCCAAGTGAAGAAAGCATCTACCCATTACAGATGCAATTATCTGTCTGAACTGAAAACACGAACTTTGGAGAAAACAGCGAAACGCTCGCCTTCCAAAATATTTAAGTTATTTTGAGCATTTGACCAGTAGGAGGGAGCAAAGCAGGGACAAAACTACTCGTGTAGTGCTTCCAAATGTACATATACTACTCGCGCTTTTCATAGCTGAACAGTTAACAACAAAGACAATTACATTCTTGCTACAGCTGATTAAACAGTTGATCCCACGGACCCCAGGCTTCTCAGACATGGTTGTTTGCTGTAAGCATAACCAGCAAAACAAAAACAAGGCTAAAGCGGAGATGTTCATCTCTCATGGCTCGGGTTCAGAACAGCAGAGTCATGCATAAATATGAAACACATCCTGTTTATACTAAAATTAATACGATTTAGCCAGAACTTAATAGGGTTGTAAATGTGGAGGTGTGGTTAAATTTGTAACTGAACTAGGATGTGAATCGTCCCTCTGCTGCTATCATCAAAGAGCCGAAGTTGCCAAGCCCTGTGTACACGAGTCCTGGATGCCTCTTTGGTTTATGGGTTAACATCCGAGTATTCAATCCGTGTTTTCTTGGCTGTACCTAGAGCGTCCCACCAGCCCAGCTGGGCAACGCTAGATGATGTATTAAGCATGCAAACAGCTCTCCATTTGGAAAAGCTCTGATTCCCGTTGAGCCCGAGCCATAAACACATCACCCAAGAGTCCATTCCCCACCTACAGCTGCTCCCCCAGGGCATCGCGAGTTATGTTACACTGAATATCTGACTTCTAGAGAAATCCGTCTCATTGAAATTTAATGATCTATCATCTCAGCAGGCATAGACTTATTCCTTGCTACATTCCGCAAATTCCCCTCAAAAATATTTTACATTCAGCTTTGTTTTTCCTTTCTGGAAGCATTGAACATTGCTCCTTAACGGGCCTTTGCAAGAAACAATTTCATTTGTGTTGGCAATCCTTTTTTCAAGATATTACTAAATCTCCAGTCCTTTCCCTGTGGGACAACAAAAGTTGGATAAATAAGAAGACAGCTGGCTTCTGACCACGTTTTGCAAAGGAGGGAAAAAAATGTATTTTACTATGTGGCATAATAGATAGTATTTCCACATAGTTAGACAGCAACTCTTTCTGTGGAAAACAAATACTGCAAGCCTTTCACATTTTAGCCCAAGTGGAGTATTGTCTCCAAAAAGAAAATGCTCAAAATGTTCTAGAAGTCCGTCCATATTTGATATTCAATATTCATCAACTACTTTTGTCTCTGTATCATTTTTATTACAGCAAATCTTAGACCTGAACACAGCTGACCTTTTTTGCACCCTTCAGTGGGGTATTGACTATAAAAATACGCTCCCCTACATTGACAAAGGAGCTCCAGTCCTGAAAAGTTTACAAACTAAAAAAGCAGGAGGAGCAGTGAGGGAGAGCTGTCACCACCACAGAGCTGGAGACCTGGAGCACGAGAGTGGAGGCAACGTCCCCTTGCAGAAAGCACATGGCAGAACAGAGAGGACCATCACAAGCAAGAGCCTGCAGCTGGTGTTCCTACTGAGATACCTAATGTCTTACTGCGAAAGCAATGTTTTAACACTGGAAGAAATGCCATGGTTCTTGGTAGGTTTGGTGAGGGAACTCTAGTAAGGGTGAAGGGGTTTATTCTTGACCCTGTTCTCTCTCAACAGAGTAACGGTTAGAGGTAGAGTTGGTCCCTCCAAGGCTTGGTCTTAACTCTGAGACCTCGCTAGGCTAACCTAGGCTGCCTGTTCTAGAAGTGGCAAAAAAACCCAACGTATCACAAAAATGTCTGCACTAAGAATGCAATGCACGCATTTTTCCTGAGCTACATTCAGACCCCTGGTGCAGTGGATTTCTTTAGGTACATAAAAAGCTGCGTAAGGCACCACGAGAAGACACACAAGCATCCTCTAACGTCAGTACAGAGCTTGGAGTTCGCAGTCCATCCGGACTGTGAAGCTGAGATTTACAGCCAAAGAGACTAATAGTCACCCGCCACCCAGGGACGTGATCTGCAGGGTCTCGTGCACTGGTATTTCTCCATAGCTAAGTGCCTCCAAAGCTGCAACTGTGTTGCATATTTAGCTAATGGAAACCAACTGGAAAGATTCCCATTGACTCCAAAGGGCCATGCCCCAACACATAACGTATTAACGGAATAAACCGCCCTGTTAAATCATCAGAAGTCATGGACAGACTCGTTCCTCACCCCTAAGCCCCTGTCCAGATGATACAGCTTCTCTTTAAGGGAGAAATGAGGGGAGTTAATCCCGGGACTAAAGACTGGGCTGCTGAAATGCAAATTTCACACTCCCTCCAAACGAACACCTCTGAACATGAAAAAAAGGAAAATGAGAGCACGGCCCCCAGGACCAGACCAGAATGAGCCACCCTGATCCTGGGATGGTCCTTTAGCAGCCAAATCCTCCCCTACCTACACCAGAGGGTCTGGCTACATAGTAAGGAATGGCCTTACGTAGTAAGGAATGTGCAGGGCAAGAAAAGGCTGCCATTGTTCATTAGAGGGCACGGATGAGAGTGAAAAAATAAGCGTACTCTGGAAGGACGGATTTTGCTGCCTGGGATATATCTCCATACACTCAGCCCAGCTCGGAGCTAGAGAGCCCTGCAGCTCTTGAAACCTTCTGCTGCAAACTTTCCATCCAAAAACTCCACGTGGACTCACTTGTAAATGGCAAGAGATTAGAGAACTTCCCGTCATCATCACTTATTCACGAAAAGTTTGGAAAAACCTTGTTTTCCGCAGAAGGGAAAAAAAAAAAAAAAAAAGGATCCGATCCTGAGGGAGGGCGGAAAAAATAAAATGTTTATAGTGTGCATTACCTAAAAAAATAATTCATATAATGAATCTTTATCTTAAAAGCCCTGGACTAAAAACAAATAAATGAATCATTCAAATTATTGTGGAAACAGCCACGTTTCATGTTATTTATGTGTTTAATGTTTCTTTTAGGGTTTGGTTTTTTTCTTCTTATAAAGAAAGGCAGTTTTCTTAGCATTGCCGTGAATACCAACGTCAAACTCTATTTTAACAGTGTTCAGTGATGCATGAACATCCCAAAGGCAGAATTTTAAAAACGCTAAAACCATTTGTTAAAGAGTAACTAGACAAGCTGAACAGATTTCTTTTCTTTTCCTGCAAACTTTATAAAGGCAGGAGGAAATATGGTTTCCCCTGGAGAGCGTCTGAGCCAATCCCCGTTACAATTAACGGGGATCATTTCATTGACTTTACCTGAACTTTGGATCAGAACCATAAAAAGTCTTTTTCTACTGGCAATCGGTCTTTGTGACCAAAACTATTGAGAAGATTGCAGGAAGCCAAAGTATTTATTAAATAGGTAGCGTTTTTCCAACCAGATGGTATGGCACATTCTAGTTTCCCTCCAGAGATCTTTAAGCTGCCATTTAAGGCGTGGGAGCTGCTGCAGCGATGGGACTCCAGTAGGTGCTCCTAAGCAAAGGCAGAAGATCTCCTACCTTTTTTTTAGAAAAGGAAGAAATGAAGGGAACCCTGCTATGAGAAGGAAAAGCACTGTTTCAAGCCCAGTCACATCTTCTGGGAGTAGTGGGTTTCCTCTCACCAAGACAGCAGCCTCATCTTTGCTGGGTTCTTCCTTGAACAGGTCACCCAATGCAATTCTCTTCCAAAGCTTTTGTTTGATCCTCTGCCGTGACGCTTCTAGCCTCATCCTTGCACTTTTAATTTCAAGGCAGGAATTTGCTTCCTTGTTACACACCCTCTCACCTATTTTTTTTCTGTCTTTTCTTTCTTTTTTCTTTTTTTTTTCACTCTATGTGATATATCACAGCTGCAATACAAGTGCTGTTAATTTTAGCTGGTTTTAGCCATGGCTTATTTTTTTTCATTCATTCCTCAGCCCACAATAAAAAATGAAAAAAAAAAGCATTCAATTAAAAAAGCCAACCCAAAACTCACACCACTTGCCTTCTGCTCACTGTCCCTTGCATCAGCCACTTGCAGAGGGGGCTGGGGACAGCAGTTGGGTGACATTCCCACCCTATGACTTGTGGCGAGGGCTGGTGTTGGGGACAAGGTGAGTATCAAGGTGGGGAGGAGGTTGTTTAAGCCAGCAGTGCCCTGGGGAGCTGCTGGGGACAGCCGGTCCCGGTCCAGCGTGTAGAGAGCACGGCCTTCAGAGCCAATTGAGTGTGAAGGATGGATGGAGGGTTACCTGCCTGAGAAGGACAGAGCCAGAGAGCGCTGCAAGAGCACTCGGCTTTGCTCTCAGTATCTCCGAAGTACAACAACATCTTTTCTTTAAATAATTTCCCCCAAGTCCTCAGGTTACGGAACGTCAGTGCAAAAGTGCGCAATGCTGACCAGTTAATCCTGGGAGGAGAGAGGCTCTCTGCGGGATGCTTGGCCAACATCAGTGGACTAACATCAGCTGCAGACCCAGCCCCACCATTTCTTCGCATAGATTAGGTCAATTCATTTAAATAAAACGTTTGAGTGAACAGGTGCATGCACAATTAGCGTCATTAACTGTCTGTAAAACAAACGAGTAGCGTGCTAAATTTCTCTCCTTGGATGCATACCAGAAAGATTACATATATGTGAATAAGCATGTGCTGAGGATCTCTGGGAAACCACGTGTTGCTGAGCCGTGGTCTTTGGGGAGGTGCGGATGTTAGCGCGAGCCTTGGGATTTGGCCATTCTTTTGTATCGAGGGAATATTTTAATATCAACTGTGGGCAGTGACAACACGAAAGATCTACCAGTCTCCACCTCTACTTTCTTAAAGCCTCAAGACGTGAGTGGGAATTACATTCTTATTACGAATTATAATTACGGAGAAGGGAAGCACCAATAGCAACGACAAGAATAACCTAAACTACATCAGACTTGTAAAAGGCAAGTTAAAAACAATTTGGGACCTAATTTGTTGAGAATAAAACGTCAACAGCATTTAGACCCGTGCCTCACCTGGCCTCGAGCTCAGCAAGGGACTTACGCATAGGCCTAATTTTAAGCACACAATTCACGTATGTGATTTAATGGGTGCATTTAGTGAGTTTAAAATTACATCTATTTAAGAGCACTGCTGACTCAGGGGGCATATTCCTGTATTTGTGTTGTAGCTTCAAATTCTTCATAATTACATTACCCCTCCTGCTCTCTTCAGATATTTCCATCTTTCCTCCGTGTCAGGAAAAGTCTCTCTTTCACAGTTTGTTAATCAGTTTATGATAACACAGTCTTCGTGGTGTTTTCCTTGGCACCGTGCCTTGGACTGAAATTATTTAATGATCTGAGCATTAATTGAAGATTAAGGTTTGTGGTCGTGTGCACTTGGGTCTCCCATTGAATATGAACCCAAGGGAGCTGAAGACATCCATCCTTTTCTAGGATCAAGGGTCAAATTACTAAGGAATAGTGAGATCCAGCAGGCGGGTGTCATTGTGGCGCTGCTTTGTACAGATTTCACATGGCATCTAGGTTTGTATAAATATTTTTCCAAGGAAATCAGAGAGGCTTAGTCCCACTGCCCTCTCCTCACATGCACGTACACAAGGCTGGTGCAGAAAGCCGATAAAATGTCCCAAAGTCACTTAATGCCTGAGGTTGTCCCTGAGGCAGAAGATGTTGGTTTGCCTTGCAACCCCCAAACTGGGCTGTGGGACTGGCTGTGTGCTTCCCCAGCAAAAAATAGTCCAGCAAAAGGACATACTTATTTCCCCCATTGCTGTGATTCACCTCGATGGTCCTCCAAGGAAGACCTGGCGGGACCCTGCAGGATTTTCCCTGAGCCCCAGTCAGTCACCACAGGCTATGTCTTTCCCACAGAGTTATTAGAAGAATTCTTAATTCTTTTACTACTGTTTTCATTTCACAATTTTTTAAGGCAACAGCAGGTTTTCAAAAATCCATTTAATAATAATAATAATAATAAAAAAAAAAATCAGCAGTAAAAGTGTTTTAGGAAGTGGAGGTGATGGCTTACTGATTCTTTTCCATATAGCAGGAAGACATGTGGTTCCAAAGAAAATCAAAATATAGACGAAAAAAAGCTTCAAGAATATGGTAAAAAGAAAATAAATTAAATAAAATAAAAATCCCAGCCTCCCCAATTAGTTAAACGAGGGAAATGAATGCCACCTGGGCTGCAGCAGATATTGGACTGTTTGGATTTTCCAGAAGAGGAAAAGAAATTCACTTTTCTCTCCCCCTGTGTCCCCACTTTTCATCTGTCTTAATTTGTTCACGTTATTTTGTCAGACGTCTGCCCAGCTCCAAGTCAAATAACCTTCCCCATCCTGCCTTCTGCAGGATAAAACAGACCCGAGCCAGGGAATACAGAGTGCATATCTGAGCAATCTTGGCACTTGGAACGTATAAACCCAAGCTTAAGCTTCACTCTCAGTTCTAGTTTGTAGGTCGCCCCTTTAAAAACCTGTTGAAATACCTCGAATAGCTGGAATTAGCCTTCTAAATATCCTGCCCGCTCTGCCCCTCAAAACCCCCCGACTACGGAACCTAGATTTCCACTGAAATCTTGAATTATTTTGTTATTGCTTTATACTGCTTCTGCCTTTCAAAGAGCAGGTGGCCCGCGCACCGATTAGTTAAATAAACACACAGAAAGGAAGAGTTAGTCTGGCAGAGTGGGGGGAATAAGAGCTAATATATCTTCTTGCGGAGGTCCGAAGTGCGTGCGTGCGTGTGTATACACAGACAAAGCACGCACGGGAATTTTTCGTCGTTTTCTGTTTTACATGGCGACAGGGATTTACCAGCTCGAGTGGAAAGTGAAAACAAAATGCCATTCGGGGGGGAGGGGGCGGGCAAAGCCTGTCTAAAAGACCAGAAAAAAAATGAATCTGTCTTTCCCTCAGGAAGATTTTTGAGGATACAAGAAAAAGAAGGAAAAAAAATAATAAAAAAGGTAATAAGAATCGCAGGCATCTGGCAAGATGAAGCGACGGCGGCTGAAGACACAAAGCCATTGACAGGTGGGAGAGCGGATTCCTATTAACCACTTTTGCTGATAATGAATGGAAGAAATAGTTATTTTTTGGGGGGGTAGGGGGAGAATTAGTATCTAAAGCAGCAGGAGCCACTACCTAAAGCAGAGAGCGTGAGTTAGCCAGGTGCCGAGGGCTAAGGATTTGAATTTCTTTCAAAGGAGTGAAGGAATTCATGCAAGTTTGGGTTTTTTTTTTGGGGGGGGGGGAGGGGGTGGGTGGGAAAGGGAAGGAGGTAGGGGAAAAGGGGAGAAAAAAGTAGGAAAAACATCATGAGAAATATCACAGTAGCGAGGAGAGAAGGCAGCTGAAAAAGTCAAGGATAACTGAAGAAGCACATGAAGCATGACCTTGAAATAAGACTGATGAAGTGAGCTTTTTGGGTTGAGTGCTGGCTGGAAAAGGGGGCTTGGACCGCTGCCCAAGGAAACTGCCTCCTGCTATTTAATTCCTAATGAGTTCAGGGAACAAGGATTTTGCACAGGCTTTGAAATAAACAGGATTGTGTTAAAGAAATACTTGAGACCGTCATTAATTTCTACTTCTAGTGGAAACAAGCCATGAGACCCCACATCCTGGCTAATCACTTGGGTCAAAAAAGTAACAGAATGCGAATTTCAGCGCTATGTATTACTTTGTAGGGCCAAATAATTCTATGTGTTCATTTCGTGCCCGTATGGTGGGTCTTCGGAAGAGAAGGGTCATCGCTAATTAATTATTATGTTAATTATATACTGCAGGAATTCAGCATTTTAGTTTCTTACTTTTCCTTGCTTCCCTGTGCCAATTTTTCCATCCCTATAATCGTCCTTCCTGTTTATGCAATGCCATATGCACAGTGGCTACTAAAAGTCAGCTGTTAAAACTGTTTACTGTAAATATTTACACTGCGGCCATTAGTGAAATCTGTATCTCTGAAGGGATGATGGATGGCAGCGGGTCTAATCCGAGAGACCCCGTGGGATAAACAGGGAAAAAAAAGAAAAAATCATGCGGGGAGGCTGGGAACGCTGCTTCCCGCTCCTTGCAAGGCAAAAGAGAGAGTCCTAACGCTTTGGACATTTGCTCTGAAAAATGCAAAGAAACGCAAGGTTATTTGCCGATGTCTCTGGCACGGAGGTGCCAGAACACCGACCAGTTATTACAGAAAGAGTCTAAAAACGCAGAGACAGGAATAAGAGGGTTAATGGGTTACTGCAGCGTATAATCTAATAAAGGCTGAATTATATACGGAGCAGGCTAGCAGTGCGTATTGTACATCTCTGGGAGCATGGCAGGCAGGAGAAGCAGAGATGCTAAAATATCAAAAAAGCCAGCATTCATCGTGTAATGGAGTTTAGAAACTAGGTCAACCCTTGCCTGATGCTGAGAAATCCTGACGCGCGCTGTGCTCCTCGACACCCAGGTGCTCAGGGCGCTCCGGCACGGAGGTTTCAGCGGCGCTTGCCGGGGAAGGCTGCGCTTGTGTATTCATCCCATGGACCATGCAATGAGCTGAGACTTCCCCCGAGCGCCAGCCGACCCAACCCGGGTGGCAGAGGCACATCCAAAGACCACAGAGTATGATTGCAGGACACGGAGATGTCTCCACACCACGGCACCCAGGGCCAGCACCGCTACAGCTCACACACCCCATGCCCTAACTCCGTGCTGCCCACCGTTGACGTTTCTCTACTTTCCGTCTAGGTGTCACTTCCAATTCTTCACCTGCGCTCTTTTCTATGCACTCTGGTTCTGCTCTGTGGGACATGACCCATTTCAGATACCCTCCTCTCCAAGGCACCCTGGAGATGCCAGCAGACAGCTAGTGGCTCCTGGATGAACAATGGGCAGCCCATCGTCTTCCAGACACGTTGGACCTCAAATGACCCTTTTCTGCATATTTTTTTGTCCTGGATGTTCTTTCAGAAGAAACTGGTGTGGCAAACCACATATTCTCATGAAAAAGAGATAGTGAAAATGGATTCCCCTCCAAACACTGAATTACTCGGGAACAGCAGAAATGAGCAGGTATTCGACGTTAATCAAATATTTGCTAGAATAGTGGTTTGGGCTTTGTTCAAAGTTAGTAGGAGTTTTTCCGCCCGGTGCTGTTGGATTATCCTTCAAAGACGAGTCACTTAATGCAAACATGCATACACCTCTTTCGGCCAAGTCTGAAATCCTAATTGCGCAAATGAGAGAATCGGGAAGGTGACATTCCCCGGAAACCTACAAAGACATCAATATATCTTGGGATAGAGACCGGCCTCACTCCTCTGTCCTAATCAGAGTTATGAGTCGTATTTACAAATTGTGACAGCACATACTCTTAAAGCACGTGCTTCAATTCCGTGTTTAAACCACAGCATGTGTTTAGATGCTGTTTTGCAGGGACGGACTACCCTGATGATCCAGCTGATATACGTCATGGAGTATGTCCTATGGGGAAATAACTTGGCAGTTTACTCTGGGTTTAAGATGGGACTGGTGCGCGCATGAAAAACACTGTATGACTTATGCCTGCACAATGTGATGGTTTGGGGAAATGTTTCACGTGTTACCAAATCCGTCTGAGATTCTGAACTCTGCCTTCTCTGTTGTCATTTTAATTCCTAGACAAATGGAAAATCCGCAGGGAAACAGCCAGGCTAATAACATTGATGAGTATCTGTTTGTGGGGATTCATCCTCAATAACAGCATTTTCCATGACCAGCTGGCCTGGAGGCTGAGCAAAAGCCGGCTGGAGGACAGAGACAGGCATGGGGCTCATCTGAGTGGAGATGCAAAGGAGTCTGGAGTACAGGAAAGGACAGGACCTTCCTCGAGCACCACAGGGAGAAGGAGATGAAGAGAGAAAAACTCTGTGGTCATCATAAGATGTCACTTGAGAACCAAAAGAAAATGGACGTAGACAACACGGTCCCAAATCCCACTAAGGAACTAGGATTATGGAAGAGTCTGAGGCAAGGAAGAGCTAGGAGCTGTTTTAGGCAGTTATTTTGTGGGCATGATAGGACGAGGGCTAGAGGTTTCAAACTGGAAGAGGGGGGATTTAGATTAGAAATTAGGAAGAAATTCTTTACTGTGAGGGTGGTGAGACCCTGGAACAGGCTGCCCCGAGAAGCTGTGGCTGCCCCATCCCTGGAGGGGTTCAAGGCCAGGTTGGACGGGGCTGTGAGCAGCCTGGTCTGGTGGGAGATGTCCCTGCCCAGGGCAGGGGGGGTGGAACTAGATGATCTTTAAGGTCCCTTCCAACTCTAACCATTCTATGAATCTATGATTTGTGGCTGTAGGAGGAGGCAACCCCCAGGCTGTCCCCAGGGGTGGCAGAGGGGTGACCCAAGGCCGCTCAGCAGCACTTTGCTGTAGTGCCAGGGACCAGCTCACGAAGCGCAACACCTCCCCAGCCAGAGGAGCCACAGATTGGTGGTGTTCAAACCCTGCTGACCTGTACCAGATGTATAGCAGTCTTCATCTTCCACGTACACACCAGCACACCTGCAAATGGAACTACAAAAACCTCACTTTTGGTGAAAACGATGTTCTCTGCCGGCTGCAAATCCATAAACCTCAATTTTCCTCCTTGCTGCACAGGTGCCCCTCTGATCAAAGGGAAGGCAAGTCTTTTCTTGAATACAGCCTTTCATTTTGCAGAAGCGCCTTCCTTCCCACACCAAAAATTAATCTCAGCGCAGGTAGTTTTCCATTTGTAGCTCAACCTTCTTTGTGGGAAAGTTTATTTTTGGACAACGGTATAAACGCTCAGCCCAATTAGCCACCGCTGCAAACGGTCTCTTAACGGCAGCCAGGGTGGGATTAGTCATTCCGGGCTGGGCAGGTTTGCTCCATGCAGCACCTGCCAAGCTCCACAACAGCCCTTTGCTGCATTTAACGGGAGATGGATGGGATCTAACGGTATCATCTTTGATTTCTCTCCATAAGGTATTTTATTTCTGCTGGCAGTCGTGGAGCTCAGGCTCGGACGTGTTTATGACACGGCTTGATGTTAATGTGAGTTTTCCGTGCCCCACCGTTACATTCTTACTCCTCGTTCCCGCACGCGTTACTCCGCTCTGATCTACTCCTTGTATTTATCTTTTCCCCACCGTTTGGTTTTATGGCAAAGAGTCATCACATGGAACAACAGATGAAGAAGCAGAGCAGAAAGTCATTTTTCTTCTGTTTGGCAGAGAGCACAAAAACGGGCTCAAAACACCCCAGGCACACGAAGCCGTATCATCTACGTCTTATCGGTCCCTCCCCCAGCTGCCGGTGGAGCCCGTACGCCACAGTGGGCGCTGCGAGGGAGGGTGAGCTCCCTCTTCCCTGGAACAATTAATTGCGTTGAAATTAATTAACTTCAACTCAGCTGACCTGAAGGTTGCGTTGGAAAGTGTTTTCAGGTCTGGGAGGCAAACCCGACCCCGGGTTATACCTGATGTTCAAGACAGGTTTGAAGGCCACGGGGTTTCACTAAAACCACTCTGCTCACGGCAGAGGCTGGTGGGGAACCCAAAGGCAGCTCCCCACAGCCTTGACTAACTCCTTTGGCACGTGCCTCAGTTTCCCCCTCCCATAAACAAAGGCAGCCACGGCTGACAATGAGTGCCATTGAAGAGATAACCGCGCTCCGCTCCCCGTTGTTGACTTTAGAGCGGCATTTCCTCTATCAAGAACGAGCCCCACAACAAGGCATTTATGCCCGGCTGCAACACAAGCTCCCTTTTGACCAGTGCCCGCAGCACATACCGCCCGGAGGTGTTGGGAGGATTAATTACTTAGCATGCGCAGAGGACTTTGAAGATAAAACGTGCCAAGTAATTATTATGTGTTTTACTGATTTGGGCATGCGCGGACATTTTTTTTCTTAACGGTTTGTTGATTTTGTTGACTGGCAGTCTGGGACAAAGCTGCATTTCTTGTGAGGTTTCTTTTTTTTTTTTTAATATTATTTTTAATAGGCTTTTTAATTGCAGTATTTACTTTAGTCACCTATTAAATAGCTAATTACTTGTGATCCTGTTTAGATTTGTGTTTAGCACAGACAACAATTACAGCTTTTCTCCCACAGCCCACAGTTACTGCATTACGTGCTGGGCTTGATCTATTCCCCCCGCCCCCCCCCACCGTAAACAGGACTCTCTGACCGTAATAACTTATTTTCCTGGTCGTGCTCCATAAGGTGGAATGAATCTCGGTAAAGGCTTCTCTGGTTTGCCCATGACAGCGGGAACATGACAGAAACTGTATTTGATGTCGCGTAAACATGAGAGATTCACCCTTTGTGTCACTAAAAGGCGTAAACGGGACATCAATGCAAACGGGAGGGAGGCCAAGACAACAGGGTAAGGAAAGAAAACGTATGAAAAGTTCAGTGTTCTGCCGATTATGAAAAGATATCAGTGATATCATCTCGGGAGGTAATTAGGCTTTAATTTTAGGAGAAGCAGCAAGCAGTCGAGAGGGGCAACTGGTGACACTGACGCTCGTCTGAGCTTTGTGAAAAGCACCGGCAGAAGCGCCAGGAGGGAGGCACAGCGGAGGGTGCTCCATCCAGGGTCCGGCTTCGGGAGAGCCAGCCCAGAAAAGAGGAGCCCCGCCAGCCACCCATGCACCTTCTCCTCGGTTTGATGTCTTCCGCGGTATTTAAACTACCATTTCCACTTCCACAAACACCCAATTAAAGCGAAAGACCTCATTAGACAGAATTTGGCAGATCACTTCTATTTTACTTCCTCACCACTTAACGCCAGCGTTAAGCTCCCCTGCAGCACACAGGCGTTTGTGGAAGGGTCAAACCCAGCTCAGAAATTGCTACCACCGCCATCCAGACAAGAAGGGTCTCCTTTCTTGTACGCCCTTAACCTCCTTTCATTGCTGCTCAGTAACCTGCTGCACGGGGATTTCTAAAAAGAGAAGATTAGACCAGATTATTTTTTTGCCTATCCTCACTCCCAGCCTTTGAAAGGACACCGAGTCCTGCAGGCTGAACTGAAGACCATTCCCAAGAACAGAAAGTGAAAATTCGATCTCTTCTTGCCGAGACGACTTGTGATTTACACTTCTCTCCCCATTTCTTCTCCGTATGTCTTGTTTCCCCAAAGACAGGCTGCTGAGGAAGGTAGGTGAGTAGAGGTGAAAAGGAGGAGGTCAAGGTGAAGGGGTGAAAAGAAACTCCTGCTATCTGCTAAATTATCTGCAGTTATCCGTACTTGAGGCAGTCACCTCAGCTCTCGCTTTCTGTTGTAAAGCTCAGCGGAGTCCCCATTGCGCTTTGCTCCGGGAGCTCCAAAACAGGAGAAACAAACCCAACTGAACCCTCTTGGCCAGCTCAGCCTGATGAGAAAAAATAGTTTAAATGCCTTCCACCATCTCCGCGGTCCAGGGGGCTCAAGGCACAGCCTCGCTGGCTTGTGTTTGCTGGGCACGGAGGCTGAGAGAGCTCCAGAACTACCCGGCTCCCACCCTAGGTGTGATGGTACCTCTGCTCAGCTCTTCTCCTCCAGCCTTTGCAGAAGCTCTGTCTCCCCCAGGAGAGGCTTTTGCCAGCCCATCTCCTTCCAGATATAAGCCAAAATAGAGTTAGCAGATGGAAACACCGGATTTGCCTTGCCGTGATGCCATCCAGAGGCTGGAGGGCTCCAAGGGGAGATCCTGCCACACGCAGCAGAGGAGCTGATACCTTACAGCTGCTCTGCAGGGATCTCGGAGGCTCATTCAGCCCTGCCTCTGTATTTACTTTTCACAGGTTTTATGGCAGCCGCTGTGCATTGCAACAAGTCTTTTTTTGAATTTTTCCCCAGGAATTCACAGCAGGTGGAGGATGCTCGCAGGAAAAAAGGCAGGCTCCAGGGAAAAAAAAAAAAACAACAAAACCTCCACCTCTGCCTGTCGTGCCATCTCCAACTGAGGTAAAGGCAATCCTGCTAATTATTGCATACATTAAAATCTTTACAAGCGCAGAAGCCCCTCCATGAGTCCTGCCGTCAGGTTTAGCGGTGCCCTGCGTCCCAAACCTTTCAGGGCAGGCCAGCTTCAGGCGTATCATGTTTTTCCAGGCACACCACTGGAAGTAACAGGAAAACAACTGTCTCATTGTTTAGAGCATCCCTAAATATTGCCAGTAAGGATCTGGTCAACTTTCCACAAAGTCTGCGGCTTTTGAGATTTTTTCCATCAGGGTGATTTATTTCATCAAAACAGCTCTCGGGCCACCAGCTGTTAAAGCACTTGTGGAAAGGGCCAACTCAATTCTCATTATTCACTGCAGGTTTCCCTTAATAGAATCAAACTGGTTAATAAGTGCTAATACCGGTAATACAGCTCTCTGTACTTTGACCTAAATTCTCCTCCTGCTCCCGAGGGGGTGGACACAGGAGGAGCTCTGCAGCGTTTCCTCCGGTGCACGGACAGCAAGGATTAACCCATAAAGGCGGCAATCCTCAGCCGCTGTGTTTTGGGAGCCTTTTGTGGTCTAGGCTCTGTCGTATCAGGTATTGTGCAAAATCCTATTTAAAAACTCTGATCCCGAACTGCCCGTGGTCCCTTAGCATCCAAAGAGCGGTTGGTCTCAGTCCCTGTTCTCCAGAATGACCTTTTCCCACTGCGTGCTGCCAGTTCAGAAAATCAAAGCTGTTTTTTTGCTTAATAAAAAGATGAGAATTGGCACGGTTTCCTATGCTTGGTAATTGCACAGACAGTTTGGGTACAAAATAAGAAAGCAAATATTACTGTGAAATTAAGGGCAGGGGGGAGGGTGCCTTTTTTTTCGTCCCCCCAGGAGAATATCCAGAAAAAATCTGATTGGTGTAAACACTGCAAATGCCATTGCATTTTTGTCAGGTTCGTTTGGCAGGTCAGGTTCAAATCGAAATGGTTCATTTAGTTACTTTCATTGCTACATAATCCTAGTTACAGTTTTAGGTACAGGAACCATGCTTGCTTCTCTAGGACATACGCACAACTGCAACAAAAGCGGCTCACACAAGAAGGCATAGGGCAGAGAGAGGTGGTTCAGGAGGGGGATTTGGGGTCAAACGAGGCAATTTTACTCCGACTGGTCCCAATCCCAGCAAAAGCATGTGTTGCCCAAGGAATTGGCCCTGAAGTACTTCTCAAGTAGAAGTGGGCATCACTAGGCTTCAGGGTTAACGCTTCAGCGTGCTGAGCGGGGGAAGCATTTACAATTATGAGGTGGTGCAGCCGCGTACGGCACTACCACGCTTCCTCCTCCCAGCTCAGAGAGGGGAGGAGCCGCCGCGCTCCCCGTGCTGACCTCCCGCACGGCTCAGCCCGCGCTCTCCAGAAGAGTTTTGGCAGCGAAGGGGAGGAAGGAAGGAATGTAGACTCCTCCAGTCACCAAGTTAATGGGTTTCAATGTGTAATTAGTGTCATTCTTGAAAACCCATGTCTTGTCACCACTCTAAATGTGTTTAGCTTCTGTTTCCTCATTATTTTGGGATCTCATTTTTCCGCTAGATTAAGGAGATACTTATTTCCCCCCCCCGCCCCAAAAAAGCCCCTCCCATGCGAGTGTTCATAAATGATTAAGAGACGATTGAAAACCTCTTGGCCTGCTCTTTGCGTGTTAAACATTTGCCTGAGGAAGGACAAATATCCACTATACAGTTTGGAAGTTTGACAAAGTCTGATGTATTGAGCAGAGACTAACAAACCCCTGGCTTGTATCTGGTCCTGGGTACCACAGTTCTTTAGGACTACTTATGCATAGTGACCATGAAACCAATTAAAGATTAATTTTCCTCTGTTGGCAACAGTAAGTTGAGGGGATTTCAGACTGCCCTGAAAAGCCCAGAGTCACAGAACCGGAGGGAACGAGTGTAGGAGATTAGTCAGCACAAGCTCTCGTTATCATTATTGGGGAAAAACAGGTACCTTGAGAGGTAAAGTCAACTTTGACATAGTTGGTGGGGGGGAACTCTTTCCTCTCTCCACTTTCTCTGTCTCCATCACAGAAAACCCATTTCAGTTAATGCAATTAGAAAACATGACTTGACACCGCTGCTGCTAACCGAAACATCATTTTTTTAACACCGTTGCACCAGTATGGCAGGGTACGTGGCCTCCTGCAGCCAAGGCAGTTCCCGAGGTCCCCAAGCCTGTTGCCACCTTCACCCCAGGCAGAACCTGCAGCAGCGACGGGCTTCGGGCACACCGCGGCTGCCCCAGCTGGGTGAGCTAAAGAAACGCGTTTAACTCTGCAAACGCAGAAGACCTGGAGTTACACGTTGCATGTTTCTGCTCTCTTTGCCCCATTTTATTTTGATTTGATTTTTATTTCCAAGCCAGCACAACTGCAAAGTTCTGAGGAGGGATGCACTTTCTTTCTCCTGCCTTGAGACAGACAGAAAGACTTAGGAAATGCCACAGAAATAAACTCTGCAGAGAAAATGCAAGAATTGAACAGTTCAGCTTTCAAGAGTCAGATAATGGCAAACAGAAGGTTGAACTTTTCCCCTCGTGTGCATATGCATCATGATTCATTGCATACTCCTCTTATGCTATTCCTCAACTATTGCAGCATGCCATAATTTGTCTCCAGAGGCAAACAGTAGTTTGCAGAGCTGCATACTTGTCTCCGAGCGGCAGGGCAAGCCTGAGTTCACAGCACATCACATCCCCTTTCCCTATGCCCAACACGCTGCAAAGAACGGCAAGCTCGCTGGCGTCGGGGAGAAGCAAGAGCGGGGCTGCTCCCTAAAGGAAAAGCCAGGAAAATCAAGCAACAACACAGGAACAGGGCAAGGGGCAGGCGACCCGCACTCAGGTTGGGCTGAGCTCAAGTGGGGACCATCAAAGGACCTGGGTGAGGCTGGTCAGAGAAACCAGGGTCTGTTAGTGCCCCAAGCTGGTGCACGGATGTCCTTGAGATGTGGCCACTTGACTGGTAGCTTCAGGCGTTGCAAGCCCTGAAGCCAGTCCCCAGGGTGCAGGCAAGGCCGGCTGCATCACCTCAGATCAAGCGGCCTGAGCCACGGCTAAGCTGAAAGCTGCACCGTGCACCACGCCGTGCAGGATTTGGCCCCGTGAGACGAGAAGCGGTGGTAGGTTTGAGTCGCTTCTGGCAGCAATCCGTGAGGAGCTCGTCATCCCCAAAGCACGGCTCAGAAAGAGCCTCGCTAGAAAAGAGGAGCCTGAAGTCATGGCTTTGCGTCCAAATTCTCCCCGGCCAGTTTGGACCAGTGAAGCCTGACAGACTGGTATTGCAAATATCTCTAAAAAATAAAAAGGTCCCTGAGCAGACTTCTGAGAGAAGTCCAACCGGGATGTCAATACCGCTGAAGTCAGCGTAACCCTGGTATCAGCGGAGCCCGCCTGCGCGCAGGGCACACGCTTCCCCGGTGCCGCACGCTGAGTAATCAGCTCTTCCCATGGCAATGCGCCCCGGGAGAGGAGCGGCAGTCAGCACTGGGACTCGCAGTTCTGGGAAGCGCAGACCTCCTCTTTCAGAAATATCTCACCGCAGGAGTAATACCGCTCGAATCTTGAAAGTAATAAAAAGTAATGGGAAACAGATGCTGCTGTACCTTAGATTAGAATCTATGTTTAGATTTCCAAGATAATTTTTATCTCCGATACTTCGGCTAATGCGAGGCTGATATGATAAATGGATTTTCTACGGAGTCTGAAAACAACGCGCCTGCTTCAAAACGCAACCCGATACGTGGTTGTCTCCGGCAGGGAGACAGAGAAAAGAAACAGAACTGGCCTAAGCGAGGGTCGGGATGGAGGATGTGTTACATGTGTGAGGTCAAATGACCCTGGACCAGTGCTGGAGGAGAAGGAGCCACATCTCCCTCCCACCTGCCCTAAGCGCAGTGGGAAGGACTATCCCTCGGGGCTCCCTGGAGGGCAGGGGAGCCTCCCCAGCCCAGGACACGACCCTTGGAGAGCTGTCACTTCTGCAGGAAAGTGAAACCAGGGTCTTTAAATCCCAAACGGGGCAAGCTCAAATACCCCATACACCTACTTAAAATCAGCCACTAATAGAGAGAAGAGGCTACCACACTCCAGCAACCATGTATCCGCTGGCCCTCAGTGCTAGGACGGGGTACAGACCTCCCTGCGCATCCACATCCTCCTTAGCTTACTTGAACCCTGTTTTCTGAAACCTACTTTTTCCCCACAAGTGGTCGAGCGCCCTTCAATATCCCCTCTCCCCATCGCCATGCCCCTATTGCGGCCAAGCAGAGCTCGCTGCCATGCTGCGACTGCCTTTTCCCACCTCTTTTTCACCATCCTGTTGAAGCGATGGCCACAAACGGTGGAGACAGCCTTTTCTTGGTCTGCAGCCAACGAGGCGAATAGCAAACATACGTGGCAAATAAGAAAAATGGCGGGGGGGGGGGGGAATAAAGGAGAGAGATTTTATTTTTTTTTCTAGATTATTTTTATTATTATTATTTTCCAGCCTGAAAACTCTTGGCAAAGTAAAACTCATCAGCTCCTTCTAGCATTGTAAGCGGAGATTATGTAATATTTACAGTGATATTAATGTAATCAATCAGCGTCAGCAAGTGGAGATGTGGGAGCCAGCTACACACGAGAGAAAAGTGGGGAAAAGGAAAGCACAAAGGGGTCCCTGTGATGGCCAGGGAGAGATGCCAAATATTTTCACTGCTTTCCAAACTAATATGTTACAAAATAACACAATCGGCTTTGGCCCAGTTCATTAAAAATAATTAACTTGACTGCTCAGTGACTTCCCCGCAGACTTGAGATGCCCACTAGCGCCCAGGCGTTCGCATAAACACCTTTCCTCCTCTCATTCGATGGGGAAGACTTTGCCCAGCCCTGCTCCACCTCAGTCCCAAACCATGTCAAAGGAGCCCTTGTTGGGTCTTGGGTTACTGGGAATGGTGAAAACGTCATGGACTGAGAGCCTGCACTGAACAGAAAGGCTTTGCCACCGCCCCATCCGCTTGCAACAGAATGCCAGCGGCTGAAAAGAGGCCATTCTTCCCAAAGTGTGCCTTGCAGCCACCAGGCAAGTGACTTCACAACCCTGAAAGCCACACAAATAGCTGCTCCTGCTGCTTTGGTCTCTTTTTCAGGTAGAAATAGTCCCCAGAGGGGACCGGTGCCAGAGTTTGATTTGTGCTTGGCCATTGGAGACATTTTTGGCAGGAGGGAAAAGGTGTCGTTTTGCTGGACAAGGGTGGGACGTGGGACCTGCAGATGAGTCGAACTTCAAACCCAGCCCTCGCAGCCGCCATCTGGGCAGGATGAGAAGGGGTCAGCAGTTGGCTTGCAAGGACCTGGGACCGTGCCAAGGAGCAACAGCTGGGAGCCTGCTCTGGTCCTTGCCTACCAGGATGGAAACACTGCAGGCATTGCTAAACCGTATCTTGAAATAAGCCTTTCCAAAATAACTGCTACTGATGTTTGGACCCCAGCCTACAGTGTGGCAGAGCCCAGTCTTGGGATTCAGATCTTGATACGGACTATTTCAAGCTCTGACAGTGTCAGGACCACCGTTCATTGCTGCTCTGGCTGATGGGCCATTCTTGCTAGGAGAAATGGACAAACCAGTTCAGAAGAAAGAGTCAGGGCCCCTTGTTCAAGAAAACCATGAATCCTACCTTCAAAAGAGGCCAGATGGGATGAATTACCTTGTTTTCTTTAAAATGTTTATATAACTGTTGAGATACTGGGTCAGATGGTTCTCACATACCAGTAGAAGACCTGCTCACTAATTTCTGCTGGACCACAGAAGTGTTTTGTAGCCAAATCTGACAAATACAAGAAATTCAGATCTGCTCTGGACAGGTCACTGACTGTTGATGTGCTTGTCTGAACCAAACAATTCCAGCTTCCAAAATTTACCCTTGCGTCCTACCTAAAGGACAAAACCTTCACATCTTTAGCAATGTGAACATCACTCGAGAAACCTAGGCAAGGACCCTAATGTGATTAAGAAAAACTCAATTGATGGCAAGTGTGGAGATGCCTAAAACCCTACAGCATTATCTTCAGTGGACTTGTTTGGCCAAGAATTCAGTTTAACTTCTTGAGTAAAGAAATTCTAGGTATGCTTCATTCAGAGAGAAGAAAACCAATGTACTCTAAAATTCATCAGTGCAATAAAAGAACAGGAGGGACGTACTATTTTCCCTACGTTCACGTCTGTTATGTTACCCTAAAACACAAAACCAGAAAAACCAGAAGCACGCTCAGGTCACAGTCAAAGCTGATGTACACAAGGCAGAATTTTTTTCCGCTGTTGACCTCCTGCCAGAAGCCACCTCGAGGAAACTCCCACACCTTCAGAAAGGCTTACCGACACCAATCTTGGTCAAAGGGGAAGGGACAGCTGAGCAGCAGAGCATCAGCTGCTGAGCTCCTGACCATGGTGCAGATGGAGATAAGGCTAGAGTAGATGACTCCTTTAACCCTGAGTTTGGAAAGAGCTATTGGCCCAGCTGCGATTGAGAAATGCCTGTTCTCCAGAGGAAGATCAGCATGCGGGCAGCAGTCAATTTTCCAAGAGCAGACCTCCCCAAACAGTTAGTTTGGCAGCAAGAGCCAGTTGTCTTTAAACAGGCAGGCAACGTGTGATCATTTTTGGCTTCTTCCCGTTTAGGAGTATGACTCCTGGGGAAAGCTTGACATCAGATTCTGCCCGGGTCAGAGAGTGCAAAACTCTGTCCAAGGCCAACTTTGGTGCATTTCTGACTTCTGAGCCATATTCTGTCTTCCTCTCTGGCCCTGGGAGTCTATTTTGGGCTGAATTCCTAGTGACACGAGCAGGAATTCCTAGAATAAGACCCTTGTGCACAGATGGAAGAGCAAACTGTTTTGACCACCGAGCAACCACAGCCACGAACCACTTCCATTAACTCCAACCTTTTGCTCCAGCTTTAGGTTTCCTTGTAGATGCTTGGAAGCTTTCTTCTGGGTGAAGTTCAGTGCTCTCTGGGAAAAAGGGACCCTGTTTTATTGCTGCAGGGCCCCGTCCCTTGCGCCACGGAAGCGCCCACCAGATGTCCTAGAAACCTTTGTCACTGAGGACCTTTGTCACGGGGGGCACAAAGGAAAAAGAACGTTTGCCCCAGACAACTTTAATCGTGTTGTATAAGCAACTAAATCAGGTGGCTGATCTTCCTTTCATCTCTTTATAATCTCTGTAGAGTGATCTTTCTGCCGGTGAGCAATTCAGAGCAGGAATTAACCTCATGTGTAGGGAAGAGCCTTACGGAGTAACCTTTCTCTCTCCCCTGTATAGAGGAGCTGTTGAGCAGCCTAAGCCGGGCAGGTAAGTTAGACACCTTAAGTAGGCAGCTGGAGGTAGATGAGATTAGTTCTTTTCTGGTACTCTACCCTTCGCGTCTCCATCCCAGTGGGGATCACCTCGTCTGTGCTTCAAAATCTGGACACCACCTTTCTCAACACCAAGCTGAACAAAAATTGATACTGGACAGTAAAAGTGCCCTGAAAGGTCAGAAACTCTCATTCCAGAGGGGCAGAGAGGAGACAAGCAGTTGCTTCCTTCGCACTGGGGTGATATTCACAGCTTTCTCTGTATGTCACACTGAGGCAAGAGTTACGCAATGCCCTGACCGTACATTTAGCCACACTTCTGATGCCTCAGCAATCTGGTTTCTCAGCTAGAGACCGGAGCCAAAGCATATTAAGAAATGAGCCTGCGAGTTGAACATATGCTATCAGCAAAAGCTCATTTTATTGTTGCCACTTACTATTTCATAACAGGAGGTGAATGCACACGGGGCTGTCTCGAGACAGGAATGATGTTGGACACAGCCCTGGATTGCTTACGCCTTCAGGCCACATGCTGCCACTAGTCTGCAGCGCAAAGGTGTCCAATTTTGACCTACCTAGTTAGGACCAATGGAAGGAATCATTACCAACAAAAGGAACTACAGTGAGGACCAGAGATCATAGAATGTGTTGGGTTGGAAGGGACCTTTAAAGGTCTTCTAGTCCAACCCTCCTGCAGTGAGCAGGGACATCTTCAACTAGATCAGGTTGCTCAGAGCCTCATCAAGCCTGGCCTTGGATGTCTCCAGGGATGGGGCCTCCACCACCTCTCTGGGCAATCTGTTCCAGTGTTTCATCACCCTCATTGTAAAGAACTTCTTCCTAATGTCTAATGTCTGGCAATCACCCCACTACCATGTTGCAGGCTAATATGGAGTAAGAACAACTAAGCTGCAGATGAGATGAAGATGAAAGGTTGGCTTAGGGAGAGCTGTTCACCCCAATCCAGGAGAACCATGGGCTTGGCCAGCAGTCCCCAGCGAATGCTGAGTCCATCCTGTTTGATTATAAACACAGAGCAGCACTTGGCCACTGCTCTTCTCTGTATTTCCATTTGTGCTGATAATACACATTTTTAAAGGCAATGTTAATTGCCGCACTAGATTTATTAGCATGAATATTATCCATCCTTTCCTTTCCCCAGCTCGGTTCATCATCTTTACGAGAGGGCGAGTTGCAAGGACCACAACTCCTCTAGCTTCCTGGGGATGGCACCACAAACACCAGCTTCATCATCACCCATAGATCAACGAGTATTTGTTCATGCAAAGTGGCAGGCAAATGACCAAACTGAGCCCTGAGAGCCCAACTGAGTTATTTTCTGCTGATAAACCCTGAGCAACCCGAGGTGCCAGCAACGTTGCATCCAATTTGCAGCAGGGCAATGAGAACAAAGAGCTTTCGGGGTGGAATCCAAACCACATCCTCCTACCTATCAAACCCTGCCGAGCAAGGGCGCTAGAACGGCTGAGCGTGCAGCACGAAGCTATATAAAGCTGCAGGGATAATAGCCGCTGTTTGGTGCCAGGCTTGAAGCTAAAGCGAGTTTTACAGGAGGAAGGTTACGGGCCTCTAATGGGACGTAAACTGTGTTTCTGCGCGCAGCAGAAAGTGTGCGCCTGGTGTCTGTGCGGATCTTTGCAAATTGCGTCTTTAAATGTAAGCATCGTTGGTGCCAAACAATTACGATGTTTATAGAAACTGATGGCCTACATCTGTTTAAAATACTTCTCTGTGTTTAGACTGACAGAACAGAAAACATTCTGCAAAGAGTAAGCATAAATTGGATGGTTTGATATATTTTTTTTTTTTTTGAAGTGAGAAGAACTCACGCTAAATTGATTAACTACTCAAATTCATTAGCACTGTGAGCGCTATTGAGTGAGTGCACGCCATAAACCTGCCTTCCTGCGTGACAGATAATTAACAAAATGTAAGAAATTTTTTCCAGAGGGTAAACTTTGTTTGGGACTAGAATGTAGTCTCATATCCCAGCACCAATAGAGCGTATTTTTTTGATCTTAAGCACAGCAAAACTTTTTCTCCATTGAGAAATCAGCCTTCTTTGTCTTTGCCTTCAGCTTTCAGGCTCTGCAATGGAGATCATTCTTACTCCACTTTAGCTATTTACAACCAGACAGAGCAGAAGAGCAAGCTGAGGTCCCAACCTGACCAGCTGGCAAAGGAAAACTGGATGTGTTGCACCACGCAGAGGAGCCTGACCAAAGCCCTTGGCTCCATCTCACCTCCCTGAGGTGGCTCTTCATCTCCACCCCAACACTTCCCTCCTTCCAGGGGGCTCTGCAGTCAGTGGTCCCTCTTCGTGCCACCATCCTGCTAGCACCATGGGATGCACCTTCTTCGATCCAGGCAGCTTTGGACATAAGCAAAATATCCAGATGGTTTTGGGGGTGAAAGAAGCAAAGATTTCATAGATTGCGACCATGGGAGCAAAGAGAGCAGCAGAGCTATATGCTGCTGCAGTCCAACAGCCCTCAATGACACGATGGCTCTTGAGGGACCTCAACAAGCCAGGCCAAACCACAGCCAGCTCCAGAAAGCCTACTTCAGCAATGGCCAGATCCGAGGATGTACCGGGCTTTGGCAAAGCAGCTTCCCTCAGCCACAGCAGCTCTCTAAGCAGCATACGAAACACAGCAATACCCAAATTCTTATCCACATACCCATCTCAGCTTGCTCTTCCTTGAATGTGGACTGCTGCGTTGTAGCGCTTTGCCACCTGACTAATCAAAGAAGCCTTCCTTCATTAGCGGCTCGAAATCTCGTTATAAATCTCCCCATAGGGCTCACTCTTGGGTGACAGCGTTTCAGAACAAAGAGCCCCATTCATCAGACTGGCCTTCGGAGTTCACTTTCTGGTTTTTAATGTCAGTCTTAGAGGGAAGGGTGCAAGTTTTAGGGGCAAAGCACACAGGTACCCCAGAAGGGACACCCTGTTCTGGAACTAGTTATAACCAAGTCCCCTGGGGCACGGGTGCTGTGCGGCAAGTGGAAAGGTCTCTCCCCTCTCAGTTATACTGAAAACAAACGCGTGGCAGAAAAAAAATCCAGCTCTGGAGCTTTCCCATAGTTAATTGCCAGGATTATTATGGTATCTAGCTTAGTAAACGACTTGCAGTTTCCATTCTTCTTTTCCTCCCACCCAGTCCCTTGTATTTTTAAGGCCACTTATGTTACACACACACACGCAAAACTCCATCACGAAAAGGCAGCCACATCAAACACCACATCACAAGTAAGCAGCCTCCATCTCTTCCAAGCCTTCATTCCTTCTCTGTCGATGTGCTGTAAATTAGTATGCAAATTATGTAAATTAGAAGCACGTGCAGAGGGGAAGTCGTTCCCCCTGGCACTGGCCACAGGCCCTGGGTAAGCGCTGCAGACTTCAGAGCCTTATCGAGACCACGGACGTCTCCGGATGAAGCGACGCATCTGTTGGAGCAGCTCCCTGAACCAACACGGGGGGGCACGGAGGGGATACCCCAGAGCAGCTCGCTCTGCAGGTGAGCAAGAAGGACCGTTGCTTTTCCTGCTCAGCTCCAGAACGTCAAGCAGATATTCTAAGCCTTGGGACGGTCAGACTCAGGCAGGAAGCTGGAGGGGGACCGCATCTCCCATCGGGAAGCTCTCTGGGGTGTTGGGATGGTGTTAGCGCTGCATTTTGCAGCTACAGCAAAAGCCCTGCACGTGCCCAGCTCCACAACACCGATGCTTCGTCCTGCTCATCCCGACTTGTTCTTGCTCCCGAGGGAGAGCGTCCTGTCCCCTCGGCAATGACACCGAGGGGCTCTGCTGCCTCTCCCCCAGTCCCCGAGCAGAGCCGTGTAAAACATGCAGACATTTTTATCACTTGACTTATGGCTGCCCTGAGGGAACGCGCATAAGATTACCCAGTGCTCTTTAAATCAGTCCCAGAACAACCTTTTCCAGCCACTGCCAAACAAAAGCTTTTCCAGCAGAGTTCCATTCTTCTTTTCTCTGTAAGAAACCCCCCCTTTTCAGACCAGCGCAGCTGTTACACTTGGGTACTAGCTGGTGGAAACACACACAAATACCTGCAACCTCACTAAAATGAATGGGAAAAAACACTGTTAAATTCAAGGAGAGCGGAACAGAATTTTTACACCTGTTTTTCCCAGAAAGGAAAAAAAGAAAGGAAGGAAGGAAGGAAGGAAAAGATCTGTTGAAGCCCAACTTGCGTCCAACACTGAAGCAAAGCTTGACCGCTCTTATATTTGCTCGGGATGACACACAAATCCTTACAGAAACGCGCTGCTGCTCCACCACGATGTACGAGCTGTAAGGACGCAGCCTGCACTAGGCTGAGCCTTCGACCTGCCCCTCACGTGTCCAAGTTATTGCATACATCACCGCGGCAGAGATGTAAACGCGGCGCAGTGCCGGCCATAGGCAGAGCCTGGTTTTGTATAGCACCTGCAATGCTAAGGAAAGCACGGGACAGGTGGACGTGTTATCTACCAAGCACCTTCTAGCAGGCAAATTCTCAAAGGGTGGGGTATTTTCGGACCTTTAGTCTCCTGCAAAAATAATTCAGCCACCGACATCTCAGCGTGGGCTTCAGAGGGTGAGGCTATGCTTTTTTTCTGTTTGGTTTGATGAGGACTGGGGATGCACTATTCTGCACCCAGTTTGCATCCCCTATCACCAGTACAGAGGACCATCCAGGCTTTCAGGCAATGAAGAGGTGGTTCTTTCCACCAGGACAAATAGGTGGATTTTAGGTGAAACCAACCTAACAGCTCCACCGGCAGCTCTCAGTCCAGCTGCACAACCACTCTCAGACATCTGACACGATCCTACATACTGGAGCTTTTATTGTTTCCCTCGGTACCAGCTGGGACTGATTAAAGTCTGAGGCTCTTAAGGATGCCCAGCATGACTGTGCACGCGGAGCAAGGCCAAGCCACCGCTGTCCATTACATGGGGACAATCCTGGGGACATCTCTAACCAACATCAAAGGGATCTGTCATGGTTTCAGATGAGACGGAGTTGACTTTCTTGCCAGCAGCTGGTACAGTGTTATGTTTTGGATTTGGGATGAGAATGGTGTTGGTTGCACACTGATGTTATTGGTTGTTGCTAAGCAGTCAAGGCCTTTTCTGGTCCTCACACCGCCCTGCCAGTGAGTCGGCTGGGAGTGAGCACAAAAAGCTGGGAGGAGACACAGCCAGGACAGCTGACCCTGACTGACCAAAGGAACATTCCATGCCATATGGTGTCACATTCAGTAAATAAAGCAGGGGGAAGGGGGAGACTTTCAGTGTTATGATGTTTGTCTTCCCAAGTAACTATTACGCATGACAGAGCCCTGATTTCCTGGAGGTGGCTGAACACCTGCCTGATGATGGGAAGCAGTGAATGATTTTCTTGTTTTGCTTTGTGTGTGCGCAGAGCTTTTGCTCTTACCTATTAAACTGTCTGTAACTCAACCCATGAGTTTCCTCACTTCTACTCTTCCTATTCTCTCCCTCATCCCAACTCAGGGGAGTGAGCGCCTGCATGGTCCTAGTTGCTGGCTGGGGTTAAACCACAACAGGACCTCAGCAGCTTAGGAGACTAGACTCATCTGAAGCGATATGGCAGAGCAGTCTGAGGAGAGACACATCAGGGTGAGGGCTCCCAGATAACAAGCTGTCCCTACATAGCCAGTTGTTGGATCTGCAACACATTGCTATTTCTATACAAACAGACTTGGAGGCTGCTCACATCAGCATTTAGCTGGAGGAAATCCCAGCCATGAGCCCACCGGGATCAGGGGAATCAAAGTGTTACTAATAAAGAGCCATGTCTCACCCTTCCAAATCCACACTCCAAACAGTAGGATGCAAGAGGGAGGATTTCTCCTAAGCTGAACTGCTCCAGCAGGAAATGGGACATTTAGCACTTCTTTCATGACTTTATTTTCACCACATTTACTTTGTGCCCTCTCCCAAGCTCTGTGCTGATGGCAAAGACAGCACGCTATCTCTGTAAGCAGATCTCCTCATCTTCAAGAGGAGCACTATGAACTTCTGACAAAGCACCCTGGAGCCAGGGTGCCTGCAGACACCTTCTGCCTGGCTGGTCCCCAGCAGCGTGGCCACAACCGTGTTTCTCCAACTTAGCTCTGCAAATCACAGTGGCACCAGATTAAGCCTTTAGCTGTGTTATTTCTTGAGGTTTACTCATCACAAATGTTGACAGTAGGGATCAGCTTTAAGTAACAAACCAGAAAACCAATTCCCTTCCATATATTCAATAAAATCCCGTTGCTTCCTTCAGAAGGAAACAGACTGCACCACGTTATTATACGGGCACAAGAGGAAATCATTCTTTGGATTTGCAAAGTCGATATTAATGGGCTCAGACTGCAATAGAGGGCACGTTCATTTTGCAATTGAATTACTTTCTCTGATACACTCTTGATTCTATTTTCCTGGCAACTTGTGATTGCTAATAAATTGCAATAACTTTGAGTTTACATTATGACTCACAGAAGATTATGTTGGGCAGTAATGACATTCCCAAACTGGAGGGTCTCTCCAGTGAAATATCTGGCATATGGAAGCAATTCAGTATTTACAGATTCAGATGAAACCTACATATTACTGATGAAGAAACCATATTTTGATAAGATAATAGGCAGCAGTGCAAGCCGACAGACATATTTGTTAAAGGGAAGAAAATACAAAGCTCCTAACGTCTTCTAGGAAGTCAGGCTTCACCCAGAGCTTATTGAAGCCAATAGATTGAGTCCTCCAGGCTTCGTCGGCATTGAAGATCAAGCCTTCACCCTTCTTTGCCACAGCAACGTGTTCTGGGTCAGCTCGCTCCATCCCAGAACACTTTATCCTACAATAATATTCCAGTGTCCTGCTTATTACATGCTGAAATCTGTTTATTTCCTCTAATACCTAACTCTCCCTCAGTGTCTCATTTTGAAACCCCCAGGGCAGCTAAAGTGGGAATTTTAATTTTATTGCTCTATTAGTCAAACTTTTCCTTTTTTTTAATTTTATTTATTTTTTAGACACTGTTTACACAGAGCAGCCTTCCTCCCTGATCCCCTCTGGTTTGTCTTTTGCTTCTCAGGCATTTCCTAGCTGCTGTGCTTGGGCTCCACCTTGTCATGTAAGTCCAATTTAATTTGCACAGTTCTGCTTGACTGGGGCTGTTTTCTAATAAAGTCAAGCTCCATGAAAAATTCCAACCAGGTGATACGCTCAGAGGCGGCAGCTCCTAATGCAGTATGTGGTAAGGATCTTCAAAACACACTCGAAGAGGAGGCAGGTGGCTTTCAAGGCCATTTAGCCTTTTACTTCTAATATTGGCTTTTAATTACCAACAGCTAAACCTTGTTTTTCTATATGATCCATTGCTGCCTCAAAATCCATTTTGCCCCAGGGTCATTGACACAGTTGGAAAACTTACTCTGTTTACTTTTTTTTTTTGAGAAAACAGTTTATTTTTCATACATTAATTTCAAAACAAGGCTGTGTCCATGCTCATACCGCAAGCTCTAATTCCGGTCTTCGCTAGGTTTTGGACTTCTTCACCCCTGTCCTTAGCAGGGAGTTGTCTTCAGAAACGTCTAGCGCAGAGATGACAGTGTATAGGAAACAAGGATGGAGGATAAGTTTTATTTTATGGTCTTACTACTTCTGCTTCTCAGTGGGTGAAGCTTTGTGAATACTCAATAGGCGACAGAGCAAACATCCTCTTTGCAGAAGGGGGATGGTTGACTCTCTAAGCCCCAGTACAACCCCCCCAGTGAGCATCAAGCAGGATCTGAACTGGGCGGTACTAGAAATAAGCGAGCACTGTGCTCTGCCCAGCCTAACACAGCCCAGGAAATGAGTCCAAAAATCTCCTTCTGCTATAAGCAGGGTCTGGGAGGTTTCGGAGCAGCGCCTACAAGCGGAAAAAGGCCCTTTGCTTCATGCCTCCCATTTCAGCGCGGGCTGGTACCTCCCCACAAAACCCATTTTCGGCTGCAGCTGAGCCCTGAGCGCAGGTTGGGTGACACATGCGGCTTGCGACCACCGAGCAACCACTGCTCCGCCTCACCCCCCAACTGACTTTGATCCCCTCTGAAAGCCCTCCAAAAATAGCAGCATTACATACCTCGGGTACAAGAAGCCAGCTTGACGTTTAGGCGGCATTTAGTCTATTCTCTTGTGTGAAAAAAAAACAAAAACCCACAAATAAAACACCCCAAAAGATACACAAAGCAAAAGAGCTCCAGCTTTTGTTCCACTTGGTTAATAACACTGAAAAATACTCCACTAACAGCTTTGTAAATAAATAGAGGGCACCACCATAGTTCAGGTGATTTATTGGCACTTAACATTACGAGGGTGACAGAAAGCACTGCAATAGTTAAGTACCACGGTCACGGCCATTATAAACATTTTTTTAAAGGGGTTTATTACAGAGCTGTAAAAGTAAGCTCTAGGCTAGAAGTTGGCATGCGAGTTCTCTCCACCTTTGAAGTATTTATTGACATTAGAAATTTGGAGGGGGGTGGGGGGTTGGAAATCAATTTGGAAACTATGGTTTCATCAGACTTTGAATAGCAAGTGTAAAAAACAAGCAGATAAGAAAGGGGGGAAGGAAGAGAGGGAGCGGTACCGTTAAGACGAATAATGTTCGGCAAATCATTTGCCAGGGAGATCTTTTCGGTTCACCTTTTTCCGTCCGTAAGTGACTCACAAAGCAGTCGTTTCTACAAAGTTTCTCCATCTTTCAAAATATTTGCCCAGCCATTTCCATGCAGTTATTGGTGTGTAATTTACAGCTTTTCACAGCAGGGAACGCAAGTCGCCCTGGGGTACGGCGTGCTGTTGAGCGCTGCTGGGAAAGCTGCAGCTCTCTGCCTGGCTCCCTGCTTTCGTCGGAGAAGAAGGAATTTGTATCCCAGCGGCTCAGCCCTGCCAGGTTACACATTGGCAAGAGCAAGGGGTAAATCTCACCTGGCCCGATTCTCCGGCTGCAAGGCCAGTGAGCTTCAGAAGTGTGGTCCAGGCAGGAGGGGGCTGCTTTTCCACTCCTACAAGGGACTCGCCACATGCAAGGACCTCTCAGATTTCAAATCCAGAAGGGACCATTGTGAGCTTCCTATATGAGAGAAGCCATTCCATTTTTCGGTTAAATATATTTGGTTAATTGTCACCACAGCATTGCTACTGCTCATCAGTTACCACCTGCACAGCATCACCGTGCCACCAACAGCGCACATTGGACCATCTCTGGGAAGACCCATGGTCAGCATTACTTTAAAAGCCAACTATAGAAGAGGGCTGCATATAAAACACTTGGGAATGGGTTTTCCACCAAGGAGGACAGTAAAGGAACATTAACTCCTCCATTAGCACCACCGGGGGTTGCACTCTGAGCATGATACAGCTCAACATCCTATTTTGACGGCTTCTGTGTGCCCACCTGCACTTGGTGCACCATCGACATCAGATCTGTGAAGCCCAGTTCAGAGAGACAGGAAGCTCTCCTCATTAATTGTCTCATTCCTCCAGGACAAATCCCACAGCAAAACCTACTTGGATGGGAAAAATGATCTGGAAAATTGGCTTGGGACACATCCAATCAAACCAGTAAGGTTTGGTGAAGATGAACCACGCCTTGAAGATGCGGCACAGGAGAGGAGACACCCTGATTTACACCAGCTGGCAGCCTGGCCTTACACCCTGGGAAGCTGATGCTATTTTTGTCTGCCCTTTTCACAGCCACATTCACCACTGAAATCCTCCCACATGCTGAATTACGGGCTGGATAGATGAGTCCAGCTTGGAGCAGATGTTTATCTAATTTGCTTCCATATGCTTTTAAACATTTCACATGTAGGAAAATGATAAAAGCAAGAAGATTAAACATGGATGTCCAAAGTCTAATTAACATCCCCACTGGTAATCTGGGTGTGTTTTATCTTTAAAACAGAGTGACACCAGCTTCCTTTGTAACACACATGAGTCCCGGGGGGAGGTGATCAGAAATAACATACTGATGTTGTTAAGAATCACTTAGTATTACTATTGGTGTTACAAAGTTTGGGTGAATCAACTCAGTAAGACCAACACAAGCTCCATGAATCAGTTAAACTCTATTTTAAGGTCCTGAATAAGACTTCAATGGGACTGAGCGTAAAAACCTACATATGGGCGAGAGGCAATGAAGGAATTTGGACAAGGGCATTTGATCGACCCAAAAAATCCATGCATCAAACTGTCATCATCACCAAATGTGCATGCCTCAGACTTTCCAGTTCAGCAAGGTTACAGAACATTAGGGCTTTTTATATATGTAAGAGTGCAAGTTAAAATGTAATTATAATATAAAAACGTTATAAAATAAAAAGCTTATGTTTTATAAGCTCACCACACTGGAAAATTTGAGGCACAATAATCTTCTCTATAGCAGTCTCCGTATTATGGTTCCAAGTTCCTCACACCTTGTAATATAATTAAGCGTCCTCCCGAATGCTTTGTCACACTTCGATTTTTGCAGACTATCATCAGAAATGGCTGATCGGGCTCTGCTCTCTCCAACCATCCCAGCTCTTGGTGGCTTGGAAATAGATTGCTCCAAGAGCAAGTATGAGAAGTGAGCCCTAGGGGTAGCTTTGGCTCTATAAACTAACTCCATACAGAGAAAGAGAAAGAAGGGACAAAAATATTTTCTTCCCAGATGCAAATGTGCAGGCAGGTGCCAAAGGCTTCTAACTACATGACTTTGTACTTGGCCTGGTGACAAAATAAACCCCTGTGTAGGAAGATACAGTAGTTCTAAGCAATAGGTTAGGGGTTTCAGTTTAAGCAAGGCCTAAATAAGTTCTTTATCAGAGTGAACAGCATTAATATATATATTCTTTAATAAGATGTTGGCCCTGAGGTCACGTGCCTGAACTGTTTTCTTTTTCTTATGTTCTAACAGGGCTTTCAGATGTTCATATCCTGCAGCTGCAGTTCCTGTGTAAGCATGGTCCACGCTACCAATCCTGTGGCAAAGGGATATTAGCACCTCATGGTTCCTTGTTGTAAATTGGCTATTCTTTGGCTCAAAGGCTTGCGCATCTTTGAACATCTAGGCTGAAGATGTTAATGAAGTAAATCAAAACAAATGCACCTCCTGATAACTACAGGAAGTTCTAGACACAGTAGAGATTCTTTGGTTGAGCGACTGACAGATTGCAAGAGGTGTGCATGTCAAAATCCCTCCAGTTATCAGCCCAGGCCTTGACTAAAGGAGTGTAGAGGATGTTTGGAGTATGGATTAGATCATTCTGCACCATGAGGACACTCCATCCTCCCTATTTGTTGTCGTTCTCTTTCTTCCTTGCTCTGTGGGATGCATTATCCAAGCAGAGCACAGTTGCCTCTCAGGACTCACGGTCTACAGTCGTGACGAAATCAAGTCTTGAATTCTCTGGGACTGTATGGGCCATGACGTTGACCTGGGAACCAAGAGATGAAGTGGAGAAAAGGACAGAAAGGTTGTGCTGTCCTGCCCAGATAAGAGAGAGACTAAATGGGTCTGATTGTGGCGGCCAGGAAACATGTCCCAGTCCTGATTTCCAGCTAAAACCCTGTATGTGTGCTGACTCCGTGCCATTCCTCCATAGGGTTTGGTTTTCTTTGTAAGGAGATCCAGGAAGGTGGTCAAAGAAGAGCTACGAGAGGCTCCATTATGCCCCAACTTCTGGATGATGTCCTGTGCTGTGCATTGGCTGTATCCCTTCTTGATTCATCCCCAAGTGATCCTGAGACAGGAGGGACTACAAGGGTAAGGACCATCCCTATTGCACCTCTTGGGACAACTCACAGAGGGTGGACACAACACTGCTGACCCAGCTGCAGGTGGCTGGGCAAAACTGGGTATACCGTGACAACTTTGGATGGATAAAAATAATCTGCAGCATGTCCAGGGCTGACTCTTAGGTGTTAGGGAGGGCCATAAGCAATGATATTCAGATTTTGGAAGTCTGAGTGGAACATTCCAGTTCTTCTCAAAATATACAGTGGAAATATTTGGGCTCAGAGAGAATGACTCTAGCCAGGGCAGCAAGAGGAACAGCAGCGAGTCCTAGTGCTGGCAGCTCTAGAGAAGTTGAGAGCTGACTCAGAAAGCAAATTATCTTTCATGCTGCCGATCATAATGTCCTCGCCTGGCCTTTGTTAATGCATTTCACTAGCGTACCGAAAGCCAAATCCCCAGCTACGGGTCAAGCCAAAGAGGCTTGAACGTGGGGCTGACTGGCAACAGAAAAATTTCTCCAGACGCTTACTGTGGGCCAGAGGTGAGCTGATCTGGGATTATTATTGCAGGCTGGGAGGTGTGGTGTGCTTGGCAGCTGCTGCTTCCATCTGTTTGCATAGGCTGGATGGGGGAACCAGAGAGGCAAATTCATCCAGGCCACTGTCTCCAGCCACCCATGGACCTGTCAAGGACGGTTGCCCTCTGAATTACCTATCTATCTTCCCAGTGGGACAGTCTTTTCTGGTTCTTTGTCCCTTTGCACAAGAGGTCATCGTTTATCGATGAAGGATTTCTCACAAGGACATGACACCACCAAGAATCACAGGACAAAACCTGTTTCTTTTTCCTTGTCTGCTTATTCTGTCTCATCCAAACCATCATATGGAGTTTCTTAGTGTTTTGTTCAAAAACTTGGACAAAAGACAGTGAACTGCTTCCAGGCTGGGCTGTAGTTGACTATGCACCTCTGCAGAGTCTATGTATATTCAGGTGTCACCATAAAACTATTTGCCTCTAATAGTCAAACTTTTACTCCCATTAAACTAACAAACAGACTACAATTGGCATCCCATCAAGGTGCCACCAACTTCCTGGGCCCACCAGGGCCCCTCCTCAAGTCAACATCAACATCTATAAGACCAGCGGCACGAGACTACACAAGTTATTGCTTCAATTTGTGGGAATTTAATCCAGGCATCAGCCAGAAGACCAGCTGCTCTTTTCCTTTTGGCCATTCCTATATCTAAATACGGGTTAGCAAGAAGAATTTCAGACAACTTATTACAAAGGAGGCACTGTGTTTTGGGGCGTGTCCTACGGTACCACCCTTCTCATCAAATCAGGCACCAGCTGAAGCCAGAACAGAGCTGATTTTAGGGCCACGAGTCCAAATTCCCTTCCCACGGCAACCAGTCATAGAAGGAAAAACAGAGTCAGCATGCGTCCAGGGAGCACACCCGAGTCCTGCTCTCTGGGCATCACCATGGACTTACTCCAAAGAGATGTGGTGGAGATGCTATTTATGAAGCACTGACTCTTCCCCACCCTCACTGTTCAATTTTACTATTTTTGATATCCAGGCAGGAAAGCATAAATAAAATCTGCTTAATGTCATGGTCATTTTCAAGCAGGAAGTGACACTGGTTGACACCCAGCCATTAATTTGACACAGGGTAGTAAAATCATTTGATTCCGCTAGCGGAATTTTATAGGAATTAACCAGCCTTAAGATTTATGGGCAATATATTGCTTTCACTGTAAAGGCTGGTATAAAAAAAAAGAGCATCATCGTTTCTTATTGTAAAAGTGATTTTTTGACTATAGAAACAGTCACTTAAGAAACCTTTGCTTTTCTGTAAATCCTACCCCCCCCCCAAGTTTTACTCTAATTTAAAAAAAAAAATAAAAAAGGCACAGAAAGGTATTTTGGGAGAAGCAGTGTTGCAAGAGGCATACAGAAATGGATGGTTTTTCAGTGGCGCGTGAACGTTGCTCCCAAAGAAAGAAAGAGCACACGTGCTACAGCCAAAGAGATGGCTCAAGTCTCAAAGGTTTTGTCATTGTCTAGTTATCAGATGAAACCTGAGGTGGTCATGGAGGTCTTTGGGGCCTGAGGAACACCTTCAGCCAGGGCAGGGAGAAAGAAGCGCTGAAGAGGCTGTAGCCCCCTTGTCATAGCCATGTGCCCTCACCCTTAGCTCCCACCCTAGGCAATGGTGGTGGAAGATGCTGGGCACCTGCAGGGGAGAGGTACTTGGGCATCAACCAAAGGCCAGTGAAGGACTCACTCTTGCAGACTCAGGCCAGGGACTGCATCCTGTTCTGCCAAACTTAACTAACACACACGATATCACTTCAGCTAAGCGAACCGTTTTTGTGCATCAGGACCCTCTCCCCAAGTACAAGTTTGCAGCTCACGCTCTAAATCATAGGCACATTAGAATAACAAACGCGGCTGTGTGCGCGCAGGGGGAGCGTGCACGGAAGGGAACTCCGCCAAGAAGTAATAGTGTACGTTTTTCCTTGTGGCAGGCTCCAGCCCCAGATGGCAGTGGAGCAGCGCTGTGCTCTCCCCCACCCTCCCACTGGCCACCGCTGAGAAGTTTTCCCCTCCAGCTGGGGGGAAAATGGAAGGCAGGTGGAAGCATGCGGAGATCCTTATCACGCCGCAGTCAATAACACCACATCGACCAGCGTGCCTGACGTATTATACCACCCTCTTGAGATGAGCCAACTGACCCAAGCCTGTGCTCACAGCCTCCGCCAGCTCCCCCGATAGCGTCACCCCGCACAGGGGCCACCTCCTTACAACACCCCCTTGCTCCTTCATGCTCAGCCGCTGCCTCACTCAAACATTCAGCCTTCACGCTCGTTTTCCCAGCGCTATTTGAAATGCTGCAGGGAGGGCAAGGACATCCTCCCAGCACCTCCAGACAGGAGCAAAACCTGGATGCTTGTATGACCGAGGTCACCAAGAGGTGACCAACGTGCCAGTGATCAGCAGTTGAACGATGATGCTAGAGCAAGCACCCCTAGGAAGGAATGAGCTGCTAGAAAAGGATGGTAGATCCCAGAACACCCATCCTTGTCCCTTTGGGTCCCACTGGCAGATGCACCCAGCTGTGAGCCACCTTCAGCACAAGGAGCACCACAACAAACACATCCGAATTTGATTACTACAGCGCCTGAACTAACAAGGTGAGAACCTATGTTTGTTATTGTGGGCATAGCTGTGCATTGGCGGCTTCTGGCTTACATCCCGTCACCTTGAAGCAAGGTGGAGCCAGTCCTGATCTGCAGACAGAGCCGAAACCTTCTGCTGCTCTCGTGTCTGCATTGCCTCTGCGACGCCTCACGGCCTCAGCCCAAATTCCTGCACGAACCAACCCACAGCGAGAGGGCCTCTGCACCGAGGAGATTTATATGCTCGACAGCAGGAGATTTTGGGGGAGCAGATGTAGAGAGAGGGGGGTCATGCAAGGTCACATTGGAAATACATGGCAGAGGCAAGAACTTAGCCCAGTTCAACTAAATTCTCGCTCAATGGCAAAACCACAAGACCATCCTTCCTCTTCGAAGAGTTTTTCCATGTCCTAACAAGCCTGGTGAGGAACTTAATGACATCTGCGTGCTCTTGCCTGAGCAAGGACCTCATGATTTGGCTGGACGCCATGAAAAAAGAGATGTCCAAAAGTTATGAAAATAAAGGTATTTATCTTCATTGTTAGAAACAGAGACTGAGCCTTTTATTTCTCTCTCCTGGAGGATTAAGCTCACAGATTTACAAAGAACTGGTTGATTACCAAAATAAATACATTGCCATGCCAATTTATAGGACACAAATGTAGGAAACCCATCCAACCAAATCAGGCAAAGTGTAATTCATGTGAGAGCCCTCAGCATGTGCAAAGGGCACAGTGCGTGTGGAACAAAGTACATAGGGAAAACATGCTAGAAACCTCTATCTGCGGGAACAATTCCCAGTGCAGCACACAATGGAGCTATAAAATAAATGGCTTGGCTCTCCACTGGAAGCAAAGCCCAACTGTTCTCAATGAGAAGGAGGATCATGTATCTTTATAATGAGAATTCAGTCATTTTTAAATGTTGGCTTTGCTCATATCACCACCAAATCTGTCTGCAGAGCTGACAGGCTGCAGACTTCATTTGGATTTCTAACTGTGATTATACATGGCAGTGACGGATACCACAGGGTTTTCGGGGGCTTAGGGTTTAGGGCTGGCTTTTGTTTTTCAGTTGTTTGGGGCTTGGGATTGAGGGGGCCGTTGGGGTATTTTTAGTGTCACTGTCCAGTGAGGCTTAAAGGGCTCTTTCCTCATTTTAATAGTTCTGATAACGCACAGAGATGAAAGCGGAGCCCAAATAAGTTCTTCTTTATATTGGCAAAGCCACCCCTTCGGCGATGAAACCCAAGAGCCACTTCTGCTTTCAGTGCTCAGTGAGATGGAGCAGAACATGTTTACTGAGGCTGAACGTACCATTGCCCTCAGCGGCGTAAGCACCACCCTTCGCAGCAAAGGTGATCCTCAGAGCACTAAAACATCTGCTTGCTCAGTAAGAAAACAAGCCCACAACCACATCAACGTTTGAGAGTACGGCACATTCAGGAGTTAAGGGAACTTTCCTCTCTAATGTTTCTGACAAGGCAGAACCATTTTCTAGAGCCCATAGCACATTCGGGAGTGATGCATTTCACAGTCTGATCAGTTCCTTTCACAGCCCAGCCTGAAGAAGCAGTTGTCCATTTGAAAGTGAGGTAGCCTTCACGTAAGGCTTAAACCCACATTTGGAAGCTGTTCTTTCCCATTCCTGCCATCCACCTCGGATTACGCGGCTGCAGACAGGCATAGCACTTGCATTACGGTGGGCTGCAAAGCAAGAGACTCTATAGCAGCGCAGTGATGGCCAAGGCTTTACAGGAGACAGGCACAGCTAGGCTATTTCTATATTTAAAACTCAATTCCTCCAAATCTTTGCTCCTACTATTAAGACTAAAGAGCAGCAGGTTGTCCAATTACTGCCGGGGAAACCAAGTGAATGCTATGATCCCTCGGGACCACAGCCTCGTCTCCCATGGGAAAACTAAGTGGCATAATTTCGACTTCTACGAGGCTGTTCTCCACACATCCTGGGGAGAACATCCCCGCTTTTGTGACGAGGCATTTGGAAAGCAGCAACCCACATATTAGCCTGTTAGGCAGACTGGAGTTCGGGCATGTGTGAAAAAGAGGTGGTCAACCTGACTATTGCTGCATTGTATACAAGTTAAATCCATCCAAATTGGTGAATTGACGACATGCATCGAGTTCACACCATGTTCTTTGCAAGTGGACAGGAAGCGGCTCAGAGAACTGGTTCAGATCAGTTGCCAAGAACAAGTGTGCTCAACTGAGCTGGTCTGGCATGCTGTGGGGCTGGGTCTCAGCCGAGGCCACCTCTCCCGTACTCCACGGCACCGTGCAGCCCAAGGTGTGCCAGCTCTGCACTCTGGCTAACGCCTTGGGCTCCAGGCTACCATGGCTGTCAGAGCAGCAGTACCTGGCCAGCTGGTGTAAAAGCAGCTCAGGAATCTCTAGACCTCCTAGGAGTCTTAGGAAGTCCTTGGAGTGATGGGAACACACTAAGATGCTGTTTGTTCTTTGTGCAGGGGTGGACGGCTGGATGCAGCACTTCTGGGACTCCCATCCCTTGCAGTGAACATCATCCCATCGCTACATTGATAGAGAATTTAAAGGCCAGTCCACACTCCAGAAGAGAGACTAAAGCACAGATTCACCAAAGATGGCCCCAAAGTTCCTCAGCAGCACTGCCGTATCGCTCCCAGTACCCCAGCTGAGTGCTGGCCGGCTGTAAGCGTTCCATAAAGGAAAGCGCGCAGCAAAGCCAAGCAGGGCTCCGGCTCTCCTCAGCAGCATGCCAACCCCTTCAACCCAGCGCTCCTTCCCCAGCTTTAGCCACCTGTGCACAGCCCTGGAGGCCAGAACGAGAGGAGCATTCCCACTCGGAGCTTTTGGAGCAGGCCAAAGCCTCTGTACGTTGTGAGCTGTGAAATATATGAACTCCCAGGCTCTACATGAGCCTCACTCTTCTGTGCAACATCATATGGCTTTCGGATTTGTCTGCCCTGTCCACCTCTCCCATGTGTTTCCGATAATGGCTTACACATGGCAGGGTTTCTCTTGTTTGCCCTTAGAAGGGACCTGCTGTGGTTCCCCCTTCTCCGAGGAGGCTACGGGTGAACACATCATTTTTATTGGTGTATTTTATTGCCCCTACTTCTTTATAGCACACACCACCGGTCTCCCCAGCCTTCCCTTTCAGTCCGCCGTTTGCCCTTGCCTCTCCGTTAGGTCTCCTCATTCCCCACCTTTCTCAGTCCAAACAGGGGCCCCTAATTAAGAGAATGCCTTATAAATCTCTCTGCATCCAAATAAGATCCAGAGCCTGGCTGGGGAGATGGATCTGGAGACAGTGGGTAGGTCTGGCATTCCTCATGTTGCACACAGGCTTTCTCTAGCATCGTTCCGCTTGGCACGTGAGCTTGGGTCTCGGCAACCGGCAGCGTGCTCGGCACGCTGCCGGTTGCCGAGACCCAAGCTCACGTGCCCACTGCTTGCAGCAGGTATCTAGGAAAGGGATGGGCTGGAGACCACCCCCTTGGGACCCAAACCTCGGTTATGCAGAGCAAAGAACCAAAAATGGGGTGTTGACCCTGTAGGAGAGGCAGGCACCTCGTCCAGGGCTTCCTTGCAGGACCCCACGCTGCACGCTGGTAGTAACGGTGGGTAGCTCTCTCTCCCTCTCACAAAAAGCTGGGGGCTTTGTGCTTTCCCATGGAGATGGTCAGCAGACCGTTGGATCAGGAGGTGAGCTGCATTCAGAGGGTCTTCTTCCTCTGCCAGGGCACATCCTACCCTCAAAATCCCTTGAACCAACCCAAAAGCCAAGATGGATGTTCCTGCTATGAAGCCCTGCCTGGATATGGCTTTGTGCCCAGTTTCACACTGACTGGTACAAGGCAGCTGCCGGCTCAGCACTCCCACCCCATACCCAGCCCATCACCCAAGCCCCCTGAAGAGGCTTGCCCTAGTTCAGGGCTCCTGGGCTGCTCTTTGCTCTTTCCATCGATGCCGTGTGTGCACAGGGAACACGGGTCTGAACTCAGGCAGGATCACCCTGCGACTTACGCGTTGCATCACACACACAAAAAAAAAAGCAGAAGCCCCAAATACGGCCCTCAAAACTCACTGTAACACCAAGCTCCTCACTGAAAACCTGCTTCTTGTGGAAGAGTGGTGCTGGAGGCACTATAACTCAAAACGCACAAAGGATAATAGTGGCCCGAGACAGAAAAAAAAAAAACTTAATCCGCCCCTCTAAATCACCACGTTACTTTTGTCCGTGCTTGCCCACAGTCCTGACTTTTGATCAATACTGTGCCTGCCCAGGGACTTAAGCTCAGCCTCCGGTGGTGTCTCTGCATTACACTCGCACACAATAATTTCCTCGGTGTACACATCGCTGGAAACACAGCCGGTGCCAGAATTCCCCGATACCAAATCCCTCCTTGGGCCAGTGCCCAGCACTCTGAAAAGGCCGTCAACATCTGGAAGCAGTGATACTGCACATCTGCGAGACCCTCAGAGTTACAGGATGGAGAGAGAACTACCTACAGGACTTCTTATGTTGATAATTAAATCCCAAATAGCAGGACACTAGATGTACTCACCTTCCCTAACGCTGTAATGCCTGAACCATCACATGACCCCTACGCGATGCTGCCGCTGTAAACAACCCTTGGGGTAGAAATAGATGGAAATTTTGCTTGCACTTGTAACAGAATCGCAGCTGAGGACGCTAAGCAAGTAGGATAAATCTAAAGAAAACACATCTAATTATCAAGGGACTGATTTTGAGTCTCTTACTCATGCGAGTAGTAAAAGCAGATCATTGCACCAGTTATCAGCATGACTCAGAGTACTGGATCCAGGCTTTAACCACAACCGGGACCTCCAGGACCAAACAAGGGTCACATAATGCTTCTCCAGGCTTCCCACGAACTTGGGAAACTCATTTACCCTCTCAGGCCTCACAAGACATAGCTCTTATACTGTACCCAGCAAGACACCTTCATGTTTTTAACGTACTGGTTTTCTGGATGCCTGGCACGGAGGAGCACAGAAGAATATCTTGTGGTTTTAGTTGGGTTGCAAGCATTCCTTATTCATCATTCTGGCATAATTTATACCACAACATACAAGATACCTTGCTCCAAACCATGTGACGCTGTATCTTTAACGCATTTTCTTTCTTTAAGTCATTTAGGTTTTTTTTACTGCTAATGAAGTCCTGATTTCCTGGCAGCGGGGTGCAATGTAGCAGAACGAAGGGCGAGAAGCACTGTAAGCCCTCTCCACTCTTCCCCCATCAGCATGGCCCAGCCCGTGCCATGGCAGAGGGGCTCTGCTCCACACCGCACCCCACAACGGTGGGCAGCTTCAGCCCGGCCCAGATGGGTTTTTGGAAACACTCATGTACACACATCCCTGAGAAACCCCACTGAAACCAGTGAGGTTGACTGGGTGCCCAATGCGAACTGTTTGCTGCGCTGGCGTTTCAAGAATTTGCAACAGGAGTTTCATCACGTCAACCGAAGAGTCAGAAGTGTCAGAGTCAAGGAGAATTTAAAAAAAAGGATCTACTTCAGTTGCTGGTTTTGTGTAGTAACACCTCCTGCCTGGCTCCAGGACTATGAAAATTCAAAGATGCGTTACTTAGAATAGAAAAATATACACAAACTATTTACATTCTTTATGCAATATTTGCCCCTTGATAGCCAAGATGAGGGATCTAGAACCCTCCAGCTGCGCCGGGAGCTTGGGAAAAGGTTTCACGATGGTGATCCTGAACAGAAAAGACATCTAGACCAACAAAACACTGTTGATACAAGCTATAGAGTAGCAGCAGCCACCCGGACACACTAGAAGAGCCTTCCTGCTGGACGGGATACACGCACTACAGACAGACAACAATTTGCACAAAGAACATTTGCAACCGTAACATGAAACACAAGGTAATGAGGCTTTCTGACACTTATCTCTTTGATCTGAGACCTAGGCTCATTCCAGTTATTTTCCAAGTCATCACAGATAAATACTGTTGTGCATTTTCAATGACCCCAGTCAAAAGCTTTTCCAAAATCAGCAGCTCACAGGACCGCGGTGCAGTAGCCTTCAGGAGTACGTTTTGGAGAGGGTGGAGAAGATTTTTTGCTCTTTTGCTAGTGAATAAACCCATTATGTGGACACCCAGTACCAAAATGATGAGAGATCTGGGTTCAAAAGGAGGTTTTTGTTTTGCTGTAAATCCTATTTATGGCTTAGGGTGCAGCTGATATGCCGTTAGCTTTTATTTCATTGATAATTCTGTGATTGTAGTTGAAACCTTGCAACTTAATGAGCTGATGTTATTACTCATACTGTGTGGCCATCTGGAACCAGTTTGGTCAGAGAGCCCAAAGCACCGAAAGCCACCTGTGATGCATTAAGCCTCAGCCCAGTACCAGCTCCGCAGATTTGAAAAGCCAGGCCTGCATAAATACTAACCTGTGAGAATGTAATTGGAGAAGTGATATTTAAGAACTTATAGTTTGCCAGAAATGCTCATTCTCAGGGGAATGTATGCAGAGGCTTAAGGTTTAAAGCCAAGCGGTTTTTAGTTTCAACATTGTGAATCAAGGAAAAAAAAAAAAAAAAAAATCACTGCATATGGATGTCGTTGGACTGTCCAAACCACTAGGTCTATCCAAACAGGCCAAGCTATGCCAGGGCTTTTTCAAAGCCAAGGTTCCCTCCTACCACCTGAGCCTCACATCACACATGTTGCTAATTACCGAGGTACCATCTTGAGACATCGCTCCAAAGGGTCTGAAGTAATAAAGGGTAAATGCTTCATAATGCTTTAGAGTCACAAAGAACATGCAGCTGCCACCATCACAAGAGGAAAAAAAAAACAAAACAAAAACCAAACCACAAACAACAAAACCACCACTGCAGAGCTCTCCTGTATACCACAGATATCACCCAACAATTTGGAAAGGCACAAAACATCCTCTAAACACCCCAACAAAATACTCCAACTGAATATTGTGATCAGATACGAGCTGCCTCTGGGCCAAAAAAAGAGATGGAACAACTGCGTTACCTGAAAGTCCTTGCTGTGTCCTGAGCAGACCCATCCTCAGTGGCCTTCTCCTGGGAGAAAACATGAGCTGGAGCTGCTGGTGGCTCTGGCACTGGTGCACTAAAGGGGTGTGTTGGCAGAGACATAAATTAACATGGTTCCTCTCAACTCGTTAGCCCATTGCTGATTTACACCAGCTGGGGCCGTGAGTCACCGCTCAGATGTCAGAGATTCAGGTAAAATACAATTCAAGTAAAATACTCTTTTTCCTTTGATTTTTCAAAATCCTTTTGGCATTTCAATGGTAAAAAATATATTGGGAATGGCTTAACCGGTACCTAAAGCCCCTGGTTCGGTTAAAGACACACAAAGCTCTGATGCTTCAAGGCAGGAGCGTGAACCCCAGAGAAATACAGATGGTTTAGCCCTTTTAATTTTTTAATTAAAAAAGGGTTTTAATTTCTTCTCTTCCCCTCTTTTTTCCTGCACAAGGGGACTTTATAAAGCAAATATAAAGGGTTGCCTTTCTTCTCACACGTGTTTTCTTCTTCTACCAACCGAACACTGGGCAGAGAATGCAACCAAATCTCCATATCGTTCCTCTTCATTCAACTACAGATATTTCCTAATGTAACCGCCCCCGATCACAAGCATCCAGAAACGCTTCCCTGAGAGCAGGACGTGATAACTGTGTCTTTTAATAAGAAGAGAACAAGCCCTCTTCTACCTGAACTGCTTCTTTTCCGAGATTTGGCTCCTTCTTTGCGCTGTGTCAGAGCGGTGACGTGAACTTCAGGGAAAGAGGTTTCTCAAGGGGTAACTCAGCGCACGGCTGAGCTGCTTCAGCCCTGGTTTGGTTTAGCAATCAGGAGTGCGCTTCGCCAAGGAGGGCAGCAGTTCCTCGTCCTTGCAGCAAGCGGCCCGTTCTTACCAGGCAGCAGTTAGGACGACAGAAACACATTGGGATAAGGAAAGCAGCCCCAAATGTGTCGGTGAAGACGTCGCAGTGGACTCATGCGAAATACTTCTCTGAGGACTGCAGACTGCGGCAGTGCAAACACCGGAGCACGTGGAAGCAGGAAACCAAAGCCATGAAGAAGCATATTCTGTGCTCTGCGATAGTTATGACGTGGTCCAGAGGGCCAGCAAGAACGGAGAATCTTCCTTTAAGTGAATGTGCTGTGCTTGTATAACACATGGAAACCTGTTCAGAAATCCTCTGGAGATGAGTGGACAATGGCTTCATTGGAAGAAGAGAGAAGACTAAATGCTCTTACTTTCGATGGCCTCCCCCATACCCACATCATGGAGTCATTTTCCATTGAGCTCCAAGACTTCCCCAGACCACAGTTAGACTTGGAGACTGGTAAAACATACCACGTCCAGACTTTCTTCATAAGGAATCTGCTTCAACAAGAGGCCACTTTTTCAAAAGGGCTTCGTCCCACTGACCTTCACTTGAAGCTTTTTGAAAACAAGAGTGGAGCTCCAAAATTATCCAGAGCATCTCATTTATGATGTCTCCTTTATCTGAGGTATTTGGAAATCATTTCTAACGCAGAACTGAAATGGCTAACCTTTTCTGCACAAGCAGTTACCGTTTCTTCGTGATATTCCAGTAACACGGTGACTAACGCAGCCACATCTGAACGGGGTGGGAGTAGAGCACGACGTGGCAGAAGACAACATGTGCTGCAGCAGACAGTGCCCATGGGGACTCCTCTTCTCCCTCCGGTAAATACAGGCTTGTTTGAAGACACAACTGGCTGCATGAGCGCTTTGTCTTAGAGGAGAGCCTTAAATGTTTCATGAGGGGCATATAAACACGGTATTTGTGTGAAAATCACATTTTGTTCAGCGTCATGTGCATTTTACCCACTCAAAATACATTGCAAGGGCTCAGCATGGCCAGCGTCATCCAAAGCTCAACTATCACAACCATCTGTCTTGCCTGGAATTAGTTTGTGTTTTATTTATTATATTTTTAACGCATTTTGGTGACAGGAATGAATCCGTTTCAGATGAAGGCTGGAAGTATCTTTTTTTCCCCTGCGTAATCCTGAAGTGCTTTGAAATTCGCAAACAGTCATAAAAAAAAAAAGGGGGGGGGGGGCAAGGAGAATTTTTTCTGATCTGTTTTTGATCTAAGTGATGCAATGCAATATAAAAGAGCGTTTACAGAAAGCCCACGATAACAGCGAAAACGTGAAGAGGTTTGCTTTTAAACCCCAAAGTGTGGTTGGATATATTAACCAGGAGTTGGGGAGAGGTCACGCATTCCTCACACGTAGATGCTTTCCAACCTCATCCCTGCCTGGTAAACACTCCGATCTCTTCCTCCCCCCATCCCCACGGCCAGGTAGGGGCTGCAGCGAAGGCGGCACATGCTGAGGGCCATGCCCATGGAGAAGAGGGCTGTCCCCTGGCCACGTTGACCAAAGCCCCTGAGGCCCACCACAGAACACGGGGAACAAAAACAAACCCCCACAGAAGGGCTGAATTCCCATGCGGACGCGCGAAAGACAGATCTGGCGGCTCCTTGCTTTTCATTTATTGTCTCTGTTCTGTGTCAGAATACATTACGATACAAATCTTTCTGGCTCACAGACATAAAGCCTTTTTTGTGGGACAGTAGATACTTATTTCTTCATGATGCTTCAGATTCCTTTTCTGGTTTTTGTTTTTTTTTTTTTTTTTTCTTCCAAATTTCAGCAGACTTCTCAATATTTTGTGGTGGGTTTTGTGTAATTCAGAGCGTAAAACTGTCCAAGGAATTTTTCTTCGTAATAGTTCTTCGTGGGTTGACTTCCTGTGAACATACTTAAGTGAGAGCTCCATCAAAAAATGGCAGTTTCTCTTAAGCTGTGTGAAGATTAGGATGGGAGGATAAAAACCCACAAAAATTTTGAAGGCTACTCTAAAGCATTTAGAAAAGATACTGAAAATTCCCCAGTATTTTCTGGGAACTTTTTTTTTTTTTAAAAATCAATGTTCCACCTTTTCCCCGAAAAGTATTTGTGGCTTGGACTGTGAAAGAAATTTCCCTTGCCAAAATTTTATTATTCTGAGCATTCAGAACTCCATTTACATGGAGGCAACAGGAAGAAACACGGTATCATCCCCTACGATCGCTGCACGCTGTTGGAATTCTTGGGCTTCCACCCCACCTTTGAACCTCCAGCTAAGTCCTAATTCTTCCCAACTTTTTATTTCAAGTCATTTTCCACCCCTGAAGCTTTTCTTTTTTTCTCGACACCTTATCTAAGATGGGCATCCCACCCATGCCTATGTGCCATTTCCCCAGCCATGGAAGCATCCTCCCAACCTCCTCTGTTGCTACTCCACCCACGTTTCTTTGATACGTAAGATCTCTAAGGATGGGATGGGATGGGAAGGTTTTTATTCCAAACTTCTTTCACACTTAATCAGCATGAGGAAAAAGTTAATTTAAAAAAAAATTAAAAAAATAAAAAAATAGTTGGATTCTTGGGAAGCTCAGTTTGGAAAACATCAGTCACAACACCTTGAGAGCCTCCTACTCGCCGATGAATCTGACAGTGAACAGTGTCACCAGCTCGCTGCTGGTGACATCTCCTATTCCACGTGGGCCCCCGCAGTGGTGGCAGGGACAGAGCAGGTACCTGGCGGCCTTCAGGACAGGGATGCCCAACACAACCTACAGAAGATGTGTCCCCATTGCAGCCCGAGCCACCCTTAGGGTAGGCTCCCAGCAAAGGTGGTGTCTGCTTTGCCATGCTATCCCGTATAAACCGCTTGGATTTGCTCTAGGAATAACAAATTTGCCTTGCTACTTCGTTTGCATTTTATTCACTCGCAGCTAGGATTTCCAAGAGCTCAGAAGAGTGGGCTCGCAGATGCTGCTCTGCAGTCGGCCCGGCGTTTGGCTGTCAGAATAAAATTCAACTTACACTCAATGCCTACGAGGAAAGAAAAATAAGGAAACCCATCTAGATTAACCGGCTCGTTCAGTGTCCCACAAGTTTTCATTCACAGCTTTTCCTGCCAACATTGCACCGTTACAAATTGAACGATTCAAAGCTTTGTTTCTCCAGAGGCTTTTTTCCTTCACATAAAATACACGTTATTGCAATGCATCCCCGTGGCACCGTGCCAGCCGCGATCAGCCATCTGCACACACCAGAGCAAGAAACTCGCTTGCGCTTAGCCAAGAAGAAAGGGGAAAAAAGTTCATTCATGGACCACACAGTGTTAAGTAGAGGTACAAGGGCTGTATCTGTCCTGGATGCCTGCTCCGGGTCACCTCCAAACCTCAGCAGCATCTGGGCCATCTGCTTTATCTCGAATCCATCCTACGCGCTGCTGCCATTTCCCCCAGCTGTGCCAAAAGCCAAAACAACCCCCCCACTCCGCACACGAGTGCCTCTTCCAGTGGCAAAATCAAATTCCTGGGCTTGGGTCTCTACAGCGAGACCAAACCCAGCTCAGCTTTTCCCAGCAGCTGCCTGGTCCTGCTACACCATTTGCACCTTGCTCCTTTTCCTCGTGTGGTGCATTAAAACCCAGATGCCAAAACCACCGTGATTTTATGAACAACGCGGAGGAAAAAAAAACAAACAGCCCAAAACCAAAGCAGAGAGCCCACATGACTCATCCCATCCATGGCTTGCCCAATGAAGATGTTATATCTTTATACTCTAAAACGCCCTGTGTGCGTCTCCCTACATCTATCAAAATCTGCCCGTGTGGACCAGCACTGGGGAGAAACCCCTTATTCAGGACAAACTGGGGGTGAGCCAGGCAGGGATTGCCACCCTCTGTCACCGAGCGTATAAAATACTTGCTTACTGATATAAAGCGATAGGAAATTACATCCCCACTCTAACTAAAAACCCAGGCACCACGTTGCAGACCCGTGGGCATCTACACCGTTGCTGCTCTGGGCTTACTGCTGCCACGCGCTGCTGTTCATCTACCAGCAACCTCCACTCCCACTTGAAAAAAAAGTAAAAATAGCGTAACATTTTAAAAAAAATAGCATTCCACATACATACACAAACACATGTTTCTCTGTAAATATTTAGAGAATATGTGAAGCCTCAGGAGAACAGGGCAAAGTGGCGAGAGCGTCAGCAATCGCTCTCACTGCTTTCCAAACCCCAAACACGAACAGTTACTGTCTTTCTCCATCTCTCTCGCTCTTGGAGAGGAGGGGTTCTTCTTGCGGTAGCCCCTGCGCATCCCATCGCCGTGGCGCGGGGATGCTTGACGGGATGTGCTCGCCACGTTGCGCTCCGCTTGACGCCTTATAGGACTTTTAAAACAGCAGGTGTGCGAGATGCAACCCCCGGGTCAGCCAGTGGGGATGAGGGGCTCCATCCGGTCAAAAGAAACAAAACAAACCAAAAAAAACCCCTTCTCCTTTTCATGGCTTACAGCTGGTCATGAAAAGGCTGGAGCCCTCCCTAACCTCGGGGCTGCCGGGGTCTTCCGCGGGTGGCGGATGGGAGGGGAGCGGGCGCCCGGCGCAGCCCGACGCCATCACCATGGAAGTGCTTATCGAGTGGAAGGAAGTTATAATAAAATTTACAGCAGTTCCACAAAGTACCACTGTTTGTGTGTTATTAATCACTTACACGGGTCCCCGTCAGAGGAAATGGCAGCCCCGACAGTGATTTATACGCTATTTAGATAACCTGAGGGGAGCGCGTCACGAGCTCCATGCCCAGGCTGTCGTCCGCCGAGGGGGCGCCCCCTCCTCCAAACGCCCGGGGGTCCCCTCGGACCCTCCCTCTTGCCTTCAAAGCCACCGCGCGCCTTATCAGGGCCACCGCCAAAGCAGGCGCTTTCCAAACGCATCCAAAGGCAGCAGCTTTTCCCATCGCTGCGAGATCAAACAGTCCCTCCTGCCTGCAGACACAAAAACTCTGGCTGGAAAACAAAGTGGCCGTCCCCCGCCTCGAGTCCCGAGGGACATCAAGTGCTGGCGGACGGCGATGCCGCTGCTCCCGCTTGGTGCCGAGCCCTTGCAGGGCAGTGCCCAGCACAGGTCCCATCTCCTAGACACCCCAGCATGGGAAAATCCCATTGGGATGTTCATTTTGCAGTGGTAAAATGATTAATGAAGGGATGTGAGTGTCCTTTCGGAAAAAGAGAGCCATTTGCATAACTGATGTTTTGGAAAAAAACACTTTTTCTTTTAAGATATGGCCCTGCTGCCGCTGAGCCCTGCGCGATGCAAGGGACGATGGTGCCGAAGGGACCGGAGAAGGATCCTGCCCTGTTTGCTGGCACCGAGACCCAGGCTAATCACATTACCACACTCCTTTTCTCCTCCTGATCATTCCTCCAGCAAATCTTTTCCCACCCATCATCCTTCACCCTACATTTGGGGCGCTCTGGTTGCTGCTTCATGCTCCCGGAGGATGAGATCTTGCTCTGCGGTCCGCTCTCGGATGCACAAGAAAGGACTCACAGGACTCAACCCTGCCGGGTCTGAGCTGTGGGCTGGATGTGGCTCACTCTTTCTCCAAAAAGCTGCCAAACTTCAGTTCCTATTTTTTTTCCCCCCCGTGCTTTCTCATTTTTGGTAACTTCAGACCTGCAGGAAGGCCCGATTTCATTTGCTCGCTCTGAACTGAAACATTCTTCTAGACAGAAAAGCCCTCAAATCTCTCTTTCCATCCTGATTTTTTTTTTCCCCCTGTGATGTTGAAGTTTATATATCCTTGAAAAATCCACGTCCCTGTTTCTGAGGGAGCCTAGAGGAAGCAGTTCGGTGGGATACGGCAGCAGCACGGCTCGTCTCCCTTTCGGTAGAGGGTTGTTTTCCTTGCCCCTAATCTCTTCTGCGTATCGCATTTCCTCTCTGTTTCATAAATGAACAAATTTACTGTAATCATTAGAGTTTTATTCCAAAACTAAAGGCAGGCTAATACAAAACTATGCACATATTAACTTTGACTTTGCTTTTGTTAAGTCAGATGTTTCTTAATCAAAACCACATTTTTTGCAAAGACTGGTGATTTTAGGCACCTTTAAAAAAAAAAAAAAAAAGAAAGAAAAAAAAAAAGGAGTTAACCTTCCGTTAAATATTAACCTTTCTTCATCATAAACAACTCAGCTCTAGATCAATGGTGCTGACATTTGCTTTCGCAAATGCAAGTGTTTGTTTTTGTCTTTTTGTAAACAGAGGTAATGCCTTCGTGGCCTTTTCATTTTAGTTGACATTGAGAAACACACAGTATGAAGACACGACCCAGAAAGCTCTGGCAGCGGAGCTGGCTCTTTTGGAGAGGCTCGCAGTCCCGTGCTAAGGGTGGCTCCGAGGTTCAAGCAGAGCTCCATGGATTAGAGTGCTTGAAAAGCAGAAACTTTCTCAGAAAGTCATTTGGAAACCCAGATCTGATATTTTGGTCTCTGCAGCCTTCCAGCCGGTGATGCCAAAACGCTGCCACGTGCTGCAGGTTTCGGCCAAGCCCCAGGCAAGCTCAGGACTCAGGACCATGCACTTGGTGGGGCAGATGCCCTTGCTTCTGCCTGGATGATATCAACCATCATTGTCAAGAAGCCACAGAGCTTGGAGTCTAGTTTTGGAGAGGAAAAGGCCATCCGGACTTGCAAGTACGCTGCAGCCGGCAAGGGACCGCTTGATGTGTGCAATTCAGGTCTCCCCTCCTTCCCATGTTCCACCTTTCAGTCCCATGCGGATGGCTTGGATACCATTTGGAACTTTAAATGATATTAGATGCCCGTACCATCTGAAACGATCACTTATTTTCTCTGGATTTGCAGCTTACATTAGCCTTCCCGTGTATTAGGTCCTGCTGGAAACCTCGGTCGCTTCTGCATCTTTTGGAGCCGCGATGCCTTTCTAAAGTATGAGCCCACGCAGAGGCACATGCAGAACCCCTCAGACCCGCTGGCAGGACTTGTCTTGCAGCTTGGCAACACCTCAGAAAGCCCTTCCCCAAAGTGGTGGCCTCTGTGGCATCAGGGCTATTTCACTTTCCTGCTCTGGAAGCACCGAGGGTCCCCAAATAGAACAACCTCCCCCTCGTGTTTGGCATCGGGCACACACAGCTCTGAAAGCACAGAATCACAGAATCACAGAATGGTCAGGGTTGGAAGGGACCTCTGGAGATCACCTAGTCCAACCCCCTGCCAGAGCAGAGACACCCAGAGCAGGTTGCACAGGAACGCGTCCAGGCGGGTTTGGAGTGACCCCAGAGATGGAGACTCCACCACCTCTCTGGGCAGCCTGTGCCAGGGCTCTGCCACCCTCACAGTTAAAAAGTTCCTCCTCATGTTTAGGTGGAACTTCCTATGCTCAAGTTTGTGCCCATTACCTCTTGTCCTGTCCCCGGGCACCACTGAAAAGAGCCTGGCCCCATCCCCCTGACACCCACCCTTTAACTATTTATAAGTGTTGATAAGGTCCCCCCTCAGCCGTCTTTTTTCCAGACTGAAGAGACCCAAATCCCTCAGCCTTTCTTCATAAGAGAGGTGTTCCAGTCCCCTCGTCATCTTGGTAGCCCTTTGCTGCACCCTCTCCAGCAGCTCCCCGCCCCTCTTGAACCGGGGAGCCCAGAACTGGACACAGTGCTCCAGGTGTGGCCTCACCAAGGCAGAGTAGAGGGGGAGGATGACCTCCCTCCGCCTGCTGGCCACACTTCTTGATGTACCCCAGGATGCCATAGGTTCCTTCTGAGCCCCATGCGGTACAAGCACTGTGGTGGCTGGAGCTTCTTTTGCCCTGGGCAGGTCACGGGAAAGGGGAGGCAAGGACTGCCAGGTGAAACGTGTCCTCGTGTGGGTCAGGTCCAGGAGGGACGGGGTTAGTGTGGAAATAGGGGAAGACACCAGCACTATGTGAAATGTTCCATTCCCATTCCCCCAAAATCTGGTGCAAAAGCTTTTGGCTGCGTGCATTTCATTGCTCTCAAATTCAGGGCTGCACCTGAGGCTGTTGTTCCTCCTACTTCTCCCCAGTATTCCATACTGGAGCTCTGAGCTGCTCTCTGGAACAAGCATTAAAACTGCCAGAGAAAGGATTTAAGAGGCCAGAAGACCTTCCCCAGCTGTGGCATCCCTGTCTCTGCTTCCACCACAAACTCCACTGTCCACAGGGCTAAAAATAAATTAGTGCTATTTAAACCAGAAAGCAAGATGTGCTTTTTCTCTCGTCTTGCAGGTTTGAGCAGTCACAGCTAAAATAACTGATTTGTTTTGTTGTTTCCCTCGGCTTATTTTAATCCTCGTATGGATAAATTATGAAATTGTGGTAGCAGATTTATTGACTCAAAGTATTCATTCAGAAGTGGTGGACCACTGAAACCCACAATTTTACTCATGAAGCAATCCCTCTCCGCACAGAGCATCGGTTTCGTGCTCATAAATAACAACAGTAGAGAAAGAAAAAAAAAAAAGTCTAAATAAGATGGAGAGAGCGGGTTCAACAACAAACACAGCTCACTTTTCAAAACAGCCTTCCAAAAATGCTGTTTGTACCACAGGTCTCAGCTGGACAATACGAGGAATGTCAGGAATCTCACTTCTAGAGTCCAGCCTTTGGGGAAAAAGCAGTTTTTTAAGAAATACCCGATGATATGATCCCGAAAACAGTTATATAAATCACAGCTGACGCAGCCCAGAAAACGGCTACTTCGGAGCTCCAGCAACCGTGGCAAGAGATGTGCGCGTATCTGCTGGCGTGTCTCTTACAGGACAGTTTATTCCAAGACCTGAGCGCTTCATAAATATCTTAACCAACTCTTCCAACCAACACGCGGGAGGAAGGTGTTTGTGCCTGAGCTCGTATGCCTGTGGGCTCATTTGGCTGGCGCGCCGTAAATGAGAAAAAAATAACATTTTTGTGGTAGCAAGTATAACGTACTTACGTATATATGTACTTACATCAATGCGAAAAATGTTTACTTCTCCTTCCCGTTTAGCGTGGCAGGCATGAATGACCTGCCCATGCTGGCGTAGGACGGCAGTGGCATTATGAGCAAGTTTGATCCCGTTCTGAATCGGCGTTTCTAAAAAGCTTTATGGACCTGAAAGCCCTTTCTGAAGGGAGGGAAGCCAGGAGGCTTGTCCCCGACCCGCACCCTCCTAAAGGAATTAGGAGCTCTCATCTGCGAAGCTGACATGACCCAGTAATGATTTCTCGCCAGGCTTTCCTTCATATTTTTATCTCCCCATTTCATTTTCCTCCTCAGTACACAAAATAGCTGCTTTTCCTCACTGACTTATCCCCAGGCTCCCGTGGGGCAGCAGCGAGCACTGTCCCAGCTTCACCAGCATCGCCGACAACCAGCGGAGGACAGAAGCTGCAGGAACTCAGCCCAGTTTTCTCCCGCGGCATTTCCTAATTGGCAGCACCAAGAGGTAGAGATGTAAAGGCATCCCCTGCCCACGGCGGATCAACTGCATCTCTAGACTCGCTGCATCAGCAAGGTATCAAAGGAGGCATCCAAAGTGAATCTCCAGACCTGCGGGATGTAAACCTCTGTTCGTTCTGTGCCCATGACGCAGAGCAGAGACACAACACAGGAGCTTCCCCAGGATGGATGGGCTAATTAACGCACTGGCTGTCTCTGGGGAGCTGGTTGGAAGGAGCTGGTTTAAAGGATGGAGGCTTGATGGGCAGGCGGGGAGTCTGTGAGCTTCTTTGACATGCTGCAGTAGCGGTTTTTTAGTGAAAAATGATGACAGCTTTGGAAGCTGAAGGATCAGCCCAGGGAAGGGAGAGAGAAGATCTAAAGTAAATTGGAAGGGTGTCTGCACCGGCATGCCAGCGCTGCCAGGCACCCTGAGGGGAGGTGACCCTTGGAGCCCCATCTGCTTCCCGGAGGAGGGGATGTGCTGGCCATGAAGCCGAGGGTTACACAGGTCTTCCCACTTCCCTCAAACAGGGAAGATGAAATGGCACCAACAGAGACAACAACCGAACGAGGCTGGGTGGTGGGAGACATCCCACTCACGGGTGGTCTGTGCAGGGGCAGCATCACACCACGGCTCAGCCACCTTCCCCTCTTCAGACCCTGTCCCACACCGTCCGTAACCCTGTAACAGGGCAGGAAGCAGAGGCTGCTGATGCCAGCAGACAGATTCCCATTCCCAGTGGATTTGGGATTCCCAGGAAAAAACAGAATGTTCACCAGACACGTCTCTTGTCTACCAAATGCCACAGACCTGTTCCCTTGCTTCGTCATTAGCTGTGTGTGGACAGCATTCACGTCCACCTTGGTGGTACCCAAGCTCATCCTCCCTCCCCCAAGCCCCCCAGCTGCAGGACATCGGGGCGTCTCAGCCGGTGCTGCCCCATATCCGCAGCCAGGGTTTGGCCCTGCTAACCCCAGCATCAGTGGCTAAATTCTCCTCCATCGAGTGTTGCCCTAAGTGATTAACCAGACAAACACCACCCTACAGCGGACCAGCTGGACGGGTGACTTGAAAGCAGTTTTGCTCATGACACGCTTGGACTCTGCCTGGGGAGAGCGAAGGGTGAAGCTAAAAACATCATTCACCAGAGAGCACATTTTTGCATTTCAAAGAAAAAACAATTTTACTTGCTAATAAATGATTTGTTTATTTACCCTTTCCTCCCAGAGAACGGTTTCATGGCTGCAAGTCCAGATAACTTATGCTTCTATTTAACTCGCGTGTGACTTTGAGGTCATCCATTCAGGGAAGTCTAGTATTTCTTACAATGGTATGGGACAAAAATAGGCTGGAGGCTTGCCAGGTGGGAGGTTTGCATCTCCCCGCGCAGAAGACACCCAAGTGTCAGCCTGGCTGGTGGCCACGGGGAGCCGAGAGGTCAGGGGCCATCCATCAGGTTGGGTCCTTTCTGGGTGAGCAGAGCCGAGCACATAAGTAGTTAAGTCGCCCGCTCCATCCCTGGAATTGGAAAAGCCATTGGGAGTGGTGTTTTTTTGCCGTGCAGCACAGCACAAACTGTCAGCCGGTTTGTTTTGTTTGCTAATGTAGCCCAACAAGCGACTGGTGGGTAAGTTTAATCGGTTTGGGAACATGCAGTTCCTGGATAGGTTTTGCGATATGCCCAATAGTGAACCCGTTTCCCTGGACTGCTTCAAGGGCTGGGGTTTTGGTTTGTTTGCTTCCCCTTTGCTTTGTTTTTAACACAGAGCAGATCTCGCTTATTGTAACAGGAAAACTGAGAGCTCTAGTAAAAAGTCATGATTACGCTGTTGCCAAGTATTTGGGATCCTAGAGTTGCAATTATTTATTTTTTTACCAATAAGAAAAACATCCCTGCTCCCTTTCACAGGTAAACCCGTGAAGCACTTTTCAAAGGTCAGTTTTTCTTCCTGTTCCCCTTGTGTCAGAAACTTCTGTTTCATGTGTTGGTAATTTTCAGATGAAAACGATATTATCTCAGTGATGCAGAAGTGGAGTCCCCAGCACAAGAAGGACCTGGACCTCTTGGAACAGGTCCAATGGAGGGCCACGAAGATGATCAGAGGCTGGAGCACCTCTACTATGATGACAGGCTGAGAAAGTTGGGGCTGTTCAGCCTGGAGAAGAGAAGGCTCTGGGGGGAACTTAGAGCCCCTTCCAGTCCCTAAAGGGGGCTACAGGAAGGACGGGGAGGGACTCTTTATCGGGGAGTGTAGTGACAGGACGAGGGATAACAGTTTCAAACTGAAAGAGGGGAGATTTAGATTAGATATTAGGAAGAAATTCTTTCCTGAGAGGGTGGTGAGCTCCTGGCCCAGGTTGCCCAGAGAAGCTGTGGCTGCCCCATCCCTGGAGGGGTTCAAGGCCAGGGTGGACGGGGCTGTGAGCAGCCTGGTCTGGTGGGAGGTGTCCCTGCCCAGGGCAGGGGGGTGGAACTGGGTGATCTTTAAGGTCCCTTCCAACCCCAACCATTCTATGATTCTAAGTGAAGCACCCATATTCATCTTTTCAACAGAAAACAAATTTTTCCTGGGACATTTCGGTTTCTTTAGGAGCTCCGACCGCTGCTCAAAGAGAAGGCTGCAGTGCTGGAGATACCACCTAATTAATCCTCCATGCACCTTGGGTGTATAGAGGGTATTAACCTCAATTTACAGATCAGAAAAATGAGACAGGAGGGAGATGAGTGACAGCTGTAATGAACACATTGCTTCGCTCAGCCAAGGATTACAAGTCGTGAACCCCTGGTTCCCAATTCCCTGATTAGTAAACTACATAGCTCCTCCAATGGAGCAGAAATTAATATTTTTGAATAAAGCAAAATATTTTCCTTCAGATGTTTGAGTTCCTGCACAATGTCTTGCTACCGAAGGTGATTACAAGCCCTGCTTCTGACACTGTCACCTCTCCTGGTTTTGTTCACGACAAATTCATCTTCAGGGAGGAAATATCCGCTGTCACACCACGTCATAGGAGGAAGCATTACAGAAATGTAGCTATTGGGCAGCCTGCGGGGGATGTGGCTGTGCCGGGGGCTGTTCTTCACCTGCTGATTACGGCTCCCATGCTCAGCTTTATTTGCTGAGTGTTTAGGTCTTGGTGCCAATGGAAACCCAGCCTCATCAACAGCTTTTTCCGGCACGAGAACATAAATTGGATTAAAAATTAATTCAGATCACCTCCGTAAAGTTCTAGAGCTTTGTATAAATTTAACAAGTGAAAACTAACACTTCTCTGGGGATGGCATAGCTTTTTTGCATACGTTGCGTGCAAACAGCATGCCTTGGTATGGGCACAAACCCTGCTGGGAGAAATCCCTGTGACTCCAATGAGAAATCCCTGTGACACTACTGCGTCCCTCCTAATAGTCTAGAAGGACAGATCACAGTGCCACGGAGAAGCCTGTGTATTTATGGCCATACCCACGCCCCTTGAATATTTCCTATCTATGCACTTCTCAATCTCAAACTTTCGTAGGCACTTTGGGTTTAACAGAGCGGCTAGCACATTTTACAGAAGAAAGCTGATTCTTTCTTTTTTTTTTTTTTTTTTCCACCGGGAAAGAAACAATATTCCCTAAAAATGTCTAAGCTTCACAAAGTTTGTACCAAAAAGAACTCTCCTCTGCAAAAAGTATTCTTATTTTCCTGAAATGGAAGCGTTGACATTACTCTGACTGGCACATTTCAACTTTCTCTTTCATTTGCAATACAATGATGTAATTTTAGAGACGTGAAAAACACTTCCATTGGTGAAAAAAAAAATCAGTTTATTTCTGGTTTTGAGATTTTTCTTCCCCTTTGGAAAATGTTTTCTTTCCTGTAACATCAGAACATGTTTTCTCTAATTGCAGATTTTTCCATAAATAACAAATCCGATTCCTGCCCTGCTCCTATTGCATCCTTTATGCAGGGTCCTCCCAGGACTGGCATGCCTCAAGGATTAAAGAGATGTAATGTTTGCAGAGAGATAAAGATTAAGTTCATTTAGTTCTGAGACCTCATGCCGGCTCCGAGCACAAGACTGAATTTCACTTTGTATGAGTTATCACAACTGAAACTGCTCTTCAGTGGAAACCACTATGCAACCATCCATTTGCAGTTGTAAAAGTCAATATATTTAAGCCTGCAGTGCATAACAATGACCCCTATGGATCCTCCAACGTTTTTCTTGGATCTGTATAAGCCTGTTTTTAATATATTACTCATCTAAATTGTTCCTGGGACTTGATTATTTGCTGGAGTTAAAATATCCAATCTTAAAAGATTTTTAAACATGTGCACGCTGAATTCCCCACTGCAATAAGCTTCATTTAGCTCAACTAAAACTGCCGTGCCGTAAAAAAATGCTTTAAAAAATCTCAAACTAACTGCTCTCCTGGTTGGTGGAGGCTCCCCAGGCAGGATTCCTTAGTGATGATAATCTCTGGTTATGGCTGGCTCTGTTTGGTCCCTGGAAGAATAAAATCCAGTTTTCACCGAGCTGCATATGGAGGTGAAAGCAGAGGGCACAGCCACCCCCTCTCCCCTGCAGCGTCCTTCCCCGTAGAACATGGATACTGGATGTTCCCCAAGGAAAAAAAAATGCAGCAAGCCAAGCGATCTACAAAACAATATTGATTTATGCTCTGTAGCTGAAAAGCGTATGAAATCACCCTCGTTTGCATGCGCGAGTGCTCGCCGCATTCCTTCCAGTCACCGGGGCCGTGGGGAGCCCTCCCCGGCATCCAAAGGCGAATGGCTGCACATCCAGCCCCGCGCGGGGCCCGGCCCTTGGTAACCAGCGACTTCTGGGGCAAAGCCATCCGAGACTGTTCAGCCTTTGCCTGGTTTGCTTTCTAAGCCCCAGCTCCTTTTCAGGATGCTGGTGTAAATTAGGGGCCAGTCTATTGAGGGAGATGAAGTTATAGGAGAAAAGAACTGGGCCAAAAAAAAAAAACAACCACCAAACAACAAAACCCGCCGCACAGAGTCCAGCAGGTAACTTTTCCTTCTCCATTTCTTCCGCAAAGGAGGAGAACTGGGTCACGTTGAAAATAACTGCACAGGTCCCAGCATTTTCCCCCTCCTCTCCTTTTCTATATGGAAGGGCAATTGGGCAATCATGCGAACAACTGCATGAAGTTCAGCAAAAGGTGGGTGTTTTTCCTCCTCCTCCTCTGAATAATCTTCCCTTTTGCTCTACAGCAATGGGTGTAGAGCAAAACATCACATCGCATCATCTAACAGGGTGATTCTGGTGCGTTTTCAGAGGGTTAGGATGGTGTTCAGAGGAAGTGCCCAACGTTTATTTCTAAAACTTGAAGCTTTGCAAACTGTTCGCCTTTGTGACTCTGGTGGGAAACACCCTAATTTATGTATCTTTGATTGACTTCTGTGGAAATTCAGAATGTCTTTATCTCAGCCATACAGTCAGATTTCTGTGGTTTTGGCCACAGAGCCTCCCTACAGTTTCAACAACTCAATATCCAGAATGAATAAATCTGATATGTGCATGCTTTTACAACCCCCTTGTCTTATTTCCCCCAGGGAAAAATAGCATCTGCCCTATTGTTGACTGCTTGGATTTACCCCCACAGTATCCCTCCCATCAACATGTGATTAATCACCCTACTCCAGCAGGCACCTCTCAGGAACTCAAGACCTTTTACAAGCCTTAATTAAGCCTTGCAACATCCCTGTAAAATAGGTTGAAGTTGGGGTTAAATGATTTGCCTGAGGTGACAGGGCAAATCAGAAGCAGGGATAGAAATAAGAAGGAAAGCTGCTGCTTCTGAAGCACACGCGTGGCTCGATGCAAGACTCCAAAATCTTTACATTTCTTTTTGGAGATAAGGTGCTGCAGCCACAAAAGCCAAGGCAGCCATGCAGAGAGGATTCCCCAGCTCCTACCCACAGGATGAATTTACCTTGATCCCTTCAACCTGGGCATCGCCCACGAGCCCAGCCTCTCCCCTCGCCCCAGGTCCATGTTTGCAGGTCCCTAACCTACTACTTGTACAAGCTTTAATGGTCTATAAACCGGCATCCGAGCCCTGCCCCCAGAGCTGACTGTCTTTCACCAGCCACCTCTCCCCATTTGACACCCAAATTGAAGTCAGACCCCTGACACTTGGCACATCATCAATTCCAGAGAGCGAGCGGGGAATCAGAGCCAGGTGTGAGGATGCTGAGGTCCGGGCATCTCTCTCGCTGCCTCTGCAGTTAGAGGGGAACATCACATCAAGGAGGGTGAATCCAATGAAGCCTTCTGGGAGGCAAAGGCAGCAAACGGGGGAAAAAAATGCATCATTTTTTTTCACGGCCTGGGAGCTCCTGTCACCTTGCCAGGGGTCCTTTTGTGGGATCGCTTATTTTCTAGGCTCAGGAATGGGAGAGTCTCATGCAGGTGGTGGTGGTGTGTGTCTCCGTGTGCTCACTTCTTCCTTTCCACTGAGTTACGAAACACAATGTGGATTTCTGAGGTTGGTGGGGTTTTTTTTCTTCCCAAGAAAAATCTTTGCTTTGTTTTTCCTTAATTTGCCCCAGATTTTCATGGCAGACTCCAACACTAAACAAACAAACCAGCAACCCAAAATCAATGTTCTCTCAGCTGGTTTAGTGGTTTCCTCAATGACCCAGCAGCAAAAGCAGGGGTAGGGAGATCTCCCCATGGTACCCACCAAAGCAGGCTCCCTTGGGAAGGATAAAAACTCACAGCTCTGGGAAAACGTCCCTTTTCCTTGGGGAACAGCGTCCTCCTATCCTTCTCTCCACTGCTCGCACACCTCTTTCAATGTATTCCTAAAGGTCATCCAAGGAGACGTTATTCCTAGAAAGTTCCTCTGCCCTCAGGGCCTTACATCTCCTCTCACAACCTTTGCCCAACCTGGCATGATATTGAATAAGTAAAACATAAGCAATTCTATGCGGAAATGATGGTCTGAGACCCTCGTGCCACTCTGCCACTCAGAGGGTGGCGAGGCTGGACGGCAACTTGGCCGTGGGCAGTGTCCTGTGGGAAGGCGCCAGAACATGAGGCCCTTACAGTGCTACTGAAAGTTTTAACGAAAGATGAGAAGCAGCAAAGCCAGCAGTCCCTCACTTCTCTTTAGCATCTGTCTTATCTGTTTTCTTGGGGGCCAGCTCAGATCCTTGGCATATATCTAGGCTGAAGGGCACCCTAGGGACGTCCTGACAAAGAGATGAATTATTCATACAGAAAATATTACCCGCTGCTGTGACCCCCTGAGCACATAGGATCTTTCAAGCCTGGTGGCCTGGTCTACCACATATCCCTGGAGACACTCCCGGAAGCATGCCAGCTGATGGGGACAGAAGGCTGGTAGAGCTGGTGGCCCCACGCAGCATCCCTGAGGACACCCTTGCGTGCCTGTCCACGCGGGCTACTCCCAGGAACAGCTTGTTTCCAGGTTTGCTCCGCTCACACGACGGTATAAACATCTGGGCAAGTGGCATACCGCAGCGCTCGGGCGTCTTTGCCTCGAGAGGTCCCCTGGGAGCCCCATCTGAAATACTCCTCTTCCTTCTTGCCTTCTGCTCCCCAGTTGTATCAGCCGCCCCGTCACACACATGCTCTGCACAATCAGCACACGAATCCCGGCGACTCAGACCATCCCTGTCCCATGCTCCCGGTCTGGAAGTAGTTAATACACAAGGTGCCAGGAAATGGTGCTAAAAATAACGCTGGATGGCTCCTCCGTAGAACATGCCATGCCTTACATACAGCTTTCTCAGTGCGGTTCTTCAGATCGGCCCTTAACAGAACATGGTATTTTTGGCCTGTACCTATTTCAACATCCCAAACAGAGCCACAGGCAACGGGTGGGTTGCTCTCCCATCCTCCCGCAAGGCCAGCGTTCCCAGTTCCCTCGGCCCTTCTGGCAGGTTTTGCAACATTTGGCTATTTTGAAAACCCAAGATAAATTTCCAGGCCCGTGTTTACAGCAAAAGGCTTGAAAACACGGATCCTAAACCCCGGAAGACAAATAGACACAACTCTAATTGCAATGTTATTCTAATCCCAACAATTTTAATTAAGTACTTGGGTTCTCGATGGGATTGTGCTTTTTTTTTTTTCCCCCTGCCTTTCGGAAACACTCCAGAAATACAAATAGTCTCAACAGTTGGAGACGAAAATGGGAAATCAAAAAGTGCACAGAAAATGCTAATTAAAATGGAACCAAATTGCCGAAAGCTCAGCATTTTCCCTACCACGCTTCCCTGTCTGGCTTTCCACGCTGCAACGGGAGCTGGGCAGGCAGCATCCTAGGGCCGAGATTTTGGGAACGGAGATTATTCCTGTTTCAAACACCCAAAGATGCGGGTCAGAAAGTCCCTGCAGCATGGACCCCATCGCTGGGGGGTCCCCATCGCTGGGGGGTCCCCATCGCACCCCCCACAGGCTGCAAGGACCCCCCCACCGTCCGTGTCCCCGAATCAGCCTTGGTGCTGCTATCAGCTGAGTAAAATGGCACTTTGTTCCACAAAAAGCAGCCACGAAGCAGTTAATCCCAATTAGTTCCAAACAGCAGATATCATTCTTTATATTTTGGCAGTTCTCGTTTTGAAGGAAAAAATATGTTTGTGTTCTTGGAGTCAGTCTGAACAATAAAATCGGATGCCAATTTTCTGGTCTAAATTAGGTGAAAGACCAGACTTTTTATCATATGTGTGTGTGTGTGTGTGTCTGTGTGCGCTGTTCTGTTACATGTTTATTTTACTCCTCGGTGTATTTACCACCGAAGGCACAGGCTGCCCGGAGCACGCCGCAGCGTGGCAGGGAAACACGACGGCCCCTTTCATTTACCAAGGTTGGAAATTGAACCTGGCACCAGGAAAACGCGAGACGCTATCCATCGCAAAAGGAGATATTGCCAAAAGATAAACATAATAAAGTCAGTCATTGTCAGCGTATCAAGTGAAAGCCTTTCCAGGGTGTATGAATAAGGGTTTTAAACTTTTGCACTGGTTGAAGTGTTTTCATGTCCGATTTCAGTGTGCGCTGAAAAACGTCCAAACCCCGGGCTTCAAAGAGGCTAAAATCAAAAGGATTAATGAGTGGTAAAATGCCATGGGAAAAAAACCAACCAACCAAACAAACAAACAAAAACCAAACCAACAAGGAGGCTGGCACATCTTCCACGGGACATTGTCCATTGTGAGCCCAGAGGTGCAGGCAGCATTGCCCCCCATCAAAGGGGAGGGAAAAGAAAAGGCAAGTAAAATAAGCAAGTTTTCAACTCCGCTCCACACGCTGTTCCCATCTGCTGGACCCCAAGCAGGGAAAAGCCACGCGTGTCACCACCTCTCTGCCGGGCAGGTCTCGGACCCCACGGTGACACAGGGCAAACCCCAACCTACGTGATCCACCTGGGAAGGCTCCAGAGCCAAGACTTTTCTTTCCATGCAAGTGAGCTTTCCATAATCTTGTTTTCATCATTCGTTTTCTTCAGATGTCACTAATTTTCAGGACAGGCAAGAGGATGCCAGACTCGCAGGCAGCACAGACGCCGGCACGCAACGGAGAAACTATTCCTGCAGCGGAGCAGGAGATACAACGCAACCCAGCCAAAACGCGCCTGATTAATCAGCCAAACGAGCGAGCGACAGCTCTGCTTGTAGCATGATGCTCCCCATCCAAAACCCCTCCGAGCCCCATCCTCTGGTCATCAGTGGATGTTCACCATTATGGGGAGAGCTTGCTGACGTCTGCTTTCTGCTCACCGAACCAGGAGAGCACCTTGGCCGTTAAATCTCTGACAGCCCATTTACCTCCTTCCAATCATCTTCGCAACACTAGAGGGAGACAGGATTCAAATAAGGTCTTTGCAATCAGAAACCAGCATTTATCGATGACAAAAAACAGGCAGAAGTGCTCGCAGAGCCCAGCGCACCCAGGAGAGGGTCAGTGCCACCTCCGAGCACGGCCAGCCGCAGCCTGAGCGCACCCTTTGCGAAGGGTAGTCCAGAGCGTTTTGGGGTATTTTACTCAAGAAACGCACGTAAAACAGATAAAATTTGAGCACAGGCTTAAATTTAAGCACGTACTTAAGAGCTTTCTGGCACAAGGGCTCAACTGAGGATTAAGAGCCACACACCATATTAGTTTTAATTGAGCTACTGTCTTCCCATATGTTTTTCCCCGGGGAGATCAGTGGCTGGCTTATGAGTTCAAGTAACAACATCAGTTAAAAGAGTATTCGAACAATTGCGGTTGGCAGTTCTCTGCATAATATGAATGTTATAGAGTGTCGGAAAATGTCATACCATCAATTTTCTGGTTTCCTGCACCCGTTACTTTTGATCTCCACTAGAAGATTTATTGAAAGGTTTTCGCTTTTACATTAACCTAGTCCAAATTACACCGATCGAGAGCTGGGAATTTTTTTTCAAATTATATTTTTTTAAGCATACAAAGAGAGATTTTTAAAGCTGAGGCTTTTGATTCCTTCCAGTTTTTATTGTTCGAAGCAAAGAGCTGTTTTGGCAGGTTTATGAGATGGCGTCTGTTTTGCTGACAGACATGCCTGATAGATTGCTTGTTCGTGTTTTATTTTTGGAGCCACTGCCGTGTTATCTGCATTTGAAAAAACAATTTACTTCGATTAAAATTTAAATCAAATATATGGAAATACCAGCCTTGCTTGCAACCAGATCTTAAATCTATCCTGTCGAGCATCTTTCCCTCATCGTGGGTGAAACGCGATGCAGAAGAAAGTGATTCCTCCCCCTCCAGCAATGCCCCGGCTCAGTCATTATTGCTCACAAATGAGGAAGAAGTCCTCCCCACGAGCCCCGCGATGCCTTGAGAAGTAAATAAGGACACTTTTTGTGCTGCCTGGCTAACCTAAACCTGCTACTGATGAGTGTAAAATTAAACATTCCTTTAAAAATAAAGTTATAGCAGCCAGGACATTTGACTTAGATGATTTCCTGCAGCAGTGAATTTTAGAGTGACCACAGCGTATGTGAAGGACTATTTCCTTTCATTTGTCCTGGGTACTATTATTTGTAGCCTTTGAGCTGTGCCTAGGGATCATATTCCAGGAATTCGTTGTTGTTTAACAAGAGTGTTTTCACTAACCTGTGCCACGCCATAAGTTTTGGGTGAGTTAGAGAAACAAAACGGAGAACTTTTAGCACCAACACCTCTAGGTGAGCTTGCAAGTCAGTTTTAAATGATACCATTTGCCATCGTCTGAGGTCTCACAAGCCCACTTTATTCTCTGTTAAAAGAAGGGGGAGAAAAATGTATCTTTCATTTAAGCTACATAAAGTAGAGGTGCCTCGTGTGACGCAGAGAGCCTCAGTGGCAGTTCTGAAAAAAAATTAAAAAGAGCCCATTTTCCTCCCCTGCTCGTTGCTGTTAGACAGCCCAAACATGCGAATTCCGTGAGCCAAGTTCACCCCCGCAAAGTCCATCTGTGACAGTACTGATGAGCTTGGCCTTGCTGATGCTTCTTGAAATAGCCTCCAGCCCCAAAATAGCCCTGCACGCACCACAGCACTGTTTCCTGAGCGTGTAGTGCAGGGACGAGGCAGGCAGGGAAATCTGTGGCACCTCGTGACCGAACATCAGATTTGAGGATGGTCCAATTTTCTATAAATACAGCAAAACAAGGCAGAACCTCCCTCCTCTCCTTCTCTGCATTCTTGTTTTCCCTTCTCCTATCTCAGCTGAATTTTCCTAGCAGCTTCCTGAAAACACTTCCCGATTTCACACCATAAACATCCTCCACTTCTATTTGGCCAACACTTCCTACGCTGCGAGGCCTTCCGCCCGGCTCCTCCAGAGCTGCTTCTATGTTTCCCCTATCTTTGATATCTCAACAATAAATGAAAAACAACCTTTCCTGTGCTTGGTACTGGCATGCTTTTGGCTTTTTTTTTTCCCTTCCCCTCCCACTAAGCGGTGAGTGCAGGCCATTTCACGCCTGGGTTAGCCAACAGCCTGCTTTGCAAGAGGTAGCAACAGTGGTGGAAGGACTCATTGCTTCCAAATCACAGAATCACAGAATGGTTCGGGTTGGAAGGGACCTTAAAGATCACCTAGTTCCAACCCCCCTACCCTGGGCAGGGACACCTCCCACTATAGAGCAGGTTGCTCAAAGTCCCATCTGACCTGGCCTTGAACACCTCCAGGGATGGGGCATTGACAACTTCCCTGGGCAGCCTGTTCCAGTGCCTCACCACCCTTACAGTAAAGAGTTTCTTCCTGATATCACATCTAAATCTACCCTCTTTCAGTTAGAGGCCACTACACTCCCTGATAAAGAGTCCCTCCCCATCCTTCCTGTAGGCATCACGCTCAGAGGGAGCTGACATGGTGCTGGGGGTTGCTCCTGTGCTGTGAGGATCCTTCCAGACCCACATCAGTGGAGGCGCATGGGGAACGGGACTGTCCCCTGACAGAAGACGGAAGGTCACAGCCACGCTGGTCTCCACAAAGAGCGCTCCCTCCGAGCCCCATGCTGCTGTCCTCGGGTCACCTCCTCCTCCTCCGCTGGGGAATTCCTAGAGCTCAAGCCAAGGTCAGCTAAAGGCGAGAGACGTTGTTTCTGTTGACTTCAGCAGCCTTGGACAAGGCTTCCTAGAAGAAGAGTTTCCTGGAGAGCCAGAGCTGACGGACAGAGGGGTGCTTCCTTGGGAGATGTGCTGCTGCCAGCCAGGTAAGGTGCAACATTCATGCTGTCTCTTCCTCCTACGGAGAGCTTTAGCCACTGCTGGAGACGAATCATACCATATCATATTATTGCCCTTTTCCAACTTTTTATTTTGCCACTCAGTAACACATGAGCTCCCCAGAACTCCAACCATGTACAACACTTATTGGGGCCATCAGTGTGTCCAGCCCTAGCAAACAGGAGAAAGGCCACGTCCTCCACTGCAGGCAGCTCATGAACAACCAGGACGCATTTTGTTGGGCTGATGAGCACCAACTGAAGCTGGAAGAGCAGTGTTCAACCATGCTGGAAGTCAGCCTAACGCCAGGGCTAAGGTGGTACATAAAGGTTCAGCAGGTTACTCAGCATTTGGGTGCTTGACCTTTGGTGGCCTGGTAGTAGGATCTGCAGCATCCAGAAAGGGTCTGATTTTTGGAAAGAGCGTCACGTCAGAAGGCTGAAGCACTCCAAACAATTCAGCTCTGATTTAAAGGAGAGGTCGTGTAACCTCAGCTTCTGCAAAAGTCTTTACAGAGGCATTTGGCTAGGGTGCTTCAGCAGCAGCTTTGGGAAGATCTTCTGACACATGAGAAAGCAGAAGAAATTGCCAGGAAAACTAGGTTGAGGAGCAGAAATGCTTATTTATGGACACCCTGCAAACGGGCCATCTTAATTCACCGCGATTGTATCGGAGCCACCGATGGACAAATGCCCGGCTTCTGATGTAAAAATAAGAAAGCGAGGATTAGTTTGAGGACTATTATATTTTGTTTCAGCCACATTTTATTACCATCAGACGCAGCCAGGGATATACTGCCCTACCTCTGAGAGGCCAAAGACAACATGCAAAGCTTTGCTAGAAAGGACGACTACGGCAGATGAGGGAGTGATGGGGAGGATGCACAGCATCGTGCGTTTAACCCACAGTAGATAAACACAAAATACCTGCCCCGTTACCTGGCACCCACAGTCTCTCCCCTCAAGCAGATGTATTTTTTCCACCCTGCAATTCGGAAGTGATTCTCATCGTTAGATGTCACTTGACTGCACGCAGCATTGTTTCTTTTGACAAATTCTGGCTAGAAGCTGAGCGCATCCTTTGCTTGTTAGCCATTTTTGATGTGAAATCAGGGAGGCAGCAGCTTCTCCGATTGTTCGCATAACATAATGTAGGAAAACTGGCAAGGGAAGTTGCTGCTGCTTTAGCTGCAGCAGCTCTACATTTATTATTACAGATAAAGCACAGTGTTGAGAAGAGTTTGAAGCCATGAGAGCTCTGGGATGCAGAAAAAATACTGGCCATTCCATTTGTGTTTTGCCCTGTTGCTCTTTCTTTTCTTAAAGTGAAAGGACAGAAAAATTTACCTTTTCACGGTGTTCTGTTCAGGCAGGATTTTAATCCACCTTGCATCACTACGAAAATCCGTTTGGTGAATAGAAAAAGAAATGGCAAAGTGTTTCATAATTCTAATATTTCTGCAGCATTAGAGCATGACAAACCAAAACTAAGTTGTCCTCATTTAATACTTCTGAGATAACAGTTACGGAGACATTTTTGTGATGCTTTAGGGGTCAGCACACCTGCCTGCCCAGTGTCCCATCGCGTAATTTAAGTGCGCGCTGCTTAGGGCTGCCAAGCGTGCAAAGACCATTGCTTGGAAGAGATTGTTGGGCGCAGGCGGCTCCTCCTGTTTAATGCCTCCCATCTGGAGCTGAGGAAGGCCGCGCTGAAGCGGCCCTGACTCCATCCCAAGCAGGGGCACCATGCCCCTGGCAGCAGGTGAAAAACAAGACAACACGTAGCGTTTGTTTGGGCTGCCACGGTGCTGCAGTTTAACTGCCAACTCTCCAGTCACTGGGTGACACAGCAAGGATTTAAGAGGAATTATATACTATAATACTTTGTGTAGGGATAATATTTGCATTATGATTAGGTTTGTGTGCAAGCATAGCTATTGCCTATATACCCACATACATAGATAGATATATATAGGTGCACACGGAGATATGCAGAAGCAATGCATTAAAGAAAAAGAACTGCATTTAGCCTGGAGAAAAGGAGGCTGAGGGGAGACCTTCTCGCTCTCTACGGCTACCTGAAGGGAGGCTGTAGCCAGGTGGGGGTTGGTCTCTTCTCCCAAGTAACGAGTGGTAGGCCAAGAGGAAACGGCCTCAAGTTACGCCAGGGGAGGTTTAGATTGGATATTAAGAAAAATTTCTTCACCGAAAGGGTCATCAAACATTGGAACAGGCTGCCCAGGGAAGTGGTGGAGTCCCCATCCCTGGAGATATTTAAAAGCCGTGTAGACGTGGTGCTGAGGGACATGGTTTAGTGGTGGTTTTGGCCGTGTTAGGTTAATGGTTGGACTCAATGATCTTAAAGGTCCCTTCCAACCTAGATGATTCTATGATTGTGCAGCTGCAAGCCTCAAGCTGGGAAGCACGACAAGAGCATACAGCAAAGGGAGGTCCTGTCTCGGTGGCGCCTACAAGCAAACCCATCCAGGAAGACAGAAGACAGACAACCGGACAGGGAGTTCAAGGCGAACGGGAGCACACGGATGAACCTTGCTCAGGTCCCATCAGCTCCATCAATTTTATGCCTGTATCCCGTGAGCAAAGAGCTTTCGGGAGGGACTTGTAGAGGGACAGCACAGGATTTGGGTGCATTGAGCAAGTTCTCGGGGCAGGAGGCTGCCAACGGTGGCTGGGCAGGTAACCTGTCCCTGTGTGACAGTGACCATCCGCACCGTCGCAGAGGAGAGGCTGCTCTCGCTTCCCAGCACCGTGCCAGAGATGACAACAATGTGAAGCTCAGCCTCTGAGAGCCTTCCAAGCAAAAACAACGCTCAACTCTTTTTTTTTTTTTTCCCTCCAATAAATTTTTGCTCGTGGCGAGAATCACTGGAGAGATTAGTTATTTTTTCCAATACACAAAAAGCAATCGTCCAGCCCAATGCCTGTGTAATATCTAGCGAGAACAAAACAAATGAAAGATGAAATTAAAGCCAAACTCCCCCAGGAATGGGCTGCAGGAATCCTTGGGAACAACATGCTGCCACACACAGCACATCAGGAGAGTCCTGCTAATTAAGAAACAATGAGCCCCTCCATGGCGAAATACTGAAGACAGGACGCCACCTCTCCAGCACCAGGCCTACACTCGGCACACACCGTTATCTCAAGCGCGGGTTCAAAACAAGTTATTAGCACTCTGAAATAGGCAAGCGAGACTTTTTCAAGAAAACAGATCTGGGGAGAGCCAACAGATCATGGGGGAAAAAAACCAAAAATAATATTCTACGTTTTCCAGCTTGTCCTTTTGGGACAAATTTTTCCAGGTGGCTGCATTCCCCAACTAAATTTATGCCTTGAAAAGCCTCAGAGCCTGCATTTTATTGCCTCCTGGGTCAGTCAGATGCCTCTGACTGTCCATCAGAGCTGTAAGGGGGTGATGGATATCCCTGTCCCATAGGTCCTGGGACCCCACCTTGGCTCTGCAGAATAAAGGGGGACTATGCTGTACCCGAAACCTGGCAAGCAAGAACACCAAGAGGCTCAGACCGACAGCAAAGCCACCTTCCTCCTCCGTATGCCATCTCCATTCACCTTCTCCAGATTATTCACTGCCCTCCTCACCTCTCAGTGAGTTATCAGCTCACACAACAGCCTCCCAAATCAGGGAGACCATTAACACCGGTGGGGATGAATATCCTCCGGCATCGTTCGGACCAGCAGGTTTTGGTCCTCAGTGCAGGCAGCTCATCCCCGCCTGATGCACCGTTGCCCTCGTGTTGTCTCAACACAACTGAGACCACCAGACTGTGCATACTTGTCCCAGGCCAAGTTATTGGCTCCCAGCATCTTGCTGTCTTATTAAAATAACACCCTTTTGTCATCCAGGCCCTAAACACCTCTCGAGCACTTGTTAAAGGCCTGAACACCCAAGGGTTTCTTCGAGGGAAGAAGAACTCACACTTCTCACAGGAGCTCGGCTGAGAAGGCTGATAATCATCTCGTGATCATAAATTACTTTTCATAAGGACCATTTATGAGGTAACAGTTGGCATGAGGAAAGCATTTCATTTTACCAGCAGCTTACTGAAAACGAAACATCGTGAACCCTAAAAAGAAACCGTGAATCAAAGGCTGCATTCTTCTCTCCCACAGTGACCCCTTTGTTTGGGTCTACCCAAAAGTTTCATTACGAAAGTCTGATACAGGAGCCTTATTAAATTGTGATTAAATGACGTGTCCGCGTAGAGGTCTGCTCATTCCGCTGTTGATGTGGGATGGCTTTCTTAGACTTTTAAAACATACAGGCTTATGAAATAGCTGTAATATCTTTTCCCATGATTGCTGGGGAACGGAGGGTCTTTGCTCCTGCTCCAGTCGTACCTGGCCTCGCTCCAGAGGATAACATTTTCATTAAAAGTGCATTAGGTGCACAATTCGCCATGCAGCCGTCCTGACAAAGCGCCTGATCCAAAGCCCGTTGACCTGGCTCAGAAGCCTTAATGGGCTTTGGTGAACTTTGCTGGCCTCTAGAAAAACAGAATCACCCATCACTAGAGTTACTTTGGGCTGCTTTCACCATCAGTTGGATCCGATTTGTTCCCATTGTTTCCCTCTAACTCTTTCTATGTTTCGGGATTTAAAAAAAAAAAAACAACGGAGCACAAGCTGAATCATGACTTGGGCCAGATAATTGCTGTTGACTTCATTAGAGCAGCAGGGCTGAGATTTGGAGAGTTGGGACACCTAAGAAAGGGTTAAACAGTAGAAAGTCAAACCCAACGACCTCCACACCAGTTCTGACCCAGTGTTAGACCTGAGCCACCAGTAAGCTCGCAGCGGTGATGCATCTTTCCCTTCAGATGACTCATTTTAAATAGTGCCCAGTGATTTACGCACAGAAAAATGTATTAATAAATATGGAAATGCACAAATTCATACGTTTTAAGGGCAGGGGAACCGTCACAAATGTTCAGTCTGACCCTCTGGAGACTGCAGCCTCACCCAGAAACTTCTGCCTGAAACGCATGGCTTCTGTTCGAGTGAAAGCATCCAAACATCACAATGGAATGCTTTAAAATATTTTCTTCTAAGATTTGTCAGAAGGGATGTTGCACAAACAGAATCCCTCTCTCTCTGCTGCGTCAGAAAATCTAAGTTAGGACAGGGATGCCAAGAACATTTTCTAATTTTTTAATTTTTTTTTTTAATCAGTATATCCCTTAGTGATACGCTGTTTCCACACTCAGAGCTGTGCACGGGGCTTTGGGGCAAAGCTGGTTGGAAGCTCCCAGTCCATCCCACACCTTCAGCATTGCCACAGGCAGCCCCACGAGCGTGGATGTCCAGGACCAGCCTGTCTCACCCAGTTGCGCCCATCTATCCCGTAGGACCTTGCAACCAACGCGATACTGGAGTAATATATATGACAAAGCCACCGCCTCGTATCACCCACAGCTTCCTCCAGGCAAGAGCAACGCTGTGCTCGTTCAGCAGAGAGTAGATCAAGCTTCTAACCAAAGGTGGCAGAGGGTGGCCAGAAGCTTTCATGGCAATATGGGGTATTCCTAGGAGATGCTGGCAGCCTTCTGGCTGAGTCGGCGAGAATTCTCCATGGGGCATGTATCCCGGGCTGGCCTCCTCGCAACCCCGGGACCAGAGGGCTGGATCACAGAGGCACCGTCTCACTCGTCCAGCAAAGGCAATTTAAATCATGCTTTACAAAGTACAAATGCGCGTAAATATTTGTGTAAGATAAGATCGGTGAGCAGCCTAGCAATATTTCAAAGAACCGAGCAAAGCCAAAAGGCAAATTATATATATTGCTTGAGAAAAAAAAATAAAATTAGGAAATCTAGCAGTGTGTTTATGTTAGGGTAACATTTGCTCTGGAGTGGGTTTCTGTCAGTGGATGTCCTACACATGGAACAGGCACTGGGAGTCCGAGGGCAGGGTATACAAAGAGATTTAGCCGAGGATCAGACCTGAGTCTCACGAGGGACTTCTAATTAAGCCGTTCGCCAGCCACAGGACATCAAAAAGATTTTGGGAAAGGTTGACATACGCAGGCAGATGTAGCTGATTGCTAAGTTGTATTTTATTCAGAGCAAACACACGGTGAGCATCTCTGAGATAATCACTCTTTTCATAGTCAGAAGTGCTATCTGAAGTACCTGCAATGCCTTCTGACAAGGATACATTCCAGATTTTCTCTTTTTAAATTAATATTTTTGATTACTATTTATAGTCCAATGTCACAACACTGTGGACACCATCAAAACCCACCCTGAATCGGAGGTTCGAAGCACCGTACCACCCTGCCGCCCTCAGCAGGCGAACGCTGCTGATGCTGACCCGTGGTGCTGCGACACAAAAGCAGAATCTGCTTACAGAGAAGGCAGAAAGACCAATAAAGAAAGTCTGCATATTTCATAGGTAGGAAGCAGACAGTGCCAGTCTCTGAAATGGCTTAGCCCAGAGGATGAATAGCAAATCTCAGCTTTTCATAAAGACCCCCACATTTCCCAGGGACGACCCCACTTCAGTATCAGATGACTATGAAAAAACACTACATCATTTTATAAAGACTTTGTACAGCTCAGTTGCATTTTCCATCACAAACCAGACTCTTAGCGTCTCTTAATCACTTTGTCCAACGCTTTAATCTCCAGGAGACAACACAGCTTCTTCTGCCACAGCCACCTACGTCTTCACACTGAGAGAAAAGCCACTTGACCCTTCCCTGCACCTGGCATTCAAATCACGCACAGACAGCACGAGGCAGCAGGTGATCACAGTGCAATGACTCGAGCTTTCTCATCGTGGCCATCAGATTTGAAACCACCCGTCTACATGACTTGGGCAAGGCTTGCAAAGAGCCAGGCGAGCAACCATGCCCCAAACACCAAACAACGGTCTCCCTCGCTCCCCAGCCTCATTTTTTTTTTTGCTCCAGATGCTTCGCATTTCCTTCTTCCTCTGCCAGGTGTTTTTAGCACATCAATGCTAAAAATTGCAGCATGTTCTAGGATCCCAGCCTGCTTTGAAATAAACTACCACGGATCTGTCTCTATGGAAGACGTTTCTTGCCAGAAATATTATCTAATTTGTAAGCATTTTATGATTTTCTAAGAGTTATAAAATACAGTATTAGGAAACAAATGGCCAACGGAAAAGACCCCTTCTGGTAGCCAAAGTGACCATATAATTGATTTTTATGAACAGCGTCTGAAGAAATGAGTCACAACCCATATGGCTATTTTGGAATATAGATATACATAGGATTTTTAAGCCTCTCAGAAGACTTATCCAAGTTTTCCGCATATAATCAATGGTGATTAGACAAGGATATGAATCATTACGATTCTTAAGGCTGAGCACATGTTTGAAGGGTGAAGGATTCACACATTCTTGCTCTATAAATACCCATCCAAGGTCGTCCAGAGCACGAGAAATTCAGATGACAGAAAGTAAAAAGGTATCGCAGAACAAACTGCAGACTCATTACGGAACCAAAGGCCTCCTCCCTTAGATGGGTGTAAATATTATTAACTTAGGATACGGTTCAAACTTCAGTTGAAGTCAGACGGAAAAACTTTACCTCTAAGGCGGACCGTGTATCCTCTTTCTCCATGACTTTAACCATTTTCTCATAGCTTGGCCCCAGCAGTGAGGAGGTTAGGTTACAAATTTGCTCACTCAACTGTGATGCTCTACAAATAACGCCCACACAGTTCACATGTGCACGCTCTTCCCATGAACATCTGGGCTTTCCGGCAGTGTGGAAACACGCCTCCCATGGGCCCACATTTGCACAACCACACACATGCACACCTCACACACCTTCACGCACCTAGACTTTCTCCTGGGCGCTGCATGCAGCTCCACAGTTAAAGCCTTCCCTACCTTTTTTCATGCCAGAAGATTCACATTCATTCAGTGTCAACACAGGATCGTATCCTACATCATCTGAAAGACGCCGAGAGCCATGTTTGCAATTGCTCAGGACTTCTATTACTTGTCTTCCAATTGATCCAACCGCGGTGTCGGGAATTTTGTTCACACTGACAGCAGATGCAACAGGTACAAGACCCTGAGCAACTCAATCCCTGCAAACATGATTGCTAAATTATATCTTCTTTGCATTCCTGCTGCAGGTGCTGGTCCACAATACCCTTCCTCTGCTCATGGCATGCAGCTCTGGAGCACCTCCGTATCACAGAGCACGCCAGTTTTCAAGGACTCCCAGAGAGGGAAATGTCTCCCAGTACAAAACAACCTTCTTGTTACCACGGAAATCTTGGCCAAATAAATATTTTGCAAGTTCATTTGCCATGGAAGAAAAAAAAAAAAAGCGTAAGCCAGGATTTATGCATGATGCTTCATGCACGGTATCTCCAATGCATTTCTTTCCATCCATCAGACTTTTATGCAGCCAAAATTTCCAGCACCCAGAATAGCTGCCCACAAATACTAGAGATGTTTGGCCTAGATCATACATTTATAACTTTGATAGACTTTTAGAACCAGAAGGGACTGTTATTATAGTCCCAGCCAGCTTCCGGTGAAACACAAACCAAACAGTCTGAGCTGATAGTTTCTGTATCAAGCCCCATGACTTCTACCTGAACCGGCAACAGACACGCTCCCGATGTGCTACAGCTACTATATTATATAGCTTAGAGTTCCTCTGTTCCTCCAGGCAACGCAAAGGGAGCTACAGTCCCTTTTGCTGCCTCTTCCTCCTGATAAATGAGCAAGCAAACGGAGCGCCAGAAGTATTTGTAAAAGCTGTATGGTCTTGGAAGCAAGTAAAGCCGCTGCATTCCTTGGGCAGAGATGATCGGGTGATAGAGAATAGACCAGGATCCATAATCTGTTACACAGGTTTCACTTCATAACACGAGCACACGTTCAGATCCCGTTTTAAAGGGAAGGTGAAAGATTAACATCGGCTCCTAGACCAAGCCTGTTGTAATGAAACCCTTGCCTATAGTTTGACAGAGGCACTAACGGGGTCTTTTCTGATGACTGCCAAGGGAAGTCTCCAAGACAGCCGAAAACTTTGAGGTTAAAATTTGAAAGGAAGACAAACTTATCCTCATATTCACGTTACAGCACATGATAAACTATTCCAGAGAGGATTCTTACCAGGATGCTGAAAGAAATTTTATGGAGAACTAGAGTCATTCATCTAAAATGAGGACGAAAGTGTAACATATTACCTAGGAGGAAAGAAAAGAAAGGTAATATTTTGCCCTCAATTTTATTGTGTTTCTAAGGCAATTCAGTCAGATAAAATTTGCAAAGCCATTTCAAGATGAAAAGGCCTGTACAATAACCAGATCCAGAGGATTGTGATTTAAGGAAATATTATGCCAGTTGTAGCAAAAGTAGAAGTTTTCATATTTAAGTTATTTCATATTATTATGAAACATACCAAGACCAGCATTCTTCCACCCAGAGATTTCCCAGATTTCCCACCCACATAGAGCCTGAAATCTCTATATAGGGAGTTTTTCCCTGCTTCGCAGATCAAACCATGCCGGCAGCTCAGCTAGAAATAGGGCTGACACTCCTCAACATGCAGTTTAGCATCTTTAGTCTTGACTTTAGTCCCTTGGTTAACCATTACAGCAACAAGTAGATGCTTTGCTCTTACTGCTCTTTGCCTAATTGCCTCCAGAGGTAGTAGACGTGAGTTTTTCTGAGCACGTATTGGTGGGGGGGCATCTCTGGTTGGTTCCCCAGTTAGCACAGATGACTAAATCACCTCTCCGCCACAGGTCGGTGCCCTCTGTTGATGTGGGGCTGGGGGGCTCTGTCCCCCCTCACGCGGCAGGAGCCTCCATGGTGCCGAGGGGCCATGCTGAAGGCAGCCAAACCCAGCCTCGCAGCCCTCGAAACTGCTCCCGCGCCAAGAACAACAGTAAATAACCTGCTCTCAACCAAGGAGCACGAGGGTTTCCAAGCTCAGCGGGGGCCTTTTCCCCCCCTTTTTTTTTTTTTTTTCCCTGAGAAAAGTCAAAATGCTCCAAGATGCCTTGGAAACATGGTACAGCGAGTGCTGCTGAAGGGGATATTTGCAAGGAGCCCTGCCATGACCTCAGCTTTAAAAACACTTCAATCAGAAGGACTCAGAAGTCATGCCAATGCCAAATTATCCCCATGCAATACAAGAAAGGAAGCTAATCCCTGCTTCTTGATGATAATTAGCACAATGAGAAACACCTTTCTGGCATGATTTAGCTCGGAGCCAAAGACGAAGCTGTCGCAGAAGAAAACTTCTTCGAAGGAGCAGACGATGACAAAGTCTTGAGTGGTGCCTTGCACCACACGGGTGGTGTTCAAAGAAACACACCACCTGCCCTTCCTGGCTCATCTGCTGCATCTGGCCACCATCCATGACTCACCCCACCATGGTTTTGGATACAGGCTGGAATTTCTTCTTCTTTCCAGTGGCCAGACATACTTGATTTTCTAGCTATTCTACCGAGGAAATAATCCCCCAGGTGATTATGTGCTACAAGACTCTGCGCAGTGACTCGGCCCTTGTGGCTTTGAGTGGGACTGACTTCACAGAAAGATTTGTAGGGATAAAAAAGATATGTATTCTTAGTGAATGTGATGGTAGTGAAACTCCAGGCTGATGCAGTTTTAACTCCCAGGTGACTTTCCATGCACCTACCCTCATCCCCAGGCCTGAACTGGCTATTTTTAAGGGAAAAGCCATCACAGAAATAAAACTTTCCATATGGATAATTCAGAGAGGTTGACTGGAGTTTTGCCACAAGCACCTATACGATGACAGGTGAGGGTTTACACCAAAACAGAACCGCCTCAGACTCAGAGCCTCACAGCTGCTGTTTCTCAAAGGGTTTGAGGCTGGGAACCCAGAGCTCCCTCAGCACCAGTCCTTTCCAGCTGTGCCCCAAGCTATGGGGCAGGGGAACGGTGCATTTCCACTAGGATGCCTTGATTGTATTGACTCTGTTAAAGAACAGCAGGACCAGAAGCTTTACGGGGTCTTGGCAAGATCTGGGAACACTTTTTCCGTGTCCCAGTGCCAGTGCCTCCCCCCATCTCATCAGGGCATAGAGGAACCTGTCCCCACAGCCAGGGCAAGGGATGCGTCTTTAGCCCTGCTCTCCCCAGCATAAGCAGTGAGCAGGGTGTGCTTGCAAGGAAATTTAGAAACCCTATCAAAAAAATAGAACCGAATTCTGTTCAGAAACAGTTCTCCTCTGGGGGAGGTAAGAAGAGAAAGAGCAAATCACTTGTGACAGATGGCAGGGGTGGTGGGGAATGCACTAATGGGAAGCACACACATCCCAGGAGGATGAAAGCAGCATAAAACCTTATAAAAAACCCAAGTGCATGTCTGATTGGGCTGCTTCACTGTGGTTCCTTTTATAAGAGATATATTCATTCAAAGGCAAGTCTTGATTTCTGTCATGAGCCCATTATTACACAAGTGCTGCGAATTGGTGTTAAAGATACAGTAAGTCATAAAGAATGTATCCTATATACACCCACACGTATATTGAACGCAGATTTATATAGTCAGCGCTACAGGAAACTAGGCACTCTTTATATTTACTAAATGTTGACTTCAGCGCATCAGCAGGGGAAACGGCAGTGAGCTGAAACGCAAGGTGCCGGCCGCACCGCAGCGTGACACCGCAGCTGCAAACAGCATTTCTGCCCAGAGCCATTGCGGCTGGCTCGAAAGGCAGCATTTTCTTTCCCAGCCATGCCTAAAATTAGCAATGTTTCAGGAGCGCTGTGTTCCAGCAGTGTTGGTGTACAGGGAAGACTTCGCTTTCAGGTCCAGCCTTAATCCTTTGTCATTGTGGGGACGAGCAGTTTTGATGGACACTCCTTTCCAAGCTCTCGTGCCTGCTTCTCCGCCCACTGCTGCTTCCCACCGCTCTACCAGCTAATGCAATTCGTTTTGGCTTGCTTCGCTTTGTATTCTCCGGTTATACACCCTGTTCAAATTAGCTTATCTGCTCAGGAAAAACAAAACCCACACAAATACCAGTGCCTGGGCAACTGGGCCTTGCGATGGAGGGGGACACTTACCCGGGTAACTACATATCAGACCATACAAAAATATTAGTAATGAGAGCACCACGGAGTGAGTCCTCCTCGGTTCTTTGCGGTCTGTGTGTCCTCATCTAATTCAGGGCAGTGCTTAGGCAAAGGCTTAGCTTTAAGCAACATTTAATACCTCATTTATTTTATAAAGTCAAACTACAGGGTAAAATTCTCTGAATGGAATAATCCCGCAAACAGTGGTGAAAGAGTAGAAGGGGTGGGTAGGACCTCCAAAATCCACATAGCCCGAAAGCACATTGCGCAGATCCTCCCGCCAGCTCCAGGTGAGTTAACAGGGGACACAAAGCCACCATAGCCTGGTCTTGCGTTTGAGTTAAAGACATACAGATATCCATCTCACATCTCAAAGCTAGTTATCTAGCGCGGACTCCTGCCCCAGCATGACATACTGCTTCTGGTGTAAGCAAGCTGGCCGAGACACCCAGCATTCCTTCCAGGCTCTACCCACCTCCTCAGCAGAGGCAATCCTGGAAAGCACTTTTGAGTTTCGTTGTCGCATGATGTGAATTTATCGTTTGTACCTTGCGACGCAAAGATCTCTGTGCTCTCGGGACGCACAGGAATCCCACCAGGCCATTAGATACAAAAAAATCTATCAAAAAATTACTGTGCGGGGAGGATTTCATTCCAGCCCTCAGTGGTACAAAGGGCTGATTTCATTTCTGAGATGCAGCCCACTGCTGCATTATAAAATAGCACGTGCTGGTTTTATGAGATGGTCCAGAGGAAAACATCCAGAACACTTATCAGCTGAAACCACAGGTAGCACACGGGGAAGCAGATTAAGGGAATAACGTGTTTTGCGCAGGCAGCCATGCCCCATGCACACATGAAAAGCCCAGGGGACAGTTAACCCCGAGTACAGCTGCCAGGGTTTAGTACTACAGACCCACTGAAAGATTTATCTCTAGTTCTCAAACAGGCAGGAGTTTGGTAGGGATTCAAGGAAAACAGTAGTGGGTCCCCCTTCATTAGGCATCCTGAGCAAGTCTGGAAAGAAGAGAAATTTCAGCAAGAAACGGCCACAGGTAGGAGCTGCCGATTTCTTGAATGAAGCTCAGGCCACGGAAGGTCAGCAGTAAGTCGCGCCTGTCACCCCCCATGACATGTGCGGACCAGGCTGCTCAGGAACCCCGAGCTGGCAGCAGGCACCAAAACCAAAAAAGATTTTTAATTATTAGAGTCGGGAGGTGATGGAACCACCTTCCACTCTGGGAACTGTGGTTAAGAGAATATAAGCAGCTTTTAAGATGGGTTTTGGCCAATTTATGAAAAAAGATCCAAGATGTGGATTTCTCCAGCAGCTGAGGACAGTGACCCAGGACATCTCTCAATCCAAACATCCAAACATTTTGCGCTACTCACAGCAAAACATTTTGGGGTGAGATGTTTGCTGGACCAGCTCCAAACTGTTGTCCCAAATCATTTCTGCGATCCCCACAATAACACGTTGCTCTTTTTCGTTATGTCCACGTTTTCCATCTCCGGGTGTGCCTTACCATCATGAAATCTGACTCTGCCACTTAATTAATACCATAACCGCGCACTGTGCCGGCTTGCCCTGTGCTGAGCACCGTCCGCGCACTCTGAGGTATTTGTTGCTGCGACAAGGGAATACAAAGCTTTACACGCAGGAGATGGAAAAGGTTAAAGTCAATATTTTGGCTGGTGGAAATATTTATGGAAAGAACCCGTGAATTAGTGAGCTGTATTCATTCCACTGACATTTCCTAACTGCGTTAACCTATTATATTTCTTGTGGTTGGCTCCTGTTTAATATGTTCTAATTATATGAGAACCAGGAAGCAAATGAACGGCTGAGATTAAAGTTAAACAACAGCCATAAATACTGCAGGACAGATTCTCAGCACCGAACCTACAGATTTACGCCTCCAAGTTCAATGCCTTGCAGATGAGGCACATAAGGCTATCAGACACATGTGCAGAGCTCATAGTTTCTTGCCCACTCACTCATCTGAGGGCAGAATTTGTCCCTTTGATGGCACCGTGTTGATGTTTTATTGCGCATGTAGCAAAGCACATAAATTCATTCAAAGAGAGTTCACGAAGGACAAATAGCTTCTGCAAAAATCACCATTTCTTCCGCTCTCCGTAGAACGAGACAGGCAGGAAAGGAAAAAAGGGATTCAAAAGCCTTCAGTTAATGATGGGCAGATGTTCTCAGCGCCTTCAGCCAACCTTAAGTACTGATCAGGTACTACCGCGTGCGCTGCGTGCAGTAATAGCAATTCCATCTAACATGCGAGCGGGCAGTCACTCAGCAGTGATTTACAAGGGCAGCGATATCTGTTACAAAACACACAAGATTGGAATAACTTTCTCCCAGCAAAATGTTACATCACAAGCGAACGCAGACAGTTGCAAAATTCAGATCCACAAGTGGAAGATGTTAGCAATCTGTTCTAGTTCAGCTTGATGCACGGAAACGCCAGATGGCTACTCCGCTGCTCGGGACCTCCAGAAGTGGATGGAAGAGGTTCCTGTATGCAAGTTGTCCCCTTTAACAGAGCACAGGCGAGGCTAGTGAGCAAGAGAGGACCAGCAATTTGCTGACACTGTCACTAGCTCGCCAGATCAAAGCTAGCTGGAGATGCTGACCTGTGGAGCAATTGCTCCTCTGCTGGAGAATCAGATGTAGCTTCACTGGGAGACACATCAGCTCTGCTTTGGGGTTAAGAATGACAATATCAGCTACACCAATGGTTACACATGGCCAAGGTGCTTTCAGTCTGCAGTCCTGATGATACTGCCACCCGTATCTGCTAGTCTGCTTCCTTTGGCTACCATGGGATAGTACTTAAGAGGCTTAATGAGATTACATGGGTTACTTTTGATCTAGCCACCTCCTGCTTCCTTGCACACAAAGTGGAGATCCATGTATAATGACAAGAAAGAAGGGCATCATCTTTTATCTATCTGGCCTGTGTAAATGCGCGTCCTCTCGGCTGTTTGCTCCCCTCTCTATCCATGTTCCGTATGAATGCTCAATACGCCCAATTGTTGTCTCGTATCACAGCTTCCGATATGATGCAGCATCAAAGGGCTCCATGCATGTGGTTACAATTAAATCTGTGCTTAAGCACTTTGCTGAACCCAGGCGTTCATTGAACTGCGATTGTTTCTGAGGTAGGGGCCATCTCTTCCTATCGGATGCCTCACACAGTTGGTTTGACCCCGATTGGCCTTCTCTATCCCACTAAAATAAAAATAAATAACTAGGAGTAGTAATAATAAATGGTGTCAGCCCGATAAAAGTTTATTTCCTTTGTGTTTCCAGGAACGGTACACAACCTGCAAGGAGGGATGCTGCTGTCTCCCACTGTCAACAATGCCAAAAATAAATAGAAATTAAGTGAGAGAGTCAAGTTTCAAGCAGTATAAATTCAACCACAGCAAATATTTTGTGTGGATGCGGTATAGTTTAGACTCCAGCATGTTTCCTTACGGTCTATCTACTTCCTCAAAAAATATCAACCATAATCACGCTACAACAGCCAAGCCTAACACAGCATATCAATTCAATAAACGTCTCTATTCCGCTATTGCTTAAGGGGCAAAAGGAATCCTAGTAGGTCTGTAAAGGATTTTTTTGACAGCAAACCTCCTGGCTGATCTGTTAAGAATCACAGCATTTTCCTTGCACAGCACTGGCAGAATCTGTTAATAGCCCAGACAGTCTCTGCTTTATTTTCAATAACTCTGCTTCCCTCCCCACATACTTTTTTTTTTTTTTTTTTAAAAGATACTTAATACAGTGATCTTGGGGGTTTTTTTTTTTTGCTAAAGACATATACCCAGATATATCTATGGTGCCTACGACACCACAGCCTGCATGCGTTAGGCAACCCCCATTGCTTTGCACGGGGCAGAATTCCCCCTTTGACCGGCAGTTTTGTCCATTTGGGAAAGCTTCCGCCTCTCGCCGCAGTTTTCCCATTTGTAAAGCCAGTGTCATTAGAGACCTGAAGTACTTAACGATTTACCATGCTTTGGGATAAATAGTGTTACATTAGCACAGGTGCAAATAGCTTTCTAATTATTATTAATTTAATAACACGGTGCTGCTGGTACACACTAATTAGATCCATGTAGGGGAACAACACTAGAAATCTCCACAGCTGTCAGCTGCTGTCTTCTCCCAATTGCTATGGAAAGCAAACAAACCGTAAAGGCAATTCATAATTATTATAAACACTCCCTAACCTAAACCACGTTGACATTTCTAAATCGGAGTTGCAGGCTTGCTCTTGTCTGTGGTGTCAGAAAGGGAACAGAGCCAGCTCAAGAAAGGACAACCAGTTATTAGATAATTTGAGGGCCAAGCAATTAGCTTGGTTTTAACGAGCTGCTTTAACATGCAGAAAGCGCTTCCCCCATCGGTCTGACCAACCCATCCCACCTCTCACTCCATCATGTTGATCTTAGCTTGAGACAACATTTGGCTTTCCAGTGTTTTCTGGAGTTTTCCTGCAAGGTAAGTGCTGTGCTGTTTGGAAAAGGCTTTGCCATTCCTATCCGTGGGGATTCGCTCCCCCCAGCCAGAAGAGAGGAAGGAGAAATCCAGTTCCCTGTGCCCGCTGCCGAGTCCCTCCGGGTTTTTCTCATAAACTCATTCCAAGAACATGGCTTAAGCTCTTAAGTGATATTCAAAGCCCTCAGCATGAGGTTTATGGCTTTCAACGTCTGCTGAGAATATAGTTATAACTGACAAGTTCGGAGGCAGGTATTTGGATGCTCTTCCACAAATAGGTCCCTATAAAACAGATCTCAACCCTGACATTGACCAAGACTTAAATTAAAGTGGTTTAGTAGAAGCAGCTGACTGGCAAAAAAAAGAAAAAAAAAAAGGTCTACACGCAGAGAAAAGCCCACGGGGCTGAATCAGCAGCCGAATGCCTTTCTAGCAGAACCAGGACACTCTGACTCTCCACTGAACTGTGCATCACTCACTGATTTCAACTTTTTTAATTTAAATTGCCAGTCCTACCGTAGAAGAGAGGAAATCCTTGTTTGCTATTTCTCTTATATTATGGTTTCATTTAGATTTCATTATAATAATTCTGGTTTCGATTTGTGGTACTTCCTGAATGACTTCTTTGTCTTCTGTGAAAACCCCCAGAGGATGGTCAGAGCTGACGAGCTCGGGGTGTGGGGATCAAGAGGGTCTCCCAGGGGGACCTGCATCCCCCTGCACTTCATGTCCTCAATGGACAGACATGGGATGTCCATGGTCAGACCATGCCAGACCCAGAATTGGGGTGACCCCATTTGTCAGCTCCATCTGGCCAACGCTAAAGGGGACCCCAGAGGACTCTTCAAATTCAGTAGCATGAGAAAGCAGGGAGGGAACCAGAGAAATATGTCTCAAGAGAAACCAAATCCAGCAATAGGCAACCCCCGAGCCGTGCAGCACAGGAGCACCCCAGCAAAGACTAACGTTCACTCACATATTCCCAAATCTCCTGCAGCCAGAAAACTCAACCTGCGAAAGAAACCCAAGCTCAAGTTTAACCTTTTTGGTTAAAGGGTAATTCTGAACCCTGGGCAGTTCACTCTGACATATAACAAGGGATTCGTAATCTTCAAGCCACCACTGAATTTGGGTGACAGCAAGGGCTTTGCAAGAGTCCCTTTAGATGCAGTGAACTCTTCAGAAGTCAGACACTTATTTTACCGAGGTGCTCTAAGAAATGCCAAGAAAGAGCAGAGCCCTGTTGCAATAGGAGCAGCAGAGCCTCCCACACTCAAATAGCTCATGGTTTTGATCATCGGGGCATGCCAACTTGGATGCTATTGATGGAAATGTTTGCTGGAGTAAGGGCAAGAATTGTCACTACTCCTTTAGCACAGCACCCAAGGACTCAGTCACATCGAGGGCCCATTGCGCTGAACAGCGTAACAAGAGATACCAATTTCCAAATCTGCAAACTGCTCACTGTTTGAGCCGGACAAAAAGGATATCCACATTTTGCAATACAAACACACCAGGATCAGCATCATACAAACAGAGGACGCGTCCCGACTAGGGACCGTAGCTAGGAGAAACCCATTTGCGCCTTTTTCCAAAGCTCCCTCTTTGTGCTGAGGCGACGCTTTCCCCCCCTCCCCGAGCGTTGATATGAAACCAGGCCAAATGAAAAGTGCAACTAATCTGAAGGCTTATATTTCACCATTGTCAAACGCTTGGCAAAAAGGCTGCCCTCAACCTCCAGCTCCTCCACGCCCCACCGACGCTGAGCAGCTCGGCTGTGCTGCTGCCCCTCGGCATGGCCAATGCTGCCGCCGTGGTCCAGGTGGACACCTTCACCCTCCTGCACTCGTGTTCAGGCTGGGCTCAGACAAACCAGCAGGCGTGGGGTGTGCTGTAAAGCTCTCTTGCTCTAAGTAGACAAGCCAACAAGAATCAACCGAGATGACTGTTTAATTGGGCTCTTCCAGTCACCACGTAACCCTTCCACCCACTGCACGCGCACGCCGAAAAGCAAAATAAACTGCCCAGTTCTAAAACTCTCATTTCTTTTTATATTGCACCGTGAAGTTTGAAACATCATGTTCAAGACCTCCCCTGCGTGCAAATTAGAGTGCAAAAGACCATTTTTTCCCCACAGGCTGATTCCCACTTTGAACCAAAAAGCTATATAACACGCTTCACCTGGGAAATCAGATATGGTGCACTCTTCTCACACTTTTACTAGGCCTCCGTACAAGTTTGACTTTCTAGCCAAGACCAGGTGGGAAAGTCCTGCTATTAAAACCCTAACAGGAAGCTGTGGGGTCATTCAACATCCCTACCCTCAAATAAAAGCTCCTCTTCCACCGACGTGTAGCTGAGGGCTCTTGCTTGGCTTTCCCCAACCACAGAACTGGACTAGATGTTAACTCGAAATGGAAAATGTATCCAAATGTGATGACAGTCTACTAAAAAATAAAATAACCTTAATGTAGTAAACTCTTTCGAAGTACAAGAACCGCATGGTATAAACACTCCTGGCACTCATAAAGCTCCAGTTGGCTTTAACAGCTTTTCTTTCAGCCTAGCATATCCTCAGCAATGGACATTTTTTATTTCATTGTGATCACAGTGCAAAATCTTTCTCGAACAGTGTTACCGAAAATAAAAATAAAATAAAATAAATAAAAAGCGTACCTTGCTGTATATCTTACAGCTTTCCTTCAAAAGCTCTCCTGCCCCTACCCAAGCTGGCATGGTCCCTTTGGGAACCAAACATCTTCACCCAAAGCCCTTGTATGAGCCAGGACTCACCTCAAACGATGTGCCAGGTGCTGTCCTGCATCCTGGGAAACGTAGTCTGGAAAACCAAAGCCATCACCGCTGCAGCTCCCGCAAGCCTGGTCGGCATCAGGCAGTGTCTCCAGGTCTCAGACTGGGCCTAGGAAAAATAAGGGGATTTGTCTGAATCTAAGTTTTTTCAGGACCTTATATCCCGTGTATGATGCCTCAAGGCTGACTTCTCTTTACCTGCCATAGGGTGGAGTCAAAGTAGAAAATTTGCACCACCTGGAAATTTTGCTAAGCTTTTTAACCCTGGCCCTGCTTCACAAGTTGGGATCAAACAAATAAAGTTCAGCCACAATTTATTGGATTGGGGAATTTAGATGGGGATATTTAAAGCATAACTACGCACGCAGAGTCCCTTCATTTCAGTGTTGCACGTCACCTGCTCTTACTGGGCCACACAGTTGTTCTTTAAAAAATATCAGAAATATGGCAGGAGTAAAACGGAGAGAAATGATGCTGAGCAACATTCTCCTATCAGGGACAGATCATTTTGGGGCAGGATAATGAATCAGCCACAGTCTAAATGGCTTCTGTCTTACAGGACTTCCTCCTTCTCCTAATGTATCCTCTGTGGGTCAGAAGTGCCAGCGTAGTATTATCATTCTGTCTTTGCATTTGAAATACTAGCTACCATGTTGATGAAACAGACCTTTATTGAACTTCAAAGGCCCATAATTATATATCCTTTCCTTCAGCTTTGATATTTTAATATTCAGCTGGTGAAATTATTATCTATTCTAGCCACAAAGCATTTATTTATTTTGCTTGCTTTATCTCTGTTATTTCTGCGGTGGTAAGAGGCTGAGGAAGAAGCCCCCCTGCTTATTGGCAGCAGCAGAAAGTGGGAATTGAATGTACCAGGACTTTTATCTCCAGCAGCTGAAGAACGAAGTGTTTGAACTCCTCCTCGAGCCCTAACGGGACTCAGAAACCTCTCCCACCCCCGGCCAGTTCCTCTCATTTACGCTTTTTAAGAGCCAGCCAATTTTCCTTATATAGGTTTCCCTGTGCCGTACGGGAGCACAGGAGAGTCAAGAAGACACCATTCAGTACTAACGACGGTATGAATTTTTCATCTGAAAAGGGCACTCTGTTTTTGGAAGCTGCAAAAAAAAAACCCAACAAAACCCCTTCACTTGTGTTTGCTCAGCTCCAGCCTCACCGAAGTGGAGGTACGTGCAACAGGGGCAGAAATATTTTATGTATACATCCAGCCCATAGAGCAGCAAATATAAATACACACGGGTAGAGCACAGCTCCCCTTGCCGGCTAACAAAACACCGTGGTGTTTCATGGCTCTGCGTCCCTCTCCAGAGAAAGCCCCCATGAATGGTCGGTGCCTTTCTTCCAGGGAGTCTCAGCAAAGAGACTGAGCTGCAAAATTCAGAGCAAAAGCTGCATTTTCCAAGCTCAACCCACAGGTCTGGCCCAAACCTTCCACAAAACTATGTGAAAAGTGCATTTACTTCACCAAGAGATTTCAAAATAGGGTGAAAACCCCACCATTTTCACAGTATCTCTCTAACCCAGTGAAACGGAACTCTAGCAAGGAGGTGGTGGAAGTCGCATCAGAATGACGTTATTGAGAGATTACAGTGTGATTTCTAAAATAAATCCCCTCCGATACGCCTGGATCTCTCTCCTGGAGAAACGGGCTGATGGTTGATCCTGTGCAGGCATTTCTCAAGAGTAGTCACCAGCCCCCTCTCTCTCGCTGTTGGGTCATTTCCAAATAATCCTGAAATCAAACCTGTGTTAGATGAGCCCGATATCAGCATATGGCTTTCATCAGATGATTTCCAAGCCCTTTAGGGATGTGACTTAATTGCACCTCACAGCAGGCCCTGATGGGCTTCAGCAGTCTTTGCTCTGCCTTGCTGAGTTGGGAACTGAGGAAAAGGGTCTGTGTCACCTTTCCAAACTTGCAAAGCGAAGGAGCAGAAGTGTAGAATTACCATTGAGGGGTCTGAGCTCCTTGTCTCACGCTTCCTGGGCCGGGCTCTCCAAAATCCAGCTCCCTTAAGAAAGTATTTCCCCACAAAGGGAAAAAAAAAAAAAAAAGCAAGCCAGCTGGAGAAGGACATCAATGCTAAAACGTTCTATAAGATTGTGGACCTCCACAACATTCGAAATGATGGATTCTCATCATGGGCTTTCCCAGCATTAAAACTGAAGAAGTTCTTGCTGCAACATATAGGGTGGGTCTCCAGACCAGAAACTCATCTTCTGTGCTGGGAGTCCAACCTGATGGTATGGGGGAGGTATTAAAGAAGTGGATGGAAGTCTCTAGGAGTCTGCACGGTTCCCATGTCTGGCCTCACATGGGCTCTGCACGTGGTTGAGTTTGTCACCTCCCGACACCTCCTGTGTCAGGGTTTGCCAGGAAATGCTGGTAAAAAGCATTTAAAAGGCAACTTGGACATATTCCCTTCCAACTGAGCCGTGCTGTTATGCCCACCCAGGGACCCTTCCAGAAGTGAAGGCAAATGGGTAGAAGGCGTGCAGCCAGCGCGCAGCCACCAGCACTAGCCACGAGCAGGCAGGGCTTGCCACACACAGCCTGGTGACAAGAGCCATCCGAGCCCAAACTATTTCTGTGTGGTGTCATGCGAGCCCCAGACCTCATCCTTGCTCCTTCGGACAGACACCCCCAAGCATCGCACTTTCCATCTCTGTTCATGTTTACCCAGCATTTCCCAGCAATGCAGCCACTGGCCAGTGTATTCCCGGTAGGCTGCAGGAGCCTGCTGTATGTTTGCAGGATTAAGTTGTTTATCTTCGTACGTGGGCCATCAAGAAAGCTATGATTCTGTTTATGTCACGGTCAGTGTTGCCATATTCCAGAAACATTACTGTCTGAAAAAAAAATAGTGAAGCACTGTCTGGGAGAACGGGGCCGTTACACGAAGCAGAGAGGTGACCGGGAGCCAAAGCACCTCCGCGCTGAGCGATGGCTTGGCTTGGTTCTCCAGCTCACAGTCAGCTGAAGGATGCTCAGCACGGGAAAGACACAAAAGCCGCTTAAAGCCAAATTGATTATGTACTTATTTACCAGGAAATTTGGGAAAAAGGAATGGGGAAACCTCATACACCACATTCTTTTCGCCAATGAAAGAATTGGGGGTTTAGGTTTTAGTAGGGCTAGAAAATCTTGGGGGTTTATTTGCAAATTTTCATACAAAAATGACTTTGTATTCGGAAATGTTGACGCCTGACTTTCAGCCCCTGAAAAGATGCAAAGGAAATGGAAATCTAAACGAGGAGCATATGCCATCCCCTCGGCTCCACCAACGAAAATATTTGGCTTCCACTTGCAGCTACCCCAATCAAAAAGAAGTTTGGGTTGCAGGAATGTAAGTCAAAGTGAATGTTAAATTTACATTAGACATTTGTTAATTAGCCAGCAAATGAATCACCCCCACGGACTGGCACAGACCCTGCAATTTAAAGCAAACACTGTTGTGTCAAGTTAAAACTGTTGCCCTGGAGTTGACTAAGCAGAAACATTCCAAAATGCAACTATTAATAAGATTTTCTTGTATTATTAAAAACATCAAGATTAAAATACCTCGGTGGATATTTACAGGCAGGGAAGTAGGGGAGAGACTCAGTAGGTGTTTATTAAATCCATTTCCACATATATATCCACCCTTTGCGTGCTCTCCACTTCCCTGCAAGCAAAAGCCCCCTTGTACCCAGTGCCTATCCCTGTGGGTACCTCTTCGGTTATTACGCCCCGGCCAGCGTGATTTGTTGGCTTAATCAATATTCAGGTTGAACAACAATTTCTTTTAGCAGGAAGGAACTCTGTCACCCTTCTCGGTGTGTTGTGCCAACACATTAAGGGACCAAAATATTTTCCTGGGGTGTTAAAAGTACATTCCTGAGACAGTGCCCCAGTGGGGATTGGAATAGCTCTTGGAGCTGGAGGGGTTGTAGCATACACAGAGTCTTGGCTATTGAGTCTTCCTCTTCCTCCTGAAGTTGCTGACACCTTAGAAAAGGCTTTGGGAGATGTAGGATTAAGGAATCACTGCAGCCTCAGTTCCTGATCCCACATGGTTTATCCGCTGGGTTTTCTCCCCAGACAACCCAAATAAAGCTGTTGGGGAGCTGGCTTTACTACTGACACCGAGACCCTGGTAAACTTTCTGGTACACTAACATCTGAAACTCAAGCGCCCCAAGACCTTCAGAAAAGGATATCATTATTTTTTTCGCTTCCTTTGAGCTCAGGCCAAAAGCCAAAGTCATAAATAGAAACAGTTATTCTGGGCTCAATATCACCTTTTGTGCAATGACAAAAATAATGTGTTGTTGAACTGTTCGGCATGACTGCCCAAGCATGTGACAAGAAGCTAATTACTTTTGAAGCCAAATCCACTCGAGAAAACAAGAATCCAACTTATAGCAACTCGTATTTTGCCAATTTTGCTGCTCCAAATGCATATTTGCTTCCTTTTTTCCTCTCTCATGACATCCTTTCCTTCTTTTTTAAATACTACCGCGGAGTTTGTAGCTGAACTTGCAGACAGTCTCCACTGTCCTTCTCTCAGCCTTGCTCAACCCGAGTGATAACCAAATCCTTCCTGCGGAGCTGAACTCTTTTTCCACCCTCACACAGTACATTAATTCACTCAACACATTTGTTTGCAGCTGTCTTCCATCACCAACCCCACACCCGGCTGGCTTCTCGTAGGAGAGGGAAAACTTAATTTTCCAGTAATGAAGGTATAAAGCGGGTAATTTTTTGTCCTTTGCTCCCCAGAAAAATTTGCTTTATTTTACTGGGGAAACAAACAAACAAAAAAAACCCCAGTAAAATTATCGGGCTGCTAGTTTTGGTCTTAGGGTAGGTGATCAAATATGAGCCTCTTCAGAGAAGGCTCTTAGATTTTTAAGCTTTTCTATTTTTAAGCAAGTTTAGTCAAATCCAACAGTGTCTGCTCAACACAAGCTGGACGTTCCTCCGTGTGTGTATTTCTTCTGGGGTAGGTACAGGTGCTGATTTGTTATGAACTAGTGGCTTCTTCCATTGCTCCTCCAAAACATTATCCTAGTTTACTTTCACCTATAAATGCTAAAGAACAGAAATAAATAAATAAAAATACTCAACAAGTGAAGAAACAACCCAATCTCATAGTCAGAGTTTTGCAAGAAGATTTGCTTTAAGTGATGTCCCCAAGACCGAGGCTGCAAACACAGCCCGGGGTTGAAATTTACTCCGCACCTGATATTTGGGAGGCATTTTCCTCTTTTCTCCCTCACTCTTCAGCTCTCGCTCCTAATGTCAAAGACAGGCAGTAGCTTTGAAGCTTTTCCAAATGAAAATGCCAGAAAAGTCCTGGTTTTCCAGTCAGCCTGCCAACTCCAGCAATCATTAATTTTATGTGCTAATTTTAAAGTTGATTGTTTTTGTGTCTTTGACTTAAAAGGCAACTCCAGTGAAAAACCTAAAATGTATTTTAAAAGGTAGAAAATAATTTAGTTTAAATGTCTTTTCTTGCAGAAAAATCCACTCTTTTTATTTTAAGGGACGCAGATTTCCTCCCTATAGCCTGCATAAACGTTGCTGAAGATTTTCATGCCAAATATTTGCTTTGTTCCGAAGAAGACTTTAAAAAAATTAAGAGAGTTAAATAAATCAGACTAAAAGTGTTTTCATGTGTTCCACCGGTGGCACTGTGGATTTTATTAGTGAAGTGTGCATGTAACATATGTGCGGAGCAATTATGTTTTTCAGTTACAAAACACTATTCATTAGATTAAATAAAATGACAGAGATTTTGGTCTGGTTCTGCCCTCAGATATTACACAGTCACTTGACTGCAGTACAATTTTGACTGTTTTCCCAGCTCATCAGCACATTAAAACCAGCTGCGGGTCTCGATAAATTGTTTCAGCAGAACCCACCGAAAATATCTGTATTTTCCTCCCTCCCAGCCCAACAAATGAAACTTGGAGGTCATTATGGTAGTTTTAATTACGGCTTGGTAGGGATGTCCTTCACTGAAATCCCTACTTCCATAAACAACATGCTTCTTCTGTCATATTAGATTTCTTTATTTCAATTGTAAAGTCACAAACCCATGTGCTTTCCATTTTAGCTCCTGGACCCCCTGCTAAACTTAGACACATGAAGGAGTGGTAGCAAAGGGAGAGCAGCAGCCCGGAGCGTCCACAGCCTTATTCCTGCTTGTGAAAAGATGTTTACTGATCCTGCAAGCAACAAAAAGAAAAAAAGAAAAAAGAAAAAGGAAAACCAAACCAGAACTCAGCAGATTGGGAGGAAAATCAGGCTGGTGTCAATGCGGGTGCAAAGGCAGAGCTGCGGAGCGATAGGGGTTTGTCAATGTGTAACAAGCGACTGAGCTGCGAGTCTCATCCACGGCTTTAAAGTGAATCCAGCTGCCAGCGCCTGGCTCCCGCCGCCTCGCAGCACAAGCTCTGGGACACGTCAGAGAAAAGTTCCCCAGCGCTGCAAACAATTACCCTGGGTTGTTTTTTTGTTTTATTTGTTCCATTTTATCGAAGTCCTTAGACTGGAGGAGAGAAAAGAGAGAAAAAGAGAAATTTGAAGGGAAATAGGAACAAAATATGTAAGACGGGCTTCAGTTGGGTTTAGTTTGGTCTCGACTGGCTTAAACCCAAGAAGCGGTTCCCATATACCGCTCCCAGATCTCACTACAAGGGAAATTTTAAGTCCCTCCTCAATCTGCGGTAGCCTTTAGGCTGTATTTTAACAGGGCCCTTAAGTGTGTGCTTAATTTTAAGCACCTGATTTATTCTATTGACTGCAGGCCTGGTCTACCAGTGGGTGATGCAAAATGTAGATAAACACTGATTTTACGTCACTCAGTAACTCACAAATAATTCAGGGCCCATGATACAAAGATGGCATTATACTAGTTTGCTGTTTCTACCTCATGTAACATGTTTCAGTGTCCTGGACGCAACCAACCAGTGAAAGTGGTGCTGAGCTAGGCCCTTCCAATTCGGGGATCGCTGGAAAACCATATTGACAAACAATTGTCTTGAACAAAGCCCAAGCATTCCCTTTGACAATGTGTTTATAAGATAAATTTTGGCTGGAGAAGGGAACATTTTGGGCAGGCACTAAGCATATTTGTGAAAGGAAAGTTCCTGGGGAAACCTGAGAAGGTGGTTTTGCACTGAAGCGTTCGCACAGTCGGCTTGACCTCGTGCTGATTCCCTTATAGCTTCACACAAACACTCGAATTATCTCATCACAACCTGGAAAGAATATAACGAGAGAGACATTTGTTTCTGCCCCACCATGAAATGTCGCTTGTGATAACGAATTTCGGGTTTGTCAGATGAAGAGTTTATGAGACCAAATTTAAATTTGGGAAACAACACGAAATGTCAAACTTCTCGGAAGGCAAACAAGTTCGCGAAAATCATAGCCAGGAACAAACCAAAGTAGTGGAAATTCCAGTTGAAAATGTTAGACTGGTTCCCTTGCCTTTTGTTGACAGTAGGATTTTGGAAAAGAACAATTAGTGTAATAGGTTCTGGGAGCTACTGAGCCAGAAACTGAGAAAAATGGAAACCAAGAGAAACAGCTGAAATATCTTCTCATTCTCATTTAGATTGCGGTTAGAGCAGCTGAATGGCTGTTTTTTCTGGTCCACTTGTGTAATACTGAAAACCGGGGAGGGGAGGAATTGTCCCAAGTCGACCTCATGGAACAAAAGGGAAAAACCGTGGGACAAAAAGAAAAGGGAAAAAAAGAAAAAAAAGATTTTCTTTGGAGAACTGAGAAGTGTGCAGCATTTTCTGTTGGGATGGATCGATGGCTTTGCTCAACGCCAAAATTAGATTATTTATTTTCTTTACAGGCTATTTTTAGAGGGGAGGCGGGAGAGCTATGCTCGGTTGTATAAGGAAAATTGAAGGATATTCCAGGAAAAAAAAAACACACTTTGGAGTGGAAAGCAGAATTTTTCAGAGTACTTTTTAAAGAGATGTTTCAAATAACAAAAAGAGAAAGCTTTCTGATTCAAACTTGTTGAAATATTGCCCCCCCCCTTTTTTTTTTGGCAATTCTGTTTTCATGGGGAAAAAATTAAGGCATTTGACATAAGTTTGCAAAACAACCAAATCAACTTATTTTGAAGGGAAGAAGGGAAAAAGCACCGTACCATTCCCGTGGTGGCAGATCCCCTCTGCCCGGCTTAGTCCAGTGTGGGTCCTGCCCCAGGGCAGAGATTTCCTGGAGCTGGGACCAGGACCAAGGCACAGAGACCCTCTTCCACCTGCAAATGTGGGATCTAAGGGCAATGAAGACCCCAAGACAGCAGGAGCACAATGCCACCGGCCCAAGGCAGAAGAAAGCAAACATCCATGGGGCACTGCAGGTGAAGAGAAATGTAGGATTTGCAGGGTGGGGATGAGACCTGAGTGAGATCAGTCATCAGATCCCTCCAAAGAGCCAGGAGAGGAAAGGCAGACATAAACTGACTCCAGCAAGCCAGGTGCTGGTGCCACGAAGCCAAGCAATGACGACATCCGCCTTTCGAAGCACTGAGATTTGTTACCTGCCAAGTTGCTGGATGCCTGCAGTCCCGTTCCAGGGGCCCAGGCATGATCTTTAGACTATAAAACCCTTCCAGACCATCGAGGCTCCAAGGGTATTACTCAAAAGTGTTTTGGGATGTGCTATATCTCTCTAGTATTGGGCTCCTATAGGACAGGATTGTGCCTTTGTGGGGACGTGTGTCCAAAAAACGTAATTTGCTCTAAAGCATCAGTAGATGGGGAGTGTTGAGCTGATGGATCAGTGTCAACAGGAGGTTTCCCAGGATGGAGACCTGCAAGGGGTAGCATTTAGTTTTTAGTTTAATCTAAACCAGTTGTAATCAACTACCTTGAGCATAGGGTCTTGTCAAGAAGGACTCACAGTCTGAGTCCTTGATGCTCTCATCCCTCAGGAGCTCAGCTTAGCAAAGGCTGCACTTCCATGGCCTCAGGGAAAGGCTGGGAACACTGTGGGGGTTCACTGTCCCCACATTTCACCCTAGACACCTTTTACAACGTCCTCCAAGGTGATGTCCCTATGCCTCGGTGGCATTACCTTTAAAGGGCTGAGCCCTTTAAACCCATCCTGGTGCAGCAGCAGCAAGATATTCCTCATATTCCTCCTTTTTTTCCCAGCCGGTGCGGTGTATTCAGGGAAGTTATTTAGCCCGTGTGGTCTTCAATGCAACGTTGTGTTGCAAGTTGTGGGTGCTGGTAAAAATGCCTCATCACTTAAAGCCTATGATTAGCAGGATTTTGTTGCGAAAGGCAGCAGGAAGAAACTTCCATAGTACAATGACATTTCTTATGATAGAACAGTACATCTATAGATACACCTATTTTGGGTAAAATTACCCTTGTTTTTTAATTTTCAACTGCTGCGTTTTTTTAAGGGTGCAGGATACAGCTTTCAGATGGTGGAACCAAGCCCTCACCACCCTCCAGCTTTAAAAAAAAAACCCTCAGAGACCCCAAACCTGGTGTCCACGAGCAAGGCCCATGTCTCCAGCCCAGCGCACTGCGTCACAGCTGCCGTGTCTAGTCCTGCACAAAGCCGAAAGCCGCTCCACGTGCGTTTGCTTTTCCAGCTGCCCTGGAGGGACCCACTCACCCGCACCTCAGTTGTAGGGTTGAGAGTCCCCTATGTCCCGAAGGACTTCCACACACAGGCCCCGTGGGTTTCCACTGGAGCTGGTAACTTGGTTTTGAGCAGCTAGAGGAGTTTAAGAGCTTAATTCCAAGGAAAACTGGTGGTTCCTACACTCCCTTAAAAAACTGAACTTGCCTGAACAAGTTTAAAAAGCCCCATTGGTACATTATTGAACAAGCAGAGTTATTTACACCACCGATGTGGGCAATGCTGGAAAAACCCCTCCAGGGGAGAGCAGAGTCCTCTCCTCTGCAGAAACTCCTGCTGACTTTGAGGGCGTTAAAAATATCTTTTGTGGCAGGAGGAGAGGAATCCAGATATGATCTTCCCCTAATCCTTCGCTCCTGACTAAAAGGCATTACATTATGTTTCCAAATGGCGATTCCTCCTTGAGCTCCTAAAATTGTCTCGGATAACAGTGTTAGTGAAGGTCCGTAGATAACACCAGGGACGTGAGGGACATACTGGTAGGGCCACCCCTCCCTGCAGCTGCTCCTGTCCCCTGATCTGGGCCACCTGCTCTCTGCTCTTGGGACACCTGTAACTTCAACCCTCGATGCTGAAATGGGGGTTTCTTCAAAGTGGGACTTTTCACAGTGGAGAAGTGCCAAACCAAGACCTTCGCAGCGCTAACAAATGGAGAATTCAGATACTTTCTGGTTCTCACGGTGGGGTGAGACACAGCTGTGCTCGGGCCGGATCTTGGGCCAAGGACTTTAAAGCTATTTAGATACTTTGGCCTTCCTGCGTCTTTGAAAAGGTTGTCAAGGCATTCTGTAAAACAGCTGAAAAGATTTATTAAATTCAGCAGAAAGCTCCAGAATTTCAAACAGGCTATTTTGTGTGTATTAAATGATATTGTCACCGATTTCCCCTGCACTCGATCCTGGCTGATGGCACTAAGCCCTAACATGAGGAGACGACTTTACTGGGTGCACTGCAATCGTCCACTGGGGCATCCATTGCGGATTTAGTTGTACATCTATTCCCTCTTGACCGTAGTCCTAAGATACATACCCCAGGCAACCATCCTGATTGCCCAGGTGACTTACGAGGTCATCATTTAACAATCGTGACATTATAGTTTGCCGAAGCCCAAATGGAGGCAAAGTCACGCACTCAGGACCGAGTTTCTTCTTTCGTTTTGAGGAGGGAGAGGCACAGAGCTGAGAAATCGCAGGTGTCATCCAAAAACGAGCAGTGATGGTGGAGGAGGCAGGGAACGGCTACGTGGATTGAGGACTGAGGTCTGAGGGTTGTTCCCACTCCCCGGCAGTGCCGGGAACAGCCAGTGCCATGCTCGGGAATTCCACCCTCGGAGCAGCTTCACACCCACCCTCCCCAGCTGTGCGGAGGTCCACATAAGGACCCCCAGCTGGTGCAGAGCTAGATGTACCAGAGCAGGAAACGTCCCAAATGCTTGGCTGCATGTTCTCCATTATACTTGTCCCACCTCACCGCTGCGGCATCTGTGCCCTTTGGCAGCAGAGAAGCAGGTTGTGCTGAGGTGCTGTGAACCACCAGCCTTCTGCGGCCTCATTTCCACAGACAGGAGACATGTCTTCACTCCAGCTCCTAGAAGTCCAAAAAGCTACTGAGGCCAAAGAAGTAAAGGTGCAAAATACATACACAGAGTTGCCCCCGCTCCAACAGGAATTGAAGGCAGATTCATGCAACCATGAAAGATGAGAACCTAAGTTGCATGGATAGCTTGGGAGCCAGGGCTATAAAACAAAATTAAGCATTAAATGTTCTTAACAAAGGCAATCTGGGCTCTCTGTGTTCTGTTTTTGTTATGTTTTCCCCCTGTTTTATGCTGCTTTAACCTTCAGTTGTTGCTGTTGGAATCCTTTTCGCGCTGTTCCACTTGTCATTCTTCTTATTTTTATTAGAGACACTTTGGCAGAAGACTTATCAAAATGCGCTGAGCTTGTCAACAAACGTCATTAGCAACGAGTTGAGGCAGACAGTGTAAGCAGAGAAAGGGCATGGGAAAATATGCAATATAAAATAATTTTATATGTCGAAGAAATGCAGCAGAATAATAATGGCAAAGGCCTTGCCGTAAATTACTTGTGCTGTTATAGAAGTAAGTTCCCACTGTTAAGTGATTTCTAGCCAGGCTTCAAAAGGTCCGTGCAGGGGGCCAGATGCTCTTCTGGAAGAAAATGGCATAGCTTCATCAAAATCAAGAGCCTGGCCACTCCGCATGCAATGTAATCGGATTCAGACACACTACTCTCCGCATTAGAGAACTTTAAAATCTCAAATGACAAATTAAGGACTAGATCTCCAGCTCTGGAAATCAAAATCAGTCCACTGGCAGCACTGCAGCTGTACCAGTCTGTACCCAAATCATGCTTTCTTCTGGGCTAATATTACACACCGGTATGTCCAAGTGGCCCACAAATTCAGCATCATGCCGGGGTTCAATCTCAACATGCCACGCTGTTAGTCCCAGGGTTAAAAAGCTGCCCTCAAAGACATTTGCTTACTTAAGCTCATGCAAGAGAAGGTGAAGTCTGACCCCACCATCCACTGGTGGTGTCCACTTTCATAAGGGTATGGGAAGAAAAATAAATCACCGCAAAATGAACGTAAGCGAAGCCTTACGGTGTGCTTACCTAATTAGGTGTAAGGTTATATTGCAGGTTGCACTAGGCTGTACAAGAAGGGTTGGAATTCAGGAGGCTTAGGTTAAACAAAACAAATCATAAGGTCAATGGTAAGGTGAAAATAGAAAGGCATCCCACCCACCCACCACAGTACATCAGCAGCAAGCAAGAAAGTGCACTCTCGGCATCTCAAAGGCCAGGGAAGACATATGAGCCCGCAAGATTTAGTCCCTTTGGCTGCAATTGCTGATTACAGCTCTTTGGAGATCAGCTCCTGATAAGTACATAGGTCAGCCTGCTCCTGGCCAAGGCTAATGACCAAGTGACGTTATTTAACCTCATGCGCTTCCACCAGGCACTGGAGCCAGATGGAGAGCTACCACAGAGGGTCACTGAACGTGGGTGAGCATGTCACTACAAACAGGGGTGAAGCCCCAAGGAGACAAAATGGCAATAACGACGACCTTGGCAGTCTCAGCAGCAGGAGGAGGGGAGCATGTGGTGGCTCATAGCACATCATAAACACTGCTGGCTGCAGCTCACAGGGAGGGACGGGGCAGGGGGAAGGTACAAAGGAGTGGAAACTTGGAAGAAAAAGCTAATTAGAATTTTAAAAGCTTTAATTGATCACACCATTAATCTCTTCAATATCCCACTAAGCGCAACGGGCTCTAGCAAGCTTGCTAGACCACATGCAGGAACTCAAACATCTCAGGTATGGAGCTGAAGACAGTGTTCTCCGTGGGGCAGGGAGCTACCCTTCCACCGCTGCGCAGCCTTGTGCAAGGAGCTCTCAAGTACATGCAAGGAACAAGGGCGCAGAACAGTTCTGCAAACCTGACTCAGCCTTGATGGAAGCTAATGCGATTTCATTGGGCTGAACTGAGGCTGTCCGTCTTTCATTGCCTGCTTTGCCTCAGGGAGCATTTTTATGGCCAAAATAATATGTGCCATATGGGAAAGCCCCACAGAAATTAATAGAAGTGCAACCAGTAGGATTGGAGAGAAATGAAATAATCTATGGAAATGGCTGTGTAATCTTTAAAATTTGATAGAGAATGATCCCCTCTCGCAAAGACTTTTTAAGACATTCTATAGAATTGCTATGATGTAATTTGCTTTTAAATCCTATTCAAAAAGCTCCAAAGCCTAAGAATGGTCATTGTTTTCTTATTAAATTCTGTAAGACTTTTCCATAAAGAAAGATCTGGTATTCTCATAATATCTCCACTGTCCAAATCTGAAGGAATACAAGACCACTGGATTTAATTATATCAGGCACATAAATGTCTTCCAAACCATTACATGTATCTGTACACATGAAAACACACATTCATACAAATTAGGTGCCATTGGAATCAATAGCGTTGAACCCGCTCCGATGGGACCGGCTACTGAAACAGCTACAATGACTGACACGCTTTTAAAGGCCACAGAAGGGAATGGGCTGGAGAGCTCTTAGGACATGTTTTTCGAGGTGGATAAATACCGATACATCACGCTGTTTGGAGGAACACGGTGGCTTTGCTCCCACTTCTTTCGCAAAGAGGAATTTTCAGCCGCGCACAGAGAGGGAGTACGTGCTCACTCCGGTCCAGAGCATCCTGCGGGCTGGGGTGGGGAGGCCAGCCGGGATGTGAAAGGCACAGCCTTTAGAGCTGGGAATTGAGCCTGGAGCGCTGGCAGCCCGAGTATTTCCCTCACCAGGGGACTGTAAGGTATTTGTTCTCCTCCTTTCTCTCTCCCACTCATTCATTTCAAACGAGACCTATTGGTTCACGGTGAGATGGAGAGGGAAAAACAACCCTGCAATTACAAAGTGCCGTTGTGAGACGGAAAAACTGTTTCTGACCCAGCTCAGCTCCAAAAAAAATTTAAGGGAAGAGGTGAGAGCGGCTGCCCGAAGCCTGCCCGTGGGTCACGAGGGGGCTGCGCACTGGTGGAGCATGCCTGGGATTCCTCCACCGTGATGCCGAACGGGCCCCGGCAATCGCAGCCAGGGGGAAGTTGCTCAACGTTGTGAAACACAGGAGGAAAAAAGTTATATTAAAGTAATAAATGAAAGCAAAAGTGCTCTCTGTAAGGGGGCTGGGAGCAGGGGAAATCTCAGTGTGTGGTAGACCGGTGCGAAACATATCTTGGCATCATTTTCTGCACTGGAGGAAAAAAGGGACATAAATAGACGCAAAAAAATCTTATGGCTGGCTGGTAGAGTATGCACGTATGTGTCATTAAGGGCATCCAATCCCTGATTTAGTGAAGTCCTTTCATATATGTTTCATTCTCAGCATGTTAGGACCAAACTAGGTCATAGACTACTAATGAAATGACTGGTGTTGATCTAAAAATCTAAAAATTATGAAAAATAAACAATGCAGAAAGATACGCATTTCTTTTAAATATTTCTTGGGAACATTATTGTTTCAAAATAAAAAGCACTTAAATACTTTTTAAAGAAACTTTCAAATTTAAATTTCCTATTAAACTCAACCCCTCTTCCCAAAGGAACCCAGAAAAAGATCCAGAAAATTGGAGGATTTTGCTGGAAAAAGCCTGCTTTTGCCATTTTATCAAACACGAACATATGGTTGTGGATCTCCTGGCAAGGATCGGGGTCATACCAGTAGAGATCTTCTGGCTAGTAGAAACGACCGCATCGTGCGTTTGAAAAAAAGCAAGGTGAACCTTTCACATCTACTCCCGACACGTGGGGAATTTGCCTCAACTCGGCTTTGATTATTGAGTTCAAACGATGGTCCCCGAGGTGGACCAAATTTCAAACAAGTCTTGGCTGTGCTTCAAGGGAGCAAGGGCCAGTTTATAGCTTCAGGTGCAAAGACTCCCCGACTCTCTTTCGCACATAAATTTGACGAAGTTAAAACGTGACAATTTTAGTCACACTGTGGGAATCTTCTCAAATCTCTGCCTTCTCCAAGGCCACCTGTCGGAGAATGACACCCTGCACTTTTAGGCTGCTGTGATTTATATTCTATTATTTTATTGGACATCGGGAAAAACCACAGTTAAAAAATGAATAGTATATCATCAAGGCAAAAGTTTTCCTTTAGTAATTGTATTCAGCTGTCTTTTCAACAAAGGCAGTACAGGGAGAGGCAGTAATTTTGCTATATCAGCCTAAATCTTAATTAAAAATGTATAATAAACGCTTCTTGTTTGGGAACACAGAGGGCAGAAGAAAGCCAGAAGTTGTTTTTCTTTATGAGATAGCCCTCAGAAGGGAAAAATCCCAGTTTATATTCTGGATTTCATCGCTTCTGCAGACTCGGCATGACAAGATCAACCTGCCATCACCAAGGCTGGCACAATCGGTGCTGCCAGAGAAATACCTTGTAGAAAACGAATGTTCATCTGGGGAGGGGTCAGGCCCCCTGATGACCCTCTCATGGGACAGGAGATACTTGTTATATCTAAGGCAAGCTGCTGTGCAAGCAACGTGAAACTTTGGAAATCAGATTGCCCCTGTTCTTTTGGAGGATGTGAAATGCGTTTTGCTCCCAAATTGGAAAGATCGGGCCACGTTCGGGGCTGGACAGGCCTCCTCAGCAGTCTGCAAGAACACCAACCCTGGGGTAGGCAAGGTCCTGGAGCAGCCGTCTGCCGTGCAAAGGTATTTGTCAGCCTGGGGAGTCTTGTGCAAGTGAAAATGCATTTTGGCTTCCCCCTCCCCTGAATGACCTCCTAAGAGGCAGCGGCAGCTGCCCGGGAGCCGCTCTGGCTGGAAGAGCGCGCCGCAGGTGGCACCATCTGCCCCACCAACTCCAACCCAAACGGCTCATTTCCAGCTGCAGGGAATGTGATAGTGACTCCCAGGAGGGGTGAAGGGTGGCTCACACACTGGTTCCCTTGTGGAGGAGGAATAGTCAATAATTAGCACCTGTAGGCAACTCCCAGCCCCTGCAATAAACACAAATATGTCTCCTGGCATGGCCAGCAAGGAAAATAGAAGCTGAAAAAGCCCCCTGTGCCAGACACATTCCACTGTATGTGTGCCACTGCTGCGTGCCAGCTGCTCGCTGTGGGTACGTGTGCTGGGGAGCCAGCAAACCTGAGCCTGCTACATCGCTAGGAAGGCGAATCTTTTCCCTCAGCTGTTTTCACATGCTTAATAGCACGTATGGACTTCAGAGGTACCTTCAGCTTCAGACTTCTGTTTATAACTGGAGAAAAGATGTGACCCCAAATGGATTTACGCTATTATTTTATGCAATGTATGTTTAATTTGTCCAGTTACGTCTGTCGGAGGCTGACTGGAGGCCCACAAGTGAGATGCACGCCCTTCCACCTCCCTCCCACCCCTCCTGCCATCCGAGAGCACCAACATTGCTGCGATGCAGATGTTATGACGCCAGGAGCAGCAGATTTGCAGCAGGCAAAAAAAAGAGACGGTACCAGTCCGAGACATTAAAGGAAACCTCTCACAATTGGTATAGGACCTTCTCTGACGCCCAGAACCAACTATCTTGTGGGATTTGTGTAAGACCTTGACCATGAGAAATGCCATCACAGTTGACAGTCCAGGCATGAAGGGCAAGTGGGCCCTCTGGTGACTGCAGTGTGGGAAAAACCCATCCAGCCCCACACCCAGGGGGACATTCAGCAGGGGGTGGCCATCAGCAGGCTCCAAGAGGACGCGTCAGGCGAAGGGAAGAGACGCCCGTGACCTTTTGCCACTGTCACTCCGAGAAACGAAGGCTGGACGTGGGAAGATCCCAGTCACCGCTCACCCCACCAAGGGGGTCCGTCGGAGGGGTTGATGCTGCCACCAGCACAGCTGCAGGCACACCAGGCCCAAAGACAATAAACAAAAGGACTTTGCTCTCAGAGCCGGGACTGGGCACGGGGTTATGTGATTTTTGGAAGCCTTGCAAAAAAGTGGTGTGTGACAGATGGAATTAAAAATCCCTGCGCGTTGCATGTATGCCCTGGCGCTACGAGGCAGCTCTTGCTAAGCACTTTGCTAGGTGGCTACCTGCTGTGCAGCTAGATCTAATCAGCGTCGAACATCTCCAAAGGAAACAGCTCTGAACAGTTCCATTGTTTTAATTTTTTTGCTCTGGGCTCACAAAATCCTGGTGCGCGCTCTCTCAAGTGTGAAAACGGAATACAGAGCAGAGCGGACTCAGCTGTAGCTTAGCAGGCAGTGCGAGGTGCACACCAGCGATGGGCTTGCATCTAAAACACTTGGCAGGGCTTCCAGGACAAGTCAATTCCTGGAAGGAAAAGCGGCTAATAGGTATGAAATACACTTTGCTTGTACCAATAAGCACGAAGGTCAAACGTCTGACTGTCAGACTGATATAAGCCATAAAGCGTTGACTATTGAAAAGCCTTCTGCTCCTGAGCCAGTGGCACCTGAACCCTTGCTTCTCTGAAATTCATCTCCTTGATCAAAACATACTCCAGGGCTCGGCAGCTGAGATGCCTTGTGGCACACAGTGTCCATTAGTCACAGTTTAGCTGAAATTCCTGCTTGCTTCCCTGCTGTGCCAATTTGGACCCCGGTTTTACCTGCGACTGGCCAGGGTAAGCGACTGACTCCTGCTACGTATTTTCCCATATAAAAAGCGCATTTGTATTCTTTCAACCAGTGTGACTTTTGGTTTAGATTCAGGGGGAAAAGCAAACGTTTCCTAACAGGGGCAAAGAGCGTGTCACCTCCATAACATGCTACATAAACAGAGTTTCCCCTCTGGCAAGTAAGACCCACCTGAAATACAGAGGAGTAGCGCTGAGCAAACACACCGAGAGGTGTGATGGAGCTACCGAGGGCTGCCCAGTCGGCAATGCCTGCACTCCTTCATCTGCTTTAACAACCAGAAAATCAATGTGGATAGGCACGTGTTGGCCCAAACTGTGACCAGGGGTCTGCTCTAATGCCTGGACATTCAGATGATGCTCCTCAGCGCTGCTTGTTTGGTATAATATGGGTACAACAAGCAAGTAGTAGCAGCTTAATGCTTCCCACTGTGACTTTTTTTCTCTCATTGTCCTTATCACCCCGGATGGAGATAGTTCCATTTAGGTTCTTGTGTTCAACAGCCTTATCAAGCTCAGAACTGGAGAGTAGAAGAAATATGCTTGCAAAAGAAACTATAGGGAACCTCATGTTGTCCTGCATCCAGGAAAATGACAGGAGCAGCGCAGTTTTAATATGTTCAGTTTAATTTAAGCTATTTGGTACTTTGGAATCAGATAAATTTGGATGAGTATGGAACTGGCCTGAGGATCTGAGATGGCAAATTTCCTAAATAAAGAATAGTGATCTTAATGGTTTATAAAAACCTCGAATGTACTTTGATATTTTCTCTTTTTCACTTATTGCTGTGATTAACGTTGTGCCGTTGCTATGGTCCAGATAATAACCACATCAGAAGGAGCTCCTTTATTCATTTACAGATAGACATGACCCATGAGGTTCCTGAGAAAACATCTCCAGGTCACGGTCAGTTTTCCCCCATACTTCCAGCCCGAGCATTTTCCCCCTGCCAAGGCAGGACTGCTTTCCCAGGAAGGGAGCGACTGCCTCGGTGACCGTCATGACTCTTTGTAGATGTTTTATGCCGTAGCCCATGGTTTATCCAGAATGATGCAAAGGCACAAAAAAGGCAACCAGCCCTTCTGCTCACAGAGAACTCAAGGCTACTTCGTGATTCCACCTGGGCTGAAGACTTAAATTTCATTATGTGCTTTATAAACTTAAGAGTTTTAGAAATAACATATAATATTACTGGCTCAGAATGAATTTCCATCTAAAGGCAAAGCTCTGAAAGGGATATATTAAATCCAGGGAAATTCTGCTTCAAAAGCTCCACGCAATTCTGAACATAATATCCCAAAGTCATACTCCAAAGTTAAAATTTGATAAAAACTGGAAATTACTTGGCATCTCAGCATATTTGGAGATACTAGTAAATGGACAAGATCTGTGTGAAGAATAAGACGAATTTTCCCCATTTCTTTAAATATTTAAAATGTACAGAATGAGAAAGTGCTGCTCAACATTTTTAAATGCGGCAGGCAGATAGTGGCATTAGTTTATATGTCTCTACCTATTTCTCCTTATTTTTTCTCTCCAAGTTCAGTGTAGGTAGCTGAGATCTCATCTCCTGCTAAAATCTCATCTCCTGCTAAAATCAAGGTTTAGATGCACAGGCAGAAACATCTATGTAGAAGACAGTTTTAACTGATTTCACAAATCTGTCAACCATCAAAAGGCTCTTCCATGTTCAAGTTCAGAAGGGATTTGTTATTTTTAAGACACTAGGTATTGTACTCTTCTGTCATCCACGACTCGACATGCAATTGTTTCTTTCACCAGAACAAGGAAGAGAATCCTTTATGCCATTTCACTCCTCGGAATGTAATTTCTCTCAAGATTTGTAGCTTGGCTTCTTTTTTGCTGTTGTGTTGGTTTTTTCATGTCCTGTTCTCTCTAGGGTGAGAAATACCCAAGATGCCAGGCACAGGTTATTGAAAACAGAACAAGATAAATATAAGCAGGCAGAAAAACATGTTTTCTGGGGTTTGTTTTTGAGGGGGAGTTTTGCAACTGAAAGAATGAACATTGGTTGACTTTGTTCTAAAGGCCACAAAGACAGAAACACGATGCTGTTTTTTTATGAAGCCTGCAAACCGCATTATCTGAAATAAAAGAGTTCTGCCTGAAACAAAATGGGGTTTCTTCGGAAATGCCAGCTCAAAATTAAATACTAAGAAGATGTCATCAGATGTGTTGGGCAAGTGCTTCTCCTAGGGCCACTTCAGCGAATAAAGCCAACTCTGGATTTTAATAACCACCTTGGGGAAGGGAAAAAACAAACATATTTGGCTCATGGGGATGTAACAAGATTAATTAGTGATTTAGAAATAGGTGGGGCAGGCGAACAAAACAGTGGACTGACAGAAGGATTCATAAGTCAAGAATATGGAATGACTTTGAGGAAATCTGGAGATTTACCAACAATGTTGAAATGGAGTATGCAAAAAGAGCTGTGTTCCTACTCCCTCAATTAATCTAGAGGTGTTTTATGTCTACACACAGCGGGGCAGCCCCTCTAATCCAATTTGCAGAAGCAGGTGGGATTTGTTTGAAGAAAACAATGCGATTCCCTGGTCAGAGAAGCCATCCAGGGTTGTGGTCAGTGTTTGCAGAGCCCAGGCACCTCCTCCTCCTTGGATCTTGGACATGGGTGAGTGAGTTAGTTGCTTTATAGCTCAGTTGGCTTTTACCTGATAACAAAGTGAATTGCATTTAGGTATCGCCTCTGTAGCACCTCATTCATTGGTTTGTAAAATACCTCTGAAGGAAAGATGTGAAGAACGGTTATTAACAAAGAGTCTGAAATCCTAGAAGCCAAAAAGAAGACAGTAATCCGAGCATTAAAAAGACGACCAGAAGACTCAGATGATGTTGCCCACCATGGAGGAGATTTCGGTCTTTGATTTTTGACATCACTATTTACAATCGACTCATCTAACACAATGTGTTTTCTCTCTTTAAGAAAAACCCCCAAAACAGTTTCATGAAAATCCCAAGTTGCCGTGGGACAGCATGTCCTATTTTAACTCTTTTTCTTCTTCTTTCCTATTTGCAGTGATGTTGAAGAGCCATTGACATAAAAATCCACCTCCAATTTAACGCAAAACTGGAGACAGATGCATTTGATTAGGAGTTTGCACTGCTCTGCAGAGATGAGAAAATATTTACAGATAGTTCAGCTGATCTTTTAAAGTGGCATGATTTGATTGCCATCGAATAATTATTATGAAAACATTTGCAAGGTTTTTGTTACCTACCTTCCCTTCTCTTTAGAAGATGTCTTTCTGGAAAAGATTTTTCAAAAAAAAAAAAAAACGGGGCGTAATGTAATACATGGCTATAACATAGATTGTTAATTTTTAGTGTAGCTGAATCACAGCATGCTTTGATTGAGAGGAGCCAACACAAACATGCGAAATATGTGCCTCTTTGAACAGGATACACCACATCCTGCATTTGGTAGCCAAAGGTTCCAGTTTGCATCACAAATGTAGTCCAAGATCTCTCTCTCCTTGAGGTATGTACCTCGGAAAGTGCCAAATCTGCAAGACACGGTGCCTTTTTTTTTTAATTTCTTTCGTTCATTCTTTCCCATTAAAAAAAAAAAAAAAGTTTAATCATTTGCTTGTTTGGGTTTTTAGTAGAGACTCAGCAGGTGATTGAAAGAAAGGACTGCGTTGTCAGGAGGGACTTTGATTAATCAGAGACTTGATCGTTTGATTAATCGTCCCAGAAAGAGCTGACTCTGGCAAAAAGCGCCCCAGCCAACATGTAAACACGTCGAAAGAACATTTTCGAAATACATAAAGACAAATTGCAGTTCAAAGCTACTCTTACTGGCCTGTTGATTTGACTGCTAGAAACAAAAGCCTTTCTGCCTGGTTGATAGAAACCAGACCTTCAACGGGAGGAAACAATTGACTTCAGGTCCTTTCAAATTTTGAATAAAAAGATCTTGACATTTTCTTTTTTAATTAATTTTTTTATCTTCTCATTATTGTTTACAGTAATAAATTACAGTCCTTAGTCTTTTTATAAGGAAAGTTAAGTTTCCTCTCATTTTCAAGCAATTTATGGCACATGTTTTAAGACCTTCAGTTTCATAAAGGGCTCTGCAAAGCTTCCCAGCAAAGCACAAATTATCGCAGTGAGGTAGCAAACGAAACATCATGCTACACATCGCCCAGTCATCATCCCATTTTACCTGCCATTTAATGGTACCCGGTAGGAAACCTTGAGTTGGAAAAATACTCAAAAAGCCTGTCTGCTTGCCTAGCAATCTCATCATGTAAGGCGGGGGCGGGGGGAAAAAAAAAAAAAAAAAGAGAGGGATTTGCGAATTCAGCTGGATCCCAAGGCAGTGGAGGTCATAAAAACCCTTTCTTGTCATGGAAACCCACGGTGCACATAAGCACTCGACAATGCTTCTTCTCAAGTTCAGGAAAGCCCATATACATGCTGAAGACCAGCCCTGTTCAGAACGGCACGCGAGGAAAGCCAGTAAAAAACAGAATAAGCATTTTGCAGGAAATTTGGGGAGAGCAGGAAATAATTTCCTTCCCAGAGCAAAAATAAAACTTTCCTACAGATTGTGCAAAACAGAGGATACGGGGAGAAAATTGAATGTTTCCAACGTTCAAGCCAGCCGCAATGGATTTGGTCGTCACCCCACATTCCATGGGGAAATCCCTGATTTGTGGGTGCCGTACCCTTGCTGGGCTGCCTGCGGGCAGGCTCAGACACGGAGACACAGTAGCCTGGCAGCCACCAGCCCAATTCCTTCGTAATCCAATTACTGTAAGTGGTTTAATTGCTGCTCCGTATCACGGGCCTCAGCCCAGGGTGAATCAGCTGTTTTTCTTGTCATCAGAGACACAAGAAAGAATCTAAAGTAAAACGCTGATTCAAGTGAAACCCAAATGAAGCCTACTTTGCTTTTGCCAATGCACACCACGTCCATCACCTCCCGTGTCCATCACCAGCAACCCTGAAATACTTCTGAGTCAACTGAAAACATTGGTTTGTTTGGCCCAAAAAGGAGCAGGTTTCGATTGAATGAGGTATGGTTTTCAGCTCAAAAGAAAACTTGAAAAGAAAAGATAGTGTCATTTAGCAACTCTTTAAAATTATGTATGCATTGTGAGACTACACAAATCAATGAAAGTTAAAACAATTTCTAAGCAGAATTCTGACGAGATATTTTGACACTTCCGAAGTGTTTCATATTTCAGAATTCTGAAATATTGCATCTTGTCTTTTACTGGCCAGCTTTTGCTTCCAATGGCCAGCACCCATGGTTTTGAGGTCCAAAACTTGATTTGGAAATAGAGTTTGTCCTTCTTAAACTGCAATTTTTAATGCATTTACTATTCCAGCTGCAAGGGTTGCAGCTACTTGGTTCTCGTCTCGGCATAGCAAATGGGCTTTGAGCTGCGCAAATTGTCTTGCTAAGGCAACAGCCCGCGGCAGCACTTCTGGTGAAAACATTAAGAAAAATCAGTGTAACCAATTTGAAAGAGTCCACAAGTTGACAGTCCAGTTGCTTATTAATATTCGCTGAAATATAGACAAAAAAAACTGTTCCCCGATGCTTTGCTAACAAAAAAAGGAGACATACTAAAACATATGGGATGCTTTTGCAATAATTGATTTGTAATACATATTTTTGCTTTAGTTTGCCTTATTTTGCAGTATCTTATCTTCACCATGTTTTATTTATCATTAGTTAACCCAGCTTTGTCAAATACCTTGAATCTCAGCCCTGAATTCCAGCAAAGCACCACGAAGAGCTAAAATTACCAGCCTCTCCTCCCTTCAGCTACAAAGCCAAGAGATGAAGATCTACTTTGCCTCTTACGACTTCCTTTGTGGCAACCAGAATCCAAAGGATATTCCTCCCCTCTTGTATATATCAATCGTAAGTCCTGTGTATTCATTCTCATTCCCTATCCAGCCATATTTTAATTAATGAAATCAAAAGACCATCTACTAAAATAAACCAGACTTAACGAGGGATGAAAGTCAAAACAAACAGGCACTGTTTACTTCCTTTGCACTGATTTGCCAAGAAATGAGCTCCGCATCCAACATTATCGATTTATGTCGGAAATATTAACCTCTCACAGCAGCGTGAAGAGTAGCATCTGGATGGAAAGGATGAGGGGGGACAGGCATGCGGTGAAATGCAAGCAACGTGCCATTTCTGCACGGCTTGACAGATACCTTCACCCCCACAGGTAGTGTTTATGTCCTGTCGATCAATCCCACCGATGGAAACGTGACATCGGAGGTCTCACATTCGGTTGTGGCTCCGGCTCTCAGCGGAGAGGGGATGGGGAGCGCCATGTGCATGGTGTGTCCTCCAAAAAGCGCTGCTCCAAGCCACATCTGGAGTTCCTGGCTCATAACGCTGCAAGATGTGGTACCATATGAGCATAAGTAATATAATTCAGCTGTCATCTACTGACCATCTCCTTGGTGTGAAAGGGCTCGGATTTGGTGGCCATCTCAGCAAAATGCGACAGCCGTTCCTGTGATGTGAGTTTGAAAGGAAAGGAGGCATCAGAGTGTCCCCAGAGCAGACGAAAGCAAGCAGAGACACCGAATCTGAGAATCACCTTCATTAGTTACAGCTCTGCACACAAACACCTTCAGCCTTTTGGAGCATTTTATGTGAAAGGTTTTGTTACTGAAAAAGCAGTTTTCCCAAAACTGAAAGATTCGGTCCAAAAGTATCATTTTCAATCATTAGATCTTTTCTTTCCCAGAAAAGGATTTTAAAACAAAAACAAACTAGGGTCTAGGTAAGCCTAGGTTTTTATGAAATGGAAGTGTTACAAGCTTTTCCCCCCCTGGCTGTTCCTCTTTCCTCCCTGCCCCACCTTCCTTTCACCACTGAACGCGCTGACAGGCTCTTTGCCTGCTGGGGTTGGGGTATTTTTTGTCCTTTTCCTTTGACATCTTCACTGTATTTCTCCAACTTCTGCAATACACAGGGCAGCCACACAAACACCTGCAGGACCCACCTTCAGCTAGGAAATAGAAGCAACTCGAAGGTCTGCAATTTTTCTTCATAAACCCCTGTTTTTGATCCGTTTCAACCAGCTCTGTAACCGCGCAGATCTTGCGACACTGCTGGGTTTCAGCTGCGCCCTTTGTTATCCCCCCATTTGCCGGCGAACAAAGAGGGAACTGGATGGCTTCTGCAAGTTGGAGTGGGATGTTGGCTCCCCATCCACTGCTTCAGATCTGAAGCTGCTAACAATGAACAATGGTAACACACCGACTCCCCGTTGCTTTTGCGCTCCATGTGGTGTGCGAATGGGGCCAAGGGCATGGACGTGGCTCTGGGACAGGGTATTTTGGTTTCCTGCCTTTTTTGTCCAGCGCGGACCAGAAGCCAGAGCATCTGCAGGGGTATTCCCTTGCTACACTTGGTGGCATCTGCCCCTCAGGGGCTGTTTTGTCGCTGAGAATAGTAAGAGCATTAAGCAGAGGCCAAGGAAGAAAGCGACGTGCAAATGTCCCATTAACTCCATCCAGCATGACCAACTCCCTTCTGCTGGCGAACAGCAGCACAGCGCTGCTCCCGCAGCACCTCGGTCTCTGCACCTCACGCTCCAGGAGCCACAACCGACCAGAGAACGGTCCTGGTCCCAGGGCATGGACTTAGTGACCTCAGTACTGCTCCTGGGAGTAAATGTCCCACCAGCCAAGCCAACAGCAGCTCCTCAGTGTCCAAACGCATAGACAGGCAACTACGGCGGCAGACTTAGAGGTGGCCTTCCCACTTGGGGTTAAAACCTATTGTCAGTCTGAACGTTTGCAGCCCTGTGGATAAACACAGGACTGCCCGGAGCCAAGCATTAAATCCACGCTCACATGCAGAATAAATAAAGAATTAAATGCGGTGCATAAATAAATACAAATGTTAAGCGGCATGGAAACTAACACAGCCTTCTCTGTGTCCTCCTGCTGGAGGGGCCTCGGTGAAGGAGCCCGCCCCGTCTCAGCTCCGCGCCAGGCTGCTGCAATCAAAGCCCAAACGCATACGTGCTCTTTTTTTTTTTTTTTTTTTTTTAAAACTTTTCACTCAGATCTGGTCCCTAAATTCTCATTTTACATGGCTGACAGAGGTCAGCACAAATAGCACAGAGCCAGGTGTGATGCCTTTGTGCAGAAACGAAGCCAACTAGAACAGTCCTCTCGTTCTGTTAGCCCAATGCATTGGTAAAGTCATAATGAAAAATGCTGACTCTCTTGCCCTGAATTTTTTTTCCAGATCATCTGACACACAGTGATTTCTCTGCGTTTCTTTGGATTTTTATCCCATATTCACAGAGATTTTTATTTCTTCACTGTTCTTTTTTCATTTTCTTTTCCATTTTTCCTTTCACTCCAAACCAGGGTGTCATCTACAAATTCAACGTATATACATATATATATGAAAAGATCAATATATAGGTATTTTCAGAAGTGCCTTTCAAGTACCAGCCTTACAAACAGAACTGCCCTCCTAGAAACTAAAGCAAGTCAGCAACCACACCGCATCGGACCCCCCTCTGATCTCACACCCATCGTATCCAGAGCTAACGCAACTCATTTCAGTGTCATTGGCGTCAGCAGTTATTTCTGATTTGCTTCTCTGTGTGTTAGAATCGAAGTCAAGTCCTTCTTGCTTATGAGGGTGGCTAGACTTTTGCATATGATTTTTTTACTAAGAAACTCAATAAACAGATACCCAATACCCAAGAAACAGATAAGAACTAGCTACTCTACAGGTCTAGAGCTTCAGCACAGCACAGGACACCACACAGGAGCAGGCCTGGGCCCCCTGTACATGCTGGATCTACCACTTGGACCTTAAAGCCCAAGGGTGCTCTCTAAAGACCTCCTCAGCTCAGGGCTCCTTGCTCATTGGAGACAAGCAGAGCCTCAAGATGTTTTTCACCAGGGAGTTGGACCAAGCTCTTCCACCTGGCCTGTCCCGACTCTGTACTTGGTTGTCTCGGCTGAGGGTTTGGCACATCGGTCTGGCAGCCATTGCTCTGGTCACCTTTCATTGCCCTGTAGTGTCACACATCACCAGCATGGTGTAAGCAGGGGAGCGACACGCTCCTAGGAGGGTTTCCCGGTCATCCAAGTGATACTGAGATACAGCTTACGCCTGAGTCTAGGCTGGAAAATTGGCATACAGAATGGACTTCTCAAATGGCAAAGGGAGCTGGAGCTGAGGTTGTTCTCTAGCCCCTTGCCAATGTGGCCCTTACCATGGCACAACTGTTCCCCAAAGGCAACAGGGCTAAGGGTAGCCCTCCCACAAACTCCGCAAATGCCCCATGGCCAGGAGAGCCAGTGGTGCCTTTGGAGACATAGCTGAGGGTCTCTGGAGGGACGGGAAAGCCACGCTGCCTCTGCTTGTCCCAGCACAGTTCCTTCCAACCCCCCCTCCCTGAACTGCTCCAGCATCTCGAAATCCTCACCACACAGGCGCCACTGGGGAACCTCTTCAGTTTGCATGAAGACATTTGTGGATTTCAGCTGAAGAATTCTGGTTTTCAACCATTTGGAGGACAATTTTTGCAGCAATTAGCTATCAGATCTGTCTCCATTTCCCTAATTGCCTATGAATTTCACAGTGAGCAACACGAAAGCCATTAGTGGTCAGATAGTCACAGTAGATTCAGAACACATTTCCAATGGAGAGAATGATTAACTAAGATTTGTTCATGGTGACTTCCAAGCTCCATTTCCGAAGCACTCGAGAAGGGATTATGTCTGTTTGGAGGCAGTCAAATTTCAGGGGTGCGACATCTCACAGTTAGGGTGGGGTTTCTTTGGCCTTTAACTACATCCTATGCATAGACTTTAATAAAACTTGATAATGATTAAAGACGATGAACTTCCTATTAATTGCCAAGCAGCAGACAAGGATCACAAGATCAGATGCCTCTACGGGAATAAAAGAGCCTTCCCATGGTACCGCCCGGATGCTGTGTAATTCCCAGCATCCCGGTTCCGATGTTCACTGCGCGCCGCAGATCAAGGGAACTGAAAAGGCCAAGTTGCCTCACTGTAGTAGGGTCTCTGTTTACTGATTTCATAACTCCAGCTGGACCTCTTTTGGCAAGGGAGAGGACTTTTATGAGGGAAAATGCCATAAATCTGCTGTCGCTAAAGGACATCAGACACCATGTGGCATGTTCATGATATCACCAGTGCACACCAGTTTTAAAACAGAGGTTTTAGCCATAAAGCTGCCAACCAGGAAAATCACATATGAGAGCAATGCTGAACTTTTAACAGTGAGACATCCCTTTGAAAACCCTTCCTCTTCCTGCTCCTTCTCAACCCCAAAGCTTTGGAGAGATAGAGAAGGGGAAAAAGAAGGGTGGATGCTTCAAAGTCCTGTGATAAACAACCCAGGATTAAAACAAAGCCAAACTTTGTGTCCCGTTTCTGAGGAGAAACAGCTGTCACTCAGCAAAAACGTTAGCTTGATGATGAGGGAACAAAAAAAAAACAACAAACACCCTTCCTTAAAGAAAGGGAGTATATCTGTTTCATAATGCTCATTTTGGCCTGCCCTGAACTAAAAATCAGGAGGAATCAGTGCAACATGCCAGGTAGGAGTCAAAGATGGAAATCTAGCAGGGTAAGTGTGAGTTACACAGCCGTAAATTGCTTGCCTTAACTGTTTGTGACAATTGGTAGCAGGCAAAAGTTATCTATCTTCAAGCAAGCGTTTCTGCGGTACACAGCTTTCCGCTCTGCTCCGGTTACCGTGGCCTCTCTGACCACCTTCTTGGGAGAGTTTTTCCCTGCATATTGAGGAAACGCTCCAGGCTGGGAGGAGAGAGGAGCAGCCAGAGCCGGGCCAGGCCACCGAAACCCTCTGACATGGACTATAGCAAACGAAGGCAAAACATAAGAAGCCTCAGGGGACTCCGAGCTCCACGAGGCAGAGATTTTGTGCATTGATACCTGCAGACAAAATCCTGATTGTAGACACCAGTTCAGTGCCAGAACATTTCTCCGCTAGGAGACTTTAAATTTATGCTTCTAGTAGGGTTGAGAAGTTCACAGAAAGGTCATACTCATCTACTTCTTTGCACTGTAATGCAATACTTCTCCCAGTGATTTTAATTAGGACCCTCACAATTAATTTGTTTCCCCATCACGTTTGTATTTTCACTTCTTATCACAAGTAGAAGAAACACTGCTGCAGTCGCTGCCTCTCCTACCAAAGGAAACATGAAGACTCATGACTTTTATCAACAAATACAGGGTTATTCACCCTACCCCCGCTACACCCTGGGCTCTTGCAGACAGATTGAAGATAATTGCTCATTTCAGCAGGCTGCACGATGTCCGAGCATCTTTGATTTTGGAGGTTTTGCCTTGTTATCCCACTGCCTGCTATTGGACTTCAAGCCAGCTGGCTACGTGTGTGCAGAGCAAACTCGGTAGGTGCCAAGGTGTGTGGGGGGGTGGGTGAGCACAGGAGGGAGAGGGGAGAGCAAAGTCACAATATTGATATCATTTATATGGTGTCACAACTAAAAATGACAAGCAGTGATGTTCACGTTTCCCGTTGAAGAGGCCGCAGAGTTGAGTTTTACTCAACCCTCGTTGAGTAAAAACTGGAATATTTGCAACTTGGAAGATAAAGTTACTGTGATTGGGAAACTCTCTTCTAATAATGAAATACATAAAACGAAGATGTTTCCTGCCTGTTTTGCTGAGTGCAGAGTAAGAGCATTCAGCTCCTAAAATGCACTCGGGTTTCCTTCTGCTTCTACACAAGGACTAAGTCTTCAAACTTGTTCACTTTTCTCAGTGTATGGGTTTGCACAGTGCAAATGGTTGAGAAAATTACAGAATCTGGCCTGAAATTATCAGAAAAGTTTCAAAACATTTTTTTTGGTCCAGTTACAAACAGCATTTTGCAGTATGGCCCTCACACACAGGTCGCGTGACAATGGATTTCCAGGAGCTTTTAGATAAACTTCATGCGCAGGCCAAACAGATGGGCTCCCTGCTCTTGCTACTTTGCATGGACAGCTTGCAATTTTGGGGTTCAGAGACATGCCCATAAATTTGGCTAGCAACCTCCAGAGGCCTCCCGGCTGCACAGCCTGTATTTAGAAACTGCCGTGTAGTGGCGATGGCCTGCCCAAGCTCTCCGTGAATTCCTAAGGAGAGAAGGAGCTTTGAATCATTTCAAATTGAGCTGATACAACGTTGTCACATTATAGTTTTTCATCACTCTGTCCTGCCCTGTAAAAGTCTTACTCAGGTTTCTTTGCTTCTCCCAGATGAGTAATGTTGAGCTATACAGAATGCTTGGAAAGCAGCTTTGGATGGAGAACAAAACATCGTCAAAATTATGCGGTGCATGATCCAAATCTCTGAAATGTGGGGGTAGAACAAATAATCCCTTCTCTTACTCAAGTACCAGATTCATTCATCTGTTGAGGTCTCATAAAACGCACAAGCCGGCTTTTCGGCCCTCTGTGTCTATGATGGGGATAAGCCCATGTGAAATCATACAGAAACTCCTGAGAGATTTCCATGAGGTCACTTCAGAGCTGTCCTCACTGAAGCAGGAGCATGTATGAATTTCAGCACTGCCAGAGTGTAATGATGCTAAATGCTGAACATCCCTAATCCTTTCCGGTAAATGGATGTTTCTACACTGAGCAATGAAGGAAGGAATGGACGTGCCTGACTGCTGTCACTGCAAGGAGGACAGGTAGTTTGGTGCTTGCCATAGCAACCAGGGTCCTTCCATTCCCCGTTCAGGAGCAGATTTGGTCACCGCCAGAAAAAGAAGAGGCAGAAAGTACTTTGTTGGCGCTCTGTACAGTTGGCACTGGTAGGATTACGCTCAAAAGTTGGGGAGAGAACGCAAATGAACTGGGTGTATTCTTAACACTGGCTAAAATAGCACAGATCTGGGCCCTCTCTCAAACCATCACATCCTGACACCTGCGGAACAATCCATTGCTCTGTTAGTTTGTCCCTAAGGGGGAGAAGGGAGCACCTAAGCACATTAAGACATGGTGAATGAGGTTTTTAACACCATATATTTCCATATTTCATGGATCTAAGGAAGGGAAAGGGGTTGAACCTAAGCTCAAGGCCAGGTTGGATGGGGCTTTGAGAAACCTGGTCTAGTGGGAGGTGTCCCTGCCCATGGCAGGGCAGTTGGAAGTAGATGATGTTTAAGGTCCCTTCCAACCCAAACTATTCAGTGATTCTAAGCGTCTTCTTAAGCAACCTACACAGCCTGTTGACTAGTAAGAGGAATACCTGCCATTACGTCAACATTCAGAAGTTAGGTGGTGGAGGGGAGCAGGCCGCAGCCACCACCCAGCACAACTCCGGCAAGCCAACTGACATCTGCCTTCCCAACTTGAAACTGGAATTACTCAGCTGCAGAGGCAGTGAGTGCAGACAGCTGGTTGGCCTTCAGGACAAAAGCTGGCTCCTATTCCTTTGGACTAGCCCTTGCCCATTGCTCCACCTGTGTGCTCTACTGCGTATGTCTTCCAAGTCTTTCTCCAGCTTTGGCTCTTATTACTGTGTCCTGCTCTAGAGGCTCTTAAAAGGTATTGATCCAGAGAGGTACCCGTTGCCAGAAATATAACAAACTAGCAGACAAAAATCGAGGTGTCAATGCAGAGAAGAAAAGAAAGAACCAAGGAAAACAAAAGAGAGCATTGTGACCAAAGCCAAGCCTGCCCTATCTCAAAGCGGTGGATGCAAAAACAGTGCATATGTGTTGACGTTGTTATGCATGCTGAGAAATATCAAAGGCCAAAGACATGTACCAACTGTTGCAGAGGTTAGTTTGCAGCATAGTCCTCTGTACACTTTCAGGATACATTCAGCCCTCTGTTATCTGAGACAATGAGGTTTAAGGATTACCCAGGCAAATTAAAAATGCAAATGATACCCACTATCTCTGGGCCACACCACTGGCATCCCACAGAGCCCCAGCTGACTCTCTGCAATGCTTCTCAGCTCTTGTGGTTCCAGGAAGGTTTATTAACTTCGCCACAAGACACATGGAGGTGCTCCTGGGTACTCCTGGACCCAGGCTACCTCTGGAAGCAGTGGCGTTGCAGATGAGAAATGTCGCTCCTGGGCTAATAAGTTCCATAGAAATAAGATCACTGCCTCAATAAGGCACTTTGGTACCTATGGCTAAACATATTTTTAAACAGTTACCTCAATAAGTATGCTTTAGAGAGGTCTCTGTTTAGTGCCTGCCCGCCATGGCAATAAATATAATTTCTGTTGATATATTTGCTCAGGTTTGGCATCTCCTGGTGGGGTGTCCATAACAGTTGTGCCTCTCACAACATTGCCCGCACAAGACTACCTCAGGTGTCCCTGTCTGTCTGTGGTGCAGGCTACCAACAACCTAACTTGGTCATTCTCAAAACAGAAAAGTAAGAATTACAGTGCATGTAAGCCCCATGGGGCATCATCTTGGCCATCTTCATGACAGAAGGTCTCATAGCTGCAAGCATATACTGAGAGAGAAGTCAATGTGAGGGGCTAATTTAGCCTCCAGCAGGAGTCTGAAGGAGTACATGATCACTGCAGAAGCAAAATAGGGTGCTCTGACACAGAAAAAAGACAAGGAGATGGAAAGAACATGGTCATCTAAAGAAGGAGTTGTTGAAGATCAACATTCCCAAAGGAAAAATGTTTTTGGAGGACCAAATGGGTCCACTGTCAATCAGTAATAACGACCATTTTTCTGCCCAGGGAAAACTCTGAACTTGTAACCTCCAGGCTCAGCTAGTAAGCAAATGTTTGCACAAAAAGCACAATAACAATTGTTTAAAGGAAAGATGTAGCAATCTACATGAAACTTTGAGCAGCAGATAAAATTTGTTCCTAACTATTTGCGGTTCACAATGCTTCAGATCTATTGTAACCACTTTATGACCATGAAAAATGTCATGTTGTCACTACACTAAGCCCTGCAGTCATATTCTAAAAGCACGATCCATCACTCGAGTTGAAGAAAAAAATCTTGTAAGGTTTGGCACCATGAGGTTCATGACACATCTCTTGTCTCGGAGAAGATGGTGACACACATACTCACCAGCCAGTCTACTACAATATACCAAATAGTCTGAAAAAGTATTTTAAGTCTTGCTCTTTTTCAAGTATCCAAGCCTGAATGTGCACCAATTGAATGGTTCTTTTAAACCCTTTCCTCCCAAAGTAGCATTCAAGCAACAAAAGCGATGTGGAGCTCTGACAAACTATATCCTGATACTTATCAGAGAGATACTTATCAGAGAATCACTCTGTGTCTAACTGAGAGGTGACACTGGACAACAAACAGGGCATTTTGTGGCGGGTAGGAGTGTCCAAGCAGAGATTTATTCGTGCAGCAGAACTTAACTGGTCTGCTTTAGTGGCTTCAAAAAAAAATAAGTGCAATCTAAGTACAAGGAAAACACGCAATATTCGAAGGCAAATTATTCTCAATCTGAACACAAATCTAAAATTTTTGGTGTTGGCCAAACTCTCTGTCTCAAGCTTATTAATGCTGACGGTGCACATTTCTTCTCTCAGAGTGTTACAAATCATTTAGCATGGTTTCAGCGAGAGACAGCATTACAATTGTGTAATATTACTGCTTTATCTTGCATTGCCAAACTTCTCTCCTCCCTCAACCTCCATTAAAAGAGCTTCCAAAGACTTATTTCTTTGAGTTCTCTGGATAGTTGTTCCCCACCAGTATGGAAATGCCAGGTTTTAGTAGCTGTTTTAAAGGTCTTCAGGTTGGGGTGAGGTTTGAGGTTCAGCATTTGACAAAGAAGCAAACACATCAGCATCTCAGGTACTTATTGGTTGGATGGAGAGTTTGTTCCTTAGTGAATTCTCATTTGAACAAATGCTACTGAGAGCAACTTTAGATATATGCCTAAAAAAGACAGCTATTGAGTCTGAATGACCAGCACCAACGGTCATCCAGTGACCTGGAAACTCTGCAAGCCCTTGAAAGACAAAATAAAGGGGAAAAAAATATCCTTCTGCCTTAAAACAGATTAAATCAAGTAGTAGCAACGTTACTAGAACAGCAACTAAGTGCCAGCTGTGCGCAGGTCCCCTCATGGCCCGGCACTATCTGCATTCAGCACATACTATTCAGCGCACCGTTTTTGGAAAAGGTGTGAGTCGATTTCTGGATTTAGCTTCCAGGTCGAACCCCAGGGTAACCATAGGACAGATCACGTTGTGTAAATCTGCTGCGGCCACCTAACTGGTAATTTCATCCTTCCTGGAACGCATCATGTTAGAGGAGGCTGTCAGCAGAACGATCCCATTCTGCGTGGGCTCAACGCGATCCGGCCAAGCTTCTTATGCAGTAGATGAAATATATTAACCAATGCTAAGATTTTTCATAAATGCCTGCTCTGGTCTGTATCTTGTACTCAACTAAGAAGAAAAGCAAAGTTTAGCAGTAAAGCGAGAACCAAACACAAGTGAACAATGTCGAAGCTCTCTGGTGAAATGCTTTTCTGTAAGTTGCATTACATGCACGATAAACTGAATCCGCTCTGACTTCCTGCTCCAACCGGATACGAGGCAGGGGAGTAATTAAAAAAGCATAAAACAGTAGACCATGTCAAGAGTAATCAGAATTTACAAGCTCAATAGATAAAGATTGGGGTTTTTACCCAGAAGCTAAGAATAAAGCTATCAGAGCATTAGAGGACAGCAACAAAAATCTAAGCATTCCCACTCACTTTACAGAAGACAGCAGCAGAATTATTCAGAACTACCAAATACAGAGCGCTCTGCCCCGGCCTTGTTGGCAGATGGCCCACTCACCATGAAAAAAAAACAACCCCAACACACAAAGATTTCAGTGTACAGAGCCCCAGACTGCGATGGCGTGAACCCGAGAAGCACCGGGAACCGAGCGGGGGTAGGAACTCGTAAGACCTGTGGGTCCTTGGGCTGTATCGCAGAAAGCAAACTGCTCAGACGGACAAATAAGAGCCCGTGAGAATGAGGAGTCTCTGTCTCCATTTAATATATTTGTTCTAAGGCAGAGTTGCACAAACTGTCCCTCTGCTGCCTCCTTAGAGGTGCTGAAGCCAGCCCAGATAAACTAAAGCTAGTAACAGGGCAAAGGGAACATTTGCTGCCTTTATTGCTGGCTTCTATTACACAAATTAAGTCTTATGAAAGACAGCATCATGCTGAGAATATAAGATATCAAATGAAGCCAGTCTAAGAAACAGGATTTTCCTAAAACCAGATTTTTCAATTTTGAGGTTTTCAATAAGAACAAGTTTTGTTTTGTTGCTTTAATTAAAAATTCCATTTTACTAAGAAATCTTTTTCTTCCGGGGAAAAAAACCTAAAAAAAATCCCAAAATATAAACCAGAAAGAAACTGCAGTGGAAAAATACAGAGCAGATCTATCACATATATTTTTGTTCCCTGTTTGATTCCTGGTTGTACACATTCTAGGAGAACTTCTTCCATATTCCAAGGCAGACAAATTCAAACAAGTGGGAAGGCACAAGCTGTGTTAGACATGGAGCGTCAACAACCATGAAAAATTGGGGGTGTTCCTCTCCTGATGTCTTGAGGTCGAGAACATGCTTTTCTGGAGGTGATCCTTTCACTAACACACGATCAGCTGGTCTCCATACCAAGTTAACCAGTGAAATCTAATATCTGCTAGATTGAGGATGCCAGCCTAGAAAATCCAAGCATCCTTTTTAATCCTGAACTCTACAATCCAGATCTATAAACAAACCATCTGAGAGGAATGTGGCAGTACTTCACATCTTGCCTTCAGTAATAGGTCTTCCACCAACAGTTGGTGACCAAAAGCATCGTTCCCCTGCGCAGTCCTCTCCCATATTCCACCCTGAGCGGCACGCACACCATGGAGTCTACCCTCCATACTCTTCTCTTATGGTTGGGGCTCAGTTCATGGAAGAGGTTGTTTTAGCCTCACCACAGCGTCCTATACTTCTGTATCAGCCCTGGACCTGTCCCTTAACCCGAGGCTCACCATGCCAGCTCCACAGCAGCCTGGGCATGGGAGTCACCCTGGCAAGAGGAGCCAGGGGTGCAGAAAGACCCTTTCATGCTGGGGATGGGCCACGATCTGGCTGACTCCATTCAGCCATCACTGTATTTGTGTTGCAGTAGCACCTAGTGGCCAGGGCTGTGAAAACACACAGCAAAAGAAGCATTCCTGCCAAAAACCTAAATACAGTTAAGCTTAACCAAGAAACAACAGGTGGTCAAATGTGACTGATGCAGCCAGCACAAGGTAACTCAAGTTGACTCTAAAGGCCTAATTCTCATGTGAAAGTGAGAGTAAAAATAATTTACATCCTGTGCTTGCTGGCTCAAGAGACCTCAGGATAAATGAGAATCCAGTCCTAAATCCTCAATGGGATCCGGGTTTCAAGAAGGATTTCAGCTTGAGAAGGGATCTGGGTTCTGCTTTGCAGTGTGTGAACAGCTGAATGGGCAATTCATATGATTTTAAGAAATGTCACGACGGGTTTCGTTTTGTTTTGTTTTTTTCCTTTAATAACTTCGCCCCAATTATTAGGCTGTAACCAGGGGACCTGTAAAGCCTGCTGAGCTAAGATCAGCACAAATCATCCCACCAGAAACACACAGTGGAAAACAGAATGCGGGAGGAAGAGGTGTTGCTGAAGAGCATGAATCATGCCGAGGTATCTCTGGGAAAAATACCCATTGCTGTATCCTTCCTAAAAAAAAAAAAGAGAAGGCAGTGGTTCTTTCTTACGGGTAGTACAACTGTCTGATTCAGGCATGCAGAATCTAAAAGCAAACTGAGATCAAAGAGCGCATCAAGACAGGAATGTATCTTACGGCTAAATTTCCCTTTGCCTTTTTATTGTTTGGGCAGAGCCAGGGCAAACGTCATGCCAAAATGCATGGATGCAGGTCCTGAAGTCCCTCCTCTGAACTCCAAAGATGTCTTGTTGAAGAGGTCTGGATTGAAAAATCAGAAAGTTGTCCAAGACAGTGCACAGTTCACTTGACACTATGAGCTCAGTCTATGCTCTTATGTTAGCTCAGGGCTGGAAACCACATTCAGGTCCAAGGCAGTCTTACTGTCCATACTGTCATGTTTTGGCTTGCTGTCTGGATGTTGTCTGGATCAACCAGCTGACTCTGAGGTGGGGAAACCAAACAATTCGCATTCAAACTCGGTCCCCATGGAAGAAAGGGACAGGAGCCACCGGGAAACCCAAGCTCAGAAACAGCTACTGAGAGGAGAATAGCTGCAGCCAGTGATGAGAAAAGTCATCACTCCTTGTCCTGCCACGCATCAGCCTGTAGCAAGAGAAATTATAGGTCTTTCAAACCCAACAAACAGATTTCCATGTAGAAATTCCCTGCCACAGACAAGATAAATAAAAAGAATTGATGACAGGGACTTGGAGAATGAAAAGTGGCCGATGTCAAATGGAGTTCTATCAGAAGGGGATGAGACGGGCTAAGATGCACGCAGATTATCTCAGTTCTGGGCCTAAAAGGGAGTTGTGTAAAATGGGCCATCACTGAGATATCTGGAAAACGTACTCCAGGAATTATTGCAAGAATCTACTCTTTTTTGCTCTGGTTACCTTCTTCCAGAAGAAATAAAATAAGAGGTAGAAAACTCCACATCTCTTGTAGGACCTCTTTGTTCTAAGATTTTTTTATTAGGGATGAAAGAAATGTTCATAGGGAAAGCGAGTTCATTTCTGTCACCTGCTGCCACCACCTGCAAACCCAGCAGCAACATCTTTGAAATTTTGAATTAAATCCACCCACTTCTCTCATTTCTGCCTTCCCCTCCAGTGCGGTGGGCAGCATGAGCCAGTAACACCGAAGCTGGACTGGGAATAAGGACCCAAAAGGGCCAGTAGAGACCCAAGCTCCCGTATCTTTGCTGTCATCAACGTGCCCCACCAAATAAATTCATTTTTCCTCCATTTCTCTTTCTGCAGGTTGGCTAAATGAACTCTTCCTCTGTGCAAGGTTGTTGTGGTACTTTAGAAAGATGGTGCTGGAGAGAGCTTGGGTCACCACTCAAGGACTCTGGGGGAACAGAACACGGAACTACACAGGAGCAGAGCCCATTTTTGCCAGTGATCAGTGCTTTCTGACATGTGAGCCCGTCTGTTGCTGAGTGCGGAGCTTGAGAAAGAAAGGAGAGATCACATAACGCTATGAATGTCCAGCCTGGGTTGAATCCTCCAGTAAAGGTTTCAAAATACTAGTCATACAGCGTATTTTTTTCATGCCCCGCTGATTCCAACCAGGACTGAGACCAGATGTGCCAATTTTCAACAAGAAAGGCTACTCATGCTATTCTTGGCACAGCTTGAAGCAGCAAGTACCACAAATCCTATTTAATATAGTGCCTAAATGCCACAGACCTATTTGTTCGAGTTCTCTTGCTTGGTTTTTCAAGCTCAGCTGGTTCCGATAACCATCTGACCTCCCAGGCCCAATTCAGTCACAACCCTGCCTCCCACCCTTCACAACTGCACTCATCGTTAATGTTTTCCTTCTGGAAATGGGTTCTTTCCTATGTCTAAAGATTGCCTTGCAAATGAAGTTTACACGGACAAAGTGCAGACACTTCACAATTTTTTGAGTTAAATTGCATTGCTTTTTTAGTACGGAGATACAGATCGTTATGCATTTTTTAGGGTTTGGAGGCATGTTGGCATTCCAGATTAGCAAGATGGGCACGGCTGCAACTGACAGATGTTTAGTAAACTGTTCACATAGCTGCAGATAAGGGATTTACTGCCCAGAATATCCATGAAAATAAGAGAAGATACAGGCATATCAAACTTGCGTGGAGAATTCATCCTCCCTTGGACTTTAGTCTTAGAGGAAACAATTTTACAACATTCTTGGTGAATGGAACATACATACACAGGTGGGGAGTTGTATCTTTGAAATGACCTTACACAGGCTCTTACGTTGAGCAAAGATTCACGTGATATGAGACTGATATAGGCTCATAGGCTGCCCAGGGAGGTGGTGGAGTCACCATCCCTGAATGTGTTTAAGAGTCGTTTAGATGTGGTGTTAAGGGATATGGTGTAAGGGAGAACTTTGTAGAGTGGAGATGATGGTTGGACTCAATGATCCCAAGGGTCTTTTCCAACCTAAATGATTCTATGATTCTATGATCTGCCAGAACTCAGATATTGAGCAAAGCAAATCCCTGTCTCATACTCAGCTCTGAATGATTACAACATGTTACCCTGCAGTCCCATTACTTGCAGCTCAAATGGGGTAAGGTCACTGAAAAAACTGTCATTTGTGGGGAAGACAGACAAACACTTTCAGTTTGAAAAAGGCTAAAGTATTAAACATCTTTTTTTTTCCCTCTGTCTTCACCAGTAAATCTTCCTCCTAGACCTCCGCACAAACCAGAATTGCTTGGGAAAGAAAGGGACAGCCAACAGTGGAGGAGCCACAAGTTAGACACAGCACAGGGTAGGTGCAAATACTCAATTCCATGGAGATGGATGGTTTTCACCTCAGGGTACTGGCGTAGCTGGATGACATGACTGTGACACCACGGTTTATTACCTGCAAAAGATCACAGTGAATGGGGGAAGTCCTTAATGATCAGGAAAACGTTGATGTTACACCCATCTATAAGAAAGGTGATAAAAGGATCTTGGGCAGCTGGGTTCTCTCCATCTCTGGAAGGACCATGGAACACACCTGCTGGCGTCCATTTCCACACACGGTAAGAACTAGAAGATAAATAGGGAACAGTCAACACAGATCTACCTAGGGCAGATCATGCTTGACCAATCTGATTGCCCTATGTGATGAAATGAGTGGCCAGATAGACAAGGTGAGAGTAGTGCTGTAATATTCTTTGCTTTTAGTAGGGCTTTTCACAGAATCACAGAATCGTAGGGTTGGAAGGGACCTCTGGAGATCATCTAGTCCAACCCCCTGCCAGAGCAGGGTCATCTTAGAGCAGGTCACACAGGAACGCGTCCAGGTGGGTTTGGAGTGACCCCAGAGACGGAGACTCCACCACCTCTCTGGGCAGCCTGTGCCAGGGCTCTGCCACCCTCACAGGAAAGAAGTTCCTCCTCATGTTTAGGTGGAACTTCCTATGCTCAAGTTTGTGCCCGTTACCTCTTGTCACTGGGCACCACTGAAAAGAGCCTTTCGACACTCTTTCCCACAGAAGTCTCTTTTGTAAGCTGAGGAAGCGTGGAGTGGACAAATAGATCATTGTATGGGTTGAAAATGGGCTGGACAGCTGGACTCGGAGCGTGGCAATCAATGATTCAGCAGCTGATTGCCAGCTGGGAAAAAAGACAGGGTAAACGAGCTGGGCTTGTGCAGCCTGGTGAGGAGGAGGTAATGGAGCCAAACTCTTCTAGGTGAGGAGAGAAAGCTAATAAAAGGTGCAACATAAATTGCAATACGGGAAGCTAATTTACAAAAACTTTTTACTTAACAAGGACTGCAGCTCTGGAAAAGGTTATCTAGAGATGATATTGCATCCGCATCCATGATTGTTTTCCAGCCATGGCTGATATGATCTAGTTTTGATGATACTGAGAGGTCATCTCAGTATCATCATCATCTCAGTTTTGATCCAACTGAGAGGTCTCCTCCAACCAATTTTTCTATAATTGTGTGATTCAGACAGGTACCTCCACTGAGGAAGGAACGCAATTAGGAATCAAGAAGGCAAAAGCATGGCAGGACAGATCCTGGCTCTAACTGCTAATCTATCGCTCAGTCCCCCATACAGAAACCCGAGAGGACACAGCTACTCCCAGTGCAAGGGGTGGCTGGGACATTATCTAAGGGGGAGATGGTCACCTGGCTGGGTAATGTTAACAAAGACAGTGAGCTATTAAGTCTCTTCAGCCTTGCTACCCGCAACTCTCGCCCCCCACCCCGCAAAACCTGGACTTGATAGTTTGCTGGAAAGAAACTTATTAACATGTGAGAGGAGCTCCACTACTACTGACACGAGATGAATAATTTACAAAACTGAGAACCAAGGCCAGACCAGCTTTCGTAGTAAATAAAAACAGTTCTTTGTTGTCAAAAGGAGGACTGGATCTTTGGCAGGGTCTGGTGACAAAGCAAAGCACCATATGTGGGAAGACAGCCATGAGAGGCTGAAAGCATCTGCTCGGATATGCCTGAGAAATAATCCACTGTTCGCCCGGCCAAAGAGACCAGTGACCGTCCAGGACAGAGCACCCCACTGTCCAAAGAGGCACCTTGATTTGTTCCGGATCGCGGGGCAGGGAGATGCAAAGCCTTCTACACACGTGATTTCGATCATGCTTCTGGCACATGTATTTTGTCCTCTGCTGGCAGAACAGTCACCCAGCGAGCCTGTCTCTGGTTAAGGCCTCCCTTCCCACTCCCCCACCCCCTGTTGTTACTAAGCAGGGCTTTTCTGTTTCGTCTCACTTTGCTTTTATTATGGCAAAGCCCTATAAAACTATCAAGTAGAGCTGGCTGAAAAGCAGTGTTTCCAGTGCCTTGAAAATGTAGGGGTTTAAATATATATATATATATATAAAATTTGGTTTTGATCCAAATTGAACAGAAACTTTTTTCAGCTTTTTTGAAAAGAGCAATTTCCAGGAAGCCAGAAGCTCCCCAGACCCTGCTGCAGCCTCCCAGTGAAACGCACGTCAAAGCCTGTCAGCTTTAGCGGGCAGCTGCGGAGCTCCCAGCACCCCTGGCCTCGGGGCAAATCCACCAGGTGCATCCGCTTGGGAGCCAGAGACTTGTACTCGCCATGTTTCTCCTGTCCTGGAAGAGATCTGCCAGGAGTACAGGTGGGTTTCCTCAAGCTCTCTTCCTCAGGCACAGGGAAAGTCAACTGTGCTCAACGCAGTTCCAACAAAATAAGCCAGGCTCAAGGAACAATGTTTCATGGGAACATTTCTGACCAGCTCAATTCCCTGGGATAAACCATCAAAGAAGAAACTTGTTGGCTGAAGGAGCATTTTCATTGCGAGGATATCTGATCCATCTGCAACGTGACTTGCCTCGCATGAGTGTCCTGTCTCAGTGATCCTTTCTCGTTTAAGCTGGCTGCCAACAAATACTACTCCATATGGAAATGTCAAGGCAACGACCACCCCACCAGTGCTAATGGTTACCGGGGTGATGTCAGTGGATCACAATTTGGAACAATCATCTAAACTGCTGTCTTTAAAAGCAGAAGATCCTGGTACCGTTTTATGACCTCGTCGGGTGTATCTTCCCTTCGTGCACTTAGGGCCGGTGATGAGAACGTCCATAAATTGTTTGGATGACTTTTAAACAGATTCTTCTGAATCAGCCCATATGGATATGACGAGGGGTGAACCATACAGCATGCTACAGCTTGGCACCGCGCCTGCAGCTCCTTCCCATAAAATGGGCAGCTTTTAGACCCATTTAATCACACTTAAACAAGCTTTTTATCCCATTTGTTCTGCGTCATAACTCTCCCTCCAAACACTATAAACCACTGGGGCAACACCAAAAAGTACAGGCCAGCCACACATTTTAGACTCATCTGCCTGGCTCTCAAAATTTGTTTAAACCAATATTTCATGATGAATATCTATCTGTTTTCTGCAGATTTTTTTTTTAAATGCCGCTCTTCTTCCACACACACCCCACAGCCCTTGAGGAGGCATATCCACGCCCTAAGTTCATTTTCTCATGGAGAAATCACTACCCTTTTCAGCTGCTCCATCCTTGTCGAGGGCTCAGGCTGCAGGCGTATTTCCAATTTTTCCAGCCATCTGGAAATGGTACTTGAGGGAACACCTTAGGATTCCCCCTACCCAGGAGATCCCCAAATGTGGCACAGATGGCTTTGTGTCACCTGCTCCTTTGCACAGAGATAAAGATCGGTTTGGTTTTTTTCTTTCTTCCCATGTTCAGCCTCCCTGTGCTAGCCCAAGTGTTTCCGCGCTCGCATGGAGAGACTCCGGCTACTTGCTTAGATGCAGTGAGTGAAATACAGAAACCACACAGCGGTGGGTGCAGAGAGGGAAATATACTTCACATTGATAAGCAAGTTAGGCAAGCAACTCCACGAGAACATCTGCCATGAGGGCTTCAGAAGGGACAATGATACGGCCAGGTAGGTATTCACAGGACACCTTTTCCCTTCATTTACATGAAAGAAAACCCAACAATGCCAAAACTTCCCTTCCATATTTACTGCATTCAGTTTCGCCTCGTGACAAATCCTGAGAGCCAACCAGGATTAACTGGATGCCCCGTCTTGCACCTGAGAGCGCCAGTTCCCTCTGTTCAATAGATGTTGCCCATCACAGGACCTCAAGAGTTAAAATACCCTGATAAGCTTTAACCTCCTGAGAGAGACGGAGCAAGACATCTGCTTTTTATTTTCGCAGCCCCACATCTCTGCGCTCCGGTTTTGAAAAGTCTGCATTCCATATAAACAGAGAGAAGTCCTCATAATTTATGCAATGATACACCAACACATTAAAAGGGTTGTATTTTACTCTAATGAGAGAAATAAGGTATCATTTCCTTCACGCGAGGAAGGAAGAGCCATTGTAATAAATGCCAAATGGGCACCCCTTAATTTCTTTAAGGGCAAGGATATTATGACAGCAAAGACTTCAAGTTCTAGCTACCTATTAAACAAATCTTTACCAAAACAGATGTTCATGCTGCAAGGACATCTTGCGAACTAAAGGATGCAAATTTATTTTAATAAGGTTAACGAGGAGAAAAGCATGTCTGAAAATGTGTTGTGTTTCTGAGGAACTCTTTGCAAAAGGAATCCGAACAGAGCCGATGAAAAGAGCTCATCCTGACAGACAACCCTGACAGACATTAATGCCAGAGGGAGCTGGGGTTTTTTACTCTTTTTTGCATCTTCCTGCAAAACCAAGTGACAGCTCTGATATGGAGATTTACCCACACAACTCCTTGTCTCGCCAACTGGTACTAAGCGTGTGCTTCTTGGAGGGACCCGTGAGAGCAGCAACACCTGCGCTGCAAGAAAATCCAGTCGTGGCCATATAAAATCCACAGGTAGACACTGCTCTGTCTTATTTGGGGTTCACGTTGTTATGAGAGAGGCGGAACATGAGTCCAACTTTGTCCTTTGTCCTTATTCCTCCATCAACAGCAGGGAAACAAAATGAAGTCTCTGGTTCTGCCCATCTCTTGGGCTTACGGCCTGTTTGGGGCATCTCTTTCTCCCCACACTATGGGGGAGAGGAGGGATGTGCCCAGCGAAGCGGCTGCATTACACTGTTTGCCTCCGCTGCCTTTTCTGTAGTCATCTTTCCCACACTCTCAAAGCAAACCTTTTTCTGGCAGTAGGAGGACCGAAATCTCCAAGGAGAAAGGCAGGAGGAGTCCTCATCTGCAGACAGTTACGAAATTGAGAAAGGTCGGTGTAAATACAAATGGCAGGAGAGCCTACAGGTGAAGGAGAGAGATCAAACGGCAGCAGAAACGTAGGAGAGGATGTTCTGTTCTTTGGCCGATTTCCCACTGGGACAATATAACTTTTAGACAGCAAAAATAAATGGAGATCTCCATTTCTGCTGCAGTGCTCAAGTGCTTTTAGCTACTGACTGGGCACGCGGAGAACCAAAGAAAAAAGGTGTGTTTGAAGAGAGGGAAAAAAACAAATGAAGTGGAAATCACCTCAAAACACACCCTGATTGTGCTGCAGATTCTGTCTAACCATAGATAACGGGACAGCCTTTCTGTGCAAGACAGTATCTGTTCATATATTTGAGTACTTAAATAATTTACCTCGAGAAGGACTCTAATTTATGAATTTCAGTATGATTTATAGTGACCCACAAAAGCAAGCAAGTCAAAGTACTAAAGACCAGCACATAAAAAAAAAAATATCATTTTATAAACACTTTGAAATGCTAAAATAAGGAAATAGAGGCAAGATGAAATTCCAGTTCCACAGTATGACACTGTCTTAGGGATCACTACAAAGGTCCATTCAGCCAAAGATCGCCCTTGCATTGGAGGAAGTCTTCTTTATGCACTGTTAATTACCTCAACAATCTATAAAATTAATGACTAAACGAACCACATTTATAGAGATTCTATTTCAGATATTATTTACATTTAACAGAATACCCTTTGTTAGTAATTACTAGATTTATGAACTGTTGGGAACAAAATGGACACACCCCAGGGAACTCGCTTCAGTCCCACAAACACACCCCAGACACGGACACACATCATTCATTCACTCTGATGCTGCAGAACCGCGCCGAGGGAGAGGCTTTTCTCCGCCCTTTTCAGTTTTCCTAAATTCCTGCATTTTTTTGCTCCTGCAAAGGAGGTGAGGGAGGACATGGCAGCCGAGATTCCTCCCGACGGCTGGGAGCCCGGAGCCGCTCGGAGGACACAACGCTCCTCGCTGTGATGCATCTTCAGGCTCTCCCAGCCTGACACCACTCACTGCTTCTACTTGAACACACGGGGCACATCTGAAACAAAGACCTGGGCAGCTCACATGTGCTGAAGGACACTCCTCTGCCTGCCAAACACCAGAGGCCAAAGCGAGCCACATCTCCAGCTTCTCACCTAAGATCTCCACATCTCACCTAAGAGATCTGCCACCTGCAGACAACCTTCTCAGCTTAAGATATTCATTTTTTAAAGGAAAAAAAGTCTATCATTACCATATTTTGACTAGAAATTTCCATTTCAGTGGCTGTTTATGCTGCCACGGCTAACTTCAGAAGTTTGACAAGCTAGAAGGGAAATCTTTCTGGATTAAAATAATGGGAAGAAAACATAGCATCATCCATTTGTTAAGATACTTGTGACCACATCCGTTGGTCAAAAGTGCTGTGAGACAAGATTGTTGTCTAATTTCACTTGGGGGAAACTGAGGCATGGAGCGGAACAAAGCTCCCTGCCCAAGGTCAAGGGGGACATCTGTCCCCAGGGAGGAGGCTGAATTCGAGTCTTGCAGTTTCCCATGTGCTAAGATGATGAGGGGACTGGCACACCTCTCTTATGAAGAAAGGCTGAGGGATTTGGGTCTCTTCAGTCTGGAAAAAAGACGGCTGAGGGGAGATCTTATCAATGCTTATCAATACTTAAAGGGTGGGTGTCAGGAGGATGGGGCCAGGCTCTTTCCAGTGGTGCCTGGGGACAGGACAAGAGGTAACGGGCACAAACTTGAGCATAGGAAGTTCCACCTAAACATGAGGAGGAACTTCTTCACTGTGAGGGTGGCAGAGCCCTGGCACAGGCTGCCCAGAGAGGTGGTGGACTCTGCATCTCTAGAGACATTCAGAACCCGCCTGGACGCGTTCCTGTGCCACCTGCCCTGGGTGACCCTGCTCTGGCAGGGGGTTGGACTAGGTGATCTCCAGAGGTCCCTTCCAACCCTGACCATTCTGTGATTCTGTGACTCTGTGAAGGTCTGGCTCAACTGCCCTCTACGTGTCTTTAGAACAGAAGCTTGGAGGAGGCTAAGCGGAAAAGCCCGTTTTCACTGTCACCCCAGGATGACAGTCACCCCAGGATGACCCCCTCCCATCCAACCCCAGTCAATGCTGTCAGGTGAGATGCACAGCCGCTCTTACCCCCATGCTTCCCCACGTCAGGTCCCCATGGAGGTTACACACAGATTAAGGGAGGATCAAAGGAGACAGACACAGGGAAGACAGGTACAAGTAATGTCACGGGTCAACCCAGCCCTTTGCTGTGGGCTTTTCCGAGGAGACCTGCCCAACTCAGCCCTCAGCTGAAGACTCCACCAGGCTTCTCCCTCAGTGCAGCTCTGCAAACCCGGTCCCAGCAGCCCTCTGGCAGGCAGTGGAGACGAAAGGCATGGTTGCCTTGCTTCAATCTGCAGGCTAAGCCCCAAAACAAGCTCTCACTTTCCTCTGCAGTAGTGCCGAGTGGGTACTGCGCAACGTGTCCCTCATGGGCCTCCTTCCACCTTTCTTCCCCCCCATGGTATGTTCATGAAGATCGGTCTGAATGCAACACATGCAATTTTGGCCCTCGCATCAGAGAGCTTTGTCACGTAGTTGTGACCAGTCAAAGCATCCATGTTGTGTTTGGGCTTGGCCTTGGTTGGGGAAGTTGCCCCAAACTTACTTCCAAACTACATAGACTCATAGAATCGTCTAGGTTGGAAGGGATCTTTAAGATGATGGAGTCCAACCATTAACCTAACACTGCCAAAACCATCACTAAACCATACATATTTGCCTCTTCAGCTTTTAAATTTGGGTTCCAAATGTAGCTATGTGACCTTGAAATTAAAATGCATCAGGCTTCCAGAGCTGAAAAATTAGCACTTGGATATTAGCCAAAAGTTAACCCCAAATGGGCACAGCTGAACTAAAATTATGTAAAAAATTGCAATATCAGGTACGTATAGTACATTCGGCACTGGTCACCGCATCAGCCCTGCTTCAATAAACCCCATGACAGCAAAATGAAGAGCAGGAAGAAAAATGAGTAATGCTTTAAGGGCCTGACCCCTGTGGCTGCATTTTGGGTCTACCACAGAAACCTGAATCAGAAGCTATATGTTAAACAGCACTGTGCATCTTTTACCCTGACACAAACTGTGTTACGTTATATGGATCTGGGTGCAATTTAACTACATGCTGTATGTGGTAGAAAACCTGGGTAATCTATGTGCACAGTGCTGTGCAGGGAGACCAGTGACCTTTAATATCTGCAACAGAAGATAAAGCTGGCAAGGGCTGGGGAGGGGATCCAAGAGCTGCTTTCCATGTGTTCAGGAACCTTCTGCTTCACCAAGCCAACCTGGGATGGATTTGGGTTTCTTTGAGTAGATCCAGTCCTGAATGTGGGTGTTCTGAGAAGAGCTTTACTGCTTTCAACCACCAGCTCACGTCATCCTTAAGAAACTCCACTTTCCTTTCCATGTTAAGTATTTCTGGAGCACTATCTACACTAAAATCATTACACGCATATATAAATGCATAAAGCATTTATATATGAAGGCTTTAATTATCTCCCTGGCTGGTGGTGCCCAAGAGATGGTCATACGCATGTCTTGAGAGCCAAGCCAGTCGAGGTGTTAGGTCCTTGAATCTGTCTCCCCCGAAATTAGTAGCAGGTCACATCAACACCTTCGTAAGGCTAACAGGGCAGACAGATGCTTGGCTGGGGGGTGAAGGAGACATCCACCCAGGTGTACTGGTGTCCAGGACCCACATTACCAGTAGGACCAGTCACTCACTCCTTTTTATAGAAACTTCTATAAAATAAATTTCCCCTTTTCACATCCAACTCAACAGTAACTCTATTTAAGGAACAATAATTTAGGGAGAGAATGCATAAACTAACTCCCAATTTTCTTCTAGCAAAAAGGAGTAAAGAAAGATCTCTCTACGGGCAAGGTAAAAAAACGCTTTACATTTAGATCTCTTTTTTAAACCAAGAAAACTTCTTCCTGAAATCTCTTCCTCCATCTGTGATACAGAAGTAAATCTTCCTCTTCCTTAAATCTCTTTCTCCCTCTTGACTCATCTCATACATTCCTTCACTTGGAGATCCAGATTCTCATCCGTTCCAGGCCTCTTCCCATGCCAGACTCTTTGGGAGGATTTTTTTTCTCTTAGTTGAGAGCTAAATTTCTCTCTTTTCTTCTCCTTGCTTACTTTCCCAGATCAAGCCCACACTTTCCTGTTGGAGCTATTCATTTTTCTCTTGTTGCCACACTCGTGTAGGTTCCCGTTTCCCTTCTGTTGCATTCAGGTTTCCACCTGCCAGATTCCCATTTCTAACAAGTTTATTTAGATTCTTTTTATTCTTTACCCTTATTATCCCTCCTCCACTCTTTTGGCTGGTATTTTTCAGATTGGATAAACTACCCATTTCTTTCATTTCAAACACAGGCAGGTGTTTCACATGTTTTATACAAACCCATGTGCATGTGGCCAAGTTTGTATGAATATAGATTTAGATACAAGCCAAAACTTGTATTTCCAAGCAGGAGCAAAAGCACAGCAATAAATTCCCCCTTTTCACATCCACTCAACAGTAACTTTATTTAAAGAACAATAATTTAGGGAGAGAATGCATAAACTAACTCAAATTTTTCCTCATATAATGGGCAAGTGGGGAAAGGGAGAAAAAAAATTCTTCCCTTCTCCATCTGGGCACAAAGTGCCATGGAGAAATGTGACCCACACACCACGCTTTGACTGAGAACCACTGCGGTGAATGACAGCTTTCCTAATGCCTTCTGTGGCCCAAGATCCCTCTCTGAATGCTAGGACCTGACCCTGCAATGTCCAGATGCCTTTGGAGACCCGCTGGCTCTCCTCGCTACTGACAGGGTCCATTGAGGCAGGGAATCTGCTCTCCGGCCATCCTGCAAACTCCACTCCAGAAAAGCGTCAGCTGCATCCTGGACACCAAGATCCCTTTATAGGCAAAGATTATAAATAACTTGCTTTAAAGCAGCAGGTAAAATCAGTCATCATTAACCGTTTTTAATAGCACACAAGGCTTTAAAACAGCAGTCGAAGGAAAGCGTAATTAAAGACATAAGTATATATGGGAATTGGGATAGAGTACAACTCTGGGATTTGCCAAAGACAGATATTCATTTCTTATGGCTTCTTTGCTAGAGATTTCCTAGAGGACATACAGTGAATCCAATTGATCTGGACTTCAGTAGACTATGTCATATAGGGCCACATGGAAAACGGCTCTACAGGAAAAAAATAGGAATTTGTGCAAGACCTGAAAAGTATGTAAAGTGTTGATTTGTACGAAAGGAAACACATTATTTGAAAAGGAAATTCTTTGACTAAAGGGAATTACTCATGAAGCTCTTCAGTGTTGGGTCTTAGGATTCTTGCCGGGTATTCTCATTAATGACCATGACACGTAATGTAGGAAATACGCTAATAGAACTTGCTGAGGACTCCAATTTCAGAGATACTCTAAACAGAGAAGAGAACAAGGAGGTTAACGTGAGCCGGATGATCTTGAGATAAGAAGTCACAGAAAATGCACAGAAATTTGTGGTGCAAGATGTAACACTATTGCACTGGAGTGATGTGTCCAGTTGTATGTAAGGAAGGCAAATTCACAGGGCAACATATGGAAGGAAGGACTCTGGGATTAGCAGAAGAGGGAAGCACTTTCAGGAGCAGAAACCAGAAGACGGATGGCTTGCTTACAAGGAGAGCGAAGACACCCCTTGACTGCAATTTTCACACTTCTCCAGTGACAGGAAAGGAGAAGAGAGAATAAGCTAAAAACCAGCACTGGAGCACGGGGATATGACCGGGCTGAGAGGAAATCTGGGCTGTAAATTAGAAGGTTCAGTGTCAGTGACAGCCCCGCACAATGAACACACAGGCAAAGAGCCCTTAAATGATGTCAGGATGGAACGTGCACAGCTAGTGAACATTTATGGGATTTTGTTCTCTGAGATAGCTTGGCTTGGCTTGGCCTGATAGCTACTTTGCAACAGTTTGGTATTCAATCTAATTTAAATATGAAAATTTCCTAAAATGAAGAGTTTTGCTCTTGCATTGTTAATTGTGTCTTCTCCAAAACAGACCTCCATGAGAGAGGAAAGACCCCCCTCCCAGGGTGAGACCAATTGAATATCGAATATCTTGAGTCCAACGGCCACAATGCCCAATACATTAAAACAAGCAGGCAAGTTACCGAGGCAGAGGAAACGGCAGTCAGCCACGCTTGCTCTTCCCAGGTAATGAAAGATGACTGATGAATTTTTGGAACCCCAATCAAATGTGGTTTAAATGAAACAATGGGCTTAAAGTACATAGGCCTGAAAACCAGGAAGAGCCTCATGCTCTGCCTGGGAATGATAAGGCAAAAGCTCAAAGAGGCTGCTAAACTTGAAGATGCTTGTTTTGATCACCGGCCCATCAGTGAAGGACCAGAATCTCCTCCCACTGATGCCAGCTTTCACTGATGGCATTTGCACGGTCACCTGAACCCAGGCGTCTGCTCTGTCTGTTAGAAATGCCCCACGCTTCAAAGGTGAGAAGCAGCTCTGGGGCAGGACGTGCAGCACACGGAAAGGATGAGCAGGCTGGGAAGTGGGGAGGCGGTGCAGGCCTGGTTTCTAGAAGGCCCCGCGAACGGTTCGTGAGAGGTCCCAACACCAGGGAACACGTTGAGGCTCTGTGTCTGCAGGCAGGCAGGTCCATGAAGCTGTCCGAACAGCCAGGTGAGTGTCAGCAAGGGAAGGTGACAGCAAACATAATGTCCCCCCCAAAAGCCATGGAGTACATTAACACCAGTAAGACGTTAAAATCAAAAGTGAGCAGCGTGGTGAAAGGTGGTAAGAAGTTTGGTGCGAGGTTTCTTGGCACAGAACAAGTCCAAATCCCCATCTTTCCATGATTTGACATCTTAGAGGGAAACAGACGTTTTTTTCTGCTTTTAAAGAAAAAACATTCCCTGCAGTGAATGCAGCCTAAATATCCCAGCATCCTGTTATTGTATCCAGGCCAGGAAGTGAAACCGCGGCCCTGGGTCCGTAATTGGGGCCACATGGACGTCCCCGCGATCCCAGTGAAATGTTCGGCCTTCACCAGCCCAGCCACACGGCTCCGGGTGAGAGCCGAGCTCTGATACCCGAGCTGCTGCCCAAACCCTTCACCGCCAGCCTGGGCGAGTAACGCTGACCCTTCGTCTCGTCTCCCCACCTGCAAAACTGGGGTAACGGTCCAGCTCTCAGCTGCTTAGAGGGTCATCAGGGCAGGGAGTGTGTTTTCTAGAGGAACGTGCAAAAGGACCCCGATTTTGACTACGGCAACTGAGTGCTACAGTAATATTATACATATAATAGAAAAGGACCCATATTATATAAATTATTATAATCAGGAATCAGTGGCTATTCTCCTGAAAAGTCCCAGCGCTTAGAGTTTTCATGTTTTTGTTTTTGGAACAGACTAATCACTTTCACATCATAAACAAATAATGGTTTTAATAGATTCCACATTTGTGGCACTTTTACAGCTAACATGCAGCAAAGCTCTTGTCCTCCACAGGCTTTCTTTTTTTTTTTTTTCCCCCTTCTTTTTTTTTTTTGCTGAAATAGCAAAATATACTCTGTAGTAAATTAAGTGCGATTCACGTGGCATTTTGTATGAACGCGCTGTGGATGTGGCCTATGAAACAAGCTTTGTTAGAATTCTGTAGCCCTTATGTTACGTTTTTGTGCTTATACTTCTAAATATGTTTTTGCTGCAATTTCATGTAAGGAACAACAGGGGAGCCTTTCTCTGTCTGATATAACACCTATGAATTCCCATCAATGCAAGTACCAGATGGGGAGGAGTCGGATGCTGCCCTGCCATCCACGTGGCCCGCGTCCTTCCACCCTGCTCCAGGGCAGAGTAAGCGAGAGCAGAAGCCAACCCTCTTAAAGGCATGTGTAATCTTTCACAGGCGAGTTCAACTCCCGATGAACCTTTAGGACTCATAAATTAATGTCTGCTTTCCTGGGCTACCCTGCCTTTCCCTGGTGTGCTCGTCCCCATCCTGGTCTCGGGCAGCGGCTGAGAGGGCAGGAGGCAGCGATAATCCTCCGGCGGGACGAAGCTTGGGGAATTCCCGTGGCTGAGGTGGCATCGCTCTGTGGAAGTTCAGCGCTGCCACCGAACTTCCCCAATACTTCTTCTGCTGTATTCGGCGTCTCTGCATCTGTTAGAAAAACCCAGCTCTCTGCAGAAAGGCTCAGCTTAGAGCGACGCAGTCCAAAGAAAGCCTCTGTTGGATGATTTTGCTTATCAAACCCAGAAATCCCAGCTACAGAACCTCTGCTGCTGGGAATAACCCCAGCCCTTTGGGTCGTATGTGCCTAACGTAAAACATACTGGACTGAGAGGCCCAGGGAAAGGTGGTGGAGACAAGATTAATGGTTTTAACTGGGAGTGAAATCCAGTAATTAAGTAGTGACCCATGACACTTGAGAAGCAGTAACAGTTTGTTGACCACAAGAATGATTGCTCAGAGCGCCTTCTTAATGTTGTAAATGTGAAAATGATTTACAGCACGACCAACAGGGAAAAAAAAGCAAGCTAGCAAGCAGACACGATTGACATTAGTAATTGTTCCTGACTGCACACATATGTGGAGGTAAGAAAGTAGAAATACTTTCGGTGTGTAGCATGGTAGCAATATATCAAAATTACTAACAGCAAAGGACTCAAACTCCTTGAGCTGAGATGATTAAAAAGCGTGCAAACACACTTCATAACACCAAAACAAACAAGAACCCTGAAAGGGATGAAGGCTCCGCTTTCGTTTTCAGTCGGGCTTGTTTGCTTCAGGTCCGGAGCCGTGAGCGTATCAGAGCCTTGTGGACAGAGTTAAAAACAAATGATTAATACCCAGTACGAGTCTCAGTGCACAGGCTGCTCTGCTTCTGAAGAAGAAGTAGGAAGACTCTTAGGGGATTTCTGCAGCATCTGAAAGCACGAGTCAGTTCAGATTTAGCAACAGTGAGATCTCACTGGAAGTCGATAGAGAACTAGCCAAGTTTTTAAGAAGGACACGATGCTTGTCCTCCAGAGAACTTTGCTGACTGGCATCCTTGCGGATGGTGAAGTCCAGCCTTGCAGCGGCACTTTTTGTGGTCCTGAGAGAAGACACGAACATCAGGATATCCCGGCTTCCTCTTCGCTTGTAAAATAGGAAGACAATCAAGCCTTCTTCCCCTTGGCCTCAGCCGGCCCCGCTGGGACTTCACCAGGGCAGGGATGGTCTCCTGTGGCATGGCCCAGGGTCTGACAGTCTCACAGAGCAGGACGGAGGCTACTCTTTCATCCCATTGCTTTATGCCGCTACCAGGGGAAAAAAAAGAGGGTTTGTGCTGCCCAGGTGTAAAGTGGCAGAGATCTGCTCTGTGCTGTTTTGGAACTGTTCCCTTTTTTGTCAGAGAAACGGCTCTGCAGCTTGCAAGAGTTTGGTACAATGGTGATGTTTTCTCCTTTGTAAACACCCGGAGGACTGGAAAATGGTCTCCTTTCCAGACACTTTTTTGCTACCAGAACAGCAGCTTTGCTTTCCTTTTGTGAATGACCACAATCTGCTGGAGGTTTTCTGAATAGAGCAGAGCTATTCAGTGCACCCCGGGGAGACACCAAGCATCGCACCCACATCCCAGCCCTTGGGATGGCTCACCCAGATCCTCTGCAAAAAAAGACCTCATCGCATTTGGGCTGAAACCCAGGTACAAAGAACCCCAAAACCGGCACTTTTCAGGCTTGAGATTTTACGCAGCCTTTAGCCAGGTCATTAAGAGCAACATCAGCTGATGACAAATGCACAATGCCAAAAAAGAAACAGGGTCTCTGATCTTGGCAGCTGCCATGGCTGGCATTTCTTGTGCGTTGCAGTGCTGAGACCCATGCCTCCTTCCCCTGCCGGTCAATCCCAACAGCGTCGGATTGCCACAAAGCTGCTCTTCTCCTCTCTTCAAAAGAGGAGATGTAGAGGGGGCAGGAGCAGGGGTCATAATGAGGTTGATCAGAAGAAAGAGCAGGGCCTTGTTTCAAATGTAATTATTTTCATGCTTGGCTTTTTCAGCATCACTTAAGCCCTCTGTTCCACCATCTCCTGTTAAAAGCTGGTAAGTTCTGTTGTGTTTTTTAATATGGTCATAACCCCATTTTATATAGAAGGGGAAATGCTGGCTCCCCCTGGCTTTCATGTATTTTCATATTGGTGTAATTCAAACAATATGATGACTCGACTTGACGTCGTTTCCTGGCTGCAGTGGGGCTTGTGGTAATCGAGAGCTTACACTTTATTGGGACGCCTGGTGGAGCAGCAGCAAACACCACAGAGAGCCCTAATGAAGGCCAACAGTGGACAGACTGGTGGACCCAGCTCAGCAAGGACACCTCTTACCCCAGGTAGGTGCCATCCAGTTAGGGGAGCCACCCAAAAAGCTGCCATCTCCACCCAATGAGATGCAGTTGTGCAAAAGGCCCTGACAAGCACATGCAGAGAGACTGAACACAAGTCAGCTCCACTCCCACTGCAATGTTCAAGAAGAAAGTAGAGGTCCAAAGCATCCACGCTACTTTCCCAGCACCCTGGAAGCTGGCTTTGTGCCACCCCAAAGCCATTGTGAAGTCTCCTCTTAATTCTCAGAGAATGAGTAGAGTCAGTGTTTTGTTCCAGTGAGGACAAGAAGCATCTGCAGTCTGGTTTTAATTACCATTGGAGGAGGAAGGACAACCAAACTTGAAGAACTAAAGTTGAGAAGAAAGAAGTGAATAAAAAAATGGGTGTCTTGGAAGCGCAGGATGTCGGTGTGCCGTTGCATTTGTGTGTCTTTCCAGACAGAAGCATCTCAACACAACTGCATGTCTTTGTGTCGGGTGTATGCACGTCCCTGTAGACGCACACATCTGAGAGGCAGGGTTGGTAGCACAACCTATTATTAAGCTCGCCAAACATTTCCAATTATAAAGCCCTGTTTTCAATTGCTAATAACTTTGTTAAAGTTAAACCACTCGGGCTGCAATTTTCCATGCCAAGTGTCTGCCTTGGGCAGAATTTTTTTGTTATGCCTCCTTTTTTCTAGCCATCAGACAAAAAAAGGTTCAGCTGTTTCAGAGAAGATGGCTAGGGAAAATACAAAAAAAAAATCCTAGCAACTTCTTCTTGCAAAGGTCTAGAGTCCTCCTGCTTTAGAGAAAGGACTACGAATCTGCAAGTAGTGACAAATATTGCTCTGAAAACCCTTTTTATACCCAAGCAATACCTCTTACATGTCTGCGACTCCATCTTTCCCAGGCACGCTTTAGTCCGACTCCATCTTTCCCAGGGACGCTTTAGCCTTTCGCCCTCCTGCCCATGGCAGGACTTTTTGGGACGTCTCCATCACAGCCCACTGCACTCAGATGGAAGGGCAGAGAACCTGGTTTTCTTTCATCCCAACTCTACTACCAGCCATCATCCTTCCCTTCCCAAAGGCGGCCATCCTAGCCCTAACCCAGCACCCCTCTCTCCATATCCTGCACACTGCATTTTTCAGTCCCAACAAGGAATGCAAAGCAAGGTACAGCGTAAAAATATAGTCCTTCCTTATAAAACTCATGTGATGGCAAAGATATGACTTTGTCCCTCCTCCCCCCATGCAGCAGTACCTTCAGGATCCCTGGAGTTTGCTTACTTATTAATAGCACTAACATTCACATCTGTTTCAGATTGGTTTATGTGGATGGGATTTAATAACAAATATGTTCTCCATTAATGCTAGCCCTCGCTGTGCCTACATTCACTAACAGGCTTACGTATTTTCTGATCGGATCAGATGTTCTCTGTGGTTTGTTTGTCAGATTTTCTGTTTGGTGACTTTCCTCAAGCAAGTCGGGTCTGAAATGTAAAACACGCAGAGAGTAGAATGCAGCCACCAGCACCAGCAGGTTGAGAGAAAACAAAGCCAGACAGGCATCCTGCAGCCCCACTTCTCCCGGATTTACAGACTCCTGGCCTGATACACGGATATGCCAAAACACCCTTTGCCACCCCGTGGGAGGTCCGCCTTCCCCCTTGCATCGCACTCCTGGGAGATGTTGGACACGTGGCAAACGACACTTGTGTACCTCTGGGACTCAGAGAGGGCCTTCAACAGCGTGGAAATACAGCTGAAAAATTCATTCCTAGAGGCAGGTGTGTGAGGATTTCAGCCTGACAGGACTATAAACAGAGGGTGCAGAGTCCTCAGCAGTCATGTTTCTTAAAAGGTGAAGGAATCACTGAAATAATCCAGGTCTAAAACCCCTAACACCTACATAAAAGATCTAGGAGAAATGCTACAGTTCTCAGAGGATCATAAAACTGGAGATGCTGCGAAAAGCACCGGGAAGAGGGCAAAGAAAAAGGTGAGCTTGTTATGACACAACGTAAGGGTTGCTGATATCAGATAGGGAGTTGGGACAGAAGGTTGAGCCTCGAGCCCATATAGCTCAGGAATATTCAAGAGACAAAAGAAGTCGGAGATAGGAAAATCAGGAGCCCTGCAGTGGGGCCAGAAGCTGGTAGATAGGAAGCGGTAATGCAAACACAGTGGCTTCCAGCAAGGCAGACACGCTCTTATCAATGAAGAATAATGCATCAGCGCACCAAAAGACAAGATACAGAAATACAGGTGCTACCACACTGCAATAAGGATAAAACGCATCACCCCATGACAGACTGAAAACTTAAGTCCTCCTTGTAGCGGTTATTTTGAGAGACACCACCACCTCCCCCAACAATCCCTTTCCCACAGACAATTCTATTTAATTGCTGAGAAGACAAATTTTCTACTAAGCAGAAAAAGCCCAGAAACATGTTTGCTGAAAAAACACCCCTGTCTTTCGGAGCAAAAGCATCTGCCCAAAGCCTATCATCCCAGCATGGGACACAGAACCCCCAGCACAGTAGCAGCCGAATTCAGCCTGAGGCGAAGCCGTCAGCTCCCACCTCATACATTCAAGAGGCCCAGAGGGAAACCCGCAGCAGGTTAAGACACTGAAATATTGTCTGGAAAAAAAAAAAAAAAAGATGTTTTCTTTTTTTTCTTCAGGGTGAAAGCTGTTCTGCCCCCAGACAAGGTGTGCTCAGAGTCAGCCAGCAGCATTCATGAAAGAAAGATAACAGCTCTGGTGATGCTGCAAAATGTGGCCCGTTTTGCTTTCAAGCAGCTTTTGCAGCACTGAGGGTCAGAGCCCACGCACTGGTTAGAGCTGCTCGGCTTGTGGGTAACCCAACAGAAGGAACTGGAGTTTCTTGGAGAAGTTCCTTGCTTTCCTAAACTCTTGTCTACATAGGCAAGAGCAAATAGACCCAAATTTTCCCCTTCTCACCTTTTGAGTTGACCAAACACAAGCCAAGACTAATGCAGAACTCTTAGAACCATCATACCTTGGACACTGTCTCAGCTGACCATCTCTGGCCAGACTTGGCTACAGAAAGGTCCACTTTCCATGGCTGAAATTTTGCTGATCCCCTAGTTCACAGTCTCAAAAAGTATAACTGGAAATCAGGGAGAGCTGCGGTTCCTCTGCAGACCTTTCAGCTGGAGACCTTGCATGGTGCAAGGTGGAGACCATCAGAGACTGAAACAAGCACCCAGAGCCTGATTAGCTCTGCAACGAGGAACCAGCTCTGAGGTCCCTGGTGCCGGGCAGTGTGATGTGCATGGATGCTCCCACCAAAGCCATGTGCTGTGCAACAGCTTGGTCCCAGGTGAAGCACGACCTGCAGAGCTACCCACGAATAGCAGCCCATTGGGGCTGCTGCAGACAGAAGAATGTGCATCACCATGAGGGAGAACTTAACCCGGCTCCCTCATCTTTCAATTGCCGGGTGGGAGGTTTGACCTTGGGCAGCAGATCCAGGGACCATCCCACCATGCAGACGCACATGTGGACACGCAGAGGAAGATGAAGTGCTTTTGCCGGTGACCCCAAGTGAAATGGCAAGCCCCAGTTGGCCAGGGTATTCCAATAGCCACTTAGCGTTTGTAAGCTGTCCTCTGGGTAGGGTTTCCAGGCACATAGCGACACATCTTTCACACTTTTCGAGCAGGGCTATAAATTATGGCCAGAGTCCCTGTAACTTCAGCCCAATCGCTTCGTACTCCTGGCGCCTGCTGGGTTGTTGTTGTTGTTGTTACAGCTACAGCTCCAAATGGGGAACGCATGATGTACGGCTGGGAAGGGACTTTTCTAGCTGCTCAGCAAAGCGGTCACAAATAGGAAGAAACTGCAGTTTCCTACAATATTTAGCATTATATAGGCCCTCAGCAGTGCCACACTTTACTTCTTCATTTCTAGCATCCCCCTTTGAGAGCTCTACCCCACTTCATCATCATAAACATGTCAACAATCAGTCCCCGTGGAGGGCTCTGCTGTTTGTTCTTTGGCTCACATGGAGAAAGCATGTCCCCGCTCCAGCCCCCAGCGCACATTTCTCTATGCTCAAAGGGGCCGGAGTTGGAACGTGGCCATCTTGTGGCTCCCGGACCTTGATATTTAAGGAAAAAAAAAAAAAAAAAAAAGAAAAAAAAAGCAAGGAACATGAACTTGATAAATATGATCAGCTGCCGGGAACGTGCCTGAAGCCTCCTGCTGCTGTTGTTGACATCAGAAAGCTGCGGAGCCTGGGAGACGCGAGGAAGTTTTATTGTCTCGCTCCTACCAGGAGCACGCGATTGCCGTTCCAGCTGCCTGGTGCTACCCGGGCGCGTCTCTCAAGCGGCCGCCTGTCACCGAGAAAACAGGACATCAGTTCTCACCTCCTGGAGCCGGTGGCCAGGGGGAGGCTTCCCGCTGCCTCTCCCAAAGCCTCAGAAGAATTTTTTTTCACGGAAACCAGCACCAGCATGACGTTTCCCAGACTAATTTTTTTTATTACACCTGAAGCTTTCCCCTCAGCCACCTGACAGCTCTCTGGTCTTCAAGGGCTGCTAATTGGGCTTAATTGTATGGCCAGACAGGGTGCACCTGAGCACGGGGAGAGGTGCCGCTCCAGGGTGCAGCTGTGTGTTGATGCTTCTTCCTAGAGTGGCCTCAGTCGGTGGAGTGGGGCAGCCCCGGCTGAAAGCTATTTCATGTTTTAGGAAGAAAGAGGATCCAAAATGCGGTCAGCTGGCTCCTGTGAATCTGTGTTTCCCCATCTGAGCTTAGCAAGGAAGTTCAGGCTTCCTTAAACTTCGCTAATGCAGCAAGTTGGTCTATCAATCAAAGGACCGGGAGTGAACTTCATGAGAAGTGATGGACAAAAAAGAAAGCCCGTTCTAGTTAATAGATGTATTATCTGAATACTAATTCAGGCAATTGGGCTGAAAAGAGATGAAAACTCCTTTGGGGGATAGGGAATCTGAAGCAGAACAGTATTTTAGCAGGGGTATGATGAATAATTTTGCAGTGACAAGTCAAGAATATATGTCTTGAAGACAGAAATACCTGAGAAGATCCTACACAGATGCCTTTTCAGAGCTTTTTCATCCTTTTTATTTTCTTCCAGTGTGCAATGCTCCCTCAGTCTTTCAGGTCCATGGCATCAGGTATAGTGCAGGAGGGAATTATTTTCTTCAATATAGAGAGTTTAGGCACCCTGGAAGGGGCTGGCTGGACAGTTATGAAGATGTAAGCGCTCTGTATGTACCCAGAACAAGGTACCCCAGTGCTTTGCTAAAAAATATGGTGCAATGTTTGGCTGGATGAATCATGGTGAAAGAGCTCAGTTTTCATGGCTCATTTAGTCTGGGACTTCTTCAGGGACGGCCAGCAAGAATACCGATTTTGATCATTTTCTTCTGATGTGGACAAAGTTATTCTGGGATTTGGGCTGAGACTGGCTCATTTTACAGGACTTTTAAGAGGCTTCAAAGTGGTCACCTGGAAAAGACAGTTTCCAAATCTGCCTCACTCCAAACCAGCCAAATCCTTTCTCACATGAACTTCCAGCAGCAATGAATTGGGAAAAGAAAAAAAATCTCTTCAGAAATTTTTTGTTAAAATTGTTTGTCGTTCAGCGATGGCTGCAAGGGAATGCCTCCTCACCTCAAGTCTCTAACCTCTCTGTACGAAAATGTTCAGATCTCTCTTCAAAGTAAAAGGATTTTTTAAAGAAAATAGTTTTTTCTGTTAAAAAAACCCTTACATTTGGCAGAAACAGACAGTTCCTCACGAACACTATGTTTTTTTTGATGACCGGAACCCTCTTGCAGCAGTGTTCTCTTGCCCAAGCAGCCCCGCCGTAGGAATGTTAGGGGCACTCAGGTGTGAAGGTGAACTGTAAGTATCTGGATCAAGAGACAGAAAGAAAACACAAAACTAAACTTTCCTGAGTAACTCAAGGGTTTCATCTCTCCCAAAAAACCTTTAGTGTGAACTACCCCTCCTCCCTCATTATCCCTGAGACAGATTTAAATAGCGCTCTCCTTTGCAAAAGAGCTGTAAAGAGCCCGAGAGCCAGCCAACTGAGATAAACGGCCTCAGCTGAGTGTTTCTGTACAGACAACAGTTGCCCCATGAGTGACAGGTATTTCGCTATATCGGTACGCCACGCGGCAAAGTTCTTCTGCAAATGGAAGAACAGTTGTCCTTGTGCACCCTACGGGGGCTCTTCCCCCGCATCCACGGCACGCAGGGCTCCCTGTGGAGGACACGTCGCTACCTGGGATGGGCAGGAAAAGGAAAGGCACAAAACTCTTAGCTTTGGCTTCTCACTGCTATCGCCAGACTCTGCTAGTATCAGAGAGTGAAATACGGCCCTATGCCCGTTCGTATCGCAGGTGCACAAATCTAGACCTTCATAACCGTATTACTTACGACCCTGCAGTGCAGCAGCAGCCACATTTGGGGAGCGTTACCAGCTCTCCGCAGGCTTTAATCCCTGTCTCCCCACTCAGCGGCTGCCCCGGCTCCCCGTGAGTGATCTGCTGCAGGACGAACCCTCGCGCCTGAGTGCACACGTGCACCCGGTTCCAGGCAGGCACCTGCGATTCCGCACATGCCCCCGCAGAAACCTGCACCCAGAGTTACGTTACTTCACATATACCTGGTCCCTAAATTCTCTCCTGCGGTTCCTTAAACAGCCTTTCTTACCATTATGATGCTGAAAGAAAATAAACTTTCATGACCATCTTTATTATCCTGTTTAAAAACTGTTTACCACCTGTTTCATTTCCATGTTAAAATGTGACATTAATTTGGACCCGGGCTAAGCCCTTCTTTTTCATCAAATTGTTGCTTTTAGATCAACGGAGACAAAAACCTTTTTTTTTTCCTAACTACTTTCTTCTCCATGCTAGCCATGATTCTTGGCACAGATGCTTAATAGAGGAGCTTGGAGGAAATGAATAATATTTTTGATTCTAGAGAAACAAATGCCAGAAGTCAATTTTGAAAAGATAATACAGCTTCAATTGACTCCTATGTTTGTCAAGATGCTGTGACTCTGCAGAGCCCCGGTGAAAGGAAGAAGCTGTGATTTTAAACTGCATAAACTGTTGATCTTTTGCATTGTTGGGACTTTTGCAATGAGACCTGTATTAGAGTTAATAAAAATAAGGCAGTTACTCAACATTTTTTATATTGAGGGCAGCAAACGGACCAGCTCTCAGAGACAGCAGCCAACGGCTTCTAGTAAAGCCCAGTTAAATGCAATCACATGCAGCTCCTCCATCTGACAAGGCAGCATTCCTGCAAAAGTGGTTCTCCCTCACTAATCCCATCATTAAACCCAAAATCCAGATCCTATTATTTTAATTCATCTGGCAGTAATTCGCCCCGCTCTAATTGCACACCCGTACAAATTGATAAGTCGCTTCGGTCCAGCCGAAGGGAACCCAAACGCCACCTCGAAGCTGTCAGCAAAAACACACTGAGCAAGCGTTAAACGGCCCCATTTGACACGGCTCTGTGCTATACCTGCGAGTTTCCAGGCCTTGACTTGCATGATACTATAAGGGTTTAAGGTCTCACTGGAAAAAGCTCTATTTACTCCCCGGGAAGTCACACACAGGGTATTATTTTAGTGGTCTGTCAACACAAAGCTTCAATCTGACTGGGGTTGTGCCATCCCAGGCATATATTAATGAATCACTCGAACAGAAGCCGTAGCATCTTAATGCAACCATCCTTTTAAAAAATCAATCAGAATTAAATGTAAACCGCAAAACCAGTAAGTGGATGTATTGTTAAGAGGTTTTGATTAAAGCTTTTGAAATTAAAAGGATCAGACTGGGGATCAGAGAAACATACCGCAAAATCATCAAAAGAAGATGAGGAGCAGATTTTGTAGCCCTTGCTCTTGAGGGAGATAAATCAGTACTTTCTATTTGAAGGAGGGAAAGGGTTGCAAAACTTGGCCTTTGATATACAGAAAATGTTCTTAACTGTTCCTGAGTCCTTGAAGCCAATTAATCCTTTGGTGTCTCCCCTGTGAGGAGCCTCTGGCAGCAAAAGCTGCCCCGAACAGAGGTTTCTCTCCCGTGACTTGGCTGGACGTGCCAGGGCGACTCTCGGCACACCACCAGCCTGGTGACAGGCGGCCAGAGGCTGCGGCTCATCCACCTCTAACCGCTGGAAGCAGAGGAAAGGGTTTATAAAGCAGTGCTACCACCGAGCGAGAGAATTGCTTATGTTGCCTGACGGGTACAATTTAATGCTTTTATGTCATAAAACTGCTTGCATTGAATTTCTTACAGAATAACAGCAGTGTGCCATATCCTGTTTTTTACAGGAAACCTTAAACATCGACATGAATTTTTGTTTCCAATCACACTAAAAAAGAGTGAAGACCATTAGCCCTGTAGGCGCTTTAACACGGTCAAATCCTCATCCACGCCAAATCCCCACTAAAACTCCATTCTTTTATTTATCTACCAAGCCTTATGTTTGTATCCTAATTCCGTCTAAAATGTAGCCCTTCCTTGGACGTGTAGGCGTAAAAACTGAGCATCGGATACAGCCTTTGGATTTGCAGGTCTGTATATGCGCTAGCCGAGCTGAACGCAGCGCGATGTAACTGCCCTCTAGCAGTTATACAGAGTCAGCGGTTCCAGCACGGCTCATGAGGTGAATAGAGCTCTAAATCCAGACGCCAGTTTACAGATAGTCTTTCAGTTCAATTACAGTAAACTTCTCATTCTTAGGCTACCCAACAGCCACAGAAATTAATCCCCTTTGCAATATGCCTCCGCTAAACTGAAACCCAGTTAAACACAGGCTTGAAGAAGCCACCTGAATTTTTCTATATTTACCGCACATTTAAAAGTCATATTTATAAGTGACAGAGCAAAACAAAACCAAACCAAAACAAAAAGAGGTTCTCTGCTGAGAATTTATGTGGCAAGATTTGCCCCAGAGTGTGTTTTTATAGCCTGGTTATAAACCCCTGGAAACAGAAGGGTATATAATGGAAACACTGACAGATCCTTACCTAGAATATTGCAAATGAGCACGCCATAAAAATGACTAATTACAGATATTGTAAAACTCGGCTTAGCTCTCAGGCTCAGCTGCTGGGCTGGAGGAGGGAGATGCAGACAGTGATAACAGAGGGCTCGGCCTCTGCTCCTGTTGGCTTTGCCTGCGTACACATGGGGAGCTTCTAGTTTTGACCCTTCATTAACGGCCATGACCACAACAGGAAACACTTTTTATAATGTTGTGAGCTTAATGGCAAGAAGACAGTTTGCATGTCACCTGGCCAGCAAAAAACCCTGTCCTTCTTCACTCCCTGCCACAAGGCTCTGGCATATGTTCCACCCATGAAGTTCCAAGCAAGTTCCAGGTTAGTAGATCTCACCTGTCTACTACAGATGGAGCTTGAGGATGTGTTAGATCCTGTCCTGAAAACTTAGGTTCCTCTAAGTGGCTTTGCCAGGTTTATGAAGTAAGGTCTGAAGAGCAGCACAGAGGGACAAGGTGAGGAGCTGGGAGCAACCTGGATGGAATCCTTGCTCCTTGCAGGGGGGTTGGACTAGATGGCCTTTAAAGGTCCTTTCCAACCCAAACCATTCCATGATTCTATGCGTCTGTCCACATCAGGACACGTGGAAATTAGGTGGTTATTGCACTGGGGCTGGCCCCACCGAAAAAGAAGACCAAAAATAAACAAAGACTGGATGGCACTGAGCATCCATGCATCAGCAGGGGAAAGTTAATTTGGTTTACATGTCTGGAGAAGTATAGATATTGTAAGCAATGATTTCTGCATGATTGCAGGGATGGTGCACGTGCTCTGCATGTCATGGGAGGAGTCTGCACAGCTATTGCTGCTAAATTGGGAAGCTGCTCCGGGCCAGACTCCCCCATTCCAGTGTCCCCTGGGAGCTGCTCCCTTGCAGCTGTTGAGAAAGGGCCTTGCATCCTTTCCACCCGTGCTGGAGATACTAATGTCAGCTGGCAAAGTTGCAGGTAGCAGTCTCTGGGCTTGAGAGAAGGTCTCAGAAAATGACATCCTCCAGCTTTCTCGTTTCTCTGTCCTCCTCCCCTCTGGTGGGGAAAACCCCTCCTTGGAAGTGACGGTATCTCCATCACCCTCTGGGTACCTGTATGCCGGGCACTGCCTTCAGTGCCTGGTTGGGCTGGACACAGATCCCTGCATGCTGTCCCTCCAGTGCTTGTGGAAACCCCATCGCCAAGGTCACAGCAGGCTGATCTGTCTGAGATGCTGGCAGCTGTATCCATTAGTAAAAATAAGTGGAGCCGGTCAGCTTTACAAGAGATGGTTGAATTGTTCTTACGCCGGAGGGGGCCGCGATTACAATAAAGGCCTCAGCAACAACAAGGGGACAGACCCTGGCCACGGACACCCCGAAGGCCTAAAGATAAAGGGTTGGATTACACAAAGCAGCCTCTCATTATCCACTCCTTGATACTGGTTGGTAACTTTGTTTTTTAAGGAATCCCTTAATTAGGTTTTACAGTGCATAGGTTAGGCATTTTCCAGCAAGAGCTTTATTGTAATGGGTTGCACATGTTCTCATACTGTACACCAAAATGAAACTTAGCTACAGGGCATTTCCTTCCGTTGCTCTTGCTGGGGAGCAGCTTTAACCTCTTTGCAGACACAAAGCCATATTTCACTCCTGAGAGGCCACAGCAGTTCCCCACTCCCAATCACTTGGGTCATTTCAACCCTTAACTGTGCAGCGAACTTGCAAATGTGCTGCAGGGAGCCATCCTGAGGGGGCAGGGGAGAGGTGAGGCAGCGATGGAAAAGACCCAGGAGGTTAAAACCCAGCAGTGCCTCACTGCTAGCAACGCCCGGGAGTCTCCCAGGGAGGAGCCCATGGTCCACGGCTGGTGGCCACATTGCTGACCATAGCTCGACTGCTAGGGGAATCATCTGGAGAACCTCCTCCAAGGCCAGCAGTGCCGTATTTCTGTGTCACATTTCAATGCACCGAAATCAGGACTGGTTTGGAAAAAGGGTAGAAAAAAGCAGTTTCACAGGAATGAAGACATGATTCATAGGTAAAAGAGAAAAAACAGACTGGGATGGGCGGCTATTTGGATAGGATTTGTCTGCAGTCACTGGCTATAGTAAGATGTTCTCCTGACCCTGGACTCTGCAGGTGGGTTACTGAGAGCAACCAGAGCTACTTCTTGGACCGTAGGGTTTTTTCCTGCTGGAGACTGCAGTGAGACTAAAGAAATTACAACTGTACTGGGGAGCATGAACGCTGCTAGGTCACAGAAGTTACTCACGGATTCCTCCATTCAGACCACCAAGCTGATGATGCAGCATGACTATCAGAAACAAACCTCCAGCTATGACTTAAGTGTGCAGAATTTACCCCAGATTTTGTTATTCAGCCCAAAACTCGGAAACTTATTACCATCTTCCAGTACGCAAACAGTGATATCGCAGAGGATCTCCATGTGGCAGGTTCAGATCAGACAGAGACAGCTCAGGACACAGCCTGCAGGGAAGTGGTGGGATGCCTTGCCACAGGATGTTGTAGGAAAAAATAAGTTGACAATGGTTCAAAGGGCAAGTGGACAAATTCTTGGAAGAAAAAATCCTCCAAGGTATCTTAAATACCTAACTAACCACAGTGCGCTTGGTTTTCCTACAAACTTGTTCCATTGTTTGGATACCAGAGCTACAGAAATAGTTTCTCTGGCAGGTCCTCCGAGGAGAGGCTGACAACCTGCACAGCTCAGCACATCTCTGGCCAGCCTGAGGAGTCAGGGCAGGAACGCCTAATTAGCCAGGTCTCAGAAACTTCAACCCGCAGGAGAGGACTCTGCTTATCCACCCAGCAGCTTCAGCAGTTAACACAGCTGAAATACGCGCTACCCTTAAAGCTGCTGTTGAGGGATTAAACCTCGGTCCCAGAAACAGTCAGGGATGTGACAGCTCTGTGCACAGCAGGAGCCCGGCTGAGATGACATCTGCGTAAGTGTTCCTAGGAGCAGGAATTTGCAGCTGGGTTTTCCGTGGTACCCGCTCCTGTTTGCACTTGGACCTTTGAAAATCAGGCTATTAGTATGCTCACATTGAAGAAGGGAATTTATGTTGTCTTCATGCTTTAAGCCTGAATTTGTCCTGAGGGAACAGTAGCAGAAAAAACAGCCATTTATTTTTAATAGACACCAGTGTCGTTACTTAGGTCTGGTGAGCTTAAAGGATTGAGAGGTGAATGATATCATCAAGGAAGCAATTTCTTTCTTTACTTTTTTTTTCATTCATCTAAGAAAAAAAATGCCGCACAGGAATACAATACAAGAACCTTGCCATGCTTTGTAAAATCTTCCCCTCAGGACTGCAGGACTCATTTATCTTGTCTGCTGTCCCTTCCCCAAGGCACAAACTTCCCTCCTCGTGCTGTCCCAGGGACAGGCACCTTTTGTCCACCCTCTGCCTTCAGCATACACGTCGAGAAATGAGGCAGGTGATGGCAGAGGCGCCTGCAAACCCCTACATTCCTCTCTCCCCCAAAAGACGGAGAAGCCCCTCTCAGCGAAGGAGAAGTCAGGATTTATCACGAGTGACACCCCCCCGTGTCGTCCCAGGCCGGCAGCAGGGAGCAGGGCCCCCCACCCCAGGACACCTTGGGGTCACCGCAGGCCAGTCAGAGCACCTCGACTTGGCTGTGACCTTGCGGGAGCCCTTGCAAATCACATCTGGAATGTGTTTCAGCTTCAAGAGCAATAAATGAAAACACTGAACACAACAGGGTCGAGGCAATGTTGTTTGAAAGAAAAGGTAATGCTTTGACCCTTATTTGGCCCATGACATGTCTGGTTATTCCGCCAAGAACTGGGGAAGTGTGGCTTGGGGTGGGTAAAAGATAATAAGCTATTTTCTCATAAAATAATATAATTCATTTCAAGCTTCAGTGGCACCCAAGAATGGGAAATGTGACTTCCCCACGCTCCAAGCCACTCACTTTTCTTTTGTCTCCAGACATCCAACAAGCGAAGGAGAGCTCTGGTGGATTCACACAGAAACAAACAAGATCGAACAAGTTCATGCCATTTTTCAAGCAGTTTGGCAAATTCTGATTTGAGAAAAAAATAGAAAAAGACTAGTTTAACTTACGAACTATCAACAAATGGAAAACCAACTTATAGTGACAGCATCAACATAAAAATGACACATGGCCTCTCTGTCATTTTTTCTTTACTTTTCACCACCGTGGGTGTGATTTCAGCAACCTGCTTCCTAAAAGGAGTCCCTTTGGCAGGATGCGGTAGGGTTGGCTTCAGGTGCCCCCCATACCTCCCTCTCCACCGCTGCCCACAACAGCCCTCCTTGCTCGGGGTGCCTGGAACTCTGGCCACCTGCAAGAATTATTGCCTGGGCCACAAGGAAAAGTGTAGCAAGCACTCACAGCGTTCCTCCAAGGATATCCATAATCAGAAGGTATTTTCCCTTTCCTGATGTGGCAAAATCCACTTTTTCCTTAGGAAAGCATTTGCTGCAGATGAAGTGAACAGCGTCCTTCTAGATGAGCCAATGCTTGTTTTATTTTTCAAATAAAACTGGAGTGAAGCCTCTTGAACCTAAACAGTTCAGGTCTAGATTTGGAAGTCTGCCCTTGCCCAGCTGATGCCACTTATATTTCCATTTATATTTCGTTGCCAGCACTGACAGGCAATCTCTTCTATCAGGTCCATTAATTTACTGCTTGAATGAATAGTTTTCCACTTAGAAAGCTCCAAGTTGAGAGTTTTCCAGCAGCAGAGCTCATTTCAGAGCTATCTGCCTTCTCATGCCCTACCTGGCCCCACTCCGTGGATTTCTGCTGTGTCTTTTTGGACTCTTCTTGGAGGCCTCACCCCACCACACATCAGCGAAGATATGGGAAATTCAAGCCAGGGAACTTCCATCAGAACAATGTAGGGTTTTTAACTCAGAACATATTGTTGCTGTGGCTGAGAGCGCTGTCTCTCAGAGAGCTGAAGGGAACAGAAGACAGTGATGGGCACGACAGGCTGGACCATGATGCTGGAGCCATTACAGCACGGCACCATCTGGCCGCAGGGGAGAATCCCTGTCACCACTTTTCACGGGCTGCGGCTGCAGGAGGCTGCCAAGAAAGCGATGCCCCAGCTCTGAAGTTTTCGGATCTCCATGCTGTGGTCCCTGGGTAGCCACAGATTTCCACGGTACCATTCCCACCGTGTGGCTGGGTAGGTTCACAGACATGTAGCCCTCCTCACTCCATGTCTGCTGGAATTTCACCATATCCATGTCACAGTGTTGTGACTGGTTTATTGTTTTATAAAAGGATTTTATGTCTTCCGCTTCGAGCCTGGTTTGTTACTAAATGTAGGGATGGAGGGGAGAAGAAAAATGACTTGATGGAGGCTGCAGAGTGAACGCAGCACACCACAAGCGACCAGCTCCCTGTTTTCACTGCAGCAGTTTCAGGCAGTATCTCACTGGCTTTTTCTGCCTGATTTTTAAATTAAAAAAGAAAAAAAAAACCAACCCTGACCACCCTCTTGCTGAATAACTGGCTTACAGAAAGCTGTCGCTTTTCCTCCGAAAGGATTGAGAAACAGGGGCCTTCAATAGCTTCTTTGTGCAACTTAATTTTGCAGCTTCCAGCCCAAGACAGCATTTCCTGACCCGTGAGGATATGCTGCCCTCTTCCAGTCCGGGACACTGCAGCTCAGCACTGCCATGGAGACACATCTCCACGGATCTGCAGGATTAACCCAAAGAATCGGTAAGCCTCCACCCCCACAGGGCTAGTTTCTCTTAGCAGTTAGGTAATGGGTTAGGTACAATTCATTAAAAGTGCAAGGGACGAGGACTGTGTTCAAGCAGGCTCTTCCTGACCTCACGTTCCCCATCTGCCCTCCCTCCTGCCCAGTTTGCAATGCTGAGCCACTCCACCACCACACAGTAGCCCCCAACACCTCTCCTCACCTTCCCCATCATTCGGGAAGGAGATCTCCTTCCGCACCTAAAGAATCCTACAAAGAACAAGAAAATCCTCTAATATTCTTTACTAAAATGCCCTTATCTGGGAGCCTCCACCAGCACTGCCTCCAGGGTGGACAATAGGGATGAGCGAGCAGGAGAGAACACCAAGAGCCCGCCTTACCCAGTTAAGAGCTGCAAGCCTTTTTCTCCCCTTTGTGCAAGGGGGACAGATGAGGACTTTTCAGCCCCGAGTGGGACTCCGGGTTGTCACACCTGCTGCTCTCACAGGTGCCTGTGTGCCGGGAGATCCCCTCCAGCAATTCCCCTGTGCCTGCTCTTATCAGCTGCCGAAGATTAGAGGGACCTTGGAATAGAAACTTCAAGGAAAAAGGGAAGGGGAGAATTGCATTTCAAAGAAAGTGCTTGAAAGAAACCTTTGAAGGACCCTATTCAAAGGTTCATGACTTGATATAACCATTTTAAAAAGATATAAATTCCTGTTTGGATTTGGGATTGGCTCTCACCCCAGCAGGACAGAAAAGCTGCCTTCTTTGTACAAACACAGTCCCAGCACAACACAGGAGACGAGATCCATCTGATAACATCTTACATTGCTTTCAACCTAAAAAATCCAAAGGTAATATATTAAGGTAAGACCTACTCTCGCATATGCATTAATAACTTTTGGAAAAAGACATGAGCTTGTGCCCATAAGCTTTTAGGTAGTGTAAAGAGAGTTAAATGCTTGTGGGGCTGGCTGTATATCAGATATCCCAGTGAAAAACCACAGTCAACATTTACATCACTTACTACTGAAATGTTTCCACCCCAGGATTAAAAGACAGGAGTCACTCCCCAGCCAGCACGGCAGCTAAATCAGGTGGCCATGCTGAACTGAAGCCCAAACACGGGCAAACCTTGGGCACAGCTTATCTTTTTGCTGGTTTCTGATGGGGTCCAGTCCTCCCCACTCACCCCAGGTACGCACCTTTCTGGCAGCAGCATCGCCACACCAGAGCCACCAGGCCTGACAGCACCAAGATGCATTTGGGCTGGCAAATTGCTATTAATGGGTCAAATCAGCTCAGAAGCACAAAAATATCTTGTCTGTCTAATTTCCTGATACACCATTTCCTGGTGGATTTTTTTTCTTATGTTTGGAATTTTATTTCTCTTGGAAAAAAAAAATAAAATTATTTCTAGATATACTGAGGAAATAGCTGATCTTATCTACTCTATTATAGGTGACTTTTTAAAAATACTATCTTTAATGATGTACAGCCTTCCATTTACGCAAGTCTTGGTTCAGCTAAGCCCTTAGCCCCTGCCTAGCATGAAGAGCGTGTTTAACGGGATTCAGCAGGATGTATTTTTAAGGATACACTCAACCGATTTGCTGACGCAGGGCCGGGGCTTTTACCACTGCCGCTCTCAGCCCCTCCTTCCTCTTTTGCATCATGACTCCAGTTTGGCCATATCTGAACCTGCACGGGGAGACCTTCCTTCACCCTTTCACTTTCCCCAGCAGCAGCCCCTCATCCTGGCTGTGACCTTTGCCTGTTCCTGCAATTCCTGTAGGCAAAGACAGGAGTGCCCCAAGGATGCTGGGCAGTGACCCCGCGGGGAGGAGAAGGTCTGCCGATGCTGCTGAAGAAGCACGGCACGAAGAAGAAGCACGAAGAAGAGTCTGAGTCCCCGCTCCAGCCTTCAGAGCCACGGCAGCTGCACAAGGACGCCCAGTGCCCAAATGCTGGTGGAAAATCCACGTTGAGGTGCTGGACCACGGCGGCAGTGCCAAGCAAGGGGTGCAGGCTGCCCGAGCAGGGGCTCGGCAGCTGGTTGCAGCGGGGAGGAGCGGACAGTGAGTGGTTCAGCCTCTCCCCTGCAGCATCAGCATCTCGCAGGGCTGCACAACGAGAGAATCCGGGCAGAAAGCCAGGACATCTTGAGTTATATTCCTGATGCTGCCATTAATTTCTTATATGGCCTTGGGCAACTTGTATCACCTGCCAGTTTGGGTTTTTCCTTAGATAAAGTAGGGAAAATAGTTAACATCATGGATTTATAGAGCTTAAAGCTCTACAAAGAAGAGTCTGGTCTGGCTTCTCTATATCAAAAAAAGCTTTAATTTCACTCAGTTGTGCCTGAATTGAGGCCAATTGCTTATGTTTGACCAATATATATCTCTCCATCTCTTACAGAAGAACAACTTATCTTCATCTGAAACATCAAGAGATGGAGAAAAGCCAGAACTTCCCTTGGTATTTTCCCCCCTGTGATTAATTCCCTTCCCTATTGAGCATTCAAGTTTCATTTCCCATTCGAATTTTTTGGGATTCTTCTTTCAGCCACTACTTCTAACAATGCTTTTTTCTGCTAAATGAAAGTGTTCGCATGATTCGGTATTTCTCCCCGTGGCTTATCTACACTCGTTGGTGGGCAAAGGGCAATAATGGCGAAGATAATTAAAATCTGCCCAGTGCTTTGAAATATTAAGCTCATCTCTAAGGCCTATTATCCTGCTTAGTGTCAGAGGTACCACTGACAAGTACTTGACTTCAGCCTTTCAGGCGGCGTGCAGCTGCCAGAGAAAACCAAGAGTGGAAAAGTACTATCCCTTCAGAAAAACAGATGTTGCAGCTCCAATTTGTCTTCTGCCAAGACAAAGGAGATGCACTAAATTGATCTTTTGTAAAGGATTTTGTTTTGCTTCCAAGATTAATATCACAACAAACTGGGAGGCACCATTCCTCAGGGTGCAATGCTATATTGCAGAACTCAGCCTAAATACCCATGCTGAGCATAATTTAGTTAGTCTGAAACTATGTCTGTGGAGGGGGAGATCAACTTTTTCCATCCAGTAGCACGTTATCTAAATAATCTCTCTATCTCAGTATACAAAGGCTGACCACTCAGCTACAAAGGCAGGCAATAGCTTCTAGGCTTGACACTGCTCACCAAGGAATGCCAGTGGTGGTCCTCAGAGCCCTCACTGGTGGCCTTCATGGGGCTGCTTGGTCACGCAAAAGGAAAGGAGGAATGAAGGGATGGGAACGATGACCTGGGCCGTCCTGTGAGGTGATTGGAGGGCTCTGACTGGAGCCAACCATTTTCACTGGCCAGAAAACTTCACCTCAAGTCACGCAACTGGGTAAAGGACATCCAGCCAGGGCTCCAGCTCATGGGTAAAAAGTGACTTCTTGCCACCTTTCACAGAAAGGGCGCTCTCTTTATCACAGACCAGAAACTCTGCAGTTTATATGCTGGCTTTTCACCCTAGGATCATGTCTGCTTGTCACCATTAATGGCATCCTCCTGCAGTTCTTTTTGCCCCTTACACAAAGTTCAGCCCCTTTCCCAAACACACTGGTCCCAGACGTGGCTATTCTTCCCATGCTGACAGGAACCATGACATGTCTTCATCACCCACTGCTGCCTTTCTCCTCAGCAGTATTTGCACTGCAGCAAAAGGACTAAAAATCTCTACTTGTACAACCTGCTCAGGATGAACAGCGGCGTATATTTTAAACACGTTGATTCAATGCTCCTAAGGACAACAAATCGGCCCTGATTTTTTTCACATGGCATATCCAATTAACAGATGGAAACAAGCGCAATCATCAGGTTATGGTATTCTCTTTCCACACTTCTTTATCCGTCTGAATAACTGCAAATAAATTCCATGTACTTGTTTCACCAAATCTCTACGCTATGGCAATTTGTGACCAAGGTCTACACATACACACACCCCCCAAGGTATAATGGATCAACAAAAATGACTGGGCAACACAGAGCTTTAAGGATTGCTTTTTTTCTCTGCACTGTGGGAAATCTTTTACAACGGTGGAGAACACATGTAATGTACTACCTCAAGACAAGAGCAATTCTCACTGGTGCGTGGAAGTGCTCCTGAAGCAAGCCGACCCCTTTTTTGCTAGGGCTAGTCTACACAAGGAAGTTTTGCAAGCCTCATTATGTCAGCTAGGAGTGTGAAAAAACAAATACATCATGCCTACAAGAGACAGAGCTACGCCAACAAAAAGCCCTGGTGTGGATGCTGTGCTACAAAAAGAGGGATTATTTTGTTTTTTCTTTCTAGTACAGCTAATTCTGTTTGGGTAGCTCTGATAAACTACACCAGCAAAAGAAACCTCTTGGCTCGAATAACTGTGTTTCCAGCGTAGGTTGCCAGTCGGGCGATATCTGTGTGTCAGCACATTCCTCCTGCCGGAGAGGAGAGACCTAACACTGAATTCTCTGAAGTCTTTACCTGGGATAGAGGAAGGCTAAAAGAAGGATCAGACTATTCAATATATAAAAGGACGCCAAGACACAGTGTGGTGAGGGGGAAAGCTCCGTCTCTTCCAAGCCAAATGCTGGCCCATCAGACAGCACATTCCTGCCTGACACGTGCCCTCTCGGCTGCAAAGTGAGTTTCTTGTCAGAGACGATCCCCAGCTAGAGGGCCACTCTGTGATAACATGCAGTCATTCCTGGGCTTCTGGCATGACCCACTGCCCACATCAGGCTTCTGCATCATGTGGGGGTTTATAGTTGGACCTCAAGGGTTTTGGTCCTGCCTGTTGTGGGCACAGCGGGTTGTGAAATGGCTACCCAAGGTCATCGCTACACCACGCTCTGGGGATGTGATGGCAGAAAGTGTTTCTTTTAACCTAGAATCAAAACAGGGTCTCTCTGATTTTACCTAGAGGCTGCAGACAAGGTACACTGGACATACTCAGGGCATGCGATTCACCTTTCCCTCCCACTGCTACTGAGCCTAATGTCTGCCTAATGTGAGCCTGAGGTACTCCCACAGGCGGGATCCCACCTGCTGTAGTCATAAGGCTGACTGCAACACAGCCAGAGCCAGAGCTCTCCTACAGGGCAGGTTAATCTGAACGACCCCATGCCAGGTATATACTGCCACTCATTGAAAATGGGCATCTGTGGGGCAAGATGCGTCCTTCTCCCCTGCCCTCTTCTGCAGCCCTGCATAAGTAACCTGTGAGTTAGGTAGGTAGGTCTCAGGTAGGTCTCCTACCTCAGGTAGGACAGTCTGAGACCCTCTCCGTCCTTCCTGCTCTGACCACTGCGCTCCCCTCCAACACCACAGGCAATTTCAGCGCTCCATTTAACAGGGCTTCAAGGCTGTGGCCAGGGCCCCTTCCTTCGCATCCTCTGGAGCAGCAAGTCCCACCTTTTCCTTCTTGCAGAGCTGCGTTGGCTCGTTGCCCTCGCAAATCCTGGGAGGGGGGGTTGTTTGTTGGGCTTTTCTTCCTTAATCAATCCACAGAAACTAGCTTGCATGAGGCTTTGTGTTTCTTCAGAGCGAATTCCACAAGCAAGGTGTAAAAGTAATTAAGGCACCAGGCTTCGGCTTTCTGACATTGCAATCAATGAGCTGTCCCCAGGCAGCCACCTGCACAATGAAAGCCCAGCAAGCACGGGGAGGCGAGGGGGGAATCTAAAATCCGCGGCTTTTAGAAAGCCACATCATTTCTCGGTCCATCTCTCTGGGGGCCAACAGATAAACAGCACTGCCCCAAGGAATTTCCTTCCTCCGAAGGTGGGAACTGGCCGAGAGCAGCCACGGCCTCCCATCCTCCGATGACATCAGCTTCCTCGGGCGTGGGGCGAGGGGACTTCAAAGCAGGAGGTAGGGGACAAGCCCTCCTGTGAGAACCAAGAAGGTCTGCCTTCTGGCCTGAAGGCCATACGGCGGAGCCCCGTTGTCAGCGGTTCACCCCAGCATGCCCTGGAGAGATAATAAAAAGGGGAAGGAAAGCACTGGGGCAGCAGAGGCAGCCACGCAAAAGTGGCTGCAAGAAGCTGCCGTTCCAGTTACCCCGGCCAAATGGTCCCAACACAGCCCCATCTCTGCCAACATCTGAGCTAACCCATGGACCTGCCTTGCCAAAAGGCCACCGTTTTCCTGGGGCTCGTGCCCCCAGGCTGAGCTCACTGCGAATTTTCGGATGCCAAATCCAGGTTACCCTTCAATGCAGTCTCTGTCTAATGATGCTACGTGCCCTTCCTTCCCCCTACAGCTTCCTCTACCCTTAAATCTTGAAGAACTGTAAGGTCTTTTTAGTCCCCAGCCCTATCCTAAGTTTTATTGAAATTTGGCCAAGAACTTCCTGGGGGAAGAGGAAAGAGAAGGGACTGGCAGGCACACACGGTTGACACTATGTTCACATAAGCTTCATTTCCTTAGGAAACCAGGCTAAAAATAATAGTCAAAAACGTTGGGCAATTGCCTTCAACTCAACATCTCTCTCTAGACAGGAAGAAAGGAAGGAATTAGCAGACTGTAGGTTATATTTCAAGGTTTGTCTACATGATTTGAAGCATAGAAATTAGGAATGAAATTAAGAAGATATATTAGGTCGTCTTGCCCCCTCCCTGGGGGAACAAACCCACAGCTGTTTCCCTTAGCATATTTTTTAGTGAAGTGTGCAGCCCGGTTTCAAATGATCCAAATGATGGAGCTTCCATCAGTTTTCAACAGGGACCCATTCCTTTGCTTACATATCTTTCCTTTCCTTTTTTTTTTTTTTTTAAGTTTCACCTTCTTTATCCATTCACCACATCATCTCATCATTTCTAGCACACCTCTTAATTGTTTTATAAACTCACTAGAGTAGAAAGGTAAATAGAAGTGTCTACGCATGCCACCTACATACTTCAAATAGCATCACAGGGTTCACTTTGCGCTTCTGGCTGGCTGAGAGGCTTTTATTCAATATGGCTTAATGTTTTAACTGTGTTTTTCCGGAAAAAAAAATGCCTTTGATTAATAAATTCCAGGGTTTTTTTTTTCAGTTTGAGTTTTTTTGGACTTCCAACCCTGGCCTCATTTCAGCTTGAAGGGCCCAACCCACTCAAAATATCTTCCAGAGGGTTTTCTCACTCCCCTTGACTTTTCTACTTTAGTTTTCTGTTACACAATTAAAAACTATTGAAAGGGAGGGGTTACTTTAATATGACATTATTCCAAGAAAATAGCTCTCCTTTGTTAACCACAGGGCTGCTTCTATCGTACAACAGACTGTTGCGTTTCAGCAGAGAGGGCCCTATAGATCTGGCGAGATTTATCTCACGCTGTACGCACAAGTCCCCAAGAGGAGAGGGTCACACTCTGCGTGCAGGCTATCAGTGCTTTCTGGGAGCGTTAGGGCACACCGTATTTCCCAGGGAACAACTATGCCCCAGCCCTGATTATTAACCACTCAGCTTAAGGCGGAGAATCATGGAATCGTTATGCTTGGAAGAGATTTTTAAGATCATCATGTCCAATCATTAACCCAGCACTGCCAAGTTACTACTAAACCACGTCCCTCAGCAACACATCTACATGTCTTTTAAATACCTCCAGGGGTGGAGAAACCACTTTGCTACTTGCAAGAGCCCCTTCCAAAATGAACTGCAGCGCAGCGGGCCCGAGACTGCCTTTCTCCCCAACACTGCTCATCGCTCGCACGGTCAGAAGAAAGCCAGCGATGGTCTGACAGCACCATCTGCTGCTCCCCCCCCCTGCCAGACAAGGAGGCAGCAGGCACCCCCCACCACGTGGCAGCCTGGGCAATGCCAAAGGCTTGAAGGGAGTTAGGACCTACCTAGGGGAATTAGGATGTGGACAAATCACTCACTGGCTGCAGGACAACAAGTTAAATTAACTAGTTAAATTAACTACTTCTCTCCAAGCTACGTGTTTGGAGCAGGTCTGAATTTGACAGCAAAAATCCATCTGCTGACCCAGCACAAGACTGAGGAGGTACCCAAGGATGAATTAGCGCTGTCATATACAGTTGACAGAGAAATATATTTCTTTTTGCTACTTTGCAGCTATATAACATGAAAAAAACGCTGTGAGGTATAATCAGCTTCAGCTTCCTCACCCTAAGCACAAACACACAGAGGCTTTGACCAAAACCCCCATCTTCAACATGCCTGGTCCACATTCAGGAGAAGACGTGAAGATGTGCGAGTAGACGCAGTTTTCTTGGCCACACTGAGGGGCCCGTTTCACAGGATTTTATAATGGTTTCTGGTATACTCACACCTCCCTGATGGAGAGCAGCACATCCACGGCTGCCAGCAAGCACAGCGAGGAAACATGCACATATTTGAGATTCGTCCCTCAGCAATTCCTGGATTCCTTCTGCGCCTCATAACCTCGCAAGATCCACCACGGCACCCGTATTTCTGTGCCTGATCCCCTGTTAACAAATACTCCCTGTAACCGGGAACTGCTGGGAAGACAGAGAAAGGCTGGCTCTGTAGGTGGGATGGAGACCCGCATTGGGACTGTTTTCCAGAGCATTTATGGATCTTGAGGCCTTCACAACCCTGCACTGCAGAATTCCCACGGGTCCACGTCCATTCCCTGTACACACATCTGACCACCAACTAACCCCACTGTTGTCCTGAGCCTCCTGCTTCACCCAGCCCCGTGCTACACACAGTTTCCATAAAGCCAAGAAGCAGATTCAAGGCCATATTAGGCACAGTTAGAGGGTACTAAATGGAGGTTCCAAGAAGTCTGAGCCCTTTCCTGAGCGCTGACGGCTGCATCTGAGTCAGCCTCGCTCTCTGCCGTTCTCTGCTGAGTCACTTTATCCCGAAGCATCGGCAGCAAGCGGAGAGCGAGGAGGAGGAAGAAGCAAGGGAGCAGAGCCAGGAGAGGGTGCGTGGCAGGAGCAGAGGGCACCAGCCTGGACCTCGTCCCAGCTCTTCTGACGTTTGTGTTACTGGTGGGAAAAGTACTCTGAAAATACAGCTTTCGGTGAGGGTCAGGCACCGAAAGAAGGACCACAACATTCAAGCCCAAACAGAATATTTGGGGAGCAACAGTGTTGTACCAAACTGAGAGGAAGAACTGTACTTTGGAGCGGATTTATGCCAGAATATGCATGTGTGTGTGTGAGCATGTGCGCACGTGTGTACGAGCACTCTGTGCGCACGAACCCCCTCGCACATGGTTTTGTTTGGGCGAGGCATTTTGGCAAAGTCAACAAAAACTAATTGCAAACAAACTGCCTTTATCTTCAGCCCCCGAAACAGCTGCTTTCAAAGTTGCACCAGCAGGAGTTAAAAGCATCACTAGCTGTTGCTACACGACCCGGTAATTTCGGATGCTATACCTTCCGCTCCATCGCAGTGCTTTCCGTTTGCTGGCCAAAACGAACACTGAGGCGCTGAGAGTCTGTTCCTCTACTTATTCAGGGCTCAGCACCACTTTTCAGGAGCACTATATAAATTCAGAAGTTGCCTGAAATAATAAATAACTGTGACAGGTACAGAAACAAAGCCTGTAGCTCTTGGGCTAGTGTTTCCTCCTCCGGAGAGGTTTTTGTTCCCTCGTGTCTGCAGGACAGAACATTCCAGCGATGTTTCAACACTGATGGGCCCTCAAGCCTCAGCCAGGAGAAAAGTCAGCTTTCTGGCAGAAAACCCTGACTAGCTCCTGGAACCGAGCGAAGCAAAGGAGAAAAGATGAAATACTTTGTTTATCATATCATGACATCACCATCATCACTGGAGAAAAATGCAAGTTCATCTTTCTTTCCCGGGATGGTCCGTATGACCTGAATCATGAGCGCTGCTGGATAAAACAGCGGTATCCGTCCCCCTCGGCAGAGAGCCCTGGGACCACAGCATGGGCATCAACGTCGATCTCGTGGCCACTGACTCCGACAGGGTGCAGATGCAACCCAGAAAGCTCCCAACGTTGAATTCCCTTTGCAAGATACGAGCCCAGCAGTGATGTTTTTCCTCTTGGGTTGAGCCCAAATGTGCACACAGAGGCACTCACTTCTTTGTGGCAAACTGTACCATCACCCGGGACAGTGTACGGAGAGAAAAGGAGGGATTTCTGCCTCCGTGGAAAAAAGGAAGGATTTTATCCAGAAAGTCTTTGCATCGTCCACTGCTTTAATTGTTCGCAAGTACTGGCATACAGGGCAGGGGAGAACATACTCAGGGCTTTACAGAAAGTAAATTATTTCCTCCAGAGGAAACAGTCACTTTAACAGGCATCTGTCACTCCAAGTTGTGGCTCTCTGGAAAGAACCCGCCTCCAAGGAAACGTCTGGCTTAATTCAAACACGTTTAGGTTCTCAAAGTCTTTTTCATGGATGGTTTAATCTCCCTCCTTTCGCTTCCCTTCTACCCCTGTCCCCCCAAACTTAATTTTCATTTTTAAGTGCTCTGCTATTTTCTATGTATCTGTTTCTGTTCTCTGATAACTGGGCAATTGTTGAAGACTTCACGGGACAGGTAAAGCCAGGATACGCCAGTACACCACATTTTAGCTGGTTTATTTTTTCCCGGTTTTGCTCCCATGGCCTCCCGTCCGGTTAGGTCCATCAAAACCAGTTTTAGGCTTCATGACAAAGAACCCGGTTAAAAGGAAAAGGGCGGGTTTTCTACCGGAAAGAGGGGCCACTGCTCTACTCCAGGGGTAAAAAATGTCTGAACGCGTGAACTGCTGTGACAACCAGAAATGCAGGAAAAATACAGTGGTGGATGGCAACGTAGCCGGCTGAGACGTCCCTACAGTGAGGTCTTCCTCCATCCAACTGGAACTCAGATTTAGTTGTCAGAAAGCTCCAGTAAATCTCTGTACTCACATAAGAGCAGAGTCAGGGGAGTGCTTTACCGCCCTGAAATGGAATGGAAAATCAGAGCTTCAAAATCCTTGCAAAGGGATCATCTCAGGAGGGGAAATGGCATGGATCAACTGAAATGCTCATTCTGGTTTTAATGCTACAGACAACAGCAAAGCAAGATAAAACTGTAAAAAAAAGCCACCCAGACCTCATGCTTTCCATTTTTCAAACCACTTGGAAAAGTTTTCAGGACCGGGAGATTTACTGAACTGACCCTCGTACATGCAGACAGAGACAGGTTATCCTAGATTACCATCCTCTGATTGCAAAAACCCAGTTAGAAAATTCATGACCAGACATTTTCCGTAATTGCAAACTGCAAGAAAATGCCAAATCAGAGCATAAAGAAAAAATCCTGGCAGATTCCCACCTGAATAAAAATCAATGCTTTAAAACATTAATTCAACAAGATGCTGCTCCTGTGGAAGCCACAGATCGCTCGTTTCAAGGCACTGGCAGGAGCCCGGGCAAATATGTGTTCAGTGGGAACAGCACCCAGTGCAGAGATACCACAGCCCTAAGCCACGTGCGCCAGATGGAATAAGATCACTCGCCCTCTACAGCACCCTTTTTAATGGGATTGGAATAGAAAACCTCTATTTCCACCCTGGTGCGCTGAGTTTGTCCGGGAAGCGAGCAGAGCACCCAGCGCTGGAAGGACCGGAGGGATCTCAGCAGACACTGCTGTACACCCTCCCTGTCCACAGCCTTGCACCAGCCCCAAACAGCCCCAAATAACCTGAGACTGTGCCTGCAGACCGGCAGAATAATTCAGAAACACCAGCTGAAAAGGCCATTCCTTTGTGTGAATTCAAGGGGAATTCGTTCCCTCCAAGGGCCAGTAATTCATTTGAATGTTGACTCAGAGATGACATTATGGGCCTGTCCTTCACAATTCCTCCAAGCATAATTTTGGCCTCAACAGTTTCTTTAATTGAATCAGAGTTAGATGGGAGTCCACCAGCACTTCATTTTTATTTTATTTTTATGATTCAATTTAGCATTCAGTTTCAGTTGCAATCTGATTTTATTATGGTTGTTGCTAGCGGAAAATGTATCCACCTATTACTAACACGACATAAATTCAGATGCTGTCTTAGGAAACATTCTCACACGTACGAGCGTTAACATTTCATATATAATATGCCTACTTGTTGATAAGGCTTGCTGCATGACTCAGTGCCACGACCTTTCCAGAGGAAGTATTGTTTCAGTGCATAATATGTTAAAAAGGCAAAGAAATGCAACCTTTCCCATTGCTGTAACACGTGGTATCTGCGGGGCATATCCTCCGAGAGGCGAAGATGATTCAACCATGCACCGTGCACTTGCTCTAGCAGGAATGTCAATTAGAGAATATATTCCTTCACCAAGGAACTGGTATCCACATGTCTTCATGACTTTTTTTTTGGTATGAATAAAGGACTTCATTTCACCGATCTAATTTCCCTTGCCGTGTATATTATAGGTACTGAAATGGTGTTGCACCCTCGAAGTGGCTGCACTTCACTATTTGTTAGCTAAAGGCAGGTAGAACAGATGTAAGTTTTTAAGGCCAGGCTGGACGGGGCTCTGAGCAACCTGATCTAGTGGGAGGTGTCCCTGCCCATGGCAGGGGGGTTGGATTTAAGGTCCCTTCCAACCCTAACAATTCGATGATTCTATGATTCTAATATTTCCAGAAGACTTGAGTATTCAGGCTGCAGTGTCATCACATCCCCTTAATTTCAATAAGAAGTAAACTGAAGCTGTGATTATACCTTGGAGGAAACTTTCCAGGCAGCGAGGATGGTAGAGGATTGCATGGGACAGCCTGGGTAGGTGCGGTGTCTCCATCACCAGCCTGGAGCCAGGACTGATGTGGGTTGAGCTGGTCTAGCTCCACAGTTGAGAGACGGGAGGAGGTGACATTTTCGGAGGGCTTTTCTAGCCGTGCGATTTTACACTTACACCCAGGATCTGAGTTCTGGGATCTACCTGCAGGAAGCACAAGTTATCAGTCACGTCTATGTTGCTGTATCATAGAATCATAGAATGGTTTGGGTTGGAAGGGACCATAAAGATCACCCAGTTCCACCCCCCTGCCCTGGGCAGGGACACCTCCCACCAGACCAGGCTGCTCAAAGCCCCGTCCAGCCTGGTACCGCAGCAGCAGGCACTGCAGGAGCTGCCCTACCCAGTGCCCCGGCTGGTTTTCCGTGCCACGTTAAGCTCCTCGCTGCTCCGGTCAGACCGCGATCTAGTGCAGAACTGCCTGCTTTCAAATTATATTCACTGCAAGAGATACCAAGCACATCAGTCCCCATTCAAAGGGCCGCAAGGCAGACCACTTCTGAACAGAGACAAATTTAGAAGAAATTTAGATTTAATTAATTCTTTTTTTCTGATCTAAGCTAAGAGCTTTTGTGACATCTGAAACTTTTATCAGAGTTGACAATGGTATAAATACCATCCTGCCAGCTCCTAGAGTGCTAGCAAACAATCTTTCATCAACAAAATGAACTCTTACAGACGGCGCAAGATATAAACACCCATATGTAATGCACATTCTCTGGACCGGGTCCACCACTAGCAAAACCCTCCTGCTTCCCTGGAACCAGCAACACAAACTCCCTTTATATGTCTTAAGTGTCCGCAGCACAAACAATAACACATTAGCATGCTCGTGACACCGCTGTCAAAATAAACAGCTATTTATTAACATTCTGCAAGGCATTATTTTTTAATGAAATCAATCGAGCAATAATGTCAGAAAAAAAAAATATATCCCTCTGCCCCAGAAAACAGCATCTCCCTTTTACTTAAGACAACATCTGGTGCAGATAACAGCTGCCAAGGGCTAGAGCTAAGAGGAATAGTGATTGCTGTTGCTTGGTGGTTGCTTGAGTATTTTGGAGAACAACATTTTTTCGGTGTATGGTATCACTGCCAACTATTCCCTGGGATCCCAGGAGGACGAAGCATTCCCTTTCTGCTCTTACTGGGTAAACGGAATAAAGGCTGAACACGATGCTCGCTCTTACCAGTCAAACCTGCACTAAATATAAAAAGATATGAAAAAGTGCCTCCTCCTCTGTCTTTCTGAGGTGAAAACCTCCCCATCTTCACGCAGGGAGACTTTTGCTGCCTTTTGTTCCTGTGGCTAAAGCAAATTTAAAGATACCGAGGAACCTCTTGAGAAAACCAAGAGAGGAAGCTTGAATGCAAAGTGAACTTACAAACAAAAAGCTATTTTTAGCGTTGGGGGGAAACTCAGCATTGGACAAACAATACAAGGAAGTTTCAGACACTGACTGCTAGGGAGAGCTAATATCCCCTTGCCGCTGCCCCACCTAGTCTGGACACGGGAATGCTGCTAAATTCTCAGGCTTCTCACCACCCCCAAATTATCCACCTTCCCCTTAGCGTGGTGCAAAAGTTCAGGGCTTAGGCCGAGAGCCACCTGGTGACCTTGGCTCATGCACACAACCTCACCCTCCCGCTGGCATGGGTGATTTGAGGTCACAGCGTGACCCTGATGGGACGGTGGGCTCTCTGGTGTCGATGGGCATGGGTGGTGCGACTTCCATCTGCAGCACCGCCAGATGTGGTGGTAGAGCACAGCTGGAAGCACGCACAGGGCTGAGGCCAAAGAGCGAAGGAAGGGCCTTGTGTACCTCAGGCGCAGAGTAAGGACAGAGCAGCTGGGCAGAAGCAGAAGGAAGAGCATGAACGGCCTTGGGACAACCCAAAATGGACCTTCCTAAACACAGAGCAAAATATCTAGCTGTGCTTCTGCCCTTCATACGCCACTGGGCCCCAGCACAGTCTCTGCAGTTAGTCAATGGAGTCGCACCGGTGCCCAGCAGCTGGGGACCTGGCTGTAGATTCAGGACATAACAATAATGCTTTGGCTGTCCCCACTGACCCTTCTTTTCCTCCTAGCAATTCTGCTTTCCAAAAAATAATACATTTTTCAAGCAATCATCAATATACAGGTTCTTTTGGGGTGGAAAGCTTTAACACAGGAGGTTTTTTAGCCTATTCACTTGTTGTTCTAGCTGCATTCCTATTTATTAATTTGCATCTGGAGCGAGTAGTAGGTAGTAGGAGTCAACGTGGTCAAGAACAGCCTGTCTTCTGAGATCAGTGAAATAAGACTACACGTGAAGGACACCATTTCCCTTGAAACCAATCCCAGATCTTTGTATTGCCCAGAGACCTGAACCAGTGTTCCGGGGACAGAAGATCCTGGGAAAGTAATTTCATGCAGCAGACACAATTACGCTCTTGCTGTGAGCTTACAAACACTTAAAACAAGGCTTCGATGGACAGAGTCTATCAGAAACTGGATGCAAGGTGGAACTGTACAGAAAAACAGAAGCTATACAAGATTGCTCAAGTCCTTATCTGTCCCTTTGCCTATATAGACTCACAAGAGGTCAGTCAGGGACATTTTGTAGATCTGCCTGTCAGTGGGAGAGAAGGATACTTACTGCATTGCAACAAGCTGAGCCTCAGACAGCAATGTGCCCTTCCAGGGACAAAGTCCAACTCCCTACTGGGCTGCAACAGCAAGAGCGTAACCAGCTGATTGAAGGAAATGGTTCTTCCCCTGTATTTAGCACTCGCGAGCCCAAGTCTGGATACTGCATCCATCTTTGGACTCCCCAGGACACAACACTGGCTAAGGGGAATGACGCAGTGAGCCTGGCTTTACCTGTCAAGATGGTCTGGGGTCAAAGCACATGGCATGAGAGGAGGGAACTGAGGCTTGTTCAGGCGGGGGCAGAGGCAGCAACGGGGAATCGCAGCTTCCAGTACATAATGAGTGGTAACAAAGAAGATGAAGCCCGGCCTCTCCAAGATGCGCAGCGAAAGGACAAGTTGCAACGAGGGCGATTCAGATCAGGTACAAGGAAAAAGAATTTTGCCCTGAGAGCGGTCAGCTCTTGGACAGGAACTCAGAAACCTTAGATCCATGTTGTTTTTCAGTGAGTCTTTATAAGCTGGATAGGAAAAGGTCTCTACACCCATCAAGCACTCGGCTCTCGTTGGTTGCTTTAGGGACACTAGAATATGCAGGCACCTGAACGCTTTTGCCTAGTGTGCTCCAGAAGGCCTGCTCTTTCTTCCAACGGCACTTATGCCACCGAATCACTTAGTCAATTTTCAAAGAAAGTCACCTTTACTTTTGGTTTCTGAGCCTCTACTACAGGCTTTTTCATATTGCTTTGCTCCACAGGTATTTTGTCCTTGTCTTGCTAAATATCCCCTGGGTGAAAGGACAGGGTTGTTCATTGTTGCTTCTTGCTAAATAATTTCCACGTTTTTTAGTGGTGCGGAGGGCACTCATTGCAAAAAGCCTCCAAAGAAAGGGCAGGAAGAATTTAGTTCTGATCTGGCTCTTGGTTCCGTCGCAGGGTTGGTCTGTATCCGCAAAGGGTTAAGGATTAGCTGATGGAAAACATTTGAGAGGCTCTGATAACAGAGCGTACGCAAACAGTGGGGTCAGGCTGACAACGCTGCTGGTTACACACTGCAAATCACCAGCTGTAGCACAGGCAGTACCAGCCTCGTACCCTGCACGACGGTTCTGCTTCTGGGCTGCACTGACTCCCTCCTGCAATAACTCACCTGTCACTCCCAAGAGTACTTTGGGATCTCTTTCTTCCACCCACCAGCTGACAGGTCTGTAGACTCGCACCCCAGTGTCCCCCCAAACCTCTGCCCACTGATATCACACAAACCAGGGGTACCCGCTGTTTCAGAGCAGGCACTCAAGAGTCCATCACAGCCAGGACATTTGATGGAAATTGTGCACTGACACTGAAACACTTGGTTGAAGATTTGTTCAGCTTTTTGAGAAGAGAGACTGCTTGATAGGGCAGCGTGAGTGAGCTCTCAAAGTATGCTAGCAACCTGATTTAGTGGGAGATGTCCCTGCCCGTGGCAGGGGGGTTGGAACTAGATGATCTTTAAGGTCCCTTCCAACCCTAACAATTCTATGATTCTATGATTATAGCCGAGCACAAAGATGCTGCAGCCTGAAAACTAAAATACCCTGTGAAAGACAAGACACTCGCTGTCTTCTGCCTGAGTCCATGGGTCTGTAATGTAGCACTGGCTCGAGACATAGCAACGTTCCTTATGGGGCACCTGGGACCGCTCCATGCACAAACGTCTTTGCACAGCCAGGACCAGCCTCACGCCCCGAGGAGCCCAGATGTGGACACAGCTGGCACCCACATCAGGAAAGGCTCTTGAAGTGGCTGGGGAATTTGACCAATGTTGAAGTCGAGAGTGGAGTGGAAAAATCCCTTCCACTCTGTCTTATGCTTAAATACTGAGACTGCACCTCACTCCTCTCTGTTCCTAAAAGAAATGAGTGCCACAACCATAATTAAATGCAGCTGCCGTTACACAGTGCTGGGGATATGGTAAAAACTGGTGTTATTATGTACACATACTTCACCTCTGGGATTAAACTGCCTAGTTTCCTTCCACTAACATTCAAAACTTACTCTTTCCCATCTTCCTCCAAAGCTGAGCACAGCGAATGGTTCAGGTACGAAGCAACCTAACGGCATTGACATCGGTGAGAAAATCCTGACCCACACGGTGCCGTGCTGATTCACACTGCTTCACTAAGCTGAGGATCAAACCCAGGAGCGTACAGAGCCCCCCTATCACAGAACTGACACCTCATCTCCCGTGACACTATTTGCTTCTTAACCCAAGTGGTACCTCCAGAGCCCACGGGTCCGTGCCTACAGAAGGTGAGGAGGCAGCAGCCGCCGTAGCCTGCCGGGGTAAGGAAGCAGGAATTGAGGAATTGTTAGTGTGGATCAAGTCCGTGGCCCGTCTAGCCCAATATCCTGTCTCAGATGGTGGCCAGCACCAGATGCGTCAGAGGAAGGTGTGAGGGACCCCGTGTGAGGCAGATGTCATGCCTCACTGCAGCCTGCCCGACTTAGGGAAAGATGAAAACAAATGAGTTTATAACCTTTTGTCAGCCTGTCCCAAGGATGTAACTTCACAAATATTTAGGTCAAATGGGGCACACCCTGTGCTGCACAGAAAGAGAAAAGAAGAAAACCCAGTGTTTCAGCGCTTGGATGCCATACTCTGTGTGCTAGATAAGATAAAACAGTGACAGTCACTTGCTATCGCTGTGGACGCTGGTCTACTGGCTCAGCCCAGGAGCTAACGGTGGCTTAGGACACAAGTGAAGTGAGTATTGCAGTCTCAGTGCAAGACATCATTTCCCATCTGACAGTCACAAAAAAAAATGTAGCTAATCAAAGAAAAAGAAGTATGAAGCTAAGCTAAACTAGGCGCCTCTCTGCAGATTTTTTAAAACACAGTCCAGTTTGTACCAGGGATTCACCAAACTGAAAATCTTTCCTTGACATGTGGGCATGCATCCAGTGTAGCCATCAGCTCTCAAAAGGTCATGAGAAGTCCCCGCAAGCATGTTGTAAACACGAAGACCAGCGATAGATGCATGTGGCTCCTCTCTTCTCCCAGTCTGCCCCTCCTTGGTGGGAACGGGAGCTGGTGACTTCTGCCAGGTCCCCAGCCAGAGGCAAGAAAACCTGACAGCCGCAGACTGGTTCTTATTAAGTCATAACAGGTTTTCTCAGGTAACACAAAAAACTTCAGTAAGGTTCCAAACCAGGCTGGGACTCTGTTTCCTCATGGCAAAGCCTGTCTGAGATGAACCTTCTCACTTCTGTCTTGGCAACACCTGGGGCTCTCATCCTGCTTGTGGAAATGGGTCTCCACTCCCCATTCCAGTGCAACACGATGGAGGGTGGATGTCACCTGGCCTGCGGGGGTCTTGTCCGGGGCTGTCCCGAGGTCAGGGATTCGGTCTGGCTGCAGCTTCCCCAGTGCTGGTCCCAGCTGGTGCAAACCCCAAACACTGCAAATGCTGATCTAAGCACTGGGCAGGGCAGAAACTTGCCCCTGCTCCAAGGCAGGGCGTCCTGTTGGCAAGGCAGGACGGAGGCGAAAGCAGATGAAAGCTACTGCTCTGCCCCAGCCTGAGTGAGGAGAGAGGGAAATCTATTCTGCAGTTTGGCACAGAAGGGTCTCCCACGTCCTTGAAATCCCCGGGGTGGTATCACTGATGGGATGCGAGCAAGGCAGAGACATCGCACAGCTCGGTGTAGGGGGCAAAGGCCAGCTCAGAAGCAGCCCTGAGAGCAGGCAGCCTTGCCCACAGCTCTTTTCCTCCATCAGCTGTTAATCATTTGCCTTGGCTGTGTTAATTCACAAATTTCTTTCTCCCAGCCCTGCTCCCATTGTTTCCGAGCAGGGCATTGTCATGAGGCCAGTTCTATATTTACGACAGGATGTCAGCCTACGCTTACAGTCGCCTTCTTTGAACTGGATACTTTTACCTTCTATGTTGGCAACGCTGCGATTCAACAGAAAGGTAGAAAAATAAACAAGTGTTTATTTAAGACATGCTTCGCTGTATTAAAACGCACAAGTGGCGCTTCTTCCTATTGGCTTTTCCACCCTCCCAGCCAGGAGAGCACAGGGTTTTTTCATGGCATAAACAAAGGATTCTTTCCTAAGAAGATTGAGAGTTTCCTTTAAAGGAAAACAAAAAAAAGAAAGGAGGAAGGAATCTGCAGAATAGCCCTTCGGAAGTTACAACTCTGGAGGCCCTTTAGTCCCTGACCAGCAAAATGTATTTAAATATAGCATGGTCTGCCCTGAGAAATGCCATATACCCAGCAAAGAAACAACTCTGCAGCCAAAGTCAGAGGGTGCCCAGCTTCAGGCACATGCAAGTTCTTCAGTCAGGCCTAACAGCTCCATCTTTGACTTGAGTTGGCAGCTTCAAAAGGTTTGGTTCTGCTTTATTATGTTTTAATTTCCACACAGAGCCTAACTTTGTGTTTGTGCAGCGAAGCAGCCCGTAGCCTTTGTCAGAGCAGGCACCCAAAAGTCCTTAGCCACTGAAGGATGCCACCAGCCGCCAACTGCAAAGCAGACCTGAGACTTGAAGCACCCGCCTCCTCTGCTCCTCACCCAAGGACCACCAGGCTCTCTGCATGCTCTTCACAACCAGAAGATGATCCCAGGAAATTTGCAAAGTTATGACCTTATTCTCCATGAAATGCTTTCTCAAGACTGCTCTCAGCTAAGTTCCTTATGAATAATATATTTCTTGGACAACCAGGGAGCTGAGATGTTACACCTGTGTGAACCACCCTTTCTCCATTCCTTGCTGAGATCATGAACCTCAGCGTCCAAGTACAGCAGGTTAGCAAGTGAGTCAGAAACTCCTTCTTCTCCGTCTCAAAATAACAGTTTTTGGAAGGCAAAACTAAAATGTCTCAAAGCCCAAGTGCCATTCATGCGTTGTGGGAGGGAAATGCAACTCTGCATCATGCCCCTATTTTCTCAGTGGATGAGGAGTGTGGAGGACAACATTTCCCATGGCATGCCGTGGTCTCCCCTACCAGTGAAAGGGGTGACGCACCAGTGACAGGAGTGGCTGGGAGCTCACCCAGGGAGCCTGGCCACTGGCAGGAATAGGGACATGTGCGGTGAGGGCTAGAAGACCCATGAATGGGCATTTCAGGACACAAATGTTTCACCTCGGTCAAGATTACAGTCATAGTTTCGGTTGGGGTCATTCAATTTCCTGCATAAAATTTACCTCTTTCCCCTCCACCTCCCTGGAAAGCAGATCACTTTGTGATGGAGCAATAAGCCCAAACTCAGTCTTTTAGGCAGAATGTGATAGGAGTGTTTTGTCCAATATTAGTTTGGAGCCATCCCCTGTCACCGCGGCCTCCGTTCGATGCTGAACCTGCTCTGGAGCTACACAGTGACTTTGTGCAGAAGGGCACTCCAATCTGTCTCCCACACACTTTTTCCAGAGCAAAACCAAGTAGCTATTAATTGCATTCAGCTGTAATGAGAAGTCCGAAATAACTCAGGCTCTCTGGCAAAGACACTTCAGTTGTAACAACAGGCTTTGGCTGTGGATTTATCTGCCGTGGATCCTGCTTCCCATACAGCACAGGGTAACTGCAGCAGGATGAACCCTAGAATGTAATAATATAAGCAGGAAGGGCTGTAATTTGAGGACCTTCCCACATCAAGTAAGTAAAACAATCTCCTCTTTCAGAATGCAACATAATTCTTGCATAAGGCTCCTTTAAAATAATATACAGCACTGCTGAACGGGAGCTGTGGGGTGACTCTCTCTGATCCTCGGTTCGTTCTCAGATTTAGCTGGTAGTTTCGCCCTGACTGCTCTAATTCATACTGAGGAGCTCTAAGTTTTTCTTTCAAATGCAGCAAAGGCTGCACATGCCACTGGCTGTTTCCTGAGCCTTTTGCAAGAATGGAAGGTACTGGCATACAACATGTGAGTTCACCCCTTGGTTCCAAATAATCAGTGTCCTGGTACCCCAATTTCCCCTCCCCAGATGGTAGCAGGTTCTGCTCGTGCTGCATTTCCCACCCAAAAGGACTCTTTGGGGGACTCTCTTCAGATACCAAAGATCAAAGTTAGAATAAGCTGTAGCTCTATCAGGCGAGCTTCAATAAATGGTATAGCACACTCGGACAGAAATGATGATTTCTTCTTTTCACTGTGCAGGATTCGTATTTGGGATGCAAAGTTAACTCTGGAAAAGGCAGAAAGCCAGCATATCATTGTCATGTTGGACTAGCTGTTATCCCTGGATTCAGGGCAAGTGACATACTTTATGAAAGAAAACAGCACTCTTGGCCCTCACTGCTGTTTGCTCCCCGTTTCCTTCTGTCTGACCTGGCCATTTTTTAGGTATCCTACAAAATCTGGGAGGTAACATGAGACTAGAAGACCATGAAAAAACTGGTGAATAATGAAATAATCTAGATATAAAGACACACCAGGGAACAGCTATATGTATTTTGCAATGACGTTCCTAAGGCAAGATCTCATACCAGTGCCCTGCTTCTAATTTTGGAAGAAGGCCTTCACAGTGCAAGAAGTCTTTGTTACCTCTCACCCTGAGGAAATCACTGCTGGTCTTCAGAGAGCTACAGTGCACAGAAAATCCTCTTTGGATTATATGTCACAAGAGCTGTCGAAATCTCCATTACAACCACTGGGAGACCTAGCCCAGTGACAGCGGGAAAAATCTGCCTTTGTTTGCTGCCAAAGTCCTAAATATTGTTAGTCTCCTTCAACAGCCAGAGATGTTGCTGGTCATGACAGAACAAGGAAGACCCAGGACTTTGGGAACAGGAACACAGAGTGCAAGCAAAACCGCACGGCCCCATCCAGATGGAGCCTCAACGGTGTTGCCCCTCTGCAGCGTAGCTCGGGGAAGGGATCGCTTCTTCAGGCACAGAACTGGGTTAGAGATGGTCCGGTTGCCCACAGGTGAGCCAGTTCACCCAGTTCGCACGCCGTAAGCCGGGGTGTCTTCACGAGATGCTCTCCAGCACCTCCAGCTCCACGTTAGCACAATTTGCATCTGACAGCACTTACCACTCTCAGCCGAAATACCCGTCACTGGAGGGGCTGTGGGACAACGATCTGTATTGCACAGATCATCACATCAGAAGATTGTAGAAAAACATATCTCACCCACTTCTCTTAATAGGGACTAAAAAATCACAGTTCTCGGCAGAGTCCAAGCAGCATCAACACAGTGAAACTCTAACAGAAACAGAGTGGAAGAAAGAGAACCAGCAATTCTACAGGGCTATATTTCATTGCTGCGCACCAAGTTTGGAGCAGTGGAAACAATACAAGCTGTGCAGCAGAAACCAGTCACCATGGGCGCTCCTATTTCAGCAAGTGCTTCCGAGAAATTTATGGCTAATCAGGAACATGACATTATTAACGCGCTTTGTACCCAGCCAAGTGCAGATGTGTGCTTGCATAAACCTTTCCTTATCATTATTAAAAGCGATGTGCTGCGGTCTGTCACGGTTCGATAAACAATTCCACGTCCAAGATCTCAAACGTCGTCGCATCGCATTCTGATGATCTGCGCTTTCCTTGCAGGGTGTCAGAGTCAGATGCGGTAACAAATACTTGATCACAGCCCCTTTGGGCTGATGCATTTCCAAGAAGGGGCAAATGTTGATTACTCTCGCACGTTATTTTGCCTACATAGTTAAAAGGCATCCAACATCTAAAGAAGCCAGTGGAAAATCTCCCGCTGGCTTCACTGGGCTTTGCATCTGGCCATTAGTTATCTAAGTACGTTAGCCAAATTTATGCCTTTAGCATAGGACAGCCCCTAAACTACCATCCAACTGTAGCCTCCATTTTGGGGAAAGACAGACAGCTAGAAAATATTCTAATTCACACATTGTGTGACTTTGCTTTATATTTTTGTTAACTTTTCTCAATTATTTAAAAAAAAAAAAAACAGAGAAAAAAAAGATCGACCAACAACATTTTTTGCCAATATTGCCACCCCAGTTTCCTCTCCATTTTGCTAAAAAAAAAAAGCATTGCAGGGGTGCAGGTGCATTGCCTTTCCAGCCATTTTGCCTGTTTAAAGTTACGTTTGTTTTGGTTTTGCTCCCGTTTCTTCAAGCCCTTGTTTTCCCCATCCCTCATGCTTGGCTGGTCAGCAGACTGGCTTTTCTAGGATGCCGCAGTGAACATTTCCCATTTAGATGCAGGGAGGGGCCGGAGAAGACATCTGGCCTGGATCCTGGTGATTTTCTTCCTGCAGATGTAAACACGGAAAGGGAATTGGGAAAAAAAAAAGGTAGCCTTTCTCAGGCCATATCCTACAGCAGCCAGGGACCCACCTGGTCCCTAGAGAGCATTAGAAAATCCTCAACATTTTGCTAACTCGTGATCTGCCTCACACGGCCCCTGAAAAGAGAGAAGTGCCAGAAGACAGTTAACTTTAGCTACACCCTAGCCCTCCCGATACCAAGCCATCAGCTTGGGGCAGCAGAGCCAGATCTCCCTTCTTCCCGCTGCCAGAGCTTGAACCGACTGGAGGGGAGGCAGATGGAGCCGCGTTGCACCTCCACTCGCTGTTCTTGTGCTCAGAACTCAAGGAGATGTGGGCAGGAGGAGCAGGGTCAGGCCAGGAGGGCAGGCAGGGAGTCCTGGGAGAACGGGTGCAGAAGCGCTCCTGGTGTGCTAACACCATCTAACTAAACCTGTCTGGACACTACTCCATCACTAGGTGTGCTAACCCCATCTAACTAAACCTATCGGAAAACTACTCCATCACTATCAATAAATTGCATTTTCTTGCCAGAAGCCACCCAAACAAAAGAATTACTTTTTGCCATCTCCTGAATGAGGGGCAAACTCAACTGTTACAGGGCTTGGATCTCTTTCTGCCCTTTCCTTGACAGACAAAGGACCTGCATTGCATACACGCTCTGGAAGCCTTTTGTGGATGATTTTAGAGAATCTGGAGAAAGTTAGAGCTCTGTTAGAAAAATTTCTCCTCCCTGGAAGTTTATTCAGCTGTAACTCTGAAAGTTATGTAAGGGAACTAGATAAAATTAGAGTATCGGATAAAAATAGCACTAAAAAAAAAAAATCTTCGTCTTACTATAGCGTTTTGAGATCACTTTGGGGACTTTTCTGTTTCTTCACCCACTGGCACAGGAAGGCAGCCTTTGCTCTAAGCTGGCCTCTGGTTGAGTGCCATGGCATTTGCACTGCCAAGGCAAAAAGTCACCTAGGATGGTTACAGTCCGGTTTCACACCCATTTGTGGCAACGTGGATGACTGTACTTTCCAGGCAGCGGTCCTCACTGCTTTACTACAGAGCAACACCAAGGCATAAACCCAGGTCCTGACGGCGAGTCAGCACCGAGCTGTCAAACCAAGCTGAAATCTCCAGGAAGCAAAATGTTCTCTCTGCATATTTTTTGTACCACTCAGTACGTTACATAAACTCCCAACGGGTAGAACCATAGCAAGGATTTGGAAGGATATATTTATTACAGCCGTAATTCTAACATTTAAATTTTCTGACAGCTGCTGTGGACAAATATGCAATAAAAATCAAAGCCAATTCAAAGCTAATATTCAGAGGTGGGAGACTGCATAAGCATTTGGGTTCTGGGCCACGTCACGTTTTGTTTAGCATCCAGACGGTATGGAGGACTGCAGCATCCCTTCTCCATGCTCAAGTCAAGCTCAAGTCACTTTGGCTTCATTTTCCAAGCTTGGCTGCATAAAGTTAGAGCTCTGTCTCCCATTATCTGAGCAATTGGCTGCCATGGTCTAAAACATGACTGGCCTGTGACACACAGCTTGTAGGAATGAACAATTTGAGCATCCTCAGCTGCTCCGGTTCACACCTCCCCTCCTGCTGCTACAAGCATGATATCCTCTGGCAGGGACACAGGGCGATAGCTGAGGACAGAAGAAGCTCAGATCACTGCCAGGGCTTGTCTGTCAGGGCCTTTGGGTACCCACACAATGTGCCTATTCACGTTGGGTAGAAATAAAAGTAGCCTATCTTGCAGAGGTCCTGAGCTTGCTACCATTCACTCCTGCGATCACAGAAAAATGTAGGTTGGGAGAGACCCCTGGAGGTCACCTAACCCAACCTTCCGCTGGAAGCAAGGACAACCTGAAATTATTTCAGATGAGCTCATGATGACGCACTATTCCAAACGTGAGTGAGGCCTTACATGAGGCCAGGAGAGAGACCCTACAACTGCTGTATGGAGTCCCGTTGAGAAGCCACAGGCTCCCTCTACAAATTGCCGCACTGATGCCCAAAGGAGAGATGGCAGCGGAACTGGGTCTGTTCAAAGCGTTTGGAGGGGGTCAGGGATATTTGCCAGCAACCAACCTGCCCACAGTGCAAAGAGGGATCCCACGCTACAAGGAGCTTTATTGATTTTAGAGTGTGGCAACCGTTGTAGTTACACATGACTGACTCAGAGAGGTTACATCGAACCACAGTTGTTCACGGTACTCAGAAGGAATTAAAACGATTCCTCCCTCAAAAGAGCTAAAAGTGTGGTACTTCTTCAGCCAGCAGAGTTGTTCTCAAAGCAATCATCTGTCCATGACTCTGCACTATACCCTTCCCGACCTGTGAAAGCAAAATATCTGCTCTTTCTAGTCTCAGAGGCACATAGTGCTATGAAGATGTCCACTGAGAACAGATGATCTCTGAAGATCTTTTCACAGCACCAGCTAACACATTAACCAACGGCTGTTGCTGCGTCTACACAGCAGGACCACAGAGCAGTCTTTTGCATGAGGTGTGCACACTTTTTTCTGCTCATGTTGCTCCAGTTCAGGCTCAAATCAACCATCTCAGGCTAAGGAACAGCTAGTTTCAGGACATCTGTTGACATTCTTGCCTGCCTGTGCTGGATCTGTCCAGTTAGAAAGAATTTATTTCTCCTCTAAAGACATTTTGAGTCTCATCCTGCCACCACTTCCAAGAGTACCATACCCGAGTCTGGTTCTCATGCCCATCTTAGCAGTTTCTCTACAAAACTAAGCAATGTGCACAGTAGGCAAATCTGAATTGGGGAATGAGCCACAGCCCAAATTCACCTAAACATACCCTAAAAGCCAAACCTAAGTTCGAGGTCTGCACTTGCAACACAGCTGAAGAGCAAATGCCCAGGCCCACAGAGGAGTGTGGAATAACAATGACTCCATTGCCCGTAAGATCCCAAGACCACTTATGGTTGATGAAGCAGATATTCCTGCTGGGCATGCATTCAGGGAAGAGTTATCCTAAGGAATGATTTCAGGAACTCAGCCTGTTATAGCCAATTCCCACTGAAATTTATGAGAGTCTGTTGAGAGTCTGTGTTGTCTGCAGGGGTAAATAAGGACTCAGACACGGAAGGTCGGGGTATTTTGTGAAGTAACAGGAGGTTTGTACCATATAGCCACCGAGATGAACGATCCAACCCATTGCTTTCATTCAAGTCCTTAGTTCATTAACAGCAAGCAAGTCAAGGTTATCATGCTGGCTATGCTACATTCAAGTTAATCGGTTCTCTGGAGAGAACTATAAACATGTTGGTTTCAGGACCTGCCAGGACAAACGCGCTGCAGTTGGTCAGCTGTGGAAATATTTTATTACCTTTGACAGAAAATGCCATTTTTATCTGTAATCTTCTGTTACAGTATGTCTCAACAACCTGTGAAGGAAGAAAGAATTTGTACAAGAGCTCTTACTGTTCTGAGCTGCCTTGCCAGATTTCAGTACTTTTGCTGAGTTGGTTGAAAGAAAAATATACACAGCAGAAAAGGATCTGTCAGTAGAATGGGGAGGAAATTGCATCCTGGAGGAGAAAAGGCTTTGAGTGATGTTGTCTTCACAGTCTCTTGTGATGCCAGGGAATTCATGACCCCTTCCAAGCACACACTCTACCCACCTAAGCTATCAGACCATATTAGAGTTGCCATCAGTTTTGTTCACTTTTTCCCTTGATCCGGTTCTTCCCACAGTGTTTGTCAGCTCTCCCTGCCATCTTTGCCTCCACTTGGATTCCCAGTTTTTGAGATGTGGCCTGTTTTATCTTTACAACACATATTACCAGAATCAAATAATGATACCAAAAAATCTGAAAGCCCGCTAAGGCAGCTGACTTATCTCCTGAGTTAGATTTCAAAATTCTCTGCAATTTAAAGAACAAAGGTCTTTGATGCAAGGTTCACAGTGGTAGGTCTTCTGGGACCTACTTTATTTCAGAAGCTTCTGGAGGAACTGGATTCATCTGTGTTAAGGACGAGATAAGCCCAGCAGGTGTATTCCCTGTCTCCAGCATGCTGGATCTTCTCCAAGCTGATTTCCATCCTCCCCCTTCCAACAAAATAGTGTTCACAAGGGTCACTGATGACGTTTTCTTGGCCAGCTCTCTATTCGCTTCCACTTCCTCCTGTGTTTATGATGCCCTTACATCTTGTCTCAGCTTTTCTGATCCTGTCCTCCATTTCTCTCCTGAGAACGCTTTCCATATTGAGCAAACTAAAGGACCCTCCCATTGGTTATTTGATTCAAATCAAATCAAAAAGGGGTGGGGGGTGTTAGTTTGTAATTTTCTATTTTGAACCAAACTGTCCTAGGAACTTCTAGCGGTGTGTTCTGGATTATTAGACTGAAGACAACAGCGTGATCCACAGGCCCACGTTCTAGATGTGGGTAAGCCGAGGTACAGAGTACAGCAGCACTGGAGGTATACAGTTCAGATCTCCGTATTTGCTGTCCTTTGCCCAACTCCAGGGAGCCACCAGGTTAAGCCAGATTATTGATTAGAGGGAAAGTCCTTCAGAAGGTGAGCTTGCACAGTCTGTTCTCATTCAGGAATGCAGGTTTTCTACTCACTGCAGGTTCCAGAGCCCCATCTTTGATCAAATGGGATAGCTCAGAGAAAACTCTAGCAGATAGAAGCCAGGTAGATAATTTAAGGGGACTCCCAGCTACCCCTTAAACTGCAAGGAAAGATTGTAAGGAAACTAGAGAATAGAGGAATGACATGTAAACAGCACAGACTCACTTGTGGCAAGAACTGAAAGACAGAGGTTGACCACGTCTGATTAGAAAACATTACACACCCAGCCAACCAACATGTTGATGATCACAGAATCACAGAACAGCCCAGGTTGGAAGGGACCTCGAAAGATCATCTGGTCCAACCTTTTGCGGAAAAGGGAGCCTAGATGAGATTATCTAGCACCCTGTCCAATTGCATTTTGAAAGCCTCCAGCGATGGGGACTCTACCACATCCCTGGGCAAGTTTGATGGATTAGCCTACTGATGGATTGTTCTCACTGTAAAAAATTTCTTTCTTATATCAAGATGATGGGATCACCCTACCAACAAGGAAGGCCTTTTCCACTCCCTCAGATTTATTACTGACAATTCAAACAAGGTGAAGGATTTTCTCATTTTTCTGCTGCTTTTTCCTACTGTCCATTCCAAAGTTGTGGAGCAAGATACAGCCGAGTGCAGATTTCAAATGCAGTATTTAGAAGGTCAGCTCTGGTCACAGTCAGCTCTAATTGCCAGTTGTAGCGGGATGCAGTCTTTTCCTTAGTCACAAAGTACGGCACTTGAAATATCCTGTAGGGTGAAAACAATGCCTGCTACAACATTTCTCCCCTGATTTTTGGGAAAAGGGCCAGACAAGCACCACAATTAGTCATACGTTCCAAATGCAGTCCCCGTTCTTAGTTTCAACCTCTTGCCTGTCCTAATGCTAAGAATGAGGCTATCATCTCCACCCCGGAGAGGGTCTTTGCCTCAGAGTCACAGACTATCAATCAGTCTGCTCCCAGTAACGAGGAGAGATGCTTTCCTTCCTTCCACCTTCTATTTGGACCTTCGCCTTCCCAGTGGGATCATTTTACTGGGTAAAGGAGGACAGAAATAGACGGAAAGAAACATGTCAATATGTGCACTGAAGAGGAATTAAAAACAAAGCATAATGAAATATCTGAAAGCACATGGGAATTTGCTGGAAACTAGAGGAGAGAGGAAGAGAAGCAGCTATCACGCCTTTTACTGCTGCAGATGGAGTTAGTTTTGAAAAGATCCTTCTCCCTGTCCTACCTCCCTCCCCCTCTTGCCCACTCCCCTGGGGAGGGGAAGGTAGCAAAGGCATCATTACAAAATTAATCACCTTGAACAGGGTAGAAACCCAAGATTTTAAAATCCCTGCAAGAGGCAGAAGCGTCTTTGGGGGAAAGTTCAAACAGCTTCTCTTGCTTGACGATTGCTGGAAACAATATGGCAATCATTAGTTTCTCTCTTTCCAGTTCAGGGTAGTCCATTTAATTTACACATGATGAACAACAGACATGCACATAGGTCCAATCGCAATATTAAGGTTGCCTCTCTTGCCAAGAATTATGCCACTAAAAAGCACATGTGCAGACCCATGTGAGCCTGGAAAGGGTTAATGGGCTGCTGGGGGCTTGTGCTTCTTGAAGAGAGGTAAAAGGAGGGACGGTAGCTCAGCTGGAGAACATATTTCACTCTCACTGTGTGACTATCCACAGGTATGGGAGGACGCCTTGTCTGAGAGGGACGACAACCCTCTCATCTTCAGCTGAGCCAACCGCACTCACTGTGGATTTGGCAAAAGCCTCCTGGAACGCATCTGAAAGGACAGCATCAGACCTGGTGTGGAGGTGCAAGGATCCATGAGTCCTGCCTGATTTTTTGATTAAACCCTGAAGCTTCAGAAGAATGCTTAGCTGAGGCCTCAGTCCATTGCTCACTCCTGAATGACTCCAGGAAAATTGGGTCATTTTTTACCCTTCTACGGGAATATCTCCGATCACAACCAAAACCACCTTTGCTCACCTCGGGCACGGTAGATTTCCAAAATGACAGCTTTCTACATGGACCACCACATACTTGGGACAATCAGCAGGGTTTTCAAGAAATCCCTGACTGCCAGAACCCAGCTCTGTACTCTGCATTATCATTAAAAAGAAACATGTCATCCAGCCAAAGAGTCTCCTGTTCTCTGGCATCAGACACATCACTACAAAACCAGGAGCTGCTGTCTGACCTGAATTCTTTTTTACATCTTCCCTGTGCCATGTGCTTGTTCTCCGTATAAACGGTCCATGCCACTGAATTCTTGGTGTCATGCTGACCCGGAGCAATGAGCTCTGTAGCATAAAAGTAATTTGATTTTAACCAGAAGGCACTGCATAGTTTATGAAGATATTTTCCATTCTGGCTCTGGCATCATCTGCTTGGTGACCTTGAACAGGTAGCGTTACCTTTCTTCATCTCTTTGTGAAACAGAGACACTGGCACTGACCACTCTCGTAAAGTACTTTGACGTCTACCGACGATAAAAAGCCAGGTGTTGACATTATTGTGCAGCAAGTATTTACTCTCATCTGCTTTAAATCTCTCCCTCCTTCATTTTCATTGAATAACCCCTTTGTTCCTGTATTATGAAACACTGTAAGTAGAGTCCCAACGGCTCACAGAAGTGAAAACGGATGGACACAGACTGAGGGAGAGCCCCTCCTGCAGAGCAGGATTCCAGGGGTGAAACCCTGGCTCCATTGACCTCAGTGGGAATGCTGCCAATGGGGGGACTACTTTGTTGCTGATTCACAATAATGATAGTAAGAAAAAGCGTTTCGTAACATTTTCTAATCTGCTTCTTGAGGGTTTAGTCATCCCAAAAGTCAGTATGAATAAGGATTACTCTTCTCTTTCAACAAATGGACCCCTCATGTAAAACTGCCCACTTAACAGTTCCTTCACTGTATGGTGGAGTTCTTTTTTTTGTTTTTCTGGTGAAGTTACCACCATCTGGGGCCAAACAACACACTCAAGCTCAGTAACCTTTCAGAAAAATGACAAATGATGTCTGCTGCTCATTTCATGTGTTTTTTGCCCAGTACGGTCTCTGAGGAAAGGAAGAAGGTGCCAAAACTGAAATAAGAAAGATAACATTGGTAAATGTCAGAGCTCCCTGGTGAGTGCAGAGGTCTCAAAGACTGGAGAATGCTGAACAGATGACTCACTGGGAAGGGTTGCCGCACGTCCTGTTTTTGACAGATGGGACACTAATTTATTTTACCTAGGATCCTACATTTTTATGGTATTATAGTAGCATCTAGAGGCCTTCATAGTGAAGGTGGTGGCTTTTGGGACTGTGTGGGGTAGAAACTACCATGCAGGATGAGGGAACTGGATTTAATGTAAAACTTTGAGGCCAAATCTTTGCATGAATATTTTGGAGCTGCTTATAGCCAGGGTTTGGTTTACAGGTGCAGAAGGGAATCTTCCTTACTGAAAAGAGATTCTGTCATAGCTATATATATATGTACCAGTTCTCCCTAGAAATACTAGATATATGCATCGAGTGTCTTACGGAGCCTGCTGCACCTCCTAATTGTTTGGATCCACGCTTCACACCTGCTCTCAGAGCTTAACTGGACAATGCAGAGATTTTGCCTTAGTCCCATGGACAGATTTCAGAATTATTTCTGTTCAGGTCAGTCCAAAAGCAAAAATTTGTAGTGTTTCTTGTATTGAAATAAATGTCACATTAAAAACTAAACATCATTTCCAAGCGAATAGGCAACGTATTCTGTAATTGACACGTTGAAATCACAGACTGACTTTCCCATATTTCCCTCTGCATTTTCAGCCAAAGCCACTGGCTGAACGCAAAAGTACATGAACAGCCCTAAACCCCACACTATTTTTAATTGAGTTCACTATTCAACAAATAAATAAAGCCCCACAGCTCTAATGTAATGATGCTTGTGATGACATTTTCCACATCCTGATCCAGATCTCCATGTCATTCGTCCCACCACAAGCTAGCGTAACATACCCTACAGCAGGATGAAGAGTTTGGAGCCTGCTACTGTCTGTGAACTAAACCAGACCTGGAGTGAAATCCTGACCTCAGACAATAGCAGCTTTGTCACCAGCATAAGTGGGACCAGTTTATTAGCCCAGGATTTCTAACTCAGGCATTAGAGGCTTGTATTTTTGACAGTTTTAATCCAGAAGCCCTGAGCTCACTACCATCATCTGTGGATGTGATTACATGGGTAGACAGGATAAAGCTGGAGAAAGAGTATTTCTGCTCCACTTCTGCTTCCCAATTTGAAGCTGTCACTCAATGCATCCTGTCCAGCCAACTAATTGTTCTTCTGGGGACAAAGTCCTGTGTCTAATGCGCGCCCATGGTCTCCCATTTAACATGCTGCTGAAGGAATACAAATTTGTCCACTCCCGCCTCCCCTTCTTATCCAGTTGAAATAATAAATATTTTACTCATGATTTATTGGATTTCAGTTTGTTGAAAAGATCCTCCAAACAAATGAAGTTTTAATGGCAACAAACGCCAGCCGCAGCACATTAGAAAATATAAACAGCAGCGGAGACCGTCAAACAAAACCCACTTCGGATACAGCTGCCATAGAGCTCAGCAATCTTCACCTCCTGAGGCCAGGACCCTCGAGAGAGGGTCACAGCAAGTCCCTCACTGGAAAAAGCAATCTGGAACTATCACGGATTTGTGTCTTTTGAATGCCAAGGGTTGCAAGAAAGACTTTTGAAGTGACCGGTCCAGGCTCTGGGCTCTTCAGGACCACAGGCAAGACTTTGATGAAGGGATTCACTTCTAAAGAGGAAGAGCTGAGGCAGTCCCTGCCTTCTGGTCCCTTCCCGCTGCCTTCTCCACTGCACACCACCTTTTGCCAGCCCAGTCCAGCCCGCCAGCTCCCCACCTCTGTCCTGTGCTCTCCTCCTAACAAACAGGCCCAGAGTCGAGCTCCATCATTGCACGGGACACCTGCACGCACCTGTGCTGGAGCCACCCAACGCTGCCTCACAGATGAGTGACTTGCCTTGAATGACCCTTACTGGGAGAAGGGCTGATGTGCACGTCTTTGCAGCCCAGGGGAAGTGATTTAGGTCATTTTGTCATGCTATGGAAGATGGATGTGCTACCTGTGCACAGGCCACAGGAGTCAGCGCGTGGCTGGGTACCACAGAGCGATTGTCACCGCCCCAGGGAGCACCCAGTGTACTCACAGCCCACGTCTGTCCCCTTCACACATCTGACTCTGCATGGGCAGAAGCAAGTGAGCTCTGTTTGCCTGGGCTTATCCTCAATGCATCCCTGGTTACTCCTCTGCCCTCCCATCAGATCTGCCAGCACAACTGGTTGTGCAATCACTCCTAAAGCCAATGCTGTCCAAACAACCAGATCCCTCAACTACTTCTAGGAGAATGATTTTTTCTGACTCATTTTGACCGTATCATCAGAATAGAGAGCGAATACCTGTGCAGCTACATCTGCATGCTTCAGGCTGGGGCAGGTAGAGATCAGGTGGACGTGGCTGGGAGCCAGCAACCTCTGCAGTGAGCTCATCTTCAGCCAGAACAAGATGCCTCAGCATCACCTCAGGACCAAATGACCCTAAACAAATGCTCTAGCTACAGACACCCCGTCCTATTGTGTAGGGAATGGATTTACATCTATTAATAGACCATCTAGAAAAGGCGTTCTTTAGTTCAATAGACTGCAGGGGGAAAAAAAGAGTATTTGACATACAAGGCCACATGGTTGCTGCCGTTGCTCATTTAGCCCTGGATTTAACCTGAATTCCCTTATCCTTTCTCCAGATACCAATGATGAGGCAGGTAAATTATCCTCCCAAGAAGTCCTTGTCCACTTATTGCAACTTTGGGATCTGCTATCGGACTCATCATAAAATATGAACAGAGAAAGAATCTAATCCCTCTGTTTTTGGTAGATAACAATTTCCCTGAGGTCTCCTGCAGCTTGCCTGAGAAAGATGCAGGTGAGACATGCCTTTGAGAAGATGGTACACAGCCGCGGTCCTCCATTGGGCTAACTGTTGTAGCTGTACCAAGGAGTCAGTGGATATCAGCTGATGCTCTGTCCTGCAGAAGTCTGACCAGTCCCCTCTATCCAGTATATTAGCTGGACTTAAGGCTTGTTTGAGGTTTTCATTTTAAATTTTGGGGCTCATGGAAGGCAACAGACAGACTGAACACTTATCAGGACTCATTTGAGCCAACGGTGGCCTTCTTGAACCTATGCAGCAGTTTCTAGACCAGAGCAAAGACTCAGTCTCAGAAGATTTGCATGGTTCAACACCAACCAGTAGTACACTGTCATGCACCAGGCGACCCTACTGTACTCACCAAACCAACACAGAGATGAATACCTGCAGCACACCCAGACAGGCCTACTGTGAAGGGACTCAGACTGGCTCCCCTTTTCAGTGGTGTGACACAATGGAAGCCTTCAGGGAAGTTCTTCAAGCCATGGGAGCTTAACTAGGCCATGTAAGAGATGGCTCATGCTTGAGAGATAAAACACTTTACTCCTCCACAGTAATCACATCAAAGTCTAAGCAGAAGGGGATTAAGAAGAGCTATCCAACAGCACAACTCCCTTTTGTCAAGCCCAGTCCAAGGATGTTTTCTGCTACATAAATCCTAGGGTCTCGTCTATCCGCAGCTTTTTCTTAACTCATAGATGCTACCTAAAACAGCCTGACGAGCACACAGCTGGGATTGCCACCTTTTATTCAAACAGGGGAAGCATGGACAAGTAATGTGTTCCAGAGACTGGAAATCAGGATGTTTTGATTTGAGATAAAGTATAAAACATGTGTGAGTGACCAAAGACACCCCGCCTGAGCCTTTCAGGAAATAAGTGATTCAAGACATTTTACCATAAGAGCAAGAGTTTACTGTCAATAAACCGTTGTTTACTGTCTACACAAGAGCTGTGGCTACTACTTTATTCAAACATTCATATTTTGTCTACTTAATCCATTCCAAGTCACTGCAAACAGTTTCCCTTTCATCAGTCATGGATGCCTGGGAAAGGGCCCTGTCTGTCTTTATGGAATACAAACTGCACCATGACGCTGCCCCATCCCTGGAGGTGTTCAAGGCCAGGCTGGACGGGGCTTTGAGCAACCTGGTCTAGTGGAGCAACCTGCCCATGGCATAAGGTTGGAACTAGATGATCTTTAAGGTCCCTTCCAACTCTAACCATTCTATGATTCTATGATTCTATGACATTCCAGCATGTCCAGGGCTCCTATGTGCACCTCCAACCCTGCATGTGCACTGACCTCTGCCAACACCACTTCCCTGCTCCCTTCCCAGCTCCAAAGGCCATCAGCAGGCTTCATACCGCACTTTGCTGAGGCCATGACATGAAGCCTACCTTCCAGGAGCATTGCCCCTGCCAGTACAGCTCATGCAGCTTTCACATTGAGCTCCTATTTGGAGATGCCAAGCTAAGCCCACGGAGTACCAGCATGGTTCAGACAGATGCCAAGTATCTGGAAAACACTGAGGGGCTTTTTTTTAAAAGAACAACCAACCAACCATAAAGCCCACGACAATCTACAGCAAAAAGCTAGTTCTACTCCAACCTGTGGGCTCACCATAAAAAGACTGACTGCACTGGAAAAAGTCATAATCCAATTATTACGAAATCACATGCCGAATACTCACCAGCAGATTTATTTCATGATTTAGAAAATCACTAAGTCATCACTATAAGCACCACGCTGTGTTGTGTACTGAAAAAATCTGTAATTAAACTGCAGCAGACCATAATTGTTCCAGGAATGAAAAATGTCAGGAACACAAAGTGGCCAATGTGGATTTGCAAGAGATCATGCAATGATTGTTGCAGAGTAAAAGCCATCTGTTTGACTGAATCCTGAGCATTTAATTTCATTTTTAACTGAAGATCAGGACGGGATGCAGGTTAAGGAGAAGGCAGTAAGCCAGGAGGACAAGGTAGTTAAATGAGGTTAATAAAAATGATCACTGATAAAAGCAGGGGAGAAAAATAGAGAAATCTGAATACATTCACTGAGGAGGATGTAGACATAACCAGGAACAACTCGAGGTTCTGTAGTGGACAAACCCACAGTGGTAACAAGCCTAATTCGAAGCCCATTAAAATTAGGGTCTTTCCACTGGCTTTGTCGTTTGTGACTGCATGACAAGCAAAACTTTTCCCATTGCAGACTGTCTACCACAAAATCTTTTCTGTTTCTCTACACATTTTTCCACTGTTCTTAATAAAGCCATTTTCTTACATTATGTTAATATTTAAAAAAAAAAAAAAAGAGAAACCCTTCATAAATACACAATCAACCCTGAGGTAATTTTCCTAAAATAATTTTTTAAATAAACTGCTCTGTACAAACTTCAGTCACTTCAAAATGTGCTTTGAAACTGAAGACTGTGGAAAAGTTAAAGAAGTGATTGCTGATAAATAGTTCCATATGATTTATTGAATATAATATCCTTCCCCCTACAACAGAATGCTTTTTCAGATCTTGGGGCATGGACTTTTTGCCTGCTAAGAGATGTGTGCAAAGGTTTAATACGATATTTATATACTAAAGAACTTCCTCCAATTCCAGAACACCCTATACCTATTCAGCATCAGCAGTACACTCTTGAGAATACCCTTTAGGATGAAACTGAACTATATTGGTGGAGTTGTACAAAAGTGACTTCTATAAAATACTTGAAACGTTCCTCTTTTGCTGTCAGAGCAGGAAGGATGCCCAGTTTTAGTTAGGTGGTGGCAACACCCAAAGGTTTATCAGATGTTCTCCTAAATTCCACATACATTTTTCCTGGGGTCTGAAGGAGAATGGAAGTTGTCACTGCCTCACAGCAGCATCAAACATATATGATGGCAATATAACAGCAGATGGAGAGCTTTTGATGGTAAGATTATGGGGTACAGTGTCTTGATAGTGGCTTTGAGAAACCAGACCACCCCCGCTTTTTCAGAAGAGGTCAGGTAAGGCATTTCAGTATACTGCATTGGGCCTTAGAAATATGTTGTCTGGAAAGACTCAGTGCGTAAAACAAACCCAGATCTAGGCACCTTTTCAGCTTTCCTGCATAGCTCTGTTCCACCAGTTGCCTCACAAAGCACTCAGAAAACCACTCTGGGTAAGCTACTGCAAACTTTGGTTTAGCACATGCATAGATGCTTCACCCTGGCTAGATAGGATTAGCGCTCTCTGTAAACGTATTGATGAAAAGCAGCCAGAAATTATCCAGGTTTCAACAGACACAGGCGCACCCATATGCAGGAGCCTCAGGTGTAACCATCCTCTCTCTCCTGCTAGAGCAGTACGACTTTGTGCACAGAAAATTGCCTTCAAGACAACTGGGGCAGGAACCCAAAATTCGTGCTGGCCTTTTGCTAATCATGTGAGGAACAGGCCCATCAACCCCACATACCGGAGCACAAGGACTCCAAATTGGCTTTACTTAGGACACGTGTAAACCAACATAGGCCTGATTTCTATTCTACAGATGCCCAGCAGATTCGGGCCAGAAGCCACATACCTTGGTAGGGTGAAATCATGCGTGCGTTAATCCACTCTTTTACACAGCACAGGATCTGGCCAGGATACCCAACCCTACTCAGGCAGAATGCAGGCAGGAACAGGCAGATCTATCTGTATCAATTCATCAGATGTGAACTCAGATACCTTCAGAGTGCTTGGAAGGACGTAAATGGTGCTCCTTTCCAAAACCCGTAGCAAGGAAATGGCTGGGCTGAGCTCTCTGAGCTCTAAACAGGAAACAGGCTCTTCACTCTCAAGTGGGTCAATGAAAAATGTCATTCAGGAATGGCAGTAACGCCTCTGTTTGCATGCAGCTGGAGCATGCCAGAAGTTCAGGTGAGAACACACGAAAGGCCCAGATGCAAAATACTGAGACTGAGAAGAATGGGGCAACTGAGGTCCAGGTTCCCCTTGATCAGCAGGGTTGATAACCAACAGGTAGGATCTTGACAAAGGTATGAAATACTGGGCCTTTAGGAGAGTCTAGAAAGAAAAGTGAGAGGGCAGGGGAAAATACTGTAAATGTTCACCCTAAAACCCCCAGAACTACAACCAGCATGCAAATCCCTTCTATAAGAAGAAAAGATAAGATAAAGATGCATTTCGTTGGGGAACTGAACCACTTTGTCCCACTGTGCCACACATCTCTGCAAAGGTACATACATGAAGATGATCCGAGGGCTGAAGCACCTCTCCTATGAAGACAGGCTGAGAGAGAGTTGGGGTGGTTCAGCCTGGAGAAGAGAAGGCTCCAGGGAGACCTTAGAGCCCCTTCCAGTACCTGAAGGGGGCCTACAAGAAAGATGGGGAGGGGCTGTTTGCAAAGGTATGTAGCGATAGGACGAAGGGCAATGGTTTTAAACTAGAGCAGGGCAGGTTTAGATTAGACATTAGGAAGAAGTTCTTTACAATGAGGGTGGTGAGACACTGGAAAAGGTTGCCCAGAGAGGTGGTGGAGGCCCCATCCCTGGAGACATTCAAGGCCAGGCTTGATGAGGCTCTGAGCAACCTGATCTAGTTGAAGATGTCCCTGCTGACTGCAGGGAGGTTGGACTAGATGACCTTTAAAGGTCCCTTCCAAGCCAACTCATTCTATGATTCCATAATTCTATGTCCTCAGACATCCCAGTAGATTCAGTACTTTACTATCAAATGCTCCTTCAGCTGAAAATGGAGCTGGGCAGGAGCAGGACAGAACTGATCACAGAGGTGAGGAGGAAGCCAGCTGAGTATGAACATGTGGGACTCACTCATATGTTTTGTGTTCTTCTGTTTGTTATAGGAAAGAAAGTTTGCGTGTGGGTGGGCTGAGAGCCCCCCACTCACACAATGTGGAAACAATAAATCATGGGCAGCCCTGAGGAGCCACCTGTGATTTTTAAATGTGAAAAGCCCTCTTACTCCTCTGGAAAAACCTCCAGTTTTACCCTCCACCTTAATCTCAGCCCAGCATAGGTTTCTTGGGAAGGGTCTCACAACCCATCAAGCTCTCCCTGGGCAGGGCAGCCAGCGGGTCTGGGAGACAACTGGCTGAACCACTCAAGTCTGGCTTGCTTGGATGTGGTTTTAGTCTTGACTCCGCATACACTTTGTCCCTTGACTATTACACCGATAGGTCTTGCTTTGGCTAGCCCAAATTCCCATCACGACTCAGTACACACAAGGAATGTCACATCTTTCAGCACGCTTGTTCTGCTTCACTGACTACAACAGGCTTCCTTAGAGGCAATCGGTGTCTCACCCTTCCTTGGCACTTTTTACCTGTCTCAGCTTTTCACATTTCTCTTTCCTCCCAAGATTTCTCAGCGGGGACTTCTGAAAGTCCTTATTGCCCAGGACTCAGCATGGAGCAGGGATGAGAGGAAGACGGTGGAGTTCATTGATCCCATCATGACCAAACACACATACACTTCAGGCAGCTTCTGTAATTCCTCAGCCATTCCCCCATCCTCTGGAAAGGGGTCACCATGTTGATTTATAAACTCAGGAACCAAATGCCTCTTGCAGACCTGGTGGGTAAACAGGCCAGCCTCCCCAGTAGCCTTCCACAGCTACATATGGCAAGCAGAGCTTCACAAATGCTTTTGTCCGCATTTCCCATCAGTCAGACTCCATGAAGACAAACGACTAAATCCAAACTATGGCCAAGGTTACCTTATCAGTGACCCCCAGCCTCCGGCCTTGCTTCAGTAGGCCCTAGAGATCTCAGAGTGTCCATTCCCAGCCACACACAGATGCTCTCCCCTGCCACGTTTTCTGCCCTGGTAAACATTTCAGTCCTTTTCCCTGGGAAACGGGGGCTGCGGAACATGGAATTAGCTGCATTAGTCTCAGGGGCATCCCCAGAGGGAGGATATTAACCTGATATTAGACATTTTCCACTTTTTCTCTATGCTGGAGACTTTTCTAAGCCTACCTGCCATTTTGGTCCCAGTGCCTGAGGAGGTGAATGGCATCTTACTGTCTCCACCATGAAGACACATATGGCTTGCCCCTACCTGCACAGACGAGTCATTTCAGTCAGGGACAGGCGACATCCATCCTGTGCACTTTTACCATTAATAACAACCTCTACTTGTCTTTCCTTTCTGCCTGCCCCAGCAGAAGTCTGCTGTTGGCTGCTGCTTGCAGACAGAATTGGCCTCTGTTATCTTTATAGAGGTGAAATATGTGCCGCTATGTTTGCAATTATGAAAGTTTAAATGAAATCTTAATTGCGAGAAAAAAGTATTTTCAGTCATATTTACACTACCTAGAATGAGTAATGAGAATTCATATTGTGTCAGGTGTCAGAGGTTTTGTTGTTGTTGCTGGTGTTTCTGTTTTGACCAGTTCTTGAGCAGAACTGAAGCCATTTATAGAAAAAGATTACAATATATTCTCTCTTTTTTCCATTTTTGCAATACAAATCATCAAGCTAAGGCCTGCCTTAGCTACAAAAGAGTTAATTTAAAGCATAACAGTGGGAACCATGCTCTCCTCAAAGGGATATTTATTTGGTTTTAAAGAACTCGTTCTTCATGCAAAGAAAATGAAGGTTGGAACCAGAAGAGAAACATCTGCCTCCTCCAAAGTTATGAGAAACTGTGTTGCACATTCCTAACCTTTCTCCTGTCCTTTTGGCTAAAAATCAATTACTTCTCTTTTAAGGTAAAGTAGACATCTGGGCAACTGGGCAACTAGCATATAAAAATCACTCTTCAGAGCTAAACAAATAGATTAACTAAAAAGAAAGGGCATAATGTATTTTCACTTCACTTCTGGGAAGAAATATTTTCAATTACCTTAGAGAGTTCATTCTGGAGGGAAGATCTGATCCTTTCTGGTCTTTAAGATCTGAGGAAGGTACAGGATGACTGCAGCAGACACTTAATTGCTTTGGGGTTTGCAGCAAAAGTCAAGAAAAATCTTTAAAACACTTTTTGATGTAATTTGCCCCTCCACCACTCCTCTACATGAAAATATTTAGCAAAATGTTGGTTCCTTTGAGACTGACGTTTATCTTCGCAAAAGAAGGAGTAACAAAGATTTCAATTTGTTACCCATTTTTGCTGGGACTGGGGGTGGACGTGTCACCCACAGCCCCAGCAATGCTGGTTGCAGCCTTGCTCCGGGTCATTTGGGCTGAAGTGTCCAGTTAGATATGACAAGAAATATGGAGGAAACTGGGCGCAAGCTGATAGATGGTTTAGTAAATTCTACGTGCCTGGTAATTTTGGCAGGGGGAGAAATGGAAAAAAAGATAGTGCGAAACTACACAACTGTCAAGAAATTCTAGCATATCCAAAATGTATTACCAAAATATTTTTAGGCTTTGAACAATGCAAACTGAATGTATATTTTTTTCATTTAATCAAACTGCTTTTCCATTCTTTTCAGCTGCCTTTCCTAGCTATTTAGAGGCGTTTTTCTTGACTGGGTAAATACAACTGTAAAAACATCAGACTAAAGCACTTAAAGACACCAAATAATGCTTTTGAGAACAGGTAGCTTTACAGAGTCCAGAAGGAAATAGCTGAAAGCTAAAATGTTTGGTTTATTCTGCAGGAGTGGGGCATAATGAAAACAGACGGAAACAATTTGGATGGCAAGCTTCTTTCATACATCTCAACATCTCCCTAACCTTAGCATTCACCTTGACTACAAATTGCCCCAGCGACTCGCAGTCCAGGATTAAGAAACTATTGCTTATTTAAATACAGATTTGCTGGGGATATCCACAGGAAATTTGAGGAGCTACTTACTGAATGCAGACCATTGTTTGCATTACAGTAGCACTTGGAAGACTCCCGCAAATCAAGCACAGGGTGCCAGGGTGCACGGTACTGTACAAATTTCGGAGGTACCCTCCCTAGCTCAAATTGCCATCATTTTCCACGATTACTCCATCACCCAAGCGCTTAGAAGTTCCCGTTGAGTTGAAAAACTCCATTTTACCCTGAAGCTGTCCCGGTCCCATGCAGCTAATACCAAAAAAGTCGGGGAGGTTTCTCATCGTCTCTAGCAGATGGGCAGCTGTGGGCACAGAGGTGAACGTGACGGGTTCAGGGTTCCACAGGCAACCTCTGGCAGAGCCAAGACTAAATCCACGTCTCTGGCACCAAAGCCTGTGTCACAACCAAACCCAGCTTTTTCTCTCTGATCTTGCTTCTCTCTCGCTCACATAAATATTTGCATGGCTAGAATGAAACCACATTGCATTTTTTCCCCCTTAGGAAAAACAAATACTTAAAATAGCTCTGTAGTTGCCCCCCTTCTTTTTAAGGAGTCGGTGGGGGGAATATATTTTTATTTTTCTTGGCAAAGAAGAAAAGAAGGGGCAGGCCCAGGTGGAGTCACATTCCCTGAAAGCCCTTTATTCTTTAGCTCTGCCCCCCCGGCATCACCGCAGGACAGCACAGACACGGGCACAACAGCTTGAGAGCCCAGCTCAGGTGCGGGGAGCAGGTCAGCAGCAGTATGAAGGTCTGTCTAAATGAGTCGCCTGAACATTTTCCTGGGAAAGTTGTGTAATCCATGCTGGATTACCCGTGCCAACTGCAGTTCACTTAAAATTGACCCAGGTCTGAATACAGGAGAAGCATACACTGAATGTCCTGAGCAGGATCATCACGGCAGATGAAGGCGATTAACCCAGGCCTCCCCGTCCTTCCCAGGAGCAATGAGAACAATTCACTCCCTTTAAAAACCATCCAGGGTCATCTCCGCCTCTGCCAGAGGAATTTCACCTGCTTGTGCCAGCAGCATGTTCAGCTCCAATAAAAGTACCAGAACATGCTCCCATCCACATGAAACAACCCAAGGTGGAAACACTTTGCTCCGAGCAACCTCCCGCTTTGCTCCGAGCCCTCCTGACCCCTCTCTTGGGAGGACATTGGTTGATTTTGCAGGCGTAAACCGAGCCCCCTCCCAGCGAGGCGAGACACGAGAGCGGCTTCACGCCCGCTTGCCCGCGAGGGTGCAAAAGGAGGAGGGGGAAGGATGTATGTCTTCAATATGTCTGCCCGTTTCGAGCCTTTATTCCTAACACATGTTTCTTCTTTTATGCAAAACATGTCTCCTCTGTTTTCTGTCTCCTTGATTTCATTTTAAAATATGCAGTATTTTTATGGCATGAAGAGATAAAGATATGAGGAGGGGAGGGAAAGTGGTACAAAAAAAGCAATTAAGTCTGGTGGCTGGTTATTGTAATGCACTAAGAAACAACCAAAGCCATTCCCTTTGAAAAAGGGGCCACTTCTGCTGCTGATATGCACGGGGTTTTCACAGCTCCCATTAACATGACTGGAAACTATCCAGGTAAAACTCTTGTCTCGGTCAAAGATTAGACTATCGTGTCTGAGATGAATGGAAACCTTTCAAAGGAAGAACCGGCTTCATTGCTGGATCTCTCCAGCCCTGTCAGCCATTTATTTAATCCATATTTGTGCTCCAAAATTCTTGTATTAATACATGAGGGCTCATAACTGAGGCAATAAACTGCTTTAATGAGTTTTATAGAGTACATCTATGCTGAATGGCTGAGCAGGAAGAAGTACAGGGAGAGCCTAGATGTTCTGCTCTGGAGTAAATGGGTTGCACAGTTTGGTTTTTATAAAAAGGGCTTTGGAGGTTTCTGAGATTGCAGGAAGTTCATACCTGTCCGTTGATCTAAACCCTGGGCCAACTACTATGGCACAACGCTTCCAGGATGTTGCTGTCCTCTTCTGTCCTACACATCTGATCCTGCAGGAGTCCCCACAATTTGAATTAAACCAGGTTTGTAAGAAATAAAAATGTTGCAGTCCACAAAATTTTCTGTGAACCATGGATTATACAGAAGAACCCAAACTGGAAGCTGAGATCAGCCTTTCCCAGGGAAAGCGCTGCAGGTCAGGAGTATGTGACACCACCTGCTTCCCCGGGACAAATTATTCTTGCCAAGCTGCAGGCTGGGAACATGCACCTCTATCCACGAGCACTTTTAACTCCGCTCAGGTACCGCCCAAGGCCTTGTCACACCTTAGAGAAGTGCTGAGCCACCCTGACTCCACCTGTGTCTGAGTTTTTCAGCTGCTCCCACAGACCAGCTCTGCCGTCGGTGCCTCCACAAGCAGCTGAAGCAAGAGCCTCCTCGGCTCTCAGATCCAGAGGGTTTCCCTCCCGGCTGCTCCTGCACTGGGGTCATCTCCTACAAACCTCACACGACCTCGGCACCGGGTCCTGTTGGCACCGGGGATGCCGTGGGGAGGTCCGTCTCCCCACAGGCCATGAGCTACAAGCACATTCCTGAGCATGGACAAGCCGCTTGGTCCCGGTGATGGAAGTTAACATGAGCTGCTACAAGCTGGGACTATTTTCCATACTAATCTAGTCATAACGTTAAAACAAACTATTTCCGGACTGCAATTATTGCACCTCATAGAGAAATTGTACGATGCTGAAATTAACAAAATGCTCGAGTGCATTTAATTACTAACAGATACCTTTAAACTTGCGGTTAGGAAACTGCTAGCCATTCCTGAAGCATGTGCCCCACAATTCAGTCCCACTCTCAAGCATTTTCAGAATCTGCTGATCCATAAAACGTACCATTGGAGAAGGTTTGTTTTGGCAGAGGTCTCAGTTTTGTCCAGCAAACTAATGGTGTCCGTTAACACACCATTACATACATCGTTAACATACTTGGCAACTGGGATTTCCCCTCAAGAATAAAGAAATCATGTGTAAATCATAATTATTGTCCGCCTGGCAGTATCAATCATCACACACAAGGCACTTGTTCTAATTCTCCGCCCGCAAAAAAAGTTTCTTACAAAGGCAACTGGCGTTGTCCTTGTACATGATGCCTTACTGGGAAATCACCAGTCCAGCCACATACGCCGTGAGTTTATACAGTCCCCGTCAGGAATGCAGAGCCACCGAGAAACAGCTTGCGTTAGGTTGACAACAACGTACTGACACGATGAATAAGAGACAGGGATTACCTACGCAGTGATCCTGGCCCTTAACGTGCAACTCTTCCAAACAGCCACTGAAATCTATTTCTTTTCCTCTGCAGATGTCTTAGGAAAAAAAAAGAATGTTAAAAAGGAGCCTCAGCTATAACCTTATGCAAATTATGGTGCTGCGTACGCACTCCCCTTCATGCTTTTTGCACACTCTTTCCTGGTTTATTCCAGGTCCTGTTCAGCTGTACAGGTATAGATCAGCACTGACTTATTTTCTTTGCTTAGACCGTAAGCTTTTTTGGGGTGCACTTGGGGAAACCTTGCAGAGTGGGTTCCTTTCATAGCAGACTAGACTTTTGAAGGAGTGCAGCTCACACTGTGACACCCAACTTGTTCCCTGGGCTTTCTGCAGAGCCCAGAGCTGCTCCTCCAAAGCTCTGCTAGAAGTCTGGCATGAAGTGACAGCACAAACTAGTCCTTCTTTAAGTGCGTACGCAGCAGGGCTCAGTCCCTGCTCCGAGAGCTGAGATTTGGGACTGGCGCGTGAGATTTCATTCCCTGAGCTGACACACCTAATCAGGCCACAAAGATTTTCTCACATCCAAAATTACTCTCAAACCTGTAGGTTGAACATTTAAATAACACAGCAGTGATCAAATAATAATACCAACAATACCGCCAGCAGATGTGACTGCCAAGCAACATTATCTACTCCACGGTTTATGACACACATTTGATAGAAAACACTTGCAGCAAGAGAGATTGGCATTACAGCCAAGGGAAAAATGCAACCACGCAGTTAGCACAAATCAGGGGCGGGAATCTCAAGTGCTGCAGTTCTTCAGGAACAGGCCAGAGTAACAACCGTCACACACCTCTAAGGGCTGACACTGCTGTGGGGCAGAGATGGTCTGGCCAACCTTGAGCTCCTGCTTTCTAGGATTCTGTGATTTCCACTCCCCAATACAAAGCGGCATTATACTGAAGTGTGCAAGTCCCTGCCTCGCTCACCCTTTACTCGACGGGAAGGGATGGGTGGGCATTCACGTTGGGCGACAAAACGGCGTTCACAGTATGCTCCTGACGGCCTCTGGCCTTCATGGAGGAAAGAGAAGCAGCCTCAACTCTCCGACAACATTGCTCGTGCATTTCTAAAGAGAGAGAAGCTCCAACAGAATTCATGCTTCCCCCACCACACCTCGCCTTGCAGTGTAATGGTAGGAAGTTGGAGGTAGTATTGATTTATAAAACCAAAAAAAGGAATAGGGAATTTGCACAAAAAAGATAAAACCTCTTTGCGGCTTGGGAGTCTCACGACAGTAAAGAATATATTTATCTTCTGCGTTTGCATTTACACTTCATCTCTGATTCCTTCCCGATACTCCCACCCTGTATTGCTTATATAAAAAGAGATGTACTAGAGACTCCAACTACAGTCTGTAGTATTTTCAGGCCTTGATGGAAGTCTGCAGTCTATTTTCCAGGCTCATAAATCTCAAGAGAAGTGTTTCATTATTCTGTCCAGGCAGTGTGGAATATCTGAGCCATAGATCCTCACGGATGTTTCCTTTCTGGGCCATTCCATAGACAGGCAACATTTTGCATTTCAGAAGTGCCCTTAAATTCTTTCACCAGCCCATTCCTCTTCAAACAAGTTGGAACTGAAAATTCCTCTTTCAAGTCGCGTACGATAAATTGCAACCTCAACATTCCAGCCTGAAAGGAGCATTTTTCCTTTTCAAGCATTTTGCCTTGTAGGTAGAGGAAGACAAAAGCCATGACCTTCTTCAGCAAATTCAGGACACCAGAAGCCAAAGTAAACAGCTCTTACAGTGTTTTGTTTTGCTTAGAAGTAAAGTACACAGTTTTCTTCAACAAAAAGCAGCACTGTTTCTGGTACCTTCACTATAAGCTAATGGATACGTTAATTAGCAACAGGTCTAAGCTGTGAAGTTTGCATAGGGATCCAAATTAGCCTTGTATTTAGTAGTCGTGGTGTCAGGACCACCTCATCTAGGCACGTGAATTTGTTGGATTCTTTAATACTTTTATATATGTGCAAAGAATATTAAATCAGCTTTGTTATTAAGCCATCTGGAAAATGTAAGCTGCATCTTAGGAGTGACTGTACGAATTCAAGCATCTGTCCAAATGCAATACATTTCCAAGCTATTCTCACTTAGCAAGCAAAGGAGACAAGCGAAATACCTCCCAGAAAACAAGCTCTTGTTTCTGACCTAAAAATCACAAGGCTTTGGTCAAAGAAGACCAAGAAGTTGGTGCAGAAACCAGACTCCTCACTGCAATGCAAGACATACTTTCAGGACCAGCTCTACAGGAGCCTGTGTTGTTCAGATAACCGTCCTCATTCTTGCATCATTGTCAAATAAAGGCATTTCAACCTGGGAGGAAAGTGTTTCCAGTCAGATCTTCTCTCACGTTCCAAACAACTGGAGGAGTCCTCAGAAAAGGGCCCGAAACATCAGCCTGGAGGAAGTGGACATACAGCAATTTGCACAGTGGTCCAATGCACTTTTGGACCTGCTCATGTCCCGAGGTAGCTTGCAGGCTAACTGGGAAGCACCGGCAGCACCAGTCTGCTCAGAGAGGAAGACGAGTGAGACAAGAGCACCCTCTTTTATGTCCTTGCTGCAGAGCTGCTGTCAGAAGAAGGGAAGTAGGGGAAAGCAGGGTAAACCAATTAAGACTAATCCTCAAGAAACAGATGAAGATCTGCCTTACCTTTTCCATGTGCCTCTTTAGAGAAGGGTAGACCTATAGTGAAAGATGAAGTCTTTGACCTGAAGTGATGAATGAAAACATAACTGATAATTCAAACCTGCCATGGGGCAAGTTTAAAGGAGGGTTGCCCCAAATGGTTTCATTATGTTCACAAGCTACTGCCAGGAACATGGATATTTTTTTCCTGTGTTTGTTGGTTGCTCTACATTTAAAACATCTCTGTATGTTTGTTTTTCTTCCGGTCTTTTGTGGTTGCTTTGTAAACATCTGGGCTGGTTTTTTAGTCCTTTGTACAAGAAGCATGTGTGTGTTAGTTTTGCCAATGGCTCTTATGTAATGTTTGTGGGGATGGAGGAATTGGTTAAAACACCTCCTTTGAAAGGCCACCCCAACCCAAAACTATTATGGGAATATCTCATGAAATGTCCTCTTCCCCCTTCTATACCGCACCATCAATTTCCCTGACTGAAAAACTCTGTTAAAAAACAGAGCCCTCTCTTTCAGCGGTAATTACTCAAGATGACATTTACTTCTTGCAATCCCATGTTTCTACTGAGTTTCATGGTGGTTGTATGTCACCAAAGGACACCAACGCACTTTCAATCTAAATGAAGTGCCTCATTTGTAGGGCACAGAGGAGTACGTTTCCCAAGAATGAGTCCCATACATTTCCTCTCTAGTATGCAACACCTTAATCCATCAGAAAAATGTTAACCCCTCCCAGTAGTCTAAGAGTGAAACTTAACAGCTAGAAAATAAATTATTCAACAGCATTTGCCTGCAATAGATACGATGGGTTATTTGACAGTCAAGAACCTAATTCTTTTAAGCTCCTCTGAAAGCCCCCACAGTTAACATTTTTATTTTATTTCAAGCTAACTCCCCCCCATTAAGTGAAGAGCTTCATAGCTTTTAAGACCAAAGGAAACACTTTGTCTGTCAAACTCTACTTTCCTGTACAATCCAGACCATAAATTTTCACCTAGCATTTCCTGCTGCAAACTCAGGGATTTTGGTTGGTCTGTTACAGCTTTTCAAAAAACATTTGGTTTGACTTGGACCTCTCTTCTTGGTGCTGAGGTCCAGCCCATGGTGCCCTGCACCCATCTGCTGATCCCTTCCCGCTGCTTGAGCGGATTGATAGCTGCTTCTTTTCCAACCTGAGGTGAGAGCCTACCTCAGCCTTGTGGGAGGTCACAGGGAGCTGGATTTTCAAGAAAGACACCTCACCTCACCTCCCTCGAACCCCAAATGGAGGAAAGGCGGAGGAGAGGAGAGAGGTAAAGGGAGGAGGCTCTGCAGGAGGAGAACTGGGGACATTGGGGTAGAAAGCTCTGCAGGAGAAGGGGAGCTGACCAAACTGAGAGCAGAGAGGTCAATATTATGGTGCTACGTGGCTTGTACATTAAAATTTCTTAATGGGCTCTTTTCCTTAGGAAAAAGTAATCTCATTTCACAGGCTTTCATGATTACAGGGTTCCCCTCCACCCCCATTCAAAAATACCCCCACGAAGCTCAATCTTCTTAATTTGCTTGGTCACAAATGGGAACAAGCTGCACTTTCCAAATAAATATTTTATGTTTTTTTTTTCTTCTCTTCAACAACGGAGTTCATGTAACAGATTATCTGAACCAAATGGGTTCCAAACCAAACAGTTCCCTACCTCCCCAGTTCCTCACCAGTAAGACTACCACAGCAGAGACAGACCACACTTCAACACCAGCAGTGCAGTTGAAGGAAAATGTGGGATTTACTCCCCTTTGAATTTGGGTCAGTTTACCCACATTTTATTTACTACCAGACCACTAGTCAGTACCAGATACAGCCCTGCTTCTCAGGAGCCATACATGCTTTCATTTTGCGCCCGTGTTCCAAGCATTGGCCAGACAGGTACATTTTTAGGGAAACGGATGGATTTTTACATGGCCTGATCTTAGAGGACAAGTCTGGACACCAGGCTCTAAGACAAATCAATGGTTATCCAAGCACAGACACCAGTCAAACAGCTCAGTGTTCTACATCTTTGCTTGCTCCCTATGGCTGTGGTTGCAAGTTGTGTTTGTCTAGATACATGGGGGAAAGAAGTGAACGCTAAAAAGGGGAAAAATATGCCGTCACCAAGAAAATGTTGCTCTGTATCTGTAGTTAAAGGTAGCAGATAAATCTGTAATGATGAGGAAGGACAAAGACAGAGCACTACAGTCCTAACCTGAAATTTCCTGAGTTCATACAATATTTTGAGCTTTGTTCTAGGTCACCACACAGTGCAGGAGGTATCTATTCTCATTCTGGCTTACTCCCGTTGTTTCCCCTTTCATACCCAAAAAGACTGAGAAAAAGAAATAGGGTCATGAGTTGGACTTAATATTCACAATATAGTTGTAACGACAGAAAGATGCTCTTTCTACTTGAAATATCATTACTCTTCCCTTAAAAACTCCAAAAGAAGGATCCCATGGTCTTGCATGGGCTGCCTCAGGAGATCCTGGAGGATTGATTCTCCCCTCTGGCACTTGAGTTCATAGCATATACGCCCAGTATAAACTCGATCTACCCTTCTCTCTCTGCATAGGAAAGTTACTTTCATTTCGCTCCTTAGCACACATGTCTGTGCACATCGGGGTCTCTAGGAAAATAAGGCTGCAAGCAATATCCCAGCCAGCAAACAGGAGATGCCCACAAAAGACTATACGACTTAACCATGATAGCTATGCCTGTCTGTGTGTGCATGAATTTAAGCCTCGTGTCTTCTTTCTCACTATGTTGGAAGAATTCATTAAAGAATTTCAGGATCACTGAAAGAAAGCAAAGGCAGTGGAGTCAGAACTTCTGCTTCTGTCTCAGCTTAACTTTCTCTCTGTTCTTTTCTCTGACTAAACACAGGTGAAAAGGTAACACTTTCAGACAGCCAGACATCTCCCTGAATGGAAAATAAAAACACATCAGCTATCAAAAGGGAAATAAACATACATTGGCAAAGACCACACAAGACTAAGACAGCAAATATTGCAAGAGAACACACACACACACCCATGATGCCCTGTCTTGTTCCTACCAGAGATGCCAGCGGATGAGAGTGACAAAAATACTATTGTAACTCTCCGATGATGGAGATTCTCACACTGTTTTGAAAAACCTTGGATGATAAACATCATGGCTGACAAACACCCTATCACTGACCCCTGCAGAACTCCAACCCCAGGTAGCAGAAGGTTAGAAAAACATCCCTTCCTAATCACTGGCTGAGACTGATCTGATAAACAACCATTAATCCCTTCAGCAGCTTGCTCAGCAGCTCATTACTCTCCATAGTGAAGGTACATTACAAATCTAGAACCATGGGCTGGTTTGATGATGGCCCGATCTGCTCATCTGCTGATCACAAACTGATGCATCGCTCATAATGGGAAAAATGAAGAAAGAAAGAAAGAAAAAAACCTTTGAAGGGATTAAACCTAGAGCAACCAAAAGAAAGATGCTAAAATGAACATGGAAATAAACTACAGGAGATTAAAGGGCTGTTAAAACCAAAGAACTGATTTTTGGAGAGTGATGATCACAAATGCAAAGCAATAGTCTTGCATACCAGTCACAGGGGGTCAAAGCTCGGCAGTATGATGTGAAAGAGTCATGAAGAGGTAGAACGTAGTGAAGTAATAATGGGAACGGCGGCAAACACCCAGAGCGCTCCGAGCTGAAATGGAAATTCTGCTCCCATACATTCAAATATCAAATTTCTAAAAACCAACGATAAATCTGGAAGTAACTAAGGCAGGCTCTTCCTCAAGGAATGAAGACTTTTTAAGCAGGAAACATGTTGGACTTCTTTCAAGAGAACAGGTGAACCTCTCTGCCCCAAATAACATCTTCAAGGAAGTCCAACCTGTAAAGTCTGTTTCTGCTTGCCTCGATTTTAGATGTTTCCAAAACATAGACAGGTGAAATACAGACAAGCACCCAATTGCAAGAGTAAAATTTCATCTCTTCTGTCTGTACACAAAGCCAAACTTTGACAAAATCTGGAGGAATCATAGATTTCACTTTTGTCCACCTCTGAAGGTTTCCATGGTAGAACAAACACTGCATGTTCAGAGTCTGGAGTGTGTCTGCAGCTCCAGAAATGAGTAGAAAACATGTTTGGGTCCAGAGCTGAGGGAATGGGATCTGTATGTTTGCCAGTGGGAGAAGAAATATGAAATTCCAAAAGGTAATGTTTTTAAGCTTGCTTTTAGGCTGAAAACTGAATTTCAATAATTTACTGTAATAACCAATTACAGTTTGGTTTTTTTTTAAAAAAAAAAAGCTTTAATGGATGTTTTGCACATAAACTCTGTTCCCACAGAAAAGAGCAGTTTATTGAGAGCCAAGTGACTATTGAACTGAAAGTTTGGATTATGACGAGAGGTCTGACTCAATAACTTGCCAAAGCTCTTCTTTCACATGGACAGTGCAGACCTCAGGTAACACCTCAAATGTTCGCAAGGGGACCCAGCACCCGGGGATAACTAACACAGAGCCATTCATACTGACACAACTTCTTCTCTCTTGGTGGAGACACCAGGCCTCTGCTAATCCTTTCGCTTCCACTGTGGCTTTCTGAGTCATTCCTGACGTACCTGGGAGCATCTTTGGCCAATGGTTACAAATAACGTGACCGTGCAAGGGTAACAGAACGAATCTGGCCAGAGGTAACTGAATAAAACATGACTTCAGACAGACTCCCTCTTGGTTTTGCACTGTCAAGCAGCCAAGACTACAGCTTGTAGCTGCATGAGGTGCATAGCTGAGATAGATAAACAACCGCTGGTGACATTTTAGGCCAGCTGAGGTAATAAATGAACGTTGACCTCCATTACTATCTCAGATGAGTGGAAAATATTGGCTCAATTGGCAAGAAGTTTCCACGAGCTGACTTAGGATAACAGACCATGCCCTGCTTTTTCTGTGTTTTCCATCAGAGTTTTGAATAGCTTTTTGTTGCAGAAAACCTTAAACCATGTATCGCACACAGAGCTCCGAGCCATCCAAGCCAGAACTTGGGTCAGGAATGCTCTGACCTTGATACAGGACAGATACGGCAACTGAAGATTACCGTTATTTTTTTCCACGCCAAAACTAATTCTCTGTGCCGTGCTTCCAAGAGAGGAAGTCACTGATAAGCAATGTTTACATGCAGTGCAAAGCTCTTTAACGTGAGGGTACGGCCAGTGACTGGCACTATTGGCTGTCCCAGCACAGGCAAGCTCCAGAGACCTGGGGGGAACCATTACAAAACAATTTGCCAGGAAGGGTGCAATGTGCTCTTTGAAGAGCTGTGGGAAGCCCAGCACATGGACTCCCTGTGGGTACCTGCTCTGCCGCTCGGCTGGTGCAAAGCGATCAACCACAGAAGTGCCCTCAGCCCACAAAACAGAGAGTCGAACAGGCTGCGGGCTGAAGCTGCAGGTGGAGAGCTCTACTAGGAGACAAGTGCACCCACACATAAAAAGGAAAAAAAAACAGGGTGAGGAGGGGAGGTTCGTTTGCCTCCTCCCAGAAGGAGCCTGAGCATCTCTGGAAACCAAAGGAAGCCAGGAATTACTTTTGTGTGCCATCTCTGATCTGCATTGACAGCCAGTTCTCCTCAAACCGAGTACCAATTGATGAAACAGAAGTTTTGCCTAGACCAACCTCCCCAGAAGTCAGGATGTCCCCTTGCCCTAAATATCAAGCAGGGCTGACCAGAAGTGACGTGCACACTCTGTTGATATTCACTTGCTGCCTGCATCGAGGTCTGCGAGCCAGGCCTGGCAGTGAAAGTGTAAACCTAAACCTAAGGTCATTCAGATGAAGCCAGAGGGATAAAAAAGCAGAATTTATCAACAGGGTTGCTAAATGGTATAGCAGACACTGGGGTATCAACATGAGTAGTCTGGTACAAAGAGACCCTTGAGGTGAAAGAATCAGGGTAAAGAATTACTCAAAGCTGGACCAAAGGATCTTTCAAATCCCCAGGTGGCCTTTCAGATATTAAACAGGGATGGGGTTTGGCTACAAGTTTATGGATTAGATGAGAGTTTCTCTACATGGATATGCTCAAGGATGACCTAACCATTCGCTCATACCTGGTCTGCATAAAGCATTTCTGCTGCAGTGATAGCCCAAAGCAGATTCTGTGCCTGCCTGTACTAAATTCTTTCAAGGCCAGGAATATTTCCTGCAGATCCGGGCTTTCTTTTCATTTTGAAATCACAGAAACACAAACGCGAGTTTCCTTGGCAAAGTTTCTTGGTTTGCCTTGCTGGTGATGCAGTAACCAAAGCAAATGAACCAGAAGCAAGATGAGTAAGTACATATCTATCCAGTTGATAGCCATCTTCCAAAGCTGTTTGAGGGCAAAAACGTACATTCTCCTGTATTGAATCAGGACATCACAACTACAAAGTGTTCCAAGTTAAACACATCCAAAAACTGTTTGACTCATGTTTCACATTTAATTCTATATCTCTAAAAAAGTTTACAAAAGCAAAGCTTGCCTGGACTAAACAACTGAACTGCACGAGGCACGTGGCATTAGCTCAGGCTTCTCTGGCCAGCTTTCTAAATGAAGTGTTTGGAAATAAGAGAAACACACAGATTTGGGAGTGGAATGGATAAGAGATTTAGTTTCTCCTTTTATAACAGAGTCCTGTGTAAATCTGAAGGAGCCTGCAAAACTTCAACGAGACATGCATTAAAAGCAGCAGCAGCTCTGTCCACATATAATAGAATTATTAAAAGCAAGGCAAAAGAGAAAGATTCAACACGTTGCTGGAGAGCTGCCCAAAAGCTCACAGTTGTGATGTAGTGTTTGGACTCGAATCGTGTTAACAGGGCAATATAAATCTGCAGAGAGTAAGACCAAGTCTAAAAAGAGCAGACCAAGCCAAGAAGGCCCAACAACTGATCACAGATTCAAGTGGTAGGTAGTTCAAAAGGCAAGTATTTGAAAATTAATTCTATATAGTAATAAGCTGGCTGTGCTCATAGTTTATTTGGAAGGTCACACATACATTATAGTACCAAGGGAGCAAAATCTGAGCAATCAAGAGAATGGCATAGCAAAGTGCGCTATAAAGACTTCATTTCCCTCACAGGTTCTACAATGGGCAGTTCAGTTATTGGCAGTGATGATGTTATTTCTAATGTAAACATTTCACTTTCAGCACAGCTGAACTGGGAGGGATTATAACAAGTAATGAATGAACCTCCAAATACCTCTCCAAGCCAAAAAAACCCAGTGATGGCATGCAGAGCTGAATCCTTGCAATCATCCCGAAAGAGATGGAGAGGATTTTGCATGACTCTTAGTAATTACTACTTCCAAAACTGCCAGCGATGCCTTTTCCCACCCCTCTGTGGTCAAGGCAATTATTCTTCCAGGTTCTCACTCTTGGCCCGCACCTCCATTGTCAAGTCAATGGAAGAATGACAACATCCACCAGCTGCCTGGACAACATCCAGCCTGGATTATTACAATGAGCTTGCATGAGAAACAGGATTAGAAAAGCAGAGAAAGTCTACTGATAAAGCTGCCCCATTTGTTTTGATTCAAGATATCAAGGTTGCTCAGTAAATATCTGCGGTACGTGGGAGACTTCCCCGCACCCTGAACAGCTCCATGGCATTTGATTAGCTTCTGCTTTATTGCAAAATCCAATGCCTGGGGGGTGATAGCTAGGTTAGTTTCAGTGAAGGCTTTCCAGGTTTAGCATTTGTATATTTTCTCCTTGGTTTACTAAAAACATTCCTCGAGACTGCCTACAACTGATGGGGAAGGAAAGTTCTTTGTGCAGGATCTCACTGTTTAATTTACGGCATATCATAATGTTCTCATTCCTTGTAATAACATCAGCTAGCATCCATATTCTCTTAAAATATGGTCCAACCAGATGGGTTTGCATATTTACAAGTCTAGCAATGAAATAGTCAACGTAGTAATTGCTTATATCACATCCATTTTGTTAAAAAGCTCTCTGGAGCATTCTTTCAAAAACTAAAGAGACCACCCTGCGCTGAAAACGCAGGATATCGTTTGCCCGTGCACACTGACTTCGGCTTCATGAATTTATGAATGAAACTGTAGAGCGTGACTGTTTATCCTGCAGTATGCAGAGAACGGCCCCAACAACCAAGGAGGTCCCCTCGAGTGCTGCACGCCCACTGCCCACTGAGCCCATAAAGGATCACGTCTAAAACATTAACCAGTACTGGTGTGTCTGGTTGCATCTGTGGAAAAGGACACACGAATAGCCTTGAGACAGAAGGGCCACTTCAGGCCTCTCGGGAAGGTGACAAATGACATAGTAGCAGACATGGTCTGTCTTATATCGCTGTCGTAATGTGACCACCTCTCAGACCTACTTTTAAAACCTTTGTAGTCTCACTGATATCACACCCAGGCAAATCCTGAGCTCAGGAACTGCTCTTTTCTGTTCTGTTCCGCTTCACTTTTCTTATTTGTGTGCAAGCCCTTGGCAAAACAAATTCTGGGGAGCACAATTTGGACAGTCAGATGTGAAGAAAAGAAGCAACATAAAAGAAATCAGTTTTGAAGAAAACCAAAGATAGTGCTTGGCTGACCAAAAACCCTGGTGTTGGAATCTCCAGGGCTCACAATATTTTTGTGAGAGAACAAAGATATTTCCTACTGTCTTCCGAAGCAAGGTGTTCTAGGATCTGGAGGATCCTGTGATTGATGTGGCTTTTGTTCCCATGCAAAAAAGCATTTAATCCTTGGCTTTAGCCTTGTTTTTGGACATGAGACTGGTGAAAAACTGAAGCAGTGATTACAAACTGTTCCCTGTTCTGGGAGGAATAACGAGTGTAAAAAACACAATCCCAAGTGCCAAGCAAAATGGCTAAGGTTAATATTATTTGTCATTACAAGTGCAGAAAGAATACTAGCTGCCAGAAGCTCTGTGCAAGGATGTGAAATCCATATTTCTTGTACTTTTTTTCTGTTTTGACAACTAGAAATAATATTTTTCAATTCCTAGATCAACCTAAAAGTTATGGCAATGCAACCTTAAAAGGATCCACAGCCTGCGTGACCAGCATAGAGGCAGGGATTTGTTTGCAGCTCCACGCACCAACTTTGACCATTCCTGTGGATCCCGGGCCAGGTCCTGACCTCATTCAGATCCATATAAAGCCACAGCCGTTTTGGTGGGGCCGTGGGGATGTGAGGTCAGAATTTGGCTGGTTACGTTGGCTGAGCTGCGGCAGGTGGGCACTTGCCAAAGAACTTCGTAATGGATGGTGTAAACACCAGGATTGCTCACAACAATTATGTAACCTGCGCTTACACTGCTTTATAGATTTACAAAAGGCAACGGTCTCCACGGCTCTCCAGCTCCACCCGTGTGCCATCATAGAGATCCTGTGTCAAGTCCGCCCCTCCTGAAACGCAGGTGGTTGTGTTTCTGAAATTACAAATGAAAACCCTGTCTCCTTGCACAAAGGGCAGTGCAATAGTTCAGATAACCGACAAGCCCAGAGTGAAGCAGCGCTTCCAATCACACACACTCAGTTCTCACCCTTTCCATCTCCTCACCTCATCTCCACTTGTCCATCCTGGCCAGCATGGAGCTGCATGGTTTGGGAAGAGTGCTTAGCTCTGGACTCTCTAGAGTCAGCTCAGCTCCACCCAGCCCAAAACAGCAAGGGAAAAACTTTTCACGTGAAGTGGAGACAAAAGGACTCCTTAAGCCACTTGGCACACAAGTCGGCAGGAAGCGAAAGCACTGAGATTGGGGAGGGTACTTCTTGAGTATGGTCTCAAGTCTCAGCAACCACCTTTGTTCATCCAATTCATCAGCAAATTTCTAGATACCTAATCATTACATAGCTACTACTTGTGTTTTCTCCCTCCCCTCGATGAACATCCTTATCACTATACCAGACCCTACTCCCATCTTCTTCCCCCCAATTTATGGTCCATTAAGTCATGGCTGGTGACAAATAACTATAAGAAAGGCCCAAATTCAGAAAAACGGTATTTTACTCTGAAAGAAACCTGTCCACAATGCTCAAAGTGTAGTTTGATTCCTCACCCTTTTGCATGCTTGAAGAAACATGACCATCTTGTAATATACTAAAAGATTTATTTCTAATATGAAAGCCATATTTAGCATTGGTTTGGCAGTGGTAGGAAGAAAACCACAGGCAGCTGGCATGGATTAAGTGTTAGTTGCTTGATAAACCTGGAGTTGTCAAGACTTTCAACTTCCCTACTGAAACTGCTGCCATCCAGAACTAAATATTTGAGAAGGGTGCCTTTGGAGGAGCAGGGGTTTGCTCTTCACATCTTAGCTGCATGGATACCAGCAAGAGATATATGTTTGCACACATAAAATTTCTATGAAAAACAAGAACTGCCTGTAGCTTCTCTAACGTTCTCACTGACAGTCCCTTGGTAACAGCTTTAGATGCATCAGCAGTACACTTCTTAATCCTTTAAAATTATAAATATTCCAAACACAGTAGCTCACTGTTTCCTGGAATAGTTTCACTATCTGAAACTTCCACTACTTCAAATTACAGAATTCTGCGTCTTTTTCCTCTGAATGTCAGAGACTGTTTACTGACTAACATTCAGCTATGCTCTGAGGGAAATGCAAAGAACTTGGGTTCGTGATGCTGCCACCTGAATGAATGGGGTGCTTCACACCGTGCAAAATTTGAATTAGATAGTCCAAATTACCAAATTCACTTCCAATGACTCACTGACGTATTTAAGCTTTAAAATCCTTATTTGCTAGTAAAACGCTGGCACCCAAGTGTTTCCACAAAGCTAACATGCGAGGCTTTTGAACATAGGCCAACCAAATTCATTTTGGAATTTGAAATAATATCCATAAGGATTTTTTCCTATTTGTTCACTTCTAGTCACCATTTCTTACTGACGTACCACCTGACTTGAAGTAGAAATGAAGACTTTTTAAAATGTCTTGCAATTATTCATTTATGAAGTGTGGGATTGAACAGTGAAAATTGAGATTGCCTCAAAAATGTCAGTGCAGGTGTCTTGACAATCTTCATTCTCTACCACACGTCCCAGGCACAGGCTTTTGCTGTCCCCCCACTCCATGAAGAATTGTTTCCTCAGCCTTGAAAACTCCAAGTGCCCAAGTCAGGACACTTTCTCCTTCTACAGTTCCCAAGGAAATGATTCAGTTTACAGAACAACCAAAACCAATAACCACCATATTCTTAATTCTTGCTTTTTGTTTTATATGGCTCGCAGGGCTTGTATTTTTAACCATTTTCCTGTAACTTTGAGAACAACAAACTTCTCATTCCAAAAGCGCCACAGAATCACTTCATTCCAGGAGATGGTGCTTTAAGGAAAAAACCTCCAGAAGTGGTAAGGAGACCCAAGTCCCTGACAATAGTGCTGAGCTGCGTCCATTATACTTCACAGCATAATCAGGACTTTATGTGCCTTTCTCCGTTTAAGTGAGAAAGCAGATTTACTAGGGACAAAGTCACCTATGACAGCCGATTGCCACAAAGCAAGCATAAGTAACCAAAAAGCATCTTAAGAGATGTGGGAAGTTCCTAACAGGGCACCCTGTTTGCTTGTCGTGGGAGAAACATTTCAGAAAATAGGCTTATATTTAGCAAGTAATCTTGGATTTCACAGCTCTAAATGCAATTATATGCCAGATTTTTGTCACCCAGCCTTCCATTAAACCTCAGATACTAATAGTGTCATATGCCAAATGGCCTTTCCCAAACCCTTGAAAAGTGACTGCCACTAAACAAACAGTTTGCTTTTGCTCGCAACATTGCAAGCGATTCCCATGAGAATGGAGCTGCTTTGGGTTCATCCACAGCAGCTCAAGTTCACTGAAGGTCAGTGAGGAATTGCCCATAGGGGACTAGTTTTGCACAGGAATCTATAGAAGGACCGTGAACTGCACTTACTAGTAGTTATAAAGCTTTTAAACCAGCCCTGGGTAGGTTCAGGAGGAAAGCAGATGTGAGCAAACCCTATCGATACGGGATTCAGTGCCTTCAACAATGTTAGACACAACTGGTCCTGGCATGCTCAGCTTGTCTGCAGCCTGGTTTCTGCCAGTGGAGAAGACTTCACCCACCGGCAGCTGCCAAGACTGATGAAGTATATAAAAAGATGTTGGTGGACATCCATTGTTCAGGTGTGTTTCCAACAAGAAAGTCACTGCATCGATTCTCTTGCAAATATTTCAGCCTTTGGCTCACTTCCCCCACGCACACCCCCTTCAGATGCCACTAAATCAGAAGTGAAAAATATAATTTGGAGAACACATTTAACATAAGTAAAGAGATTAAGGAGTTTATCTGTCAACACTGGAGTCCAGATGTTTTTAAACTAAAAGAAAAAAACAGGGGATTGAGAGAGATGTTAATTACAAGCTCTTTTCTTCCCTTTAAAATGTTTTAAAATATTTGTTAAAATACCTAACTTTTCTGTAGGTTTTGGAGGGGGTTTAAAAAAAATACCAGCATAGATTTCAGACTAAACTTCAGTGTCTACACAGGCATGAGGAGGCTCAAATCTGCTTTCTTGATTCCTACCATCAGAGTTTCTTTGCATATCCAACACTCATAGCGGAGTTATTTCATAGAAATTTCTGTGTATGACTTCACCAGTACCAGAGCTCAGGCTCAGGAAGATATTGAATTCCACAGTTTTTCATCCTTGCCTCTCAGTTTCCATCCCTAATCCAGTTCTAGGAGCACTGAAATCATGGACTTACAGCTGGACCTACAGCAGGCTCCCATGACACCAATCCAGCTTCCATAAAATTTATTGAATAAGTTAAATTAAAAAAAAAATATCTAGAAAGGGGATGGGACTCCTTTAAAAACAAGCATATCCCAATAGTGGTTAAATCCAAAGAAAGGCTCAGTTCAGAATTACACCCATAAAAAAGGAAGCCAGGCTCTTCTGTTTTACCCATCTTTCATGTGGACGACATCTATTTTAATGTTCCTAGGGGCTGCACCAGTGGCTTCTGGGATTTATTTGGTCAGTTTGTGCTGAGTTCTTACTGCCAATTTCTCCAAGAGAAAATTTTGATTAATGTCCCATATCTAATACAGACTGTGCTCCTGTAGCCTTCATATGCCCTGAAAGGGAGAACAGAAGACAAGACAGGACAGAACGTCTACTTCACTGGGATTTCTTTTTGGACATCCCTATGTCAGACACATCATACGGCAGTTACTACCTCCTTGGTAGTACCTCCTCCTACTTGGTACCTACCTCCTACTACTACCTTGGATATGTGTCCTGAATCAACCTGATAAAAATGGTGGGAAAAATTGAGCAATTTGTGCCCAAGTGAGCATTTCATAGTTCAAAGGATCTGATGCTGCAGGGCTGGGAGAGATGACTGTGGAGAATAATAAAAGAACTCAAATCCACGGGTTCTTCTAGCACGGTAATTCAAAGACACTGGACATTCTGAAAGAGCAATCATTAATTCTGTGACAATCCCATGCTACTTCCATCAGTTAATGACCAGATACAAGAGAGCTGAGAAGCTAATGACTTTTTTTTTTTAATAATTAATTTTAACAGGAAAGAGTCCATTTTACTTCCTAACTCTTAGATGGGTGTTAATCTCCCAAATTTGGGATGTGTAAAGAGAGAGAAAAGCTGTCTTGCAATACCATTCCGTAGAACTAAAATGGATTATATAGAAGACATGATCCCTAGCCCACATTCCTTATGAACTCATGTCTAGAAAAACACTTCGGTTTTTCTTACAGGATTTTCAAAAATGTTCTACATTTCTACTTAAACAAGTGGAGCCTGTCATCCAGTCAAGTACACTGAGCGAGCTGAACATTTTCAAATGCTGGGACACCGAAGCCTGTTGATGACGGAGCGGCTGAACGCTGCAGCTGCTGCACAATTCATTGGGGCAACACTGAAATGAGGTTTCATAAACTGACTGGTCCTACTGACAGCCCCCCGATGGGTTATTTTACCCAAATCAGTGACCTTTATTAGACAAGATCTCACCACATCTCTCTTTACCAAGGATAAAAAACACTCACCTGAATTGGGCACATTATTTCTTCATAACTTTAGTTTAAATCCTGTTGGCTCTATTAGCTGTTACAGGAACACACTCCATTTTAATAAGGTTTTTTGTCTCAAATGACCCTTTTCTTTCCAGCTTTAGTGCCTTTCTGTCCTCATTTTACCAAACTCCTAAAAACATTTACTAAAAATACTCTATTATTGTATTTTTAAAAAATAATAAGTTTTTACAGCTATTAAGATTCTTGGAAAACTTAACTGTATTTTGAGTCCTTTCCTCTTATTTTTGGATCTCACTGCTGGTCCCATATTCTTTTCCCCAAACCAAGCAACTTTACCCCTCTTCTTCGCCATGGATCGTTATTAAGACCATATCACCATCAACACAGACAAGCACCTGAGGGTCTCAAAAGCTGATGAGCAGGACTGTTGAGAGATGCCTACAGAGATCGCCCGCACCAGGCAATACAATAGCACCTACACTGGACGAAGGGCCTGTAAAAATCTACCTACAACTGAAGACCTCTGCAGAAAGATGTGTCCTCCAAGGATGCTCACACAACAACAACTACTCACGTTCTCGAGGATTCATGTGTTGACAGACATACTGACCACGCTGCTAACCTGTTACACATGAAGCCAGTGATTCCCATTAGCCGATGGCAACACAGTTATTCCCAATAAATCCTAAGCAACTCATAGGTCTTTTTGAATTCAGGATTCATCCTCTCATAAAAAGGTTCCATTGATCACAGAATCTCAGAATGGTCAGGGTTGGAAAGGACCTCTGGAGATCATCTAGTCCAACCCCCTGCCAGAGCAGGGTCACCTACAGCAGGTTGCACAGGAACGCATCCAGGTGGGTTTTGAATATCTCCAGAGAAGGAGACTCCACCACCTCTCTGGGCAGCCTGTGCCAGGGCTCTGCCACCCTCAAAGTGAAGAAGCTCCTCCTCATGTTCAGATGGAATTTCCTGTGTTCCGGTTTATGCCCATTGCCCCTTGTCCTGTCGCTGGGCATCACTGACATCAGTTTCTCTTCTTACTGTCGATGGTATCCTAGAGTAATTCTGCAACATCCCTCATATGTCTCTTAATGGAGTACCTTTAACTGGGCCAAAATCCATCTTCCTTTTTCAATAAAGACAGCTGACATCTTGAGTTCATATGAGGCACACTGTGCTTTCTCTGGCATATTCCTCGGCTTTACTTCATTATTTGATATTTATGTGACAGCAAAAAAACCCTTATGCCATATGGATGTGCTGGTGTGAGGAAAAGCAATCAAGTTCTGTTGAAATCAATGGAGTTAAACTGGCTTACACTACTGTGTATGAAGTTGCAGAGCAGCCCAGGCATATGAACTCCTAGTGAAGGCTCGGAGCTGGGCAACGAAACTGCTTTATAAGAAGTTTTGGATGGAGTACAAACACCCCTTTGTGTGCTCTCATGCCTGATAAATCGTTAAGTGGGGCAGCCTTTCACACATGTACAACCGGAAGAAAATTCAGTTTTTAAATCTACAATTATTACAAAACATGGGATCCTTCTTGCAATCCCTAAACACGTCCATATGCTACAGCAATTTCAAATTGAAGTGAAAGAAGATCTTTGTAAAACTGCCACATCTCAGCCTCACTTACTCTGTTTGCAAACTGTGACAACTTAAAGCCATCTCAACAGGGGAAATTGCTCTGATATTGTCAGAATAGAGGGCGACTTTAGCTTTTACAGATTTGGTGTGTTGTAACTCATTTGCTCTCTAAGGATCAGCTGTAGCCTGAGAAGACGCCAGTGACTACTTAGTATATGGAATACATCCTGACTTGTGTCCACACTCCAGGCATGAAGGACAGCAGCGCAGGACCACGTGAAGGGGAAAAGCCCTGTTCTTCTCAGGACCTGAAGATAGAATGGGAAATGGGAGGATCTTTGTCTTTGAGAATGATGCCTCAAGTTCAAGTCAAATCAGTACATTGGCTCCTGCCTTTTCTAGCCAGATGCATCAAAACAAAAAAAAACAACCAACCAAAAAAAAAAAAAAACAACAAAAAAACAAAACTGGAACATTGTCCCCCGGACAAAGAACATCCTGTGAACTGGAGCCACAGCACATCTGGGGGCCTCATGTTGCTGCTGAGTAATGCATGACCTGGGGACACTGTCATTTTGCGCTTAATGAGTCTCCAGAGGGAAAGCTGACATTTGAAAGAGACAAAAAAGCTTCTTCATGTGATGCCAACGCACCCTCTCCTGTTTCACTGGGAAGCGGGAGCATGTGAACAACACAGACATGAGCTCATGTAGCTACACTGATGTGAGCCACAGCCTCCCAGTCTCAATGCCAACATCGAAAGCCATGTGCCAGGACATGTGGCATCACACAGCACCTTTTATTTTCTATTTGTGTTCTGCCTACATTTCTGACAAAATTCTAGGTTAAAATATCCGTCAAGGTAGAGGTACAATCAGAGAGGCTTCACAATCATTGCTTGGGAAGACGACCAATTAGTTCATTTAATTAATAATTTCCCTATAAGCCATTATTTACAATCCAGTCACCACATAGCCTACCGTGCATGCAGATCTGGAATTGAAAAACTATAAGGTCAGTAAGATTTGCTTGAGATTTCATAGGCCAACTACTTGCCATTGCATTACACAGTGATCTAGACGTACAACTGAGGTGTGGAGATTCCCGGTCTCACGAGCAGTTCATGTCTCTTGACGCCGGGCATGGAAAAGGACACGAAAGAATATGACAGGCTGGGTAATTAGCTTCTTGATGGGAGCGTAGCACATGCAGTGAGATGATGGCAACAGGTCTGATTGAGAAGATCCTGGGGTTTGACCCCTCGATGCTGCAAAGTAACAGATTAGAATAAGTTGTCTGAGGCTCAAAGCAGAACAAAACTGCCCCGACAATATGTAGGGGCAGGCACCCCGAGACTGTGTGGGGATGATGCATTCACACTGGAATTCCCTCACATCTTCCTTAAGATCATCTTGAGCATCTCTGGGCATGTTCTAGATCACTGAAATGCTTCTTTCCATCTCTGCATGGTAGAAAATTTACAACCGTATGTTTAGACCTGGACTTTTTCAGAGTTGCTTACAGTTTGTGGCATCCACGTACAGTGACCTAATCACTATACTGACTCCTTCACGAAGGCTGCCTTGGCTGGCTACAGGAAGAACTGATAAGCTTTTTGGAACAGAGAAAAGTCCTTAAGACCGGCTAAAGTTGTTTTCTGTCCCTGCCAGTTCCAGGCGAAGTACTGTTAAGAAGAGGTTTCACTTTTTAAAAGGAAACATGTTCTCAACATGGTTCTTATAAATTAAACCACATCACTCTTTCAAAAGATGACAAAGGAACTGCATGCATGATTGATGAAATATCCTAAACACTCTTACAGAGGAAAATGTAACAAACGCATGGGCAGATCATAAGCAACATCCACCAAGGCCTGACAAACAGCACAGTGCAATAATATACATTTTGAGCTCAACAGTGAATATTTGCTTACTACATGTTTATTTATTTTAACTGGACATAAAGAAATGCAGTGATGAGTCTTTATGTACTGGTACAGACATTTTCAAGCGTCACACAGGCCATGGCAGGCTAATAATTACTCGGTGTAAAGCATGAGAGCTCCCCAGATCTGCCTGCAGCCACCAGTTGAGGAAGCAGCCATTGCTTTGGTTACAAAACTCATTTTGAGGAGATGATCAGGTTTCAGCAGTGCTATGCAGACTCCCTCTGGCTCACTGGGAAGCCGTCCGCCAGCCTGTGTGTCACAGTAAAAGCTGTGAGGTGGTTTGTTCCATGCAAGGGTGGGAGGCTGCCAATCTTAAAAAGATCATTTTTGTTATTTGCAAACACAAAAATTGCTTTAGGCTTGCTGGACATGCCAAAGCCTTGATCAAAATCACGTCCCTTTCATGGGGACAAAACATATGTTCACATTATCCCAAAAAGAAACAAGGGGGCATGGGGGAGAAAGGGGAGGGAATCTTTTTATGTTGGTTTACCATGAAAATACCATGCGTGGCTGCCAGTTGTTTATCAGCTTTTCCAGATCAACAATATGTTCTTTCTTAAGGCCTTGCATTAAAGAGTTTTCTGTCAATCTAACTTCTATTAAATAACAAAAACCAAATGGGGAACAGTCTCAGGCTCAGGGCTCGTCACATGACACTGCTGTTGAAAGAGCTTTTTTGGTCACCACCTCACAGCAAGAGTATTCTGGGGAATCTAATTCATAAATACTCACTGCTTTTGCTTTGGGATACTTCCCACATGATTCCCCTTTTTTTTTTCTTTTTTTTTGTCCAGTGACAGAGGAGGGAGGATGTTCACTGCCTGGGTCAGTCATCTCCACTTCTCCATTGGGTGGTTCTGCCGTTGGTCCCCTCTTTGCATTGGTGGGCCCTTGTTTGCATTGTGTGCTCAAAAGAGAATAAAATCTCCAAGAAGCAGGGCAGGAGGGAATTTCAAGTCATGCAAAGAAAAGCTGATATGGCAGATGAAGAACTAGGGAGAGAGATCAGGGAACCTTCTTCCAGGATCGGAGTTGGGGGAAACAGCTAAGCAAAGAAAAACAAAGTGGATGTATCTTCTGAAAAACACATCTATCCTTCAGCTTCAAAAGATCTTCTGTGAACAAATACCACAAAGGAGATGAAAGTGGTTTGCATAGGAAGAGTGAATCAAAACAGGTTTTCAACAACTCTCTCCTCTGTTCCAGTGAGGGTGAAAAACAGCAAATACAAACACACAGGATGGATCGCCATTGGGGGTAGGAGAGAGAAGCACTCAGGATATCAGCTTGTGTAACGATAATTACAGGGACTCTGTCAATCATTAAGGCGAAGTAACTGGTATTCCTTCCTGCCGAGATGAATTCTCACACGCATTGTGGCAGGTCTTTCCAGACGGATGAGCCCTAAATTGCCCCAGGCAAAAGAAACCATCCATGCTGTTAAACTAACGCTAAGATGGAGCAGGATAAGGCTGTGAAGGGTTGGCATTTGGAGTGACAACAGCAACCAGAACAAAAAAAAAGAGGAGAAAGTCATCAGTCATCTCTGTTTCCCTCCTAACATCCTCTTCCAGGTGGTCCCAAGCTTCAGGCATTTTTATAATTTAAGGGTCACTGGTATGTGTTCTTTTATACCATCCACCCTTCCGTCATGGGCTTCACCTGATAACAGCCACAGATAACAAGGGGAAAGAATCTTTTGTTCCTGACAACACCTGCTTTGCACAGGATGATGTTAGAGCTCCAAGGGTGTCGTCTTTGGTCATTGTCAGCGCTCGTAGGGCCGAGCTCTGCCGCTCTGCTGTCAGCTGCAGAGCCAGGGCAGTTTTTCTTCCCATGTCCAGTCCCAGGGTCTTGAACTGTGCTGGATGGGGACACAAGAGGCCCTCTCACCGTGTCAGACACGTCTCTTCACCAAACCTGCCCCAGTGTATTCTGACTGTCCAGCCTTCCAGCAAGTTTCCCATTTTTAAAGCATTATATATATATGTATATATATATTTATAAAGCATGGCATAAATTGCATCCCAGACCCTCAGCATGCTTTTTGTGAGGTTTGAATCTGTCCATAATTCCCCTCAGGACCATACATTTTGCTAAGATGGATAATTGAGAAGAAGATGTCTAAAGCACAGTACCTGCAACACCTCCCAACAGAAACTGCAGGGAGTCGCCAGTGCTCAACAAATCTGAAAGAAACAAACCACGCTGAATGTATAGCAAGTGAGGAAGTTAGTTCATGCTTTGAGTGCCTTTCATTTTTATTACCAGAGCTATGGCTTTTTTGTCCTTACAGTTGTCTGTCAGCAGCACTCCAACAAAGAGTATGGCCTCAAGGGCCCTCCCTTGAATTTTAATCCCATATTCTGTTCCTTGAGAGAACTTTAAACATGTTATTTAAAAATAAATAAATATCAAAAAAATACTTAGAGTGAGTGCAATTTAAATGACCTCACATAAAGTAAGGATGATGGAGAGACTCAGGTTTTAAACAGGAAGATTTACCTTAGAAAAGCAGATGGAAGTCAAAAGACCTGCAGTTTTTACTGTGCATTACTCTTTTTCAACCCCCACAGTGTTTCTACGCCCAAGGATTTGCCAGCAGAGAAAACAGTTTTCTTTTAGCCCTATCTTCAACTCTGAACTTGGCTCTCAGGCTGCTGGTGAACGTGTGAACATTGTAACGTCTACTTAGGACAGGGGTTGTATCAAGTGAAACTACAGGACAACCGAGTACACTTAAAGCCATCACATCCAACTACTTCTCTATCAAGCTGTCAGACGCAAATTAGCAGATACGAGCATGTGTGAACAATCCCCACAAGGTTCAGGATGAATGGTCGCTTCATAACTCTAATTTCTAATCTGAAGTAATCTACAATAGATATATTTGAGTTACTATCATAAGAGGTTTTCAACCATAGCAATAATCCAACCCCTTTAACACCAAGTACAGATACAATTTGTAGTTTTTATCAAGGAACCAAGAGGAAGGATAGAGTAAACCGATGCTTTCTCTCTGTCCCTGTACAGGGCTTTAAAAGTAAGTATCTGAAAAGGATTAGCAATAAAGCTGTTGAGTAACATCAGCAAAAGATGCCCAGTTTAGCAATGTTTCCAAACAGACATTATTTCATCAATTCATGAATAAGCGACACTGTGAGGGGCATAGTCAGGTAGAGGCTCTTTGAAATGTCATGTCCATGGTTCCTGCATCCTTGTCCACAGGGCATATGCTATACCCACTGCATGAACGTGTTCAGAACTCCGCCTGCAGAGAGTGATGGTGCTAAGCACAACGCAAGACTACATGTCCCCTTCCTCCCAGCCCAGTCAACAGATACTATTTTCTTACTTACTCCAGAGAGTCACCGCTCTGATAGACAACTGATTAAACCCCACAAAAATGCTATATGATGGCTGACATTCTGGCCTTCGTTCCTGCAACAGTGCCTCTCCACACCAAAGTTCTGGGCAGATCATCAGCCTTATCTTTGAGCTTCCTGCCTCATGTCACAACCCTACTGTTATTTAAACATAGTTTTGTATTTAATTTAATTTCCTTGTTTTTGTTTAGCTTTGATAAAGAAAAGGAAATCTTTTCTAATCGGTTCAAAACAAGACCATTGACTCGACCAAGTTCAATGAGCTATCAGGGGCAACAGGATACTAATGGCTAATGCAAAAGTCTGAGAAAGAGTCATGGGAACAAAAGGCATTGGAAGAAGAACAACTTGTTCTTTAAATCTGTAAAGAGGAAGTGGGATGTGGAGAAAAGTTCTGAGTTGAAAAGCCATTGCAAGAGGGACTGTGATAGAGAATAAGCAAAGGGCCAGGGTGAGCTGAAAGGGAGATCACAACGTACTGAACTGAGACTTGTGTGCATATATATGTGTGTGTACATATTCATGCACATCCTTATATATGAAAATGTTTGTATATGTACATATATACATAAATACGTATGATAATTTTTTTAGGATACCAGGAAGAAAGACTGACCTACAATCACAGAACATCAAGGAATTTAAACCAAAGTATTTCTGGAGATGGGAGATGTCTACATCTCAGCTCCCAAAAGATGTAATCACACACATTCCCAGAACACCAAGTAATCGCTTACTGTTGACTTGACTACATGTCACTGTAGAATAAAAAGCTTTAAGAAATGAAAACTATAAAAGGGCCTAGTTCTGCTGAACTAGGTCAACATATAACTTAGAGTTTGAACCTGGCACAGAATCATGAAAATTTTTGGTCCTGAGAACCAGCCGTTTGAGCGAGCCTCATCCACAAGTCTTTCCATGAGCTTCAAGGAACTTTGGCTCATATCCCAGTACAGCTATTTTCAGGCTAGCTAAGGACAGAAGTGCTCATACAAGTGAATAGTATGAAGAATAAGTCCAAGTCATAAAAATATTGTGCTAGCAGTTGAGAAGGTTAGAATACAAAAGTAAGTGAAGAAACAGATGAAGGCCAAACAGTCGTATCAGAATTATCCAAGGCTCGTGCATTTACAGCTCCTTATCTTCAGCAGGGACACTTTTTTGTCTAAGAATTCACATGAAAACCAAAACTGCAGCCATCAGAACCCATCCAATAATCACTGTCGAGACTTCCAGCCAAACTGCTTTCTCTCACAGTTGTCAGTCCAAAAGCTCTAACTTTTTAAAACCCTCCCAAGCATATTGGCCCTGATTTTCATATCTCCATTGATGCATAATAATTGGATCAGATCTACCCTCCAACCTACTCCATGCAAAATCCTCAGTGCACTTTTACTGCATCATATCTGCTATTACAAAAATCCTGTTATGATATCCAACTTTTAATGCAGTGCTAGTTAGTTATTTACTAGCTCTACAGACCCAAAAAAAAAAAATCCTGGCTCTTTTCATAATTTGCTAAGATTGTCAAGAGCATTTTTTTCTCCTTTGCTACTAATTCACATTAAGGGCCCTTGGTCATGCTCAGTAATAGCTATCTCTTTGATCAGCACCCAGGTCAAATACCATTAGAACAGCCTTCCAAGAAATGTTCAGCTGTTCTGTCTTCCATCATCCTAAATGTAGGATCTGCCAACAAAACAGCTAGGGATTTCATTACCTTTACTATATTAGGTTCTTTATAGACTTCAAGCTCATCTTTATTAAATCTTCTCCACACATTTTCCCTTCCATTCTCCAAAAATCTATGTCAGGGCTTTGTTCAAGTTATTTAGTGGTCATTCTTCCACCTAAAAAGAGGTCCAACAACTTGGATCTCTGCAGCTTGGTCTATCTTGCTATTTTGGACCTAAGAGTTACCTGCAGAAAAAGTAACATCATTCTCGCTTTTAACAAGCCTTAGTTTCCTCTGAGGTGTTCAAACCATTTAACATCAACATAATCTAGTGTATTTATTGACTCCCAGAGAAGCTTTCCCAAGATGATCTTAAGCTAACAACTGGGTTTCATTTTCTTCAAATTTAATCACTGTTTGGAGTTTGTTTTTTCATTTGCAGTACGTTCTGGTCTCCAACTCTCTTTGGGGCTATATTTCTCCTCTCTCATGTTAACTCACTGGCATGGTCAAAAAGGAGATGTAAACCATTTAAATTCACACCGTTCTGAGAATTTCACAATAAGCGTATTAATGCCTATACAGTCCCATTAAAAGTATCAGCAATTATACCGAAGCATCTCTCCAGCTTAATCCTTCACTGAGGTCAAATAGAGCAGAATGTGTAACCTCTGCCATTTCTACCAGTTCGCATTTGCACCTTTCTAATACTTTTTTCAAGCTATCCAGATCCTTTTTCTGATGCAAGTCAATTTATGACAAATACACAAGCTTTCTTAAACCTCCCTAAAAGCTACAGGACAAACATATGGACATACAGGCAGATATAGATATATCCTGATCACATTCCTGCCCTCTCTTGAGCACCTAACGGACCAAGTCTCTCCCCTCTGCAAAAAACATTTATTTTTATAAAGCAGATTGGACATAATAGGCTGTATGGAGAAGGGAAAATGCTGCAACATTTCTTCCATTCTGGTTTCTCCCTTCCTCAGAATTGGGCATATTCACTTGGAATTTATTCAAGCTTCCAAACCAAATCAGTTTCTAAAGTCTTTGAGTTCGTGTAGGCCCTCCTGTTTTCAATAATGCAGCAGGAACACTATTGGCCCCTGGTGCTTTATTGGTCCTGAGAATTGTAATTGTCTCTCAAAGCTCCTCAAAATGTGGTATTTCTACAAAACAGCTGAGCTGTCTGGATTATAGCCAGTATCTCTTTTTTCCGCCTCACTATTAAAGAAATCACAGTATTTTCTCTATCTTTTTATAGTTACACTATAATTTCCACTTTCATCCATAATCATGCTCACTCACTCCTCCACACATGGATATTCTTGTAAAATGCATTCACATTATTAATACTTTTCTTCTCGTCTGTCATCTCTACTGTGTTTTATTATCTGGTGCGTCATTTAACTCCTCCTTCGGCTTTATTGTAATTCTCAGTATAAGGTGGCTTCTCGTTCTGAAGACAAATAATTGTCTCTGCAATAGCCCTCTCAGCTTCTACACATAAAGTTTCAGCGGCAAGTTTCCTCTCTATGTTTCTAAAAAATCTCTCATTCATCATCAACAAGTTTCTAAAACCTCAAACCTGCTCTCAGCTATGATCAGCAATACCTGGCTTTTCTGGATATGTCAAGTATTCTGTCTTGTCTCACGGGCTCACGCATTTTATTGTGTCATTTTATTATTCTCAGCATTGTTTCTTTGAGGAAATACACTGAGCCACACTCTGAAGACTCTCTGGATGGAACTTTGTCCTTTGAATAAATAAATATAGTGTCAGACTGACTGATATCAGCTCCTTTCAAGCTTACAAATGTTCTAGTGCTCTTCACAACTATGTTAGATACTGCAAAACTAACGCATCTCTGTGGTATTTAACGACCTGAAGTTTGGTGTCACGTTTTAGGAGATCATCCAGAATTCTTTTGAATTCCACATAGAATGCAGTTTTAATTTTATCATGTGCTTCTAATGTAAGCTCATACAAATCATTATGATCAAAACAAACTGTATGTTAGCCTTCCATTCTGGAAAAAAATTATACTCGGTGATAGCTTCAAAAACAAGAACTTCTGAACACCGTCACTCATTAAAAAGACTTTTCCTGTTTCATGCTTTTCAGTCTTTACAATTCAGTATGTTTCTGGAGAGAATTATGCACTGTGCTTTTTTCCAATGACAGGATACTATGGAGGTCTAGTCCTTTGACTTAATGTTTCTTTCCTGTATTATAAAAATAAATCGGAGATATTAGTTTTTCAAACAATCAAGGCTATGTATGAGACTCTTACTCATTTCATATAATTTGGAGGCTTTCTGGCCACATCAACTCAGAAGTTCCACGCTTCCAAATTCCAGTCCTCTCTCTGTAGGTCCTCTAGCCATAGAAGTGACTGTTTGGGGTTGGTTTGTTTGAGGTGTTTTTTGTCAGTATTTAACTGAGCTTTATTTGTCATTTATCCTTACAAATATCTGACTTCAGAAACACTTCTGGCCGCATCTCTACTACCAGCATTGTTCTTGCAGTCATAGCAGCACCTTTCAGAACATCAGGGAAGGTACCTCAGAGACGCCTGGGAATGAGGTCTGTAACGCATCTTCAAGGATTTTGATGCGGAGTCTCTACGAAGCCCACTTAGATACAGTCTGAAATGCAACATGTTTGATCCAAGAGTCACAAAGCATTTGAAGATGAAATAGTCTGAAGCAAGTAAGTGACAAGCTTGATCCAAAGATATTTTCACATCATTCTCCTTAGATGTCAGAAACACATCAAGATTCCTTTATTCTCCCTGAGTGAAAAAGGCACAGCTCTGCATCAATATCCCAGAAGGAAGAGAGGGGGATGTTTCAGACCACTTTACACATGAATCCAGGTTTAGAAACAACACTACAATGAACAACTAGTGCATGTCCATACCATTGTGCCCAGCTGAATGGAAGCAGATCAGTCCATTTCAGTATCATAATAGATCCTTTAATGCTCACTGCTGAAGTAGTTGTTTCTCTTTCAAAGGATAAATTCCTACAGTTTCAGAGAAAGAAGTTCTATCCTGGCATCGAGAAGTTTGAAACGTTAGTTTCAACCTGTCCATTCTCTTAGTATGATCATGTTTTGACCAGTGAAAAACATACAAAATCCTACAGTTTATTTCCTTTTCTTTACAGGATTATTATTTTTTTGCTGTCCCAGTGCTTCAAATGAGACAGCTTCTGTGAACCTTGTTTGGAAAGAGACACCATGTGCTTACACTTTTACGGAGTCCAAATTGTTCCTGATACCACACTTAAGATTCTTCATTAAAAACAGCTGAACACAAGTACAAGGGATTAGTATATTTATTCCCTAATTATTAGATTAAGATCTATGTACAGCTGAGATTATTTAAGTAGGAAAAAGGCAATATCTTTTTAAGATGTTAAAAATGCTTTTAGCACTAAATGCATCTAAGCAGGGAGACTCACAAACAAGTTTGAATCGCTTCTGTTTAGAGTCGGTGGCACCTCCTAGCTAATGAGTAAGGCAGTACTTACCGCAAGAGGAAAGTGCGTTCAGAATCTCCAAAACACACTAAATCTAAAGTTCTCTGAGCTTGTTAGGTTGTGGAAAAGCTCAACAAGAAGGATTTTCAATTATGTAGTCTACCTAAAAGAGACTTGGCAAGGCCCCTTGAATACTTCCTTTCTTTTTATCAAGATATCGATACAGAATTAGTATCTAACCTATTTGTATAAAAACAACAGAAATGGCAGTGGGTGGAATTCTTCTCTCTTGCAACGAGGCAGCATGGGATACCACCAAAGCCAGTTAATTCCCAGTGATCTCATCGGCATGAACTATGCTGACACTTTCCCTGCCAAGAGCAATTCTCTGCAAAGGGACTTCCTGGACAGATAAGGGTAAAGAAACCTACTGCGTATGTTGTTATTCCAAAGCCTAACTGATGAAACATATGGGTGTTGAGCAACTCCTGGAGACCAGCTCAGTGCGTGAGGCAGCTGGAGGGAGATCGCTTCAGAATTAGCACCTCCAGCTTTTGTACCAAGCCCATGCAACAAATTCAGGTTTTCTCCCTTCTCAGGGAATTTCTTCCCTAACAAATCCATTTTTTTTGTAACCTGAAGAGAGCTTCTACAAACAGGCTTGAGCACGATAGGCCATGATGAAATAATTATGAAGTTTACGGTGTTGGTACAATCTTTCCTATAGATTTTTAAGAGCACCCGAGCAAGATTGTATAATGAAAAATTGACTTATAAAAGTGTCATTCAACTGCTCTGTACTCACAGTTGTGATCAGTGCTAAGTCCTTGACAAAGACAGAACTCAAATACTGTGGATACGTCGTGCCCGCAGCCAGTAGTTTTCTGTGATAATTGCTTTTGTTTAGAAAAGTAGAGTCAGAAACAAAAGGGAGGCTCTGAGAAAAGTTGCAGTAATTCCTTGAAAATAGGAGTACTTTTCTTTTAGAAAGCTCCTAAACATCTTTTTCATAAAGAATTGTCGGGTCTATTAAAAGTTTAACAGCACTTTAGATAGCAATTACAAATGCCTATAAAGTTTCACTATCTGCCAATATTTGAGGGATTCCGGGACACTTCTTGATCTCTTCAAGGTTTCATCCACGAGCTTGCTGAGGATGGCTTTGTCCTTCCCAAAGCCCCCTCTCTGTTAAGCAAGCCGGTCTCTATTTGCTTCTGCAAGCATCATTTTCCTATTAGAAATGATGTTTTTATTACTCTCCTATCATGCTGAGCAGTGGGGGATATTACTTCTCCAACAGCTGGAGTGCAAGGCCCCTTACCCTGTGGGGATTTGGCAGTTACCAGTTGCAAACTAAGTGGAGCAGTGAGCAAGCTCTGCAAAGAGGATGTCTTTACTGTCGGCTAATAGCACACAGATCGCTCCATTCCTGCAGAACTAAAACCAGGCCACTGTTTTGCTTTTTAAGAGACAATAGGTCTCTTTCTCCCCTCCTCCAAAACAGGCCAGGCACAATAGCTCCAAAATGAAAACCTTTTGTGGGCGCATATTATTTGATTTCAAGCTGCCTAAAGTATAATGATGATTTTTTCAGCTCCTCGCAGCAGCTGCCAGCATTTCTGACAGCCTGTACAAGGAGATGGGAGCACTGAATAGCTTTGTGTGTGTTGTTTGCTATGATTTTTTTTTTTTTTTTTTTTTTGAAAACTTTCAAAAGACTGCTTAAGATATTGCTGCCAGCCCTCCTGGTAACCCCAGTGCTTTTTCCTTATGGAAGGAAGTTCAGCAAGGAGAGCCACCACTTTGCTTTAGAGAACACTAGTCTATTCTGTGCTAGAACAGAAACTTGCAAAGCCTAGGGAAAACGCTGGAGATAGATAGATAGATCGAATGAGGCAAAAAAAAAGCACAAAGCCTCTCAGAAACAATAGAAAGACTCTTCTCAAGACCCATATAAGAAACATTATTATTCAGAAAAGAATAAGACTCATACAGCCTATTAATCTTCCTCCCACCCTTTTCCCCACGTCAGTCCTTTTATAAGAGAGAAGCTCCTGGATCTCACCTTTTATACATTCACTGGGTGTGGTTACAGCCAAGCGTCAGTAATCATTAATGCAGCCTCAAGTTATCTGGCTATATAAGTGGCTCTGCAGGGCTTAAATTAACATATTTTTTTCTGAGGGGGGTGGAGGGGAGAACTCTTTTGATGTCTTGGGTAGCTACTAGCTAAGAAGGAAATTAAATATAGGAGTTTTATTTTGCTATTGTTTATTTTTGCTTAAGGTTTTTTTTTTTTTTCGCAGTTGTACCACATCCTTATAGAGACTTTTCAAATAACTGAAGCTTTGCTGTAGATTGACCTGGTAAGAGTGTGCCCTGAGCAATACCTGATGGAGGATTAGATGAACTACATTCAGATGGGCCACCGTGTGAACAAATCCCTATACTTGCAAGAATGAAGAATAGGCCTGAGACTTAATACGCCTCCCCACTCTTCTCACAGGATGAGATCTGTCTTGTATTTGGGACACTTAAGAGCTGTGAGCTTGTGAAAAAGCAATCTTCTCAAATCTTGCTGGACCTATACATCCCATTGTAAAACGCAGTATTTCCTTAGTGATTTTAGACTTTGTTCATGGACAGTTTCTGTTTCATAGGGAAGGTTAGAAATCCAGCCCCGGGGAGGTACTGTAACGACAGACGCCTTTTCTTCCTAGGGCACTGCTAGTTCTTGCACCATTGTAGAGGTCCGTGGGTTCCTCACTTGTTCTGCTTTAGCAAACTCCTTGGATGTATGAGGGCACACTGCTTCTTTCCTCTTCAGTTAATACACCTGTAGCAAATCTTAACGTGTTTCTCAAGGCACAGCTAACGTGCTGATTGTTGTCTTACCCTAAACAAGCTCCACTAACTTTCTGAAGCTCTAAGGTGGCTCTCTGGCCACTTCTCAGGCTTGGCCAAAGCAATGTCTAGTTTTTCTGCAGATGATGCAACTAAAGCCCAGAAAGTTGGAGACAGGATCTCAGGAGAGATGGCAAATAACTTTAAGGTACAAGACCTTAACTTGCAGGTACCTGGGTGTCTGCACAAATGGGTTTGAAAATCCATGCTTTGGTTGAGAGAAGTATTGAATGTATTGGAGCAGAGATCTCAGAGCTGTGACATCTTTTAGTTAACAGTAATTGTCATATTCTCAATGGCAGATTTTATAGGCCTGTAATGTGGTCGGTCTCTCGGCCTCTTGTAGCAAGATGCGAGATTTCACCTTTAAACTTCTATATGCTGTCACTTGCTCCTAGGAAAGCCATTAATCATGACACTTCATTCCCAGGCAGAACGGCGTAGGGATTTCACCGGTTCACTTTTCTGCCATGTCATAAGCTTGGGACAGGCATGATTTTGGTTTCTGGCACATGACTCCTTTATCAAAGATTAGACATCTGCCTTACAGGTTGGTGACCATTGAATCCAAGGGCTGCCACTCTACCATATTTGCAAAGGCTGAATTAGAGTCCTCCAGTGTTGAATACTTGTGAATAAACTGTCTCACTTGGCTACGAAACAACTTTCCAGGGAAACTGAGGCCACACTTACACTGTTCTGTATTCTGCTTTGAGGCGAGGCTGACCCAGGCTGATGATGGACTGTACCTCTAGAAAGCATACAGCTGTATTTTTTTGGCATTAAACTTAAGGTTTGCTCTTCCTAAGGCTAATAAACTTATTGCCTCAAGTTTGGTGTTTGCAAGTGAGGCAGAACTGATTCATTCTGGGGAAAGGAAGATGATTCTTGCAAAGAGCTTTTGGGTTTAGGTTTGTCCTGCTTGGAGAGGAGGAAAGAGAGAATCTAAACCCAGGGTGTTGCTATGCCCCATCTTTCACCACGAGAACAGGATCTGAGTGTGTTCTGGCTCCCAGCACTGGAGTTGAATTCTCTCAACCTTGTCGAGTCCCAGGCTCCAGTGGCTTTTAGCTCAGGCCTATCCCTAGCAATCATTCCCAGTGTTTGCAAGCACGGGAACAGAGCTGCTGCTATTCACGGCATGCTGTCACAGTCTAAGCCAGGGGCCTCCTGCCTTGTGATTGCTGATTTCAGTTCATTTCTCTGATTTACAGTTTCCTGATTTGCAGGTTGTTAAAATACTTGTAAAAAACACTGGTCTGGAAAATGTTCCTAAATAATTATGTTGATGACTAAAAATCAGCCTGAAAGGGCTTTAATTCATAGCAGCTTATACAATAAGGGAGATTTAGGGAGAGCTTTTATTCTCAACTCATATTTTTAATGTTTCATTCATGTTCATATCCTGTACTACAGACCCCAAAGTGAGTTTATATGGCTAAACCCTAATTCTACAGTCAGGAACTAGTTCGTTCTCTGCAAAAGCTTTCTTAGGCAAATAAATTCTTCTATCTGAAGGTTGGTGTTGTGTTTATGTTCTAGAGGGCTTGTGGGGAATTAGAGGCCCTTCCCCCTTGGAAGGGGATTGTGGGAATTGGAAGGTTAGAGTTAAAATAGGGAGTCTAAGCATCAGTGAGAAGCTAAGGTCAAGAGTGTGCCCCGTTTACTTGCTGCAAGTAAAGATCACAACTGAGTCTGTGCTGGGGGATTTGTGCAGCACAGCCTGAAACATCCTGGATCTGCAAATGAGCAAGACACATCCAAGGCTATTTTGATCGTTACCTTTGGTGCTGAGAGGAGAGAGATCTGTTGTCGTTAGCCCAGGCTAATGTTTAGGCCTGCAATAGTGTCATCACAAGTCTCAAGTTTCTTATTTAACCAGTCCCAGCTGTGTCAAATCCTGCCTGCAACAGAACTAGAAGCTGCAATTAACCATTGAACCTCCCAAAACGTGTGACTGATTGACTCTATTGTAAGGTCTGGTTAGGACCATTTTGACATGTCTTCTCCTGGAAAATGTCTTAGTTAAAACTCTTCAGAAATGCATCTTTACTTAATGCCAAGGCAACTCTGAATATCCCTAGGCCCGGCCAGGATGGAAGATGGGCTTTACCCCATCCCAAGGGAATAAGTTTAGTCTATTGTGAGCTGTTTCTGCTTTTGTAATGACTCTCAGCAGGAAAAAGAGCTTGAGATTGCCAGTTTTTAGCGAATGAGAGAAGCATTCTCTCCTCAGCTCTGTTTGCAAGTCTTATTTAAAGGACTCAACTTGCAGTAAAAGAAGTTAACACAAATACCTGACTATGCTCAAACAATCCTTCTTAAGTGGGCTGGGGCAGTTTCTGCATTAATGTAATGTTGAAGTACAGGAATTTGCCTGTCCCACGCAGGCAGCCCTGAAGTAACTGATGCATCGTCATGTAGTGTTGCAGGCCAAGGCATAGGTGTTCCTCTGCTCCCATCAAATGCGACAGGCACTGCCCTCAGGTGCCGGAGGCTCAGGTGAGAGTTTCCTCATTTACAGAGAGACAGAACGTCTGGAGGTCTTGCTAATACAGAATCCCTAAAAGTCTGGACCTTGCTTAGCAGCCTAATGTAGTATCAGAAGCATTAAAAAAAAAATAAATAAAATAAAAAAAAGTCCTGCTTAGTTAGTGCAGGTGTCTGCTTGGTCTGCCAAGAGGCAGGCGTGAGGGAGTGTAGCTGTTTTCAGCTGAAACCAATTACCTTGATGAGTGAAGTAACTTGGGCTATAAAAACACTGTCTCCTAGTGCATTAGAAAGTTAGCTATGCCCAACATCTGCATTCGTCAGGACAGATCTAAATGAGGTGACCCACTACCTGCCATGACTTGCTAGACTCCTCTTTGTAGAACAGCACATCCTCCTTGTCATGTTGTCAGGAAACATTTGTCAGCCGACATTTGCGTTGTTTCATCCTTCTATTTCTCATTACACCCCCTTGTGCACAACAAGGACATGCTAAGATACTACACTAGCTTCTTGAAGACTACTGTAATAAGATGGTCTTGTAATGTGATCTTCATCAGGAAGGTAACCTGCAGGTAAGGTGCTCCTGAGCTGTGGCTGCCCTGGCCCTTCTGAAAGCTGTTTTGAGGTTGCAAATCCACTGTATGTTGCTGGGACAGTTTATGGGGTCAATTCTACTGCACAGTTATCGGAAAATGAAAGTAGGGTCTGGGTTAACTGCAAAAAACTCCACAACCTTTAAGTGTGCTGTATACGCCGAACCATATGCCAGCCTTCCTTGAGGGGAGAACAGTCAAATGATCCAATCCATTGCACTAGACCTAAACAGAATTAAGGAGCTATAGACGCCTTACGCTTTAAGTGCTTTGGGGCAAGCGTACCACTAACTCAGCAGTGTTGCAAGCAATCAGCTTGGAAAACAGTACACTGAAGAAATACCCTTTGGTACTGTATTAAGTTACTGATAAAAAAATTATCTACTAGAGGAATTGATGAAGCAATGAAGAAAAAATGTCTTAAGCTTTCATCAAATTTTGGCATGTAAACCAGTAAAATGGTGGAAGGTGATCTAGTTCCAGGAAGGAAGAAAATAGGATGTTTTAAGAGTTGCCATATCATGGCTACAAAGGTTATGATGGGCAGGGTGGTAAAGAGCAGCAGCTTACTACTAAGCCAAGGTGAATTTACATGCTAGAAGTGCATGTTTCTGAAGGACAGATGTGTAACAGGTTATGCTTGCCGTGCCACAAACCGATCTGCTTCAACACTCTGAAATCAACAAGTTCTACCCTCTTCTTTAGCAATTTTCCATGGCTGCGAGCAGTTTAATTTGTAGTTATCTCCTTGTGTGCAAGTGAGAGTGTGAATATGTAACTAGTCAGTTTTGGGTGGAGGTGTGGGTCTTACCACCGAAGTAGAGAAGTCTAGCTGGCTCTCTGCTCTACCAGAACTTCTGCCACTTATATTCTTCAAGGGATCCCTTAAGGAACTACCAGGCAGGATGCAGCACGGACTGAGGTTGAGAGCTTTTAAAAGCCATTTCCACTTTGTTATTAACATGTGTGAATATCGAATTTTATGATTTCCTCTTTGATTTTATGACTATTGCAGATTATTCAAAAGCAAACTGAAAAAGTAATTTATTGGCTGGGTTTGTTTTGTTTTTTAAACCTGTAACGCTTCAAAGCATCACGAAGACTTCCGGATCACACTCCCAACAGGGATAATGCTTAATGAATTAAAAGAATTTGTCTGCAACTCTGAAGACCACCATAAATGGAGGGGTAGGAGCACACGTGGAGCTGTAAGGCCAGTTACGATTCTAAGAACCCAGTGAACTTGTGCTGTAACTACTGACAGAAGCACCTCAAAAGTCTTCCAGCTTCTCTAAGGCTTCCTGCCCTCTCCAGATGACCTTCTATAACTAGACTGATGATCTTCTGATAACAGGTTTTCTTGGTACCTTTCCATGTCTTCCTGATAATTTGGGTCCTGCTAGAAAACAGATGTTCTTGGAGTACTTTACAATCTCACTTTGAACACTGGCAGGAACCAGAAACTGGAGAACTCAGAAATAAGAAGCAGGGGGGTTTTGTTTTGGTTTTGGTTGTTTTTTTTTTTATTGCACCTGATCATTCTTGAGCCTTGACACTGGGGACTAAGATTTGGGCAAGGATCCAAATTGGCTCTTCCCCATGAAATCCATTCTTAGGTCCCTACATGCACATTAAGGTGAGCATTAAGTCTAGTGTTTCGGTTTTAAATCTCAATTCCCTTGCTGAGGTTCTGAGCCAAACATTTGCTAGGGGAGAGACATGCACAGCAGATGAGTAGCCTTCTTCCAGGATACCTGTTTCCACTAAACGTGTGATGAACTTACAGATTATACTGAGTGGTTCTAGATGTTTTGTCCAAGACACCAGCTAATTAAGCAGCCATGTGGCTCCACCTTGACCAAGTATATGTTTTTTGTTTAGCACTCTTCATAAAATATTGCCAAAGTGTAGGTGCCACCATGACCTGAAATCATTGCCCATGCCATCTGCATTTCAGACAGCCATTTCTTCAGGTCACAGACTACATCTAGTTAAGTCCTCTGGAGGAGTTGCTTCAAAGGATGTCCAAAATGGGAGAGGGATCTGGAAGGCGGGTCAGTAATAGTCTGTATCGAAATGACGCACTGCAAACTATAAAGTATCTATAGTTCTATAGGCTGTATCTATAGATATCTAAACACTTTTTTTTTTTATTATTCTGCCATGCCTCCCTTCCTCAAACAAACCTCTTCAGCTTTTCCACCCAGAGACAACTGCATTTGACTGTTTACATGACGCTTGACAACTTAAAATGCATCTTTTGTGTTGTAAAAGTTTTCCAGTATAGTGGGCTGCTAAGCAAGCTTTTAACGGCTTCTAGGATCATCTCATCAATGAAAAAAAAAAAAAAGGCTGTTTAGTACACAAATCATCATAACTTAAGATAATTGTGATCTGAGTAACTGGGAACTCTCATTCAGTCGAGCAGACGGCACCTGATAAGGTTAGTACATATTCTTAAAATAGGCTATTGTCAGCTGTACGCGTATTGGATATAGCCATAATGCTTCTGGACCTCTGGGCTCCCTAAAAGAAACATGAATCCACAGGTACTCTTATATCTTGGCTACTGAACAGTTTAATATGAACTGAATACACCATCCAAACAAGGGACTCCTAGGTGGGCCCTCAATAATAGAGGTTGAACTTGAGGCCTCTGGAAGGGAAAGAAGGGAGCTCTGGTGCTCTGAGGTTAGAGGTGAACAGCCAAAGTTCAGGCAGGAAAGGTTATTCTCCTCCTACTGCCCCGCTGAAAACAGCGCCGCGCAGCTTAGATGCAGGTTATACTTACTGCTGCTTCTGGTGTGGTTGGGTTGAGGTTTTTTTCCACTTTATCTCCCAGCACCATCGCTGGGGGTGGCAGGGTGACAAACCACCCCAGGAAACTGATACACATTGCAAAACCAGATTTTGTCTCATCGGCAGACAACACAACTGCTTGTATTGACATACCTGAGGGGCAGTGTGGAACGGGCTCGCTGAAGCCTGTGCTGCGGTCACCGACAGTGCTCGTTGCCTGGAGGCCTTAGGTTTGTCAGTCAGGTGGTGGCAGTAAAATCCTGAAGTAAAAAGTGCTTCCATTGTGTCAGGCCACTCCTGCAATGGGAATTCTGCACTAATCATGGCAGTGCTCTGCGCCAAACGTTCTGTAGGAATAAGGCAAAATAAGTAGTGACTTAAGTGATGCTACTGGCTTGCTTCAAATTATTCCAAATTAAGTCATTTTTGAACTTAAAACCTTTGGTTTAAAATAAACCAGAGAGTCATCAGGGAAGCAAAACCTGAGTGCCATGAAAACTGAGCTGTGAGTTCATGGATATGATTCATTTTCCCCTTTCTTTTCCACCCATTCAGGGGCCAGCCAAATCCATCTCTTACCTGGCCCTTCTTTACCCTGAAACTCAGAGTAATGGGAAGAACAGAGGAGTTGATGTGACAGGATCTTTGTAGAAGGCTCTGCCATAGGTGTCCTGTGAATTGTTCTTGATATTCGTCAGCTGATATAGTCTTTCTTTGGGTACAGACAGGTATATTGTAGTGATACAGAACCTGGGTCTAAACAATACGTCTGGATGGTATTAATATGGGGTTTGGACACAATCATGTCTCTCCATTTCTTCTAAGCTAAGGATGGAGAGATCCCTCTTACACACGCACCCCCCCACATACACATACCCCCTCCAGAGTATGGCATGAACATCTGAAGACCCTGCAATTACAATTTTTATTGTTGATGCTGACTTTCATCACATCTAACATGATTACTTCTAAGAACGTCACTCTTCACAATGTGTATTGGCATTAATCTTCCAAAGAATTTAAATGGCAGGGCGGACCCTTCAAGCTAATATAAGGGAGGTGATGCCCTGTCTGTTTTTAATTAGAGCTAGCTTTCTTAATGAGGTAATGTTCTGTTGTGCTGGGTTATCTCCTAGAAGACAGGGCAGCAGGCGAGCTGTTGGGGAGGGACACTTGAAAAACATCACAGGCAAGCTGTTTAATGTTAGCGCTATCATTCATCACCCGGGCTCTTTGGAGAGCCTGACAGACGGAGCACGTCCTGTGGGGACTCCATCAGCCTCTGGCGTGCTGCTTAATGCAATTTAGCCAGATGTATCAAAGCGGCAGGCGAGACCCTGCTATTTGGACAGCATTTATAGCATCCTGGGCAAATAGTCAGGAAATGTTCAATAATGTGCCTTGCACAAGTGTGGCAAGAAGCAGATTCTTAGAATGATGGGTTGCCAAGAGAAATCCTGGCAGTGCCTCTTTCCAGCTTTTAGTCACATGCTGGTTTTGTTGTTATTGTTTGAGGGCTTTTTTTTTTTAAAGGCTGCCTCAGTTTGAGGTTTCCAAAGACCAGATTTAAGGTGACTTGAATACGCCCATCTGGTTCCCGATGAAGCGGACGAATGTGTGCAGCAGAGTCCCTAGCCCGCTGGCGCACAGCGTGGATCTGGGCACGGGGCCCGCTGGAGAGCAGCGTCGTCCTCCCAGCAGAGAGAGAGCAGCGCAGAGCTGACTCCTGCTCCAAACGCTCTGCTCCCGATGCAAAAGGGATCCGTGGTGTTTGGGTAATCAAAGAGCAAATGCCATTACAGACAGGGAATTTAGCGGGCTGTAGCTCTAGGCTACAGAATGGGATCCAGCCTCGTGCGCTGACAGCCTCTGTTATGGAATTCAAGAGGGGCTCTGCAGAGTATAGCTCAAGTATACCTAACTGTTTGACATTTAAATAATATTAATTCCCAAATTTTGCAATCTAGACCTTTTCCTGAAAACTTGAGGATACCCACAGACCTGGCTCTGGTTCTCCCCTGGGGTACCGGGTATGTGAAATCTCTCCATCAGTTACACAGCAGGCGGATCGCTCTCTCGGGAGAGCAGAGCCTGCAACAGGGAAGGCAGATTCTCTGAGGAAAACAGGCTTCTGCTCTTTCTACTCAGTCTCCTGCTGCCCAGGCTGGTTTCCACTGCCGTTACCTGCCCCAGAAATCCTAGCCATAAGCCACGTGGGTGCTGACAGCAGATGCGTTTTGTGGCACGGGTGTTTTGCTATTTAAGTCTAAAATTTCTTTGCCAGCAGTGGGAGAAAAGAACAAGGATAAAGCACTGCCCCGTGGGCTGCTGGCAAAAAGACATGTTGCCTCTTGAGGGGAAAAAGCTCCAATGGGCTTGGAAAGGGAATAGCTGTGATGTGTATTTTCAGCCTAAAGGCCAAAGCCTCATTAAATTCCCAGTGCAGAAGCAAAGCTGTCCTTTTGCACCATTTTTTTTTAATTATTATTTTTAGCAAAGTTCTCCCCAAAGCCACTTTTCTGAGGAGACCTCGGCTTCTCCTGGGAGCCAGAACTGGAGCCCGGGTGAGGGACAGGCGTGCAACCCAGGCACCTCCCCACGTGCTGTGGTGTCAGCTTCACCTGTGAATTCAGCTTTGGCTCAGGGCTGATGCATAAAGATGTAAAATCCATCTGGGCCTCGCAGCCTTGGAAAGCGCTTTGATGATGTTTCCAGCAACAGAAATGTAGCATGTGCAGAGCCATGCATCCTGTTGCTAATAAGTCTGCTTTTACACCGCTCTGCTACACTTATTAACTTTCATTTACATATTTTTCCAATAATCTTTTTAACATGTGACTAGATGACCGTAAATCCTGGAGAGTGAGGAGTGCAGGGTATGGTGGAAGAACAAGTGCTCGGGGCTCAGTTTAACCCTTCAGCAACCACTGGGAGGGCCAGGTCCCGAGCTGCTGTGTCCTGCTGTTAGCCCAGCAGGGACAGGACAGCAGGGAAGGGTAAATGCTTGAAGGGAACAAATTCTCTTCTTGCGGTATCCCAAAACAAATATGAAGTGTGGTGCTGCTGCCAAGTCCTAGAATGCAAATTAATGCAGAATTGGGCATTTGAAATGTTTTCCTAACAAGTACATGCCGTGGTTCTGCATTGATATTTAGCTGTTTATGAAACCCCATCTGTGGATTTAGCAACCAGGTTCACTAAACCAAATGGCTCTCCCTGTTTCACGATATATGATGAAGCAAAGGAAATCAGGTATGGCTTGTTAAGGCAGGCCAGAACGGGGACAGCTGGTTGGTGTATGTGAAACACCATCTCCCACTGTGCAGAACAGGTGCTCAGCAGTATCCAGAGCCGTGTACTCGGATGACAAAGTAGGGGCTTACCAAGGGAGATGGGGTGGGAGGGTACCAACACTGAATTTCTAGGTTTGAGTTCTCCACCTACTACCCTCGGATTTCAGACCTCTCACTGAGAGAAACGGTGACAACTAGAAAGATTGTTCAATATATCTTTTTATATTTTTTTATACATATATACACGTAGTTGCTTCCAGTTACCCAGGAATAACTGTTTCCTCTATTGAGCCAGCTGCATAGATGGCTGAACAATCTGTCTGTTCAAACATATTTCAGTCAACTTTCTCTTGCTGATTTGGCAAGAATTTTTCTTTCTACAACTGGATCTCCTCCAGTAACAACTTCGACAGCCTTTTGACTTTAGGTCACGGCTGTATGACACTGAAGGATTCCTTTCATTTGTCTCTCTACGAGTACTGATGGGAAAAGCAAAGGACTGTCATACCTCTTGTTGAGAAAGGACAGTTTAATTGTTTGTGCCACACATCCATATGTCAGCTCGTTTTACACCACAAAGCAGGATGGACTATCTCAAAAACAGGGTTTTGGCCTGGCACTCAAGGGTTCAAATCCTGACACATGTTGTGGATAACCTCCTATTTTTGCATCTGATTGTATGGAAGTAACTTCTCACCTCAAAAGGTTGCTGTGGGGACAATATCCTGTTATGACTGGAGGGCTCAGAATAGCGATGAGCTGTAGGGAAAGAAATCTCAGTCCTACGCAATCAAGAAAGATCTGGAATAAGATCTGCCAGCAGCAGCAAGGGTGAGCAGAAGGGGATAACGTTGCCATCAGGAAGATGAGGTCTGCTCCACCTTTCCCAGTCCCACCCTTTTGTGACAACCCTACTCAGACTGTGGCCATAAAGACTATGAAAACTTCTAGGCAGGTTACACCATATGCACTTTACATGTATAAGTTAATCCTGCTCTCACTAAAACTTCAGCTTGGAATGACAACCATTCACAAATGTTTCACATGCACCAACTAAGAGGCTAGAAGAAAATGTGGCCTTGATTAGCAACTGTTAATCAATTTCCCTCTCAATTAAATCTTGTTATTCCAAATACAGCGTGAGACCACTCAGTTTGTAATGTACCAAACCTTATGTTGCTGCTCTGCGTGAGGAAACCAGATCCCAGTCTCCAAGGCTGTCATCCTAGGGACTTTCACAAGCAGTAAAATGCCATTTTCACAAGATCAGCACTTTACTTTTCTGCAGCCATTTCCTTGATGACTTAGGGCAGATGACTTAGAGCAGTCTGCTGGGACTGAGTTTGATAAGGGCCCCTGATCTTAGTAATGCAGCTTAATCTCCAAAAGCTGGATTTCAGCACTACCTAATCACATTGGGCTCCTTTGCCTTTGCCAGTCCATTATTCTGCTGCAAGCTTCAAAGATTTTGGTGGCATAATGACATCTTCAGACCTATCTTTACTGTATTTCCAGACTCCCCATGCAATCCCATGTCTCAGAGCCTATAATATTAATTTAATTGCCAGTTCACTGCTTTACGGGCACCTTCCTTCATAACTTCTGCTTTGCCTGTAATGATGAGATGTCTTGCAGATGCAGTTAATCAGAAAGATTACAATCACTCTAGAAACACCTGCATTGGAAATAAGTCTGGCTTTTATTACTATGAATTCCTACTGCTGACAAGCTCTGGGAGGAGGAGATGGGGGAAAACCCAAGATCCCTTTGCACAGCTGGAATATAAATGTGATATTTTCTTCCCATTTATTTTTCTTCTGTAAATGATTTAGCTGCTATTGATCAAGATTACCACCAAATAAAAATCAGAATCTACTAGCTTGTGGTGTTTTGTGTAACACACTCATAAAACAATTCTATGCCTCCACCACTGGAAGAGGCCACACTTTTTCCTATGATATGTACAGAACTGGAAGTAGAGTTCATTGTCAGGGCTAAGCTAACAAGTCTTCAGGAGCAGCAAGAATCCCGTATTGGGATTCCATATTGCAAAAGGAAGACAAAATCATTTAGTTGATCCAACTGCTTGTATCCTCTTTGCCCTTATGATATTAAGGACAAATATAAAAGACTGAGCTCATTAGTTGTAATGAATAGGTACAATAGGAAGCAGAGAAGTCAGAAGTATTAAGGGAGCAGAACAAAGATATGTAATTGACTGCAAGGTAAAAAGACATTCTTAAGCCTGATGTGAGTACTTTGAGTCGTATTCCTATTACTGTGAATCTCTGCTCTCTAACTGTTGGATAAGTGCCGGCACACTGTGTCCAAGAAATACTAAGTTTTCAACAAAGCCCTACAGTGGAAAAGGTGACACAGTGTTTCAAAAACCCAAGGTTCAGATAATAAAAGATCTTGGGGTCCTGAAAACTGGCAAAACAAGAAATAAAATGCCATCCCTTACAGGAAACTGAAGGATATTCATGTCCTTCGAGGACAGGCTGGTAACAGTCTAAGAATTAGCTCAACATTTTCACATTTATTACGGAATGTTAATCTGATGAAGTCTGCAATCATCCCAGGCTCTGGACACAGAGATAGAAGTGTTTAAAAATTAAATGTTACATTTAAAAGCTGTGAAAATGTTCACATTTTTTCTTATTTTTTAAGAAGCTGGAAAGTGCTGCTTCTACAGTGGTCTACTAGCATAGGAAAAACAAAAATGAAAATGTCTCACTGTCTCCAGGACTGAATTCTCAGTCCACACAGAGTCAGTATGAAATGCTTCCAATCCACAACATCCTGCTTTCTCTCACTGGATAACAACTCAAACCCAATATACGCTCAAAGAAATGATATAGTGGGGGATAGTCTGTCCCACTGCTTCTGCAAGAGTTACAGGAAAGAATCTCGAATGCAAACGCAGAAGATGTAGCCCCTTTACTGACTCCTGAAAATAATGTTTTCTTTTACCTTCTCTAGGTTCTTAACTTATCTGCCTTTTCAGACCTAGAAACCATCAGAGACTGGGCTGGCACAGTTATTGCCTGGTTTTAAATTAAGGTATTTGTCATTCATATCCATGTAATTTCCATTCATTTAAGTAGCCTGGAATTGGTATTAAGACAACTAAGAAAAGGAATGGCCATATCGGAGAAGATGCTCCATTAATAGGAAGAATGACACTTCATATTTTAAATGGAAGAAATACGTAGGGCCAGATCCAGTGAACCACTTAGGTACTTACAGTGCAAGCTGGATGGATTTCAGATATCAGAATCCACAAAGATAAGACACAAATCCCATTTAACTAGACAGCTTCTGAATTTTGCATTAAAGAACCACACAGTGAAATATGTACAGAGTTTTAAGCACAGGGACCACTGAAAAACAAGGGAATGTCTTCTGTGGCTAGAGTAATGCTCCCTCTGGCCCCGGCAACTTCAATGGGAAAGCTGGAGAATGCCCTTCCCTCATCTGAAGTTATTTTCCAGTATGAAATGGAAAGAGGTGGATCAGAAAGCCTCTGGGCTAACGAAGGTCTAAGGCGTACCTCTTCCACTTCGCCAAGCGTTGTACTTGAGGTCTGTTATAGAGAAGGCTGTCACTACTGTGTCCCCACCTGGCTGTATTTTCACAGAGAGCCTGTCCAGCGGAGCAACGCAGCACCACCCTGCACCAGACCGCTTTGGGCTGTCAAGCACAATCTCATGAAGTTGGTTGAATCCAGCCTGCAGGTACTTGGAGTAACCTGAAGTAACGCGAGGGAAAATATTTCAGACACCCTTTTCTCTTTGCTATTTCTCTTGGCAGCCTTTCACAGCCCTCTCGGCAGGATGCCTGATGGCAATGCTGGGTTTGGGTGCCAAACTCTTCACTCAGTGCACAACTGGGTACCTAACAGATGTTAGAAATGGTGACACAGTGTTGCTCACTACATTGATAAGTGTTCAGCTGCCACTAATAACCACTCATCCGCTCACAACCAAGCTCCATTTCTTCTTCCCAGTGTACTGTCAAGGCTGTATTACCAAGGAGTGTCTAAACACAGGCTGCAGAAACAGAAGGACTTTGCCTAGTAGGAGATAGGAGGTCATCGAGGTAACAGTCATTGCTGACTTCAGTGTACTTAAGTCAAACTTAGCCTGTGGTTAAATATACAAGTCCTTTGCCCTTTAAGGCTTAAAATAAATTTGTCTTAAACTACTGCATTGGCTTACATTACAAGATAAATTATGAAAAATAAGTTGGCCTCAAAGCATAGTTTTGCTTAGCTGCTCTGGGCATGAACCATTTCACTTGGACTCTGTTTTCCAGACCACCTATCTCCCTCACCAGGAGGATGAAGAGAAAATAATCAAGAGGGGCTGGAGCCTATTTAGACAACTGGCCAGCTCCTTGCAAAGGGTTCTTTCTCGGTTAGAAAAGAGAAGATCCACCACAGAGGAAAAACAAAGCCTGCTAAAGGCTGAACATGGTAATGATGCAATGGTATGATGTTAGTGGATAGAAAGGACCAGGTTCACTGGTTTAACCAGGAACACGGCATATGGTCAGGATCTACACCTTTCTTTTTCCTATCTCATCTACCTCTCTTTCTCTCGCTCTCATCTGCTTCCTCATCTTTACTACTACATTTATGTAAGTGCTGAACACACACGCAGTATTACCTACTACAACTCTCATCATCCCAGTCACTCAACAGTGATGATCCCAGTGACCTGTAAACAATTATAGTTGAAATCAATATGAATCCATCAATATAACTCTTGAACTTTACAACCAAGCAACAGTGACATGTACATCTTGAATCTTGTCTAATAGCACAATCTAGCTGACTCAAAAGGGGCACTGTATTAAAATATAGTGCTGATACAGTATGTCGTATATCAGCTCTAACAAGGGAGAACTAGTAAACTACAAAGACACCTCTGTAAAGGCATTATTGTGCTGTTATTGAATAGCGTCTTTTAACAGCAAGTTGAAAGACATCAGCTCCCTTAAAGTTACTTAACTCCAGAAATAATACATTTTTTCTAATTCCTGTTCCCTAACATGGCTCAGGGTTGTGCTGTTTTCCCCAGTTTTATGATGGCTCTGCAAAGGTGACCCGTTCCTCTTGATCTCATCAGCAAAATTTCATTAACTGCCTTGATGCTACCTCTATTGGTCAATACAGGCAACTCTCTCCGAAACAGTGAACGGGACCGACTGCACCTCACTTACATTTAATATGTACCCTACTTTGGGCTTGTGCCTAGACTTGAACGACGAAAAAAGAAAAATTAAAAAAGAATTTATGATCTCATGAACCTTGAGAGCAGAGGCCCTTGAGCATCTTGTGAATGACAGCAGCACTCTTAAGTCTGGATCCTAGCCTGCGTTTTCAATCCAAGAGGACTGAGAGATGTTTGGAATTACATAGCGAGGAATCTAAACTAAACCAGGTGTCTTCCCAGTTTTGCCAAAAAAATAGTTTGACACATACTAGCTTATAAATAGATGGCGCTGCCAGATCAAACAATGATATATTACACTGACCACTCAAACAGCCCAACAATGAAGCAATTTTCATGAGGATGCAATACTTTTTTACTTTTTTAAATTGAAAATAATAAACAGATTGGCTTGTATTATCATGAAAAATGTGCTAAAGGGTAAGGTCTGTGAAGAAAAATCTGACAAGTCATAGGTCATAAAAGTTTCAGTTCAAGCTTGTTCATATTATAGTGAAGTAAATTATTGCTGAAAACTTCTTTCAAAGAGTTCCTTTTTGATTGGGTCTTGGTTTTAAGATGAGCAAACGCTTTAAATGTGAGCTATTTCCATTGTTTGCGAGCAATAAACAGCAGGCTGAATAGAAAAGCAGAGACCACAGGTCATTCCCACTGGTGTAAAAGAAATGCTTCACAGTGTTTTCTTCCAACCGCAGAATACCCTTTATCTAACTAAGACTGTACATATCATCTGTCCATGCACAGGCATCTAAACAGGGAGTTCTCAGTATCATACGAGGTTTTACTTTCTTGTACAGGTACAGCACAAAAACCCAGCTGGCACTTGGGAAAATCAGATTGGCCAATGCAATGCTGACATGGCTGACTCCAGCACAACCTGACAGCAGTGGGAGCGTAAGTCTTTTTCTAAGATTTAACTCCCTTTACTGGAACTGTTTGCCATTTAATTCTCTTTTTTTTCTTTCTAAAATAAGACTGTTTTGATCACGATGAGCAGTGTCTCTCTCAGGACAAAAATGATTTTGAGTGGAGATGTGATGTAGATCAGTAGAGCTGCATCAAACTGCAGGACCAAAGAGCGCGTTTCAGCTATGGTGTCCGAGCAGAACTACTCAGTGCAAATGATTCATCAAGAAACTCTTTTTCCTGATGGGCTCTGGAGAGATGCCTGAATATGGCGATAAGGAGCTGACAGGGAACCAGCCAGGCTCAAACGCCTTCCAGTTCATCTAAAGATGCAGAGAAAATCTCCTTCCCACATTTAATGTCTTTGGGACCCTTCCAGTCATGTCTTTCCCTTCTGACAGCCTTCCAGCTCCCCGGGACTTTCTGGCCCTCCTCAATATCCTCCTCTATCTCCTCCTCCCCCAAGGACAGCTCTTCTCTTCTCATTCTGCTTCCGACGGGCAGGTTCCTGGGGAAGAGGCCGCAGGTGGTGCAGTGTGTCCACAGCTCAGCCTGACACTGGGACACGCTGCCGTCAGCTGCACCTCTTCCTCGCTCGGAGACCCCCTCGGATCCTTTCAAACAAAGATTTTATCCGATGCAGCAGCCACAGCTCTCCCCCAGTGGCTGTTTCTAGCAGAGGCCCGCACTCCGGCATGTGAAAGTGCTCTAACACACAGCACATACTTTTCCAGGCTCCACCGCAGCGTCAAGCTTAATGAAACACTTAATTATCAGACCTCAAAACTCGGGATTTCCAAGCGAGACAAATGGATGTCATGCATCAGGGCCTGGCTGTGCAATCCTTCCTCTGCTGAACACTTGCTCCTGGGGACAGGTAAAACTAACAGGCTGAGAAACAAAGAGGCTACATAAAAGCATGCCTACTGATAGGAATGAGGCCATGCTGGCAACTTGCTCTGCCAGCATAAGGAAAGCCTGGTTACAGGATCCAAATAGCTGCTTGGCATCTGGGAAGCAAGGAACTAAATCAGAGGCCGGAGACCTAAGCATTAGTCCAAGAGTTAGAATAGGAAATACTGAAATCATTGCATTCATTGATTGAAGTAGTCTCGGCCAGGACAGGCGGATCTGGGTGGAAGAGAACAGTCTGGGATGACTGGACACAAGCAGCAGATGCAGACAAGAGACACCACTGAAAAGACGCCACTGAAACTATGGCTCTTGCCCCCATTTCCACTTTCAGAACAGCTCGGTGAAACCCACCAGCAGCTCTCTCCCGGCACTGAGGCATGGGACCAGACACGTAGAGAGCACTGAATGCTAAGTTTCCAGAAAAGGTTGCATATTCTGGGCCAAAGAACGAGCACTTCAAACCGTGGTGACAGCATGCAGGTTTCACAGTATCCATGCCACAGGGGTTTTTGCAGTACTGACCATTTGTTTTGTACTGAGCGCGATTCACCCAGAAATCAGATGCACGTCGTTTCTCCCTCCCAGCCTGCCAGCCACAAAACACTCACCAGCTTTTCTTAACATTACAAATTTAAGATCTACCTGCAAACTATAAAAAGCCTCCTGCATGACAAACGTGCAGAACAAGAGCAAGAGAGCTTAGGGCTGTCACCACTGTCTGTAAATCTCTTTGGTAGCTGGGAATTTGTGAGGTGGAAGGTTTCCAGTACTGATCTGCTGTTATCTGAAATGGATGGTATGGTGTTGTGAATTTTTTTATCAAATCTGTAAAACCAGTAAAGCAACAGTTCTGGTTAGACGAACTCTTTCAGGGTGGAGTGAAAAACACGAAACCATTGCTGGAGAGTATCTGGTGTTGATCACAAGGAGAATAAGTACTATTTGCCCAGAGAAAACAAGATTTTTCCACTAACCTCTTCTTCTGCTTTCTCAGCAAATTTTTCTGTTTTCTCTAGTCTGCAGCTCTTCTCTAGCCAGTAAATTCAATATCTTGTGAGATCTAGAGAGAACAAAGTAAGCATTAGAGAGACAAACAAGGAAGGGGTCAATAATTGTATTAAAATCCCCCAGTGCATTGTTTTAGCACAAATTTCACATTTGCTTGCGCATGCTTTTAAGTGATTCCTTATTTTGTACCTTATAAATGGGCACCAGATGCCAGAGAGAATGATTGAAATTGCAGTGAAATTCGAGATCAAATAAGTTTTGCCCTGACCTAAACCTATTTAAGAACTATCATACACACTTTCCTCCCCAAAGATTTAACAACAAAAAAAAGCCTTTCTCCTAATTTGTCACCTTAAGAAGTTGACAAGGAGAAGCGTGCTCACAAGTTGCAAAATCTCAAAGACTTTGTCACTCCCGCTCACTCCCTTGTTGAGGCACTAAAGGACTGGAATTAACCTTGTCTTAAAATCACGAGTTGGCTTTCCTTTCCCAAATTCAAACATCCAGCAGCTGTAAAAATGGCATCCAATCAACTGCTGACTCTGCCAGTTCTGCAGTGTTCCTGCTCACGTCCATCTGTCTCCTCCTGCCACGCTGCAGCACATCAGCAGTCCAGGGAGGAGGTAGGGCAGAAATTGGCTTGTTACCCATGCGTGTGGGCCAGTAGCCAAGCGATTCCACTTAACAAAGATCCACCTTTCATGTCGAAACATGGGGAGAATTAGGAAACTCTTTAAACTAAATAATTCTACAACTGATGTTCTTCTGTTGTTGGGGTTTTTTTCTTGAAAACTTTTTTCAAATTTTTAATTAGAAACACTTTCTTTCTCTCCTTTTAAAGCCCTCCTGGATTGAGTTAGTTGGATCAAAGAACAGCAAGTTCTATACAAGTAAGATCATGTTAAGTTACTGAATCTTGTTATGAACTATCTGGCTGCCTGCAGTGTGGCTAAAATATTTTTTCGCCATCATATGAACTGAAGAGAGACTGTAAGTCTTTCATCAGACACTGCTTTCTAAGAAACAGTGCTTTGAGATATAACCTGTTGCCTCACATTAATTTCAGGCTCTCTCAAAGAGTATTCCTAACTATATTTTCAACAATTTGGGATATTGGAACCAATCTTCTGCTCTGCCAGAGCACTGTCACGAAGCCAGGGAGCTGAGCTGTACCCAAGGAAGGCCCTACAGTTTCTAGAAGGAGTAAGTCACCTCTGTCTTACTATAAAGCAAAGACCCACTGGCTTCTCCTCTCTAGAATGTCATAGGAGTTTCATTTTCCCACACTTTGGATTGAAAAAATATTATTTTCTGAGCTTTCCCCTTGTGTGATGAGAACTGTACTCCGCTTCACAGGCCACTAATTATAAACTTTGAACAAAACGTGCCAGTTCCTGCTGCCTTTGCATCTAACAGCTAGTTACTGCCAGCACGGAGAGCTAATGCTCCCAGTGGACGCTGTCTTCAGCCACCCTGAACATACCTCCATTCAGGACACCCTGCCGTGTCAGCTTGCCATGGATCTCACCAGGTTTTCCAGAGAACCTGGTTCTCCACTGAGAACCTCTGACACCTAACTAGGCCTTATGAGAGATAAGACATGTGCAGCACCACCAACAGGTCCCACTCCACCTACTGGAAGATTTAGTAGGCACTCCAATGTCCAGCACCAGAGGCAGGGAGACACGGTCCTTTCTCTTCCATAGGCATTCCAGCCACCTCTGCTCTTCCCAGGCTTCTGGAAACACTTTATCCCTCCTGGGCTTGCTCAAGAGGCACCACAGCTTCCACAACATCACAAATGTGATTTTGTTTGCACAGGTGTCACTTCAAACTTGACTCCTTCCTTACATGAATAAATAATATAAACAAAAGAGATACGAAAGAATTGGATGTTTCCATCATTTGTGCATGAATGTTTTCCACAGTCTGAACCAGTGGGTGCCTGTCAGGTTTTCAGAGGTTAGATCAGTTTGGCTGATCATAAAGACACCTTCCAGCTATAACCCACCTTGAAGGACAGGAGCCTCCAGTGGTTGAGTGAGCATCCATCTAACCCTTATAGATGTAAACAAAAGCTGCAGTTTGTTATTCTAAGCTGAGAGAACCATTAGTGAACCACCACCATGGGTCTTGTTCCCTTAGGGCAGTGGGATACGGCTTATCTCCATCAGTCAGGAAAACAGAAAGAAGAAATGGTATATGGGCATCAAACTTACAATTTCAGTATTGGCCTCTGAATGCTATGACAGAAATCCCTTCCCCTTCTCTTAGGGAAAATGGCAATTGAAAGGAAGCAGCAGAAAAGACAAGGGATTTTAGAAAAAATGGATCTTGCTGTATCACAGAGCTCCGACACAGAAATGAGCGATTGCAATGTAACAAACTACCACACACCAGCTTCTCTCAGTCCACACACACGCTCATATCCCTGGGGGACCTTTTTCTTTTCAAATATGGGGTTGCTTTCCCACGAGTTACAGAGAAAAACACTAAATCTAATTATTTTCCACTTATTGTGGATTGTCACAGGGTCAGAATATACCAACAGCAAGTTATTACTGGGCAGCTGACAGATGCTTGCTTGTGTGTCAAACCCTTTAGATCAGAAGCTGAGCCAAATCCTGTTCCTTTTTAAGTCAACAGAACTTCTCTGAGATCTTTCACTATGTCCTAACTAACACTGCTCTTTATGGCAACCTTTAACTATGAAACACCAGGGACTGTCTAAGTTAGACACCTGGTTTTATATTGATTTCAAGTTAACACAGCCCTTGAAATGGGGGCGGGGTGCTTAACGCCTTTGAAAAGCCCACTCCACGTTTTGCCATATATTTGGAGAGTGCAGAAGCATCGGGGGTAAGTTTGGAAAGTCACTTGTGTGATCTCTCGCTAAAACTCCAAGGTACTATTCAATAACCCAGCCTTTTGGAAATGTTTGCATGCTGCTTACAGGACATACGTCATCCTTTTGACCTAAATAGGAAAAGTTGTTTGCATCAAAGCTTGATAGGTTGGAAACTTTCCTCTTTCTACATACAATACATAACAGAATAACTTCCGGAACCGAAGTTGCTGAGGGCCAAACCCCTGTCAGTGGGAGCTTTGCCATTTTGCTTCATTAAAACCCCAGTGTGGCCCTACAAGAACAATATATACTTTAAAACTGCAAGTTAAATTCAGCATTGTTGCATAAAATATTTTCTCTCCAGCTGACAGCCCAGGAAAATTATGCCCTCTGTTGCACCTCTGTATTTGTATCCTGTATGAAAGTCCTTCAGACCATGCTGTCTTTGCTCTGTTTGTCAGACCACAATTTTGCAAGTGAGAGTGATGAATTTACTACTTGATCTTAACAGGCATTTGAATTCCAACCCCTGTTAAAAGACTTTTTTATTCTCCTGCTTAGGTTTTGGAGAGGACCTCACAGGATCAAATTCTTCCACCACTTTGATGGCTATTAACGATTTGCACCGTCAGAAGCTGAGTTTAGCGCAGAAAATGTCCTTGGATGACCCACCAGCAAGAGGTCATCACTATATATACAGCTCTTAATCCAACGCTGTACCTCTGATATGCCTGCAGAATTTGGCATTTCACTCCACTGTGTAAGACCTTTGGACTCTCAGGAATTTAGACCATTTAACTTCAAAGTTCAGGCTCATTTGCTGGTGATGGGTAGTCACACTAAGTCGCCCAGTGTGTTTACTTCTAAAAAGTCTGTCCCGTATCCTGTTTTCTGGGATGTTTATAAGCACTCTTGGGATGCTCATTGCATCTCCCTCATTCAGACAGAACATCTTAAGTTTGGGTCTTACCTGAGATGACACACCGGGATTTGGAAGCTGGAGGACAAGTCATCACAGCCCTGTGGATGCACTTTTAAACTACCCGATGGCCAAAATATTGTAGATTAATCGCCATTTACCAGGTTTCTGGTGAGGCTTTCGCAACCTTCTTAACCTCCACATTACCACAGCTGGACTCCTACCAGCTCCCAAGTTAGTCCACCTGAAGTTACTCCCAATATATCTGCAGCCACACCACAACCATCACTACTGCCACATCTTGCTATGACTGGATCACCCAAGACTATAATCCCGATGCAAATCAGCTACTGCAAATAAATTTACTCTCTGGTTAGCCACAGCACCCCACTGGTGTTTATAACTACAGCCAGTGGAGATATTAACAAGTAGGAAGGTTCCTATGGCAGCGGGCTGCTAAAGGGCAGCAGAATAGTCTTTGCTCCTTGTGGCTTAATCTGCCTGCGTGGAGCCCTGGAAAGCCAGGCTGGCTGGGAAAAGGGTAGAATAAAGGCATAGTGCAACAGCATATTTTGAGTAGAGTGAAAAAGAAAGGGAGAATTGGGGTCTGAACAGCCAGAGGCAAGGAAGCTGCAGCACTTGGATGAGTGAATCCTGGACAAAAGGTAACCACTGAGAACAGTTAGTAATAATCCAACACACAAAGGCACATCAGAGACAAGCACTCTGACATGAAATGCTTTTCACAAAAATCTGCAAATGAGCTAGCACTAATGAAAACAAGGGGCTTGGAAGCTGGATGGTGGCAGGAGGAAAGGAGTGTTTGTTGTATAATTTGCTCCTCCTGCCCAGACCTGCCAATGCAGCTGGATTCTGACTTGCAGCATCATCACTTTTCCAGTCTTGGCCTCCTGAACTTGCAAGCAGCCCCTCGCACTGACCTGCCAAACCTTTGCTATCCAAACTTTTCTTCCTTTGAACAGCCTGATAAGGGGCCAACCTGTGCAGTAGCTTCTCACTGTGCCCCGAAGGGAGAATACAATGAGGTCTATAAAGCCAATTGCACTTGTTACCCGAGGCAGCTTTTGAACTCTACACAGAGAGGCTGGAATGCCCCCTTCCACTTAGCAGAACAAAGGCCAGCCAACCTGCAGGGTTTTAAATCTGAAAGTTAAACATGAATGTGATTAATGTGTGGCTTTGAATTTCATGTATTATTGAATTGTATACATTACTCCAGGCTCGGAGGTTTTTCCCTTTTATACTGCAACACAAATGTATGTTCTGTTTGGGAGGGGTGCAGAGTAGAGAACACCAGGCAAAAGTATTTCCATATGTATTCCCCAAATTCTCTGCCTGAAGGACTTGAGCGAGACGGGATTTATATTGTGTTCCACTGACCCCGAAAAAAACAACTTGAAACAGATTTAGAGAAGATGCACTGCAGCTCATTGCAATTGAAACGCTGGATACTTATTTGACAGCCTCCAGGAATCCTTCCAGGTCCACCCCTTCCTGTGAATCTGCTAAAGCTCCAGAAGATTATCAGAGTTAAACTAATGTGCAGGATGCTGGGTTTGAGGAGACGGGTTGCCCCTGGTAAGAGTCATAAAAATGATCATCTCTTGTAACCAGTGCTCCGACTCAAAGACTGAGTCCTTGATCCCATTTAAGTCATAATCCTCTGACAGGAGCCAGAAAGCTGGACCACACCACTCCAGTATGATCCTGCTGGCTTTGGTGGAATGCTGTGTGTGACCAGAAGAGTATCCTGGCTTTTACTAGTGGGGAAAGGTTTAACATATTTTTAGAAACTGTTAATTAACCCCATTCATTACATACAAGGGGCAACTGTAAAGTGCACCTGGACACTTCCAGTCAGGACTTTTTCAATCTCTGTATGGCGTTGGGCAAGTCTTCTGACTTTACCACAACATAACACAAGACTAACAAAGGTGCTGAGAAATACTTGAAAATTTTATTTTACGGAATATAGTTCTTTTTTAGTTAGAGGCTTTCCCTGGAAAAATCTTAAATATAGAATGTCAAATGGCCAGTATCTGCCTTTCTGCAGCAACGGATCTCCTGTTGCAAATCCTGTGCATTTTCATTCATCCATCCTGCTGTGCTAGGTGGACTTCTCATTACGTTAGTGATTTTGTGTAGAATTGAACAACATGTCTACATGAATGATGAATTCAGTGCCCTGACACTTTTATTTATGTTATGATTTTGATCTCCTGAGAAACACCTTCAGCTTTGCCTCAAAGACAAGACACTGGTTTCTCTCCTACCATCTAACTCGGTCAACTAGTATTGAATGCACGCAGTGGAAACACAGGCCCCAGGGTGACGAGTTTATTGAGATCATTCTTCAGTATCCAGCCAGATCTTCAGAGAACTGTTTGCATTTTGGTAAGACCACTGGGAGGAGGGATATGCCATTGATCATACACCACCACTCAGCTTGCTGTGGTTAATTCTACAGCGACCGTCATTAAAATGTCCAGTGAGCTGGCCTTTCATGGGATGCTTCTCACTGGGCTGGGCAGCGAGGATCTGGAAGAAACGAGAGATGATATAAAGAGTTCCTCTTTTCCAAAGCTCAGGTCTGGATGTCTTCTTGTAATTTTCCATACCAATTTGCATCTGGAAGTTTATTTGCTTGTGGAATGGAGCAAGACTATTACAGAAGGAAATCTCTGTCTCCGGAAATAGTTTCTGGCTCAGGAGGATGACTGACCTTTTTTTCTGAACAGGAATACGAACTCTGTTGCCTTGGGACACCTCTGAATCCGTGTCTCCTATGCTTTAGCCATTACTAGCCCTATGATTTCAGGACATTAATATAGGTTTGTCCTAACAGCACTAATAACTTCCCTGGCTTGACAAAGCTTATTACAGAGTAACGCTTCTTTAATTCTTTACTTCCTAATCAAAACGTCCAGACAGTGGATGTGGGAATTGTAGCGGTAATTCCTAGACCTGATATACGTCCAATATCAGTTTTGCTAGAGTCTTCCTGAAATATGTATAGAAAAAATATTGACCACTCAGGACCTTCTAGGAGCACGGAAGCCCAGGATATCATACTATTGATCCATGACCTGAGATCAGCCCTGCACCTTCATTCTCAGTCTGAGATCTGGCAAATGCTGTGCACTTGCATGGATCTTACAGAATCCAACTGAAGCTCTGATCTCTTCACCACAAAGACTAAACCTGCTGCGTCTCCAGCTCACCTTGGTGCCATACAGATGCACACCAGACAAAGCATAACAACCACATTTCTGTCAAATGAGTGAAAATACATTATATGGTGCTTATCCTGGCTATACAATTTATGCTTGGGCCAGAAGGAGAAATAAGCTTTAAGCAGGGGACTGGACAAGAATGCTCTTGCAGTTCTGTGATCCTCAAGCTGGCCATAAAGCACATATCAGTGTAGCAGTCAAATGTAGCAAAAATGTAAAGTACACTTTGGTCCAGACAGCAGAAACAAAACAATCTCTACAGTTCCTCTGCAAAATGATGCTTGCAACCCTCCCATACTGCTCCCAAGCCCAGAGAACTGCCTGTTTGCTGGGGACATCTGCATCGCTTTCGCTATTGTGTGCCAGCAAGAAGGCCTGACCTGCATCTGAACTCATTCCAGAGATATTTCAATAAATCTGCAGTTTCCCAGTAAGCCCAAAAGTCCTTGGTTAGGACATCCCTGTCCTGTGCGAGCTAAACCAACTCTCCCATTTTTAATTTGGCATGGCTGGTCCTTCCCCAGTCTCCTAATTAAACACAAGAGGAAAAAACAGGAAGTCTACCAAGATCCACCAAGTGGCCTCTCTTTCTGTGGGCTCATGTGGCTCCATTCTTGGACGCTGACCCAGGGCACAGCTCTGCTCTTCCACGTATATTTTCCAGTGGAAGCATTTTTTTTTTCCTTCCATAGATTTATTCAGACTCCAAACTTCAAATTCATCAAAACTGTCACGGACCATTTGCAGCATGGGAAGATATTGTGGGTCCAATCAGCGTGGGTGTCACAAACAATTATCCGCTGCAGAATGATCCCAATTAGTAAACACCCCGCTAACAGGCCATGTCCCCAAGGATGCTGATTGCCTGTGACAGTGTTTTTTTCAGGATGTCTGCTGGAAAACTACAACTCAAGCCTTTGTGGGCTGGCTTCTGGCAAATTCCTTGTTAACCCTACAAAAGAATCTACACATGAATAATTAAAAATAGATTGGAGTAGAAATTTAAAGTACATTTAGCTTTGTCACCCAAACCCTTTATAACAAGACCTACTTCTCATCTGGAATAAAATGGAAATTCTGTTCCCTGTCTTGGCTTGTACGAGGCACTCTATGTTTTGATGCCTTGCTCTAGGCTTTTGGAACTAAATAAAGATTTCAATATAAACACTCCCTTCCACTGTCTCCCTTCTCCTTTCCTTCTCTGTCGGTGCAAAACTCTTGAAGAGTTGCCTGAAGGACCAAGCTCAGTGAGTGTTTGAAACATAGACACTTACTCCTTGCTTAAGGCATGCCGCCTTTTCTGCTGTATGACACTACCTAAAAGAACAGCCTTTAACAATCACAGAATTATTTTTATGGGATGACATCACAAAGACAGGAGCAAACGAAGATTAAAAACTATTTTTTTAAAAGTAACCTTTTGACCGCCCAGTTCTCTCCAGAAGTGGACTGGGGAGTAATCAATCACTCCTCTTCACCCTGATCTACTATCAAATCAAAAGATAGTAGGCCCAAATCTGGTGTAACCCAGGAATAATTCCACTACAAGTAGTTGAGCTGTGGAGAGGCTGAAGAGAGGAAGAACAAAATTCTGCTTTCTACCATGTGAACTCAGCCCCCGGAGTTCATGCAAGACAGGCCAGAGGACAGCTAGCTGTAGCTAAAAATCCATACGTGATAGGTAATGCCATGAGTACAGAAGTTTGAAGCTGCAGTATAAGATCATGCTATGAACTACCAATTGCTTGGATCAGAAGATTTCAGCTGAATGGCTTTCACATTGAAAGCATCTCATATCAGCTTTACTGCCTATAATGCAAAGCTTATAGTCTGACCAGCTTTGTACATCCTTTGACCAGCCATCATTTTAAATGCTCTAATATCTAAGTCACTGCTTCACACTGCAATTAGAAGATGCCCCAAAAGACTAAACTGCCAAATGCCACATAAAGCGATATAAAAAGCCATACCTCGTGCAATGTACTGAAGAGTAGCACAAAGTTGCAGTTTCCTCACTGGTGGCTATAGAGAAGGGCCCAGGCAACTTCTGATACAAACTGGAAATCAGATGAGAAAAACCTTCATCCTTCTCCAGCCCCAGAAGCAGCAAGCCAAGTGCAGTGACGCAGGATTGTTTCAGGTTTAGCCCTTCCATTCTCACAATGCTTACTGTGTTTTACAGTGTTGCAGATGATGTAGGTGGAAATTCACCCAGAGCAGGGAGAACAATGAACGAAGTATTCCTGTTCTCCAACCAGGTGGTCAGACCTTTATTGGATGCAAGTTGAACGGAAAAATATACTGTTGAGGCACACAGGTTCCTTCCTGAACTGGCCGCAGCATGTAAATGACCTGCATGATAGGAGCTGAGTATGGACTACACACTAATGGTAAAGTCATCATAATTGTACTCCTTGGATCACAAGTGGGAAGCTTTCTCAAAGAAAATCTCATACTGAGCCACAATTAGGTGGGCTAGACAACATTCACATCTACTACAGGGCAGAGTAATTCCTTCTTCCATGGGACTATTGGGTAAAATCTCACAAACTGCCTGTAGTGAAATCTTAGCCATAATCCACAGAGTCCAATTATACAGAGGTAGAAAGACTGATTTGGTCATCAAGGCTGCCTCCCAGCCAGCTTTCCTGCTCCCAAGGAAGGGGCTTTAGTGCCACATTCCATTTCCATTCAAGTGTGCCAAGTCCTCCCGTATTGCTCAGCAACACCCCCACACCTCCGCCATTCTGGCAGGCTCCTGTACAGCCCCTCTCCTTCTCCTCTGGCCTGGGGTAAGCAGACTCTCTTCTTCAATATGTGGGGGGAAGCAGACTCATTTAACTCTTCCCTCCCATTTTCAGCTCTGATTTCAATCCAGTTGATTGCTAATTGCTTGGCAGTAAATTCTGCCCCCAACTGTATCTTCAGCAGGGATAAACTGCCAGACTTCTATAGATTTCCATGGAGCTGTGCTGCTTACCCCAGTTTACAGTCTGGCCCGACAACCTGACTCCGGTTACCTTGTTGTTAGTCTATCACATGCACCCAGGTATGCAAGCCCAAACTATACACCACTCACTTTGCTGTCTCTCACATTAAAGCTTTCAGGATTTTTCCTTCCTAAAGAATTTGGCTTTCAGATGTTTTGCCCAGATAGATGTCTTTTCCTCCTCTGACTTTCAATAGCTTTCATTATTTTTATCCCACCAAAATTACCAAACTTCCTGGTTTCCGTCACGCTTCATGTGCAAGGTACTCAGTAATGTTTGCTAAACATTGCACCTAAAAGTTTCATTAAAATGCTCTTTACTGCTTTGCTAATGCACAGGAGGAGTCCTCAATGAAACAGATGCACCAACAACTTTCGTCAGTCACACTGGTCCAAAATCTGCATGGACAGATCAGAGCCATGTATCATTCGTCATTTCTACTAATCCACACGACTGCGTTCCTATCCAAGACAAGCCAAACAATTTTGGAGGGAGGGCAAGATCTTGTAAGACCCTGTATCAAATGCTCTACTAGGCTCCAACTGCAATATACCTCATACAATCCCTTTGTCCGATAATTTGCCTTTGCATGATTGAGGATGAAATTGCATAACTATTCCCTCCCTGCCTCTCCCCCAAGCACAATACCCTGTGGTTTGGAGCAATTTAAGACTTAGTTCAAGAATTTGTCTCACTTTTCTCCCATCCTGGTGGTCCACACTAAATCCCAACTCTTTCTCCTTTGCTTCCTTATTCCGTTCTTCCTGATCCACTATGGCCCCAGCATCCAAAGCGTTTTCCATTCTTTTTCTTCACCTTCAGACTACGAAGTCATTGGGACAAAGCATGAGAGAAGATGTCCAATCTGACCAACTCAGTTCCCACAATCCTAATGGTGGCACTATTGTTTTTCTATCCACCGCCCTCTTTCCAAAGGAGTTTATGAAAGACTCTGAATTCCTTTCTTGGTTGAAGAGACTGTTCAGCCGTCTGTAAAAATGCCAGGGGCATAGATACTTGTGAATTTGGGAGAAAAAACAGGCTGTCTCTCTCCCAGGGGAAGGGCTTTGCACATCAAGATGAAGAAAGAAAATCTGGCCCTGCTTTAAAGAGAAGGGACATAGTTCTATTTCTAGCAGGGACATTGTGTGAGTAACTCCCTCTGAAGTCAAAGGATTTTGCCCTCAGATATCCAAGGGCAGAAACCGGGAGCCATAGAGCCAGACTTTGTGCCAGCTGATGGAACAAGCACACTCCAGCTGTAAAAAAATAGCTTTGAACACTGGGATAAAGCTGGAGCCACTGGAAGTGTCCTTGTAGCTGCAAACAGATTTATGACCCAAAATTCAAACAAGAATTATCATTGCAACCACTGCCGATGCCAGGAGACACTCATTCCCTGCCTATCCATCCTGTCTAGCTCATAGATCCCAGTGGTCCTCCTCAGGACAGCCACACAATCTGTGTGAACGCACTTGGCTTCTGTGGATGCCATGAATTTTCTGCGTTCCCTACTACGCACGCTCGCCAAGTAAGTCCTGATTTAGCTACAGTAATCTCTGCTGCCTGTTCCCACAAAGAGAAATGTTTATTTCATAGGCTCTGATTTCAAATGGATGGTAATAAACGGCCTACCTCTGCATCAGAACAAGGTTGCTGACCCAATCTGCTGCCCAGCAAACATGTATAAATTCAGCCAACCCAGGAACTGCAGTAAGAGCCAAGCCTGCCCCAGTCACCCGGGGCTGCCAAGCTGGCTGTCTTGCATTGATGTATCACAGGCAGAGAAAGCCTGGCCTGTAAATGTGACTTGAGAGATGATGGGACATCAGGGAATTGCACCCTTGGAAGGACAGCAGGCCCTAATTGCTTTTTCCACTGCAGATCCAATATAAGCTACGCAACCAAAAGGGAGAAACTTCACAACGTGGCCAGCAGGAGCTTCCTGAGCTATGAAGGAGCAACAGCACTTCGGCCGAAGAGGGAAGCAGCCCGTACACTGAGCTGTAGCAGCTCGAGGCACCTCTCCTTCACAGGGAAAGTGCACGGACTAGCTGATGCGCTGTGGATCAGCTTGAGAAATGGGAATGTTCTGGCAGAGCCTGCTTTCTGGCCCCAACGCTTCCAGGCCAGAGGGCTGAGATGAATTGCTGATTTGGGCTTGAAGTGTTTTACTGCAAATGACCACTTTGACACCACCACACACATGCGTACATTCAAATTTTACAGTAGGGTTCACGGCACTTCCAGAGCCAACAGCTTCGCAAAGCCTCACATCACGTTAACCAGCAGTTCCGTATGTGGTCACTGTGCCTTCGTCAGCAGCGGCTCCCTGACCACAGGATCCTGAGATCTTTGGGACTCTGGTATGGGATTATGATCTCATTTCTCTCCATTTAGCCAGGGCACAGGCAATGAAGTTTTCGTCAGTTTTATGAGCCTACACCAGGAGGGCAGGTGACACTTGTCGCAGCATAAAGCCTGCCACTACCAAGGGAATCTGCCAGGGTGGTTTGAACCAGCAGAGAGAGCCTGTCCTGGACCAGCATGCTCTCTCGTGTGGCTACAGTGTTTTGGATCCAGTACTAACAGCCCTAAAGACAGTTTTATGGTATCATTGGGGTGAGGACTTTGCTTGAACTCCTTTGGTTTAAGCCTTGATTTAAGCTAATGCATAATTCATAATGGGGATGATAACAGATGGCAACTTGTTAAGCCACAGGAACTCAATCAGTTGTGATCACATGACAACACCCTCAATAATTTAAATCATATCTTACTGCAAGAGCTGTTCTGCTGGGGCCCCGTGTTACAGAGAGACGCCAATGCCACACTGTGGGAGTCACCTTGCAAGGCAGTTGTTACTAAGAACCCCTGTTCGCAAAAGGAGAAACTGAGGCGCAAAAGCGAGTGGCTTCCACATGCTCGCTCTGTGAAAGCAGATCACTGGTGTCCTCCTGCTCCTCTGCACCAGATCCCAGCCATGAGGCCCTGGTCTCTCCTTCTCTATAGGCTTTGCATGTTCACAAAGATATTTGCAAGAGGTAAATTCAGACAAAAAGCACTCCTTAAAAACAGGGGTGGGGAGTGCCTGTCCTCCACAGCATGGTTGCTAACTTCAGGCAGTCCCTTCAGAGAAGTTTATCACCAGACCTATTAGCAGATATATGATCCAACCAGGACAAAGGGGTGATCCAATCCATAAGGAAATCCACTGAAATCGATGGATCTAAAACCTAGAATCAGATCCCAGCTTTCCACTGGCAAAACCCAACCTTTGCTCCTGATTTATTCTGCTATACCAGAGAGGTTGCAAGGGCAGAAGAGCGTATTCAGACCAATTCTGACTCCCAGTTTTCACACCCTACTCAGCAATGTAGCCAAAAAGCCAGTGAGAACCAAGAGACTTCATAGAAAAGGATTCAAAACTGGAGCAGTCCAAGGTGACATACCCTGAAATATTAAACCCAACTCTAGGACTCCTAACACTGGATTAAAAAAAAGCCAGAGGTACATGACGCAAAAGTGATAATCCAACAGAAATTCACAGATTTACCTTTTGCTGTTGCAGGCTCTATGTTAGATCAGGACTTTGCTGTCTCTCTGCAGCAAAAGTAAGAGGATAAAGCCCTCTCATCTGCTCTGGATAATTCATCAAAAATGCAAGCACTCTTGCCACACATCCCATTTGTTCTCTGGGTATGGCATGGCAGTGAAATGTCAACCCCCACATTCTCATGTCAGAATATCTCTTTCTTCTTCAACTACAGGAGGAAACTACCTTTCCAACACATGACCTAAACCTCAGTGACATGAAGACCCTTCAGTGTCTCTATGAGAATCAGGAGGCCCCGCCAAACTCCTCAGCCACTCCAGGAAGCAATGTGGGATGGAGAGCAGGGAGTTTTCTTCTTATGAGTTTCAGCACCTTCCTTTTCTTTCCATCAATTCCCAGGCTGCCACATGCACCTGAAATCCGGGGCTCTGCAGGAAGGTTTCATTCCCAGTGTGTTGAAGCAGTTTTCTGAATGAGAATACTCGTTAGGAAAGAAATGTTCCAGGAATATTCCAACACACTCTGGATTACAGAAATGCTTCTGCCATAAAGAATATAAAACTTTAATGAATTATTATTATTATTATCATCTCAGCATACTTATCTACCCCTTTGAGAAGACACACTGAGTTTGAGTCTTCTCTAGAATTCCAGTTAATCACAATCAGCACAGTTAACCCCGGCTGAAGCACGGACATTGGCTGCTAACCGTAAGCATAATTAACATTGACTGCTGCCTCCCGCCTCCTGACATACTACAAGGGAACACTGCCTACACTACATTCATCCTTAAACTTCACTTGACTGCCAGACCATTTTCACGCTTCACTTCTAAAATCACCATCCCCTTTTTTAAACACCTCAAATATAAAAGCGTTCATGAGCTGACCAGCTAAATTCTCCTACAGTAACTGTTGCGGGCACTTCATCTCCTGAATAGAAAGAAAACTGCCACCTAAAAATCCTTCCCCATCACAGAGGTGTTTGAAGCCCTGTTTGTTAGTCTAAGCACAATGCATGGAGTTCTTCGGCACACTAGTTCTCCCCAAAGCACAAGCATGAACTTTCTCTCTGGTGCACTATCAGCACTTGGCAAAGATGTTTGCAGAAATACCATTACATAAAACAAAGCCCTGTGTGTACAAGATGGACCAGATTCTCAGCTGGACTAAACTCTTTGAATTCAAGGCAGCTATGCCAAATGACAGGAGCAGAGATACAGATCCATGTTTCCTCTAAATCTGTGCGTTAGCAGCAAAAGACATAACAGTAGATGGTAACAACCACGTCCTTCGGGCAATGCTGCAAATCAGAACATACCTCATGCCATGGAGGATCCTAAAACAGAGGAACTTGCCCTCCAAAACGGTAATCATCCCAAAACTGCTCACAGACAAAGCAGTTTTACATTCAGCACAAGGCGCTGCAAAATGCCTCTGTGCTGCCTGGGGCATGGTCCAATTCACCACCGCTTTGCTAAGTGACTCCAAAAGTCTCGAGATGTTGCATCCAGGGGCAGCCAGTATTGAAGCAGGCCCCAGGGAAAGCACGAACCATGGGCTTAACCACAGAGAATCAGTCAAGAGTGATTTTGTCCATTTGAGTTTGGACCTAAGGAAGCCCTCTCTTTGTAAGGAACAAAATCCATTTTTGCCACCATGAGCGAACAGTCCCCAGCCAAGGCTCACAGTCTCTCCTCCACTCCTTCATCCCCAAGGCTGCTTATATGAGAGCCAGCACAGCCAAGCTGCTTCTCCCCGGGGTGGGATACCAAGAGGAACTTAGAATCATAGAATCATAGAATCTTCATGGTTGGAAAGGACCTTTGAGATCATCGAGTCCAACCACACACACACACAAAAAACCCTACAATCTCTGCCACTAGAGCATGCCCTGAAGTGCCAAATCTACATGTTTCTTAAATACCTCTAGGGATGGTGACTCAGCCACGTCCCTGGGCAGGTTGTTCCAGTGCCTGACCACTCTTTCAGTAAAGAAAACTTGTCACAGGCCGCAACGGACACTGTCTCTCTGTGCCTCACCTCAAGTCCAGGCTCAGCGATCAACCCTGAGAGGAGGCCCTTATTACACACAAGTAATTCAGCTTTTCTTTCTCAGAAGGAAACCTGCAGGAACCCACGTCATTCACATGCCCACCTGTTCAGGCTCCTTAAGGAATGCCTCTTTCCATCTGTAAAAGCAACCCGACAACTTTTTTTTTTATTTCAAGCAAGTAATGACATGTCTGTCTCATAGTACAAACCATCAAGGCACTAACTTCAAAAGCAATGAATCTTACACTTCATTCTTATTACAGGGCGTAGAATTATAGGACATTTTTTAACATGGGGAACTGGAGTGGTCTGAACCCAGACTGAACTTAATCTCCTAAACAGGCCCAAACCCAAATCTCTACTCCAAGTGCTTCTAAACTTCAGGGCAGGTTGTGTCTGGCTTATGTCTCTTTGTCCTGAGCATGCCAAGTCCTGCAGCTCCACACAGGTCCTTGACACACTCCCAGCAAACTGGTGCGTTGGCTACCTGCCTCTGGGGAGGAGAGACTGAACAAAACACAAGATACTGCAACACGGTGACCTTGTGCGATAAAACTGCCTGATGAAAACGAATAGCTGGGAAGAGTTCTAAAGAAACCAGTGCCAGAGCAAGGAGTGCCAAAGACAACGAGCTTAGCAGAGGGTGGCGGAGGGAGGGAGGCCAAGGCTGGGAGTGCAGGATGATCAAGCTGAGATAAACCAAAGAGGAAAGAAATTCTTTATTCTGAGGGTGGTGAGACCCTGGCCCAGGTTGCCCAAAGAAGCTGTGGCTGCCCCGTCCCTGGAGGGGTTCAAGGCCAGGCTGGACAGGGCTTTGAGTAACCTGGTCTAGTGGAAGATGTCCCTGCCCATGGCAGGGAAGGAGGGTTGGAACTAGATGAACTTTAAGGTCCCTTCTAACCCACACTATTCTACGCCTCTGTGAAACGCGACCTGTCCGGTGGGAGGGGTCCATAGACTGGCCAACAGTGTCCCCTGGTGGCAGCAGCCACAGCTTGCCGCGATGGCAGCGCTCCCGGCCGTCACCCACGGCCGGCGTAAAATGCATGTCTCTTTATCTTCTAATTACATGAGTGACTAATATAAGTGGATAAATAACAGTCGCTATGTCATTTTGATCTTGCCTGTAGCTATTAGGTCAGGGTATGCTTTTGGTCAGGCTGAAGCATGAGAACTGGAAAACAAATTGTCTACATGAATGCACACGCTCCCGCTCCGGACTTGCCTGTGGCTACCTGCAGACTTGCCCAGGCTGGCCATAGACAGCCGGACCTCCACAAGCTAATCACTCAGCAAAGAGGCTGCCACATGTACAGTGTCTTTTGTGCAGCTGGCCAGCAGGAATCTGAGGCCGTCTTCAAAACCTGGCTTGTTGCATTGGGAAAAAAACCAAATTCTTTGTCTGTTTTTCCAATTTTCCCTTTTCATTTCGGTTTTAAAGAAAATTCTGGTTCAAAGGCCTGACCTCAGGAAGGTGTAAATCACTATAAAAATACCAAGTGGATATTTGGAGTGAACTCAGCTAGGCTTGGAGAGTGCCTTTCCCTCGAGCTAGCCCAGCCAGGCTCAGAGCTAGCAGTGAGCTTTCAAGGCCATGGAAAGAAGAGAGTTTGGGCACTAAGACAGGAACTTTCCACTGTCAGATGGATGGTTTCCCACTGGCACGGGAGTAAGGAAATCACAACACAGCCAGTAGACCACTGGTACAGGTGAGCAGTCACTGCATGGCAGACTCCCAGAAAAGATGTCACAAACCTCAGAAATCACAGAGGTGACACATACACCCTCCTGAAAGGAGGGATGGAGAAGCAGAGACATAGGAGATCCAGCATGATAGAAGCCATTTCTTCCCATGATGGCAAATCTGTGCTGAATTTATTCATGGAAAGGTTCCGACCCCTGGTACCCCAACTCCTCCCACCATAATCTGACTTCTGGTGGTCCACAGGCCAAGACTGCCAGGTGTAGCCCATGGCTTCAGGAAACCCATGGATTGCCAGAGGAAAAGGCAAACTCAAGAAGTAGACATGGGGCTTCTCTCCTGCTCAGCAAACCCACATGCTAGACGGGTCGTCGGTCTGAGCAGTGCAGAGAGACCCCAGTGCTTTGGGGCTGTGGCTGACCCACGTTCCACAGCATTACATGGGCAGATGTCAGCCACGCTCTGTTAGCCAGCATATGCCTTGCCACAGAATGCTGTGGTTTAGCTGTCACAGGATAAGAAAAGCTGGTCAGGTAACCAGCTCCATGTTAATCCAATGTATCTCTGTACCTACAGTCATGCCCCCCAGGATTCAGAAAGCCAAATGAGGTGTCTCAGCCCCCCTAGTAAGCATCCAGCATAAAAAATATATTTCTTGGAGTGGGAACCAGCAAAGGCAAGCAAGCAGAGACATCACTTTGGATGCATTTTCCTCTGAACACTATATGCTGCCAGGCTTCTTTACATCCAGAGCTCGGAATGCTCTTCAAGCACCCCTGCTGTGGGGTACTGTGGATCAGAAGTGATTTTTTCCTTTTTAAAGTATATGAAAGAGTACCAGCCTGGCAGAGCGCTCAGTGGGTGTCCTGTGCCCCAGGACAGTGGGTTCCTAACACAGAGATGCGTCCTCACCATCTTAGCAAAAGTGTACTGAGAGCAGAGCCCGGAGCCTGCTCCTCCTGTCCGAGCACACAAGGCTCTCTCATGTGGGTAATTCTGCCCTGCACTACCCCTCTGCTTCCTAGTGAGACTGCCCCAAGCCCTCAGGCATTCCCCGCCTGCTCATGGTTTCAGGCAGTCTCTGGGACGGGTGTACAAACTCCCCTTCGATGCGGAAAACCCAGCTCTCCTACTCCCTGTGTAGGTGTTTAGACTTTGCCTTTGCCCAGGTTTTGACTCACGATGTGGCACAGCCCCTGGGGACTTCCCAGGTGTGGGGAGCCAGACAGTGACAGCGCAGAGCAGGCAGTGCTGGGGTGGTGTGACAACAGAGCTACAGGCACATGGAGCTATCTGCAATCTACACGGGAGGTGCACATTGAGGGGAGGTGACCCCTCAAGTAAGACAGGTAAGAGAAGTGAGACATTTGGGATCACAGTCTCTTTTTCTTTTTTTTTTTTTTTTAGAACTAGGTCTGTGGCTCCACGTGCATTTAGATGACAGGGGAGATATCCATCAACTTGCGCAGCCCCAGGACACTCACCGTCTGGGGTACTCTGACCCAAACACTGCCTATTCCCATCTGCTGCTCCTTCAAGAGTACGCACAGGGAGTACGTACACTTCCAAGTCACATTGGGTTTTCTTGCTGACAACAATTATTTTGATAAGAGACACAACAAAAGAACAGAATCGCTCTGAAAACAACTAACTTCTCCTGGCCCCTCCACCCCCGTCTTTCTGTAACATGAAATTTCAGTAATCCAAAAAGGAGATAGTGGAGATTAATGAGGTTCTCCAGGACATAAAAAAGGTTGAACACAATGTCAGACACTGCCAGTACAAAACAGCCCTCACAAGGACAGGAACAAGCACAACATGCAGCAGAAATGTGCAGATGTGAAACTAGTATATCCCATTTGCTCAAATACCTGTATTGAGCAGCCCAGTGCTCAGCTTCACACTAAATCACTCAGGCAGCAGCCAGGGACAAGCTCTGAGCTAGCGTAACCCCAAAGGGCACCGCTGAGATCAAGTCAGAGATGTCTCTTTCAAACAAGTCTGTTTCCAGATTGCTCCTACAACTCCATTACATCTGGAAGTGTAAATTCTCTGAAACGTTTATGTCATAATTATGATTTTCCAACATTTACATAAAACTCTCATTTACAAGAAAAAACAGATGAAAGTCTTCCACCACATGTTCAAGAATCCAGCTAGCAGATTTCTGCAGTTTCTTACATCACTTTCTTGCATACAATGATAAAATCACTCATAAGTTATTTTTCCCACAATTGATTTCACGTGGTGCTGAAGTTCCACATAAACCCTCTCGTGAGGTCCTGGAGGGGATGTTGGAATCACCTACACAGTCTCTAACTCTGACCGAGTTTATAAATCACAGCATATATCAGATTCCCCCACAAGGCTCCAGCAATGGTCCCTTGGCCACCTGGACGCTCAGAAAGGACACGTTCCTCAGCCCAGATCCAGAGCCCACCGAGGACCAAGAGAGGGCAGTGTGTCCTGCAGATACAGCCAGCATGCCAGGAGCTCTCAGGAAAAGAAGCAAGAGTCTCACTTCCTCACTGTAACCACATCACGATAGCCTTGTTTCTTAGGGCAATTAGGCTCATGCTATCCATTTGGGGTGTATCTGTGTCTGTCTAATCCTCCTTGAGCCCTTTGGTCAGCCCTAACCAAGCTGGACACTAAGATGCAGTCCTCAAAGGTAGATAATTTCCCTCAGCTTCATAAAAACTGCGGAGTCAGGCAGAAGAATCATGTTCCCACTGAGGACAGGCTAAAAAGCTTGCCTGTTATTAGCCATCAGCATGTGGAAAGGTAAAAAACAATCAGATACACTAGAAATCCAGCTATATTAATATCATTGTTCAAGAAACTGCACGCTTCAAAGAGTGAGGTAATTTGCACCTTACAGGAGAGGAATAACGAAAGCAAGTTGCTATATCTACTTTCAGAAGAGTATTTGAGAAGTACAGAGAGTAACTCCCATGTGCCTGGGACTGGACTGCTCCAGGAAGAGAGCCGTTCCCCCCTGCACACCAGGCTGAATCTGCTCCAGAAGAGTTAAAGCAAGCGAAAACTGAGACTGAATGCAGCCCAGGACAGAGCATCTGCTGTGTAGCGGGAGGGGAAGACAGGAGAGGGGGCTGTGCAGCAGGAAAAGTGCGTCTCTTCACCTTGAAGACGGGAGATCATGCTCTAACAGGCAAAGCTAATAGGGAAACAGTATGTTGCTTCTCCACTCCTGCTCCTGCCCCCATAAATCCACCCCATCGTAAAGATAACCGTGAGGCTCAGAAGTGGTGGATTATTTTCAACTCTGCTACTAACCTCCTTTGCAGTCCTGGACAGATTCTGCACTCCTGGTGGGGATTACCCTTAAATCAGAGCACCAGCTAGAGATGTGGGATCTCTCTGCACGTTTATAAATAGCTCACCTACATATTTCACAGGAGGGCAAATGCCAGTAAGCAGCTTTAACAGCAGCCCCAGCAACAACAATGGCAGCAGCAAAAACACTACCACCTTTTTCCAATGTCTCTTTATTTCCAGCATCCATCATACTAATAATAATAACTAAAACCTGGAAGAAGCCCCAGGACACTGACAATTAGTGACTGTAGGCGAGGTCTGAAACATAGTCAAGGATCAATAGTTACAAGTCTGTGAAACAGGCTGGGCAACTCATAGGAACTGAGCACACGACTGGCACCTCTGGTCCCCACCTCATTCTCCCCACAAGCCTGGACCACATCCCACAAGTTTTCCACACCAGGCTGTGGCCCTTCTCCTGCCCACACACCAGGCAGAGCTTTTAACTTGCCAAACAATTTTGCACAGATCACAGTGTGGGTGAGAGGAGAGGTTTTAAGGCATAAATAAAACAAGCCCAACCTGGCCAGTGGAAGGAAAGTGATTCGTCACTGTTAAACCATGTTAGGATCAGCATACTGTGGTCAGGACTCCCAGCGTTAGGGATGGGATGCAGGTATGGATGTGCCGCTTGGCTGGACTCCATTAGGAGACAAACATCATAGCCACCACCTTCCCCGTATTGCATGACCAAGCGCAGCAAACATGTCCTCCACCCCGTAGCCCAGCCAAGGCCCACCCTTGTGTGTACAGATGAAACGAGTTGGATCACTGATCCACCCCGCAACAGCAGGAACTGACTGCTCTGTAGGCTGTGAGATGGCATGTGTTTCTTACGCCAGAGTTTCTGCCCCAAGTCCTACAAGTCAGGAAGGCTTTGCTAGGTTATCTGATAAGAACCATCTCCAGCAGAACTGGCTCAGATGCTGCTACTGGTCTTGCTTTCAACACTACTAGGAATTTAGCTGATTTTAAGCAAAGAAGTGTTAAATTATCCTGTTGTCCCTGGTTTTGCCCATTTGTCACTGTAAAAAAAAGTGTAAAACACAGGAGGTGTTTTCAGTCCTGCTGCACACAGCGCACCTTTTTTCCACTGAGGTCTCTAGCTTTGACACAATCAACCTCAAATTTAACAAAATCCAGCCTGGCCAGCAAAAGGGGCCTTCCTGCTGCGGGACAGGATACACCACTGCTCAGTAACATTAGGATTTACAGACCAGTGAGAGCCCACACACCATGTGCTGTAGGAATGGAGTAAACAGCCCCCATAGCTTTTTAAAAGCAGCAGCCAGACAAGTGCAACAGAGAGAAGGAAGGGAAGAATTAACTGTATCATTATACCTCCATATAGTGTCTGATGGAAATTGTCATCTTGTAGTAGAGTGATTAGTTGAGGATTGAGGCGAACAAAAGTTTATTTCATGCCTTAGAGAAAAAGTACAGATATACCTGTGAAAGCAGCACACAGGCAGCAGGGACCGCAGCATTTGTGGCCTGATGATAGCCTTGCACAATGTACTGCAGCATTAGAAAACAAGGGAAGTTGTTGCTGCAGTAGGGTAAGAGATCAAAGGCCGGGAGCACCCTAGCAGTGAAAGGAATAGCTGATAACAGGGTACAGTAACAGAGGTGATACATGGGTGCGACTCAGCCCTGAAGCACCTTGCTGGTGAAGATTGAGAACCTTCAAATGAGTCACTGGCAGATCAAATGCCTTGTGAGAAGGACAACATGGCTATGCGTGCCAGCAGGCAAATGAGGCTGAAGAAATCCAAGGCTTTAGGCTCTCACAGCCTTGAAGAACCTCTTGGTATTTCTGAAAACTTAAGCCTTGTGTTTGAACCAAAAATAATCACATGCTTCCACCTCCCCTGTAGTCCCACCTGCAGATCCCTAAGCACAGCACTCAGGCCTTCCTCTGGCACCGAACAAATGCTGCCTCCTACCCCAGAGCTGAGTTTCAGTTTCAGTTGCCCTTTGGTCTGCACTTAATAATCTGCATGAAATGACAGAATCTGCCCGAATGAGAAATTGAGAAATCCTATGCAAATACAACTGAAGCAATGGTAATGTTAAAAGAAATTTGAAAAAAAAAAGGGAAAGAGGTTCTTCCATCACAGACACTCTGCCTAAATACCCCCAGATTTTTAGTCAGGATAGTGGTTTTCACTTCTCCTACCTCCAAACTCCTGCATAGGGCTGCTGGTGCCAAGCAGCTGCAGTGCTCTAGAGTAAAACCCTGGCAGCAGGAACATGACTTCAGGTTTCCACATCACTGAGGGCAAACGAGGTGGTGTTTTGATCAGTAGGTAGAGGTGCCTCTTAAGAGCAGGAGAGGAGCTGTGGACCAGTCCTTAATATTAACCAGTTTTTTGTTCTGATTTAAGTCCAGCACCACACAGGCCTTGTGTTGCCATGGAACAGAGTAAAAGAAAAAATAAAAGGCACCAGATCTGTAAAACAGTTTCCATTTGGTGATTCTCTCCCTCAGCAGACTCCTTCCTACCTATTCTGTGTTTGACTAATTAGAGCTTTAAAAATCCTCCAGCTTCACAGACTTGTTTTTTGAGCTTCAATGCAGAATTCAGACAATGACAAACTGAAGTAGCAGGTCTTGCTTTAAAGGTCAAAACCTAATTCAAAAGGAATCTGCACAGGGCAAAACGCCAGCAAGGAGTTCCCTGTTGCTCTATCACATTGCACCACCTTTCAGCCTACACCAGGGAAACGCCAACTGCTTTTGTTCCTGGATATCAGATACACACTCATTACAGAAAACATCCTTCACCCTCAGAGTACTGCATGTTACTACAAGCACTATCGCCACACTGCACTGCCCTTAGCTAGACTGATGTAGTCCATAAATTGAACGTATCCCATCAGCATTGGATTCACTGAATTGTTTCCTAACTGCCTAACCAGAGTCCCCATGCTGTTCCCCTCCACACTCTCTTGCTTGTTTGCACTCAATTCATACCCCTATTCACAGCTTTACTGATTATAATAAGACTGCAAAGCCTGTAAACGTTGGATCACAACATCTGTGACACTCAAACACAGAGCGTCGTACCACATCTCCCCTCCCTACAGCAGTGTGTTAACTTCAGTGGCTCTGTGTCACAGGGTGGGAGGGATCCCTAAGAAGGGATCAGCAGACAAGGCTGGGACAATTTGCGAACAAAATAAAAGCACCCAAAGGATACCCTGTAAAACTGTGTGGTGCCTTACAGACTTGTTCAGTGTAGCAAGAACACCCGAAGTTTCCACTTCAGGTTGTTTCGCTTCCAAAATGACACTGGATGACACAAACTGAGCTCTACAGTCTGCTCTTAGGTCCAGTTTCCTCATCTAACTTGGCTGAAGGACAGAGTGAGCATTCAAGTGCCTGCCCCTGGGTGGGTCTCTCAGGGTGCCGCTGCAGCTCGACACTGAATATCCTGTTTGTATTGTTTCTCCCCTTCGCCAGCAGCTCAGCCAGGGCCCCTCCAGCATCAGAAATAATTCTGTCATTGCAGTTCATCTGATACTGAACTCACATGTCAACACGTCATTTATCTAAAATGAGAGCAAAGAACTCTAACCAACCTAGGGAGAGAAATGATCTTTAAAAGTGATTTTACCTACAACCACACACATTAAAAATGGATTAGTCATAACTGCATGTTTTTGTCAGGGCTCTATTCCAAATCTGATTCTACTGAATGGCTTCACTCTGCATTTCTGCATCTTATCGTGCTTTCAGCTTGTTTTAGAGTTCAGCCTTAGCTTTCATTTTCCACAGCTTGTGAAGCTTGTTTCAGGAAGAATGAACAATCCCCTTGCAATTATTTCATTTTCCAGCACAGAGCTGTGGAGATGTGTTGTGAGACCCACAAGACGGTCTGAGTTGAAGCGCTGAAAACAAACCCATACAGAGTGAAGCAGAGGGGGCAGATCTGCTCAGCCCCTGGAGTCAGCTGTTCTCTCCTTTCAGTCCTGTTTCCCTTAACATATTGTTCCACTCTTTTCACACTCACGTCATGCTGCTTCCATTCAAGGGAAACAGTATGAAACTTCATTTTTGTATTCAGGAGACCAGCGGGTACTCGGCTTCTGCTGCAAAAAAAAGGGTCATGGTTCAGCTCCTGCTCCCTTTGGACACTGGAATAACAACGGAGACAGACTTGCTGGAGGGGGCACATCAACACCACGAGATCTGTTCACCTTTCTTCTTTCCCTTTCAGCCTCAGTATGGTTTGTAGCAGTTGTAAAAATTAATACATGTTGAGGAGCTAATGATACCCCTCCATCCCCCTATAAGGCTTGTTAGATACCCATCTTAAAAGCACTGTATTAGAGCTAAATATTGTAATTATGATTACTAGTGTACACAAGTCACAGCTTGAAACCAAGGTGAATTGCCTCTTTGCAAATCACTGCTGACAGCAGGCTTTGCCTTGGCGGTTACCCCAGTACAAATCTCCTTTCTAGCTGGCCAAAAGCTGTGAAGGCAGCAAAAACTCCTAGTGTAGACAAAGTCTCAAAGTATATTGCATGAATCTGTCAGGTGGTGGTCATGAATAGACTCACACACTTCTTGTGTCTGCTAAAATCTTTGGTTTCTGCGAAGCTGCACAGCTACCTGAGGAGTCAAATGCATCTTGTTATCTGTCCACTGCAACTGTACTTTTCAGGGGATTTACATAGTTCTTCACTACACAAATCCTTTTAACCCCTCTGCAAGAGGCAACCAAACACCATTCATCAATATCTACATGTAAGTAATGTGATTTTCAATAATTCAGGGGGACATGCACTATCTGGTCCCTGAGGCACTTTCTTAACACCCACCTATTCCATTTAGCTATAAATAAAGCAGAAGCAGGAAACTTGAGGAGACTGGGTGGGACAGGGAATAAAAGGAAGGAAGGAAGGAAGGAAGGAAGAAAGGAAGGAAGGAAGAAAAGACAAAAGTCATTCCAGAAAACCTAAATTAATTCTCTGCAATACTATACAAAAGCTGAGCTCTGTGATATCTCAGATACTCTTTGTTTAGGTAGTAAAGAGTTCCTTTGCCCCAATAGCCAGCTACACTAAAAAGCAAGAACTACCTTGCTCATCCAAACCATAAGATTAGGGAAACCTTTGTTTCCCTAATGTTCCTCTTGTCAGTGATATGTTCAGGGGTACAGGGACAAGATATTTCTCACCAGCAAGTTACCTTCTTGTCTCTGTTGGGTGATGATGATATTTCCTGCAAGACAATACCATTTGCTTTTCTGCCTCTTCTGTTAATCTAATTCAAGTCTACAAAAAAGCATTTACCTTGCAGCCTGTGGAGAGTGTTTCTGTTCATCTGGCAGATAGAACAGAAGCCTCTTCTTATCATCATGAGATCCAACTATATTAGGTGCCTAATCCCAAACCACTAACATCAGTGAGCTCTTCCAAATGAAGGAGCTGGGTTTCATACAGGCACACAAACACTCCTCATTCATACAGCAACTGCAGAGGAATTTCGTCCAGCTACTGTAACTCCAGTTTTCATAAAACTCCTTCTCTGCTTATGTACCATATAGTGGTGGAGTGCTGTAATTAAATTTTGTCCTGATTTTCCATATTTAGTCATTATTTATAAAAGATTTATGAAGAGTAAGTTTTAGCTCATACTAAGCTTCCCTTGGTAATACGTTCCTATGGTACTTCTAATAAAATATGAAAAAGATACTCTTTTATCCTGATTAAAACATATACATGAAATTGAAGATTTGGTGGCAACATAATAAACTTTACATTCCCTTCTATCAAAGTCTCTAAGTATGTATGTAACAATCGTGGCACAGAAGGTACAACACACAGGGAAGCGAAATCAGGATGGCAAAGGATGTTTTCCAATTACATCCGAGGTTTCAGTTGGCATTCCCCAACATCTGTAAACAACAAGGGAAATCTTCAAGTTCAACAAGCCAGGGAGTCACCTCTTAGTTTGGCTGCATGTATAGGTTCCACCAGAACAATACAGCTGTTTGTCTTCGAGGGAAAATGCTGCATTTGCTGTTTAAATAGTGAGAGCGCTGTAAACACAGGGCTGGCTTAAACACAGGCTTATGTAGAAAACCATAAAAGCCTTTTCAGTTAAAAAGACAAATTAACCGAACACTCCTACTGTAACATCCCTGCAGAAGCCATTGTAATTCTCCATCAGACTCTATTTTTAGGCTACCTGGCAACGCCATGGTCAACCCAAAAAGCCACATTCAATGTCACAGCATAAGCACTTACCAAAACAGTAGTTCCTGTTCCAGAACACCTCTTTTCTGTAACACAGGGGTTCCTCGTGTCCAGACATGCTTCAGGATACACATATGATGCATTCTGTAGAAAGTAACTACCTTCCATCAAGTGATGTGATCGAATAACTAGTAAACATGTGTCCCATCAAACTGGCAACTACACAGGCACAAACTTCAAGTTATCCAAAGGCAGACCTTGAGGATATTTGCTCCCCTCTTCAATTTCTTTCTTTGCCTTGTCTCCTTGCACCTCCTGGTGCCCCATCGGGAAAGCCTCTCTGGCTGCTTTTCTTGTTCTCAGTTAGACAAGTTTGCTGTGCTTCTCCCTGCAACCTTTCTTGAAGCAACAATGCATAAAAAACATTTGCAAAATGGGACTTCCAGGATGAAAAACTTCTAGAAAAACGTGCAGCCATTTCTTCACTAAGCTGGATGATATGATCTTGTCCTTTAAGCAGTCTCAAGAGAGATGCTGTCAGGGCAGTCTGTAAAAACTAACTTTGGGACCTGTCAAAGTTATGTTGAGCTGCTGCATCCAAGTGGTGGTACGCATTGGTTACCTTACGTATTGGTAAGTTCAAATGCCCTTCAAACGTCCTTCAGGATAGCTGCACTATAGAGCACAAGTAACTTAACGGTAAAGCATTCTCTTCTTTCTTAGTCACCTGGGATTACAGTCAATTCCTCCATTACCTTTGGTATGTTTTCATTAGTTAGCTCAGTGCAAATTTACAGGAGCACTTCCTTGAAATAAACCTGAAAGCAATAATGACATCTAATAAAATATATTACTTTTTCCTACAAACTTTTCTTCCATTAGTAGGGGAAAATGATGCCAACTGACTTCATCAGGCTGTGAGGATTAAACCATTAATTATAGTATGCTTCAAAAATGAGAAAGTGTAATTTAAATGTTGGTCACGTGAGCAAGCAACGAGTCAATATTCAGCATATTAATTGAATGCATCTGAAGTGCTGGAATGTTTCTGAAGGCTGCCAAGCTTGAGCCATAACAGTTTCTTCTATAATTGGAGATCAGCGTGAATGAAAGACCTTCCTTAGGTCCAGAAGCTGAAGCTGAGAGTCTCATGCACATTACCTCCATTCCACTGAATGTCAGCCTACAGAAAAAAAATAATCAGAGATGAATAGGCAAGATGAAGGAGTCATGATTACCTTTTGGGTCAGTATATAAGGAATATAAGAGCACTAGTGGCATACTGCAATCTAAAAATTAACCCAAAACCTTGACGGTTCAACAGACTGATCCATCAGTTTGTCTCTTTCTACAAACTCAGAAGCGGAGACGGACACCGAGCTCTGAAAGTCCACATAGGTTAGACACCTAAATACTGTTGGGTGTCCCCTACACTTGAAAGTTTCCTTTACACTGAATGTGATTTGTATCTAAGGCTTCAGACAGCTGTTTATAGATTCCTAACCCCAGTGTTTTCAGTGATGTCAGCCACTGTTAACACAAAATAGTTTGCTGGAAAACATGAGCCTCCAAAGACAAATGTATGCATATATGCAGATACCAGCACTGATCTTGACAAATCTTTTATCTGTTTCCTCCTTCCTCCTCTTCTCTGGACATAGTAAAAACATTGTTAAAACAAGGTGATAAATGTTGCCTGGGAGACTGCCAGGACATCCAGATCTACTGACTTTCATGCAGTACCAGAGTTTGCTAAATGTGTTTGAGAAATATAGACAATTTATTTTCTGCTTTGGTCACCGGCAATTTTTAAATTGTTTTGCTGATCGCACTCTGCTTCATATTGCATGGATTTGCATCTCTCTTTGCTGTATTATACACCTAAAGAACACATTTCTGCAGAGAAATCATCTGGAAGCTGGCCTGACCGGCAGCGTGCTCAGCCTGCAGTCAGTCAGTAACCTCTTGGTTACTCCTGTGAACCACATCCTCCACTCGGGCAGGCCCAAAACACTGCCACTCACCTCCTCCATCCCAGGACTCACTGCCTGGCTGCCACCCACAACTGCAGGCAGCATAGGAGCCTTTGGCAGGGACCAGGACTTCATTTTGCCTTAAAATTGAAACTCATCACCTCAGAGGACACCTGTCGGAGCAGCTCCCTCCCTGCCCACAGACCCCAGCCCCTGCCCGCTTTCCCGCCTTGCCCAACTCCACCCACCAGGCTTATTCATCTTTCGCTGTGACAGCCCAGCCACTACCGCACCGTCCGTGCTGCGGCCTTACTTATTCACCAGTAAGAGAATCGTAGAATTGTCTAGATTGGAAGGGACCTTAACCTAACACTGCCAAGTTCAGCACTAAACTATGTCCCTCAGCACCACGTCTACCCATCTTTTAAATACCTCCAGGGATGGGGACTCCACCACTTTCCTCAGCAGCCTGTTCCAATGCTTGACAACCCTTTCTGTGAAGAATTTTTTTCCTAATATCCAATCTAAACCTCCCCTGGTGCAACTTGAGGCTGTTTCCTCTTGTCCCATTGCCTGTTACTTGGGAGAAGAGACCAACCCCCACCTTGCTACAACCTCCTTTTGGTTTGTTGTACAGAACGATAAGGTCTCCCCTCAGCCTCCTTTTCTCCAGGCTGAACACCCCCAGCACCCTCAGCCGCTCCTCACAAGACTTGTGCTCCAAAACCCCTCACCAGCTTCGTTGCCCTTCTCTGGACACACTCCAGCACCTCAGTGTCTTGTCATGAGGGGCCCAAAACTGGACACAGTATCGAGGTGGGGCCTCACCAGTGCCGAGTACAGGGGGACAATCACTGCCCCAGTCCTGCTGGCCACGCTGTTTCTGATACACACCACAATGCTGTTGGCCTTCTTGGCCACCTGGGCCCACTGCTGGCTCATACTCAGCCAATTGTCTACCAATACCCTTAGGTCCTTTTCTGCCAGGCAGCTCTCCAGCTCCTCTGCCGCAAGCCTGTGGCGCTGCATGCGGTTGTTGTGACCCAAGCGCAGGACCCGTCACTTGGCCTTGTTGAACCTCATACCATTGGCCTTGGCCCATCAATCCAGCCTCTCCAGCTCCCTCTGTAGAGCCTCCCTACCCTCCTGCCCAACTTGGTGTCCCCTGTGAACTTACTGAGGGTGCATTCGATCCCCTCATCGAGCTCGTTGATAACGATATTAAACAGCACCGACCCCAGTACCGAGCCCTGGGGAACACCACTCGTGACCAGCCGCCAACTGGATTTAACTCTATTCACCACCACTCTCTGGGCCAGGCCCTCCAGCCAGTTTTTCACCACGTGAACAGTGCTCCCGCCCAAGCCACGAGCAGCCGTTTTCTCCAGGAGGACGCTGTGGGAAACGCTGCCGCAGGCTTTACCAAAGTGCCGTGATTAAACCGCCGGCCGCGGGCAGGAGGCGGCCCGGCCGCTGAGGCACCGCCAGGCCGCAGCCAGGCCCGACCCTCCGGCCGGGGTCCCGTTGCCCTGGCAACGCCTCTCCCCCCTCACGTGACCCTCGCCGGCCACGCCCGCCCGCGCCCGTTGTTATGGCGACGGCCGCTCCCTCGCATTCCTCTCCCCCCCCCGCTCCCCTGACACTCCATTCATGCCCGCGCTGCTCCTCCTTCACGTGACGCGGGCCTGGCGTGCGGTCCCCAGCCGGGCTTCGGTCCGCCGCTTCCGGGCTGAGGGCGGGGCGGAGGGGGAGCGCGTGTGTGTGCGAGGGCGCGCGCGGGGGGGCGGCGGCGGCGGCTGAGGGGAGCGGCGCTGCCGTCAACATGGCGGCGGGCGGGGCGGGCAGCGCCTGAGCCCCGGCGGCCCCTCGGTTCCCGGCCCCCTCCTCTCCCCCCCAGGCCCGGCCATGGAGAGCGAGGAGGAGCAGCACATGACCACGCTGCTCTGCATGGGCTTCTCGGACGCCGCCGCCATCCGCAAGGCCCTGCGCCTGGCCAAGAACGACATCAACGAGGCCGTGGCGCTGCTCACCAACGAGCGGCCCGGCCTCCACTACGGCGGCTACGAGCCCATGGAGAGCGGGCAGGGCCCGCCGGGCGGGCACGGCTCCCCCGCCGGCGGGCAGGGCCCCCGCGGCGGCGACGGGGACGGCGGTGGAGGAGGAGGAGGTGGCTTCGACCCGCCGCCCGCCTACCACGAAGTGGTGGAGACCGAGGTGAGCCGCGGCCTGCCCCGGGCGGGCTGCCCCGGGGGCGGCCTCCTGTCAGCGGCGGGGCGAGTGGGAGCTCCCCCGGGAGCCTCCCGGCTGCGGGCGTGACGGGGAGGGTCCCCGCGGGCCGCCACCACACGGGCCGGCGGCTTCTCTCCCACCGCCCTCCCCGTCGGTGCCCGGCAGTGGCTGTCCGTTGCGATCGCTGCAAGGTGAAGAGCACCCGGGCTTCTCCTTGGCATTCTAGGAATGTGTGGCTACCGTAGGATTTATTTATTTATTTTCACTCTTCCCCCTCTCATGCCTTCTTGCATAATCCGAGTGACTAATGACTATCTAATATTTTCTTAACTGTTTGCACAATGTGAAGGAAAGTGGGGTCTTGGTGTTACTTTGCATACAGTGTTATTCGGGTAAGCTAAGCATAAATTCAGAAATACAAATACAGCGAGCTTCAGTATCTGGAAGGCGCCTACAAGAAAGCTGGAGAGGGACTCTTTACAAGGGCATGTAGTGATAGGACGAGGGGTAATGGCCTCACACTGGAAGACGGTAGATTTTCATTAGATATCAGGAAGAAATTTTTCACTTTGAGAGTGGTGAGACCCTGGCCCAGGTTTCCCAGGGAAGCTGTGGCTGCCCCATCTCTGGAGGTGTTCAAGGCCAGGCTGGACGGGGCTTTGACCAACTCGGTCTAGTGGGAGGTGCCCATGCTCAGGGCAAGGGGTGGAACTAGGTGATCTTAAAGGTCCTTTCCCACCCAAATCATTGTATGATTCTTTGATTTTTCAGAACAAAGGCTTTAATTCATAACGTAATTATAGCTGTGTTCTAAAGTGGACCTGAAGTAGATAGAAGTGCTGGAGAACGCCAGCCTTTCCCAATTTCTCTCCTTCCTCCTTGTCTGCCTTTTTCTCTTCTCTCTTCCATCCTCTTCCAGAACTGTGAAGTCCTCAGCCAGCAGATATGGCATTTTCCCTGCTGCCTGGAACAGTTTTGTAGCACTTACCTGTAAAGCCTTCTCCTCTTCCAGGTCTTTTTTCCAGAACTTCTCAGAGTGCTCCTATGAAAAGAGTTAATTAATAGTGTCCAGGCTATGGAGCTCATGGGGGCAACAACAGAAGAACAGCCCTGCTGTGTGTTACCAAATGGCCACCTTGTGTAATGTCTGTCTCAAGAAGTGGCCAATAGCGGGTGCCTGAGCTTGTGAATAAAACTGTGTGTGTGTATGTATCTGTAAAAATGTATATGGAAAATACATGCACATACCTTCTTGTACATAGCTACGTTTGCACAGATCATTCATATCCATACTCTCAAGTATATTGAAGTCCAGTCCTGCAGAATAAAGACATGTGATCCTGTTTACTGAATTAACTGGGTTAGATCCTTAGCTCGTATAAGCTGATGATGTGTGCTTGTGGAGTGAGGTGGTCTGTGGGACGGTGTGTGTGCTGTGCAGAAGGGGAGTCGCTGTGTAACTTCACTGATTGAAGCAATAGGGAATTTGTTTCTATCCTTTGCTTTGAAGGGTTGGGAGTGAGAGTTCTGCCTGTTTGTATTCAAATCTCTACAGCCATCAAGAGGGTGGATTTTCCTGTCAGATATAGTTATGGTTGGGACAATCTGGGTTGTCAGTGTGACATTTCAAGAGAAGCTGTCAGTGTAAACTTCAGAGAAGCACTTTTTTTCCCCCTCCTGTTCCTATTACAAATGACACTGACAACTCTGACTAAGAGGATTTTTTCCCCTGTTATTTCAGCTTGTATGTCTGATCGAACTTACTTACGCATTATAGTTTCCTTTGCCACTCATGTTCTTGTTTGATTTGACTTGTGTCCTTGTTAACACACAGGAGAGAAACCAAAACATTTCAATATAGGCAAATGGCTGTGAATCCACAAAGTAGGCATTTCAGAAGGACTGAAGTATCTTGCTACATGAAACTTTATGTAAATTCAGGCTGCAATTTAGTAATTGGATTAATTTGCATATGGGCATCAGTCAACTCCTGCATGTGTATGCAAACCAATATTTTTGTAGTACAAGAGTACCTGTAAAAATCTTATAACTTGGAATTGTTGCCTGTGTTTACTTGTCAAATGTTGCAGTACAACTTAGCAGCTTTTGACATATATTTTATAAAAGGGGGAAAAGCGATACACGATCCGTTCTTGAGGGTTTTTTTATTCTTTAAATGTGATCTAGAACTACATTTAATAAACTACAGCTATTATTTAGGTGGTTAATGAGCAGGTAGTTTTCCATTTAGCACAAGCTTACGGCATTTGAAGCTGTACAGAAAGCCATTGCACAAATAGCTGTATTATTCACTGTAGTCGTATACATTATGTTGAAATGTATTGTACCCCATAACATCTGAATTATCACAAGATAGTATCTCTGTTTACCTTCCTCAGTATCATCTCTCTCTCTAACAGCTCTTAGAGTGTGTATTTCTCCTTCTCATCATAGTACCAGTTTTAACTTTTATGTAGTGGGGAGGTAGTGTGTTAGATTTCTAGGCTTAATTTTTGGATTTTATATATCAGCAATGTACATGAACGTATAAATTAAAAGAGCACAATTATTAGAAATGTTCCCCTGAATAAAATTTTCCAGTCTAGTAATCTTCATGAACAAAAGTTAGGATTTTTTTTTAATTCAAAAATCAGAAGAAAGCTTTAGTCAGTCTCAAACGTGTGTGTAACAGGTCTGTACTTTGTATTTACGGTCTTTTTTTGGCCGAGTACAGTTTACTATGCATATAAGAATAGATTTATGAATGATTAAACACTTTACATTTTCCCTAATCAGTAATGAAGCCATTATGTTTGCATATGCTTATTTGGTTTCTATTACATAATGTTAGAATCTGTTCTGCTCAGTAAGCATGTTGATCAAAGCAAGGCTTGTCTGTTGCTTTTCTTTGAGAATAGCACAGCGACCAGATACATATGCCAGTAAAAACATGTTTTCTTTAGATAAGACAGTAAAACCAGTGTGAATCCTCTCTCAGTGGTCCAGACTGCTGGTCTTCAGGGGTGTCTGGAAGTGTTACAGAAGCCTGAATTCGGAATAACTGGCCTGGAAGCAAGACAGCTGCTATGCGCTGGCTCAACGCGTGCTGTGTGCTTTATTTTTGAGACTTGAGATGAAGACATACGTAAATTCATTTTCCCAAGGGCTGAAACTTCAGTTGCAGCAGGTAAATGTCTTCCCAGGAGCGTACAGTTGATTCAGTTTTACGTTAGTAGCTGCAGTGTATCTCTGGAGTTGATGCTGTTCGCATGGCCATGCTTAACTCATTAAAAGAAAAAGGGCAGACAGGTTTGGAAATACAAAGGTGGCTTTAACATTCGATTGTCTTCTGAAAAATCAGAAAGTTCTGCTTTAGGTTTACAGTTGGTTTGAAGTTTTGCCCAGTGTAGTGCCAAACCACTTTGGTAGTCTGAAATCACCTGCTTTTGCAAGAGGTGTCTTTGCCTGTTTGACATAATTAATATGTTTATGTCTGTCAGCTTAAGTAAAATTTGTAAGTGCATTTTGGCAAGAATCTGGGATTTCTGAGTTTGTTCCTTAGGGAACGTACAGATTTTTACAGCGTGATTCTTTGCTGAGTCGGGGGAGTGGAAGGATGGCATACTCATCTTTTCATATGACTGACAGATAAGCTGTTTTATGAACTGCTGCTAAATCCTTATAATTTAAGATAAGACTATAAACCGATGTGATGACAGTGTCTGTCAGTGTATCCATGAATTACCATGAGTGTCACAAGTGCTGACTTTCATGAGTTGGGGGGGAATTGGATGAAGAAGAGCAGGCCAAATGAATGTGGGGATTGTGACCAGAGAACCTAAAACTGCAGTAAGGGGTAGGAACCAACTTAGACTAACAGTATTGAACATATAGCAACGGTTTGCGTAACCTTTACTAAAATTATCTTGATTTGTTTTTAAACAGCTCCTGAGAGTCATTACTATGACCTTTTGGGTAAATTGTGATTAACGGATTATATTACCTTCTAGCTATTTCTGTCTCCTTTAGCATGTGCTCTTTTGATTTTTGGTTTGGTTTTTTTTTTTCAGTTGAACTGGATCAAAAGGTCATATGTGCCAGGTTTTACTAGATAAAGTTTATAATAAAACTTGTCCAAGATTGCTTTTAGAGGTGCTGTTTGATTTCAAGAGAAGGGGATTTTATAAAAGAAACAGACCAGCAACTGTAGTGAGTAACAGTGCCGGGAACATTCTCACTAGTCATGCTGCAGAACTGGTGTGTCCAAAACCCTGTCTCTCCTCATTATTAAAGCTCAGTACTGAAGGCAGTTCTGCCACAGATGTGCTGCATCACAGTGGGTGTGTAACTTAACCTCTGTTTTAGCTTCTAGTGTGTAAAATGAGGATAATGGTGTGTGCTTTATTAGCAGTACCACAGACATCAGCCTTGAGAAGTTCTTTGATCCTTGAATGGAAGGAGCTGTATTTATTTAAAGACAAAAAAAGCCTTCGAGCAAATTAGATGGATTTCACGCTACAATTTTATAAATTTAAAGTCAGTCTTCTGTTTTGTAAGTAGTGTTGAGCACTGCAAAAGTGAGTATTTCTGGCATTCTCGTGTGGAAGTGTTACAGTGTGGCTTGTCTAGGAATTGGCCTCGTAAAACAATTAAGCAATCAAATAAAGCTCTGTGGTGGATTCTGGCATTGACTCCCTGGCTGGGTGCCATCAGAATGTCAAGTGGCATTAGTATTTTAGCAGTCCTGGTTTTCAGCATCACTGTTTTCAAAAATTAGTGGCCCTGGTCTAGGACCTCTATTTAGATTCTGATTATGTTAATGCTATCTTGGCTTTTGAAAGAAAATACCCTGGTTTTCATTCTCGATATAACACAGAGTAATAGAGATGCTACATGAAGTTAGGGGAAATAGGGATAATACTGGGAAGTGCAGTTGGTTAATTTTCAATGTAAGCTTTGTTTCGAATAATTTATAAATCCATTGTCATGTAATTTGATTGTCAGAGTAATTTTTCAGACTGAGACTACCAGTTTATAGTTACTGGTTCATCAGTGAAGGTGGTGCCTGTGGGGTCAGTGGAGGTAGAGACAGCTAGCTCTGTGTAGCCAATTTCTCAGCTGGGCAGGAAGTGTCTTTGATATAATGTTCTCTGGAGGCATTTTCTGGTCATCTTCCCAGTTTACAGTGCTATTCTGTGGCAGCTGTTTAATAAGGAAGTGAAATACTGAGGAAGAATGAGAATAAAAACAAATTAGCCAGTGTTAGAAGTTAATTCCAGCAAATCATTTGGATTGCTTTTGGATTAAGGAACAAGTAGCTCTTTGTGTGAGGAGGGCAAAGATGGAAAGGAAGTGCCTGTTTCTTTTGTAAGCTCTTATTTTGAAAAAGAACACTTATTTGTGCTGCCATAGGAATAGTTTTGGTATGTATGTTTCAGTTATGCTTCATGAACCAAATTAAAATAAATTTTACAAAGCTAATGTACACAATGGTTTTTGCCACTTGATCTTCCTGCTTACTACTTTACAGCAGTTCTGATGCCCAGCAGAGCGGTCTCAAGAGGCATTTAAAGATTTTTTTCCTATTAGTTAATCACAATTTTGTAATAATACATTGTAGAACTTGAATTCAAGCTTGTTGTCATCTGCTTTGTCAGTTCTAGTTTGTGTCTCACTATACATCAGTATGCATCCATAGAACAGAAGCATAGGTGAGTGTTTAGCAGTGTTACTGAATTAATTCTCCCTTCCAGAGCCTGACCTTTTGTCACTAAAATGTTATAATAAATACTTTAACTAGTGTTTCTGCAGCACTTCTCTATTAATGCCTGGTGTTTTGGCAAGGGGAGATAGAAGTATTGACTTAGTTTTAGGTACTGAAATGCTAAGCATTTGTGATTTATTTTTTTATTGTATTAAAGCACAATGTTTATCTGATACCACACAAAGTTATTTTGAGTTATTTGGAAATAAGCATGGGGTTTTGTGCTTATGAAAACTCGAGACTTGGGAGGAAAAATAGTATCAACTCAGAGTCTGGCTGTTAGTGGTTATGCTAATAGAATAGGTTTTTTAAATAAAACCACAGACGATACTGAAAACACGTGCAAGATAAGCATGTTTTCCTTGGGTCCTTATGAATGGCACTCTTAACAGGGCTTTCCATGACCTCTCCCTGGCCTACAACTGGTTATCAAACTTTAAAATACCTTGCCAAAAGTGGTTGTAACAAATCTGTATGTCTCAGATTCCACTGCAGTGGAATCTACTGTTATAGTAGTATTAAAGGGCAAAGATATTCCTCTTTTTTTAAGTTAAATAAATCTTTTAACACAAATGTGATTTTTACAGAGCCTTAGTTATTTTGTTCTGCTGTAATGCTTAGTACTGTGTTTATCTCTGAACAACTAGGCAAGTGCATTGGGGAATATTGCTTAGTAACATCCCGCCATCACCCTGGAAATCAGGGACGTGAGTACAAGCAATGGTTTTAGAAAATCCTAGTTAATTTCTAGCTTTGCTGAATGTATTTTTATTTTTAAATTCATATTGTGTTCCTATTCCCAGTCCTACACAGTTCTTGGTTGTGAGAGGTGGTGGAAGGGGGAGGCGTCATGGGATTTTTGTCGTTGATTGTGGTTGTAAAGGGTTATAATCCCTTACAACTACTAAGAAAGGTTTAGTTTAACCATGCATTTTTGATAGTGCGTTTGTACTACTCTTAGTTAAGGTCAGTGTCCAAAACTTGCTGTGAGAACTTTCACTAAATAAATGAGAATTTGCTTAGGATGTCATTATGGTGAGGTGGGAGTCCAAATCAGCTTCAGTTGGTTGCAGTCTGTAACATAAGATTTATTTTCCTGTAGTGATAGGCTGCAGTCATTTCTTTACACCAGCATGATGAAATACTAATATTTTTTTCTTCTGACAAGAACACATTTGCTTGTGTAAAGTAGTGCATAGAAAAAATTTGAACCAAAGAGCTTAATTTCTCTGCAAAAAGAATAAAACATCCATATATCTCCCCAACTAGCTCACTTTCTCGTAGCAGAACATAAATAACAGAAAACATTCCTATCTATCGTTGTTCTCAGAAATTTTGCATACAGATATTATTCTGTGGATTCTGTTTAGGACTTAGAACAGTTAAACAGTAGTTTACTTCCCACATAAATGTCTATAGTGTCAGTAAAACATTTAGGAAATCACAGTGGGTTTTCTTATTGCCAAATAACAAACCTAATGTGGAAATTCCATATACGATGCCATTTTCTAACGCTTATTGATATCGTCATATTTGTAAAAGGATACCAAGCTTGCTCTTAGCAATGTGGGTTGAGTGAGTTTGATCTGATGGCAAGAACAGGTAACTGGGAAATACTCTTCAGTTTTGTTCCCTTGTCTGCCACTTAACATGAGTTTAAAGAAGCTCTTTAAGCTCCTGGAGTAGCAGTTTATAAAAAGCAAGTAGGTTACAGGTATGAAAAAGTAACAATTTTTTTAAACACTCAATACCTCATACTTAGTGTGTTCAAGTGTAAGTGCAAGGTGGTAGCTTTGATTTATTTGAAAGCCTTTAAATTCTTACCCCTGTGGTTCAGTTCTAGGTAATAGAATGTCCTCCTTTTAGGAGTTAATTAAAAGGAAAAAGAATTGACATCCAGGCATGAAAGTAAAAGCTGCTTTAATCAGTAGTCTGGCAGATAGAGGGACTGTCAAGTCATGACTTCAGGATTCATAGCTTCTCCCACAAATTGATGGACATAATAGAGCATTCTCTGCTCTCTGATCTGTTTTTATGGGTATTTGATGTATTTGTCTCACATTCCCTCCACTTCAGCATCTCCCAGTACTTTGCAAATGGTAGTGAATGGTGCATCAGCATGCACTGGCAGGGGGAGGTATCGCTGTAGATGCTTTACAGCTGTGGAAGCTGAAGCACTGAAAAATGTATTTCCTCATTATTGCTTAGTATGTCTGTGATTAAAAACTGAAAGGTGGACCTAGAATTTTTGGCTTCTAGTTCTGTCTCTAAGCAGGTTTTTCATTACTACTTTTCAGAGCAATTAAATTTGGTCCTGTTTGTAGGTGCATAGTAACAAAATTGTTTGCTGTTTGTTTTTTTTTTTTTAAACAAAACACTGAAGCATCAAAAATGTGTTTTCTTGGCTAGAAAACAGTGGTCATTTTGTGAAAATCACTTACTAGAGAGGCATTAGAGTGAAGGGAACTGCTTGATCTGCTGGTGCCTTAGAAAAGTCTGATCCTGTTGCTTGTTGAAGGAAACACGACTTTGGGATTCTGTTTTGTAAGTTATACTAGATTCAAGAGTACATAATGTGAGCCTCTTAGCTCTGGTGATAATAAATTCTGTTGGTAGCCATCTATCAAAACAAATTTACAAATTTAAATTATAATTTGACTGTAATTTCATTACTAAGACTGACAATTAGCATCAAAACACATTCTTAAACTCCTTGTTATTTTATGTAAAGTGACTGGTATGGTAAACGTCAGTGGCTTTAGTTAAACAGTGTTTGATGAGTTAATTAGCTGAATACTGCAAGAATACATTTTGAAGCTTTGAACTGTGACCTTTTGGCAATTAAAGTTAATTTGTATTTCACTTTTTGTGTGAGGGCTAATCTTTGTTCTGTGTTAGTCTTCCATGGAAAGTTTTATATTACAGAGTTACGCAATGTTTTATTGATCAGATATTTAACAATTTTTGTTTATTCAGCCTTGCAAACAGCTCCGAGAGGTGCCAGGTCCCCAGAATGAGCGTCTTGAATCAGTGGTTAAGACTGTTCATCTGAGGATATTTCTCTAGGGAGCCCATGTCTGTATGTTTGGACATAACTGCATTTTCACACCTTGAAAATAAGACAAAAGAGTCCAGACTGCTAGAAAGGGGGATCTTCAGGGCTTCTGTGTAATAAGAGATAAATCAGAAGACATGAAAAATGATGTTAAAGGTTTGCCAGCAAATGTTTTTTGGTCTCAAGACTTCACCTACAAAAGGGGAGAATAGTCACGGGATGTGTGATGTGCACCATGACTTTCTGTTTCAGAAAACAGTTGATTCCTACAGACTTTCAGACAGTTATCTTTGTATTACCCGTTGGCTGCCGGGAATAGGTGATTTGGGTTTTTTTGCCTTTTTACTATTCTGTTGTTGGAGAATATCTCTACAAATCCTTAACGTGTCAGGTGCCAGTCCAGTATTAAGTCTATTCAGCCAGAATTGGAATAGTTGTGATTTAGGTCATCATCAACTGGCAGACGCTGTTCTTAAGTCATCTATTTGAGGGGAGGGAGGTAGTTTCTGTTTGTATATTTAAAAAAATAAAAAAACCAAACAAACTAAACATGTAATTCCCCAAAGAAGAAACATGGAAAAACACTTCCTGGGAGGCTGATGTACTTTTTTTGTGTACTATTTGCTTTCATGGATAGCATACTCTTTTCTTTAAAAGCTTTTATTTCGCCTGTGGACCCATGTCAGCAGAGTCTGTAGTGACAATCCCCAGTGCCTCAGTTAGGATGTGTTAATTGTGGCTACCTGTTCAGAGCTCACTTGGGTTTGTGAATGTCGGCAGAGCAGGCAAGAGCTTCAGCCTGTGTTGTTTAGCGAGCCAACATCATGTTACGCAAGAGCAGAGCTGAATTGCACCTTCCTACGGCAGCTGCTCTTAACAAACCCTTCACTTTAAAGATTTAAAATCAATTTAAAAGTTGGATGGTGAATAGTTTGGGGATTTTTTTTGTTCAGAAGGACCTAATTATGAGAGACGAGCAATAAGTCCTTCAAGAGACTAACTCATACTGGATAGGTTGTAAGAAACAAGACTCAGTCTGCAGTAATATAAACTGAACATAGCAGTAATCTCCAAGAAAAGCAGGGTATTAAATTTATTAATGCTTTGAAGAGGAATTTGAGTTTTAAACTGGGCATTTATTTGAGATTGTTGTAGATTTCACAGTAGCTGTGAAGCTACTTGTGTGTGATATGCTCTAAAAATAATAAATAATTACACTTGATACTTTCTGGGCAGGGTTTTAGTGGCAGAAAACTGACAAGCAAGAAGAGTTGTTGTGTCTAATTAGTGAAATGTGCCAAAGATGTGCTCCTTCAGTGCAAATAGTTCCCGTTGTTGTTAGGGCAATATTCCCAGTACCACACTCATTGCTATTTCCTGTGTTAAAAAAAAATAATAAAAAAAAAATCTTTTTACTACATTGTTGGTGGATTCAATCCAGCAATAGGGCAGATGTGTCCTTAGTGCAATTTATGATAATACCCTTATTCATGGGAGCTGAATGTATAGTGAAGAACATGTGTTATTTCACTCTTTCCTTATGAATTTCCGTAGTACGGACACTGGCAATCGCTTGTGTGGAAAGAGGTAAATAAAGAGCACCATTGCTTCAATGCAGATGGGGAAGCAGAACAACAAGTGGACTTTTTCAGCAACAGTTGAAGGACTGCACCTCTTAAACTGTCCGTTGCTAACACTATAGTTTTATTTAACATGGTCGCTTTCCTCCAGGGATTGGAGCAACCGTAGCTCAGTTACTGTAATTCATTGAAATGTTGCTACAAGCCTAAGCTGAACTGAAATCGCTGAACACCGAGCAACTGGGTGTTTACATTATACTCAGTCTAACTTTATTAGACTAATCATTGTATCCCGTACTGTTACTGTAAGGGTTTTCTTTAAAACTGCACATTTATTTTCTACAGGAAATGTTTTGTGTTCTGGATGGATATCCCTTACAAAAGCTGTAAACTTAACTGTTGTTTGTTTAATCAATACAGCAGGCTATTTCCTAGAAAACTGTTGCTTTTAAATGTTTTTCATTTAGACCCTCAAACGTCTCTTCTCCAAAACCTGAAGTATTTAAACAGGGCATGGTTTGCTAGATGTGAATTACATTAGGCTTCCATGCACAGCACTGGATCAGATGACTACAGTTTCAGAAGTTGACATTCGGGTCTGTTAAAGTACAACTTCCCATAATGACAAACTTAGGACTGAATGTTTGGTAGGGGGTTGGGGGAAGGTCCACCTTATTTCCCAAACACTGACATATGGGTTTTTTTCTGAGCAGTGTTCCATTTCTATGAATTCTACTGCTGCTCTTTAGCACGTGTTAGTAAGTCCAGCCGCTGTGTGCTATTGTCACCTGCACCAGTGAACTTTAAAGGGCAAGCTCTATACAATTGCTGTTTCCTTGGCTTACTATTTTTGAATCATTATGAAAGTGAATGTGCCACACTTACTTTTTAATAAACAGATCTAATCCTGCAAATAGCAAGTGCAGTGAGAGAGCTGGAAGCACACTTGTCTGCATACGTTGATTTTGTTCTTTGTGATTTTGTTCTTTGTATATCATGTCCTCCTGAGTTCAGTTCTTTTTTTTTTGTTTATTTCTTTCTGTTCACTTTCCTGACTGTCTTCTTTTTTTTTTTCTTTTTTTTGGTATCTCTTGAACATGTTTCCTGTTTGTCCTTCCTCCCTACATGTCCCTGGTTTCTCTCTCGGGGATCTTGTTACCATCACTGCACTTGTGTTTTCCTCCCTCTCTGGCAGTTGCTCCCAGTTGCAGCCAGGCCTGATCCAGACATTCTGTCCTTTCTCCTGCTTGAGTTGTCTGCTCTTGTGAAGGCAGGGAAAGCTAGTCCATGTGAACTCTTTGACACATTGGGTAGCTAGCATCTATGCGAGGTTAAAAAATAAACAAAAGAAAATAAATGGATAACTCTTCTACTCTTTCATTTGATGCTACTGAGGCAGTTACCTCATATGGCACTTAGCAAAGAACACGGGGCTAATTCTGTGTTCTGCCTGTACACAGAAATAGCTGCTGTTTAGTGGCACTAGCAAGGAAAACTGTAAAGCTTAGCTGCAGACATCTGCTTGCTTTTTCCCTGTTTGTCTTCCAGAACGTTTTCCAGTAACTCATTTTGACTTTGGGAGCAGGACAATTGTAGTTTCCTTGTTGGACGACTATATTTGAGATGTAAATTTTTCTTTAGAAAATTAGCTAGTAAAAAAAATAATCCTAATGTACTGGATTAGTGTCTTGTGCTTCTTAATGTGATGGGGTGAGAGGGTGATGAAATTGGCCTCCCTTAGAATAAACTATTCCTTATTCTGCAGCAGTTGTTGAACAGAGGATTAATATGCAGATCTGTGAAGATCAAGGTTTGTACTCTACAGTCTCACAGGGACTGGAAGTACTTATCACTTGGCTCTAGGATCTGATATGCTAAGGAACAAGATTTGCCACTTAAATAGGCAATTAGTTAGTGATTAGTTATGTAAACATAGTAGTTATCACCTACACGAAATACATAAAGGTATGTAATCCCTTCAAATTGAAATATTAAGTTCTGCTTTAGAAAAACACAAGCAGCCTCAGGGTTTTTGAGAATTTGACATGCTTGTTACAAGCACAGATGCTTTTCTGAAGCTGCTAAATCCTTTAAAGTGTCTAGGAGAGAGTGATAAAAATTGTTTCACTTGAACTTCCTTTTTATTCACAGAAAAATGATGAAAATGGGAATTGCTCCGGTGAAGGTATTGAGTTTCCAACAACTAACTTGTATGAACTGGAGAGCAGAGTTTTAACAGATCACTGGTCCATACCCTATAAGCGGGAAGAGTCTCTAGGCAAGTGCCTAATTGCATCCACATACCTAGCCAGACTAGGTAAGTTCTCTTTCTACCCATATAAAGATTATCTGTTCAAAGGATTTGGTAGACAGTATGGTGGGCAGTTGTGTCTTCCATATGAATCTTGCAGTTGTTAACTTAGCACCCTGCAGAATGATCACATCTCTGTGAAAGTGGTTAACAGTGAACTATTCTACCCAATGCTGTAAAAAGAATGTCAGTTTCTTTTTTTTTTTCTCTAAAGCAATTTGTTTACTTAAGGTTTTTTAAAATGGAGCACATGTTTCTTTATGTTCTAATGATTATAGGAATTACTGTTTTTCAGAGCTGAATTACTGACTCTTTCTTTCGTTGTGCTGGTTATTTTCCATTCGTAAAAACAAGCTGTCATCTAAATCCACGCTTGTATAACTGGTTGTTTTTCCCCAGCGAAATGCTTGTACTGCATTAGACCCGAATTTGACTTTTCTATATTCAGTACTTTGGCTGGGTTTAAGAGTGTTATGGAAGTGTCATACCCAACAACCGGTAAACAATAAAGAATGCAAGACAGTTACTCATCGTGCCTGATGGCAGACTAAACGGATGTTAGAATCTGTTGGAAGAATGGAAGTTGTTAGGTGGTTCTTGTTTGCTTCATTGTTTCTAACCTGTGTTAAAAGTGGGTTCTTAGAGTAGGTTTTGGGTGGAGGCTGTGAAGCATCAGAAGTGTTCTGAAGTTAGTGTAAGTTATATACTTTGAAGTAATAATTCTAGTGCTAATAATGCTTAAAGAACTTGTAAACCATGGAACATTGGGAAACTTCTTATTTCTAAAAGGCAAGTTCTCTTGACTCACCCCTTTTTGTGGCTGAAAAAGTATGCCAGTTATGAATGAACAGTGGCACATTTATTACTGCTGGTTTTCGTTGGTGTTCCCAAAAACTTGCAACAAATTCCCAGAGGTAATCTTAAAAAGTATTTTTTTTAAAAAAAATACTTCAAAAAAGCACTCTCCTTTCTGTAAAGGTCTTTCTGATTCTGACGAGAATTGCAAGAGATTTATGGACAGATGCATGCCTGAAGCATTTAAAAAGGTAAGCAGGTACAGTGGACCAATTCAATGTTTCTTTGTGGTGTTCATGGTGGAAATAGTGTTTTCTAATCCAGCCTTCAGAAGCTGTGGTAGCCACCGAGTGTTTCCTTAGATTAAAATCGTTATTTTACTAGATTAAAATCATAGATAGACTTACATTGAAATCATTTAAAGTCCTAGTTCTGCAACTCTGGCCAACTCTAGCACATAGCTTTTTTCTTTTTTTTTTCCTTTCCTAAATAAAGGGCGCTATAGTAATTAGTAGAACCTAAAGACAGGTTTAAAGACCCTTTGATACAGCCATTAATGGCAAGTTCAGAATCAGATTTCCTCTAACTCTCATCTTTCTGCTCCTTCTTTGAAAGGTTGCTAAATTCTTTCTTACCTCTTTGCATTCCGTTAAGAATTTGTCTTTCCCCTCAGTGCTTAATGCCTGATGTGCCTCTCTGGCTGTTCTTCTTCGGCTTACTGTGAATTTTCTCTACAGAGCTCCTGAAACCAATTTACTTTCCACTACTGTATCCATTTTGGTTTGCCCGGTTTTTAGACCATATGCATAAAATATATATGCACCTTTTAAAGAGCTACTCAGTCCTAATCTTAAAATACTGAGAATATAAGAATCTTTAAGGAAGATAGAAATTTAAGGGTAAAAAATTATTTTTTCATTTGGGTATTAGAGTAATAACCTTACATATAATGCTTTTAAATCACTTGGTATTTTTTCCATATTAAATAAACAGTGTAGATTGCTCCTCCAGAAGGATAATCTGTAGAAATCTAAGTTCAGGATGTGCTGAATTACAATACACTGAAATTCTTGCAAGAAACTCTATTGTTCCTTAAAATGGTACAAAAAGTAATTGTATTTAAAATATTAAGCTTTTTAACTGCTTACGTACAGACAGAGCTAGCAGAAATTAAATGAAGTTTGCAGATAGAAGCTTCATGTCCTTCATAAACTATCACGTTAGACCAGATTTAAAAAACACGTTTCAGTAGGTGGGAAAGCAGTGTTAAATACCTCTCTCCTCATGGTACACGTTCTTTGTTTTCTAATAGAAACTGCTCAAAAAGTGTGAATTGGTAAATGGTTATTAGAGCTGAATCAGTGCAGCTTTGTGGCACGCCTACTTGAAGATTTAATAGTTGTGGGTTCAATCTGCAAACTAATTAATTTCATATTAGTTGCTCTTTGCAAAGGTTACAGTCTTTACTAGTGCATGGAAATGGAAAACAGTTGGCTCTGCTACATTTTATTTTCTGTCATAAACTGATTTAAGGTGTTCTTCAATGAAATTACAAATTTAATTAACTCTTAAGCCACCAGTGCAGGAAGAGCATCTGAAAAACATGCCAGACAGTGGCAGACAGCACACTCTAAGGAAGCATTTGCTCTGAAAACAGGCTCAGGGGTTGATAAATTTCTCTTGCTTTGTGATTGTGTTAAAAAAAGAAATTTTTTTTTTTTTCAGCTGTTGACATCCAGTGCTGTTCACAAGTGGGGAACTGAAATCCATGAAGGAATATACAACATGCTTATGCTGCTAGTGGACCTGGTTGCAGAAAGAGTAAAACAAGACCCTATTCCTGTTGGCCTGCTTGGTGTACTTACAATGGTATTTGACTCTTTGATGCAGTTTCTAATATTTGGGTATTTGTCATTTCATATTTATGCTGCTGCTGCTTTTTCTAACTATTTAAGTTGTAAAATATCATCTTACAACCTGCAGCCATTGCTTCCTGCGGATTTTTAACATCCAGTATGTAATTGATAAAGGGGCGAGTGCTTTTTAAAGGTCTTGAAAACTAGCACGCTCAAAAAAAGAAATAAATATCTGCTGTCACTTCACCATTTATTTTTTAAAACTGGTACTTCGAGTTCATCTCCCCCTTTTTACGGATATCTGGCTCACATGGGTATTGGATATGTCTATACAGAATGGAAGCTTCAGAACGCTTTATACAGCAAGAACTGAGAGGCAGGAGCAGGAGTCTTCTGTTAAACTTTATTTTTTTGCTAAATCTTTAACTGTCAAGTGCTCAACTGAACAAGTCAGACATTATCAAGATAAGTTTTGAGACTGGCGTAAGCCATGTTGTTCATTGCCATGGGCTTTTCTTTCAAGGCATTTAACCCCGACAATGAGTATCATTTCAAGAATCGAATGAAGGTATGCCAGAGAAACTGGGCAGAAGTCTTCGGGGAGGGGAACATGCATGCTGTCTCGCCCATATCCACTTTTCAGAAGGTGAGCATGGCCATGCCCTAAAACCTGTTTTTAGGGTAGATGTGTTTGTTTCAGAAAAGATTGTTTGATCAGTAGGTATTTATAACTCAAGGAAGTTTAAATGTGTCACCAAGAATTACAGCAAATAGATCTTCAGTATATGTTGGTCTGTGTGTTTGGCTATTGAGTGTGAAATGACCAGGATAAGTCAAAGTGTACAGTTCTAGCAGAGAATTCATACTTGTCTGACAGACAAGGATAGGATATCTTCAGGTCAGACACGCTGGCAAGGAGGCAGTTTTTGAAGTTTGCATTGTCTTGTCGCAGTTGTTCCAGATGGGTGGGTCTAAAAAAGGGCCTTGGTGGTGTTGATCTCTCCTTCAGGAAACAAGTTTGTGGCAGTAGAAAGAAAATTCTATGTCTACTGCTTTGGTAAAGGTTCTTTAGTAACGTTCCATGCTGCTAATGTGCTATAAATATAGTTGCTCGTGAGTCAGCAGCCACAGTGCGTACTGTTGCCGCAGCACATGGTCAGTGATGTCAAGCAGAGTCCAAAAAAGGATGATGCTAATGAGAACCTCCCAGAGCTTGGTAAAGGAGCTGTTATGAACACCTTGCTGTTTTCTTTGAAGTAACAGTGCACGCATTTGGGGTGTGGGTTAATGGGCTGAATGTGTCTGTCCAAATCTCTGTTTCAGAAGATGAACATTTAGCATTGATTGTTGCAGCTACTAACTTGTTAATATTTTAATTGTTCAAGGAACCTCATGGGTGGCTGGTGGATCTGGTAAACAGGGTAGGTAAATGTAAACCAAGCAGAATTGTTATTTGTTATTTGAATTCACTGGGCTTCAGAGATAATTTCTTCTCCTCCCCCTCCCCCCCAATTTGTTTTTCCACTCTTCACTTTTGTGACAACCACAAAGAAAATACTTTCAGATTTTAATCCTGCCTACGTGTAGGGAAGGGGCCTTGCTAAATAAATCTTACTGAGTTGCTGCCCTTCTCCCTTGAGCACCTTTACCCAAGCATGATAGCTGTGACTAGAGAAGTCAAGAGCTCAGCTTAGGCTGCCATGCTGTTTCCCAGTCAGACATGCTGGGCTCTTGCTATATGTTGGTCTCGCTTTCTTCCCTGTATCCGTTTTTACCTAACACAGAGTTTCTAGCTTGATGTTTAAAATGGTACCAGGTATAATTGCATTCCCCACCGTGCCCCTGAATTCCCATGAAAACATAAAGCTTACGTTGAATGTCGTGTTCCACGGTAAAGGATACTTGTTGGCATCCCAGCAACTCTCAAGGGAGTATTTTCTATAATAACTTATTTAAAAGATAAAATACTGTAGTTCACTAACGTAATACTGATTATTTTATTTCAGTTTGCAGAGTTGGGTGGATTTTCAGCAATTCAGTCCAAACTCAATTCAGAAGATATTGAACTTGGGGTAAGCTCATGCACTGTCACGAGAGTTCTCCCTTTCCATTACACACTTCATGCAGAACCAGTAGCGTCCCTCTTACCTTTGCTTTGGTACCAGAGCAACATTCCCACTGAGCCCTGGAAAAGTGCAGTCAGACTGGAGGTCAAATGAGGTTGTGAATTAGAATCCTGACTCAAAAGCTTTTGAGACATCACAGAAAAGAGGAAGCGTTAGTGTGCCTCTCTGGCTAACATTCAGCCTTCCAGTTAGATATCAATCCAGTCTAGTTTGACTGTAAATTCACAAGTATGTCCCTGGTTTTCTGTTTACTTCAGCTGTAGCTGCATTTAGCTGCAAGTGAATTGACTTCTGTCATTTATTAGAGAAATCATTGTTTAAGAAACAAAAAATCCTTAGGAAAACAGACACTGTCTAATCCTAAGCAACTTTTCAAGAGCTTTGTCTAAAAACTGACTCATTCAACAGTTCTAAACTGTTTTTGGTGACGAAGATTGTTTAGTTTTAGCTTCCTAAGTTATATCCAGGAGACTTCATAATCTTCCAAGGTTTGAAGAATAAGGAGGCTAAGGGAAAACTATGTCATTTACTATCTTGTCCCTCAATATAAAATCAGTCTGCTTTCAGTGAAATGCCATTTGGAGATAATTCAACTTCTTTTCTTGGAGTATTGATATTTGCTGCTTTATAAAGAGATAGGTTCATGTGCGAGCATGACAGAAGAATAAGGAAACTCGATGTAAATCCTGATACTGCAATAGAAATTTTTGCTTTCTTTAATGAGTAATAACGGCTTGTTTGAAGAAGCAGACTTAGAAAGGAAGTCTGGTTCATCATCACTTAATTTAGGCCTTTGGTTGCAGTGATGCACACTCAATTTCACAATTCTTGGTCCAGTATGAGAAGAAACCGATTTTTAGTATTATTTATTGGCAAACAAAAGTCTTTATACATTTAATTTCTTGATGATAGATATCACTTGAAAATCATAGAAAAGCTTGCATATATAAGCCCAAATATAGTTTGGGTAGTATAGGTATATAGTGTGAGTATAAAGTAAAAATAATAAAAAAGTCATGCATTGAAGAGATCTTGACACGTATATGACACATTTACAAAAGCTTTCTCCCACTTAATGCTTTGGGGAAGAAATTTACCATATGGCTTTAACCTCAAGTCTTGCATCACACTTCTCATTTCTGAAGAAAGCAACCAAAATGTGATGTGTCTGTTTACTTCTGTGACTGAAACAGGATTAGGCAGAGAAGACTAAGCAGAATGATGAGAGGATCAAGACTAGTGAAAACTGGGAAGGCATTTTTTATTTCAGGCAAAAATATCTAACACGTACTGTATGCCGTAGAGTAAATCTCTTTCCTGAACCATGCGTTGTTCTAAAGGAGATGCACACCAAAATCAATTTGTAGCAAATGACTGGAAATTATCATATGAGATAAATACTTATCTTCATTTTGCCTTTTAAGATATAATCACTAGCTCTGAAAAGATCTCTTACATGTGCATCTAAATACTTGCTGTATTTCTTTCAGGCAATCTCTGCATTAGTTCAACCATTTGGAGTTTGTGCAGAATATCTTAACTCTTCCGTAGTACAGGTAAAATGCTGTTGTTATAAGTTCTTTTTAACAAATAGAAAAGCCTTGAAACATGATTGTAGTAGTTTTCTCAAATTCAGATGTAGTCCTCTGTGTTAAAGTAGATCTTGGGCAGTCTGGTATCAGAAAGACAACTACATGAAAACCTGTTCTTTTTACCGTAGGAATTTGAAAAACCAGAGGACTGAAAATTAGTTTACAACTGTTTTGGTGTGAAACTGGTGACTAATTCAAAAAGCCTTTAAAAGTCACTTTGCATAAAGTACAAGAATCATTTTGAGCATCCTGAGGGTGATGGATAGAGGGCTCAGGCAATGTTCAGATTAATTTTCTAAGCACGGTGATCTGTAGTCATTTGTCTACATCTGCAACAGTGAGAAGCTTTGCGGCTGCCATTAGTAAGCTTCATCAGTCTAAAGCATGTGGGAAAAGAATCTAGCTTGATGGATGGATTTTGTTTTAAAGTCGAGCTTTGTGACTGAGGTCAAGCACATGGATATGAGAGTTTACACTGGAAAGAAATTGTGATACAGGAAAAAAAAATTCACCGTGTCATATTTGTACATGCAAATATACCCCAGGCTTCACACCTACACTCACTAACAAAAACTACTGATTTAATAAGTGACTGAAAGTCTTTATTTGAAGTGGAGGTAGTTTAGAAGCCACTGGGAGTCAGAGAGGCATATGCATCTAGTAAGGGATGCTTTTTGAACAATTTCTTTCTTTTTTTAAAAAAAAGCCTGTATTATGGTGGTCTGAAATGGCTTCTTGCTCTCATTGCTTCTTTTTAGGGATGTACATAGCAGGATCGTTTTATGTAAGTTGTAGGTGTTGCTTTACATCTAAGATAATTGTGAGCTTTCAGCTATGTATTTCACTTCGCTGCAGCCAGATCTTCTGAGTAATGTAATTGATTTCAGGAAACATAAAATGATTGTCATGCCTTTTCTCACATTCTTCAGCCCATGCTGGATCCAATCATTCATAAAATGATTAAATATGTACAGAATGTAGAAGAGAAGGACTTGAAAGACAAGGTAATGTTTTATATATTAAATATTTAGGAAGAATTTACTGTGTGTCTTGGAAATGCTGGCAATGTAGACTTGAACAATAGTTTTATTTTCACTGGCAAAAATCCAGCCTGTTCTGAATGACATAGTACAAAATACATTTACCTAATTCCATTCGATACCCTTTTCAGTAAATATCTGATGTCATGATGGTTTTTAAAATATTTTGCTACTGTTGCTATCGAATATGGTTTTGTTGGTCCCCTTCCGAAGTGTACAGAATGCTCCCTTCTCTAACTGACTTGAAGGTGCTTACTATCCGCAGTCTGTTAAATTCGTCTAACTTGTGTACATACAACAGTTGCATTAGCTGTTTGCTTCTGAGAATTTGGTAAGTGTTAATAAAATGGCCGTGTAACTTGTGACTGCTTCCTGTGTTACCCAGAAGTGTTGACTTTTTACTTAGACTTAAATTGTTAATTGTAAACTGGAAAGTATGCATAGTTTGTGTGACTACAGAGGACCAATTTAGTGTACCAAATCTGTAGCAGGAGAGTCTACTTTAATCAAAAGTTTTGTTGTCTTAGAATTTCTAGTGTACAAGTAATACTTTCAGATGTACGTGGTGCTGCATTTCATAGATTAAACACTCTGTATTGGGTCACTAAACCTACTCTTTGTGAATCACTGAAGCCTTAAACAGAATAGCAACACTTCTATTTGTCCCTTTTTTTGTGTGTTTTGTTTTAAACAGAGACTAGTCAGTATCCCCGAACTCTTGTCTGGTATCAAACTGCTGTGTATGCGCTTCCAACCTGATTTGGTAACTGCGGTAGATGACTTACGGCTGGACATTCTCTTGCGCATGTTAAAATCTCCTCACTTCAGTGCAAAAATGAATTCCCTCAAAGAAGTAGGTTTGCTTTTCGTGTGTGCGTGTGTGTACATGTGCGTGCGCGTAGGTGCGATGGGTTGTTAGGAAGTCATTGAAACCACAAACTTAAAAAAGAGGTGGTGCAGTATTTCCTGACAAATTATGTTGCCTTAGCAAAAGCTCAGTTTGTAATAAATACCAAAACAAGTTAATATGACAAGAGTTGTTTGTAACATTAGTAGCCACTGCAAGGACCGCGGCCTCCCAAGTAGAAAACAACTAGGCGTAGCTTGAACCTTTTCTAAGAACTGCAATTTCAGATCGATTTATAAGCAATGGTCTATCCTCTTCATTGAATATTCACTCTGAGATAACCCTGATAATGCAGAGCATCTTATGGGATATCCCTTTTCTTTCCTGTCATTGAGAGAAATGGGGAAAAAAACCCAAACGGGACTTAATCGTAGATTGATGTCTCAGTCCAGTTAGATCATTACACTATATAATTGTATTTTTTTTTATTTTGGTTGTACATGGACAATGTAGTAGCACCTAGGAGCTGAAGTTTATGGACCAGGGCTCTTTATGCTAAAATTTTATATCTAAGTAGAAGAAAACAGTTTATTTGTCATGGGAGTTGTGTTTCAAATATAGAGTTGTTCATTCATCTCTTCCTTCCAGAACTTGTACAATTCAATGTCCCAAAAAAAGGCATTTTTTTAGTATGCAGACATCGTAAGGTGTTTTAGAGTCCCTCTTTTGTGCTTTCTGCTTCTTTTATTTATGGGAAAATTGAGGTGTTAAACCTCATTGTTGTTTGGTTCTTAACCATAAATGCCATGTATCCTTGGTGAAGTTATAAAAGTGTGACTTTTGAAGGCCTTAGCAGAAATGTACTCTTCCTCCCTAGAGTGAGGAGCCTGTATCAGTTCCGTATTGGATAAAAAATAGGACACTGATTTGAGTGTAACAAGCAGAAGCCTGAGATAACCTACTTCTGGTATATATGTAGAAATATACCTGGCAGCACAGGCCAGCTTTTTTGTGTCACAGTGGGAATAAGAATCTACTGCATCAGCAACTGATGACAGGGAGGTGTTTCTGGTTAGAAATTTGCCTTTAAACAGCTTGTTAAAAAAAACAAAAACAAAAACCAAAAGCCCACCAAACAAACAAAAAAAACCCAAACCACCAAAACAACAACAACAAAAAAAACCCCAACCGCCACCTGTGCTCAGAATAATTCAGGATTCGCACTTAAACTTCACAGTAAGCCTTTTGAATAGATTTCATTGTGTGCGTGTATAATGCATGTGGGAATCATTGTTAGAATTTCACATTTTGCAATTTCTAGGTAACAAAATTAATAGAAGACAGCACTGTATCCAAGTCAGTGAAGAATGCAATAGATACAGACAGGTTACTAAATTGGCTAGTAGAAAATTCTGTCCTGTCAATTGCTCTAGAAGGTAAGCACTTTCACGAAGACTTTTGTCATGCGCTTTGAATGTCTTTAAATTAAAAATTTTGTCTGTCCTTTTCGATATGTTTTAATGGAACGTTATTATAAAGGAGTTCAAGGTTTTTATTGTCTTCAAAATAGAGTAAGAAAAACCCGCAAATTCTGCTGCTGTCATCTAGTCCTCTATTTGACACCTGTGCAGATGTCTTCTGCTGTACCGGGGGTTTTTACTCTCAGTTTATCTTTGTATATTCTTAGCCGCTAGAGAAGAGAGAAAAGAGATCTTGGGTTTTTTCCCAAGTAGTAAGACCCTATAGGTGTGAACTGCTATCAGATGTATGAAGTGAAACAAAATAAAATTGTCAGGAGCCTTTTCTTTTTCTTTGAACTGCTAGATTTGTCTGTAACACTAAAGAAAGAATTTTCAAATGGAGTTAACTGTTCTTACTCCTTTTAAGAGAGCTTGTTCATTCTTACGCGTTTAATGTATCTAATAATGTTTTAAATATATTAATTTAGTTGCCTTTGTTTCATAGGTAATATAGACCAAGCGCAATACTGTGATCGTATAAAGGGAATTATTGAACTGCTGGGCAGTAAATTATCCTTAGACGAGCTCACTAAAATTTGGAGAATTCAGGTAAGCAACCAGGACTAGGCAGGTGCTTTTAGACTGTCTTACAAAAGCAGACATTCTAGTGGTGGGATTTTTCAGTTTATAATATAGGCATCTCTTTATTGCAAAGTGGAGGTGTTGAGGTTTTAACGGTATAATTAATGCGAAGGCATTCTACTACTTCTTCCTTTACCGTTTAAAATCAAGTGTTCTGGCAATTTCTTGTAACACAGCTGTTAAATCTTATGATGCAGTTCAGTTCTTTGCAATAAGTGTTAAGGGGCTGCAAAAATATTTTACTTGGAATAAGAAGTTGTCAGCCTGAAATAGGTAATAGAGTGTTTGTCTAGACCAAAGACTATGCCTAAGGATATTAATTTTCATGGCTGAAGGTATAAATTTGAATGCAGCTCACAGTGTGACTTTAAAGAGAGTGAGCTCAAATTGTATGAATTCCCATTTAACTTCCGGTACACACATATAATTGAATGACAAGTCATCTTTTCACATTCACTTTATGTATATTCAGCGTATTGCTGTGTAGGAAAGGTTTGACTGCCTAATGCAAATGACATGTGGAAATTTTGACCAGAAACATAATCTTCCACTGCAGGAAATCATTTTCTTCTCTGTCCAAATGTTGAAATTTTAGACTAAACTCATTGGACGCTGTCGGCTCTGCAGTATGTGCAGGCATGGTAGCAAGTCTTGCGTGTTTAGTAGAGCTGAAGTATGATTCTAGCTTGCTCACTTTTATTCTTTAATAAAATGCAGTATGTCCTCCCGTCTTCTGGCTGCTGTTACCATGGTGCTCCCATCAGTGTGGGAGGAGATTTTGTATTGCTCACTTCTGAGTAAAGCCTTAAAGAGTGTCAGAGATGGAGCACCACACACGTGAACTTCACCAAGCAGTACAAGTGTTGATGTTTGTATTGCTGGCACCACACCTTACAGTGCTATGGGCCGTTGCAGCATCCTCAAGCTGCCGTAATAACAGCAGACTAACTTGTTCTTCCCTGCTTTAGAATTACTTCCAAAGACCTCCCTGCCAGTAAAATGAGAAGCAGAGACAGTTATTCTTACCTCGTGTTTCTAACATGTCAAAGGCTGATATTCTTTCTCATTAGTACGAATAGTAGGATAATGCTTAGGTAAAAGTTATTCTTTATCCTATTTGGGATAAAGACCTACCTTCATGTGTTGTCCTTCCTCTTTTCAGTCAGGACAATCCTCCACTGTGATTGAAAACATACATACCATTATTGCTGCAGCTGCTGTGAAGTTTAGCTCAGATCAACTCAATCATTTATTTGTCCTAATCCAAAAGGTAAGTTTTCACATGAATTTACATTCCTTAGGAAGAGAATTGATGAGATGTACTTGTGCATTCAGCCTACCAAAAGGCAAATGCCTTGAATACGTTTATGTTTTCTCTATAAAAATATAAATATAAAATTGGCTATAAAATAACACTTTTAATACTGGAGTGGTGGGGTTTGTTTTTGTTTTGTTTTTTTTTTTTGTTAATCCAAAAGCTACTGGTTCTCCTAATTGACTTAGATTTTAAGTACATTATATAGGCAGTGCAAAGGTGCTTTAAAGTGAGATTTTTATTATTCTATTTAATCTCTTCTAGTTTATATTTGAAAAAGAGTTGAGCAAATTAGCACTGTTAACTCCAGTAACAAAAATAAGGAAGTATGGATTGTGAAAACATACTTGTTTGTATTTTGATTTTCCTGCAGTAAAACAATTGCAGGTTGTATTTTTGTGTACACTTGAGACTTAACAGACTGACAGTGCTTGCTGCTGTAATAGTGAATGTTATTTCTTTGCCACACAGAGCTGGGAGACAGAGAGCGATAGAGTGCGGCAGAAGCTGTTGAGCTTGATAGGGCGCATTGGTCGAGAAGCACGAGTGGAGACAACCACTGGGAAGGCATGTGAATGCAAAATAAAATCTCTTTTTTTTTTTCTTGTTGCTTTCTTAAACGTAGAGTTGCTCGTCTCTGTACTTCCTAGGTCCTAACTAATCTTGCACTACTTTGTCTAGGTGCTGGAGGTACTTTGGGAGCTGGCTCATCTTCCAACATTACCATGTAGTCTTATTCAGCAGGCCTTGGAGGAACATCTGACAATCCTCAGTGATGCCTATGCAGTGAAAGAGGCAATCAAAAGAAGCTACATAATCAAATGCATAGAGGATATTAAGAGGGTTGGTTTACTATTTTATCTTCTCCAAAATAAACTGTTATCTAGCCTTGTTGTTGCCCTTTCTTTCAAGATGCACAAATTGTGTGTCCCATCTGTAAGTTCTTACCTTGGGGAGTCCACGAGAGGGGTAGGCTTTGTGTGAGCCATTTGTTGACCATGAGACTCATAGTAAGTCTCTTGCCTTTGTTTTAAGCAAATTTTCAGCACAAGGAGTGATCAGTTTATGGGAAACTACCAGGATGGGCCCAAGGTTAGAATTTGCAAATGGAACCACTGTAAAGGTATGTCAGTGTTTTAACTGTCCCTTTCATGTGAAAGCCTAGATTAGTTTTCTTTGAGTTAAGCATGTGTTCTGGCATGGCCGTTAAGTCTCAAAATGCAAATTGATATTGTGGTAGTTTTGTATTTAAATAAAATATTTAAACCCTTGTAATCTAACATGAAGAAGCCATTCCTGCAGCTGCCTGTGCTAAGGTGTTTCCTGGCAGCAGCAGAGATGTGCATGGCGTAAAGGACTGCTCATGCTCTATCCCACACTGTTCACATAGCGGGCAGTTTTTCTTGAGGTCTGCAGGAATGCTCCTGTTTTCTTTTTTTCAGTCTGAAGTATACCCGTAAATAAAGGAAAAGGCTTGTACTTTTTTCATTCATCTATTTCATGGTAAATTAAGTTTTGTCTGTGTGCAGCACCTGTTGAGGATTTTAATTGTTTAGGAGGCATAGTGTGTTGGTGCTTGATAGTGATCACACTTTTTGTGTGTGTGTGTGTGTGTTTATGAATACAGATTTCAAACTTTGTGTTCTCAACCTCTGTAAAACTTGCAGTCTTTTCTTTTGGATCTTCTACCATCCTTTCCTTTTCTTGCATTCTTTTTAATTACGTTCTGGCAAGGGCCTTAGCAGAGGTGCTGCAGTGGGGAATACTAAAGGAAAGCTGTCATTGTAGGCTGGAGGGGATTGGGGTAACCATACAGCAGGTGTTTTAAAAATACATCATTTTCTTATTTCCCTTCATTGGGGGAAATGAAGACGTAAACTGGGAGGGAATGTAATATTAAGGCAGTATTCTCAAATGCATGAGGGAGTCTTCAGTAGGGAGCTCTCTGTTACGGGCAGGTTACTTTAATCTCTCTAAGTGTGTAGGTGGTATTGGTTGTTGTCAGTATTTAAACCAGACATCACTTCTCTGAACAAGCAACCTCAGTACTGGTTTGTGTGGTCAAACTTTACAGAAAATGAAGCCTCCCAGAAAAGTGATGAGCAGTTCTAACAATGAGGTAGGAGGGTTATTCTTTGTAGGTTCTCTTTCAAAATGCGGCTTAAGTATCCTTTGCTTCCTATCAGAGGGCTCCTTGCAGCACCAATCAGAAATTTCTTCTTACCTCTTAACCCTCATAGTATTTCAGGTTCATTCTTCTATTATTCTTGCTTTAGCAATAAGTAACATCATTTGACTGGATTTGCCCTTTGATGACCTAACAGGCCTGCTTATCTCCTGTAATTGAGGACGGTGGTGGTTATCATCTCTCCCTGGTGCAACTGAGTTCTTTTTGTCTACTTAATTTGCATGTTCTCTAGCAGGGAGGTGGTACTTTGGGCTTAATGATTAAGGATAGCAAAATGGCATATGTGTGTGTCAAAGGACTTCTAGTAGAAAGCCAAGAAGGGCACCTTGAGTGTATTTGGAAAGGGACCAGGAACAAGTAACTGAAGCCTTCACAGCTAGTAGCTGTTGTTTTCGAACAGCAGCGTTAATAGAAATCATTAGGCTTCTAGAAGTCTAAGAGGAAAGTTAATCTGTTGTTGAGCGTGTATGCCTGTGTAATTGTTTTTACCTTTCCTTTTTTACCTTACTTTTTTACTACTAGTCATCCCAGCACAATAATCCTCAATTTGTGTGGGTGGTGCCAGCATTACGTCAGCTCCATGAAATCACACGTTCGTTTATTAAGCAAACTTACCAAAAGCAAGACAAGGTAAGATTATATGTTGAGATGATTTTTGAAGTCCTTGTTACGTCTGCTTGGCTCTGCTTCTGTAGAACATGGAAGTTTGCATTTAGAAGTGAAAAGGGAAAAAAACTCAAAAATACTTTGACAAGTAGAGTTTAGTGATGTAGCATAAACAAACCATTCAGGTAGATCTGCTGTGTTGTGTGCTGTCCATTTGCGTGTGCATGTATAAATATGTATAAATCTGTTTCCTGCGTCAGGAATAATTTGTTCTATTCTGAGCTTTTTGTAGAATAATTAACAGGCATGAGTCTGGTTAGAAATGAACAATGGCTAATGTTTAAACCAGCTGCTTTGTAATTCAGTTGTCATTGATTCTTGGAAAACAGACTAAAATACCAGCAAGCCACATGTGTTATACAGTGGCTGAGTGGAGGTGTGGAACTTGGCTTGTAATCTGCAGCGTGTGTATTCCAGCTTTGGATGCCTGGAAGAGAGCGAGATGACTCTTGGTGGGGGGGGAGTGGTGATGTTACTCCTTTTGATAAGAAACACATCTGTAGAGGAGCAGACTGCTGTGTGCACATGCCTGTTTAGGTATTTTCTTAAAAACCTCTTTCCTCAATGTTTTGTTCTGGTTTTTTTTTGCCAAGAGCATTATTCAAGATTTAAAGAAAAACTTTGAAATAGTGAAGCTGGTGACAGGAAGCTTAATATCATGCCACCGTTTGGCTGCATCGGTAGCAGGTCCAGGAGGGCTTGTCGGAGCAACACTAGTGGACGGCCGATACACTTACCGGGAGGTACTGAAACCTGAATTTCCTACTACCCTGGGTTTTTGAAAACATGGTGTAGTGTATCACTGACCGAGTTGCGTAAGATTAGGTGATGTTTCATTTTTGGAATTCACTGGTATGTATATTGTCTGGTGAATAATTACACTAGTTTTTGTTTATAGTTCTGGCACTTCTCTATTACGGCATGTTGTAGCCTTGCTACTGTATCATAGAGCAAGGGTGGGCAAGCATGACAATCTACAAGTTTCTTAGCAAAGTCTTTAATTGCTCGAGAGCTAGATATTCGCACCCCAGGACCTCCGGTCTCCAAGCTTACGCAGCTTCCAGCTTCTCCACCAGCTTCAGTTCAACTACGCTTGTAGAGACCATACCTTTGAATTTGGTGTGAAGGTTTTGATAATTATTTTTTCCACGGTTGCTGTGACTTAGTAACTAGTGTCAAATAATATAAATATCAGGAAAGTAATAGCAAATCCAAGGGGACTTCAATGTTCCGTTTTAGAAAGGTAATTAAAAAGAAATAATGTTAAAAAATTGTGTAAAATAGAAATAAAATCTCGCTGCAGAAACAACTTCAGTTTTCCAGGCTTTGCAAAGCGTACTGTTACTTAACAACTGAGTTTGCAAAAAATAAAGAATGCTCAGAGTTCTTGTTGCAGAAAGAAAAGTCTTAAGCTTGAGTTTTTGTTTTCTCTTTCTCAGTATTTGGAGGCACATCTAAAATTTTTGGCATTTTTTCTGCAAGAAGCCACCCTTTATTTGGGCTGGAATCGTGCCCGGGAGATCTGGGAATGCCTTGTAACTGGCCAGGATGTTTGTGAGTTAGATCGAGAGGTAAGAAAAACTTGAAAAGTTGGTGTCTGTGGTTGCAGAATGAATCTTAATGGATCATAAATAGCACGTGTATTTGTTGAGACATGTGAAACTTAAGTAGCAAACACAAACGAGTAACACTTTTTAACATTAAATTTGACTGAAGGAGGGATTTTGGCCAGGAGACTAGTTGCAGGTGTATGGATGCTGGTTTGAAAAGGGGTACGTGCAGGTTTGCAGTGTCATAAAAGAGACAGTCAGCATTATCTGGGTGAAAGATGACTATGAAGTCCTCTAATGCTGCGATACAGCCTGTATAATGTGTGAGGTTACTGGGAGATTAGATTTTGAACCTCTTGCTGTAGATGAAACTTCCGTAAGATGAGTTACTGGAGTATTTGACGTAGTTTGCCAGTGCTGCATAAAACTAAGATATTTGCCGTGACAACAGCGTAAAAATATATCTGCCTTTCATTCACAGATGTGCTTTGAGTGGTTCACAAAAGGACAGCATGATCTAGAGAGTGATGTACAGCAACAGCTCTTCAAAGAGAAAATTCTTAAACTAGAGTCATATGAAATTACTATGAATGGTAAGAAAATGGCTTTGGTCAACAGATTTGTTTTTTAAATATATACCAGAATTTTGCTTCCTAAGCCTTCAAATTAAATATGCAAACAGTTCTGTAAGTCAATATTATAAACAGCTCACTTTGAGTTTTAGTGGTTGTAGAGGGAAAAGGTTTTCTCCTGTATTTGATATCTTCATTTTTTTCAGAAAAGCAGAGAAACTTAGCCTGACATGAATAAAAAGCTTGCACCTTTTTTCACTTTCAGGTTTTAGTTTATTTAAGACTTTCTTCGAAAATGTGAACCTGTGTGACCATCGACTGAAGAGGCAGGGAACTCAGCTGGTGAGTGTTCTGGCAAGTTCATTCTCGTGTGCTACCTGTGGCCTCTTGGGGATGGGAGGAGGTGAGACAAGGATTCTTTAGCAGCTGTTTGACACGGTCATGTTTGTATTAACATGCAGATCGTCCTTCTAGCATTAACACTGTTCAATTCTGAAGCTCCAACACCAGAATTATGACAGTTAAAATTCAGCAATTGGTAGCTGGCAGCTGGTGTATGTAACTTCTAAAACTTTGCAGGAGGAATGAGTGGACTACTTTTTACTTAATGATAATGAATTCTAGTGTGCATTTCTTCCTTTTCCCTATCATGGAAATATTCCTTATTTATATTTATTTTTATTTTTATTTACAAGAGATTTAGGCTTATCATATGCAAATTCTAACCTACAATAATTTTTAACTCTATGATCCTTCAATGTTTTTGTTAAATGAAAGGTTATATGTTAAGTAGTTTTACATAGGCATTTTAGATCTTTATCACAGAGACTTAACTTACTTCAAACGGGTAGTTTTTTTGCCAAGTATCGTAGTAAGTTTTGCGACGGCTTATTATGTGGTTAATTACCATGTTGACCTTTGTGAACCAAATTCCATTCCCAATTAAATTTCTCGGTGCTTTTGAAGTTTTTCCTTTTTCAGTTGGCTTGACTGAGAGTGTTCTTTGGAACTCGTTTACCCACCTGTAAACGAATCTTTTTTTTTTTCTTGTATAAATATACAAATCCACAGCTACTGATTGCACTTTGCCCTGTGCCAAAGCTTGGCAGCGTGTTGGAAAAGAAAGTTTACAAGATTCAGTCAAAAGATGCTTTTCCAGCAGATGGAAGACTTTTGTTCCCGAGGTTCAACTCGCTATTGTGTAAGAAATCCAGTCATGTTTTACTGTTGTTCTTTCTTGCATAGAGTGTAGAAAAACTGGAATTAATAGGAATGGATTTCATTTGGAAGATTGCAATGGAGTCACCTGATGAAGAAATTGCCAATGAAGCTATTCAATTGATAATAAACTACAGCTATATTAATCTAACTCCTAGATTGAAAAAGGTGGGTATATATTTGTACATGAAAGCGCTTTGGCATGCATAGAGCCTTGATACTCTGCATGTTAAAATGTGTAATTTGCTGGGTTCTGTCAGTTTGAGTAATTCCCATGATTTTGGTTTAAGTTGTAATTCATTTGTACATTTTATCTTTAGGATTCTGTGTCACTGCACAAGAAATTCATTGCTGATTGCTACACACGATTAGAGGTAAAGGACAATTTTTAATTGTTCTTGTACCTACATCCTTTTTCAGTTTTGTATCTTAGAATTAGGATGATACTACTACAATAATTCTATTTAAAGAAAAAATTTCTTTCCACAAATATTTCTTGTTCACCAGGACATACTAATAGACTGTGTAAACCAGCACTTTTACTCTGCTTTGTATTTTAGGCAGCCAGCTCTGCACTCGGTGGTCCAACGTTAACACATGCTGTTACAAGAGCTACAAAAATGCTTACAGCAACTGCTATGCCTACGGTAGCAACATCAGTTCAGTCTCCTTACAGGTAGGCCTGCCTTTAAAAGAATAAATATGACAGTAAACGTTTTCTCCCAGCTGCTTCCCACATGATTTTGAGTGCTTATTAAAATTCGTAGTATTGGTAGTTGTATATTCTGGTGGTTTCTCAATTGAATATTCCAATTACAATGCAATTTGAGTTCCAAACAGACTTTGAAAAACCTGTCTTTTAAAAAACAAACAAACAAAAACAACCAACGCCCACCCTCCAACCCCCCCAAAACCATGCAAACAAAAAAAAAAACCACCCACAAAGAAAACCGCAATTAACAGCCTATTAATCATGTAATATTTCTGGGGCAGCAGGGTTTGGGTTTGGTTTTTTGGGTTTTTTTAATTGAGAGAGAAAAGGATGGGTTTTCATCCTCTAGCTTAACTTGCTCATACCTGAACGTGTGTAGCTTAAGTATTTGAGTGCAGGGTGGGACCTTTAGAAACATGAAGCTTCTTCTGAAGCTGGCTACACCTCAAGCAGTATTACGCAAGCTTCTTGGCCTGTTTTCCCAGTTAATTTCAACTGAATTAACTCCAAGTTTAAGGAGTTATTTTTGAAGGCAGCTAATGCATGGTAGTTACCCATGGGCGCTGAAAATTAATCTCTGAGACAAGTTACTTTTGTTTTCAATGTTTATCTCTAGGTCAACTAAACTTGTCATAATTGAGAGACTGCTGCTGTTGGCAGAGCGTTACGTGATAACAATAGAGGTAAGATACGTAACTTTTTACTAGGCAAGGTTAAGGACACAACTTCCAGTATTATTAAAAACAGTACAAGTTATTTAAACCCACGCAATTCTAGCAACTTGGTTACATACCATCATAGAAATGTCTTTGTTTTCAAGGGTGGTATTTACTGACATCATTCTCTTCCTGTAGGACCTTTACTCTGTTCCCCGAACTATTCTACCTCATGGTGCTTCTTTCCATGGACATCTTTTAACACTGAATGTTACGTACGAGTCTACCAAAGATACCTTCACCATAGAGGTATGTGTGTCATGTGGTGTTGATCATGTAGGTACTCTTGGGTTTTCCGATGCCTGGACTGAACAGAGTTAGCTGGTTTTAGGGACTCCAGTCAACTTGAAAACTCTATTTGAAAATATTAAAAGTGTGTATAAGGCTACTGTGATGGAAGTGTCTGTAGAGTAAATGTATTTTGATCATCATTCCAGGGTGAGGAAAAAGAAGTTGTTTGCTTATTGTCAGTGATGGAGCATTTCTACTGCTGTCCTATACTGTCAGTCTCTTTTGTGGACAATACCTTTACCACTCTATGCAGGGGAGCAGGAAGACTTTAATTTTTCTTTTTTTCTCTTGGAATTTACTGCTTGAGCAGACTTACTGAACCAGTGTCGTTTAATTTTTACAGGCTCATAGCAATGAAACTGTAGGGAGCGTCAGGTGGAAGATAGCAAAAATGTTGAATTCGCCTGTGGATAATATACAGATATTTGCCAATGACAGCCTGGTATGTTAGCTACAAAGAATTCTAATTCTTTATGAAATTGAATCTCTCTTACACAACTAAATGACAAATATTTTCTTGCAGCTAACTGTAAACAAAGACCAGAAACTACTCCACCAACTGGGCTTTTCTGATGAACAAGTGCTTACAGTAAAAACATCAGGAAGTGGGACTCCATCAGGGAGCTCTGCAGATTCCTCAACCAGTTCCAGCAACAGTGGCAGTGTATTTAGTTCGTCCTATGCAATGGAACAGGTACAGCATAATAGCCTGAAACCTTCCCTCGGATTTTTCCTGCAGGGCTGATAACTGGGGAGACACAGCTGGGATGGAAGAGGTACAATAAGATGAGACAGAAGCCACTCACATCAGCTTGAGCATCCAGTCTTTAGTCTGGTTTTGCTTTCAGAGTGCAATTGAAACAAAGCATTTAAATACACAATTGCCTTATGTGTGCAGATTGGACTTTATAGCCTGTGTTCTGTCACCTGTTGTAGCCTGCTTGGTGTTTATTAATCTCTACAGGGTCTCTTAGACAAACAAGACCCATATGATTTAATTTTGAGATGGTATATTTGTCAGGGGGGAAGATTTCCACTATTAATAAAGCCGCAGTATGAAAATAAAATAAGAAGCATCAACTAGCATGTTCAGAACACTCCTGATCTGCTTTATATGTCAACCCTAACTAATAGTTGGCTTCAGAAATTGATTGTTAAAAGGGAAATGGGGTAATGTAAAAATTCAAATGTTGTCTTAGTGTAGAAAGTAGCTGGGATTTCTACGGGATGGGTTGGCATGTGGGTCAGCTGCTCCAGCGAATAGCTCTCTTAAATAACTTACAATGGGGAGGGGAGAAAAAAGACCTTTGTATTTCTCCTTAATTCTCAGGAGAAATCCCTCCCTGGAGTAGTCATGGCTCTCGTGTGTAATGTGTTTGATATGCTTTACCAGCTCGCCAATCTAGAGGAGCCAAGGTAAGCAAACTAAACGGCTATTAAATATTGAAGAAATACTCTCACTGTAAAGTTTGGATGGGTGCTTATTTCGCAGTGTGTAGGCATCCACCAGGCCACAGCGTGGCTGAGCCCTATTTTGCAGAAGTAACTTGTGGTAACTTTTCAGGATAACGCTGCGAGTGAGGAAACTTCTGCTCTTGATTCCCACTGACCCAGCCATTCAGGAGGCTCTTGATCAGCTTGATTCCCTGGGAAGGAAGGTATGGATTAAAAAATAACTCATCTTGGTGAGTTTAACAAAAAGGATTTTCCTGCCAGGTTTCTTTAATTCCCTGTCAGATTATAATCTGTGAAGGGTTTGAAACTCTACTGCAAAGTATATTGACTTAATTTCCAAGCAGGTGGAGGTGAGAGGATTATTACGGGGATTATATGAAATGTATTGCCACTTACAACAAAATGTGGTAGTCTCAAAACATTTCTTCTGTTGTTTACTCCTCCTAGAAAACACTGCTATCAGAATCAAGTTCTCAGTCTTCAAAATCACCATCCTTGTCTTCGAAACACCAACATCAGCCCAGTGCTAGTTCAATACTAGAAAGCCTTTTCAGATCTTTCGCTCCAGGCATGTCCACCTTCAGAGTGCTCTACAATTTAGAGGTAGGACAAGAAATTTACTTCTTTCTACTTGTGTTTCTGAGCGTTAAGGTTTAAGTAATTCTGAGTTTCTTGGGCAGGATTCTACTGTGACAGGGTCATTCTGCAAAACGCAAATGTCGTGTCATAGTCGGCTTTTATGTATGTGAAAAATTCTACATGGAATGAAAGGGGTAAAAAGTTTCCCTTTAGAGACTTCACTGTGAAGCCAGGCCCCTCATTTTGTGATTTGCAAGGTGGAAAGAGTGTTCTGAAGTTAATGGAGAGGAGCAAAGAAACATCACAGTCCTTCCTGTTTAGGTAAAATTCCTGCTTGTGTCTCCAGAAACTCTGAGTATGTGATTTTTAGTATATTTAAAAAATAAAAAGTTAGCTCTTTTAAAAAATTATGGGAGCTGTGTAGATTGGTTGGGTTTTCTCAATTCAATTTGAAAGAAAGAATGCTAACTTCCCTTCTATAGAAGTCTACCATGCTCTGTCTGTAGAGGCTAAGGAGGAATATTTTTGAGAAGCATTCAACTGTGAAGAATTTTCACTATCCAAATGTGCAGGGCTTTTACCCAGAAGCTTCTGGCCTGTTTTAGCTGTGCATGCAAAGTGAGTGGAAAACATAAAATTTTTTTACCCCAGAGTTTTCTCTCGAGTGAGTTCTTTAGCCAAAACCCTGGATTGGACTCTGTAAAAAGGTTCTTTCCAAGTGTTCGGTGCATGGATTTTAAAGAGTGTGAGAGGGTTCAGCTGGTGTCGTTAGGACACCGTAATCTACACACTTTAGGAAGCTGGACAGTTTCTGGTTTGACTCACAGGTCCCACTGTTTATAGGGAGTCATTACAAATATGGTTTGAACAACTCGAAGCTGGAGGACCAGTGGCCAACAGCTTCAAAAACAGCGGTCAAAGTTATTCTCTTTCATTCCCGGTGCGTGCTAAGATTACTGTAGGAATTTTCTTGTTGCTTTCCTTTGGGTTTCTGCAGGCTAACGTTAGCTTTTCATCTTCCTACACTGTCATCACACTGCAGTGTTAGGATTCCCCCCTTTTCTGTACAGCTGGAGTGAAGGATATTGGATGATGTCTTTGAAACATGTCGACAAGTTCTACAACTGAAAGCAAATGCATATCACAGTGAGGGTATCTTGTTGAACTGGCAGGTTATATTACAGTATGACGAGACAGTTATCTGCTGCTTCTAATCCAGAGAAAATAATAAAAGCAAGTAGTAAATTGCTTGCTTTTCTGGCAAGGGATAAGAAGTAATAAATTGGATTAGATGTGTAGATTACATGAGTGGACTTGCTCTTCAAGTCTGGTCAGCCAATTGGAAGATGATTTCTGCCAGGGAGAGGATTATGTGCTTTTTTTAATCCCCTCAAGTGGTGATCTGTTGAAAATATGAGAACCAGTCTGAAGTGTTTTCCCAAAAAAATGTGCACAGGAAATTTGCAGAGCGTATGAAAGAGATGAAAATTAAATGTTGCAGATGTTCAGGGTTATATCATGCAGTGTTGTGATAAGATTTCAGGCTGGGAACTCTGTAAACCGTTCTTCTGACCTGTGAACCTGGAAAAGATATTTTGTTTTCCCACATACAATATTGTTGGCTGTACGTGCCAAAGAGACTTTTCAAGCAAGTAAATAACTTCTGGGGGTTTTCTGGGGTTTTGGAAGGGGCTGGGGTTCTTTTGTTTGAGTGTTGTTTTTTTTTTCTTTATGTAAAGTGAAGTGAAATTGATTATAAATGTACATGAGATCCGACCGACAGAAACCACAGACTTCCTTATGGCCATGTTTCTGAGCGTAATTGCATTCTGTGAAGTTTAGTGCTGACTTAAAACAGGAGGGATGACACAGTGATGATGTTCATAACCGGGACCATCTTTTCCAAAACAAAAAAAAAAAAAAAAACACAAAAAAAAACAGTAATAGCAATAGGGTTATGCTTCAGAAGCCATGAATCAATAAGTAAGCCATCTGTAGAGTGTTCTATGGGATACCATCAACTGAAAATCTAGAAAGGAGAAGGATTTGGGCTCTTAAGGAGCATCAACTGAGCCTGAAGACAACATTTCATGTGCTAGGGTATGTACTTTATCCTTTCCCTTAACCAGTAAACTGCCATGAGAAAAGAACGCCCTTCGCTACAGAATAAATATCTGTAATAGCTGTTATTGTCCTGAATGTTTTTAATGTGATTTCTTTTTACTGACTACAGCTTCGCATAAGTGTATTGTTAATTGCTTCATTTGTAATTGATTTTTTTTCTCTATTATACTTTTAACCTTCAGCAGATGAAGAATACTAAGGGAGGATGTTTATGCGTGCTTATTCATTCATTTATTATAGGTACTGAGCTCCAAGCTGATGCCAACTGCAGACGATGAAATGGCAAGAAACTGTGCCAAGTCTTTCTGTGAAAACTTCCTCAGAGCAGGAGGTTTGAGGTTAGATTTCAAAATCTTGACTCAATTTATAACACTTCATTTAGTTAGCAGTTTTGTGTGGTTTCTGATTTCCACACTGTAGCACACAAGTACACCTGTCAGCTTCTTTTTCAGAGGGAAAAAAAAATCCACCCAAAGCTGTTTTTCCATTTTCCACTGTCTGAAAAGCTACTGTAGCTGCCATAGCAATGTAACAGAGTACATGTTGTTAAACCCCAAAATCAAGTTAGGCACAGATAAGCTTATGAAGTGTAGCTTTTGCTAAGATAGTTGATATTTGGGTAGTTAGCATATAAGTGTTTCAGTTCAAATTTGCAAGTGTGTACCTTACACTATGTCCTGCATAGATACTAGTGGACGTTTTAAGCAGTCAAAGCATAGATTGTGCAATGGGAACCAAATTAAATTTTACAGCCTCCAAAATTCAGACCCTTCAGATAAGAGTTGAGGCAGAGCGTGAGTGGTCTGGAAGACCTGGCAATACTGCTTGTGCTTGTGTCAGATTTATCAAGTGTGTGTTGCTCTTAGTAATTCTATCCACACACACACACACCTCCCTCCGCCCCGTAGATCCTGATACGTTTTCCAGCAGGAACAAAAAGCTTCCATGTGTAGATGCAGGGGGGGGAAATGGGGATGCTAGTCTCCAAAGATGCCAGTTTGGCAGTTTTACTGGCACTCAGCTGACTCAATAGGAGGAGGGAAGGATAGAGGTAAATTAATTGCAGCTCTCTCCTAATGTAAAATATTTTCAAACGGAGTCTGTCTTATTGATTTGTCTTTAAGTTTGGTGGTGAATGTGATGCAGAGAGATTCCATCCCATCAGAAGTAGACTATGAAACAAGACAGGGAGTCTATTCCATCTGCCTGCAACTGGCAAGGTATGTAATTGCCTTTCATTAGAGAAAGTGCTGCTTTCTTGGCTTGTGCAGCTTGTAATATTTAAGATTAATTGGTACTTTGAGTTCTGTTTCATTCACTTGCTGTGAACATTCAAAAATAAGCCTGACATTTTTGCTCTGTGAATGTAGGTTCTTGCTTGTTGGCCAGACAATGCCTACCTTACTGGATGAGGATTTCGTTAAAGATGGGGTAGAAGCATTGTCCTCACGCCCCTTCCGTAACGTCAGCCGACAAGCAAGTAGGCAGATGTCCATTTGTGGAACACCTGAGAAGTCATCCTACCGACAGCTCTCTGTGTCTGATAGATCCTCCATTAGGGTAGAAGAAATCATACCAGCAGCAAGAGTTGCCATACAAGTAAGGAAGTGTTTGATGATTTACGGTGATGTAGTGGTGTCATCTCCAGTGACAGCTGTGTAACTCCTGGATTTTTAACCAAAAGTCTACCTTTTATACAGGTTCTTGCCCAGGCTCCATTTAAAAGCCTCTGAAAATCCTGACTGTCAGTCTCTCTTCCTGATCTTGATCTGAATTTTAACATAGTCTCAGAAATTATTTGGTAGTACAAAGGGAAGCAGTATCCCAAAAGTGCTTACCAGAAAGAGATCTACACAGAAATCTTACTTGTGGTTTATTTTCAGTCACACTTAACTCTTAAGATTTTTACTAAGATTATTTTTAAATTCTTACTAATTTTATGTGAATAGAAAGGAGAAGGTTCCTGCTTGAACTTGTGACTTATAGTCCATGTTTCTTTGAATTAGAAATTTGGAGGGAATTTTTATTTTCAATACTTTAAGAAAACGCTGGTTTTCTCCTTTATAGGCCTGTCAGTGTAATTAATCTGAGACTGGCTATTTGCTAAAACAGTCTACTCTGACAAGAACTCAACCCATTTGAAAGTTGAGTCCAGTTGAAAGAAACTTCACAGTTAATATAACAAGTAATACTGCGTTAGGTTCTTGGGCAGTGCTTACCAAATGGATCAATGTGATTGAAATCAGCATGTCTAACTCCAGATAGGTGAAACGGATATTTACTCTGGTGGGAGAATGTAAAAACTAACTGGTTCCTATTAAGGGAGCAATACTAATCTCTACTTGGGAACAGACTCTTGTGCCCTTGAGCCTGCTAAGAGAAGAGAGAGGAAAACAAATCCAAATGTCAATTTGACATGATCCAGAAGATACATTCCTCTTATCCCTGTGATTAACAAAAGCTGTTGAATGTCACGAAAGTAACTGCTCTTTCTTACTCCTTCAGACTATGGAGGTGAACGATTTCACTTCCACAGTGGCTTGCTTCATGCGACTCTCTTGGGCTGCTGCTGCGGGACGACTGGACCTTGTGGGAAGTAGTCAGCCAATAAAAGAAAGCAACACTTTATTTCCTGCTGGGATTCGCAACAGACTTAGCAGCTCAGGTAGGCTGACTGTGTCTCTAAACCAATCTGAAGAAAGCACTTGGTTTATTCTTAATTGAACACTTTCCAAGCCTGAAGCTGAATTCATTGGAGTTGGACTTGATGATCCTTTTGGGTCTCTTCCAATTCGGGATATTATACGATTGAATTACACAAATATGAGCAAAATGCTGTACATTCTTGCGGCATTTGGAGACGCAGCATTTGGAGAAGTTTGTTTTTAAATTTCAGGGAACTGACCAGAAGCTGAAAACATCTGAAAAATGTAATGGATTACAGCACTTGTTCATTTCTTAATGCAGGAAGTAATTGCAGCTCAGGAAGCGAAGGAGAGCCAACTGCCCTGCACGCTGGTATCTGTGTGAGACAGCAGTCCGTATCCACCAAAGATGCTCTGATTGCTGGAGAAGCCTTGTCTCTCTTAGTAACCTGCCTTCAGCTACGCAGTCAGCAGCTAGGTATAAAATAGAACTGGATTAGTCACGATTTGGAATATAAGTGTGGTGGGGGAAGGCTTTTGGAGACAGACAAGTACAAAAAAACCCTCAGGAACTTCTAGCTTTGTAAGCTCAAATTAAAACCACGGAATTTAATTTAAAAATACAGGGCGTTTTTTTCCAGGACTGAAGAACAGGTGTCATGAAACAAGACTTGTAGTGCTGTGCCTTAGTGAAATGTTTTGAGAAAGCTGATTTATTGCCAGTATATAAATATTTGCGCTGGCTTTGAAGTATGTAATTCTGTAAGTGCTGCTGTTTGCTTAGCTACTGTTTAGTACTTGAACCTTTGTGTACAGGAAGCGTAAACATTGGTGGTTGTGGAAGGCGAAGGAAAATGTTGTTATAATGTGGTGCCAGTCTCTGAGGAGGGAAGGAGATGAAGAAATGTGCAAATAGTGGTTATTGTTTTGCAGTGTTGATGGGGAGGTGTCCCCTTGGTCCTACGGTATCTTAATTAATGCAAGACTGTAACTGACTTATTTTAAATTATTATTTTTTTTAAATGATAGCCTGGTACTCTTCTGTTCTAGGATCTTTTTACAATTTGCCTTGTGTTGCCGACTTCATCATTGACATACTGCTTGGATCACCAAGTGCTGAGGTGGGGGTCTTTCTCTGAAAACTTCTTAGATGTTACACTTCTGAATGTGTACGCTTTGATCATTTAATATGGTCTGAAGATAAAATTGTTCATTATAAATATTCCCACTTTTTTTTATTTGAATGAATAACCTTTGTATAATTGTTAGTAATTCCAGCATCTAGTGATGTGTTGATAGAAAATGCTGAAGTATGACATTCTTTAGGCTTGTTTAATCCATGAGGCGTACAGGACTGTGTTGTGGATAGTCTAAGAAAAATGCTCTCGTTTTGGTGACACGAATGCTGTAAAACTAGTACTTCAGGGAAAGTTCCGAGTAGCTTTCATCTCAAAAGATTTGGGTAAGATTTAATGGACTCTTCTGAACTTTTGAAAAGTTCTTCCAAATGTCAGAACCCTCCTAAAATTCATTCTTTGTGATTTAAGTTTATTCTGGATAGTCTAAAATCTAGAGATTTTTCAAGTCACGCTTACTTCATTTCATTGCATCTCATGTATTTTGCATGAAGTCATTGCATCTTTCCCCCTTATCTGAATTTATAATCTGTGTTTGATAAAGCATCAGAGACTTTAGCTCAGGGGTGAAAGTAGATTGCTAAATCCCTATAAATAGAGAAACCCTGGCTGGTGGGAGCAGAGCTCATAGTCTGGTTTACACAAGCTTTTCAATGTCTGTTTTTTGTGTTAGATTTCTAACGAAACAGAAGTGTATTTTTTGCAACCTTTAAGCAACTGCTAGTGTTTGACGGTGACACTGTTTCAGATTCGTCGTGTTGCCTGTGACCAGTTGTACACCCTCAGTCAGACAGACACATCAGCTCACCCAGATGTTCAAAAGCCAAACCAGTTTCTCCTGAGCGTTGTTCTTGGTGCTCAGCTGCCTCTTTGGTCACCAACCAGCATCATGAGAGGAATCAACCAGAGGTAAGTCAGATGCCTGTTTACCGAGGAAGCAAATCTCACATTTCTAAATGAGTAGCGCTGTGGAAGCTCTGAGGCACAAGGGATTAGGACTTTGCAAGTCCGTCAAAAGTGGACATCCCTGTCATGCCCCAGATAGTTTTGGAAGTATGTAAATTGAAGGGAAATACAGCTGAATTCTCAAGGTACAACTCTTCCTCTGTGAACTCTTACAGTTCAGCTCATTCCACTTCCCATCCAGGAGGTGGTAATTGCTAAATAGGCCTGCTCTTTGTAGGATGTGGTCATGGCAGTCAGAACCTGGCTGGAATCCTGGAGCTGTAGAGGCCATGGGATGTATGACATTAACATTGAATTTATTTGATACTAATGCATAGATCCAGAAGGCTTCAGCTTTTTCAGTGATGTCTGGACCCATGACTTCACCTGATTTCTTGTTGCTCCTGTTACCCGTTACACCTGTAAAGACTGTAGGTGTCAGTCTTGTTAACTTATCCCTGACTGGCCAAAGGTTGTTGAATTTAACAGTAACTCTAAACAGCAATGTCTAGAGGAATCTGAATAGAGGAGTAACTGAAAAGTTAAAACATGTTGTTTTACTGTTGTCTGATAAAGTAAAATTGTTATGAGGTGAAGGAAGAAAGCAGAACTAAATGTTATTCATAACATTCAGAAGCAGCTGTTGAGAAGGAATATTTGTTTTAAAAGCTGCAGATTATGCAGGCAGAAGCATACCTAGATAGCTGTGCTATTTTGGATTAGTTGGACAGAGCACACAGAACTTAAAGGCAACTGCTTAGAAGAACGTTTATGATTTTTAAATTAAACCTTTTTTTTGTACCGGTTTCAGACTTTTGTCCCAGTGTACAGAATACTTTGACCTGAGATGCCAGTTATTGGATGACCTCACATGTAAGTATATACAGGCACACATGTCATTCCGATTGCAGCTTCCAAGCATGTTTTCCTTCTGTAAACAAGATGTAGAATTGCCTTCCTGAAAAGGTTACACCACCATGAACTCGGTGTGACCTGCCAGTGTGCCGGCTGTCCTGTATTAGTGCCTGGCAGGGACTGTTCTTGGCGTTCAGTATCAGGAAGGCAGCTCACTCCTTTTGGAAAGTGAAATGAGTTCCTTTTCTGGAAGGTGTACTTCGTACACATTGTGGGGAAAACTAGACCATTGACAAACTGTTTGAAATCCTTTGTATTTATATTCTACATTTATAGAGCTGTTAATTTTTCAGGGTTTTCTTTTTCTCTTGCAGCATCAGAAATGGAACAGCTAAAGATAAGCCCAGCTGCCATGTTAGAAGATGAGATCACCTGGCTAGACAATTTTGAACCCAACCGCACAGCTGAGTGTGAGACCAGTGAAGCTGATAACATCCTGTTAGCAGGACATTTGAGGCTCATCAAGACTCTCCTTTCGCTTTGTGGGGCAGAGAAGGAAATGGTTGGTAAGTATTCTTTTTTTACTCTAAAGTGACTAGACTAGGGTGAATTCTGCATAGCCCTAGCAGATGATCAGTAAACAGTATGTGTGAAGACATTATAATGCATCGGTCGAAGTGATACAGAACTATAAAGAGCCATTTTAACCATGCCTTTGTTGTACCTTTGACATCTGATAAAATATTTGGTTATGTTTTTTGTTGATGTGGTGCTATTAAGTGATTTTGCTGTTATGGAGCGCCTTTTGACATTTGTGGTGATAATGTCAGCTTTTAACAGTAACGTGGATTACTGTGTTACAGGTTCATCTTTGATTAAGCCATTGTTGGATGATTTCCTCTTCCGAGCATCCAGGATTATTCTGAATAGCCATTCTCCAGCAGGCAGTGCTGCAATCAGTCAGCAAGACTTTCATCCAAAGTAAAAATTGCTTTTTTGTTCATGTTGGGTTTTCTCCTAGTTCTCAGGAATGCAAACGTTGTACTGGGGCTACAGATACTAGGAGTTAATACCCACTTTGGAGCATTTCTCCAGAGCATACCTTTCCAATTTATACATTTCCTACAAAAATGTCCAAATGGCATTTTATGAGTTCTCATGTGACCCAAATCTTTGCTTTTCTGGATTTCTAAAGTCTGTGCTTTGTTTTAGATCAATGATGAACTGTAAGCACAACTTAAGTGCTGATTTCATGAGTCCAGAGAGCACTCCTTTAGCTCACCATCACTTGGGAAGTTGGTTAAATTGGAGCGTGAACGGGAAATTAACTTTCCAAGCCCCTTGTAAATGAGAATCTCAAAAGTTCCACTGTGTTCTGTTTCCCTTCAAAAGAACTGCCTCCTGTAAAAGGCTAATGCTGAGCAAGACTTCTTGCACCTGAGATAGCTGATAGTAGCCCAGAATATATCAAATAGTGAAAAAAGAGCTTTCTCTTTCCTGTCACACCTGCCTTCTGTTATTGCCATACAGTACCTGAAGGGGTGGGTAAATAAGCTCATGTGGGTGTCGGTGCTGCTGCAGCTGGATTGTTTATATTACACTGACTAGTGGGTGTTAGAGTTGGGTGAGGCATATCTGCACTGCCTTTCCACAACCCCTAAAGAAGGTTCTGGTGGAGCATTTGGCAACCCCTCCATTGAATGGGACTTGCTACAACTTAATGTTTTTCCCCAGCCTTGCTCCATTGTAGTTCAGCTCAAGCATGCTCTTTTGTTTGCTTAAAGTAAATAAAGCCTTTTCTGTGGCCTTTAGAAGAAAGGGCCTGGTTGTTTGATGCAATGAAAAGAGCTAAGTAGAAGTGTTTTGTACTGGTCTAATGCAGCTCAGGTCTAAGGTCATCTCTTGTAGCAAGTTATCTGCTCTAGCTCTTTCAAAGCTTATCTCCCCGTAAAGAAGTCATTATGTCTCTATCAGTGTTACACTGATAGACAGTATCCGTCTGTCTGTGCCACCTTTTTAGGGCACTTTTCCTTGTTACTGAACGTTAACAACAGGTGTCTCCATGACAGTAAGGGTGGCTTATTGAAAGGAGTGTTTCTGGTGCTGCTTTTCTGATTCTTTTCTTCCCCATTCCCCTTCCCCAAGAAAGAAAAAATAGCACTCTGCAGTCTCTCAGGAGTGTTTTATCATTTAAAGTGTTCCTTGCGATCATTAATTGTCACTTGTTCGGAGTAATCCGGCTTTCTGGAATTAGAAATAATTGAGTCATCTACAAAATAGATCTCAAATGTGGTTTTCTTTTTAGGTGCAGTACAGCAGATAGCCGATTAGCTGCTTATGAAGTGTTAGTAATGCTGGCTGATAGCTCACCTTCCAACCTCCAGCTTATTACAAAAGAGCTGCTCTCTATGCATCACCAGTGTGACCCTGCACTTACCAAGGAGTTTGACGTAAGTAAGAAGCCGTTTTTGGTTTGTATTGGCGTGGTTTGGAGTGCTGTGTGTGATCTACTGAACTGCTCCCTCCATTCGTGAAATTTCCATGGTCTTCAATTTAAAATGACAAAAGGCAGATAGTAGTAAATGCAGACCCATTTGATCTTCCTCAAAGCAAATACTCCAGTGAGTCTTTCCCAGTTATTATCTGGATAAGAAAGACGTATTTCCTAAATATCACCACTTTATTTAGAGATATTTTAGGCCATGTTTAACAGCTTTGTGCAAAGTGTTAAATATGTAAATGACCAGGTGTAGCTTATTCATGATCTTTCAGAATTTATATTCCCGGCTTTCGATTAAATTTCTCTTAACAGCTCATATAAAGGTGATTATAAAAGCTGTAAGTATGTTGTTGGAGTCTTATGCATTTTATAACTTACTGGGACAAAAAAAACCGTGTTTGTCATTGTAGTATCTTCCACCAGTGGATAGTCGCTCCGTTTCAGGATTTGTGGGACTGAAGAACGGTGGTGCTACTTGTTACATGAATGCCGTCTTCCAGCAGCTATATATGCAGCCTGGTCTCCCAGAGGTAACTGGTTCAACATCCAGTAAAGTTCTCTTTTTGGAATTACTGTCACCTGAACTGCAAGTTCATTTTAGCACCATTTGTAAATGAATTGTTTAAATAAAAATAAAAATGTGTATGTACATGTGTGTGCGTAAATGTATACACACAACAAATATAGAAATTACAAGTTGCTGTGCTGTGTATCATGACAACTTACAGTAATAATTTTGCCAAGAACCAGTTTTACAAGGTTATTTGTTTTCTTCCAGGCCTTGCTTTCCATCGATGATGATACAGACAATCCAGATGACAACGTGTTCTATCAAGTTCAGTCTCTTTTTGGTCATTTGATGGAAAGCAAGCTACAGTATTATGTACCTGAGAACTTTTGGAAGGTATTACACCTTTTTTTTTCTTTTTTTTTTAGAATATATAGCTTTCCTAGTTAACAAGTCGTCATTTATTCAGCCTTTTCTCATTGTAGAGTTTCTAGAGATAAAGTAAGTTCTACTTGAAAAAGTCAGAACTTGTAAAAATAACAAATTTCTCTTCAAAATATCTTTCTTTAGTGATATGTATATGGAATAACCACCTTCTTATATATATATATATTTATACTTTATATAGATTTTCAAGATGTGGAACAAGGAACTTTATGTTAGAGAGCAACAGGATGCATATGAGTTCTTCACCAGTCTTATAGATCAAATGGATGAGTACCTCAAGGTAAAAATCTCAGGGATTTCATTCCTTGTTTGTATGCATCTCCCTAGTACCTTTTCTATCTTTGTTCTTCAGAAAAGAAGGCAGAGCACCATTCGGCTTATTTTATAACCTACATAGTATTCAGAAGTTTAAAATTCCTGTTGTTTTCATGGTCTTTCACTCTGCAATACATCCAACTGATGTCTAACCTTGTATCTCCAACAGAAAATAGGAAGAGATCAAATATTTAAGAATACTTTTCAAGGAATCTTCTCTGATCAGAAGATCTGCAAGGACTGTCCTCACAGGTAATGTTAAATTTAGTGCATTAGTTACCAAGTTATGCGCTCCCATAACTGCTAAAGTATGTAGGTCAAAATAGCACAAGAAGGTAGAGACATATATGCCTTTGTGAGCATCACAGCTGTTGATAGCTATGGGGCAAACGCAGTATTCTTTCCTATGTCTTGTTAATGCAAGTTGGATAGGTTCTACTCTGTCAATGCCTTGACTATTTTTCTTCTTAAATTTAGGTATGAGCGTGAGGAAGCCTTCATGGCTCTCAACCTAGGTGTGACTTCATGTCAAAGTCTGGAAATATCATTGGATCAGTTTGTTAGAGGAGAAGTTCTGGAAGGAAGCAATGCGTACTACTGTGAAAAGTGCAAAGAAAAGGTATTGGTTCTTAACATATGTGAAAGAAGCCTCAGCTGTAGCTTGGTATTTCCTTAAGCATTACATGGTTCACAGAAGCCATGCTTAGATACTGCTTAACACTTTCTATGCTGAAGACATATTCAAAAGGTTAAATCCATTAATCCATGCAGATAGCATTCTTTGTTCCCTGTAACTCATATTGTAGACTGAACATTTAGAAGGATGGTGAAATGTTCTGTAACATACCAGCCCACTGCACAAACTCTGTAATAGTACCCTATCTGTACGTATTATGGTCATCCTGCCTCTGCGTTGTGCATCTGTTTGAGACAGCTGGAATTGTGCATCTGTAGAATAATTCTATAGAATGCTTGAGGTATATAGATAGAGGTGATATTTTTTTTTTCTTTTTAAGAGAACTACAGTGAAGCGCACATGCATTAAGGTTTTACCTAGCCTGTTGGTGATTCATCTGATGAGATTTGGCTTTGACTGGGAGAGTGGACGTTCTATTAAATATGATGAACAAATAAGGGTAAGAAAACTTTTCTGTATAGCATACACCCCCCCACCCTGCTGCTTTGTGGAGTGGACAGTGGAGTGGACTCTCAGTCTTCCTATTCATTCTCCCTTCGTTTCCCCACGTTTTGATACAGGGATTTTGAGTACATGGTACATTTACAACATGATCACGCTACAGAAAATAAGTACGTTTCCTTAGAGCTTTCCTTGTCTCTGACACTGTCAGGGTCCTTTCAGGAAGCAAGAGCAAAAACCTTCGTAACGACATTTTATTTAACTTCTGTGTCAGAAGGATAAAAAGTTGAAGTACCATGTTTTCTTTTGATGTTCCCAATGTGGGAAGTATTAATACCATTCTCATAAAATTACACTAAACATGTACGCAATATAATCTCATAGTTAATGTGAACTGTCTCTTCATACAGTTTCCCTGGATGCTGAACATGGAACCTTACACTGTGTCAGGGATGGCTCGCCAGGACTCATCCTCGGAAGTGGGGGACAATGGTAGAAACACAGATCAAGGAGGCGGAGGCTCCCCAAGGAAGAAAGTTGCCCCTACAGAAAACTATGAGCTTGTTGGTGTGATTGTTCACAGTGGCCAGGCACATGCAGGGCACTACTACTCCTTTATAAAGGACAGGAGGTAATGGATGAGAAGATTTGATTGGAGGGTTTGAGCACCATCTAAAGACTATTGTTTTGCGGAGGTATCGTGAGCCATTCAGAGCTCTATCGGAAGCACTCTTCCCTTCTTAACACCCATTTCTTACTGTCTTGGGTGTTAAGACAATAACACAATAATATGGGACACCATATTATAAAAGCTCAGGAATTCTGATGTACCTTGTATTGCAGTTTGAGGGCTTCCTATGACACTTGCAGGTGATGTGCTTCTCACATTTTTAATCAAGCTTACTCTTTTAAAATGTAACTTTGACATTAATTGAACTAAGCTTTCTATTTACTGTCAAATGTGAGTTAAGGGTTTTCATTTCTAGGGTGTTCAGGGTGATTTGGTTTTTTTACTAGACAATCAAGTAACTCTGTTTCTGTTTTGTTTCGATCACAGGGGATGTGGAAAAGGAAAGTGGTATAAATTTAACGACACTGTTGTCGAAGAATTTGATTTAACTGATGAAACCTTGGAATATGAATGCTTTGGTGGAGAGTATAGACCTAAAGTCTATGACCAATGTAAGCAGAAGTACAAATTGATTTACATTAGCTTTATGTTTCATAGGGGTTCTCAGTAGAGGTAGAGCTCGGTCCATTATATCTGCCCTGAATTACTTGGTCTAAAAATCCTTCAGAAGCAGTTTTTTCCTAAAGTCATCCATTTACTGAAGGACCTAACAGCTTGTATAGGGCCTAATATTGGTTGAACCATATTCACTGTTGTTCAGCACTTTGTAGACTTAGTAGCAGAGGAGATTCAAAAGTAAAATGGCACCTTGTTAAAATAGTGTAAAAAAAAAAAAAAAAAAAAAAAAAGGCCAGTTTTGTGTATATTTTTGGCTAGTGAAAATAACTGTGCATAGAACAAGGTTTGGCATCATATAGTTAAACTTTTCAATGCTTTAAGGAATTAATTCCAAATACATTTCCACCAATATTCACTTGTTTCACAATTCTGATCATTATCCTTTTAAAATACATATGCTTTTTTGCAAAAATATTTTAGAATTCAGGTTTTTGTTACTTGCTAACGTAGACTGATGTTTTGGTCTGACAAATACTTTATACTGCCACGGTGTGTGTTACTTGTACACCCAGTTTCACTTCCCTATAAGAATGAAACGGGTACTAAACCTTCAAGGCCTTCATCGAATGCCTTTTCTCCCATCAGCTAACCCTTACCCCGATGTGCGTCGGCGCTACTGGAATGCCTATATGCTGTTTTACCAGAGAGTGTCTGATCAGAACTCTCCGGTCTTACCAAAGAAAAGTCGAGTGAGTGTTGTGCGTCAAGAAGCTGAGGACCTCTCGTTGTAAGTTCTTTTTCTGTCTGTAAAGGTTTCTCTTACGTTGACATCCATACTCTATCTCCAGAACTAAGAAATTAATAATTCCCATTTGACAAAGGAGTATACAAAACTTCTGTTGTTTTGGTTTGTTTTTTAAGCTGCTTAATGAATAGTCTTTTATTGCTTTTAAATTTTCCCCTTCCATACTGCTGTCACTATTGCAGTAAGAAGTTCAAGCTGACTTGACAGCCCGCAGCCTCAAGAAATATATAGACTGTCATCTAAATTTGCCTTAAAATCTCAGTACAGCCAATATAATCTTAAACTCGAACTGTAGATTTGTCACGGGGTTTCATTATTCACCTTGAGCTTGTATATATTCCAGATCTGCCCCGTCTTCACCAGAAATTTCACCCCAGTCATCACCTCGACCCCACAGGCCCAACAGTGACCGCCTCTCCATCTTGACCAAGCTGGTTCGAAAAGGAGAAAAAAAGGGACTTTTTGTAGAGAAAATGCCTGTGCGGATATATCAGGTAGAGCGCTCCCAAAGTGTCAACTATACCCTACTTGGAGGAAATTTAAGCACATAGTAAGAGCAACACAGTAACTTTGAATGTGGCCGTGAAGCAATTCCCTTATTGAAAGCAAAGCTAGAAAATAGTTCTGGAGTCTGACATAACGTTATTAACAAGCTGCTTGGTGGTACACTGTTGTAAGTTTTGCTGTCCCTTCTCACGAATTTTGACCCATCATTCTTTGCTTTGAAGAAACTGCAGGCAAATTAGTGAAACATGAGGTAATGGCAGCAGTCAGCATGCAAGCAGAGAGAGATGAGAGCAGAGAAGATGCTTCATTTGAAGTAGACTTGAGGAAGAATGGAGAAGATGGCAAATTACAGTCATCCTCTAGTTCTTGAGTTCACAAGAATGAAAAAGGGGAGAAGAGAAATCAAAACTAGCTTCAATTCTCTTCATGTCTGTTAGTTTATGTGATGTTGAATATGTTCTAAAAGGGGAAAACAAGGATGTTGAAGGCAACTTTGCAAGTCAGGAGTGAAAATGGAGCTGTGATGGCATTGGCAGAGCAGTGAGAGGACAGTAGAACCTGGGTATCGGGTAGCTGTCATAAGAGGAAGGTCTCAGTCTGTAGGCCCACAGCTCTAGATCTGTAAAGGAGAGGATACAGTCTTGTATGTATTTGGCCTTCTGAACACACACCATCCGGCTGATGTGCACAGGTGCAGGAGAGCCTACGGCACATATGGTCAGAATAAACTGTGCAGGCTCTGTATAGCCCTCTGCATGGGCTGTATCAGGGCATTAATAATCACTTTAGGTCTTCTTGTATCCAGGGTTGTATTATTACAGTAAAAAGAACTTGGCTCAAATTTATTGAGTGTCTTTCAGCAAAATCTCATTTGAAAAAAAGAGAGGTTTGGCATTTAAGTACATTATTGTGGCCGAAGCTTGTAATTACACTGTGGCTCCTTGCTCCGTACATGTAAATTTGCTAAGCATGCCTTTCAGGTTTGAAGGATGTTCTCTTCGCTTCTTTATTAAAAGCAAGCAAAAAATAGAACTTATCGGCAGCTTCTTCCTTTTTCTTTTCCCTTAATGACACAATGATTAAGTCTCTCATCTGTTGTCTTGTGTTTTGTAATATCCTTGGAAGAAAATCACTGGTTTATACAACACTTCTAAGTCTCCTATATGTATTTTCTGCTCCACTGAAGTAGTGATTCAGAGTGTGAGCAGAATAGGTCTGACACTGGTTTTTAAACACCGCACGTATTTACATAAAAGGTGCAACTTTAGTTAGAGAAATATACTTTGACGACATTTTAAAAAGAAGGCAAAAAAAATTTTCTTTTGCAGATGGTGAGAGATGAAAACTTGAAATTTATGAAGAACAGAGATGTGTACAGTAGTGACTACTTCAGTTTTGTTCTGTCGTTAGCTTCACTGAATGCTGTAAGTACCTAGACTTCAATCTTGGAGTACTCAGAATATATTGGGTAGAACGGGACACAGAAGCTAAGAGGGTCACAACCAGGAAAAGTAGAAGGGAAGGGTTGACGTGATTTTACTTTTCTAGCTGAGCAATTCATTGTCTCCAGTAATTTTTCACACCGATAACATCTGTCTCAAAGCTGATTCCAGCCTCCTGCTCTAGTAGTGGGAGAAACATCATTGTGTCATAGTAAAATTTCTGAAATAACACCTTTTTTAATGATGCAAACTGAGCTCTAGGGGGACAGAAATTCCTCTCTGTATGGGGGATTCAAAAGTTGGTGTTAGCCACCTCAAAGTTGATAGACTTTAGTTGTAAATACAGTTTACTAATGAAGTTTTTCTAAATGGACTAATAAACAAACCAGCATTTATTAAATGTATTAAATCCACAGATCTAGTGGGCCTTACAGCACGTTTGTTCCTATTTTAGCATGTTTGTTAACTAGCATAGTCAGCACCGGAGACTGTTTTAGCGCAGAAAAACACTTTGTTTTATTTTTTCCAAATGAATTTAATTACTTGGATAAAACATGTTGGTGTATTTAAGCAGCAGTGTACGTACTGCAGGCATACTTCTGCTCTGAAGTAAACTTGGTGTTTCTTTCAGACTAAGGTAAAACATCCTTATTATCCGTGCATGGCAAAGGTGAGCTTACAGCTGGCAGTCCAGTTCCTCTTCCAAACCTATCTCCGAACCAAGAAGAAACTCAGGTAAGGCCTTGTTCTGGTTGCTGTAACAACATATTCTGACGTTTTTGTGCTTGTTACACCTACTGCACCTTGAAATACTGCGGGTAGCATAGACAGGAGTAGCAATACATTTCTGCTTTGTATTGGAATCCCATGGCAAAGAAATCCGAGTTTTACCGCCTCTCCCAGCTGTCCATCATTTTGGTGGTAGTGGTTTGGGCATGGAAAGGCTTTAATGGATTTAAAGACAGCAGGTTGTTCCAAAATAGTTCTCTAAGTGTTTTTGTCTTAAGGTATCTAATGTATGTTCAATTAAAGTAAAAATTCTTTCTATTTGGCAGACAAGAAGCATGGCTTAGGTTTTGGAGGTGTTTTTTCTCTTTGATGACTGACAGTTGTCCGTGTTTTGTTAAAGGGCTGATACGGAAGAATGGATTGCCACCATAGATGCGCTGCTCTCCAAAAGCATTGACGCTTGTCAGTGGTTAGTTGAATATTTCGTCGGGCCAGAGGGCCGGGAGCTTGTAAAGTAAGTACTGGTAATTTTGTCTTAGGTTTTTGCGTCACAAGTATGGATAAAGCTTCCTAATAACATGATCTGGCCTATACCGCTGTATTCCCAAAGAGTTGACTGTGCACATTCTTTACAAAAACAATCCAGATAATGACTTACATTTTTATTTCTAGTATGTTCTCTGATTCTGCAGCTTTCTGAGTAATTCTGAAAATCTAATAAAATAGTGCAGTGTATGTGGAGGAGGATGCAGGTGTTTAATTCAGTGAAGTGCCTTGGAATGTGTTTAAGATTATATCTAGTCACTCCTCCAAGTGGTGGGAAAGGAGAATGTGGTAAAAGTGTTTGGGGTAAAATAAATACTTAGCTGACAAAGATCACAGATAAACTGGAAAGAATTTTTCTCAGCAGCTCAGATCAGATAATAGGTATTTTGATAACACCTAAGGCAAATTCTTGGAGAACTGACACACTTAGAGAGACGCGTCAATGTAAAGAAAATGTTATCTTTGAAGTTGCATTGAAAGACAGGATCCTGTGATAGATTTTAGTTTTAGCTCTTTTGTTATTTGAATGAATAAGCATAAAGTAGTATTACAGTGACAAACGGGAGTGCAGGAAAATAAGTTAAAGCTTATCCACAGAAATACAATACAAGAAGTATCCGGACTGTTACCCTTTTTAAAGTAATAACCACCACATTTAATCTTAGCAACCGTGTGTACACGTTGATTCCAGTTCTCTTTGCAGCTTCGCCTTTTATCTTCCAGGACTTTCCTCCTGGAATGCAGCGTGAGAGAGGTGCGAGCTGCTGTAGCCACTATTCTTGAAAAAACCCTCGACAGTGCCTTGCTTTATCAGGAGAAGGTTAGTGTCACCTCATCACCAGTGATCTCTTTACCCGATGGCTCTTGCTGTGTTTGCAGTCAATGCTGTGTCATTTGTAAATGACAAGATTAAAGGCTGTAATCTTGATGGTGCTTGTAGCACTTCGTTTCTTGAATAGGTTAATGCTTGTCTGCTCCTACCCTAGGAGGTAACATGCTCTGTAATTCTCAGAATTTAAGTTCAAAGTATTAGTTACGAACAGTTTTGCCTGATTGCAGCTTGTCTTATAAACTGTCATCACATATTCTTTTAATAGTTTGGAAACAGCGTTTTCTTAAGATTTATTCTCTCTTTCTGTAACAGAGACATTCCAGAAATTAGCTTAATTTTTAACTGATTCTCCTTCCTCACTCAGAATGCTACGGCAGTAGTAACTGAGCTATCTTGTTCTAGAGACAGGCCATAGCTATGGTTGTTGTCCAAAGGTTTCATTTTCTATTAGAAAATCTTGGCAAGTAAGTCTAGGAAGTGTAACTCTGTTACATTTGACTGATCTTATTATTGTAAGAAAACCCAGCAGGAAATTTGTGAAAAGGAGTCATTTGTAAAATGTCTGAGATTTACTTATTTCCCTTGGGATACGTGGACCAAACCATTTGTATTAAGAGAACGCAGCCAGAAGTGTTATCTGTGTTCTGGTGTGTTCCTGTAAGTTGTCAGTGGGGGCTTGGACACTTTTAAGTCTGAAATAATTCTTTTTTCCACCCAATTTTAATACTAGATGCAATAGAATGGGGTTTCTTATCCAGTTTTTGGGGTCTGTCTATTGTTTTTCATCCAGCGTCGTGGATGGAAGGCACTACAGTTGTATAGGCTTCTGTTAAGAAAGTTTATCTTATTTAGAGCTTTTAGGAAAGATTGCTATGTGGTCCTAGAAACCACGTACAGTAGTTGGGAGATGAACAGTTATAATATAGTTTTTGATAATTTTTGGTAACTTCCTCTTGGCTGTTAGTTACTATCTGTTAACTGAGATGTAATAAATTATATACCAGTGCGTACTTCGATGCAAACTAAACGCTAACATTGCTTTTTGCGTAGTTGGGTGTGATCGTATGCTAAGATGAGATCTTGAGTGACAGTTGACTTCTAACCTGGTTTATTTTGCATTACTGTAATGATTGTAATGTTTGAACGCGAGTTCACTCTGAGGAGTAATTTGAATTGCTTTAAAAATATTGCAAACTTATGTAAGTGCTGAGTTCCACCTCTTTGAGCAATTTACCTACATTCCAATGCTTTCATTACTCTCCTGTTAATATATGCAGCGTTCATTCAGAAGAATTAAAATGAGAAGGCTGCGATCCTTTGTTAGCTATTCATATTCATCACAGCAAGCGTATCTGACCATACGTATGATTTTGTTGACCATACCTTAACTGTGATATGCGAAACTTTTATTTTTAAGCAGTAGATGACTGTTTAAATTCAAATTAATAATTGTTTTCACAGTTAAAAAGTCTACATCAGTTATTGGAGGTGCTACTTGCTCTGCTGGATAAAGATGTACCTGAAAACTGTAAAAACTGTGCTCAGTACTTTTTGCTATTCAACAACTTTGTACAGAAGGTAAGAAATCATTATTTTTTCCATGCTTTTTTAATTTTAAAGGACGGTAGTAAAATCAGTTAGTCATCCATATTCATAGGAGGTTTAAGCAGCCCAGTGAAACACTTCCAGAACTTTTATTTGAGTTTTCTTTTTTTTTTCTGTTTTTGAAAAGTAAATGGCTTTGATTAGGATAAAATCACACAAAAATATACAAATAGAGTATACCTATTGAAGATGTCATTCCCAAAGTCTGAATGTTGGGTTTCTGTTTTGGAGGGGCGTTTTTCACTGTTCTTTTTAAAAAAAATCAATAAATAAAAAAAAAAATAAAAAAATAAAAGCAAGCATTTGGGATTTCTGTCCTGCAGGAAACAGAATAACTGACTGGACTGTGCTGTTCACCCCAGTATGGTTTCTTTATATTCCCCTATTCTTTGTTCATTATGTTTTGGGTTTTATAGGACATTTGTTTGCATATGCTGATTCTGGTCTGGTTTATATAATGTGCTCTATATAATGAGACAGGTTTTAGAGCTGTAGCTTATTGATCTGCATGACTTTTTCCTTTAGAGTAGGAAACGCGGTGTGTAGCCTATGCATTTTACTTCTGTTCCCTAGAGCGTTAATTCTCTACCTGCACAGGAATGTAACTTTTTGTTGTTGTCCAAGCAGCAGGGTATAAGGGCTAGCAGTCTTCTTCTCAGACACTCTGCTTTGAGGCACATGATCAACTTTCTCCTTGGCCCCAACCGGCAGAGTAATCAGGTAAAGCTTACGTAGCATGTGTTTCTGTGCTGTGGTTTGTCCACCTCTGGTTTTGCCACATCTAAATTATGGATAAATACTTTTCATGCAGTAAAAGGGACTACTCCTTGGATTATTCTATAAAATTCGTGCAAGTCTCTGTATAACTATGTGGAGTTAACATGAAAATAGCTGTGTTGGCAGAAGTGAGATAATAACAAAATTTTTACCAACTTCAAAGCATTAGAACGTGGTGGTGGGCTGTTAAGGACACTGCTTGGTTTTGACTTAGCAGAAGTTGACTAAATCAACCAATCAAAAGTTAATTAAATCTCTCTTTTGCCTCAAACAGAATCGCAGGTGGAGTTCAGCACAAGCACGTGAGTTTGGGTATCTTCACAATACTGTAGCACTACTTGTTTTGCACTCGGACGTCTCCTCACAAAGAAATGTTGGTAAGAATTGTGTTTTTACACTTTGGTGGCTTTGCATTTCAGTTACTTCGGGAGTAATTTAATATCAGTGAGGAAAAATACAATCACTTTGAATTTAAGGCGTATATTTAATTACTCTTTATTTTGCTGTAAATGTACTGAGAGGCTGTGGTAAACAGATAGTGTTACAGCCACTGGGGGGGGGGGGGGGGGCAAATCTTTATATTAACATTATTATGCCCTCTACCCTCCCCCATATGCCTAAAAGGTCTGTCTTTCCTCATGTGAGTAAATCAAGCTGTGTTGTTGTTGTCTGGGACAGATTTGCAGCCTAACAGGCTGTATTTTGCTTAGATTTGTTAAGCCTTCTGCCAGTCCAAAGGGGAGTAGACAGAGGTACTGAATAACAAGCAACGAAATACTCTCCTAGATATTTCTTATGAGAGACAGAGATATCCAATGAGGGGTAATGGGTACGAGTTACTCCAGGGGAGATTCCGATTGTACACAAGAGGAAAATTTTTCACCATGAGAACCATCAGCCATTGGAAAAAAATCTCTCCAGCGAAGTGGTGGATTCCCCAGCATTAGGCACTGCTAAGATTCGGCTGGACAGGGTGCTGGGCCATCTTGTCTGGGCTGTGCTTTTGACGAGTTTGGACCCAGATCATCCTTGAGGTCCCTTCCAACCTGGTATTCCATGAAATCAAGATGATAAAGGAGTGAGTTGAGATCTTTTAAGTTTCCTGAAGAAGGAATTGAAAGTTGTCTTTTTAAAAGAATAACTTGATTTTATGTATAGAGTTAAAAGTTTCTGGAGTTGGGAGGCAGTCAAAAAACATAAAGAAGGATGATAAACATTCTGAATGTGATGAATGTGCAACAGTGATTGGGAATGAAGGTGAAGCTCAAAGTAGTGATAGTAAATGCAGACGTTTTGCTTTGGCCTTCTTGCCTTTCCCTATGTTGTCACTAACGTAAATGACACTGTAGTGTGCAGGAGATTGTTACTTGGAGTGGTACCATTCAAGCGATAAGCTAGTTGAGATGAATGGCATTAGGGATGACATGGTACCAAATGAGTAGCAGCGTCTTCGAGGTGTGTAGAACAATCTGATTTATTAGTGGATTGTTTTTGTATTTGCTATTATAGCTCCTGGTCTCTTTAAGCAGCGTCCACCTCTAAGCATCACCGCTTCAGGTCCACTTTTGACGCTCCATGAAGAAGTGGAAGCCTTGTTATTCCTGTCTGAGGGAAAACCTTACTTAATGGAGGTATCAGTTATAAATTCTGCCTTACTTGAACCTAAAAGCTGCTCTAATGTTATTTCCTTGAAGTATCCTTACATGAAAAAAGCTGAATATTAAAAAGTAGCCAGCCAGGGAGTAAGTGGTTATTATTTTGAGCCTAAACAAGAAGGCAGCTTTGGTTTCTTCTTGACACCTTCTTCTTTTCCAGTATATCTCTAAACTTAGGGGTCTGGGTAGAGAGTTTACAAAGTTAGCAAAAACAGCTGAACATGTTTTGCAAGCGCCCATGTGGTCAGTTACCATATGTCAGCTGGAGGCGCTAACTTGGGTTGCTCTGACTTAATGGATCGTGCTTGACCGGACCCTTGGAGGTGGGCAGCAGGAGCTGAATGGAGTGCTATAAGACAGGGGGTTTGGCTCACTGGGCTGTGCTGGGGGGAAAAACAGCATGCTTCCTGGAAAAGAGTAACATTCTGTAATCGAGTTGATCCATCTCTTAGAAATAATTGTATGGCTGTGTCTGAAATTGTTTGCATCTTTCCATCAGGTGATGTACGCGTTGCGAGAGCTCACCGGATCTCTGTCGGTTCTCATTGAGATGGTGGTGTACTGCTGCTTTTGTAATGAGCACTTTTCCTTTACTGTGCTACACTTCATCAAGGTATGGAGATAACCAAGATAAGCCTAAGTGTTTCTTTAGGCTTTGGTCATACTGTGTCTTGTGAGCTGTGATGGCACTGGGATCTGCAGGACAGTCAGCACAGTTCATTGGATTTGGGGGCAGAGCCTTGTGAGTTTGGGGTTTGGTGGTGGTTTGTGTTTTTTTCTTTTTTTTTGAAGCTTTTACTGTTTAAAACAAATTTTCAAAAAATCTGTAAAGCTGTTTTGTAACTCTTTGCGTCATCAGCATATTTTACTAAGTAACTTTATACTTCTTGCATGCAGACTCAGCTGGAAACTGCTCCGCCTCATGAACTGAAAAACATATTCCAGTTACTCCATGAGATACTGGTAGGTGAAGGGTAAAGATTTGTACAGGATAGGTTTTTGTATTGATGCATAATGAAAAAAGTCAGGACTGCATTGGTAGTCTCAACTTTAATCCTTCAGTTTGGAGTTTTTACTACTTTTTAAATTGTTGTCTTGATAATCCGGTGCTATAAGAAACTTCACAAGTCTTATTTGTATTTCATGTTAAGGTGATTAAAATCATTTCGTAGAATAGATACCGGTATAGCACACAGCTTGCTTATATTGATCATCTTCTCTCCTAACAGGTTATTGAAGACCCATTACAAGTTGAGCGCATCAAATTTGCCTTTGAAACTGAAAATGGATTAATAGGCAAGTAAGCCAGTGGGTGAACACTCCTGTCTCCTACTGACCCTTATGTTTTTGATGGTTCATATCATCTCCTAGTTTCTAATCCTTCTAAACTGTTTAACTTCTTAGGGAAAACAGCTCTGCACTATTTGATTTAGCCACCACCACCCCACAAAATGTTCTAAGAAAATCCAAAATAAGCATTAGAGTATTATAGTAACAGCAAACTGGAAAGGAATTTAACTGTGAAAAATTAATTATCTCCAACAACAGCAGTCAGTGAACCCAGAGAAGAGTGATATTTACATTAAGAAGTGACATTAAGGACCTTAACCAAGAGGTTGGCAAGAGCGCCACTTTTTGAAATAAGAAGCAGATCACAGTGTATACATAATGGGGGGGGCACCTTGGATAAATATAACAGACTAACTCTTTGAATCCTGTAACCCTAAAAATTAATTTTTATCTCCTATGTATTTCAAGAAACTGCCAATCTTTTTGTTTTGTCAGCATCCTAATTGCCATTAAAAAAACCCACTACTAATTGCAGGACAGCCTCATAACCTGTCAGGTGGCTCCCATTTGGTGCTGTTCCTATAAAGTGTTGTCTCTCCATTTGATACAGAAGCGTGACTGAAGTGAAGTTTCTAAAGCATTCAAAAGCAATGGAAGAGTCCCAGAAGTGATGAGAGCTTACTTCGTATGAATCAGGAGATGTTTTGTGTGCAAGAGAAATGTGGGGGAGCCACATGGTGCTCAAAGAGCACCTCTGATGAGTTAGTGCAGCTTGGGTGTCTCTTTCATAGCTGCTTGGATGAGGAGCTGCTTCAGGTTGTGGCTTTCACCTTAAGTTATTTTGGATTTTGTTTTAGTGAGAAGGAATATTTAGCTCTGTTCTTTATTCCTCTCATGTCTTCAGTGCTCTTCTGTTTAGTAGTTTCCATGTATGACTGATAGAAGAGGAGATAATATGCAGCAGTGTAAGAGAATAGCTAAGTGGTTATTTTATTTCTGGGCAAATTGGTCCCACTTGGACCAGTCCTATTCTGTAACTCGAGCAATACGTGACCTTCTTTCCTCTACAAAGGAGAGGTGTAATTATTCAACTAGATTTTTATGTTGAAGACTTTTTGTGTAATGTTATTAAATCATACATATTTTACAAGAGTTGCTGTGAGTTTTGGGAGTGAAAGTTGTAGTTTTACCTTGGAGTTCCTTTCAAACGGCACTGAACAGCATCCAGTCTCTCTGCACGTGAACTAGGACCTATCAGTCGCATTGGCTTGTTTTATTCCCAAGAAAGGAAATAAGCAAAAAAAAATAGTTTTCTGTGGTCCTCAAGAAGGTGTCTGTGCATAATTTGCAGTACACCAGTGCTGTGACTTTATTCTGCTGTGCTTTCTTGGTAGAAAAACTGTCAATTTGTAGTTCTCTAGAAATTGTTTGCCTACTTTAAGAAGTTTCACTACAGCGTTCTTGGTGACTCCTATGGACAGAGCAGTTTTGGAGTAGCAAATCTGATTGCAGCAGCTCCATGGAAATCTTTGTACTTCTCCTCAGTCAAAGAATTTTGTGACAGGACGTGGGAATTCACAGTACAGAAAACTTCCTGGTAGGAATGGCCTGGGGTTTTGCCCAGGTCTCCCATAGGAGATTCACGGCTGTTGAATTTTGCTATGCTTGCTTGTATGAAGAAGCTCTAAATATTCTTCTAGCTTTGCAAGTTTTGATCCAGGTGGCAGTTGGTGATCTGGCCTGTTTTTAGGGCTTTGAAACAAATATTTTTTCCTACAGATAGATGTAACCATAGCGATTATCTAACGTAGAATGGATTATAAGGGAGGAATAAACGCATTAGGAGAGAACTGTTTAAAATTCAGGTACTGCATTTGAAAGAATTACTGCATTTTCACTTTGATCTATTTTTAATCCAATAGAGTTGTGGAAGTGAGCAAAACTGCCGGCAGTAGAGCAGTGTGTTTAACACAAATATTCATGCTAACATCTGTAGAAAAAGTTAAAATTTTAGCTTCATCTTTGGTATGTGTTGGACTGGCTGGTACGCAGATATCTGAATTGTGGTTTTTAATCCATGTGTGTCTCCCCACAGCCTTGATGCACCACAGCAACCATGTGGACAGCAGCCGTTGTTACCAGTGTGTCAAGTTCCTTGTTACTTTGGCTCAGAAGTGAGTAATCAGGTTTTCAGAATTCAACCTCATCCCTACCGTAGGCCCCTCTGTAACTATTTAGGCTGCCGCTCTGTCTACTTTTGATCAGCTTTATCTTTTTTTACTGTGATGTAAGTGGTGCTCAAAGGTCTTGATAGTACATGTCTCCGTATGAAGTGAAATCTTTACTGATTAGTTACCTGAGGTGGATTTCAGATAAGAACCCATAGTTGTTGTTTATAAAGACAAAGGTCAGCTACATCCTGTAGAGCAGGAGCCCAGCATTAAAAACAAACATAAGGAAACTGTCCCAGATTTTTGAAATATTATGATTCCTGAATTCACTTTGGTTGGAACTTGGCATATGTCCTGATAAAGCCTGGTTCTGAAGTACATGAATCTGTGTAGTAGACTACTTCACGTAAATTTCACTAGGCGTTATTGCTCTGGCTAATTCAGTTAGTACAGTTGTACTGTTGACAGTTGTAAACTACAGTTGTACAGTTTGGGTCAGAGTTTGCAATGATAATGCTACATACAGGGGGCAGCAGCACAAAGAAAGAGAAGCCTTGAATTTATTTTTTTTTTTTCAAGGTTACCAGAATGCCTTGTTTGTGACTAATTAATGTCATTTCAATTTCCAAGGTGCCCTACTGCGAAAGATTATTTCAAGGAGAATTCCCACCACTGGAGTTGGGCTGTGCAGTGGCTACAGAAAAAGGTACTTTGGCTGTAACTTTCCAGAACAGCTGCCACTTTGTTTACAATGAGAGTTATGAAATCTCCATCCTTTATATGGCCCTTTGAGATGACTCTTAAGGCAAAATACAAGCTACTTCATTTTTTTTACAGGGACAGTTCATATGCAGCTAAATCTGATGCATGTAAGAACTTCAGTAGGCCCACATGTGTTTCAGGCGTAGATGTGCGTACAGTGAATAAAACCAAGTGTGAATGGTCGTAATGATTATCATTCCTTCCCATATGGGAAGCTTTCAGTGCCACTGCATTCATGTTAGGTGGTTTCCCTTTTCTAAAAAAGCGATTTTCCATTGCCTGCATGTTGATGCAAGAAAACATGTAAATGAGTGAATTCCTTACAGAATCACTGAAGCTTTGCACAAAACATAGCTGTTGACAGATACAGCTTTTTCCTCCTACGTGTGTATATTTTTATTTTATTCTTCCCTCTAAACGTAACGTAGGTTGACCAACACATCTTTAATAAATACCCAAGGACACTTTGGAAACTTGAAGCTCAGCAGAATTGGCCCAGGTTTGCCTGCAGCCAAGCAGGGCAATGCTTGGTCTCCCAGCACTGCACGTACCGCACGATGGTATCCCAGCTGCTGCCAGGCAGATGCATAAACTAGTACTGTACTGAATACTGGAAGCAGAATTAGTGGGATGCTTGCACTGCAGCTGGCACAACTTGTTGCCGCTCTTCTCTTGAAACACAGTGAACTGACAGGTCTGGATAGTCCTGCTGTCCCCGTTTTCACTTTGTACTGGTTCATGTAAACCCTGAATCCACCACTCTTCAGCGGGCATCCAGTAACTTGCGCGTAGGTACAGCTACCAAATAGAGGGAGATGATTGCTAGTTTTCAGTTGAGGGGCAGGAGTCCCTCCGACCGTTCTGGCTGCATTAAAAGCACGTACTTGTCTATGCCCCAGATCTCCAGCTCATTGCCAAAGGGTTCAGGAAGCTTGTGCCAGACTTGTTAGCTCACCTACCGTCACAAGTGGATGAGGCTTTACACGTGTAAAACTTGTATAGCAATTTCATGGCTTTCTTGGCTTTTTATGCAGATGTCTGAACACTATTGGGCTCCACAGAGTAACGTATCCAATGAAACATCAACAGCAAAAACCTTCCAGCGCACAATTTCAGCACAGGTATGTCACAGTCTTGGGAGACGATGTTAAACTTGTATTATTTCTTTTTTTGCTTTTTGGTTAGCATCTTTGGTTTTGGCAACTTTCGTGTATTCCAGTGCATCTAAGGCCATTCTTCCTTTAGAAGCCCAGACCCTGTCATTGTTCCTGAAAAAAATAACCCTTAGATGATATTAGTCAATCCCTCGCAATTACCGGTGGTGGTGACTCAACTATCTCACTACAGCAGCTATGTTGTTTCAGAATCAACTTTAAAAAAAAATATAAAAATTTAATAACGATTATGAGGTGAAGGTTTCACCATGGCCCCTGACACTCTCTTGGACTATTTCCAACTCAGGACACGCTGGCCTATGCCACAGCCTTGCTGAATGAGAAGGATCAGTCTGGAAGCAGTAACGGGTCAGAAAGTAGTCCAGCTAACGAGAACGGAGAGAGACATCTGCAGCAGGTAACAGTGAAATAAGGGTGTGTTTGTCTTCTGTTGCGTTGCTCCGTTAGACAGCTTGTTGCTGGGGCTCGGGTCAGAACCATCACTGAATGTAGACACAATACTTGCTCGTCTTACAAAAATAACGTGCTGTATCTTTCTCTCCCCATCCCTTGTGTGTACTGAAAGGGCTCAGAGTCTCCTATGATGATCGGTGAGCCTAAAAGTGACCTTGATGATGTTGACCCGTAGAGGATACCTGTGAACACAAAACCAGATCAACTCAAACATTTAATGCCTAGTACCTACTGAAACTGGAGTCCCGTTGCTTATGCTGTTGGAAGAGTCTGGAAGAGAAGTGGCTTTACAGGATCGGAGGCCGTCCTGGAGGAGGTTGTTTCCCTGAAAGCTAAAAGCATTTTTTTAGCCACGAAGGCTTCGGATCAATAAATGCTCTAGAAAACTGCAGCTTTGCCTGCAGTAGCTTACAACAGTCCAGACACCGAAAACAGTTTGTCAAGAAGATTTTATCAAATACACAAACGCTAGTGGTTGAATTTTTATGTGAACATTAAATGAGTGAATGTAAAACTGTTGCTTTTCTGTGATGCTGCAAAAAAATTCTTTTGGTTTTTATACAGGGAAAAAAAAGAAACAGACTTGCCCTTATGTATGGAGGGCAAATTTTTAATCTTTCTGATAATATTGAATAGGAATATTCAAATTTCTGTAAAGATGTGTGATGACTTACATTTCATTGTAAAATATTAGTTAAAGAATGGGTTTACATAAGGACTTCTGTATTTAATATGTCTCCCTAATTTGTAAAGCTCTTTATGAGAAGGATCGACAAGATTGCTCTGTAAGGAGGGTGATTCCTTACAGAAAGGTTTGGGCAAGGAGCTCTGGAATGGGTCGTCTTTTCTGCTACCCTTCCGAAAACCACAGACAGTTGGGAAGGGCAATAAAAGAAAAGCTTTGTTCTCTAGGTATGCAGGTGTTCATTATGAAAGGATGTTGGTGGATTTGAGGGAAAAAAAAAAAAAATTAATGAGTAGTTTAAAAGAAAAAAAAGCACTTTAAGATGGAATTCTGTTGCAGTTTTACTCATTAAATTTTTTTAACATTTTTGTTGGAGACATATTGAATAAAATGTAGTCTCAATCATGTGATCTGCAATCACTTGCTTATGCTTTGAAATTACTGAGAAAGTTGGTATTGGTTGTATATGACGAATAACTCCTTGGGTGAGTTGGAGACACTGTTGTGCAGATTTTATCGCAGTTTTAACATGGGGAAAGAATGATTTGGCTTTGTATTTTCACTTGACCAGGCAACGTTTAAAATATCACAGCTCTTTTGATTTGCTCACAAACAACTGGAAACCAGTTGGGATGATTTGAGCCCAGTTTTGTTTTCCATGTCAAGTGCAGTTCAGTGATTTCTGGCTCTGGCTACTATCTGCTTTTGTGCCAACTAACTCTTCATCTTCTGTACATTTTGCGTTTGTCACATTTTCTGCACTGCTTTTTGCCTTTATTTATGGATTCTGCCTTACTTTAAAAAAAAAAATTATATGAACAAACATGCACAGAAATGGGGGACATCTTAAGGAGTGCCTGGGTACCTCCAGAATTGATAAATTTGCCAAGTTAAAGGCACAACCAGCCAAAAAGTGCCTTTTTTTTTTTTTCTTTTTACATACTGTTGCCAAAACAAGAAGCAGCAGACAGCTTTTCACTCTTGTGCACTAATATTGAAATTAACCAGTCATTTCACTGTTGGAAGAAAACATCTGACCTGATTTCAGCTGTACAGCTTTATAACTTATTGCGGGTTAAGAGAGCCGTTGTCATAAATTGCGCGTGCGAAGAAGTAAGGGTGGCATTGTAGTGAATCTCTCACTTTCTTTTCCAAACAATGTCTTCATAGACACATGGCAGAGTTAGCATTTTATAAATGTTTCTGAGAATGTGCTGGGACATTTTAAATGTGATGTTTTAAATTAATTTTGAATAAACCATTTCTTACGGACACCCCTACTTCCTTCCCCCATCCCTAATACTTTATTAATGGGTCATAAATCATCACGAGAGGTCAGTACACAGCGGTGATGGTGACGGAAGAAGCTGGTAACGTTCGTATGGGTTGGCACCACTTGTCACTTCAGGTTCCTGTTATTTCCTATGGAAACAACGTCCTCGATTACCGCAGCCCCAGAGAAGCATTGATAAGAGAATTGCATCGGGATGGCTCATCACCACTGTATACTTGAAACCAATACAAACTTTTTCATGGTTCTGCTCACGCTTGTACAAAGTCAATGGTTATAATTTGCAATAAGATGATACTTGGTCAATTTTTTTTTTTTGTCGTTGTTTCCAGCTGCTGTCATTTGAACCTGCTGAAGATTATTTTTTGGAAAATAGAGTTCAACAAAACTAGTTTTTGTGTAAATTGTGATGCATTTCTATGTTGTAATTTTTACTGCCAATCTTTTTGGATGAAAATGTTTTTATACAGCTTACAAAATGTTCAGTGAGGAGCATCCGCAGCCTGCCTGTGAGCATTCGGGGAGATATTGTCCAATTAATATGTAGACATTTGGCACTGGAAAAATAGGCAGTCTTGATGAACAGTCTTGGGATTCCTGGTCAATGGAATAAAGTTATTCCTTTCACAGAAAAACTAGTGTAATCTTTAGACTGCGCACATGCTCCTATGCTGTTGTCTTATTGATCCTCTTATCTTGAAATGTCTCAGGCCAGTCCTGCAGGTGATGAGCTCTGAGAGGTTGCCCCGTTTGCCATTTTGGCTCCTGGCCCTGAGTAAATCAAAGCGGCAGAGTGGCCCCTGTAGCTGCGCTGCTGTGTATCCTTATGCCGTGGCTCGTTCTGGTGCACTCTCAGATTCGTATCTGTGCACTGTTTCTTCTCCCGACCTTCTTAGCAGAATGATTTACCCTGGCTACGCTTTTGTGTGTCCGATAGCGAGATCTGCAGGTGATCTGGACTTGGATTAACGCTACCTTTTCTGTTGGTGCAGGAAGTTGGCACGCAGCAGTGGCACGGTGCCCGTATTCCCCTGCTCACCTGTCTGCTGCCTTCGTGACCATGACTAGGAGCTGCAGCCGGGGCTGCCCTTCCCCGCTCTGCCTTCCTGACGGCTGCCTTTGTCCTCTCTTCTAAGGACAAAGATTCTTACGTTTTAAGCATGACCTGGCTTGCGATCTCTGCCGGCAGCGCCAGTCCTGGGACCGTGGACTGGGTATCGCAAACAGCGAGCTGACGGGACGTACCTGGGATCAGCGCTGCTTTCTCCTGAGCGAGAGCGGCTTTTCTGCCTACCCACGTACAAGACACTAAGCAAGGGCTAATCTTTTAATATCTTTTCGTTCCACCAGGCTTATGCCTGCTTCGACTAAGCCGTGAAAGCTCTACCTGGCTTATTGTGCGTGGAGCGTGCTCGTACCTTCTGCTGGGAGCCGGCGGGTGAGCAGGCAGCAGGATCTGCCCCTCTCGCAGAGATGTTGGCGCAGGCGATATATCAAATGCATATTTTGAGAGGTTCCAGCCTAGTAAATCTGCTGAAAAATTACCAGCTGTGTCAAAGCTGTTTGGGAGCCCAGGAGGGATTAGGCTAAGATCCCTTTTCTTTTCCCCCTCTTTGTGCACAATTCAGATTATAGCTGATTAAAATTAGGGGCTGTAATTATATACGTTGTGTAATTACGTGTTTCGATTAGGGTTGGGCTTCTGCCATCTTTAGGTAACGAGTTAGAAATAGTTTAAACCTTTCAAAGTGGTGCTTCCTACTGGATCTCTGTCTTCTCTCGCCGATCAAAGCTGGAGTACCGGATCTGTAACAGGGCTTTTGGATGGGGAAAATACTAGAAAATAGCCGAAGCTTGACAGGTTAAGCTGGTGCTTGTGGTATCAAGCTTTATTTTTTCGTCTGTCCTCAGGTAACACCACACAAATTATCCATTGTAGTACCAGGAGCCTGCTAATCACCCAAAAAAAAGTGAGACCCAGCTTTGGTGGCTTCTGGTACTTCTCAGCCCTTCTCTGCTGCTGTGCAGCTCTCCGGGCGTCTCTGCTTCATCGGCTTACCGCGTGTTCGTAGCAACAGCAACAAAAAGCACAAGGGCACGTTCCCCAAAGCTGGACGACGCTTTGTTTCCGTAACTGGAACCTCTTGTCCTCCACCACTGTTTTAAAAACAAACTTCTGCTCTCGCGTGTGTGTGGGACAACAAGGCTCGGCGCCTGGTCTCTGCCAGCTGGGGGCGAGGGGAGGGTGCCCACGCTGACCTCTGAGCGTGCCAGCGCTCGCCCAGGGGCACCTGGTAGCCGAGGCAGGGGTCAGAGCCTGAGATGGTGGCCTCTGGCTGGCTCGCTAACGAAGCAGAGCTCGTTTGGGGGAGCAGCATCCCTGCCGGACGGGTGCCAGCTCCCCCTCCCAGACTGGTTCCCCGTGGGGATGTACATGAAGGCAGACGATGGATCGTTATCTACTGAGCACTGGTCTATGAACTTTATTTTAAAAAAAGACGTTTACAAAATGTTTATTTATAAAATTCCAAATAAATATTTAAGGTACAAATGTAAAAACCAAGGTACTACGAAAGCTTTTTCTTCTTTCATTTTTTTTTTAAAAAGGAACTACAGCCAGTTCTGTGTGTCTTGGGAAGAGCTGAAAGGGAAACTGTTAAAGCAGCACCTACCACCAGCAGATCATTAACAACAAAAAAAACACTAATAGAGCAGTAGCTGACTGTAGCAATGCAGATTGAAATCTAATTAAACAAGCAGACTGTTTAAACTATAGCCCTTATGCTTACTAAAAAGTAAAGGAGCCTCCTAGGTGCGTGCGTAGGCAATTATCAAACCGCCCAAAAACGGCTAAACTGATTTTCCAGGTGCTAAGCAGCATTAGCTGACATCTAATGAGCAACTAACCAGGAAAGAAAGGAGCAATCCTCACTATGTATATATTTTTTTTTAAAAGGTGGTGGTTTTGTCCTATGCTGGATGACAACATGAACAAAGGGCCTCAAGGGGGCTTGTACAGTCAGGGTATTGCTAGAAAGACGCGGTGGGGAAGGGATGCTGGGGTGACTCCTGCGATGGGGCAGGGCTCCATCTGCTTGGAGAGCCACCCTGGGTCTCAGCCCCGCTGTGTGCGAGACAGTGACGAGCTTGTACCCCACTGTCACAGCAGCCCGAGCGTGGAGGTCATCAGAGCCACGTGTCGGAGCATGGACCATGCTGGGATCAGCACTCGGCCCCAGGAAGGTACCGAGCTGGCGATGCGGTGGCCCAGCGAGGCGTCCATCCCTGCTACGCCGGGCATCTCTCGCTGAGCCCGTCCCTACTGCCGGCTCCGGCAGCAAATGGCGATGGCCACGGCCGTGCTGCTGCCCGGGACGCTGGCTGCCACGCAGGTATCGTCCACGGCGTAGGCTCCCATGGTGCCAGGGCTCTGGGAATGGGCGCTACAGCCCGTCAGCGTCCAGCCGTCATCGCAGGACACCGTCACCTAACGGGGGAGAAGAGGTCACCCTCCACAGGTCAGCAAAGGGGCAGGGCTCTGCCCATCCCCAGGGCTCAGGGTGATGTGACCAGTGTCACATTGAGCCACTGAACTCCAGCTGGGGACACCAGTGAAGGCTGGCCTTGGCGTGGCCTCAATGAGATGCCAAAGCCAACCCGACCCGACCATCAGGGTGGTAGAGGGACAAGCAGAGGCAAGGACACCACCATGGCGTGGGAGCCTGCGCCGCCCCTACCTTCTCCGCAGAGCCCGGGGACGTGCGCTCCTTCACCCGACACTCGAGGCCCGCCGCGGGGCAGCACAAGGCGTGCGCTGTCACCTCTGTCCTGCCAGCGCAGCGGCTGGGCCCGCTCCCCGGCCCCACGACGGGTCTGCCACCGTCACCCAGCGCCGCGGCCGGGGAATGGAAACTGCAGCCTGCCCAGGGGAGAGGGGCTGTTAGTGCGGGATGGCCATGGCAGCATCCCAGTGCACAGACAGGCGCTGAGGGATGTCCATGCTGAGCCCTGAGTCTTCCCTGCCTCCATGCATACAGCACATGTCACAGAGTCAGAAAACAGTTTGGCTTGGAAGGGACCTTAAAGATCATCCAGTTCCACCCCTTGCCCTGGGCAGGGACACCTCCCACCAGACCAGGTTGCTCCAAGCCCCGTCCAGCCTGGCCTTGAACCCCTCCAGGGATGGGGCAGCCACAACCTCCCTGGGCAACCTGGGCCAGTGCCTCACCACCCTCTCAGGAAAGAATTTCTTCCTGATATCTCATCTAAATCTCCCCTATTCCAACTTGAAGCCATCACCCCTCACCCTATCACTACATGCCCTTGTAAAAAGTCCCTCCCCATCTTTCCTGTAGCCCCCTTTAGGTACTGGAAAGGGCTCTCAGGTCTCCCTGGAGCCTCCTCTTTTCCGGGCTGAACACCCCCAGCTCTCTCAGCCTGTCCCCATAGCAGAGGGTGCTCCAGCCGTTCCCTGTCACCCCAGCGCTCGCACGCGCCCTTCCAACCCCAAGTCCCAGAGTTTTTCTGGAAGAAACACCCTCGGCCATCAGCGTGTTGGCTGAAGGCTCTGTAACCCGCCGTGGGGGGCATTACCGGTCAGCACGTGGTCCCGCGGGGAGCAGTCAGCCCCCTCGGCCACCTGGGAGCTGGTGTTGATCCGGCACTCGGCCCTGGGCCAGGTGCAGCACCTGGCGATGGCGTAGACACCCTGTCCCCGGAAAGCGTTGTGTGCCACGCACTGCTTCTGCCCGTCCTTGTCCTGCGGCCGGGGATGCACAGTGTCACCGGGGGTGCCTGGGCACCTGGGGACGCCCCTCCGAGGCCAGCGGGCACCCCTCGGGCAGGACTTGAGTCTCGGCTCGCCCCGCTCACCTCCATGTGCTCCCCCAGCCGCCTGCCGCTGCGGGAGAAGCTGGAGCAGCTGAGCATCTCCTCGGCGCCGGCGCAGCGAGCCACGGCGGTGGCGTGCCGGGTGAGCCCCGAGCGCGCCGACCACACCGAGCGGCAGTACAGCTGCTCCTCTGCAATGGGGAACATGGCCTCAGCGGCGGGGTGGGCACCCAGAGCCCACGGCACCCACCGGGACGCCAATGCGGGGTGGAAGCTCTCCCCGATACCCTCTGCGTGCAGCCGCGCTCGGGGTCCGCCATCCCCGGCACAGCTTTGGGGAGGAATGTGCCGACACACCATGCCCTTCTTTCCCCGGGAAGGGTAGAGCTCTGCTGGGCACCCAGGAGGCAGCCGAGGTCCTCACCTGCGCCCAGCCGGGCGGGCAGCCTGGCCACGCTGTTGGGCGTCTGGAGCCGCTGCTCCTCGGGGAACCGTGCCACATCCATGACGTTCTTGGTGGCGAAGTGCAGGAGGCGCTGCCGGAGTTCGGCGAGGCTCAGCTGGGGCTCGGCGCTGAGCAGCATGGCGGCGATGCCTGCCGAGAGCCACGGGGGACGTGGTGAGAACCGGGGGACACGCTGGCATTTACGCACGACCCCCCTGAGCAACAGGCACGACCCCCCTGAGCTCCTGCAGCCCATCATCCGCACGCCAAGGGGTGCAGGAGCTCTGCGCAGGCTGCAGCACCCAAATGAGCCAAAACATCCCAAAACCATGGCACGCAAATATGTCCCCAGCGCAGGCAGCCCTGATGCCCTGCGCCTGCAGGGACACGTGCCCAGCGCCAGCAAGGGGAAGGGCCAGCCCTGCCTGCCATCCCGTAGCCCAGCTCACCTGCCACGTGCGCGGCCGCCTGCGACGTCCCGCTCTGCGCTGTGAAGCACGTGCTGCAGTCGCTGGAGGCGCCGATGATGTCGTCCCCGGGGGCGAACAGGTCCACGCAGCGGCCGAAGTTGGTGCCCAGGGTGCCGATGGAGGCGGGCTGGTCCTCGCTGTTGGTGGCACCCACCGTGATGACCTGGCAGGGCGGTGACGGAGGGGGACGTGGGCAGGATGGGATGTACGGCCCCAGCCCTGCTCGGCTGACCGGGCGCTGGAGCCGATGAGCCTGGGGAGGTGTTGGCGTGTCCCCACGTGTCCCCACACCTCCGGGAACACCCCCAGCCCTTACCTCCGGCTCAGACGCTGGCGAGTACAGGCAGGCATCGTCCTTGTAGTTACCGGCAGCCGCGACCATCGCCACCCCCATCTGCGCCATCCGCCGACAGCCGGCATTGAGCACTCGGCTGTAGGCACCGGCAAAGGGCAGCAGCACCACCGGCGGCACGCGGCGCTGAGCATCCAGCGTCGCCTCGATAAACTCCAGCCCTGCCAAGGACGAGACGGGGGACAGGAAACTATTGCGGGAGAGGGAACGAGGAGGGGGGCTCCGGGCATCCGTGACTCACCGATGAGGGTCCCGCTGACGGTGCCCTTCCCCTGGCAGTTCAGCACGCGGAGGCTGCGGACGTTGGCGCCCGAGGCCACGCCGGCGTCGCGCCCGCTCAGCACCCCGGCCATGTGGGTGCCGTGGCTGTCACACTTGCTGGCCTGGCGCAGGCACCAAACGCAGGTTTTACGCCACGGCCCCGTCGCATCCAGGCAGGTTTGCAACCCACCCCCCGCCAGCCTCCACCCCACCCCATCCCGCCCCTCGCGTTTTGCACCAGAAAAATCCCGCCGCGGAATAAATCCTTAAAAATACGTCGGGGCGGGGAGAGGATAAAAAACATCACCCTGTGCAGGAGGAAAGCTGGCAGAAAGGGGGCAGATAAAGCCATGCAAGGCAGCACCAGCACCCAGCGCAGGGCGCAGGCAGCTCTCCGGGCCCTGGGTGCGGGGTCAACCTCGATTGCCTCTTGCAACACCACCCTGACGCACACCCATGTCCCCCCCGCCGACTGCTGCCCTCAGAAAGGAGCCCTGCCCAGCTCAGCCACGCTCCAAACAGACCACGCTGAGGGTCCCAACATCCCCCAGGACCACAATTCCCACCGCTGCACATCCTGCCCGGCATTTTGCCATGAACCAAGCGTCCCCCCCTGTCCCAGGACGCCCCACGAGCCTGGCCAGGGTTTGCTGGGTGCAGGGGGATGCTCTTGCCAGGCTGCAGCGTGTGGCACCTCGGGGCTCACCTGCCTGTGGAAGCGGGTGCCATCCTCCTCGGGGACGCTCTCGAAGTCGGTGACAAGCACCCTGCCCGCGATCTCCCGATGGGTGCTCTGCACGCTGGTGTCCAGCAGGTAAATCTCCACCAGGTCACCTTTATCTACCAGGGACACGGCCAGGAGGAAACGCAAAGGTCAGCCCAGGCCACCTGGGACGCTCCCAAAATGCAGCTCCAGACCCGCAGCACCACCGGGTGGGGGGATATCCCTGTCCCCCCAAGATGAGGAGAGGGGACGGGCTCACTGATCCTTCCCCAAACCCCCCCCCCCGTCCTCCCCCTGCGCCCCAGCGCTTACTGGGAGGGCTGTAGGCGCCCGAACCGGGCTGCGGCGGCACGATCCTGCCCAGGTTCCAGGGGATGCTCTGGGCGAAGACGTAGGCGTCCTCCTCGACGTACTCCACGTGTGGCAGCTTCAGCGCCTGTCGGGAGCAGACACAGCGCCCGGCGTGGTGGCAAAGCCCCTGTTGCCCCTGGGGCCAGCACCCACCTCCGCTGCTGCCCCCCGCCGCCACCCACGGCCCTGGGACCCATCTCCCGTTCCTCGTACCGTGTCCAGGACGTCGCCGCTCATCTTCACCAGGAAGGCGGGCAGGAGGTGGAAGATGTGCAGCAGCTCGGTCAGGTACCCCCGCCGAGCCGCCCGGGCCTGCAGCCGCCGCGCCGTCCTTCGCACCTCGGCCTCGCCGCCGCCCGCCCGCAGCACCACCACGTAGCGCCCGGGCAGCCGCCACGACGCCTGCGGGGACACAACCCTGGGCTTGGGGACACAACCTTGGGCTTGGGGACACGCGTGGGCGCCCCGTTCGCCCCCCCCCTTCCCCCAACACCGCCCCACGCTCCTCACCTTGGCGGCGCGATGGAAGGCGGCGGGTACCGACGGGGGGACCCCGACGGCGGCGGCTTCCTCCTCGGCTGCCCCCAGCGCCAGCACCAGCTCCTCCGCCAGCTCCGCCACCGCCCGCGCCGCCACCAGCGCCACCACCAGCGCCAGCCCCCGCGGGGACATGCCGGATCGGGACCCCGACGGGGAACGCGGAGATGCTGGGGGTCGCCGAGACCCCTCGGTACGGCGCGGACCGGACCGCGGACACGTGGAGGAGCCGCTGCGCGCCCGCGGAGGAGCTGGAGAGCGGCCGCGGAGAGCCCGTGGGCACCCAAGGAGCCGGTGCGCACCCGCGGAGGAGCTGGAGCGCACCCGCGGAGAGCCCGTGGGCACCCAAGGAGCCGGTGCGCGCCCGCGGAGGAGCTAGAGCGCACACGCGGAGGTACCGGTGCGCGCCCCGGGGGAGCTGGAGAGCACCCGCGGAGCCGAGGAGTCGGTGCGCACCCGCGGAGGAGCCTCTGCGCACCCGCGGAGAGCCCGTGGGCACCCGAGGAGCCGCTGCGCACCCGCGGAGGAGCCGGTGCGCACCCGCGGAGCTTTGCCCGGCGCGGCGGGGCGGGCGCGGGGGGGGATCACGCCACCGCCGGCGGCCCCATCGTCCCACCCGGGCGGGTTAACCATTAACGGGTCCGCGGGCGCGGGCGGGGGCGCGGGGGGGGGGGCGGGCGGCGGGCAGCGCTGCCCCCGCAGCCGCCGCTCACCATCCGGCTGGAAAGTCCCCCGGGAGCCCCCCCCGCCGCCCCGGGAGCGCTCCCAGCAAAACGCGGCCGCTCGAGGGCTATTTGCAGAGAGGGCTGAAGGCTTTTCCCTGCCTCTCGCTGCCTCACTCCGCAGAGAAACTGCCATGGAAGCCTCTAATCCCGTTGAGGCATTTTTCACAGAGCCGTCACACATCGCAAATATCATTTTCCCGGGATGCGGGTGGTGCTTTCCCGTGGATCCCACCGCCGCCTTCCACCTCCCGCAGCGCCGGGCTGCCCCGACATCCCCCCGACCTTTGGCAAACCCCTTCCCTGCACCCTGCTTTGGAGGGAAACAGGGATTCATTTATTTTATTATTATTATTTATTTTTTACTGGCTGTTTATAAGCTCCTCAGAGCTTATGTGGTTTATATGGATGCATGTGTTTTCTGTGGATGTATGTGGTTTACATGGAGGTATGTGTTTTCTATGGATGTATATGGTTGATATGGATTTATATGTTTTCTATGGATGTGTATGTTTTACATGGATTTATATATTTTATTTTTAAGGAGACCTCCAGTGGGTGCCTATGCCCTGGTTTAGGTAACTGGGGGGGACACTGGACCCCCACTTGCCACCCACTCTCTGCCATGGTGAGCTGTCGTGGTCAGGGTTCGGTGTCCCTCAGGCTCCTCACGGGGACAAGTCTCGCTCATAATTTTTGGCTCAGCTTAACAAGGCACCGCTGAGTCCTGCAACATGGCGCTGATGCTTTAAGAGTGTGGCCAGCAGGTGGAGGGAGGTCATCCTCCCCCTCTGCTCTGCCTTGGTGAGGCCGCACCTGGAGTCCTGTGTCCAGTTCTGGGTTCCCCGGTTCCAGGACAGGGAGCTGCTGGAGAGGGGACAGCAAAGGGCTACCAAGATGATGAGGGGACTGGAACACCTCTCTGATGAAGAAAGGCTGAGGGATTTGGGTCTCTTCAGTCTGGAAAAAAAGATGGCTGAGGGGGGACCTTATCAACGCTTATCAATACTTAAAGGGTGGGTGTCAGGAGGTGCCCAGGGACAGGACAAGAGGTAACAGGCACAAACTTGAGCATAGGAAGTTCCACCTAAACATGAGGAGGAACTTCTTTACCCTGAGGGTGGCAGAGCCCTGGCACAGGCTGCCCAGAGAGGTGGTGGAGTCTCCAACTCTGGAGACATTCAGAACCCGCCTGGACGCGTTCCTGTGCGACCTGCTCTGGGTGACCCTGCTCTGGCAGGGGGTTGGACTAGGTGATCTCCGGAGGTCCCTTCCAACCCCCACCATTCTGTGACTCTATGCTTCGGGACACCTTCAGGGCAGCTGAGCACTGGGGGACCCCGTTTCAGGGTGGAGAGGGGGAACAGTATCCTCTCCCTGCAGAGCTGCTCACTTCCTTTCCACACAGGGGACAAAGCCGTGTCCAAGGGAAGGATGGGGAGAGCCCAGAGAGGAGGGGGTGGCCAAGGCCCCCCCGAGCCCCACACGCACCCGTATGGGCTGGGCAGCACAGGGAGGTCTTAACATGAAGAGCTGACCCAGAGACACCCAGCTCCAGAGCGCTCTGGAAGGACTGGATATCTGCAGAAAGACTATTTTTTTTTCCATGAAAAAATATTCAGAAATAGCCAAAAACTTGCACCTTGTAGAGAAAAGATCTGTTTCCCACCGTGGTACACAGGGAACCTGTGTCTGTGTAGAGGAGGGGGGACTTTTTTGGGAGGAAGGAAGGAGACAGCAGAAAAGGCAACAGAGAAGAGACTCCAACAAAGGGAAAAGGGCCCCCAAATCCCCTGCCCCCCCTCCAACCCCGGGGGGGAGCCGCGGAGCTGCGGGGTGGTACTGGGTGATGGTCAGGGTGATGCTGGGTCTGATCATCCCCCCCCTCCTTCAACGCATCCCGCTGTGGCTGCAGCAGCGGCAGACCTCGGTGGAAAAAAATAATAAAAGAAAAGAAGAAGAAATCCACACCACAGCGTTTTGGGGCAGAACAACACCCATGGGTTCACTTAGGAGAGTAAAGTTCATCTTGCACCAGCCGGGAATCGAACCCGGGTCGCAAGAATGGGAATCTTGCATGATACCACTACACCACTGGTGCGCTGATTTTGAGTTCTTTGCAGCATCCTCACGACCACGGATCGCGACATTTCCTTCCTCCCCAACACCTCCATCATCCCACCACCCCCTTCTGTATGGGCCACGGTGGGACACCCCCCTCTTTGTCCCCGGCCACACCGGTCCCAGCCGTGCCCGGCTAGGACCGGGGTGGCCGGGGACAAAGAGGATCCTGCCGAGGAGGGTGGTTCTTTCGCCAAAAGTGATTGTGAATCCTGGGACATGAGGCAGGAAAAAGCTTTTGGGTCTCTATGAGACTCCTACACTCATTACGAGACAGCGACACAGAGCCACCTCCTGCCCCAGCCACCCTCTGGAACCCAGCGAGACGTAGCCCCATCCAAATGGTGTCCCCGAAGCCACCACCCTCCACCACGCCGGGAAGGACAGGACACCCAGCAAGTGTAAACAGCCGGGTGACGCTTCCTCTTGGGCGGCTGCTCGCAGTCCTGCCCGCAATATTTAGCAAACACCGGCGCCTTCGCTCCCCACCCTCCTGCCGGCACCCTTGGCCGTAAACACCCCGAGCGTGCGGGTGCTGCCTGCCCTTGTCACCTTGGAAAGGTGAGGAATGGGCACAGCAACGCCAGGAGGGGTGCCATGGGGGCATCAAGCCCCCACGTAGGACCATTTCTTGCTAGATTGCACCAGCAAAGCACTCCCTGGGTGGCAGGGGAGCGCTGGGAGCATCATTTCCAGGGCTGCCACGCTCCATCCCCCTTGGGTGCCGGAGGACAACTTTCCCCCTGCTTTTGGGCTATAAATTTGCTGAAGAGCAGCTCTGGCAGCAGATTTGTGCTCCCAAGCCTCCTGGGACCATGCCAGGCACACGCAGCATCCAGCCCAGCTTTCCCAAAAACAGAGCGAGGGGCTCTCAGCATCCCCACGCTGTTGGATCTGGTGATGTTTTGATGCTTTGACGCGACCCCAGCTGCCCCTGGGGGGGCTCAGCCACGCACATCCCCCCGGATTCCCCGAGCAGCTGAAGGGCAGGCGGAGGTCGCAGCTCCCGTCGCTGCGCGTTGCAAACAGGCTGCGGAAAACCGCTGCGTTGCCCCTGTCGCGGTGACAAACCAGGCTCAGCTCCATCAGCGTGACTTTGAAACAAACGCTTATTATTCAGAGGGAATTTGGGGAACAGCAGGTGCCGGCACGCAAAGCCACCCGCAGCGTCACAGCTGATGACACCGACCAAGCGGAGAGAGAAAAAATGTTGCCCAAAGCCACCGCCTCGAGCAGCTTTCAGGAAGCCACAGCCGTCACAGGGGTTTTGGCTCAGCCAAGTCCTCCTCCCTCTGTCCCCGCCGGCTGGAAGCGGCTCCTCATGCAGGAGATGGGGGACAGCACAGTCCGTCCCCCCCATCACCCTTTTTCCAACCTGGAGGCATGAAGGCTGCCTGCTGATGGAATCTCAGGATCTAATTTTAATTCCTGGGGGGGCTTTAATAAGTGGAAAAAAGGCTTTATGGACATGCCTCCCCATAAAGCCTACCTGGGGTGAATACATCTTTACCCACCTACATGCTGATCCTCTTTCAAGCGGCAAAGCTAATCTTCTTTTCCCTTCCTAAGCACATTATTTATCCCGGATCCTGCCCAGCCCGGCATTTGCACTCGTCTGCGCCCACCCAAAGGACTCCGACGAGAGTGACCTTGTCCCCTCTGCTGTGAAAATTCGGGAGGTGGCGGTGCTCCCCTCGCATTTTGTGGCATGGCAGCCTCCCGAGCGGCTGGGTGGGCACGGGGAGGGCTCCTCCACGCTGCAGGCGCTGCGCTTTCGGGGGGCAGCCTCAGCCCCTCTCTTCCCGGCTGCAATGTCTGTGTCCCTTCCGTGAGATGGGTCCATGCCAAGTGGCCGTTCTCTCCGGGAAATCAGTTTTCAGGCTCAAAAAGGCAGTCGCTATCCTCGAGGAGAGTGTCCGGCCCCTCTTGGAGCCCATAATAGAGGTCGTTCTCCTCCCTGGTGCCTTTGCGAGGGGAAGCGGGGTGCTCTCCCCCCGCCGGGGAGCTGGTCGGGATGCAGCCGGAGCGGGCAGTGGATGGTGGGGGCCGGCCCAGAGGCGCAGGGCTACCGGGCAAGGAGCCCTCCAGCGACGGCGTGTCCATGTCCTCCAGGAGGGATGCCAGCGGCGCATCGCTTGGGGGTGGCCGGGGGGGGCTGCGGGAACAGGGAGGGCTGAGGGGTGGTTACACTAAACACAGCTGGGATGGAGCTGGGGATTCCCCCGGAGCCGGTGGCTGCTGGGCTCAGCGTTGCTCGGCCAGCGTCCCAGCATCACCAGTGCTGGGTGGCTGGGGCACCCTGGGGGGGGCCTATCTCAGCCCCCAGTGCCTGCCGTTATGGGGACAATCTGCCTGCCAGGTTCCTTCTCCTGCCCATGGGATGAAGGAGCGGCTGCCCTGGGATGCTGTGCCTGCATCCCGGGGAGAGACCAGAGCGCCCCATCCCAGCTGTAGCTGCGTTTTGGCAGAGGGGGTGCCCGAGTCCTGCACCCCGAGGCTGCATGGTGACCCCTGTCGCCTGCAAAGCACTTTTGGGACCAACTCCTGGACCAATGCACAGGCACCATACGTGGCATCTGGTTTGAGGGACACGTACTGAGCATCTCATTTCTATCAAAGTCTGACGAGGAACTTGGCATTTAGGCTGATGGGGGACATTGTTTATACTTATAAAATTAAATAAAAGCAAAATGCTAATCACAACCAAAGACATTCCAGATTTCTTCCTGATTTCATCTTGGTAAATCATTTGGTACTGAGAGACTCCACGGGCTGAGACACCGTCCAGGCTCCAGCGGGGCTGGGGGTTGGTGCTGTACAAGCAGCAAAGACCCCTCTGCCTCCTTTCTCTCCCCTCATTCTGGGTGTCTGACCCCCCCAGTTTCACCCCAAATCCCACGGCTGCCATCACATACCTGCCTGCCGCTGTTTCCAGCCGCGGCACCGGCTCTTGGGGGGGGTCTCCGGCACCCCCTAGCTCCCGGTGGACCTCTGCTTTGGCCTGCACGGCCAGCTGGGAGCAGCTGCGGGGTCTGGGCTGGGCAATGGGTGGGAGCGGGTCTGAGCCCACCTCCTGCCTCTGGATCTGCTCGTAGGAGGGCAGGCTTTTCTCGTAGGTGTTGGTGGCCTCTTGGCTGGGACAGGGTACAATCAAGCTGCGTGAGAAGGAGGAATCGGGTGCTGAGCAGGACCTGGACCCCCGTGGAGCCAGGAGATGCTCAGGGACATACACGCAAGACTCAATCATAGAATCATAGGGTTGGAAGGGACCTCTGGAGATCACCTAGTCCAACCCCCTGCCAGAGCAGGGTCACCCAGAGCAGGTGGCACAGGAAGACGTCCAGGTGGGTTCTGAATGTCTCCAGAGACGGAGACTCCACCACCTCTCTGGGCAGCCTGTGCCAGGGCTCTGCCACCCTCAGGGTAAAGTTCCTCCTCATGTTCAGGTGGAACTTCCTATGCTCAAGTTTGTGCCCGTTACCTCTTGTCCTGTCCCCGGGCACCACTGGAAAGAGCCTGGCCCCATCCTCCTGACACCCACCCGTTAAGCATTGATAAGCGCTGATAAGGTCCCCCCTCAGCCGTCTTTTTTCCAGACTGAAGAGACCCAAATCCCTCAGCCTTTCTCCATAAGAGAGGCGTTCCAGTCCCCTCGTCATCTTGGTAGCCCTTTGCTGCACCCTCTCCAGCAGGTGCTTTAGAGGCCACAGCACCGCCCACGCCAGCGGGTCCTTGCAGAGGGATGCCCACAGGAACGCAGCTGGATGCTTTACCCGCCCCCCGGCATCGCTCCTGCTCTGGCCCCAGAGAGGCTCAGCCAGCCCTGGCCTCCCCCACCCCGGTCCCTGCTTGTCATTTCTTCCTGCAATAGGTGTATTTGTCCCCGGTGCCAGTGTGCTCGGACACTGCCCTTGGCCCCGGGGGCACGCAGATAACCGTGTGTGCAGATGAAAACACCCGCCAAAACGAAATCGGCCGCTGGGGTGGGGTGCTGGGACCTACCGGGTGTCCCTCTCCGGCAGCACGATGGGTTTGTGGTCCAGGAACCGCTCAGCCTCGAGGTCTACAGGAATGAACGTTATCTGGGGGGAGAAGAAACACAGAGCCCAGGGGGCTGCATTGGGCATCACGGGGACCCTCGGCCCGCGTTAGTGGTAAAAAAGCCGGAGTCTCCCTTCAGGTGGATTTTTGGTCTTTTCCCAGCACATTTGGGTGTCTTGCCTGGAAATGGGTTTTTGGGAGAAACTCAATAAGGGATTGAATGAACCCAGTACAGCCCCACTCTCAGCACCTTGTCCCCAGGGGTGTCATGCCTGTCCCCGAGCCCAGGAGGGTTCCTGGGCTCGTGCAGGAGGCAGGTGGCCAGGGACAACACCGAGGGTGCCCTGTCCTTGAGCCCCGAGCATGGTGACGGTGCCACATCTCCCTCCTCGCCAGGGCTGAGCTCGGCTTTGGGGGGAGCTGGGGTCAGCTTCACCCCGGTCCTGGGGATCCCAGCCGGTGCCGGGGTGCCACGCATTGCCCCACATTTTGGGGTGCAGCCCAGTTGTCGATGGGCCATCCTGCGCCACCGAGACCAGCTCCACAGCCGCCGTCTCCGTGGGAAAAAAAAAGCCTTTTCTGCCAGCTCCGTTTCCCGGGGCAGGGACGCGTGGCCGCCCTCCCGCGCCGGCCGTGCCCTCTGCCAAGGAGACCGGCAGGCAAGGGCTGTGCTCAGGGGGGGCTGGGCCCCTCCGGACCTCCGTGGCCACCACAACCCCTTCTTTGAAGCCCTGGGAACCCAGCGAGCCCCCAGCCACCGCGGGTGCAGGGAAGGGGCTGGTTTGGGGGGGTTTGCATGGGAGAGATGAACACGAGCTGATTTCCTTGGGATAATTCCCCGCTGCGTGCCTGACAGCAAAGCCCCAGGCTCGGGGGGGGTGCCGGGGGGGCGAGGGACCAGCTCCACATCCTGCAGGCATCGGAGGGGGGTGTAGCAGGGCACGAGCCTCCCAAACCAACACTTTTCCCTCCAGATCTCCCCATCCAGCTTTCCCCTGGGATCTGCCGCTACCCAACCCCACGGATGGGGAAACTGAGGCACAGCCCAAGGCTACATGTCCACAGCAGCTGAAGCTCCCCCAAACCCAGCTGATCCCTAGGATCAGGTCCCAGGACAGACCCTACCTTCGGGTAGCACTGGCACATGCTCCAGGTGATGCCCACGGCTACGAGCAGGACGCCCAGGGCACAGAAGGTGATGTAGATCTGGGGTTTTTCCACACTCATGATGAACATCCCCGTCATCACCAGGAAGAGACCCAGCATGATGAACCCATAGCGAAAGGTCTTCTCCTCGGCCATGGGCGCCGGGTGGGAGAGGCAGGGGAGGAGAGATGCCGGGAAGCCCGTTTACCTGCGGCTGCTGCCGGCTGAGCGCACCTCCCGGGTAAGGCAAGGAGTGGTTTCTTTCTCCGGAGGCTGCCAGGGGCTGAGGATCAGCTGCACGTTGAGCCCGGTCCTGCCCAGGGCTGAGCCAGCCAGTTTTTAACGGGTTTGTAATGAATGCAAACACTGACCCGCCGTTCACACTCCAGTGAAGCCGCCCGGCACGTGTCCGGGTAACCTTCCCTGCAGGCACGGTCCTGGACCCCACGCTCGGGGAAGGGACGGGGAGGGAGAGACGGGGACCCGGAGAGCCAAAATCCTGGTCCCAATGGGACTTTCCCAGCCCTGGGGGATGGAGCTGGACTTGGCTCATAAATCGGAGCTGGCAGACCCCCAAAATGAGGGGGACGCCGGGGCGCAGCATGTTCTCAAGGGCTGCAGCAGGGAAGGGGGGAGCGCGCCGGGGTCTTTTTGGAGGTTGCTGGGTTGGGAATAGTCCCCGCTTCCTTCAGCTGGGTGCTGGGGAACTGTCTCTGTGGGGCAGCAACCGGGCTGCCAAGGGCGGGATAAAGCCAGGGAAGGATGGAGCGGGGTCGGTCCCCTCAGGGGGAGTGTGAACAGTGTCCGTGTGCCCTGTGTTTGCCTGGGATGGAGCAGGGGGGTTAAAAGGTGTCCCCTTCCCACCGCACTTCCGACAGCCAGACAGCAGCGCTGGCTTTAATTAGCCTTCCGTTTGTTCCTGTTCTCACCTGCCCGTGTAGGAAAGCGTGTACCTGCCTTGTGAAAAATAATATATTATAAATAATATGTTACATTTGGCCGGGGCTCCACAGCCACTCTGCAAACCCGCAGGGGGTGCAGGGCAGCCTGTTATTTCGGTGGGATGGGCAGCAGCCCCCAATGAAGCCGGCCTTTCCTCTGGGCAAGGCTGCGAACCCATCCACGGTGGGCAGGGAGAGGGGTGAGCCGCGCAGGGTCTCTTTTTATAGGATACTGCCCGAAATGCCGAGCGCACTCGGATGCCCTGAACGCACGCACGAGCCACTGAACATCTCTAAACCTAATGAAGTGAGGCACGGGAAGGCGGTGTGCGCGGAAAGCAAGGTGGAAGGGATGGAGGTAGGGCTGGAAGGGACACTGAAAAGGCAGAGGAGCGCACGGGGCGGCACGGAGCTGTTTTTTCTCTGGCCAGATTCCTCGATCTTTGCTGCAGTTTTTATTATATAGCTCTGGCTTTGAGTGGGCAGCCCCTGGCCTGACAGGAGCCCCCCAGGGCTGGTCAGAGCAGGGAATGTAAAGCATCAGCAACCAGCAGTGGTTTTATTAAAAATACGAAAGCTTCCAAACATGCCAGTTACCCCCGCCGCTCCGAAAGCATCGCCCACAGGACCCGCAATCCCAACAGCCCCCAACTGATGGCTCGGAAAACCAGACGGACCCCTCTGCCGTCCCCCTCCTCGCCCACCCTCCTCTCACCCCGGCAATGGAAGGGGCTCGGTTTGAAGCCGAGGGACTGGGCAGCCACCGCAGAGTCCCAGCCCCCCGCCGCCGCCAGCTCAGACACCCCGGACGCTGATGTTTTCGTAGCTGGGGGGAGGCGTTGCCTGCGTCTCCCCGGGGTGCTGCGTCTCCAGCCAGGACGGGCTGGGGCGGAACAAGGCGCTGTCGGAGGAGCTGCGCCGGCGGCCGCCCTGCCAGCTCTCCTCCTCCTCCAGGTAGCGGTACAGGGGTGGTGTGAGCTCCTCCTTCCTCCCCAGGGGCTGGACGTAGGCTGGGGCAGTGTGGGCAGGTCTGCAGGTCAGGGCTTCTTCGTAGGTGGGGATGGTGCTGGCATCCCAGGTGCTGCGAGGGAAGAAGAAGAAACCCAGCAGTGTGCCTCGTCAACCAGAGCATCCCAGCACCCATCAACCGGAGCATCCCAGCACCCATCAAAGGGAGCATCCCAGCACCTATCAACTGGAGATTCCCAGTGCCCCATCAACAGGAGCATCCCGACATCCCATCAACCAGAGCATCCCAGCACCCTGTCAACCAGATCATCCCAGCATCCATCAAATGGAGCATCCTGGCACCCCATCAACCAGAGCATCCCAGCACCCATCAACCAGAGCACCCCACAACCCATCAACCAGAGCATCCCTCTGCCCCATCAACCAGAGTAGCCCAGTGCCCTGGCAACTGGAGCATCCTGGCACCCATCAACCAGAGCACCCCATCAACCAGAACATCCCTGAGCATGGTGGACACGCTTGTACTAGGGATGGCGCATGGTCAGGTTTTGCATGCCCAAGGTCAAGGGAAGACCATGTTGGCCACTTCCCGGCACCAGGAGGGCGGGGAGCCATGCAGGAGGAAAAGCACCATCCATCAGACCTCGTGACAAGGCCAAGCCGCCCAGTTCCCACTGAATTTACTCCCTCACGCAAGAAGAGGAAGGGCAGCCTGGCATGGCAGCCTCGAAGATCTGCCACCTCTGGCATTAAGGGCTACAATGCAGGTGTGAATGGCCACAAAGCAGCAGAGGTGCTGGCTCTCGAGGCATCTGCCCCTTCATCCCGCACCACGCTGCGTCCCACAGGCAGGAGAACATCCTCATCGTCTGCCTAACCCCAAAGTCACCCCTCCGAGGCAGCCGAGTGAGCAGCACAAGCAGCCGGGCGAGAGCCGGGCATCCCGGTTCAATGCGGTCACACCCCCACCTCATGCCCATCGGAGCCCTCCACATGCCGGCCAAGCCTGGTGCCACTTCCAGCAGCGCTTTGCTGAGCAAACACAGCTTGTGTACAGGGAAAACCTCCGGCCAACCTTTGCCCAGCGCACGGCCCTGGGTGCAGCCCCAAAGGCTTTGAAAGGAACCCACTGTCCGCTCGTTTTGCAGATGAAAACCCATCCTGGGGGGGCTCGGGGGGTCGGAGGGGCACAGGTGGTCCAAACGGAAAGCTACAATGCTCTGCAGGGATGCCTCCATCCCGAAATCAGAACCCCCCTGTCCAAGACCTACCACCCCAGGCATCTGCACCGTGGCTTTTGCCGGACAGCCTCAGCTTGGCAAGGGGAATGCGGAGAGGGAGGGTTCTCCCAGCGCAGGGTGTCACCCTGCCAACCCTCTGCGAAGCGGCATTTTCTGCTTTGGAGGGCTTTGCTGCACGAACGCCAGCGCAGCCGGGGCCGCAGGAGCTGCCGCAGCACCAGCAATGCCCGGGCGATGCTTTCCCACCCAGCATGGGAACCGGGACCTCGGGGAAGGCGACATTCCCCGCAGGGGACACAGCAAAGCCCTCCATGGGAGGAGGAACATCCCCCCCAGACTTCCCAGAGCAACTCACAGTCTTGCCCCCAGATATTCAGATGGGCACCGAAATCCCTGGAGAACCAGGAACGTGCCTCCCGCCTCGACTGAATTTTTATGGGTTCATGTTCTTAAGAGTTTCTTTTAGTGCTGCTTTTCCCCAGAGCCCGATTTATGCCGGAGCCAAGGTCTTCGCTGTGACCCCATAAAACAGCACTGGGAAGGGCCGGCTGGCTCGGCTTCCACAGCAATCTCTGGAAAAAAAAGACCCTTTTGATCAAAAAACTTTTAAATCAAGAAGTGGAAATAAATCTCAGGCTCACACAGGAAGAGTCTGGGGACCCGACAAGCAGCAGTGGTGTTTGGGGTGGGGGGCGAGGGGTCTTCCCACACCCCGAAGTGGGCTTCGTAGCGGGTCCCTTCTCCTCCACTCCCATCTCAATGCCAATCCAAGGATTATTTTCCTCCTTTTTTCCTTCTAACCCCCTTTTAACACAGATTTTCCTTCCGTTAAAGATGGCACAAACCCCCTCATCCTTACAGACAGCGCTGCAGACCTGTGTCATCAGGGCAGGTTCCAACCGCTGGAGGTCTGGATGGTCCCCCCCGTCCCCAAATCCAGACCTTCTGCCAGAAAACCAATGCGGTCTTCTGCTCAGTGGCTCTGCTAAGGAGATGTCTGCCTCGGCCGGTGATGGCCCCGCAGGGCAAGGAGAACCGGCTGCTGCCGAGCCAGCTGCGGGAGCAGTCGGCGTGGGCAGGGAGGGGGCCTGCAGGAAGGGCAGGTTGGGGGGGGCTTGGGTGAAGGTTGACACTAATGAGCAAGAGCATCTGCTCGGGGAGCAGGAGGAGGGCGCAGCACGGGGGCTGAGCAGCGGCCAGCAGCGTTACTGCTCATCTGAGCTCGCCAGAGAGCAAGGCTGAGAGCAGGAGCGGGTAGATGGCCGTGCCGGGACGGTCAAACCCATCCTCGACTTCTTCCCATGAGGACGTGGCACCCACCTGCAGTTCCACTTCTCCAGAGGCTCCGCGGTGAAGTACTGCAGGTCCCTGGGGAAATGGTACTGGTAGCGGCGGGAGACCACCCTGGCATTGGCTTTCACCGACCAGAGGAGGCCGAAGAGGAGGAGGATGCCGCCGATGCCGCAGCAGAAGAAGCTGACAGAGCGGAGCAGGGCGCTGGAGGAGGAGCTGGGAACAGCCTCGGCTTCCCGGGGAGGCAGGAGGCGAGCACCGCTGCTGGCCGGGGAGCCCACCTCCCCGTCGCTCCACCAGGCGAAGCACAGCGTCCCCGTCACCAGCAGCACAGCCCCGGTGATGGTCATGCCATAACGGAAAGAGGCAGCTGCCATCCTTTGGAAGGAGGTTTTAGGAGGGGAGAAGAGCGAGACGAGGCATGAGAGGGCCCACGTCCTGCAAGACAAGAAAGAGACCGAGTTCGAGCGGGACAAGGTCATGGAAGACCTGCCAGAGGAGAAAACTACTGAGCTAGGACCTCTCTGTGGGGGTTGCACACTCTTCATCTACTTATTGTTGACCATCAGAAGGGGCATTTCCACCACCTCTGATGGGAAGCCCTTGGGCAGAGCGAAGTCAGCCGCCAGTTTGGACCCATAAATTTCCCAACAGCCTCGTAAAAACATCCTCGTTTTCAAGAACCAGGGCGGCGCTCCCATGGAGGCAGGATGGAAAGCCCAGCCAGGGGAGCTACGGAGGCGGCTCCGGGGACTTGCATAGCTCTTGCCTTTGGGTTTTATTCCAGACTTCCTCCCCAGCTCGGAGGAACGCCAGCTGGGTTTCTGATCAAAGCATGGCTTATGGAAGAGGTTAGGGAGAGGGACATAAATTTAAGATGTCATCGCTTCCAAATTATCAGTGCACGTGTTTTCCTCTTTGAATCTGGACGTAAATCAGCCTGCGGTGACAGTAGGTGTCTGGCATCACTGCTCGAAAGCCCGCAGCCCAGGGGATTCGGGGCTGCGCTGCCTCTTGCTTTCTCAGGGAAAAGAGCCAAGTACCATCTCCGAAAGTCACAGAGCTGCTATTTCAGGGGGAAAAAAACAACCCAGATGCTGGCAACACAGGGGACCTCACCTAGGGGTGGCTCCTGAGGCGCCGAGCGAGCGGGGACCACAGTGAGCCCTCCCATCACCGATGGAGCCCTCAATAGCCGCGCTCCCCACCGCAACCAAGCTCAAGGAATCCATCCGTATTAAGTCAGGAATGTGCTGGATGCAAGCTAAACCCTCGGAGGGGGTATGAGCTACCGCTGAAGTAAGTATTTCTGCTGTGTCGGGGGCCTAAGGCAACAGGCTGCCGAGATCTATGAGGCTCTTATTGATCCGGCTATGATGTCCCATTTCAAGACACTCCAGAAGTAGAGAGGGGCTTCAGTTGATTCTGGAGGTGGTGTAAATACCCTGACGCTGGAAGAGTCTGCTCAATCTTCAGCCAAATGAGCTTTTGCACCTCAAACCTTGCTCCCCCGGGTCAGCTCCAGCACACACCTTCTCAGCTCCCCAGCATGATCAATCCCACAGGTGTTATCACCTTCACCGTCCCTGTCAGGGTGGGGTTGGATTGACAACCAAAGAGATGAGGCAGCACCACACTTTCCTGCTGGGTGGCACTTCTCAGCTCAATGTCTCACACCAAGAGCAACTGTCCTTCCCCAAAGCAGGAAAATTTGGGAAGGGGGAGCTTGTTTCTGACCTCCATGGGGCTCTCGTTCCACCTTGTTTTCTCCAGCAAACAACAAGCATCTGCTGCCTGGGCCTGGGGATCCCCAGCCCTCAACGAACCAAACAGCACCAGCAATGAGGGAGGCAGAGAGGTCCCACCACATCCCCCCTGGCCTTGCTCAATGCCCAGCAAGAAGATGCAGGCTCAGCTCCCGCTTCTTGATGGCCAAAAAGATTTTGACCATGTGGGAATTAAGCACCAGCACCCTTTTACAGATTCAGTCCCGGGTGACTCTTCTGTGAGGGCTTCTCGTGGTGGCAGTGCCAATGGAGAACCTGCACGCCAGGAGACAACCAGGGTGGAAATGGGATTCAAGCGCAGAGGTGGATGGAAAGCTGGATGATCCGCTCTCAGCCCCTACCTCTGCCTTCATCGCTTTGCCTGTATGTCAGTAAAATGAAGAAAATCTGGTGGCTTTGGTCTCCATTCATCCAGGCAGGGCTCACCTCCTACAGGGGGGACTTAAGTTGTACCCTGAGATCTGGAAGCTCTGAGACGGAGCTGAGGAGAAAGCCAAAGTCCAGCACAGACTCAGTGCAATCAAGGGCGGATGGAATTACATTATTTCAAGCCGTTATTTATCAGATGGGCCCACTAAATGGAAAGCCAAATTACTTCGTAGTGAAAGAAACACCATCTGATCTAATCTACGTTTAATGAAGGAATCCGACGAGAAGTGGGATTTAGGAAACCTGCAGGAAGGCAGCAGGACTGGGAGCCCCGACAAGAGGCTCTGGCTCTCGTCCCGCCGTCACGAGCCCCAGATTGCCACCTGGGCTGGTGGTGGCCAGTGGTCCCCCACACCAGAAGCCACAGCCACCCGCCAGGAAGGAGGTGGTGCTCCTGGGCTGAGAGGAGGCAGAGCTTCTCCCCATAGTGAGGGGACTCGTTTAGATGCTCCCTCCTGAATGGCAGGGGCTTGGCTGAGCTGGGTCGGAGAAGGGACTGCTAGAGATTCGTTAGAGATGCTATTAGATGCTCTTAGGGATCAGCGTCCTCCAACTGCCCACCGAACGCGAGCAGGACACAGCAGACCAGCTGGGCTCAGGCTGCCTTGCAGCCATAGATGCTCAGAAGAGCACAAGAACCCTACTGACCCGTGAATCCAGCTCCATTTGAGAGCATCGCATTTTCCTGGAAAATTTTCAGCCAATATTGTTTGGTAAAAAAGACCCCACAACACAAAAAACCCTACGGCAAAGCTCTCCGTCCAACTATGCGGAAACAACAGGTCGCTCCAAACTGAAAGCCTGGATTGAAACAACACCAAGAACTGAAATGTTCAGCTCCTGCAGTCAACGCTCTCCTCGTTTTGGGGTCAGCTTGGTGAGGTTTGGGAGATGCTGTGGTTCCCTTGGTGAGGTTTGGGAGATGCTGTGGTTCCCTTGGTGAGGTTTGGGAGATGCTGCAATTCCCCAGCACAGGGAATTTTGCAGCCCCCGGCACTGCGCACATCTGGGAGCCGTGGCAGCGAGGGGGAGGCAGACGTGGAGGGAAGGCGGAGAGCCTCTGGGAGGTGACGGATTGACAGCTCGAGAGAATAAACTCTTCTCTCTTGACAGAACCGGCGCAGCACGGGGAGCAATGCTCAGTGCTCCTCCAGCCTACCCGGCACGTGCTCCCGCAGCGCCTGTGTGGGGGCGGCTCCTTCGCGCTGGGTGACATTGCCACCACACCGTCCCCTTGCCAAGCCCTCCCTCGGGCTGGCGCGGCCCTCCTGAGACCCGTGATGTTTTTCTCAGTGCACCAACCACTGGGAGAAGAGGCCGAAGGAGCAGGAACGAGAGGGGAGGTGGGAAACTGGAGACAGCTCCGCTCCCGGGGCGCTCGGCATCCCACCCATCGGGTCTCCCAGTGAGCATTTCCAGCACAGGTTTCCATGGAGGGGCTGCCCCTCCAAAGACGGCAATTGACGGCTCCCAGACACCCATCTCCACCTTGACATTTTGTTCTGCCCCATTTCCTCCTTTGACCTGCTCTGAAATAGTCTTTCCAGGGAAACTGATTTGCATGTTGCGTGGACAAACAGATACGAATGTTAATAGTTTACATAGTTTCAGTAAGATGCTGAGAATAGCATCCCCCATATAAAGTTATGCAGATGGTGATTCATAGGGTCTACTAAGCATTACTCAGAAAAACACTCTTTTCCAGCGACACAAGAAACGAAAAGAGTTTTGAATCTCTCCCACCGCCATCAAGCAGAAATCCACCTCCATACCCCATCCCTCCACGGCACTTACAGCCCGTCCTTCCACTCCGCGCGGGCTGGAGACCTTTAACCGCGGGCAGACGTGCCAAGAGGAACGCCGGGGGAGCGACACGCCGAAGTGCGAGCGTGTCATTAGGGAGATTCCTTCCTGCCTTTATCTGAATTTGCTATTATTACGATGATTATTATTAGTTAGGCGGTTGGTACCCATCCAACCCATTGTAATAACGATGCTTTTTGAAAGAGCATCCGAGAAGCTCTGGTGCCGTCATCCTCCCGAGAGCAGGCTGAGATGGAGGGGAGCCCTGGCGGAGCAAAGCACCGTGTACCCCCCAGTCCCACTGTCCCCAGCAAGGCCAGCCACCACTTTGGCGGCGATGCCCGAACCCGACGTCCCCTCTAAAGAAGGGGCTGTCACCCGGTGGCACCCCCGGGGGACACATCCCCGCCGCGGCCGGTGCCCCCGCCTCCTCTCCCCTCAAAGCGACAAGCAGGGGGGGTGTCCGTGTCCCCTCTTCACCCACCTCCCCCACTCCCCGACCCTCCGCCGTACTCACCCGCCGCCGCCAGCCCCGCTCCGGCCGAGCGGCGGCTCCCGCGGAGCCCGGCCCGCGGGGCGGGCGGGACCGGGACGGGCGGGGCGGGGGGCGGGCGGCGGCGGCGGGGCGGGCAGGGCCCCCAGCGCTCCCCTCCCGCACCGACGGGGCGGCGGCGGACCGGCTCCCTCCTTCCGAGCATCGCTCCCGTCCCGTCCCGTCCCGTCGGGGCCAGCGCTCCCGGCCCGCAGCCCCGGTCCTGGAGGGAGAAGAAAAAAAGATATTAAAAAAAAAAAAAAAAAAAAAAAAGAAAGGAAAAGGCAAAGAAAGATACAGACACGGACACACACACAGCCGCCTCCCGCACGCACTGAGCTGTGTTCTGCTTGTGAGGGAGGCGACTTGCGTGGGGGGGAGTCTCAGGGTCCGGGAGCGCTGGGGAGGGAAGGTCGGTGAAGCTGGAGGCGCCCCGGGGGTGTCGGTTCGGGCGGCGGTGGGTGAGCTGGGCTGGGGTGGCAGTGCCGCTGCTCCTGAGGGACCGGGAGCACGGACCCCCGGGGCCACCGGGGTGCAGAAGCCGGGGAACAGACCGACCAGGGACCTGGAGAGAGCTGCGGGCTGCAGAGCCCGTGAGAGGTGCCCTGTGGCTGGGACGCCTCCACCCTGCGGACACCACTGCCCTGCGGACACCACTGCCCCACGGGTGGGACACCACTGCCCTGCGGACACCACTGATCCACAGGTGGGACACCACTGTCCTATGGGTGGGACACCTCTGCCTTGTGGACACCACTACTGCACGGGTGGGACACCACAGTCCCACAGATGGGACACAGCACGGGGGGATCTCCACCCCAAGCTTGCTTTGTGACCACTTCAGTTCTCCTCACCTCTCTGTCAAACGCCAATATTGCCCGTTTCCCGCTCTCCCGATGGATCTTTTTACCCTGCAGCACTCATGAAGACACCCGAATGTTAAATAAGCTGAAGATGCATCCGAGGTCCAGGATGGTCCGTATGGCTGGCACCTGGATTCAGCCACACTTCCACATCACAGAGGTGGAGGTAGATTTTACCAACAGCAGTCGTGCCATGCTGTGCTATTCCGGTGCGCTCCCACACATCCATCACGTTGCTCTTGAGCTACAGCTGAGCATCCCTGACAGCCAAAGCCATTCCTATGGATACGCCCATGCTGTAGTTGAAGCCTGGGCTGCTGTTCCTGCGCTGCTTGTAGCTCCTCACCTTGCTGGCTCCAAACCAACTCAGGGTTTATCTGCTGCAGGGACTGATGCAAAGCCCCGTTGGGGAATTCACATCTGCTTCATGTACAGAGTCACAGAATAGTTTGGGTCGGAAGGGACCTTTAAAGGCCATCCAGTCCAACACCCTGCACTCAGCAGGGACATCTCCAACTAGGTCAGGTTGCTCAGGGCCCCGTCCAACCTGACCTGGAACGTTTCCAGGGATGGGGCGTCTACCACCTCTCCGGGCAACCTGTGCCAGGGTTTCACCACCCTCAGCGTAAAAAATTTCTTCCTTATAGCTAGTCAAAATCTTCCCTCTGTTAGTTTTAAGCCATTACCCCTTGTCCTATCACTACAGGCCCTGCTAAAATGCTCGTCCCCAACTTTATGCTAGGTAGCCACTCAGCCTAGCTGAAAATGTGTGGGTGTGCAGCCCCTTTTACCTGTGGGGTTTTACAAATGGTCAACTGAGGCAGAAGGAGGGCTGGTTCACACGGGCCTGGCCCGTTGGGTGTCCATCACACGGGAGCACGGGGCAGGGGTCCCCGAGGCCAGCGCCCCGGTGTGGTCTCACTGGAGGAGATGCAGCAAGGTCCTCGAATCCCACGGTGTAACCCTTGACAACAAATCCCAGGTGTCGTCCAAACACTGTGGTCCTCGCTCCTTGGCAGGACAGAGTTTGGCCCTGGGAACCCCAGGAGAGAACATCTGGGTTCCTCTGTCGCGGATACGACGGTGCTGAGCGCTCGTGTTACCAGCGCCTGCCACCCATGAGTGACGTGGGCACTGTGAATCACCAGTTCCCATATTAACGGACCATGAGACATCTTCTGCTCATTACCTGCTCAGATATTATATTTAACTGAAAGTTGATTGTCAAATGGCATCTGAAGCACTTCAAGGCACGCGGCTGTGTGTGCGCTTGCTAGCACCGGCCTGCAGAGAGTGAGGTGGCTTCTGTGCCCTTTGGTCCTTCAGCCCCGTGACCATCTGCCATCTTCTCTCTTTGCCAGAGCGCTGGCCTACAAGCAGCCACAAACCCGTGACAAATATTTCACAACAAGGCAGAGGCTGTAAGTGCCACACGGTGCCAGCACCTCTGGCTGCTTAGCAGCCCCTCGGCCAAATGGCATTTTCCCTCTCTGAGAACTTCCCTGCTGGTGGACAAGGTGCTGCAGCCCGTCACGGAGCATGGGGAAAGGGCTTCTCCAGAATAAAGACAGAATAACTGTGCAAAATATGTAAAACATCCCGTGCACGCTGAAACCGCAGCGGAGAAAACAAGAAGATATAAAAGACAGTTACAGCCCCTGCAAGAACAGGAACAAAGGAGGAGTGGAGAAAGAGAGATTGTTCCAGTAATTGCCTCCCCCAGGTAAGGATGCGGTGCCTGATCAACGCTGCTGGCATGGAAAAAATGCTGCTTTTTGATTCACCGTTCACCAGGTTTTGCTGCTGCAGCAAAATCACATGTAAAAGGGTGTATCTCAGTGTATAATCAGGCTAAATCAGTTAGCGTTTTCAACACCTCTCTGTGCGTGTGTGCACAGGGACGCACTTTCTGACCCATCGCGACGCGGAGGTTGGCCCCAGAGCACCAAGCCAAGAGTGACTTTGTGTGTCCCGGGGCACCAAGCCCAGAGAAAAGGAGCCCAGGCTCCCTGCCAAGGCCCTCAGAGCTGGGACGGGAGTGTTGACACCCTGGGCCAGGTCGCAGGTCTCCATCGGTGATTTGGCACCTGGGCCACCGTCCCCGCACCCAGCTGCCCCCGGCACACACCCCTCGGCAGGCTGCTGCCACCCATGGCAAGCCACTAAAGAGCCACTGTTGAAGGCTTAGGGGACACATCTCAGCCGGTATAAGGTGCCCACGCTGTCCAGATCCATAGGGAAGCCATTCCCAAGGGCTGGCCCATCTCGTGTCTCCCCTCAGCATGGGCCACCGGGCACAGCATCCTGCCCAGCTGATAAGGGCTGAAGCACGCAGCCATGAGGGTGCGCAGATGGGAAGATGTTCCTGCACCCAGCACGCATAAAGCAAGGGAGAAGCCTCATGCTGTTTATCAGTGCCTTAATTTGCATCTTCTTAAAATGCCTAATTAGTTGCGTTAGTTGATATACTGGCTCGGGCACTCCTACCTAATCCCGTAAGTAAACCTAGGCATGGAAAATATTTGTCCTACATCTTCAAATGACGCAGTGTTCGCTAGTGTCCTTAGGCTTATTTTGGGCTGAACCTGCAGCCGGCCATTCGGCGGTTCTGCTGTGAGGGCAGCTGGGGGGTTTGGGACGGCGCATCCTCCCTCTGCGGCAGGAATAGCCCAGCATTTGGGTGTGAAACGTGATCATCCCCATAACCACAAAGTGGCCTTTGTTTGTTGTGGCCAGTTTCACCAAGGAATACTCTTTCTGTGGACAGCTATTTTTTTTGCCCGGAGACTTTACTGACTGCAAAAGCCCATTTTCTACTTCATATATCTCATTATTTAGTTCCAATGTTACTGGATTTGAACTATAACAGAAGAGCAAGAGATGTATAAACTACATTCAGCTCCACCGCTTGTTTAATATCGGTTTCTAAAGTGGTTTCTGTACTAGCAGAAGCTTCATGACTTGTCCATCATCTAGCAAGCCTCTGGACCCAAAACCTCTGAGTGTTTTGAACCTCAAAAGTGTGCTAACCTGACCATCACAGTGTCTTAAACCAGTAAAGCTGCACCACGCTGAGGAACGTGGCTGTGGTGGGAAATCCTGGAAAGGGAGAAGTACTGATACCCTCATCCACAGAGAGCTTTATGGACGAGCAACAATCTTAAATTCCTTCTGCTCTTCATTCAGGACTTGCATTAGCACAGGAGCACCGGGCTGACGTGCCACCTCCTGCCGAGGCTGTTGTGTGGATAAACGGGCATGATAAAGCTGTGGGTTTCCTGCAAGGGAAATTTCTGTGTTGCAAATTCTCCCCGGTTCAAGAAGGACGGGGAACTGCTGGAGTGGGGACAGCAAAGGGCTACCAAGATGATGAGGGGACTGGAACACCGCTCTGATGAAGAAAGGCTGAGGGATTTGGGTCTCTTCAGTCTGGAAAAAAGACAGCTGAGGGGGGATCTTATCAACACTTATAAATACTTAAAGGGTGGGTGTCAGGAGGATGGGGCCAGGCTCTTTCCAGTGGTGCCTGGGGACAGGACAAGAGGTAACGGGCACAAACTTGAGCATAGGAAGTTCCACCTAAACATGAGGAGGAACTTCTTTGCTGTGAGCGTGGCAGAGCCCTGGCACAGGCTGCCCAGAGAGGTGGTGGAGTCTCCGTCTCTGGAGACATTCCAAACCTGCCTGGATGTGTTCTTGATTGAGCAGAACCATAGGGATTTAACCCTTTCCTTTTCCCAGCCCTTTTTAGGCAAATTTGAAATCCTTTGGAGATTTGGGTGGAAAGCTCCTAGGAAGCTCTCACTGTCCCCATTTCACAGAATCACAGAATCACAGAATGGCGGGGGTTGGAAGGGACCTCTGGAGATCATCCAGTCCAACCCCCTGCCAGAGCAGGGTCACCCAGAGCAGGTGGCACAGGAACGCGTCCAGGCGGGTTCTGAATGTCTCCAGAGACGGAGACTCCTCCACCTCTCTGGGCAGCCTGTGCCAGGGCTCTGCCACCCTCACAGGAAAGAAGTTCCTCCTCATGTTGAGACGGAATTTCCTGTGTTCCAGTGTGTGCCTGTTGCCCCTTGTCCTGTTGCTGGGCATCACTAGAAAAAAAGAGCCCGGGCCATCCTCTTGACAGCTGCCCTTTAGATATTGATCAGCATTGATGAGATCCCCTCCCAGTCTTCTCCTCCCCAGCGCTTACGTCGATGGGCTGCGTGTGGCGGTTGCTGAGGGATATTATGCTGCAAACTTTTGTGGCAGGCGTGAGAGCCCGAGGAGATACGCAAGGCATGGCTGCAAGGAGAGGGAGAGCTTTTTATTAGTCTAAGGGACATATAGCCGGAAAAAAACAGAGTATTTGGAACAGCTCCTGGGGCTATATGTGGTGAGGCGCTTGGGAAAGGTGCTGTGCTTCTTCCTCCAGCTTAGGAGGTAGGTGGTGTTTAGCTTGGTTCCCTTTTCTCACGCCGTGTGGTCTCCGTTTCAAACAGCAAATGTCACGCTCTCCCTTGCAGCAGCGGAGACGCTGCTCTGGCCATGCTGCTGTGCCCAAAAGCATGTCTGCTGGCTTCAAAGCCGGTCTGCGGTGTCGCCTGTGGATGGGTAAAAGCTGTTATTTCCGCCTGCACGCCTTGCCTCGCTTCTAACCTGGAATATTGACACCTTCTTACCTGAGTTTCGAGGCAGCTGGAGACAATTCTGAAGTCCTGCAAAAATGACAGGAGGTGAGTTTTGGGAAATAAAGGGCCGCAGCTTCTCTTGAAAGGCATTAAAATCGACTGCGGATTCGGATTAAAATCACTGGGCCGACTGCGGACATCAGCACCCATCTCTGGTGATGCCAAGGGCTGTGCTGCGGCTCCCTCAGCGGTGAATTTGGCTCCCACTCTGTAGTTTAAGGCTCCAATCCAAACATGTTCTCCTGATTTACTCCATGGAGGTGTAGGAGCGGGTTGCTCCTATCTCTTCCCTCGACATGTCAGAGAATAACAGACCCTGTACCGGCCTGGGAGAAAGAGAGGGACGTGAAGGTGAGTAACGGATGTCTATGAAGAAGCATGTGAAGAAACAGATGGAAGACGTTCCCTAAATTACTTACCTTCAGACTGAAAAAAGAAAGTCTCTATCTCCCACATCCAGATGACTTTACCATCAGCATCTCAGACTGCGGCAGGACCCCAGAGAAAGCATCCCTGAGACAGAGACCTGCCATCCCTGATGGAGAACACCGCTTTCCCTGCTCCACCTCCCCGTGAAGTCCTCCAGGACCCAGAGAGTTAATCTTTCTCCCCCCAAAAATGTACCAGCTCCTTTCTTTAGCTAGGAGCTAGTCTGGCTACTCATCTTACCTGAGAGAGAGTAGTTTCACTTCCCCCCGGAGGCGTAAATACTCCTGTGCCAGAAAAGCTGTCAGCTCTTGTTGGCGGGTGACTCCTCGCCTGGCAGAGGGACGGAACTCTCCTCCCTCCGTGCGTCACCGCACCGCTTCCAGCCGGAGGGAGAGCTCATCCCGGCCCATAATCCGCCTTAGCCTGGATGCGAACGGACACCTCAATGCAAGAAAAGTTCAGAGCTTAGTACAGGCTCTTGGCTGATATTAGAGATAACGGTAATTAACCGCTCTGCGATGGCAATGGTTTATTGCTGGCTGATCTCCCGATGCTTTTTCTTAAGCATTTTGTGGGAAAAAAGTGGGCCTTGCCGAGGATGGAGAGGGCAAGGAGGGGGAGAGGATGGAGAAGGCAGAAGGAGACAGAAAGCAGTTGCGTGAGTCTCCAGCTCAGCACGCGAGGCTTGAGAAGCATGCGAAGGCTTTAACGTGAGCAGGAGACAGGATCTATGCGTTTACCCATTCTCAGCTCTATTTTGGGAGCCACAGGATTCCCGGGTGGGGGTAAGGAAAGGCCACTGCTCCCCATCGGCAGAGTTTTGCAGCCATCGCATTTCTATCCTTGCGAGAGTTACGAAAATATTGAGTTTTGATTGTGTCAGGAGGCACTGGAATTGCTGTCTCATTTCACGAGGTATTCCTCTACTCGAGGCTGCCAAACTGAATTTTACAGGAATCTCTTGTATTAAAGGAGACTGAAAAATCGCACCCTCATCACCTTCCCGTGCAGAAGTCCTTCACCCATCACTTATTTGCAGGGGTGAGGACCAGTCCATTTACTCAGTCCTCCATCTGAAATTGTCCTGTATCTCCACGAGATGCTCCACGCGCCGGAGCCCGTCCTGTCGCTCCCCGCAGAAAGGAGCAGAATCTTCTTCTGAAAGCTTCCAGCTCCCTTCTGCTCAGCTCCATACCCGTGGGAGTCGCTTCCCAAGGTGGATTGCCAAAAAAGCACATCTGCGGTCGAAAGGAGGCGAGCAATTCGGAGAGAAGTAAAAGGGCTTAACAGATACCCGCTTTCAAAATCAGCTTTTGACCTGATTTTGTGCTGAGTTTTCGGGTGAAGAAGGGGCATCGGCAGTCTATCAGCATAGCACCGTATTAAATACGCCTCCATTTATCTCCGATAAGACTAATGCGGTTCCTTATTATTGGAACAATGGTATATTTTTGTCACCCTTAATTATTAACTTATCTGGCTGTGATTGCTTCACTTATGAAAAGAATATGCTAGGTAACGATAAAAGCTATACAACTCTTATATAACCAACATTTTTAACTGTTTTTTTTTATTTTTTTCCAGCCGTTCTTTTCCTTTTTCGCTTTGCTTACAGCTTTTCTATTTTTCTTTGGCATAGGTAAGTAAACCCAAAGGGCTGGATCCTACAGTTAACTCTGATGTTTTTGGAGCATGGCCTGGAGTTTTATCAGTTTACATCATCTGGGAGTGGGCCCGTGAAATTTTTAAAACGTTGAAATAAATGAAAGCAGACAGGTGACAGAGTGACAGCACCAGGAGGAGAATGGCGACAGCCAAGGCAGAGAAAGTCTTAGCTTTATTTGGAGGAAAAGGGCCCGCAAGTACACGTGGTACCCGGAGGTTAAACACACACGCAGATTTGCTGGGAGCTGAAAACGGGAGAAAAATGTGGCCTGTATAGAAAAATAACTTCCAGTGTTTTCTTGCGGTGACGTTGGCACGCCTTCACCGTCATGCTAGCCCCGAATGCTTTCTGCACGTTCCCACGGCATTTGCCACTCTGGGCAAGAGGAAGCCGGAGACAAGTGATGGCAGAGGGTACCCTGGAGTCGCTCTTCACCGGCTGTGGTTCACAACTGCCTTCATGACAAAGTTCACCCTGGGCATCTTGGAGGCCACTGGTTCATGTGCCCTTTATGTCATGAGTCCAAAATAATATATTTATTGCCTTTCAGCGGCTGCAGCTCCTTTCTGATTCTCAGCATAGTCAGCGTCTCCAGGATCTCAGCGATGGAAGGAGACAGAGGACCACCACCACCTCTCCGACTGCTGCCCCTCCTCACTCCCAGCCAGTCTCGTGCCCAGAGGGGCCATGAAGCCAAATGATGGTTGCCTATGAGCTCACTCTCCTCCACCACCGCTCAGCTACAAGGAATACGGCCTCCCTCAGTTTGTAGTTTCAGTGCTGGATCCCCAGGTCCTTCAGCAACCAGCTCGTCATAGAATCATAGAATGGTTCGGGTTGGAAGGGACCTTAAAGATCACCCAGTTCCAACCCCTGCCCTGGGCAGGGACACCTCCCACCGGACCAGGTTGCTCCAAGCCCTGTCCAGCCTGGCCTTGAACCCCTCCAGGGATGGGGCAGCCACAGCTTCTCTGGGCAACCTGGGCCAGGGGCTCACCACCCTCACAGGAAAGTATTTCTTTCTAATATCTAATTTAAATTTCCCCTCTTTCAGTTTAAAACCGTTACGCCTCATCCTATCGCTCCACTCCCTCATAAAGAGTCCCTCCCCATGTCTCCTATCATGCCAGCTACCTTGCCACAGCCGTTTCATTTTTGCTGCTGAGGACACTGGCCCCAGTGACAATGAAGGGAGGGCTGAATTCCTTTCCCAGCCCGGCTCTCTGTTTTGACAAGTGATTCTTTTTATAAATCCCAGACAGTGCGTCTTTTCAGAGGCAGTTGTAAAGCTGGATTTGATACACGTCAGAGAGAATACACGAAAGCTCTCGCACGTTCTGCGGCGCGGTGGTTTTGGTTTTTTTTTTGGGTGGCCCTGCGAACGTGCTGACCGGCAGCTGACCTTGCCTCCTGACGCAATGCACGGCCACCGAAGGAAGGGCCCCTTTCTGCCGTCGTTAATATCCCAGATTTCACTTCACGCCCTACATCTGCTTCCTCCCAAGACGATGACTGGGGTCCCACCAGCCACCTCCAACAACTCATCGCTGGAGGAGCAGGGCCACACAACATGGCCAGGAGGGCACAGCACATAGGGTGCAGCCCAGGCATCCTTGCTTGGTTCCATGTCCTGCCTTCCAGCACCAGAGTTATTCCTTCTCTTGGTGAAGCCATTCCCAGTGAAAACATGGTGACTGCGGCCTTGAGAGGACAAGGGGAAGGCGAGGAAGAACCAGCAAAGTCACCCTGAGGACTAGGTGAGCTGAGCAGGCTGGGCTACAGCCATCTGGACACCCTTCCCCATCACAGATGTTAAACAAGTCCTTCTACATTAGATTAGGTCCACCTACACCTAAAATAGCCTCACAGAATCATAGAATCATAGAATCATAGAATTGCTTAGGTTGGAAGGGACCTTACAGATCATCTACTCCAACCATCAACCTAACACTGATAAAAACCATCACTAAACCATATCGCTAAGCACTACATCTATCTGTCTTTTAAATACCTCCAGGGATGACAATTCCACCACTTCCCAGGGCAGCCTGTTCCAATGCTTGATAACCCTTTCGGTGTTAAAATTTTTCCTAATACCTAATCTAAACCTCCGTCGGTGCAACTTGAGGCCTTTTCCTCTTGTCCTATGACCTGTTACTTGGGAGAAGAGACCAAGGTCACCATCCTAAAGATCCTTGTCTAAGCCCCGAGATGGTGTTTCGCTTTCCCGGAGAGCTACCTGGCAGTTTCTGAAGTAACTATAATCCCATCATCCCTTTTTGATTGATCTTCCAACAGCCACCACAGCTCCAGCTGTTGTACTGAACCCTCTGCCCTCCTCCTCCTCACGTCAGCATGCATCTCTACTCCCTCACACGAAATATTTGTGAAACCTGAGAAGCGGGTCCTGAATGATAGGTGTTCTATTGATAAATACCTTTCAGAAAACACCCTCTGGAAGCCGGGCAATTGAGCAATATAAAGTAAACCACATTCTTCCCATACACCCTCTAAAGAGAAGGTTTTCTAAGGTACAGGGAGCAGATTTTATGAATCAAACAGCAGTAGGAAAGTCTCTGCTGTCTTTTTGAAGCCTCCTGGGCCTCGCAAACACGCATCCAGGTGGTGAAAGGTCATCTGGAGCCACTCCGGTTCCTAAGTCTCTAAGTCTTCAGACAGGTGAGACCGTCACACCAGCTATTTTCCACTTAGGTTTACATAATCAAAAGGATTTAGCGGTGTTTGGCTGCCCTCCCTCGTGTTCCTTGGTGGGCTACGTGCTTCTCCTGCCCCACTACAGCTCTGCTTTGCCTCAGAAAGGCACAGAGCTCTCCCCAGACCAGGCTGGCTTTACATCTTGCTGTGCCACAAAGCGACTTTTTTCTTTCAGAGGTGACACCTAAGTATGTGTCATCCCTCTGGAATATTCTGGCAGGTCTTCTGATATCACCAGTCTATAAAGCAGCTGATGATGATAGTCCCCTGTATTTTTTTCCTTAAAGCCCTCAAGCTGAAATTTGTCATTTTTCTTTGATTGCTGGGTGTACGAAAGCTCTCAAGATTCGTTCAGCCCATATCCAGAATGACATGCGTCAACCTGCCCCGTGTCACACAGAAAACCCCATGCCAGCCTACGTCCCCCGATGGGCTTTTCCTTCCAGGCGACCGAATATGCTTTGGTTTTCTCAGTAGAGGGAGCTTCTCACACAGCAGTGTGAACACCACGTCCCTCCAACCCTCTGAAAGCACGTCCCATCTCCGGCAGAACTGGCGCTGTGCCAAAGAAACGAGCAGGAAACCCAACGGTTGAGGGAAACGTGCTCCTAACCCATAGTGACCACGGGCTGGTTTGTTTATTGAATTAAGAAGGCCTGCAGCCTTCCCAAAATTCTTGATTAGTTTTTGTAACTATTACTGTTAAAACGCCCGTCCTTTTTGACACCCTGGTACCACTCAGCAGCAGCTCGGTGGCAGTCAGTACCAGGCCTATGGGAGCTTGCATGAAAAAAGGGGCTTTCTAATGCTTTTCAGTGCCTTTCTTTGGTTCCTCTGAATGCCTCTTCTTACTTTCTTACGGAGACAGAAGCCTTCAGCCTACTTTTGTCTATAGCTCAAATGCTCTGTATATTATTATCATGTCCCTCTTAGCTGTCTCCTTAGACAAACTGCTGCATCTTCTTCATTCTTTCGTTGTCCAAAAGCCTTTGCATAGTTATTATTCAGGGAGTGTAGCGATCGAGCAAGGAGTAACGGTTTTAAACTGAAAGAGGGTAGATTTAGATGAGAAATCAGGAAGAAATTTTTCACTATTAAGGGTGGTGAGACACTGGAACAGGTTGCCCAGAGAAGCTGTGGATGCCCCATCCCAAGGCCAGGTTGGACGGGGCTTGGAGCAACCTGGGCTGGTGGGAGGTGTCCCTGCCCATGGAGGTGGGGGTTGGAACTGGGTGATCTTTAAGGTCCCTTGCAACCCAAACCATTCTATGATTACTAAATCCCGCTTGCTAACGAGCAAGGTGATCTGTGGTGAGGTCTCACTGAGGAGATGGGCAGCTCCAGCACGGTCAACAAGAAGCCCCTGCTCTGTTCCCTGCACCCCACCTACGTGAGCACCTGTGGGGTGCACTCCCCCAGAGAGCCGAGCCAGGCAGAAAAGCACTGATCTAAAAACCAGCCCAATTCTTCACTCAGATCAGCTCCCCAACCTGTTTAACTGAGTGACAGCAGAAGCATTTGTACCGCACAGCGTGCCCAGAACAGCGTGAGTGGGCGGATGGGATGGCAGGAGTGGGAGGGAGGAGAGGAAGGCAAGCGGACTGCTTTTTTAAGAAGCACTAGCAGCTTAAACGCACTTAAAATGATAATTTAATTGAAGAGACCAGGGATTTTAGTCTTGCAAAGGCAACAAGGGAATCTTAGCTTTTCAAACCAGAGTTGCAGGCGATATTTTCCTAAGCCTACATAGATTGTTGGGTGATGTTTTGCTCACACCTAAAACATCTAAAATTGAAAAACGTCAGCATTTAAAACATCTGTCTCCCCTTCCCTTTTCCCCTTGATTCCTGTGTTTTCTGTGCTTGGCATTGCTAGGTACACAGGCAATTTCACCATAATCTTAATGGTGATTCACTCCTCTGTTTTAAAGCACAGTTTCACATTGCAATCTTTGAGCTCACCTACTCTCTTCCTTGCTGCCTATGACAAAAAAACAAGAGCAAAACATGGAAAACATTACAAATGCTTTTAATGGGTCTTCATAAAAACAATTTCAAAACAGTATTTACACTGAAGGTATAAATATCCCCTTATGAATAAATTATGCTGTTATCCAATAAACCCTGCACTTGATCACACTCAGATCATGAGTAATTATTTAGCTCCTTCGGAGAGGTTAAAATAACCTCTTTTAGGGCATGGGAAACTTCCATGCATAATTCCAGTCAGCAGACAAATTGGTACACAAAAGCAGATAACATCAAGTCAGAACTAAGAAAGAAAAGAGCTAGTGGGCAGAGTAGGCACAAGTGCAACGAATATAATTTGGCCGTGAATAAATTTAGGCTGGAGATCAGGAGACCATTTTCAAACATCAGAGCGGGGAAGTTTCAGACCAGTCTTTTGACAAAACCAGTGGGACAAAAAATGAACTGGGTTCAAAACAAAGCCTGTGAGTTGTCTGAAGGAGATTACAAGGTGTGGCTGCCTGACATAGCTGATCTCTGAACTTCGATGCAGTGATCCCTGCCAGTCTGGTGCTCCTGAGTATCTCCTATTATCAGCTAAAGGCAAAGGTGACTATTTGTCCTGCTGACAAAGATGAAGAGGCACCATGTGATATATTAGTGTGCTGTGTCAACGTCGCAGTGTCCTCACCAAACACCTCGACACCACTTTCCTCTCTGAACCCAGCGGGTCTCTCTGTGCCACTCCAAGGCCCCTGGCAGCACTGCGCTGCGTCAGCATCTCCTCCGCAGCTGCTGCCTGCAGGGCACCTCTGCCACTGTCCTCTCACACAGCATACCTCTTGAGGGACACTACAGATTTTAGTTTAAAAAAAAAAAGTCTTATCTTCCTCACAGACTTTATGTATCTTCCCTCCCACTGTTCCATCATGGAGAGTGGGAGGAAAGGAATTTTCCCGCAGGGTTTTAGAAAGGGGGTTATCCCTCTCTACCACCTCTTCCACCGCATTTTGGAGAGGGTCATCTTCTTCCTTCTAGAAATTGGACTGCATGGCACTTTTGAGTTCCTGTGGGAGTCACCTGCGCTGCCAGGTTCCCTGGTACCTCAAACCACACTATGAGGGTGCCCAAGAGAGGCACGCAGAGGTGTTTCGCTCCTGCCCCACAACTCAAAGGCACCAGGGTGAGCCCCTTGCCTGAAGGACACCGTCCACCACAGCACCTCCACCACAGAGCTGCCAAGGGCCTGTCCCCAGCTCCACGCCCCCCTCAGCCCTGACTGGGGAGGGTTCTCTCCTTAGGCCCTGTCCCCTGCCCCACAGCCCCCTCAGCTCTAACCTGGGGGTAGGCATCTCCCCCAGGCCCTGCCCCCTGCCCCAAACCCCCCTCAGCCCTGACTGGGGGGAGAGGTCCTCTGCCTCAGGCCCCGTCCCCTGCCCCACGCTCTCCTCAGCCCCTGTCTCCCGCCTCACGACCCGTCCCCATCCCTGGCCGGGGGTCTCACCCTGCCCCGGGCCCCATCCCCAGCCCTGGCCGGGGGGATCTCACCCTGGCCCCGGCCCCCTACCAGCACCGGCCGGGCTCCCCCGGCCTCCGCTGCCCCATGGCGGGGCGAGGGCGGGGGCAGCCCACGGCGTGCGCAGCGGTCCGGGTGGGGGCCGACGGCCGCGGCGGTGAGGGGAGAGCGGGGCTCGCGCCGCGTCCAGCCAATCGGCGTCCTCAGCGCCTGGTCCGATCTCCCCGGAGCGCCCTCATTGGCCGCTCCCTTCCCCTCTCCCCACGGCGGAGCCCGGCGGCGACCAATGGGGGTCGGGCGCGCGGGGAGGAGGGGGCGGGGCCCGGGCGGTGAGGGCGCGAGTGGCAGGCGCGGCATGGCGGGGTCCCGGCGGCCGTGAGGGAGCGCGTGCGGGCGGCGGGCGCCATGTCGCCGGTGTGGTCGCTGGGCGCCGGGCTGCTGCTGCTGCTGCTGTGGGTGCGGCACCGGGGGCTGGAGGCCGTGCTGGTGCACCACCGCTGGGTCTTCGTCTGCCTCTTCCTCCTGCCGCTCTCCATTCTCTTCGACGTCTACTACCAGCTGCGCGCCTGGGCCGTCTGGCGCCTCCACAGCGCCCCGCGGCAGCACGCCCAGCGCGTCCGCCACATCCAGGCTCAGGTGAGGGCCGGCTGCACCCCCCACACCCCCGCCCTGGTCCGGGAGCAGGGCTTGAACCCGGGCCCGCTCCTGGCGGCGAGCTCCACCCCCCCGCCACCACCCCCCCGCCCTGCCTCCGCTTCTCCCGGAGCCGCGGCAAAATCCAGCCGTGAATCCGGTTGCGGCGAAAAGCAAAGGAATAAATGCCAGCGCGTCTTTCTGCCCCTGTGGGGTTTTTATTTCCCCGTCTGAAACTCCTCTGAAAGTTGCGGCGTCGACCGCTGCCAGGTCCCGGTGCGGCTGCCCGGCTGCTGTCGGTGTGACATCCCTGGGGATGTGCCGTGTGTCGCTCACACGGCTTGGGCACGTACTTGTGGGACATGGGAATGGCTGGCTTAATAACCTGTTTTCATACCACTTACATCCAGCTTCTCGGCATTGTTCGTTCCAAGAGATGATTGACGGGGAGCTGAAACTTTTCTTCCGCACAGAAATGCAGATTTCTGTAATGTTTCTGTGCTCTCTAATATTTATGATAATTCTGTCACGCCTACTTCTGTTCTCTTCCTTGTCTCTCATGTTCATTGCAGATAGAGATGGTTATTAGAGTGCACAGAGTTATTCTTTGAGGGTTTGGGGTTTTTATCACCAGCTGTAGTAGCAGTTGAGCTTTGAAGAAAACACTGTAATTGATGTTTGTTCTCCAAATGTTAACCACTGTGGCTTTGCAAAATTCGTGGATCATGTGGATGGCTTACATATTTTCCTTCTCAACTTTTCTCTCTTTGCCTGTTCATTTGCAGGCTCAGACCACTTTTTTTTGTGTGTGTGTGTAGGAGGAGGAGGAGGCATTGCTTCATTAACCTTCACAGAGCTAAGATTATTTGTGACAGTGAATCCTTATAGATTTTCCTGTGGATTTTTAAAACTCTTTGTTAGTTTCATGATAGTTCTCTGAATCCCAGCTCCAAAAAAATCCAAAAGCTGCTTCCTGTACATAACTGGACCCCTCTGGCTCTGGTGGTATTTTATTTAGAAGTTGAGAGGTCTGCAGAGAGACTTCCAAAGCATCACTGCTCAACATAGAAATACACAGGCTTTGTTACTTGCAGGTAACAATATTTCTGAACGTTTTTTCACTGTGAGGGGAAAAAATGTTCCTGGTATTCATTATTGATTACACGTGTATGCCTTACAGCGCCAGTTCTGTTGTTACCTCTTGCAGGTTCGGGAATGGAAAAACGAAGGCAGCAAAAGATACATGTGCACCGGCCGGCCTGGCTGGCTGACTGTGTCACTTCGTGTTGGAAAGTATAAGAAGACTCATAAGAACATCATGATCAACTTAATGGATGTTCTGGAAGTGGACAGTGAAAGACAGGTAACAAATTCATCAAAAAGCTTTTGTACTAATGAAGTTTCTGGCTTTTTTTACTCTATTTGTAGCTGTAGAGGGGATTAAGATTCCATAAAGAATAAAGGATTTTTGTAGCAGTAGACCCACCAAATCTGAGGTTTAACAATGTGTGCTTGGATCATTCTATCCAAAAGAGCAGCATATGGAATTGCTTAGCTTTTACGTGCTGAAGTCTAAAAGACCAGATTGATTTGTGGTTTTGGGGACTGAGCAACAAGATGTTGAGGCAGAGGAGGAATCACTAAACAGTTTCAACTATTTTTAGTAGTGCTCTTAGGAAAGTAAGTCTCTGAATTCTGATAACAGATGGAAGTACAATCCAGTTAGCAGTGTTTTGTCATCGTTAACGCTGAACACTTAATTTATGTTTGGTGGGGGGAATTGTTTTTTTTTTGCTTTCCAGGTTGTTCGTGTGGAACCTTTAGTCACCATGGGCCAGTTGACTGCACACCTGAATCCCATGGGCTGGACTATTCCCGTGGTACCAGAGCTCGATGATCTTACAGTAGGTAAGAGTCATTGTGATGAGAAGAAACTCAGTGATTTTGCCGCGTTTCCATTAGCTTCTTACGCAGTAACATCTTGCATTGTTTTAAAGGTTCCTGAAATATTCTGTTGAACCTTATGTTCTGTTGTGGTATTTATGTTATAAGCACTTCCTTTTTTTTTTTTTTCAGTACTCCTTTAAAAGCCATGCCCAGAGCTTAGAAGTGGGGTTTTGTTCTCGTAAACCACCTTCATTTTGGAGTGTGTTTCATTTCATTTGTTGTGTGCTCTCTTCACAAGGTGGCCTGATCATGGGAACTGGCATTGAGTCTTCATCCCATATCTATGGACTTTTTCAACATACCTGTGTGGCCTATGAACTTGTTCTTGCCGATGGAAGCCTTGTGAGATGTTCACCAGTAAGACAAAATGTTATTTTGCTATCATTTACAATGTCATTGACAGTTACCGGTATGGATTTGTGATTTAGTATGACATACTTTTTGCAGACTGAAAATTCAGACCTATTTTATGCAGTGCCTTGGTCTTGTGGTACTCTGGGTTTCCTGGTTGCAGCAGAAATAAAAATGATTCCTGCCAAGAAATATGTCAAAATACATTATGAGCCTGTGAGAGGACTGCGGAAGATTTGTGAAAAGTTTACTGAAGAATCTAAGAAAAAGGAGAATAGTTTTGTGGAAGGACTTGTGTATTCTTTGGAAGAAGCAGTCATCATGACAGGAGTCTTGACTGATGAAGCAGAGCAAAGCAAGGTAACTAACAGGAGATCACTCATAAAGAAAAAAAGTACCCCCAAAGTTTAACTGAAGCTGTACTATATGCCAATATAAAAACAGAATTGTTGTAAGATTGGAACAGTCTTTTAACATGGAATTAAAAGTTAGATCTGTCCATCAGAATATTTTAAATTACAGGTCTTTATTACTACAACAGTCTGTACTGTAAATCTCTTCAGTTGATAAGAAATTAGCCACCGATTTAATTATTCTAGCAAATAATTTATTCTACAGCCTTTTCATTGCAGTACCTAAGGAGGAAGAGAAGTATCTTTTCTCATGTACAGAACGATGCTGGTTTAAACTGCAGTTGTTTGCAGAATCACAGAGTAGTTTGGGTTGGAAGGGACCTTTAAAGGCCATCCAGTCCAAGCCCCCGGCAGTGAGCAAGGACATCTCCAACTAGATCAAGGTTGCTCAGAGCTCAGCCAACCTGACCTCGAATGTTTCTATGGATGGGGCATCTACCGCTTCTCTGGGCAACCTGTGCCAGTGTTTCACCACCCTCAGTGTAGAAAATTTCTTCCTTCTTTCTAGCCTAAATCTACCCTCTCTTAATTTAAAGCCATTACCCCTTGTCCTATCACAACTTGCCCTGCTGAAATGTTTGCCCCTATCTTTCTTATAAGCCCCCTTTAAGTTCTGGAAGGCTGAAATAAGGTCTCCCTGGAGCCTTCTCTTCTCTCGGCTGAACAACCCCAGCTCTCTCAGGCTGTAAGTCAGTCAGTTATTCAGAGTAACTCTTTTCCCAGCAAGCTTTTAATACAGTTAATATCGGTAAAACACATCAGGGACGTTTCTGGGAGGGACATGCTAATTGTTCACTGTGTCCCTCACCCTGGATTTTTCTCCTCTGCCATAATGAGACTTTGGATTAATGATGAGTTGGGAGATCGATGTTTTAGGAATCCAGTTCTGTCACATTCATGGCCTTTTAATTAGCTTGTAACAGGCAGGCCTTAGCAAACCTTATTTAAATTAAACCTTAGTGGCAAAAAGCATAAGAAGGAGCCGTGCATGTGGAGAAACGAAGGCTCCCTAGATCTCTTGTGACAGTCTCATGCGAAGTGTCACAGAGGGTATAACACTGATTCCTCACAGTGAAGGAATTTGGGGACATAGTTAATGTTGTCTGGTAAGGTGTAACTGTTATCTGTGTTGGTGTTTGCTAATAAATGCGTGTTTTCTTGTAGATAAACAGAATTGGCAACTACTACAAGCCGTGGTTCTTTAAGCATGTGGAGAAGTATTTGAAAGCTGACAGGACTGGAGTAGAATACATTCCCTCAAGACATTATTACCATAGACATACACGCAGTATCTTCTGGGAGCTCCAAGTAAGACCAGTTCCAAAATTAAAATAACACCTACAGGAAGATGCCCAGTGTACTCTTTCCCAATATAGGTACAATGTGTCTTCTTCCTCATGGCAATGCTTCTGTCTTTCATGGCAGAAAAAAACAGTGACATTTATGGCAAATCTAAAAGCCCTGCATTTGGGCAAAACAAATCCATAAGCACTTTTTTATATATTACATATATTATGACATTACATCATAACCTCCTAATTTCCATTTTAGTGCTTTTCTGAATTTAGACCTTAAGTACGTATTTCAGTGTCAAGCTTTTATAGCTACTAAGTGATTTCCAAATGCAGACAATGGAAAAAACATGAATGTGAAATTATGGCTGAAAATTTGCCCTGCCTGAACTAATTATATAGTAATGTGAATTTTGTAAGTGTATTTGTTGTGATGTGCATTTACGCAAAACTTTATTGGGCATTCTGAAATACCAGATCCCTTCAGCTCCTGGAAAAGTTAAATGGGAGTTGGCTGTGCAGGAAGTACTTAAAATTTTACAGCTTAAAAATTCTTTTAAGACCTGATCTTGTATGTGTTTATTCTTGCAAGGGTTCTGTAAGTTTAGCTTCTTAGGTGCTCCTTCCTTGGCTGTTTTAAGATAATAGTCTATTGTTCTCTGAACTTCATTCTCTTAAAGTATTTGTGGCTGAGTATGTTGTGATTCATATGACTGAAAATCAATCATTGTAACTGGAGGAGGCTCAGGGCAGGGCTGTGTAGCTGACTTCGCTCCAGGCCTCTCTTACTTGTTCATAGTTGCATTATAGTAGTTTAGCAAAAGTATCAGCAGTTAAATTTATTGAAAATCTGGCTTAATATTGCTCTGAGGATTCTGAAGTATTGTCTTTTGGTTCACTTACACATCCTTAAGTCAAACTTTTTTCTTTCCTCTTTAAAGGATATAATTCCTTTTGGCAATAACCCCATTTTCCGTTACCTGTTTGGCTGGATGGTTCCTCCAAAAATCTCTTTGTTAAAACTCACCCAAGGAGAAGCTATTCGAAAGCTGTATGAGCAACACCATGTTGTACAGGACATGTTGGTCCCAATGAAGAGCCTTGAGAAGTCTATTCAAACCTTCCATGTTGACCTTAATGTAAGAACATGTGTTTTTAAAATGTGGTGAAACTTGGACTATGTGCAATAACAGCCATGACTTTTGGTCTTAAAGCGTGATAATCTGCTTATGTAAAAGTTTGTTATCTTATCCTGAGGAGTACTGTGCTTTGCGAGTCTATGTTACAAGGCAGCACAAGAAATCAGCGCAGCTTTCTGAAAAAAGAATGAAAACATGAGATTCAAATTTTAGTAGAAGGCAAACATTTCTAGAAGATTTCATCACTTAGTAAAACTTGAACTAGTCTTTCTTTCATCTGAAATCACTGGCAGTCTCACTGAAGCCAAACTGTGGGAATTTATTTCCCTTTGTTGCTTTTATTTCTGAATTGTTTTTAGTTAGTGTAAGAAGTACAAACTTGGCAATTTCAGTCTTGGGCTGACCTGGAAAAGAAAACTCTTCGTTCTCTTTTTACTCAGAGTGTGTATTCAGTTGTTGCTTTGGGATCAGGGGTATTTACTTTTTTTCTTCATTTCAAATATTTTAGGGTGAGATGTAATTCTAGTAGGACACAGCACATATTCTGAGCATCTCAATCTGTTTGTGTTACGGTCATTAGAAAGTGCAGCTAAGAAACACAGCAAGAGAACTGGAAAGGAAGAGCTGTGCAAGTTTCAATTCTAAATCAGGAAGAAGTCCTCTTAACTCTTCGTTTTGTCAGCTTTACTAGAGATAGCTTAAAGGATTGTTTTGTTAAAAGTAAGTGATAAAGTGTTTTCTTACCTCTGCAGGTGTACCCCCTTTGGTTATGCCCTTTCATATTGCCCAATAATCCTGGTATGGTCCACCCCAAGGGGGATGAAGCAGAACTCTACGTGGATATAGGAGCTTATGGAGAGCCCAAAAGGAAACAATTTGAAGCCAGGGCTTCAATGAGGCAAATGGAAAAGTTTGTAAGAAGTGTGCATGGGTAAGGTCCCGCTCCTTAGAGTAGTAATAATGCCATGTAATTTACACCTGTGTGGTTTGATCGCAGTTATTCTATCCTACAGCACTTTAATATTGCCATAATTTAACAACCACAATAACTGAAAACTAATACTAATTACTAATTTTGATGCTACGATTTTTAAATATGATTTTACTTTCATTATTTGATTGCAAAACCAAACAAACGAGCACACCGGCTGTAGTTCTTGCAGTGTATTTGGGAGCTGGGTAGCTTTAGGTCACCTGTGCATCCTTTCAGCTCCAGGCTGCTCTGGGAGCAGAGTCTCTGTTGCAACAAAATACATCCATGCACCCAGGCACAGAAAGATCTCAGCAGCTCTGTACTGACAGTGCATAAACCAGTTGCTGCCCAGAAGCGGTGTTAGCCTGGGTCAGTGACCGCTCTCAGCAAGGCTGGCTAGCCCAGCCCTCAAGAAGGCAGCCACTGAGCTTGCATGCTGAGGCGGGCTTGTGTCAGAGCAGGGGCAAAGCAAGTGCTCTTCTGGCCGCAGTCCCTCCAGGAATCCCACAGGCTGTTAAAGTTTGGACAGTTTTCCTGCCTGCCCTTGGGACCGTTCTGCTCCCTGCCGTCCTCGCAGCGTCACGCTGCAGCTCTGCCCCGTCCTTGCGCTGGCGTGTCCTTGTGCAGGGAGCCCAGCCTTGACTCTCCCTTGCAGTCCCTGTGCGGTGGTGGCAGTCTTTCCTCCCTCACCACTTGTACTTCCATAGCTTCCTTTTCCCTGCCCCGATTCTTATTACATAGGACCGCAGTAGGCGTGAGATGCGTGCCCACCATCTGTCACAGACTCATGCCAGCCTAATTTGCTGGAGTGTCAGTGGAGAAGCAGTAACGGGCTTGTTTCTCAGGAACAAAAAAAAACAACTACATGGTATTTTTACACCATCAGTATAATTTATCCCCATTTCTATTTTGACCTACTTCTCAGTCTAACACTGATTATATCCCATGTGGCTGAGTAACAATGGTGAGTCTGCTTTGAGATGATTTGAAGAGTGTAAAAGACTTCTAGCTACAGTAAGTGATCTGCCAGAGAACAAAGCAACTGAAAGTTAATTTTAAGCTTTTTTTAATTAACCTGAAATTAAACTTTTAAATTAAAGCTCTTTACTAACAAAGTTTTGTCTCTTCTCTACCTGTCACTGAGAAATGAACAATGGATAAATGCTTAATCTTACAGTTTCGTAATCACACACCACAATAGAGCTTTTATGTAACAGTTTTACTGCTGTACTCTGATGCTAGCTGCATTTTAGAGACTTCAGTATAAAAGTAAGGAAGAGTCCACAGCTAAATAATTATTTCATTTTTTGTTCATTTATTTGTTTTTGGACCTGTGTTACACCATGCTTTATTTATACTATAAATTCATCAACTTGGCCTGGTCTGATTTGGCAGGCTTTTGCCTTCCCAGTTATATTCTCAATGTCCTGTTCAAAGAAACCTTAAAAAGCCAAAGGACATATTGCTCCATCTGCCTTGAATGCATTTTGTAACACAGGCTAATAGGAGACACCGTGGCTTTACCTCCGTGGACCATAAGAAAGCATGCAGAAAAAATGCATCCTTTTATTTTAAGCTGGAATTAAAAGGTTTTGAACGGAAGAAAAAGGAAACCAAGCTTTCAAAAGCAGTTAGAAAAGTATTTGTCAGGGAGTATTTAGCTCATGGGTGGTTTTTGGTGCAAGGGGCCAGACTTTTGATTTGGGGTAACTATTGAAGCTCTCTCTAGACCTGTGTTTCTGTGAAAACAGGTTGTTAGAATACAAGTTTTCAGAAGATTTGGTTAGGACATATAAACATGAACCACTATTTTATACACATCTTTTAGTCCTTCTTTTCTTTTCTTTTTGTAGTAGCAAAACTAATGAAAGTATCGATACATTGACGGCTAAAGAAGTGTCCTCAACCAAATTTTAAAAGCAACGGTTACTTTAATTGCTTTCTTTGCTCATCTTCCCCTTCAACAAAATGACTGTAGCAGTATTCTGCTGTTTTCACTGTTACATGTTATTTCCTCTTGGAAAAGAGATCATGGTAATGTTAAATCCACAAAACATAATTGGCTGAGTGTCCCAGCATAATTCATGTAAGCACTTATATTTGCTTGTATATAAAAAGCATTTTTGATGGGTTTTTTGTTGAATATTTGCTATTCGTAGCTTACCCTAAATTGTTTTT